>NC_064649.1:44363709-45597962 GCF_023864345.2 Schistocerca serialis cubense | reverse complement strand
ACCATCTGAACCACCGAAGCACGACTCACGCCCGGTCTCACAGCTTTACTTCTGCCAGTGTCTCGTTTCCTACCTTCCAAACTTTACAGAAGCTCTCCTGCGAACCTTGCAGAACCAGCACTCCTGAAAGAAAGGATATTGCGGAGACATGGCTTAGCCACAGCCTGGGGGTAGAGCACTTGCCCGCGAAAGGCAAAGGTCCCGAGTTCGAGTCTCGGTCGGGCACACAGTTTTAATCTGCCAGGAAGTTTCATATCAGCGCACACTCCACTGCAGAGTGAAAATCTCATTCTGTTAATAGCACATGCTAGCTTTGGTTGTTTTTTTTTCTCAGGGAACATTAAACAGCGATTTTTTTCTGGCAACAACACGGAAAGCTTTAGGCGAAATACGGCTAAGCTTTTCGATGTAGACATAACCGCCAGACGACTGGAAACATTTTCGCACACCCACGATAACTTCTTGTTGCTCTCAAACTATATATAAATCAATGTAAAATGATCAGATTTCACTGAAGATTATGAAGAACACTTCGAAATGCGTTTTGATTAGCTAATATAAGCGGTATTTTTGTTTGTATGAAAATATGAAGAAGCAATATACTCGTATTTCTTAAATTACAGACTCGTTATGTGCCTATGATGTCTCATTTAGAGTATTAACAATCGAAATGTCGGAAGCTCGTATTCTGGGCCCTGGTTGTGCGATTTTATCCTTTGTTTTGTAAATGTTGTGGAAAAATAAAGGCAATTGAGATTGTCTTGGACAAAAGGAGTCTCTGATCATTTAAGTAGTATATACTTTTCTCTTCAATGTGCTTTGATCAGATGTAGCGTATTGTAGTTCGAAACAATTTGTCCCGTTTGATATTTACTGCGCATCTCTATGTTAGTTCCTGTCACTTCGATTTGCGCAACTGAACGCTAAACACGATTTAGACATGTGAATTTTATATTTCGATAAACAAATTGGAAAGAAAAATTAAACGATTCACTAGATAATGCAGTTTGCTTTCCACACAGACAAACGATACACTGGCTCCTTTCAGTGTTCTGACCACTTTCAACATGGCGGCCGAGTTAACGTTGGTAACCACAAGGAGAGCTGTAACTCGTGTGATAGCCACTCTATGAAATTTAAACTCGTTGTGCGTTATGCACTAGTTTAAAAACTTTGATGCTACAAAATTGACGGTCACACATACTGTATTTATCTTTGTAACTGATGATGGTGCAACAGACCGAAAACCAGTTTGTAAAACAATAAGTGTTGTAGAATATTCTTTTACAAAAAGCTGCACATCTCGGTATAAGTGGTGCAGCAGGGAAATGACTCGACTCATTTCTGTCAAACAGGAAACAAAAAGTTGTAGTAGATAGTCAAGATGGTGTCCCATTATCTTCAGACTGGGGTACCATCATATGTGGAGTGCCTCAGGGCTCAGTTCTGGGCCCTCTACTTTTTATTATATTTATAAATGATCTCCCTATATGTACAGAATATTGTAGATTCACCATTTTCGCTGATGACACTACACTACTTATTGATAATTCAGTAGATAAACATGAGGTAACAGCAAATAAGGTTTTAAATAAAACGGTCAATTGGTTTAACATTAATGGTCTCTCTTTAAATTACTGTAGAACAAACTACATTCAGTTCCACAAAACATCCAAAGATGAGGAAATAGTAGTAAAAATAGGTGAGCAGACAATAACCAGGGTAGATTTCTCAAAATACCTAGGCTTGCATAATGATACCAAACTGAATTGGTCAAACCACATCCTGGATCTATGCAAGAGACTAATTTCAGCAACATACGCATTGTGCATTGTTTCTTCTTATTGAAATATGGAAACCATGAAGTCAGCGTATTATGGTTACTTTCATGCAGTTTTAGCATTTGGAATTGTATTTTGGGGACATCAGCCACTGGCTAAAAAAGTACTGTGTGTACAAAAAAGAGCCATAAGGATCATCCTAGAGCCACATGCAGGAATCTTTTTAAGAAGCTTGAAATACTTACATCCACTCCGCAATATATATTCTCTTTGATGCTTAATAAGGAAAGAAAAATCCATCTTTAAGCTGAATAGTGCATTACACAGTCACAATACTAGAAGGAAACATGATATCCACTATGAACAGCCAAATCTAAGTATGGTGCAGAAAGGAGTCCATTTCAGTGGCTGTAAGATTTTTAATGCCCTGCCTTCAAGAAATAAGTGTTTGGTAGATGATCTCTTGTTTAAAAAAACCTTAAGGCAGTTCCTTTGGCAAGGATCATTTTATACAATAGACGAGTTCCTGAACTACACTGTTAAACATTTCTTGTATTGTAAATTGCAAATGTATGCCCAAACTTGTATTTGTAATACCAAATAATTTTATTGTAAACATATATTTTGCAATATTTATTTCTCTGTAACACTTATTATTTTGTAATCTTTATCTATCTCTAAAATGTATTTTTGTAGTGGGTACCTAAGTTACTGTTTACTGTTTTTGTTTTGTTTTATGTATTACCATAAATTCTGGCCAAAAGCTTGACACGTTCCATATCCTGTGATAGTGTCACAATATGGATCACGGTTACAAGAGATAAATAAGCAAAATAAAAGTAAACACCAGTGTCGCGTGTTTCATTTAGCATCTTTCAGTTAAGACTTCGCTTGATTTTATTGTTTGGTTAGCTGAACTGTGTATTGTTTATTTTCAGAGATGTCAATATGACATGAAATTCTCAAAAAATTCATTTATATTGTCTGCATATTTATGGGAACTTCAAAGTCGTGCAAGGTTAGGGAATTAAGACTTATAAACATAAGTAATTTTCAATTAGAGTCTTTGAAGCAGGTACCATAGAGACAAAACCATAGGAGCTGTGTAAGAAACAATAGTTTTATTACATATAGATCATCTCTGGGTAATAAAAACTTATTTCTTTTTTAAAAAAGGAGATTGCGTTAAACACTTCTTACAGTGACGAAGTAAGATATTAATTATGTGGGGATTTTATATTAATTTGTTTCTAGAACGAGATTTTCTCTTTTTTTATTAATCTGTTACTTTAAACTGACAAAAAAAGCTATGAATATCTTAAACAGTTTCACCTGAAACCAGTATCGATGCAGTCCACACGAATAGCAGAGTTGCGATCTTTCTCATTGGACAACATCTTCATAAATATTGAGAATTTTGTCAGCGAGGTTCTAAATGTGACCTTACGTCTGACAGATCACAACACACTAGTAATATGAGTAAATTCTTTTGTACCCAAGGTAGTAAAAAGTAAGGGTGAGTAAAAATAAGATGAGCGGTTTGTTTGCTGTCGGCTATATCGAACAATCTAGAGCTGGCTTTTTCTTTTTTTCTTTTGCTATCGGTTAATTCTTGAACAATCGAGAGCTCGCGACGGAATTGTGCTAGTTGGCGGGGCGGCACAGAGATGGCGGTGGCGGCGCCGGCCCCATTTGACGCCGCGCCGCTTTGGACTCGCGCTGGCAGTCAGTCGGTAGGCTGCGACAGCTCAAGTGCGACAGCTCGTGCGGGGGTGAGGGGTCGTCTCTTTTTTTTCCGTCGTAACGAGTCTCTCCCCCGCTCCTGCACCTACAATCGCTCGCGCAAAAGCTCGCTCGGAATTTCCCTCCCGGACGGAACAAAAGCAGCACGTGGACGCCTATTTCGCCTTTGATGATTCCTGTTCGCGATGGAGTTGTCACCAAAACACAGATGACCAAACAGGTAAGAAATAAAATTCTTAATTAAAGACCGTCATTCGAATGTTCTTTTCTACAACGAAACCTATTCCATGCGGAAGATGGAGAGCTGTAAATGGAATGAAGGCATATTTTCTCTTCCTGTTTTCTCGACATGAAGCTAGACTTTTGAGACACACATCTAAATACACACAGTGTTGTTAGAGCGCAGTTAAAATTTGATTGTAAAAAATTGGCAAAAAATTTGACCATGATGAAATTTATGCGGGTTGCCCTTGCGTGTTTCACACAGACTGCAAATACACACGAAGACCTCCTTATTTTGTTCAACATTGGAAAAGAATCTTCTGAAAATCTTGATCAAACTGGTGGCTCACTCACAGTAAGGAGAATCCATTGTTCCGCTACTTCTTCAGGGTACAGGCGTTTAAGACGTGCGTCGGCCTAGAGTGCATTATTAGTAGCGGCGATTGCGAAAGAGCTGTAGCCAAGCGGGTCTTTACGTAATCTGTTTATTTCGTTGGTCCCATTGGAAACAGAAGAACCGGTACAAAGCGATTAAGATCGTTGGCGTGGCTGACGCAATTGGCTATTCGCTTTAATAATACGACTTTCGATGTCATTCCATATTCGATACATCACTAGCGCTCACAATTTCGTGCGTATTTTTTTTCTGTTGACTAAGCTGGTTATTGTAATCGATGTTTTAAGCGACTCCGAAAATTCTAGTATTGTACATTCAAATTAATTGTGTTGGCAAATTTGCGCAGCTTAGCTGTTCGATTTCACTTGTTTTCTATACTCTCTGCATAACTGTTTTACAAAGCTAAATCATTCTCATAACTGCAGATGTATTTGCCGTCATAGTTTTTCATTTTATCTTTGCTTTTTTAACATATTCATTGTCGCCGCCTAATATTAAAGGTTCTGAGCGTTTCATATGATGGACGTACCACCATTTCTAATTTTCCTTCTATTTGATTTAGATTAACCACTAAAAGCAAAGTCTTTCCCGTGTATTTTGATCCTTGATCTGAAAGCTATTGACCTTGTACACTTTTGCGTGGTTTACGAAATTCAACCAAGATAGTGAAATATTACATTTGTATATTTCCCCGTAAATAGTGTTTCTGTACATTAGCAGGAAACAAAATGTAGAAAAACCAGATGAGGGCTCGAAAAAAAAATGGAATAATTTATTGATTTTTTGTTGTTGTAATACTTATTGAAATGTAATTCGTGACGTTATGCAATTTTTATTTAATATTTGAAGGCAGTGTATTTGTTCACTTTAAAACGTTTTAAAATTGCTGAATGAATTGTACTTTTTTCCTGAGGAAGCTCAATGAAAAATTACAATTGGACCGTCCTGGGTTCGAATTATGCCCTGGCATAAAGTTCAATAACTATATCTGTCAAGCTTCTGTATTAGATACGCATTCAAAATTAATTAGTCCCTTGCCAGTTGACGATTTCCAATACCATGATTTGATATTGCCCAATTGTTACGTAAAAAAAAAAAAGTTACAATTTGCTAGCTTCGACAGTGGTCGGAGGGCGACCGTGAAAATAAAATAGAACGATAAAATAAAATAGCGTTTCGGTGGTGACAGTCGTTGGACGCGGTTCTTGGCTTTGTCGCTAACATTCCGCATGTAGCAACACTGCTTATTGATTGGCTGCCCTTCTAGTCTCTGCGTCGCTAGGTCTTGGCATGATGTGCGGAGGGGGGGGGGGGGGGGGAGGCGAAGAATGCCGAGCGTCTGTGAGCGCCGGGCGCTAAATGGGATTATCCCGCGTCCTCCCCTTATTCTCTTCAAGCAGTTCGCGGAAGAAGAGAGGAAGTGAACGGTGAGCGATGTACGTAAGAAAAGGCGCAACGGCCTGTCCTTTGTTCGCGACATTCTTCGCGGAACCTGCGGTGCTGCGATGGAGTCCTGTCGCGTCACACGGCTGTCTGACAGCTGAAGGGTGAAGACGTTATGTTCTCGCGTGGTGCTGTCTGCAGCACAATCAAAGCTCCCATAAAATCCACTGTCTACATAAAAGTTACCGGTCAAGTGTTGTGTAAAATGCTTGTCTAGAAAAAAGTTAGAGAGACATTTGACGCACCTCATTCGCTGTACATGATTTCGAGCGGCAGTCAAAGCCGCGCCAAATGTTTCTCATATACATTTCACTTGTTGTTACTGTTGTGTTCTACAGTCTGAACACAGATCTGATGCGGCTCTCCATGCTACTCTATCTTGTGAGAGCTTTATCTCCGAATAACTACTGCGACCTACATCCTTCTGAATCTACTTAGTGTCATCATCTTTTGCTCTCCCTCTACGATTTTTACCGCCCACGCTTCTCTCCAATACTAAAAATTGGTGATCCCTTGATGTCTCAGGATATATCATATCGACCGATCCTTTATTTTGGTCAGGTTGTGCCACAAATTCCTTGTCTCTCCAATTCTATTCTGTATCTCATCATTAGTAATGTGATCGGCCTACCTAATCTTCAACATTCTTCTATAGTACCACATTTCGAAAGCTTATATTCTCTTCCTATCTAAACTGTTTATCGTCCATGTATCACTTGCATACATGGCTACACTCCAGGCAAATACCTTCCTAACAAATCTATATTCGATGTTAACAGATTTCTCTTCTTCAGAAATGTCAATCTACATTTTATATCCTCTCGACCTCGAGCGTCATCAGTTATTTTGCTACCCAAACAGCAAAAATCATCTACTACTCTATGTATCTCGTTTCCTAATCTGGTTCCCTTAGCATCACCTGGTTTAATTCGAGTACATTCTATTATCCTCGTTTTGCTTTTGTTGATGTTCATCTTATATCCTCCTTTCAAAGCAGTGTCCATTCCGTTCAGTTGCTCTTCCAAGTCAATTACTGTTTCTGACTGAATTACAGTGTCATCGGTAAAACTAAAAGTTTTCATTTTTCTGCCTTAACTTTAATTCTTACTATAAATTTTTCTTTGGTTTGCTTTACTGCTTGTTCAATATATATATTGAATAACATTGGAGATAAACTACAACCCTGTCTCACTCCCTTCCCTTTCACGCCCCTTTCAGAAAAATCATTTCGCAAAACAGATGACCGCTTTTTTAAAATTTTGTTTACATTTTCGTACTTTGTTGAGAAAGTATGACCTTACTGGCATATCCATTTGCTTTTCTAGCATCTTCAGTTCTCGAAAAAAATAATAATAATAACACTGTAACTGTAAACAAACATATTTCTTATGTAAATGCAAGATAACAAAAGGGATGTAGTAGCCAAACAGATTTTACCTACATTAAACTGACATCCAATGATCAGCCTTAAAATGGAAGTTTTACATACCGGCTTTTACGGGTATACATCATATATAGAAGCTTCTTGTAATATATTCGTAATTTGTTTGTCCTAAAATGTCGCATTTAATCACGAGCGAAACCAAAACGTTTAGTGCGTCTTCCAATATAGAGCTCCGAAGTCTTCAGTTTTCAAAATGATCTTTTACACAACTGTTAGCGATCGTATGTGACGTAGGTTCTTAGGGGAGGCCTTGAAATAACAAAAACAATGCTGAGTCGTATGAACTAAGTTATGGAATAAGCCTCCTGCGAAATCCAACTCATTTCAAACTCACTGATTTCCATTTACCATTATTTTAAAAATCCTTGGAAGTCTTTCCAACTGAAGTGCCACGCTGTTGATTGGGTGTTACTAGGCAGTGCGAGAGAGGTGAATGTTGGCATCTTTCATATCAGCTATACACTCAAAGATTCTGCCCAATAGCAATATCAAACAAAAATTCTGTGTACGCGTTTCGGGTGCGCGTCGTACATTTTTCGCGAGTACGACGAAATAAAATTACAATATGTGTTTCATGTTAGTAGCCGGCCGGTGTGGCCGAGCGGTTCTAGGCGCTTCGGTCTAGAACCGCGCGACCGCTACGGTCGCAGGCTCGAATCCTGCCTCGGGCATGGATGTGTGTGATGTCCTTAGGTTAGTTAGGTATAAGTAGTTCCAAGTTCTGGGGGACTGATGGCTTCAGATGGTTAAATCCCACAGTGCTCAGAGCCATTTGAACCATTTTTTTCATATTAATATGTGAGTTAATCATCAATCTCTGTAGCACGACAGTTACACAGAGTATCATGGTTACAGAATAGGTAAATCACAAGTGTGGACTGTCACTGACCGCTGTACGCCCAATGTTCCAGCTACGTTGTCGCTCTGTGGCGTCCCTTCATTTCCTTTTCGTCACTGCCGTAGCTCTCGCATTCGCTCGGCACTGGAGTTTTTACGCTGTTTGTTTTCCGTTTGACGAGAAAATTCGTCCGATTTGCGTTTTTTACAATTCAGAGCATATTTACTAGCCATAAGAGACGACATCGTTCATTATTTTCTAATTTTTAATTTGATACTAATATTATACAGACGGAAAAAAATTAGTAGCACAAGGAAAAAAATTAATGCAGAGTAATGAAATTTTGGGAACACATTTATCTAGGTAACATCTGTAGGTGATTAACATTGCAAGATCACAGGTGAATGGAAGAGCGAGATTTGCTATTGCAGATGTGAAATGCTGGTACATTAATAATTAGTGCAACCGCCAGAATGCCGGTCGGGGTGACCGAGCGGTTCTAGGCGCTACGGTCGCAGGTTCGAATCCTGCCTCGGGCATGGATGTGCGTGATGTCCTTAGGTTAGTTAGGTTTAAGTAGTTCTAAATTCTAGGGTACTGATGACCTCAGAAGTTAAGTCCCATAGTGCTCAGAGCCATTTGAACCGCTTTGAACCGCCAGAGTATGGAATTCGAGCGTTCAAAAGTGCACGGATTGTCTTTTACGGGTGCCGGATGTCAGTTTGTGGGATGGAGAACCGTGCCTGTAGCACTTGGTCGGTCAGTACAGGGACGGTTAATGCTGGTTGCGGATGACGCTGGAGTCTTCGTCTGACGAGCTCGATTAGATACAGATCTGGTGATCGATCAGGCCAAGGCAACATGTCAACACTCTGTAGTCCTTGTTGGGTTACAACAGCGGTATGTGGGCAAGCGTTGTCCTGTTGGAAAACAAACCCTGAAATGCCGTTCATGAATGGCAGCACAGCTGACTGACGTACAAATTTGCATTTAGGATGTGTCCGATAACCACGAGAGTGCTCCTAATGTCATGCAAATTCGTCCCCCGGACCATGACCCTTATGTGTAGGTCTAATGTCTGTAGCATACATAAAGATTGGTTGCAGGCCCTCAGCTGACTGCTTCTAACCGACACACCGCGATGACTGGCACCGAAACAGTACCAGCTTTCATCAGAAAACATACCAGACCTACACTCTGCCCTCCAATGAGCTCTCGTTCACCACCACTTAAATCACAAATGGCGGCAAATTGGGGTCAGTGGAACGCACACTACAGTGCTGCTAGCTCGGAACTGTCCTTGAAGAACCCGATTTGTAACAGTTAGTTGTCACTGTGGTGGCAACTGCTGCTCAGATTGCTGCTGCAAGTGCAGTACGATGCGCGAGAGCCATCCGCCTAACATGATGGCCCTTCCTCACGGTTGTGCCACGTGGCCGTTCGGAGACTATCTTCTTGCAATCGTACATCGTCGTAACCACCGCTGCCAGTAACATGCTGTAGTATACAGAGAAGCTGCAGCATTAGAAAATTGTAGCGAAATGCAGGGAGATCTGCAGCGGATAGGCAATTGGTGCAGCGAGTGGCAACTGACCCTTAAAATAGACAAATGTAATGTATTGCGAAAAAAAAGAAAGAAGGATCCTTTATTGTATGATTATATGATAACGGAACAAACACTGGTAGCAGTTACTTCTGTAAAATATCTGGGAGTACGCGTGCGGAGCGATTTGAACTGGAATGATCATATAAAATTAATTGTTAGTAAGGCGGGTACCGGGTTGAGATTCATTGGGAGAGTCCTTAGAAAATGTAGTCCATCAACAAAGGAGGTGGCTTACAAGACACTTGTTCCACCTACGCTTGAGTATTGCTCATCAGTGTGGGACCCGTACCAGATCGGGTTGACGGAGGAGATAGAGAAGATCCAAAGAAGAGCGGCGCGTTTCGTCACAGGGTTATTTGGTAAGCGTGATAGCGTTACGAAGATGTTTAGCAAACTCAAGTGGCAGACTCTGCAAGAGAGGCGCTCTGCATCGCCGTGTAGCTTGCTGTCCGGGTTTCGAGAGGGTGCGTTTCTGGATGAGGTATCGAATATATTGCTTCCCCCTACTTATACCTCCCGAGGAGATCACGAATGTAAAATTAGAGAGATTCGAGCGCGCACGGAGGCTTTCCTGCAGTCGTTCTTCCCGCGAACCATACGCGACTGGAACAGGAAAGGAAGGTAATGACAGTGGCACGTAAAGTGCCCTCCGCCACACACCGTTGGGTGGCTTGCGGAGTATAAATGTAGATGGAGACTCCATCCCTGCCAAGTTTTTCTGCATTGTAGCAGAAGAAACGTTCAGATTCTCTTAGCCTTATTATACGACCTCGTTCCAACTCAGTGAGGTGTTGACAATGTCATTCTTGGCTAGTATCAACTCACTACGTCCAGTTTCAAAGGTAACTAACACGTTGCAGCGTGTATTTAAGCAAACATTATTTGCATCCTCATATTGACGCTAATAGCGTCACTGTTATGACACTAGCGCGAAATTTAAATAGACAACATCTTTTAGACGTAGAAATAGCCTACCAACTTTCGTTTATGTCACACAACTGCTTCTTCGTATTTTGATTTTTCTTCGGTCGGTGTATATTCTGGTGAACATTTTTACTGTCTCAAGTTCTTCACAACGACACCCGAATCAATATCCTAGCTAAACACGTTTCCATGTTTCACGAATTTATAACTTTACATAACACTGCGTTGTAACAATAACGCGCATCTCTATACACCAGTACGATGACGACACAGGCATGACAAAACCGGCCTCTATCCGACCAATAATACTGCACAGTAATATTGTTCAATATAATTAATGTTCTCCCTAGACTGCCGAGTAATAGGCCCGCATCTCGTGGTCGTGCGGTAGCGTTCTCGCTTCCCACGCCCGTGTTCCCGGGTTCGATTCCCGGCGGGGTCAGGGATTTTCTCTGCCTCGTGATGGCTGGGTGTTGTGTGCTGTCCTTAGGTTAGTTAGGTTCAAGTAGTTCTAAGTTCTAGGGGACTGATGACCATAGATGTTAAGTCCCATAGTGCTCAGAGCCATTTGAACCATTTTTTTGCCGAGTAATATTGTTCTATTGAACAGTGGTTCGGATTAAATTCAGTATTTTAAAAGTTTTTCATGATTTCAATATAACTGCTCAGCTTTGTTGCAACAGAAGGAAGGTGGATGAAAAACTGGGTCAAGACACCTCGAAGGTCACTCACGAAAACTTGTTGAGCAAATTGAGGTTAAACGGAAAAAATGATTATGATAACTTTTTTACGTTAAACAATCCTGTCGGAGGAACATCCGCAACTGAGCATTGTGCCAGAAGTTGAAAACACCGCTACAGTTGTAAGGTTCTTTTATTTAACACACGACCGGTTTCGGGCTCTTATACGCCCATCTTCAGGTGTCGTAACTTGGTGCTGTGTACACGTCCACCGCGGCGCTCGTCGTCACAGCACACCTGAAGAGGGGCGTATAAGAGCCCGAAACCGGTCGTGTGTTAAATAAAAGAACCTTACAACTGTAGCGGTATTTTCAGCCTCTGGAACCTTTTATGTGTTGATGGTCCTACATCTGAAGGATTACTGGAAATGGTTATCAACATACAAGGCATCCCCCCCCCCCCCCAATCACCCCTGGAGCCTGGAGTTCGGTGTTCTTATTCATTACAAAATTCTTCTATACTACCTCAAGTGATTTTCCATGGTTCCATTAAATTTCTCGTCTAGGCAAATATAGCACTATGTGGTGACCGCATTGAGACAATACTGTGCCTTTACCATTTGCTATATAGTTGTTTGTTGTTTTAAGTATAGATCTAAAGCACTTGTACCAGATATTGAGTGGATAACCATCAGTTCTTAGGGAAAAAATGTTTTTACATTGCCTACAAAATCTAGTTCTTTTAACACCAACGTCTCAATACTGAGCAACACATTTACGTCGAAAATGCACTGTTAAAGTCTTGCACCGGCCGGAGTGGCCGTGCGGTTCTAGGCGCTACAGTCTGGAATCGAGCGACTGCTACGGTCGCAGGTTCGAATCCTGCCTCGGGCATGGATGTGTGAGATGTCTTTAGGTTAGTTAGGTTTAATTAGTTTTAAGTTCTAGGCGACTGATGACCTCAGAAGTTGAGTCGCATAGTGCTCAGAGCCATTTGAACCTTTTTGCGATTTGCTTTGATCTTCTGATGACTGTACTGGACGCTAAACGACAGTCATCCGCAAACGACCTAAGACGGCTGCTCAGATTGTCACCTAATTCGTCTGTATGGATAGAGCACAGCAGAGGGCCTATAACACTACCCTGGGGAAAGCCATATATCACTTCTGTTTCACTCGATGGCTTTCCGTCAGTTACAACGAACTGTGATCTCTCTGACAGGAAATCCCTAATCCAGTCACATAACTGAGACGATATTCCATAAGCACGCAATTTCACTACAAGTCGCGTGTGTAGTACGGTGTAAAAAGCCTTCGTGTGAGTAAAGAGCTAGTTGTGTTGCAGAGCAGTAGAAACAGAACAACGCACACACGCAGATATCACATTCAATACTAATGTAGAAGGACTGGACATTTAATAGTGGCAATTATTTATTTACAGCTCGTACAATATACACTCCTGGAAACTGAAATAAGAACACCGTGAATTCATTGTCCCAGGAAGGGGAAACTTTATTGACACATTCCTGGGGTCAGATACATCACATGATCACACTGACAGAACCACAGGCACATAGACACAGGCAACAGAGCATGCACAATGTCGGCACTAGTATAGTGTATATCCACCTTTCGCAACAATGCAGGCTGCTATTCTCCCATGGAGACGATCGTAGAGATGCTGGATGTAGTCCTGTGGAACGGCTTGCCATGCCATTTCCACCTGGCGCCTCAGTTGGACCAGCGTTCGTGCTGGACGTGCAGACCGCGTGAGACGACGCTTCATCCAGGCCCAAACATGCTCAATGGGGGACAGATCCGGAGATCTTGCTGGCCAGGGTAGTTGACTTACACCTTCTAGAGCACGTTGGGTGGCACGGGATACATGCGGACGTGCATTGTCCTGTTGGAACAGCAAGTTCCCTTGCCGGTCTAGGAATGGTAGAACGATGGGTTCGATGCCGGTTTGGATGTACCGTGCACTATTCAGTGTCCCCTCGACGATCACCAGTGGTGTACGGCCAGTGTAGGAGATCGCTCCCCACACCATGATGCCGGGTGTTGGCCCTGTGTGCCTCGGTCGTATGCAGTCCTGATTGTGGCGCTCACCTGCACGGCGCCAAACACGCATACGACCATCATTGGCACCAAGGCAGAAGCGACTCTCATCGCTGAAGACGACACGTCTCCATTCGTCCCTCCATTCACGCCTGTCGCGACACCACTGGAGGCGGGCTGCACGATGTTGGGGCGTGAGCGGAAGACGGCCTAACGGTGTGCGGGACCGTAGCCCAGCTTCATGGAGACCGTTGCGAATGGTCCTCGCCGATACCCCAGGAGCAACAGTGTCCCTAATTTGCTAGGAAGTGGCGGTGCGGTCCCCTACGGCACTGCGTAGGATCCTACGGTCTTGGCGTGCATCCGTGCGTCGCTGCGGTCCGGTCCCAGGTCGACGGGCACGTGCACCTTCCGCCGACCACTGGCGACAACATCGATGTACTGTGGAGACCTCACGCCCCACGTGTTGAGCAATTCGGCGGTACGTCCACCCGGCCTCCCGCATGCCCACTATACGCCCTCGCTCAAAGTCCGTCAACTGCACATACGGTTCACGTCCACGCTGTCGCGGCATGCTACCAGTGTTAAAGACTGCGATGGAGCTCCGTATGGCACGGCAAACTGGCTGACACTGACGGCGGCGGTGCACAAATGCTGCGCAGCTAGCGCCATTCGACGGCCAACACCGCGGTTCCTGGTGTGTCCGCTGTGCCGTGCGTGTGATCATTGCTTGTACAGCCCTCTCGCAGTCTCCGGAGCAAGTATGGTGGGTCAGACACACCGGTGTCAATGTGTTCTTTTTTCCATTTCCAGGAGTGTAGATACGTGTTTCAAAGGTTTACTGATCTCAAAGTAGTCACCAGCATTGCGCATAACCGTTGCCAGCAATGTGGGAGTCGTAGGGTACTCTTAGAAATGCCAGTGGTTTGACAGTTCGAGAGGCACGGTCTATTGCCCGACGGATTTGTAGCAGTTCTGAAGTGCATGCCATGAAGTGTTTCCTTCAGCTTAGAAATCGAGTTGACCTTACGAGGGCTTAAGTCAGGCGACTGCAGTAGGTGGTATAGCACTTAGCAGCCCCATCAGTTAAACAAATCAGTAACAGCTTGCACTGTACGTGCTTGAGCATTGTCCTGCAAAATGATGGTCAGGTCCGGCAGAAAGTGTCATCACTTCTGTCTCTAGGCTGGTCGTAGGTTGTGTTCCAAAAATGAACAGCATAGAGACAAGTGATAACACTTTCTGCAGGACCTGACCATCATTTTGCAGGACAATGCTCAAGCACGTACAGTGCAAGCTGTTACTGATTTGAAACTTCCTGGCAGATTAAAACTGTGTGCCGGACCGAGACTCGAACTCGGGACCTTTGCCTTCCGTAGGCAAGTGCTCTACCACCTGAGCTACCCAAGCACGACTCACGTCCCGTCCTCACAGCTTTACTTCTGCCAGTATCTCGTCTCCTACCTTCCAAACTTTACAGAAGCTCTCTTGCGAACCTTGCAGAACTAGCACTCCTGAAAGAAATCCATGTCTCCGCAATATCCTTTCTTTTAGGAGTGCTAGTTCTGCAAGGTTCGCAGAAGAGCTTCTGTAAAGTTTGGAAGGTAGGAGACGAGGTACTGGCAGAAGTAAAGCTGTGAGGACGGGGCGTGAGTCGTGCTTGGGTAGCTCAGGAGGTAGAGCACTTGCCCGCGAAAGGCAAAGATCCCGAGTTCGAGTCTCGGCCCGGCAGACAGTTTTAATCTGCCAGGAAGTTTCATATCAGCGCACACTCCGCTGCAGAGTGTACGAGCTGTAAATAAATAGTTACCACTATTAAAGTTCCAACCCTCGTCCATAGTAGAGCCTCAAAATCGGAATAAATTCCTGAAACGATACGGCTATTCACGATAAAACGTATACTGCGCAGTGTTTTATTATTTAAAAGAGAATCAGTACTTCATCGTACAGAAATAGCACGTCTCTAAACAGTGCAAACGTTACAACAGCTAATGACTTATATCCTAAAACCAAAATAAAGCATATGTTTCTACGAATCCGTAACTCAATTACAAGTACCTTCCTTTTCCGTAAAGAAGATTCTCCTATTCCCATCACTTCCTGAGGTCATCTACCTACATTTCTCGCTCATAGAACGTTCTACTTCACATCATACAGCTTTGCCCTCTGACTCATGAATATACTTGCATCACTATTATAATGTAATTAGGAAAAAAGGAATTACAAACACTGACTGGGAGTGGGCATTGACTTCATGGGGAAAGCTGAAAACTTGTACCGGACCGGAATTCCATTATCGTTGAGGGGACTCGTTGTCAAATACTGTTGAATAATGTCTGGCAATTCACGCGTGGCCGGGCGCGGTGGCCGTGCGGTTCTAGGCGCTGCAGTGCGGAACCGCGGGACTGCTACGGCCGCAGGTTCGAATCCTGCCTCGGGCATGGATGTGTGTGATGTCCTTAGGTTAGTTAGGTTTAAGTATTTCTAAGTTCTACGGGACTGATGACCTAAGATGTTAAGTCCCATAGTGCTCTGAGCCATTTGAACCAATTCAGTCGTCGTGGGCTACACTTCTTTACCATCACCAGCCCTTTGATAGGTGGGTGCTTCTTACACCCCAGAGCAATTCCCTCCAGACTGTATGTGATACGTGTACCAAGTTCGGTTGAAATCGGTCCAGTGGCTCAGGAGGAAATGTGGAACATACGTACATACACATGTACATCCAGTTTTATAATATCTATCGGTTCCTTTTGAATAGCCTTATCATTAAAATTCCTATCGTACAGGACTGACACAGCGAATAACAGGAATGGTCTGTTATCAGACTGACGTATGACAATGCCACGCTTGTCACCCCCGACCGCTCAGACGGTGTGTGTTTCCATGATCTTGCAGGATAGCGTTAAGTCCAGCAACCGCCACCGCTTTAGCTGTATGGAGCGATATGATATTCGTAGAGCTCGGCGTATTTGCCAGTGAAGGTGTGAGCAGGCCTCACTGAGTTTCGTCAGATATTCTAGACTGGGAGGGAGGTCTCATGTGGCGCATGGTCTAAGAGTGAACTCCAGAAAATCGACATCTATCGTCTTGAGTGGTTTTTATGATAAATTTTTTGTAGTTCTTCGCCCTCAGGGCCTCATGTTTGTGTGCTATCATTAGAGCTAAAGCAATAGCTATTATTATTAATTTTTTCCTTTCTCAGACGTTATGTCTGGTTAAATATGGAAAGTGACGCCGACCTTGATCAAGCGTGACTTCCTTTTAACTGTACGGTGGATGTCACATTGCATTTAGGAACTTTCAGGTAATTGAGCATGTATCAATAATTACAGATTTCTGTAGTTGTACACTCCTGGAAATGGAAAAAAGAACACATTGACACCGGTGTGTCTGACCCACCATACTTGCTCCGGACACTGCGAGAGGGCTGTACAAGCAATGATCACACGCACGGCACAGCGGACACACCAGGAACCGCGGTGTTGGCCGTCGAATGGCGCTAGCTGCGCAGCATTTGTGCACCGCCGCCGTCAGTGTCAGCCAGTTTGCCGTGGCATACGGAGCTCCATCGCAGTCTTTAACACTGGTAGCATGCCGCGACAGCGTGGACGTGAACCGTATGTGCAGCTGACGGACTTTGAGCGAGAGCGTATAGTGGGCATGCGGGAGGCCGGGTGGACGTACCGCCGAATTGCTCAACACGTGGGGCGTGAGGTCTCCACAGTACATCGATGTTGTCGCCAGTGGTCGGCGGAAGGTGCACGTGTCCGTCGACCTGGGACCGGACCGCAGCGACGCACGGATGCACGCCAAGACCGTAGGATCCTACGCAGTGCCGTAGGGGACCGCACCGCCACTTCCCAGCAAATTAGGGACACTGTTGCTCCTGGGGTATCGGCGAGGACCATTCGCAACCGTCTCCATGAAGCTGGGCTACGGTCCCGCACACCGTTAGGCCGTCTTCCGCTCACGCCCCAACATCGTGCAGCCCGCCTCCAGTGGTGTCGCGACAGGCGTGAATGGAGGGACGAATGGAGCCGTGTCGTCTTCAGCGATGAGAGCCGCTTCTGCCTTGGTGCCAATGATGGTCGTATGCGTGTTTGGCGCCGTGCAGGTGAGCGCCACAATCAGGACTGCATACGACCGAGGCACACAGGGCCAACACCCGGCATCATGGTGTGGGGAGCGATCTCCTACACTGGCCGTACACCACTGGTGATCGTCGAGGGGACACTGAATAGTGCACGGTACATCCAAACCGTCATCGCACCCATCGTTCTACCATTCCTAGACCGGCAAGGGAACTTGCTGTTCCAACAGGACAATGCACGTCCGCATGTATCCCGTGCCACCCAACGTGCTCTAGAAGGTGTAAGTCAACTACCCTGGCCAGCAAGATCTCCGGATCTGTCCCCCATTGAGCATGTTTGGGACTGGATGAAGCGTCGTCTCACGCGGTCTGCACGTCCAGCACGAACGCTGGTCCAACTGAGGCGCCAGGTGGAAATGGCATGGCAAGCCGTTGCACAGGACTACATCCAGCATCTCTACGATCGTCTCCATGGGAGAATAGCAGCCTGCATTGCTGCGAAAGGTGGATATACACTGTACTAGTGCCGACATTGTGTATGCTCTGTTGCCTGCGTCTATGTGCCTGTGGTTCTGTCAGTGTGATCATGTGATGTATCTGACCCCAGGAATGTGTCAATAAAGTTTCCCCTTCCTGGGACAATGAATTCACGGTGTTCTTATTTCAATTTCCAGGAGTGTATGTATACGTTTGGATGTAGCTGTATTGCGTTGATGTACTGGTGAATATCGTGTGGTATGACTCCTGTAGTTGATAGTATAATTGGTATAATGTCAACTTTATCCTGGTGCCACATGTCCTTGACTTCCTCAGCCAGTTGGATGTATGTTTCAATTTTTTCTCCTGTTATCTTCTGTATATTTGTTGTATTGGGTATGGATTTTTCGATTAGTTGTGTTAATTTCTTCTTTTTATTGGTAGGTATGATGTCAGGTTTGTTATGTGGCGTTGTTCTATCTGTTGTAATGGTTCTTTTCCAGTATAATTTGTGTTCATCATTCTCCAGTACATTTTGTGGTGCATACTTGTATGTGGGAACGTGTTGTTTTATTAGTTTATGTTGTATGGCAAGTTGTTGATGTATTATTTTTGCTACATTGCCACGTCTTCTGGGGTATTCTGTATTTGCTAGTACTGTACATCCGCTTGTGATGTGATCTACTGTTTCTATTTGTTGATTGCAAAGTCTGCATTTGTCTGTTGTGGTATTGGGATCTTTAATAATATGCTCGCTGTAATATCTGGTGTTTATTGTTTGATCCTGTATTGCAATCATGAACCCTTCCGTCTCACTGTATATATTGACTTTTCTTAGCCATGTGTTGGATGCTCCTTGATCGATGTGTGGGTGTGTTAGATGATACGGGTGTTTGCCATGTAGTGTTTTCTTTTTTCAATTTACTTTCTTCGTATCTGTTGCTGTTATGTGATCTAAAGGGTTGTAGAAGTGGTTATGAAATTGCAATGGTGTAGCCGATGTATTTATATGAGTGATTGCTTTGTGTATTTTGATAGTTTATGCTCATTATTATTATTATTATTTGTGGTAGTAGTAGTAGTTTATCAGTTCCCACAATTTTGCGAATTTGCTGTATTAATAACTTATGATTGTCTAGGTTAAAACTGTCAGTCTAAGTACACCAACTCATTTTCTAAAATGAAGAGCACTAATTTAATTTGATTTCAAAAGTGTGAAAGAACAGTGCGAGGTGCATGTGGGAGGTTCAGACATTCAGCCATAGACAAGAGTGTCGTCTTTTCACTTTTTTCTTCAAAGGATCACTGCGGCAATGTGCAAGATGATGAGCGACCGACAAAGTATGACTTAACCGCCCACACCTTATACTGAAATTTATTTTAATAAATAACGAAGATAAAGAAGATTATGTTATTGTGCACCTGTTTGATTTACTTCTGGACTGTCTCTTTCTGAATGTATAGTCTTTTTTCATCAATGTAAGCTACTGCACACCAAAACGTTCCATTCATAGAAAGAAAATATGTACATAAGGTAACCACATGTTTACAGTTAAGAACGAAATTTGAGTGTGAGAATGACAAGCGAATCTCATTGCGAGAAGGTAAACGCAATACAAAAAAAAAAAAAAAAAAAAAAAAAAAAACCTCGTATCTTCTGTATTTCGATTTCGGCACTCGTAGAAAAAGGAGAAAAGGCGCTTCCCAGTTTCTCACGCTGCTACTAACTACAGAGAACTGTGGTAGTGCAATGCTATCTCTTAAATAGATGCAATGCAAACTTTGTTGTCATCACATTTATCTCTCATAAAAAAACGAATGTTCATCAAGTAATGGGAACTGGGTAATGACTTAGGATAATCTAAGTTACTCTACAGAAAAAACTGTTCTTCTCAAGAAAATGTATAAAAAAATTTATTGTCGCTATTCCATTTACAGAATTTCGCGATTAGGGGCTTAGTAAGCAGTAGAAACTTATTTCATTACAAATTACAACCAAGCAAGAGCAACACTGGAGGAATACGAAAATGTAGCTCAACACGAAAATTTATTCAAGCACAAATGTCTTTATACTAATGCTTAAATTCTTTTCGTCTTTTCAAATCCATGAACTGACTACGCCAAACTTTTTTTAAAAATAACAAGAAATCCAAGATTTACCTGTGTGTTTTGAAGAAATAATGCCTAACTAAATACTGCTGCAATCCCAATTTTTCTCAAAATAGTATCTGCCTCAGTAAATGCATCTCACTCTGTGCACAATTATGATATTCCTTTTGTAATAGTAATGTCTTCCATCGGATCAATAAAATAATTCCCAGGAGCTCCATGTTCTGCGTCCTTGCTGTACAAGCTCACTACCACCACACCCGGCTACACATCTCGTCACGATCACCTGCGCATGCTCGCAGAGTGAAGATGACATAACTAGTCTCCTGGCAATGCAACGTCTCTGATAACTAAACGATACAAATATTACATGCGCGTCATACGATACCGAAAATTAAGAAAATACCTGCAATATTATAAACATACCCTTCAATATAACTGGTTACAAGAATATATAGAGCTTTACTCACCGTAAAACTCTGTAACTACAGTATCTTCCAAATAGCTGTGATACATTATACAAAACATTGATATGCAGAGTCCGTAATACTTACAAACACTGCGCTAAACAGAGCCTCATGTCTCGCAAGAACAAAAACAGTAGAAAATACCGGAAAGTGCTTATGGCACTCTTGTAGTGCGCGTTTCTTCGTGCGGATCTGAAACCGGTCACTATACCGAAACACCAACGTGGAAACACCCTGTGTCCCCAGGTGCATCATGCTCCAGGTGCAGCAAGCTCCCCTATAGTAAATCGTATCAGATTCAGACTGTGACTGGTTGCATACTATACAGGGTGTCCGAAAAGTCTTTTCCTGATTACATAAAATGATAACTCAGGCTAGAAGTATGATACAAATATGAAACTGGTGTCTAATTGTTTACAAACTATCAGTTTTTTTTTCACACATCAGTAAACCTCCGCATGAGCACCCTTGGTAGCACGTAGCATATCTAGGCGATATTCAGTTTCCGTCCACACATTAGCCAACATCACTGGAGGGATTGCTCCAACGACTGTGGTTATCCGTTGCCGCAGGGTTTCAAGATCTGGTACACGTGTTCGGTAGACCTCTTCCTTGACATAACCCCATAAAAAGAAATCTAATGGGGTTATGTCAGGAGAGCGTGGAGGACAAACCGTTTATCCCATCACGACCAATCCATCGCCCAGGAAAGGTCATATCGAGATAGGCACGGACGTCCAAACCCCAATGAGGCGGTGCACCGTCTTGCTGAAACAAGACATCAGGGTGATACTGAAGCAGCTGAGGAACAGCATACAGTTGTAACATGTCCAGATACACTGCAGATGTGATGGTAGCCTCAGCGAAGAAGAATGGCCCGATAATTCGATCGTGCAATAGCGCTCACCAAACATTCACCTTTGGACTGCCTCTGGAGCACTCCATGACCTCGCCAGGGGGTTGTGAACCCCAAATGCGCACATTATGGCGATTCACTACTCCACTGACAAAAAAGGTCGCTTCGTCGGAAAAGGCAATTCGTCTGAGATAACCATCGTCGTCCTCAATACGTGGTAGCATTTCGACCGCAAAGTCATATCGACTTGTATTGTCATTGGGCAACAAGGCCTGAACGATTTGCACTTTGTATGCACGAAACAATAAACGTTTGTGTAAAATGTCATGGAGAGAGCTTTTTGGCATCTGTAATTCACGTGACTGCCTTACAGCTTCCACCCTGTCTGCTGCGGTTCTTGGTCGACCAGACCTCGGATGGTCAGCAACCGATGCTGTGTCCTTGAACTTCTCACACCAGGCTTTAATGCTGTTGACATCAGGTGGATTCCTTCCAAATGTTGTCTGGAAGTGTCTCTGCACTGTGGTTGGTGATCGTGTCTCATGGCACCACAGGACACATTGGTTGGTTTGGTTGGTTTTTTTGGGGGAAGAGACCAAACAGCGAGGTCATCGGTCTCATCGGATTAGGGAAGGACAGGGAAGGAAGTCGGCCATGCCCTTTCAGAGGAACCATCCCAGCATTTGCCTGGAGCGATTTAGGGAAATCACACAGGACACATTGTGCCTTCTCCTGCTTGGTGAACATGGCTTCTTGGGCACTGCACCTCATCCACTACTTACTTACTGCGAACCGAAAACAGAAAAAAAACTTTGATAGGTGTAAACAATTCGACACAAGTTTCATATTTGTATCTTACTTCTAGCCCGAGTTATCAATTTATGTAATCAGGGAAAGACTTTTCGGACACCCTGTATGTGCATAAACCGCCGATTTATAGGAGATGCAGATGTATGAAAGGAAAGCGTTGAAAATATGTATAAAAGTAAAAAAATAAAATAAAATATTTCCGTCCAAAACGTGATAAAAAGTGATAGTTTTATTGTTGAGAACGTGGCGTGCCATAGATTGTGGCCGAGTTGTTGTGAGCCCTGAGGCTTTCAGCGAGCGTAGGCGGGTATGGCTACTGTTGTCACCGCTGAAGTGTCTGCGCCGCTCATCTGCCGTCATCGATCGCTGATAGCGCCGAAGTGCCGCCCCCCACCAACCACCCACCCACACACCCACCCACACACACACACACACACACACACACACAAATCCTGGGTACCTTGCATGCTGTCCAATAAACTCGTATGTACGTCCGACATTGCTTTCCCAAGGACTGCCTCCAGCAGACAATAAAGGACACGAAAGGATCGTGAACTGTTACAAAATAGCTTGACGTCCATTTATTCAATTCCGGGCAAGTTTTTGCGCTGCGTGGCCGACAGTCTAACACTCAACCCGTTTACAGCCCCCCTTCCCCCCCCCCCCCCCAAAAACTGGATTACGTAAACCAATATCCCAATACCGCTTCTGGGTGGTCATGTAAAGACTTCAAAATCGATTCTGGAAATCCGCTCCTGGTTACTTGTTTTCCTGTTCTGCAATCGATTTTCGTTCCCATGTAAACGCAACCGGTTTTGAAACGTGCTTGGGCTCTTAGGTTTCGTCTTGTTTTTACAAATTTTCGGCTAATATGGACGGAGTGGCTTTTTGTACAGTGAAGGATAGGGAGAAATATTAGACTGAAGCTGTTTGCACCTCGTCTAACTGAAGATAAATAGCGACTGTGCTGACTAAATCAGAAACTATGGTTTTCCAGGCGCCATATTTAACTGGGCTAGCAAATCCACTTCAGGCCTTCACATGTATACGCGACAGCGGAAAACGGTTTCCGAAATTCGATTTTCGTCTTTCGGAACATATGCCGCATCTAAACGAAGTGACTTTCTTCCACAAGTGCTTCGCTAATCACTTAAGAATTCTCCTATTTCGTGTTTCTTCAGCAGTTTTCACAATAACCTATGGCGTCTAGTAAAACCCGAGAAACCGGTAGAATATGCAGCTCAGCGCCAGGCCATCGACTTCGCAAAGCAGTACGCTGCAATTCATAAAACATAAAAAAATTAATAAAATTAAAAAACACTCTAAAATGTTTTTTGACCGCTGTTAATTAATAAACTTTTTCAGGTGAATAACTAAATTGCTGGTTCCTGACAGCCTAGCGTAGAAGTTTAGTACAGTCACACCCGTTCCAATCTCCACTTAAAAATTATTATTGAACTTTTATTTGAATTCCATATTTATTAAGAAATGTAAATGTTTATTAACAAATATTCAGTCATTTTCAATATAAATAACATCTTGCTATTTTTAATTATTGGTCGTCCAAAAATAAACACAGACATGTGATATGCATTATTGTTAAACAGAAAAAAATACATACAGCAATAATTCAGTTTAAATTCTAAAGATAAAAAACTGTTTATTTACTATTTGATGTTTCGCTCTCTTGTAGCAAATTTGAATTTATTGTGAATACTCACTTTTCAAGCGATTAGTAATTTAAATTTTTATTAACATTATGATTTAGTATTTGTCAATTAAATTCTCACTTGTAAATAAATATACAATTTCACCAAAAAAGATGCTACTAGCAAGATTCGAACCAGCGACCATTCGATTACCGAACCGAGAGAGCTGGCGCTGTTGTTAGCACACTGGTCTCGCTTTCGGGAGGACGACGAGATTTTCCTAAACTACTTCAGGCAAATGCCGGGGTGTTTCCTTTGAAAGGGCACAGCCAATTTCCTTTCCCATCCATTCCTAATTCGAGCTCGTGCTCCGTCTCTAATGACCTCGTTGTCGACGGGACGTTAAACACTCATCTTCCTCCTCCTCACGATTACCGAACTTTTATGCTATGAGCTCAGCTAGCGACGATTGCCTTATCCACCTTGAAATGTTTTGTATTCAGTCGCACCCGGAAATCTTTAAAAGGATTTTTTTCGACTTTTTCTGGGGACTGCATAGTACCGCTTAACGAAATTCATGTCCGGGCAAGTCCATAAGGCGCCTTTGTGAAACATTCTGCGATAGTCATAAGGTATTTTCCAATAAAGAGGCTGCGAGGAATGTCCACCACCCCACACAGAAAAAAGTTATCAGCATTGTTTTCACTTTTGATTGCACGTGATGAGTTTTTTTTTGGGTGAGGCGAACTTCAAGTCTTCCACAGACTTCATTGGTGCTTCATTTCAGGATCGTACACGGAGCACCGTGATTCGTCAGCTGACGCCCTCGGAGAAAAGTTTGAAGCACATTAAGTTACCACGCAACAGTGTTTATGTTAAGCAATCGACACACGCATATGGCAGCTACAATTTTCTTCCAAAAACCTTCCCTTAAAATTTCTTGTTATTCTAAATAACTATCTTTCTCGAGGGTTTCCCGAATTTTTTAAATGTTTTCGTCGGTTCAAGTCGTGGTAGGTCGACTAGAGCATAATTCGTCATCAGTTGGGATTTCACCTCTTTTGAAACAGGAAAACCGTTAAAGGACTTTACTTTTTTCCGTTGCATCATCCTTTTACGCAGTTTTCAACATTTGAAGAATTTCTGTGCCGCTTTTTCCGTGCGAGCAGCAAAACTTTACGGCCCCCCGCTGTTCACGAGAATCAGCCAGTAAAGAATCGACGAACAAATGAAACAACTGTCGCTGTCAGATTCAGACAAGCCGAACGGAACCATCTTTAGGGACGAAGAGTGGCTTGCTAATTCTGTGATTCGGTAGATAGCCTATAGGGAATGGTATCTCTATACGCTCCTAGTGGCAGAATGCGGTAGAGGAAGGTGAGGTGAAACAGCCAGGGCGCGAAAAGTGGACATCGCATACTTTTTGCGCTGATCAGTTCTGCTGTGACCCGAGAAGTGGTCAAACTAGTTGTGATAGATAACATCTTTGTTGTCAGTGACTCTGACAGTGGAAGCTTGTTCCATTGTTTTTAGTAAGAGCTTCTCTGATTTTCAGTAGTTTGGTGTCAGGTAAGTCAGTTACATTATTCATGTCACACGTCACTTGTACGAAGGATTACACTTTTTTACAATATGATTGTTTAAACAACGCATTTTGTCATACAAATGTAGTTCCTTGTTACTTCATTCGGTGCAATAATTTCATCTGTAATTCGCTAACAGCGGAGTGACATCCGATCTGGAAAAGTGGCCACACTACTCGTCGAGAAATATGGTCAAGTTGTTTATCCCAATAAGACTTAGTCTGAGTGAGGAAAGTGATCCGACATCAACAGGGTGGTCCATTGATCGTGACAAGGCCCGCACATGCATTTACAATGCGCTGACGCATGTTGTCAGGCATTGTCGGTGGATCACGATAGCAAATATCCTTCAACTTTCCCCACAGAAAGAAATCCGGGGACGTCAGACCCGGTGAACTTGCGGGTCATTGTATGGTGCTTCGACGACAAATCCACCTGTCATGAAATATGCTATTCAATACCCCTTCAGCTGCACGCGAGCTATGTGCCGGACATCCATCATGTTGGAAGTACATCGCCATTCTGTCATGCAGTGAAACATCTTGTAGTAACATCGCTAGAACATTACGTAGGAAATCAGCATACATTGCACAATTTAGATTGCCATCGATAAAATGGGAGCCAATTATCCTTCCTCCCATAATGCCGCACCACACATTAACCCGCCAAGGTCGCTGATGTTCCACTTGTTGCAGCCATCGCGGAATTTACGTTGCCCAATAGTGCATATTATGCCGGTTTAGGTTTACCGCTGTTGGTGAATGACGCTTCGTCGCTAAATAGAATGCGTGCAAAAAATCTGTCATCGTCCCGCTATTTCTCTTGTGGCCAGTGGCAGAACTGTACACGACGTTCAAAGTCGTCGCCATGCAATTCCTGGTGCATAGAAATAAGGTGAAAGTCCCCTTTAAACAATTCTACATAAGACTGTGCTTAACCTGACACACAATATTTTGTTAGCGCAACGCAATCTGACTTTCAAAATTCCCTACAAAATAATGGCCCTGACTAACATTAAACTATACCTTTCACAAATCACTAAATCACTTACCTCACAATAATCTTCGTTTCTCCCACTACTGCAATACAGCGAGCGCCACTACTGCCAGCTAAATAAAAGATTCAAACTACTGAAGGCACTAACTACTGATAGGGATAGTTAGCAAATGAAAGATATTAATAGAGAACAAACAATGTATTTACCTTAATATCATCACAAGTCATAATATATATATCAGTTCATGACAAATTTCAAAACTTCGCCATCTCTCTCCCCACATCCACCACTGCTGGCGGCTCACCTCCAACTGCGCAACGCTACGCGCTGTTCACAGCCAGCTGCCTCTGCCCAACACTACAATGGCAGACAACAATGCAAACTAGCCACAGACTGCACACAGCACAGCCAGTGATTTTCATATTGAGCGCTACGTAACGTTGCCAATAAGAAAACATAAACAGCCTACTTACATAGAGAAAACATAAACAGTCTACTTACATAGCCCCCATGCTCCCCACAAAAATTTTTACAAATGGTGTTGGGCACTGGCCAATACAGATTTGACAAAAATTTTTCACAATTACAGTAACAAAGAAATCAAATGCACACACTTATTGATACAATGTTGGTCAAAAGCTAAAATTTCTCACAGTCCATAAAGACAGTCCACATTGTTCATCACAGTAAAATAGTGTTTTTCTCAAAGTCTGAGCAGTAGGAGAAAATGCACACGGAAGTAGTGGATTTCCATGCAGTCTTGAAGAAGTAGTGTTGTCCTTCCAACGGAAAGACAGTGCTGACTCTCGACATGCAGACAAGTATTGGGTCACAACAGAGCAAACCCACTGCAGAGTCAGTCGAAGTTTTGATGAATATTGGTAGGTAGGTCATCACAGAGCAGACCCACCGTAGTCCTTGTAGAGATAATGGTATTGGTGGGCCATCAAAGATGCAGACCCACTGTAGTCCTTGTAGAGATGGCCAGCAGCCATCTGTTGTGACTGTGCAGGTGCACAATCACCATTGAAGAGTCTTGCAGCTAATATAGCAAGTCCATAAACCACCACTTGTGCACTCACAAAGTTTTTGGAATTGTCCTTAGAACCAGCAATGCTGTTATCCAGTCCCTTGCAGAATTATTAACACACGTGCAAACACTAACAGTCCCTACTTCTCACATATTGTCCATATACTATGACCAACAGAAACGTGTGCAGTGAAATGTAACTTACAAGTTAATAATAAGATGAACTGGTGACAATTACAATTTTATAAATTTACAACATGAAAATACAATTACAAAGGTACAAAATACATCCTTAAAAACATAATAATACAGATAACATTTGTAGTACAGGCTTTACAAAAGAATAGAAATAAACATATACATCAGTGGAATTATGACATGAGTACATACATAAAAGATCACAATAACTTTTGAAACATCAACTTCACACATGAGCATTAAACAGAATAAATAATGTGTAAGCATATTTATAAGGTAAATAACATATTATGAATGCCAATTATATTTGAGGATAACAGTATCCCTCATCATAGTGAATGTAGCTTAATATTAAAAGAAAAAAAATTCTATGAAACTACACAGAGACAGGAAGAAAACAAATACACAAGGGTACACAAATACGTACTGGGATAACACAAAAGGGAAAGGACAGGGTTCGTTTTCAGTGTAACATGTGGTACTGCAGTCCAACCCAAAACTTCATATATCTTTCCTCTTATTTCATCCTTTGTTTCCACCCAAAAAAATTCTATCTAAGCATGCTTTCTGTATTTATATGTTCATACATTTCTTACCTCAACATTTATTTCCAAGAAAATCCTACCTAAACCTGTTTTCTCAATGCATTTCTTTACCTATTCTCCATAGTCAGTTTCTTATATAGTCTACCCCCTCTTAAGCTAACTTAAATCTACTGAGCTCAGATGCTAAACTAAGGGACGAGGCAATGCAGCAGCACATAAAACAATTAATATAAACAGCAATGAAAAAAAATGCCAATTTGCAAAGCTAGCAGCATAAATGAGCAAAAGTCAAATTCAATAACACTATGCCTGGCAAACAGCAGCAACTTATACCTAAACATGACATAGCGCAAGCAGAAAAAATATTACAGTAAACAACAATGCAGATAAGGGAAATGTATATTCACATCTTAATGTCTATGTAATTAAAGTGGTGCACCATAAGAAGTTATTCTACCAAAAAGTTACCAATTACTTGAAAAGAAAATTATGAATGCAGTTACTAGTTCCTTCTTATTGTTCTTTCCTTTCCAAGTGCTCCTTTTTTAAAGAATGTGGATCATAAAATAATTATTTAATAGATCTGTTGACAGAAAGTGTTCACATTAGCAAATGCATTTCATTTTATAAAAGCAATGCTGCAACACAGCTGGAAAACGGGTATCAAATGAAATAAGCAATTACGCAAACCAAAGCATAAAAACATCATTCAATAGTCATGTGTCATTTCGTAAGTCAGTAGCTCTCAACTCTCGTAGAAAGACACTTGTCATAATCAGGTGTGCAGATGTACGAATATTTCCCATCAATTCATAAGCATTTCAGCAATTAGCACAAAGTGCGAGTAATCATATGTTTTCAAGTAACGAGGGTGTCGCATTAGCGATGAAAGGCACACCCTAATGGCTTGCTCTCCAGGTGTTTGGCACGTCCCACGTCCCCTTTTTTTTTTCTACCTGTGCCGCTGAAAAGGGCTCGCAATAATGGCTTTTTCTCCAGGCGTCTGACACAGCTGGGTGCCCGCGACGCATTACGTGCAGGTGGTCACTTAACTTTCGTACGGAAATATTTACCGCTACAGTGACAGTCATATATACAAAATTTCACAGGTCGAGAATTTACTTTGCAAATGTGTAGAAACAAAATCCTATGAATATAAGTGTCCAAAAAATGTTCAGTGGCATTGTGATACATTCACACATGATTCACACATGTCATAACTCTTAAAGTACGATTCTTGGTTTCCAACATCCTTTTTCACAAGTCAAGAGTCCCTACCCACTATTCATTACTCCTTACCTTATTACACATATACGTATCCATCGACACTCGTCAATATTTCGTCATTATAAATATGAAGCATATTCAAATAACTCATATAGCCTCAGCCTATTAATCATAAACATACCTCAGCAGCATAATACACATCGTCGTCGTAAAAATAACATCATAACACCTCAGTCAAATCTCAAAATCGTCGTAGCTTCCTCCAATAATTAAAAAAAATTCTCTGCTCATGTCAAAAGTGTCATCTGCCTCAAAAGTACTTTAAAAAATCATGAATCCATACCAAATACATCATTCAAAGCTCTCATAGTATCACAATGGTTCCGAAAAATGTGAGCAGTTCTCAAAGTACAGACAAAATACAATTTCGTAAGTGTGAAGTTATCCAACTGTGTAATTACGTAACCATCTGTCACTGATGTAGTAAAAAAAAAATGTTTATCTCTCAGTTAAATGATCAGATAG
Organism: Schistocerca serialis cubense; assembly: GCF_023864345.2. NCBI lineage: Eukaryota > Metazoa > Arthropoda > Insecta > Orthoptera > Acrididae > Schistocerca > Schistocerca serialis. Next base: position 45,568,262 of record NC_064649.1, on the reverse strand, counting down.
CTGTGTAATTTGTGTGTTAGAGAAATATGGTACCGATGTGTAACGTTGTATAAGCAAATACCATATTAGCTAGGGTTCCTTGTGCTTGCCAAACACATGGTACACAAAGTAAGCGTGTACCCCCCTGAGGATAAATGTAATTATACCCTCAGGTGTTACAAATTACAGCAATGGAATGAAATGTATCACGGAAAACTTTCTTTGTAATTAAAAAATCTTTGAAAATAAATATTTTAAGTACAAAATTAATCACTCAAATACGTGTACTGTAGCGCTAAATGTGCGTCTTGTTGCAACATAATCTGTGTGGAAGTGTCGTAGTTATCGTCCTCCGAAAGCTAAGTTCTGCAGAAGTCAATGTACTTACCTCATAATACACAAAAGTGAAATGCTTTGCGTATAAATGTCTTAGTTATTACGCTTATTGCCGTGATGAAGAAAGTACTGTACTGTAACGTATTGTTGTGCTACGGAAAAGGCAGTCTCATTGTAGCTATACTACAAAAGTTACTACTAAAACCTGTTTTACTTTCCAGAATAAAACAGAAAACTGTGCAGATATAAAACAGAAACACTGCAAAAGCAACATTGTAAATTTTCACTCATTAGTAGCGTCGTGATAAAACCGTGTAGTTGTCACATAAACTAACCACTGTGTCGTCTGGTATCTCACAGAAAGTACTTTAAACCCAGAATGTATTTTCAAGTAAACCAAAATGTTGCATTAAAATCTCATTAGCAGTACCAGATATAATGTTATTTTTCTCGGAGCCAGCCGGCGCACGTGTATGCCTGCGGTGCGAGTCATTGTCTGTCTCTTTGTTGCCGCGCGTCGTTACTGGGATTAGGAGGCCTAACTTCCACAAATTCGCCTTGCCGAGAGGGCCCAGCTCTGTTTAAAGCTCGCCAGTTTTGTCGGTAGTTTACACAGTTTCTTTCGTGTCGGTCATGTGGTGGAGAATTTCTCCCTGAATCGTAACTGCGCGCTGAACTGTTGCGTCTGAAATTATTCTGTCTCCCTTGATAATAATAGTTCTGATTACCATATTGTCTGTTTCTATGGTTATCTCTGTCATATTCATTACTACGGAAATGCGATCTTTCTCTGTAACTATTACTCTGCCAATGGTTGTCATATGGGTGGTGTCTGTTTTGGTCACGATTTGCGTTGTAAGAATAGCCTTGTCGTGTCAAGTTATTACTTCTTTCATCGCGGAATTGCGACGGATGTGACCTGTAATTGTTGTGTTCCTGGTTTCGCGTTCCGCGATTGTCAGTGTCAATTTCTAATTCTTGTAACAGTCCCTGAAATGCTTCAATGTCGTCTTTGCAACGTCCTGCCAAAATAATATGTCGTAAATGTTCAGGCAGTTTGATTAAGCAAATGCGGATGAGTTCTGAGGGGCTGTATGGGTTTGAAAGATACTGATTCTTATGCAACATGTCTTCAAAATATTTCACAAGACTGGAGAATTCAGATTGTTCGAAATGTTTCATCATTATGATGCCATGTTTTACGCGGTCTTGTGTGGCTTGAGACCAATATGCTGAGAGGAAGGCATGGTAAAATTCTCCTTCACTGTGGCAATCGTGAATTACCGATCGCATTCTTACAGCTGGTTCATTCTCCAAGTAGCCACACATAAATTCTAATCTGTGCTCCAATGACCAGTTGGGAGGAAAACAATGAGAGAATTGATGGAGCCATGCTTGTGGATGAATGTCGTTGCCAGAATTCTTAAATGTTTTGAATTTACGTGTAGTAATGAACAGCTTATAGTCAAAATCATCATGTCGTCGAGTCGCATATCGGTCATTGTTAGGTCGTGTCGGCCGTTCCATCTCAAAATTCGGTGCACATTGCCAATTTCTTTCATAACTTCCGAAATGCCCTGTGTTATTATTTTGTGGCTGTTCCGTATTTCTGTGTCCCTCTTCCCGTATTGGGGCGCGAGTATCCTCTGAAATACGTAATTCTTGTATTAACTGTGTCAGCTGATCTTGTACTTCCCGGATTTCTCTTTGGTGTTGCGTATTAATCTGATTCTGATTTTGTTTGAATTTCCTAATTTGTTCGCACTCTTCAGTGTCAGTGAAGGCTACAGGTCTTGTGTCATTCAGATCATCATCTACCTTTGTAGATAAGTTAGTGACCTGATCCGAAAGTTCGGCTACTTTCTCCGATAGTGAACACATTTCCTCAGTGTGTTTTTCTGAACCAAGTTTCAGAATGTCCATTTGTGTTGAAATCGAATCTACTGTGTCCTTTAAGTTTTCCTGAGTTATTGCAAGTTGCGTAACCGAATCGGTAGATGCAACTGAGTCAATTTTAGCTTGCAAGGTGTTGTGATTTTCATGAAAAATAGTTTGCAGTTCTTTTATGGCTGCTTCATGATTCTGTAATGCATTTTCATGCCGCGAAAAAATAGGTTGGAAATGCTCACAAATTTGTGATTTTACGTCATTACAGACTTTTTGACATTTCGATTCAATGTTATGTAACTCACTAGTTAAATCTTCACGTGTTTGTTCAAGTGTGGTGTCTAACTTTTGAAGATTTTGTTCCATTGTGTCTAACTTTTTGAGATTTTGTTCCACTGTGTCTAACTGTTGCTGTGTTTGTCTCTGATTTTGTTCGAGTGTTGTGTCTAACTTTTGTAGCTTTTGTCCCATTTGTTGCATTAACTGTAATAACAATGCACTGGTGTCTGAAACATGTTCCTCAGTGCTTTTCGGCAGTGAATTTGCACCGGCAACATTGACATTTTGACATGCAGAAAATGTGTCTTGACTTATTTGAGAAAACGGCGAGAACCCAAAACCTGAGTCTACAGTATTCGCAAAATTGTGTCCTGTCATTCCCGATTCCTGAGGCAAGCTGTTGCCGACCGATCGATCGATAATGCGTCCCTCTTCACTAATTGTTTCACTGTCCACGCCATTGTTTGCCGCCTGCTCCATTTCCCTATGAACAGTTACCAAATTACTACTTTGAACATCAGTTAATTCATTACTCGGTGGCGCTAACACACTGCTTTCATTTTCACTGTCATTTCTCAGTTTACTTTGGAGCCCAGTATTACGTTTTTCACACGCCATAATTGTCACAGTATTTCACACGACAACACAGAAAAACACAATTTGAAGATCAAAAATAAGAGAACACATTAACATAGCACTGAAAATAATATTTAGTTAATTGCAAGCGCAGCTGCGAAAAACTTGCTGCAAATCTACATGCATGCCACAACTGTTTTACTGTACAACAATGAAAAACTACAACTACAAAGGAAATTCTCTCTATGATTACGCGCTACCAATAAACAAAATCTACACTAATTACACAAACTACAAGAAAAAGTCAGAAGATTCCAGTGAGGTATCCTCGGCTAAGGGTCGACATATGAAAGTCCCCTTTAAACAATTCTACATAAGACTGTGCTTAACCTGACACACAATATTTTGTTAGCGCAACGCAATCTGACTTTCAAAATTCCCTACAAAATAATGGCCCTGACTAACATTAAACTATACCTTTCACAAATCACTAAATCACTTACCTCACAATAATCTTCGTTTCTCCCACTACTGCAATACAGCGAGCGCCACTACTGCCAGCTAAATAAAAGATTCAAACTACTGAAGGCACTAACTACTGATAGGGATAGTTAGCAAATGAAAGATATTAATAGAGAACAAACAATGTATTTACCTTAATATCATCACAAGTCATAATATATATATCAGTTCATGACAAATTTCAAAACTTCGCCATCTCTCTCCCCACATCCATCACTGCTGGCGGCTCACCTCCAACTGCGCAACGCTACGCGCTGTTCACAGCCAGCTGCCTCTGCCCAACACTACAATGGCAGACAACAATGCAAACTAGCCACAGACTGCACACAGCACAGCCAGTGATTTTCATATTGAGCGCTACGTAACGTTGCCAATAAGAAAACATAAACAGCCTACTTACATAGAGAAAACATAAACAGTCTACTTACAAAGGTACGGGTGCAATCGATGTTGATGTAGCATTCTCAACACCGACGTTTTCGAGATTCCCGATTCTCTCGCAATTTGTCTGCTACTGATGTGCGGGTTAGCCGCCACAGCAGCTAAAACACCTACTTGGGGCATCATCACTTGTTGCAGGTTGTGGTTGACGTTTCACATGTGGTTGAACATTTCCTGTTTCCTTAAATAACGTAACTATCCGGCGAACGGTCCGGAAACCTGAATGATGTCGTCCAGGATACCGAGCAGCGTTCATAGCACACGCCCGTTGGGCATTTTGATCACAATAGCCATACATCAAAACGATATCGACCTTTTCCGCAACTGGTAAACGGTCCATTTTAACACAGGTAATGTATCACGAAGCAAATACCGTCCGCACTGGCGGAATGTTACGTGATACGACATACTTATACGTCGCCATCTATCACAAAGCGAAAAAAGTGGTCCAACTAGAACATTCATATTTCTTTACGTAGTGCACAAATATGGAATAAAAAATGGGGGTTCCTATTTAAAAAACGGAATTTATATCCGTTTGACCTATGGCAGCGGCATCTAGCGGGCCAACCATAGCGCCATCTGGTTGCCCCCTTAAAGCTAGACGAATTTCGTTCTTTGTAGTTTTCTCATTTGATGCTTATTTCGTGAGATATTTGGCCTAGTCACTATCAATGGACCACCCTGTATATGCACGTATACAGATGGCGGTGGTACAGCATACACTAGATACGAAAGAGCAGTGTATTGGTGGGGTTCTCATTTGCAGTCAGATGATTCGTGTGGGAAGGTTTTCGGCCTGATTATGGCCGCACGACGGGAATTAACAGACTTTGAGTGAGGAATGGTAATTGGAGCTAGACGCATGGAGAATTCCATTTCGGGAAGCGTTAGGGAATTCAGTGTTACGAGATCCACAGCGTCAAGAGTCTGCCGAGAAAAGTAAATTTCAGGCACTATCTTTCACTACGGAGCCTTCACGTAACGACCGAGAGCAACGGTGTTTGCTTAGGGTTGTCAGTGCTAATCGACAAGTAACAACATCTTCTGCAACGCCTCTCCTGGGCTGGTCACCATATCGGTTGGACCCTAGACGACTGGAAATCCGTGGCCTGGTCAGATGAGTCTCCATTTGAGTTGTTAATAGCTGTTGGTTAGGTCCCAGTGTGGCGCAGACCATACAGATCCATGGACCAAGTTGTCAACAAGGCACTGTGCAAGCTGGTAGTGGCTCCATAATGTTTTGGGCTGCGTTTAGATGATATCGACTGGGTCCTCTGGTCCAACTACATCGATCATGGACTGCAAATGGTTGTGTTCAGCTACATGGAGATCATTCGTGGACCTCATGTCTCAACATCAGGATGGAATTTTTATGGATTACAGTGCGCCATGTCACCAATCCGCAATTGTTCGCCACTGATTTATTCTGGACAATTCGAGCGAATGATTCGGCAGATCAGGTGGCCCATCATGAATCCCATCTAACATAATCGGGAGGTCAGTTCGTGCACAAAATCCTATGCCAGAAACACTTTCGCAGTTATGGACGCCAATGGAGGCAGCACGGCCCAGTATTTCTGCGGTGGATTTCGAACGACTTGTTGAGTTCAAACCATGTCGAGCTGGTGTACTAAGCCGGGCAAAAGTAGGTCCGACACGATTATAGGAGGTATCCCATGACTTTTGTCACGTCAGTATACATCAGACTGGGAGGGGGTGGTGAGGGTGGGGGAACAATCTGACAAGCATAACAGTAGTAACAGAAGCTGTCGAAGATTCCTGGAGACACGGAAGGACTTGGCTGTGGATTACGGCCACAGACTAACAACAGCATGCCAGATAACATCTGAAATGGACAAACATTACAGGAAAACGTATAATCGAAAAACTGTCCGGAGTGAACCGCATCCGGCAGAAATCCACGGCACAGCGTATGTCCCGAAATCGTAGAAAACACAAAGCAATTTATTGAGACATGGAATTGGTGTCGCAAATACGCAAAATGAACACGTTGGCTACGGGAGTGTGTCAACAGGCCACACGAATGGACGACCCCATCACTCGCGATCCGGAGGACATGTTTACATCTGTAGAGCGCCAGTAGAAGCCTACCGTGTTTACCGACTCCGCCCCACTGTGAAGGAGCCCGTTGGCGCTGAGGGGAGCGGTGACACCGTTGAGTTTGTCAAAAAAAAATGGCTCTGAGCACTATGGGACTTAACATCTATGGTCATCAGTCCCCTAGAACTTAGAACTACTTAAACCTAACTAACCTAAGGACATCACACAACACCCAGCCATCACGAGGCAGAGAAAATCCCTGACCCCGCCGGGAATCGAACCCGGGAACCCGGTTGAGTTTGTCCACTTGTGCTGTGTGAGCGGGGTAACGTCTGAAGTCTTGGTGACCAGCTTCATCCAGTGCGACAAGCTGTGTTCCCTGGATAATGACACATTAGTCTAGACGATGATGCTCCCATTCACACATCTGGAATTGCCCGGAGACTGATGTAATGAAGCCGACAATGACGTACACCTCCTGTACACTACTCGGTCCCCTGATCAGAAGATAACTGACCCTTTGTGGGGTATTTTGGAGATAAGCCGCATAGCTGATTTTCTCTCTGTGAACCACTTTCAGAATTAACGACCTTTGAGCGGGACGGGTAGGGACGACCTTTGCACTAGCTTATACGGGATTATAGCACCGGTTTCAGAAAACGCGATAATTACAAGACATACACAAAGTAGATGTGTATCAGTGAATTTAGCATCTCTCCTAGGTTTTAACGTGCTTTGCAGTTGATAAATACATGTTCCGTTTGTGACGCGGGAAATTTCAATACGATAGCCGCACACTTGCCATTCATGTCCCAAACATTGATGGTCGATATCAGCGATCGCATTAATTATCCGTCCTTGCAGTGCTTCATAATTGAATGGCAGTGGAGGCAGGAACGCACGATATTTGAGATAACCCCATGAGACGAAATCACACGGAGTTGAGTCACGTGACCGTAGGGACCACTGAAGAAGAGGAGAATCATGATAAGAAAGACGCCCGATCCGACACTGAGGCAGTTCGGCAGTGAGCTAATACGAACGTCTGAAAGAAAACATGACGTAGCACCTTCATACTCCAAAATTAGCTCTCCACTGTCATAGTCCATCACATGACCCACTTGTACTCTAGTGGTATGTTCTACAACTAACCATGTCGCATTATTTAATGGTATGTGTCATTTTTCATTATACCTTGTAATGCTATTCTAGTATAATATTGCCATTAATCTGTATATATTAAAATTTTTTGTTCCGTGATAATTTTGAAAAATTAAGCAAATACTATAACGAGAGTAAGCTTTTGTTAAGTGTAGTTTATCTGTTTAAAATAACCTCTTTGACGTAGGTGGAATAAATGTATTAAAACATATTTTGTAAATAATTATGTAATATTTCAAATACAACAGTAATTAATTATGTCAATTTTGTATGTATATGCTGTCATGCAATTGTAGATGGTTCATACTTAGGGTTTTTGTAAGCAGAAGTGTAAATTGACAAGGTGTAGGGATCATAGGTAGAACTCCGTTCTGTGGTGGAATGGAAAAGGTGGTGGGGCGCGCGAGTGAGATTTTGGCGCGCAAGTGGCTCATACAGTCGGTAGATGCCCTGCAAGTGATGATTACGCATTACGTTGGTCAAGCACTAGATGCCCCGAATTTACCTGCAAGACTGGGTTTTTGGCCTCGGACGTGTTCTACATGATTGGCGCAGTACGGCAATAAATTAATAGCTCAGAAATTTGCAATTTTATCGTCGCCACCAAGAGGAAGACAGAGCTATGTACATCAATAGCCGTACCTGCGCAATGTCACTACGCAGCACCGCCTCACGCCACCTTCGACATCAGTGACAGGCAAAGTACTTTATTTAGAAGTGTATTACAGAGTGAACCAGGCATCTTCAATCAGTGGAATATAAGTGTTATATGTACCTTTGTGTTTAACCGTGATTTTCCTATTTCATGTACCTCAGTAGGGTCCTTACCTAAACGAAATTATTCTGAGTATCCTGATGTTTATTGAAGCTTAAATAATAGTAAATTAGTGGCAAGAGTACTGTTTTGCACGTATCAGTAGTCCTATCTTCCAAGGTAGGAGACGAGGTACTGGCAGAATTAAAGCTGTGGAGACGGGGCGTGAGTCGTGCTTGGGTAGCTCAGATGGTAGAGCACCTGCCCGCGAAAGGCAAAGGTCCCGAGTTCGAGTCTCGGTCCGGCACACAGTTTTAATCTGCCAGGAAGGTACCTATACGTCTGTCTATTTTGTTGGTGTGGAGAGACGTGCCGAGGTCTATCTGCAAGGATGTCTTGAATACAGTTGAAAATGTGGTCGATGCTTTTTCACTAAACAGCAATGAGGGACGCTGTCAAATGCCTTCTTGAGGTGAATGCACGCGGCATCGATCTGTGCGCTGTGGATCTCATGGAGGAACAGAGCGAGCTGAGTTTTGCAAGGTCTCTGTTTTAGGATTTGCATGTTGATTTTAGTGGTGGAGATCTTTGTTCTCAAAAAAGTCGCAATTCTTGAGCATACAACAAGTTCCATACTTCTACGAGAGACTGACACCAACGATGTAGCCCCATAGTTATGTTCATCTGTCCTACGGCCGTTCATGGATACGGAAACGACAGGCGCTGTTACCCAGTCGCTAGGTACCCTTCGTTGCTTCAGCGAACTAGAAGGGAGTCATGTTCTCCATCAACTTTTTAGAAGCTTTAAGGAATCTCATCGGATGCTGCTGCCGTTCCACTTCTAAAAGACTCACCGAGCGAGGTGGTGCAGTGGTTAGCACACTGGACTTGCATTCGGGAGGACGACAGTTCGAACCCGCGTCCGGCCATCCTGATTTAAGTTTACCGTGATTTCCCTAAATCGCATCAGGCAAATGCCGGGATGGTTCCCTTGAAAGGACACAGCCAATTTCCTTTCCCATCCATCCTTCATCCAATGGGACCGATGACCTGACTGTTTGGTCCCCTCCCCCAAATCAACCAACCAACCTACTAAGCGATTGTAGTTGCTTTTGTATTTCACGTTCGATTATCTCAGTATCTGCCATTTCAATGTTTGTACGTTGATTGAATGGAAGGACTACGTTACGATCTTACGCCGTGTAGTGTTGTGTAGGACAGATCAGGCTATGATCTGTTCCAATTCTCCAGCTGTTGTTCATTATTTATTAACATCGAATAGACAGGGTGTAAACGGTACAAGGCGCCAAAATTATACAGATGGTACATCTCGGTGTGCTTGAAAAAAAAGTCTAATGACATTTTCTTGTATCATGTACTTTATTTTTGTATTATTAAAACCTTATGTTCGTAGGACAGCTAGTATACGCATTTCTGTTTACGTAGTCAACCGACAGTACACGGCGTACCGAGCTTATTGCCTACAATGACGGGGCGGCCAGAGAAAGGCAACTAGGCGACCAGAGGATTGAAATCATTAGACGTCTACAACAACGTGGTGTGATAATCAGGTGGTACCGAAAAAAGGAATGTAAACGGTTTTTGGGTTGTCAAGAATGTGTAATTCGCTTTACGTGAATTGAATACAACCAGTCTGTTTCTCAACAAGTCGATAACGAAGGTCGTAGTAGTAATGACAAATTAATATCAAACAAAATGTATTTCCATTAGTACAAATTCAATCAACCACCAAGTAGATAGTTGTGCATTAATTACAATCAACTGTTCCACCTTTTTACGGCAATGCCATAACGAATACTAAATTCACATTATTTTCCTTCCGTACAACAACATCGTAACGAAAAGAAAACCCATTACTTCGTTTGCTCTTACACCAATACTACAAAAAATGTTCGAAATGACCACCATTCGTTTCTACACATGCTTCATTACGGCGAACCCAGATTCGTCGCACTCGTTCACACACATGCACATTGGCATTTATGGTATTAGCAGCATCTAAAGTCATCTGCGTCCATTCGTCCACATTATTTACTGGCTCAGCATAAACAAGTTCCTTCATATGTCCCCAAAAGTAAACATCCAGTGGATTTAAATCAGGGCTGCGTGCTGGCCATCGACGTGGACCCGAACGCACGATCCATCGTCCTGGAAATCGACTATCCAAAAATCTGCGTTCTCTGTGACCAATGTGGGGTGGAGCACCATCGTGGAGGAACCACATGTTATGACGTATGCCTAACGGAATTTCTTCTAACAACGTTGGTAACAATGTTTCTAGAGGAAACGTTCGATAATACGAGGGGCGTTCAGAAAGTAAGCTCCGATCGGTCGCGAAATGGAAACGACTATGAAAATCCGATAAAGCTTTGCACAGATGTGTTGGGTAGTGTCTCTAGTATAACCCCAGTTAGCATCACGTCGCTCTTCTCATTTCTGAGCTCGCAGTGAGTGCGTAAAGATGTCTAGAAAATAGTGTCTGTCGCCAAGTACGAGGGCCTGGTGAGAAATTTCGCCTGAAGCTATGCAGCTGACATTACATAACTGTCGTGCTGTTTCTTCTTCAAGACAATTCTCAGCCGCATTCTGCAGGGGCAATGAAGATGCTCCTGCATCGTTTTCAAATGGAAATGTGAGATTACCCACAATACAGTCCGCAATTGTCTCCCCCTGAGTTTCATCTCTGGTCACATGAACCGCTGTCTTTGAAGACAACATTTTGACACAGACAACGAGGTGTAGGCCAGCGTGGAGAATTGGCGGAAAACACTGGCGGCTGCCTTCTATGATGAGGCTATTGAAAAGTTGGTACAACGCTATGACAAAAGTCTACGTCAGAATGGTGACTACGTAGAGAAGTAGCTGAAAGGTGTAGCTAATTGTTACAAGTAAAACATTTCTGATGTTCACTGTGGTTTCAATTTGGCAATCAATCGGAGCTTACTTTCTGAACAGTGCAGGTAAAACATAGGGCCCAATAATGTAATTATCGAGCATACCCGCCCACACATTTACGGAAAATCGTCGCTGAAAATGTGTTGCCACTACGTGGCGAGGATTGTGTACACTCCACGTGTGCATGTTATGGAAATTAGTTATTCCGTCGCGAGTGAAACACGCTTCATCTGTGACGAGTATTTTGTTGACAAAATCATGCTGCGCACTGTGTAACAAAAACCACTCTGAGAATTCAAGTCGTGGAGGGAAATCTTCTTCTTCCAATGCTTGTACGCGTTGAATGTGGTAAGGCCGCAGACGCTCCTCTTGCAAAGTGCGATGAACGACAGTGTGCGATATACCCACGTGGCGGGCGATGCTTCCAGTACTCTGAGAAGGATCCTCCTGGATACGGTCCAGAATTCTTTCCTCAGCTTCCAATGTACGATCGGCGGGTTGTGGGCCTCTGCCTTCTGCGCGGGGCAGTAAAGAGTAAGTATCTCTCAATCTAAGGAAATTAAATACGCAGTCGTCAGTTGGATTCTGTCATGATGTAACAAAAACGGAAAGCATATCAGAACAGAAGATACGTTTCGCATACGGACGAAAATTTACAAAGGTGCAGATAACTACTGTACTTTATTATGATGTAAATGCATAATAATCGCATACAAGTAGAGAATTACAATGACACAAACCTTTGGTGCACAGCAGCAAATGTCTTTCGTGCAGGAAGTCGTCGTTGTGGGAAGCGTTCTCGATAAATTCGTACAGCTGCCCTCGCAACACCTTTTGCCTCGCCATAATTAAATGCATATCCCATAGTTCAGCTATAGTAAATCTCCTTTCCATCCTAACAGTTAACAGAGTTGCAATAACATCAGCACAGGTTACTCGCCCACTGTTGTCGCTCGGTGTATTACAATGACGCAGCCACTCAGGCCGCAGTTGCCTATGTGTTTACGATTTACGCTCGCGGTGTCAATACGCACAGCGGGCAATAAGAGGTCCCGATTGCTTACGTACGTGCACGGCCAAGTAACTACTTTTCCAAAACCGTTATCCTGAGACGAACTGTTTTTTTCTGGGTCAACCGTAGGAAATACGTAAACATGTTACTATACTTTTTTGTCAAGCTTTGCGAGATGTGCCATCTGTATAATATACCGTTTACACCCTGTGTATTTAAGTGTTAGGAGGTCTTTTCGGAAAGTATTTGTATGGAGTGTAGCCATGTATGCTAATGAAAGATCGACGATAAACAGTTCAGACAAGAAGAGAATAGAAGCTTTTCAAATTTAATGCTACAGAAGAATGTTGAAGATTAGGTGGGTAGATCACGTACTCGTGAGAAGGTACTGAATGGAATTGGGGAGAAAAGAAACTTGTAGCGCAACTTGACCAAAAGAAGGAATCGACTGATAGGACACATTCTGAGCCATCAATGGATCAGAAATTTGGTGTTCGAGGGAAGTGTGACGTGTAAAAATTGGAGACTAAGAGACGAATACAGTAAACACATTCAGAAGGATGTAGGTTGCAGAAGTTAACTGCAGATGAACAGGCTCGCACAGGATAGAGTAGCATGGAGAGCTGCATCAAACCAGTCTCTGGACTCAAGTCCGTGACAACAACAACATATTCATTATTAAAATTTTTATGACAAAGAAGGCATTACCATTGATCCACCCTCGTATATAGGTCTCTTGCATTTGCAGTAAACCTGGTTTTCTAGATTCGCAGGAGTCCTATTGCATCTCTTATGCTCATATTCCGCCTAAAATCAAATTGCGTTTTGTACGTGATGAGTAAAACCTTTCGGTGGAACAATAGTTGTTAACAGTATTTACGTATAATGGAATGAAGGCGCAGCAAACACGCACACGCGAGAGCGCGCCGACACACACACACACACACACACACACACAAACACAGGGGGAAGGAGCGCCAGCGTGTTTTCCACGGGATAGCGTGTCGTGCGTGATTTCCCCCGTGGTCTAGGCAGGCACAGTGTGTGTTGCGGCCGTAGCTAGACCAGCAGCGCCTGCGTTTGCTCGCTATTCCCTCGCCGCCTTTCAGTCGCTCCCCCCCCCCCCCCCCCCTCCCACCTCCATAGAGGTTCCGCTTCCAGCTGGCTGATTGCAGTAAACTCGTTACACAAAAACTCGTCTGTTTTTTTCTTTTTTTTTTCTGTTTTTCTTTTTTACTTTCCTCTCTGAACCGGGACATCGGCAGCGCTGTTGTTGCCTGTGGATAATAATATTCCCTCCCTACTCCCCCAAAAAAATCGCTGCATTTTTCGGGAAATGGAAATGGCGACGATGCGGAAGGCATCTTTGGCGTAGTAAACACACGTGGCGTGAATGTACAGACAAAGTAAACATCCTCTGTGATCGTGAAGCGGGACGTCTAAACGGCTGCACCGCTCGAAAGGGGAGTCGAAGCGTTTATCTCACCGCTATCTTTCATTGACATCAGTTGCGTCGACGGAGCTGTTGGCATTGTCTGTCGTCCTGTCACTCTTTTTGAACTCATCGACAGCTTCGAATTGCAACTGCGGCACCTATCCATCTCGACTTGTGTAGGTAAAGAAATCATGTAAAACAGCGACAGCCTCGGGATATAATGTGATAGTATCTCCACCATGAAGGCTTGGTTGTGGTGACTATGGCTGTGACGCAGAACGTATGTATTCGTTTCCGATTGACGAATGACTGTACGAGACTTTCGTTGCTCACTGAAAACGTTTAGTTACTCGCACGCAATTCGGTCCCGATTCGGTTCTGTCGGTACTACTACAATTCGTTACCTTCAACGGACTCGCCTGAATTATTCTCCGCACACATCGAGCTGACAGGATAGTTTCCTGATTCTTCCAATTTCTTATTATCTGAGGAGCAAAGTGTTGGTGACTCGAAGTAACCAATACGTATTATCGCTCGCCATCTCTTCTTTCACGCACGCAATTCTTGTCCGACTCGGGCAAATCCCCCAATTTCTTCCTCCCAGACATATTTCGCGCTTGGGATACAAGGCGTGTACGACTTGTGCGAGAACTGTGTGCCTTCGAAATTTCTCAGTTGAGGCTACCGACGGGGAGATTATATATATTACGAAGTGTTCAGTTCGATTATTAAATTAACCTGAAATCTGAGATGAGTGGTGAGATTACTTCTACTTTACGAGTTGTTACACTGTATGTATGAGCTCACATTATTGGTGTCAAACTGCGTAGAGCTGAAAAGAAGTAAACTTTTTGATATTACTATTATTATTATTATTATGTTTTGTAAACAGTGATGAAACAGGCGAAAGTGTTATATCCATCGACAGCCATAGACGACATTTTACCTTGAGAACTGTGAAATAAAATCGGACAAAAATAAATAATTTAGCTGCGTTATCTGGTATGTCTGAATAACACTTTGGGCCATATCTATTTGGAATTTCCGCTCTTTCATACATCGTGCCATTCGGTTATCGAAAAACTAATACCACTTCTCGTATTTTAGGGGGTTTAAACATAACGACATTTAGTAACGACAGTAAAGAGTAACGAATACTTTATAACGGATATGTGCGTCAGCAATATCGAATACATTCTTCACGAAATTTATCCGTTACTTTTACAGCTACTGTAGTGACAGACTGAAGTGTAGCGTAGCTCGAAGTTTAGATTAGGGCAGAAGGTGTCAATTTGGTTGTGAGTTGGCGAATCGAAGTAATGTGAACGAGAAGAAAAGGTTTTGCTAATACACCGAACTGTACCATAGACTAATATTTACGTCCGCGCCATATTTAAGCCACTTTATCGTATTTACACACTTTTCGTTATGGAGACTGAAACTGTGCGCCGCCAATTTCTTGCTCTCTAAGACGCATCCCGCGACTCTGAGGTTTATCTATACCGATGGCTCGATGGTTGATGGCCATGTGGGGTACGCTTATGCTCATGCGGACTATGTAGACCAGCGCTCCTTGCCGGAAGGCTGCAGTGTTTACACCGCAGAGCTCACAGCCATTCATTTTTCGTGCCCTTGAGCGTATTCGAACCAGCACTGGAGAGTCCTTCGTCATTTGCAGTGACTCTCTCAGTAGTCTACAGGGTCTTGACCAGTGCTACCCAGGCCATTCCATTGTTGTTGCCATCCAGGAGTCCGTTCACGCTCTTGAACAGCGTGGACGTTCGGTGGTGTTCATATGGACCCCGGGTCACGCTGGGATAGCGGGAAACGAACTCTCCGACGAGAGGCTATCCGCAAACTGACGTTGGAGATCAGCCTCCCGGCAACTGATCTCCGATCGGTGTTGCGCCTTCGGGTCTTTGGGATGTGGGGAGACGAATGGCGCACTCTGTCTGCACCCAACAAGCTGCGGCGAGTAAAGGAGACCACGACTGTGTGGGGTTCCTCCATGCGGGCGTCTCGCAGAGATTCTGTTGTTCTCTGTAGGCTCCGCATTGGTCACTCTTGGCTGACGCATGGTCATCTGCTGCGTCGAGAGCCCCCCCCCCCCCCCCCTAATTGTCGCTGTGGTGCAAACATGACGGTGGCCCACATATTGTTGGAATGTCCTATTTTAACGGCCCTCAGGCGAACTTTTAATCTCCTGGGTGATTTATCATCTCTTTTAGGTGACAATGTCTATGGCAGATCGGGTTTTAAGTTTTATTCGCGCAAGCGGCTTTTATAGGTCCATCTAATTTTATTGCGTCATCCTCTTTTGTGCTGTATCTTTTACTTAGTTTTGTGTTGTAATTCGACTCCACCCTAATCTTTTAGGCTGGAGGTTTTAACGTGTTGCAGAGTGACTGGCTCATCCTTTTATTTTCGTGATCAGCCAGCCACGGTCCTCTGCTGTACAGTTTTAATTCTTTCTGCCTATATTCTATATGTAGTTTTTGTTGCTGTGCTCCGTTTTCCATGTTGCCTTAACATTGACCTTGGGGCTTTTCTTCCCCCGGAATTTTTGTTTTAGTGCTTAGCCTGACAGGCGGATGGTTTCTGTTGTGTCTAGACAAGACAGCCTAGACACAATGAGAGGAAGCCGAAAGGCACGCGCTAAGCTAAAGCAGGATGGCGGGAGGTCTGAAACACGATACGTAATGAATGCTATAAAGAAAAGTACGTAGCTTCTGGAATACTTAACTTTAATCCATCCTTGTGGTACATCTGGAGATTGTGGCGATACAAGTGAGACTCTTTAGATACATGCAATGTTACTAATGGCGCCTTGCTAGGTCGTAGCCATTGACTTAGCTGAAGGCTATTCTATCTGCTCTGCAAATGAGCGAGGCTTCGTCAGTGTGCATCGCTAGCTACGTCGTCCGTACAACTGGGGCGAGTGCTATCCCGTATCTCGAGACCTGCCTTGTGGTGGCGCTCGGTCTGCGATCACACAGTGGCGACACGCGGGTCCGACATGTACTAATGGACCGCGGCCGATTTAAAGCTACCACCTAGCAAGTGTGGTGTCCGGCGGTGACACCACAGTTTCAATATGCTGTGTGAGTTTGTGAAACAAGGGACCGATGACCATTACAGTTTGGTCCCTTTAACCTTTAAACCAACCAACCAACTGCGAGGTAAATTCAAAAAACGTATTAGATGGTAGAGCGATCTTCGACATATTGATGCATATGATGTATATATGAAGGGCTTATTTCAATGGTGGTACAAGTCCATTACCTCCACTTTTCTGACTATAATACTTCTGAACTTAATGATTCAAACAAATAGAAAGAAAGGTTCATCTCTAGCAAGAACCCATATGCTTGACTATTTCTCGTATCTGAACTGCAGATTTTTCAGTGCTCATTTAACTTTAGGACTGTGTATCTCAAAATGAACAAAAATGGACTTGTACCACTATTGAAATATGCCCTTCATATATAGAACATAAGAAGGAAAAAACAAAGAGGATCCACTACGTAAAGTATACTCGGTCTTGCGGGACAGATTCAAGCCAATTGTATAAAGAACTGAATGGAAAGATTCTAAGCAGTAACGCTTAGAATTATCTCCTTAGCCAGTAGTTTCCGCGTTCCTCAAATACGTCAGCCTCAGAGAACTGATGCCACCGTCATTTTTCTCCCTTCCTCCCTCCACTCACGAAAGGTGGGGAGGGACGGGGGGAGAATGAAGATTGTCGGTACGCTTCTGTAATTTCTCGAATTTTCTCGTTGTGGTCATTTCGCCTGATGTATGAGGGAGGAAGTAATGTGTTGTCCGACTTTTCCCGGGAAGTCCTTCCTCAGAATTTCAGTTGTAAACCTCTCCGTGATGCACAGCGCCCCTCGTGAACCATCCTGCCACGGATGTTTGTCGACCACCTCTGCAACGCTGTCGCGCCGACTGAATGACCCAATGACAAAACACGCCGGTCTTCCTATATATTCTCCATCTCTTCTGTTAGTACGCCAGCGGCCTTGCCGCAGTGGTAACACCGGTTCCCGTCAGATCACCGAAGTCAAGTGCTAACCGCGTGGGCTAGCACCTGGATGGGTGACCATCCGTTGTACCGATCGCTGTTGGCAAGCGGGGTGCACTCAGCCCTTGTGAGGCGAACTGCGGAGCTACTCGGTTGATAAGTAGCGGCTCCGGTCTCGTAAACTAACATACGGCCAGGAGAGCGGTGTGCTGACCACATGCCCCTCCGTATTCGCATCCAGTGACGCCTGTGGGCTGAGGATGACACGGCGGCCGGTAGGTACCGTTGAGCCTTCATGGCCTGTTCGGGATGAGTTTTTTTTCCTTTTATTAATACGGCCTGGTAAGCGTCTCAGACTCATGAGCAATTTAAAAAATCGGTCGTGCAAGTGATTGAAAGCCACTTATTTCGTAGTTTAACTACCCTCATTTGATATTCTTCGGTGATTAATCCTAGGTACTTGGGCCGCAGTAGTTGTTCACAGCGGTTGCTTTCCAATAGAACGACAGAACAGCTGCGGATTTCCCTATTTACATACAATACGCTACATTTAGCGACAGCTACCAGTCCCTGCACTAATTCTCGATACAATATCCAGCAAATTCATATGCAGAAATGTAATGCCGTCAAACGGGGTGATTTCGGACGGTTTTGTCGTTATTTTGATTGTAACTTTCGTATATATTGTTAGATTCAATTGACGCTTATGGAAGTGGTAGGGTATATATGTAAAATATCCCAGAACCAGAAAGTGTATGTGTAGGTATATTTATCTGAGGTAGTTAAAGTGTCCGAAGTCACCCCATGGATTACGGTGATTTCGGACACATGTGTTTTTTAAATCTCTGTCCGAAGTTACAGTATATAGAGGGCGAATTCGGACAGTTACTGCTTTTTTTTTAAAATTCTACATGCTTTTAATTTGATTTTGGTGACATTTTACACATTTTAAGGTAGCTCTTTGTTACGAATAAGTGATATGGAATGATATAATGAATTTTATATATTACAGATAAGTTCTACACGAGCTCATTTAATATTTTAGCTTAAGCGAACAGAAAGATCTTCTGACTGTCGTTTGAGGAATAAATGCACCCATTCTTCTCCTGGAAAACTATTACGAAATTTCTTCTCTTTTCGGCCAGATTTATCAAGGTAGCCTTTAACTAAATATCTAATATCTAATTTAGTGAAGGGAATTCCCCAATTTTCAGCCCTCAAGATACTTTGCTTCAACATTTATTCTTCTTTATTTATCACTGGCTGTCCTCCCATTTTTTTCGGATGTGCTTCTTGCACTTTATTTTGTAGGGTTGATTTAGGTATATCATACAAATCTCACGCTTTTCTGTACGATTATTTTCCACTCTGAAAATCACAAACAGCTTTATTTAAAAGTTCCGGGTCATAATTACAACGTACTGTAGCACCTCTTCTGCTCTTATGCGTTCTTGGCATTGTCCGAAATCAACCCACACAGTACACAGTTTTACAAAAACCGTCGTTATTTTATAACCTTGTACAAGAAACTCGACAAACTTTTACAGAAATGGTATCAATGCTGTTAGCTACTGAGCGCACCGGCAATTACGGTTGCAATAACTTCGCACTCGGCACAACAATAGAAAGTTTCCACTTTACGATAATGCATGGATTTTTAACACTGAGACTGGTCAGCAATTATTCACCTAGGGAAACAATTGTGCAATAAATGTTTGACGTTTTGTTTTGTGAAACTGAAACCTTGCGTAGAACAAAAGTAAATGGTCGCAGACTAAGTATTTCACTCATGTCTAAAATTATCACTGCGAAAAGAATGTGACGGAGTACGCCTGTAGAGCCATGTATCTAGCTGCCACAAGGTTATCGTTTCAGACGCAAAATCTTACTCTTAGCAGATAGCGTTGAGCTTAATGTCAATGCTGGACGAAGCTTTCAGTAAGAGGCCATAAATTTTACGGTGAAATATTGCTTTTTTTAATATGAAGAGAGCTATCAGAATGTTGGTTTATATCTGAAATAACGTGCACCTCAATGAAACTTCGATGTCGACAGGAGTTTGACGCCTTCAAAATAAGCACGAAGAGATGTCTTGGTCTGTAGCATATTCTGTTAACATATTCTGTTAACGTTACCTACGAACCTTCAGGTTATTTTGAAACGTGAAAGCAAAGCGTGTTTGTTTGTTTATAAAACAAAGTTGCCAGAGGGAAGTTTCCCATTAAGGCAATGAGATTATGATCGATCTGTTTGCAGCCCGTCACGGTCCCTGCCCCCTTGTAACTAGCGAGGGCGGCAGTGGCTGCCCTGCTTGTGCAAAAGCGACCCATGCGACCCAACTACCACCTACCGCTACAAACGTCACAAAGACGTAGAATCTCCCGAACGCTGTTGAAGCATACGGGGTGGCCATTAATAAAACCGAAAAACGAGGTACGGAATCCTGACAGCAAATGGAAGAAGAAACGTCTTATGAACCTGTGTCCAGAAATGCATCGTTGCCGCGTTGGATGGTGCTGGCGAATGAAAGCGCTACTGACCACGTGCCATGTGTTCTTTGTGTGATGCACGCTGTGTGATTGACTCAGCGTACTGTAAGCAATAGAGTGGTCCGGTGTTCATGCTTCAAATCGTTCAAATGGCTCTAAGCACTATGGGACTTAACTTCTGAGGTCATCAGTCCCCTAGAACATAGAACTACTTAAACCTAACTAACCTAAGGACATCACACACATCCATGCCCGAGGCAGGATTCGAACCTGCGACAGTAGCGGTCGCGCGGCTCCAGACTGTAGCGCCTAGAACCACTCGGCCACCGCGGCCGGCCGAGATGTATACACAGCTTTCTAACTTAGTCTTATTGTGTTCAGTCTTTAATAAGATTGTACCTCTTAGTATGTACATTACGACAGCATTTTAAAATGTTAAGTTCCTTCAATAATTAGGCTGCGTCAAACACTGAGAATCCAATGATGCACCTGGAAGTCGTTATACAGGGTGTTACAAAAAGGTACGGCCAAACTTTCAGGAAACATTCCTCACACACAAATAAAGAAAAGATGTTATGTGGACATGTGTCCGGAAACGCTTAATTTCCATCTTAGAGCTCATTTCAGTGTCGTCAGTATGTACTGTACTTCCTCGATTCACCGCCAGTTGGCCCAATTGAAGGAAGGTAATGCTGACTTGGCTGCTTGTGTTGACATGCGACTCATTGCTCTATAGTACTAGCATCAAGCACATCAGTGTTCGTACGCTTCTCAACAACAGATTCGGTGACCGATGGGTTGGTAGAGGCGGACTAATTCCATGGCCTCCACGCTCTCCTGACCTCAACCCTCTTGACTTTCATTTATGGGGGCATTTGAAAGCTCTTGTCTACGCAACCCCGGTACCAAATGTAGAGACTCTTCGTGCTCGTATTGTGGACGGCTGTGATACAATACGACATTCTGCAGGGCTGCATCAGCGCATCAGGGATTCCATGCGACGGAGGGTGGATGCATGTATCCTCGCTAACGGAGGAAATTTTAAACATTTCTTGTAACAAAGTGTTTGAAGTCACGCTGGTACGTTCTGTTGCTGTGTTTCCACTCCATGATTAATGTGATTTGAAGAGAAGTGATAAAATGACCTCTAACATGGAAAGTAAGCGTTTCCGGACACATGTCCACATAACATATTTTCTTTATTTGTGTGTGAGGAATGTTTCCTGAAAGTTTGGCCGTACCTTTTTGTAACACCGTGTATAGGCAACCAGAAACTGGGTTCAAATGGCTCTGAGCACTATGGGACTTAACTTCTGAGGTCATCAGTCCCCTAGAGCATAGAACTACTTAAACCTAACTAACCTAAGGACATCACACACATCCATGCCCGAGGCAGGATTCGAACCTGTGGCAGTAGCGGTCGCGCGGCTCCAGACTGTAGCGCCTAGAACCACTCGGCCACTACGGCCGGCCCAGAAACTGGGGCCGAGCACCATGCATCGTGTTAGCCATTCAGTAATGCACGCTGTCCAGTCACGTGGATGTTACCGTCTGTCAAAACGTTGAATGGCACCTTTTGCAGCGCTGTCGTGCAGGAAGTGTCAGTGAAGTTATGAAAGGTACTGACAGGGTGTTGAGCCATACAGTACTGTGGCCAGCTGCGCTAGGTTTCTCAGTTGAGGATCCAAGGCACGAACAACACGACGGAGGTGGTCCCACAGATTCTCGACTGGGTTTAAACCCGGGGAGTTCTTGGCCAGGAGAGTACGGTAAGCGAGTTCAGGTACTTTTCGAACCACTCACTTACACTGAGGGCACTGTGACACATTGCATTGTCTTCCTGGCAGACGCCATCGTTCCGTGGAAGAACAAACTGCACATTGGAGTGAACGTGGTCCCCAAGGAAAGACGCATATATGTGTTGATCCATTGTACCTTCCACGAAAACCATTCTCGAGGCCGTAGCACTCCCTCCTCGGACCTGGACCCTTATACGACAGCTGCTGCGTGGTGTACGCTTCCAGACGTTTCCCGCCGATGGAGCATAAAACGGACGTCCAATAACTGTATTGGTGTGCATATTCCAGCCTTTAGTCACCAATGATGACCAGACATCACTGTTGCAGGAACCAGATGCCTGACGTGGCCGGCCGGAGTGACCGAGCGGTTCTAGGCGCTACAGTCTGGAGCCGCGCGACCGCTACGGTCGCAGGTTTGAATCCTGCCTCGGGCATGGCTGTGTATGATGTCCTTAGGTTGGTTAGGTTTAAGTAGTTCTACGTTCTAGGGGACTGATGACCTGAGGAGTTAAGTCCCATAGTGCTCAGAGCCATTTTGAACCAGATGCCTGATGTGGTGGTCCACACTCAGCACTGTTCGCTGAACAGTCGTTGAGGAGACATTGTTTGTAGCCCATTGGTTGAGGTAGGCGATCCATTGCTCAACAGTTGCACGACTGTTTCCCCTGTACACGTCTCAGCAGCCAGAGCTGCCACGGCGCCGGTTTTGGAAAGTGCCATTTTGCCACGCACAGTATACTTTAACAAAAGCGCCACACAAACAGTTACAAACTGAGCCGTTTAAAAAATTCTTCCACTCTTGCCCTTTTGGACGTCAGCTAAATCGGTCCGTTTCCGCATTACGACAATGTCTGCATTGTCTTCCGCAACCTCGCGCCACCCCGTCCCCCTTATGTATGTGCTCCCAGGTAGATGCCATTTTGCTTGACTTCCGGAAGGCGTTCGATACAGTTCCGCACTGTCGCCTGATAAACAAGGTAAGAGACTAAGGAATATCAGACCAGCTGTGTGGCTGGATTCAAGTTTTTAGCAAACAGAACACAGCACGTTGTTCTCAATCGAGAGAATTCTACAGACGTTAAAGTAACCTCTGGCGTGCCACAGGGGAGTGTTATGGGACCATTGCTTTTCACAATATATATAAATGACCTAGTACATAGTGTCGGAAGTTTCACGCGGCTTTTCGCGGATGATGCTGTAGTATACAGAGAAGTTGCATCATTAGAAAATTGCAGCGAAATGCAGGAAGATCTGCAGCGGATAGGCACTTGGTGCAGGGAGTGGCAACTAACCCTTAACATAGACAAATGTAATGTATTGCGAATACATAGAAAGAAGGATCCTTTATTGTATGGTTATATGATAGCGGAACAAACACTGGTAGCAGTTACTTCTGTAAAATATCTGGGAGTATGCGTGCGGAACGATTTGAAGTGGAATGATCATATAAAATTAATTGTTGGTAAGGCGGGTGCCAGGTTGATATTCATTGGGAGAGTCCTTAGAAAATGTACTCCATCAACAAAGGAGGTGGCTTACAAAATACTCGTTCGACCTATACTTGAGTATTGGTCATCAGTGTGGGATCCGTACCAGATCGGGTTGACGGAGGAGATAGAGAAGATCCAAAGAAGAGCGGCGCGTTTCGTCACAGGGTTATTTGGTACGCGTGATAGCGTTACGGAGATGTTTAGCAAACTCAAGTGGCAGACTTTGCAAGAGAGGCGCTCTGCATCGCGGTGTAGCTTGCTCGCCAGGTTTCGAGAGGGTGCGTTTCTGGATGATGTATAGAATATATTGCTTCCCGCTACTTATACCTCCAGAGGAGATCACGAATGTAAAATTAGAGAGATTCGAGCGCGCACGGAGGCTTTCAGACAGTCGTTCTTCCCGCGAACCATACGCGACTGGAACCGGTTCCAATGGTTCCAATGGCTCTGAGCACTATGGGACTTAACATCTATGGTCATCAGTCCCCTAGAACTTAGAACTACTTAAACCTAACTAACCTAAGGACAGCACACAACACCCAGCCATCACGAGGCAGAGAAAATCCCTGACCCCGCCGGGAATCGAACCCGGGAACCCGGGCGTGGGAAGCGAGAACGCTACCGCACGACCGACTGGAACCGGAAAGGGGAGTAATGACAGTGGCACGTAAAGTGCCCTCCGCCACACACCGTTGGGTGGCTTGCGGAGTATAAATGTAGATGTAGGTGTGTTATAATTTCATGTATTGACTCGTTCCATGACCATGGAGATGGTGATAAAAATATTTAGCCACTGTAGTACACATTATTGGTGGTTGAGACACACAGTGGTTACGGTTACTACAAGCCACACCAGAAGTTGGGAAACGGGGCCAAATTTCTAGTCGTTTACTGTCGAGTTGAGATTTTCACAAACAAATGTTTTATTGATATCTTACAGAAACTAGCAGTACGGCAATAACAGCCTTTCAAAACACGCCGCTAACAGCAATCAAGTAATTTATAGCTATACCACAGTTTAAAAAATTTAAAGAACATTAGTGAATAGGCTACTAAAGTAAATACAGAACTTTATTAACAAAGTTTCAAAAATGGCTCTGAGCGCTATGCGGCTTAACTTCTGAGGT
The DNA here is from genome assembly GCF_023864345.2 of Schistocerca serialis cubense. Lineage (NCBI taxonomy): Eukaryota > Metazoa > Arthropoda > Insecta > Orthoptera > Acrididae > Schistocerca > Schistocerca serialis. The sequence continues at coordinate 45,543,971 of NC_064649.1, read as the reverse complement.
CATCAATCGCCTAGAACTAATTAAACCTAACTAACCTAAGGACATCACACACATCCATGCCCGAGGCAAGATTCGAACCTGCGACCGTAGCAGTCGCGCGGTTCCTCACTGTAGCGCCTAGAACCAGTCGGCCACTCCGGCCAGCGTTAATAAAGTACGGTGAGGTAGTGAAGCTACCAACACCGCCATTAAAAAAATTAAACAGGGCTCAGCAAACACACGATTAATGACAATAAAAGGAATTTACAAACTTGGTGGAATTAAAAAAATTTAAACAAAAGTGTCCTGGAATATCATTACAACATAACAGATATGACGGACCCGTGTAAGGCGGCCACAAATCACCCACTCAGGGATGCTCAGGCTAGGCAGAATACTGACCATTTTAAATACGCCCGTAAACCCAGTTGCCACTCTCAGGCTGGTTACTGCACCGACTTTTAGCCAGAAAACTTGTAATAAGATGGCTTTACTTGCTGACAGAATTAGAGCTAACCTCGTGTAGGGAAACATTACACCACACAGTCCTGAATGAGTGACCAAATGATCAACCAACAAGAAGCATGAATTTACTCATAACCCACGACAAAATATCGAAACAATTAAACTGCCAAAACTACACCTCCCATCGGGCAGTAACGAGAGGAGGAGGAAAAAATCACTGTCTTCAATTACACCGGTGCCAGGGACAGGAACCCGATCGCCGGAGGCCACAAGGCAGAAGAGACACTGGTTACGCAAACTTATTACTTAATGATTAAACCTTCCACTATCTTAACTTGCAATAATGCTCGAACAGGCAGTACACGACCTCCGATGGCAAGGATCCACACATCCGACCGCGCACGCGTCGCCAGTGTACCCAACACGCCACGGTCACGCGACAACACGCTCTGTCACCAGAGTTCACGTCTTCTCTGCAACGTTGACGGGTACTGACCGCTCCTTCATGTTAGGTGTCTCCTTTTTAAACTCCAGTGTTGAAACGGAGGATTTAAAGAAGCTTGTTAACGTCCCACCAAGGCGAAATGAACAGCAACTACTCGTGGGGCGATTGTGTGTACAACCAACACGCGGGGAGGTCTTCCGTCAACTCGACCCACTCGTTACACACAACCGACATACATCACGTGGTGACTCGGTACAACCCACCACGCGTGCTTCGAGCTGGAGAGCCACACTGGCCTCCCGTGTCCACCACACACTCTGCGCGTAACGCCCCTACTTCCGCACCACCACATGAGGTTGCAACCGGTCCAAGATCTCACTTCCAGCAGTTTTCCGGAAGCAAAAAACGCAGATATCGATAGCAGAGGGAAAAGACAACCAAGCAGCCACTTAATGACAAACAAAATATCAAAGAAACATGTCAGGGGAAGAAAAGGAAAATCAATGCAATCTAAATACAAGGTGTAGCACGAGTCGATACACGGCTCAGTGGTATAAAGCAAACACGTCGAGTATTACGTTGTAGAAGCGACAACGACAGATTCCCGGGTAAGTAGAAGTCTTCTACGGAGAGTCGGAAGCAGAAAGAGTTGTCCGATGTGACTGTCGCCACACCGTCGCCAGTTACAAAGCCAAAAGCTGGAGAGTGGCGGGCGGCAGTAGACGCAATGACGACGCCACTAACAAGGGGACGCCATGCCGTTTGGAAGGCGGATTTACTTCAAACTTCGTGCACTCGTAGTACTCCGTTAGGACAACAAAATGTGTAAGAGGTAGCGCATACTTCTCAAGCATTAATGAGAAAATCGCAAGATAATTTCGGTCGTCCAATATACAGGGTGTTACAAAAAGCTACGGCCAAACTTTCAGGAAACATTCCTCACACACAAAGAAAGAAAATATGTTATGTGGACATGTGTCCGGAAACGCTTACTTTCCATGTTAGAGCTCATTTTATTACTTCTCTTCAAATCACATTAATCATGGAATGGAAACACACAGCAACAGAACGTACCAGCGTGACTTCAAACACTTTGTTACAGGAAATGTTCAAAATGTCCTCCGTTAGCGAGGATCCATGCATCCACCCTCCGTCGCATGGAATCCCTGATGCGCCGATGCAGCCCTGGAGAATGGCGTAATGTATCACAGCCGTCCACAATACGAGCACGAAGAGTCTCTACATTTGGTACCGGGGTTGCGTAGACAAGAGCTTTCAAATGCCCCCATAAATGAAAGTCAAGAGGGTTGAGGTCAGGAGAGCGTGGAGGCCACGGAATTGGTTCGCCTCTACCAATCCATCGGTCACCGAATCTGTTGTTGAGAAGCGTACGAACACTTCGACTGAAATGTGCAGGAGCTCCATCGTGCATGAACCACATGTTGTGTCGTACTTTAAAGACACATGTTCTAGCAGCACAGGTAGAGTATCTCGTATGAAATCATGATACCGTACTCCATTGATAGGTGGAAGAACATGGGGCCCAATCAAGATATCACCAACAATGCCTGCCCAAACGTTCACAGAAAATCTGTGTTGATGATGTGATTGCAAAATTGCGTGCGGATTCTCGTCAGCCCACACATGTTGATTGTGAAAATTTACAATTTCATCACGTTGGAATGAAGCCTCATCCGTAAAGAGAACATTTGCACTGAAATGAGGATTGACACATTTTTGGATGAACCATTCGCAGAAGTGTACCCGTGGAGGCCAATCAGCTGCTGATAGTACCTGCACACGCTGTACATGGTACGGAAACAACTGGTTCTCCCGTAGCACTCTCCATACAGTGACATGGTCAACGTTACCTTGTACAGCAGCAACTTCTCTGACGCTGACATTAGGGTTATCGTCAACTGCACGAAGAATTGCCTCGTCCATTGCAGGTGTCCTCGTCGTTCTAGGTCTTCCCCAGTCGCGAGTCGTAGGCTGGAATGTTCCGTGCTCCCTAAGACGCCGATCAATTGCTTCGAACGTCTTCCTGTCGGGACACCTTCGTTCTGGAAATCTGTCTCGATACAAACGTATCGCGCCACGGCTATTGCCCCGTGATAATCCATACATCAAATGGGCATCTGCCAACTCCGCATTTGTAAACATTGCACTGGCTGCAAAACCACGTTCGTGATGAACACTAACCTGTTGATGTTACGTACTGATGTGCTTGATGCTAGTACTGTAGAGCAATGAGTCGCATGTCAACACAAGCACCGAAGTCAATATTACCTTCCTTCAATTGGGCCAACTGGCGGTGAATCGAGGAAGTACAGTACATACTGACAAAACTAAAATGAGCTCTAACATGGAAATTAAGCGTTTCCGGACACATGTCCACATAACATCTTTTCTTTATTTGTGTGTGAGGAATGTTTCCTGAAAGTCGGGTCGTACCTTTTTGTAACACCCTGCATACCTGTGCGTGGCCGTTCTTGCGAGGAAGCAGCGACAGCCGAGTGGGTAATGTTCAAGCCCCGTAATCGCTGTGTCGCTTTCTTTACTATTTATATTACGATTGATATAATTGCAAAAAATACGTGTAATCGGATTAACTTTTATTAAATTTACAATGTTATTTGGCAGTCTATATAAATTTTTATTATCACATATAATATTCAAAAATAACGACTAGTAAACGACCAAACGCGTAAAGTGTTACTGAAAATGTATGCTTGTCCGTGATTTGAGAAATCCCTTATACCAGGAAGGAGCCCGAAACTACTTGTTACCTCCAAGTTTTGACCGGCACAGACGGCTTTCGAAAGATGTACAATTAATCGTCGCTTTCGACATTACGAGTACAATGGCAGGATGGTATTTTTTGAAGAAACATGGAAAACATAAAGTTAAACGGCACCAGCTGCATTGAATAAATGCTGTTTCCGCATACGAAAAGTCTTTTGAGGTTTTCCGTGGAAAAACAAACCTCGTTAACGTGTTCAAAAATCTCTCTTTTAGCCGATAATTTGGAAGCGAACCATGCATAACGCAGCATTTCCTCAAATATCGGTGCTGATAACTGATCATGCAGTATCGAGTGTATTTTAATAGCGTCTTCACGAGAAGCAATTTCTCGTTCTTTTTCGATCAAATACAAAAATTTTGAAAACACAGACAAGCATACATTTTCAGTATCACTTTATGATTTTGGTCGTTTACTAGTCGATAGTTATGAATATTATATTATTTGTGATGATAAAAATTTGTAGACTGCCAAATAACATTGTAAATTTAATAAGAGTTCATCCAAATACACGTATTTTTCCCATTATGTGAATTGTAATGTAAATAGTGAAGAAAATGAGTGTGCTAGAAATAATAATAAAAAAAACTGACGAACGGGACTCGATCCAGCGATTACGGGGCTTGAACGCTACCCACTCGGCTGCCGCCGCTTCATGGTAAAAATGGCCACGCGCAGGTATGCAGGGTGAAAAGTATTTAAACCGACGAACTCTGGGGACATCAAAACAAATATTTTTCCCTAATGTCATTTTTCCTACGAGTATTATTTAAACCGGTGGAGGCCGTATTACGCTCTTCAGTTGTTAGAGGGCGTATTACGCTCTTCAGTTATAGGCAACTGCTGTCCACCAGTGTAGTAGTGCATTGTCTCTGTTTACTAATGGAGCGATACACCTGGAGTGAGTACAATGATGTGGTTGGTGCGTACTACATACCGTACCACAACAGACGAGGTGCACAGTGGGTTTATCAACAAAAATATCCTAATCGCCGTATCCCGCTTCATACGACCTTTGCTGCTGTGTACCAACGTCTGCGTGAGACCGGGTCATTTACCAGATTACCTGAACAGGGACGCCGTCGCACGGTAAGAACGCTGCAATTTGAGGAAGCTGTCTTGCAGGATGTGGAGCGGGAACCTTCAATCAGCACTCTTGCGACTGCACGTAACATGGGGACGAATCAGATCTATGTAAGAACAGTCCTTCCAGAGCAATTGTTACGTCCATTTCACTTACAGCGTGTCCACAACCTGGAACCAGTTGCATATCCACCCAGAGCACAGTTTTCGCAGTGGTATCTGGAACAGTGTGAAATGCATCTTACATTTCCATCCTCTGTGTTGTTTACCGATGAAGCAACGTTCGGGCGTGATGGAGTCTTCAACATGCACAATTCGCATGTTTGGAGTGAGGATAACCCACATGCCACAGTTACTAGCGCTCTTCGTTAATATGTGGGTCGGTGTTGTTGGGGACTGTCTAACTGGGCCGTATCTGCTACCTAGGCCATTAAATGCCGGGCACTATTACAATTTTCTTGCCAGAGCATTGCCAGAATTGCTGAAAACGTCCCGCTCCCTACAAGACAACACATGTGGTTTTAACATGACGGGGCGCCGGCATATTTCAGTCGTCGCGTGCGTCGATTCCTGGACCGACAATTCCCAGAAAAGTGGATTGGCAAACGTGGTCCTGTACCATGGCCTGCTCGATCCCCAGATATGTCCCCTCTGGACTTTTTTGTTGGTTTAATTAACTTGTCCAGTAAAACTGAAGTGGTGTCAGGTGTTCCCCAGGGAAGCGTCCTGGGACCTCTGCTGTTCCTGATCTATATAAATCACCTGGGTGACAATCTGAGCAGTTCTTTTAGGTTGTTCGCAGACGGTGCTGTAATTTAGCGTCTAGTAAGGTCATCCGAAGACCAGTATCAGTTGCAAAGCGATTTAGAAAAGATTGCTGTATGGTGTGGCAGGTGGCAGTTGACGCTAAATAACGAAAAGTGTGAGGTGATACACATGAGTTCCAAAAGAAATCCGTTGGAATTCGATTACTCGATAAATAGTACAATTCTCAAGGCTGTCAATTCAACTAAGTACCTGGGTGTTAAAATTACGAACAACTTCAGTTGGAAAGACCAAATAGATAATATTGTGGGGAAGGCGAGCCAAAGGTTACGTTTCATTGGCAGGACACTTAGACGATGCAACAAGTCCACTAAAGAGACAGCTTACACTACACTCGTTCGTCCTCGGTTAGAATATTGCTGCGCGGTGTGGGATCCTTACCAGGTGGGATTGACGGAGGACATCTAAAGGGTGCAAAAAAGGGCAGCTCGTTTTGTATTATCACTTAATAGGGGAGAGAGTGTGGCAGATATGATACGCGAGTTGGGATGGAAGTCATTAAAGCAAAGAAGTTTTTCGTCGCGGTAGGATCTATTTACGGTATTTCAGTCACCAACTTTCTCTTCCGAATGCGAAAATATGTTGTTGAGCCCAACCTACATAGGTAGGAATGATCATCAAAATAAAATAAGAGAAATCAGAGCTCGAACAGAAAGGTTTAGGTGTTCGTTTTTCCCGTGCGCTGTTCGGAAGTGGAATGGTAGAGAGATAGTATGATTGTGGTTCGATGAACCCTCTGCCAAGCACTTAAATGTGAATTGCAGAATAATCATGTAGATGTAGAAATCTTCCTCTACCGGTTTAAATACTCCTCATAGGAAAAAATGACATTAGGGAAAAATATTTGTTTTGACGTCCCCTACAGCCTCCCAGAGTTTGTCGGTTTAAATACTTTTCACCCTGTATATTTGACGAACGAAATTATCTTGCGATTTTCTCAATAACGCTTGAGAAGTACGCGCTACTGCTTACACATTTTGTTGTTCTAAGGGAGTGCTACGAGTGTACGAATTTGAAGTAAATCCGCGTTCCAAACGTCGTGGCCTCCCTTTGTATTTGTTCTTCGTGTCTCTCGGGGCCTTCTTACCCGCGCACCACTCTAGCAGCTGTGGCGAGCTGAGGCAAAGCCTTCTAGATACAAGGCCTATGCACAGCGGCCATAGTGGGACGTGACGTCACAAACTGATGGCCACCTTTTCTTCAGTCGGTAGTCCTGGTGGCGTGTATGTTGTGTTGAAAGTGTGTCTCACGTGACAGTGACATACGTTTCATACAGTATTCGCCTTCATTTCTTCGAAGTATGGGATACAAGTGCTGCGTTCCCTTTTGCCAGGGAAATTATAAATCCCAAAAAGGCAAAAAAGTGCACATGTTTTGATTTCCCAAATGTGTGAAGTTGAGAAATCGCTGGATTGAAGCTATTCCCAGACAGGAATTTGTGTCTCCGCATCATTCAAGGGTAAGTAAATGACAAAAAATTTGTAGAGTGTTATTTGTTTCCATTGCAACACATTTGCCAATTGTTTTTAAAAGCAGTTATGTACCATGTACCAGTATCTTTTGTTTCTTAATTCTGGACCATTGCTGCGAGGTTAATACGAAGCTGGCTGTGAAATGTCTCTCATATTTGTAACTATTGTCACACAGAATAGTTATATTAATTATTGTGACTCGAAAATGTTTAGTATTCCTTATCAGTCCTACCAGATTACTGAGTTTCCAGTACTTTTATTTGGAAGAGCTGCAGAATGATTTCGTTCAGTTTTACATATACAGCTATTTGGAAATAATTTCAATTTGAGTAAACTACCTTAGAAAATTGCTTTAATGAATTCAATGTTCGACAGATTAAGCAGTATAGAAAGCATAATTTCGAGATAAGTGCATTATGATTAAATTAACAGCACGCTGTGACACGAATTTCAATCAAGGATATAGGAGAAACAATCTATTCATGTTTAAGGTTCTAAATTTCTAAAGAAACACGGAAATAAAATATTTCTTTGGGTTTTTGATTTATTAAACATTATGTCAGGAGGTGCCCATTTCGTGGAATGATTTGATTATCGTGTGACATCAGCAAATTTTGACGTGGAGAGGAAAATTTACGAAAATGACCAGGGAAACAAATTCTTAAATTCTGTAGGAGTTCCAGCTGCTTTATTTAAAACCAGAGACGTCTGCTTGTTGTTGCATATTGCCGATTTTTTACTGCAAGAAAGCTTAGTTCCTGAGGAAAAAGACAGAACTTAAAATTACAGTTCGTATTCAAGCCCAGAAACGCGCATTTAAGGCAATCGACAAAATGATTTTACATTTTGAAGTAACATGGGGCAGTTTTGTTCAGTTACTTTACGCAGTGATATAACTTTCCATACTTTCATTACAAGGACATGTAGCACAGGAAAGCACGAGTATCTCTATGCGGTCTCAGCTCTAAAACTCGTAAAGTTCGTACAGCTGCAGAGTGGTTTACAGGAGCGTTCCGATTCAGACTTGGCCATCAGTATGTGACGTGACACAGGCCTGTAGTCTAGGTGGTGTTGGCTGAGGTGGGTCGTGACAGCAGACAGCTACAGGCAGTTGTCAGAGGCGGACCGCGGGCCGGATCGCTGGCAAAGACAGGGAGCGGCGCGGCGCGGCGCAGCGCAGGTAAATATAGCTGCTGCGAGCCAGGGGTCAGGCGCGGACACCTGGCAGCGCAAGCAGCTGCCGCCGGCCTACTTGTCGCGCGAGAGCACACACTGCTGTCTTCTGCGCCGGCGTGCGCTCGGCAAGGCCGTCCGCTAAATACAGGCGGTTGGCATTCAAAACAGCTTCGTCTCGGAGTGGATGAACGCGGGTCCTGCATCGTTTCCGAGGGATAGCGATATGCACTCGTACAACCTATAGAAAGAGCAGGATTCCGAAGCAATTTTAGCACTATTGACCACATTCTGACCGTTAGTGAAGTGATAAGCAGAGCGAATGAATACCAACTGCCTCTCAGCATTGTTGACTCTGAAAAGGCATTTGACTCCGTTAGCCGTGTAGCTGTCCTCCAAGCTTTGAGTGAGCAAGGAGTGGGAGGAGCATACATTGAAGGACTCAGGAATATCTACGAAAATTCTTCAGCTTATGTTAACATCGGCGAATCAACTCGAGAATTCCGCATCGTGAGGGGTGTCAAGCTAGGCGATCCCATTTCCGCAAAACTGTTCTCTGCTGTATTGGAAATGGCTATGTCAAAGCTGAGCTGGGAAGGTAAGGGAATTAGAATTAATGGAAGAAGGCTTACCAACTTGAGATTTGCTGATGATATTGCCATACAGGCCAAAGACTTCGCAGATCTTGCATCGGAATGTCAGCTGGTTGGCTTGAACATGAACCTTTCCAAAACAAAAGTAATGTCCAACGAATGGGTCCCAGCTGGAGATGTGAAAGTCAAGGATAGTCTACTAGAAGAGGTCAGTGAACATGTCTACCATGGCCAGGTTATAAATATGAAGGGAGACATAAGGCTAGAAATCTATCGACGCATCAAGCTCGGCTGGCAAGCATCTGGGAAGAATTCAACAGTTTTCAGATAGAAAATGCCAGTAAGTCTGAAGAAAGCACTATTTGATCAATGTGATGACGTATGGCTGCGAGACATGGACACTGAACTGATTTACAAAAGGAAACTTAGGACAGCACAGAGAAGCATGGAGAGATCAATGCTGGGCTATACAAGAAAGGATAGGAAAAGAGCAGATGACATCCAGTCTGTGACGAAGGTTAATGACATTTTAGAGACAGTAGGTTCCTTGAAATGGCAGTGGGCTGGCCACGTCGCAAGAAGAAAAGACAACAGATGGACGAAGCTGGTACTGGAGTGAAGTCCGAGACAGCACCAGAGGCCTAGAAGAAGACCACCAGACAGATGGGAAAAAGACATCAAGAAGATCGCTGCTAACGCCTGGCAGAGAACTGCCCAAGACCGTCCCACTTGGAGAAGACTGCTGAAAGCCTACCTGAATCCACGACTCGAAGAGGCCACATCATTTAATGATTGAATTGACTGGTGATGATGATGATGATGATGATGATGATGATGATAAGATGGCAGTAGGATCGTGTACACAAGGTAGTCCATTGGTAGAGCTGTCAACTGTATTCGGGATGATTGATGTGAAAAGGTGTCCGACCTCATAATGGCTGTACGACGGGAAATAACGGACTTTTAACGTGGATGATAGTTGGAGCTAGACGGATGGGTCATTCCATTTCGGAAACCGTTAGAGATCCACACTATCAAGATTGTGCAGTGAATACTAAATTTCGGTCATTACCTCTCACCACGGGCAGTGCAATGGCCGACAGCTGACACTTAACGTCCGAGAGCGGCTTTTCGCGGATGATGCTGTAGTATACAGAGAAGTTGCAGCATTAGAAAATTGCAGCGAAATGCAGGAAGATCTGCAGCGGATAGGCACTTGGTGCAGGGAGTGGCAACTGACCCTTAACATAGACAAATGTAATGTATTGCGAATACATAGAAGGAAGGATCTTTTACTTTATGGTTATATGATAGCCGAAAAAACACTGGTAGCAGTTACTTCTGTAAAATGTCTGGGTGTATGCGTACGGAACGATCTGAAGTGGAATGATCATATAAAATTAATTGCTGGTAATGCGGGTGCCAGGTTGAGATTCATTGGGAGAGTCCTTAGAAAATGTAGTCCATCAACAAAGGAGGTGGCTTACAAAACACTCGTTCGACCTATACTTGAGTATTGCTCAACAGTGTGGGATCTATACCAGGTCGGGTATAGAGAAGATCCAAAGAAGAGCGGCGCGTTTCGTCACAGGGTTATTTGGTAAGCGTGATAGCATTATGGAGATGTTTAGCAAACTCAAGTGGCACATAAAGTGCCCTCCACCACACACTGTTGGGTGGCTTGCGGAGTATAAATGTAGATGTAGAAACAACAACAGAAATCAGTGTGGGGCGCACGACGAACGTGCCCGTTAGAATAGTGCTCCGAAATTTTGCGTTAATGGGCAGTGGAAGCGGACGACCGATGCGAGTGCTTTTGCGAACAGCACGAAGTCGCCTGCAGTGCCTCTCCTGGGCTCGTGACTATATCGGTTGAACCCTAGGTGACTGGATAACAGTGGTCTGGTCAGATAAGTACAGATTTTAGTTGGTAAGAGCTGATCGTGGGGTTCGAGTGTGGACCCAAGTTGTCAACAAACTGTGCAAACTAATGGTGGCTGCATAATTGTGTGGGCTGTGTTCATATGGATTGGACTGGGTCCTCTAGTCCAACTGAACCGTTCATTGACTGGAAGCTACTAGGAGAGGATTCGCAGCCGTTCGTAGACTTCAACCATGAAATTCTTCTGGGTGTTGTTGTTGTGGTCTTCAGTCCTGAGACTGGTTTGTTGCAGTTCTCCATGCAACTCTATCCTGTGCAAGCTTCTTCATCTCCCAGTACCTACTGCAGCCTACATCCTTCAGAATCTGCTTAGTGTATTCATCTCGGTCTCCCTCTACGATTTATACCCTCCACGCTCCCCTCCAATACTAAATTGGTGATCCCTTGATGCCTCAGAACATGTCCTACCAACCGATCCCTTCTTCTGGTCAAGTTGTGCCACAAACTTCTCTTCTCCTCAATCCTATTCAATACTTCCTCATTAGTTATGTGATCTACCCATCTAATCTTCAGCATTCTTCTGTAGCACCACATTTCGAAAGCTTCTATTCTCTTCTTGTCTAAACTATTTATCGTCCATGTTTCACTTCCATACATGGCTACACTCCATACAAATACTTTCAGAAACGACTTCCTGACACTTAAATCTATACTCAATGTTAACAAATTTCTCTTCTTCAGAAACACTTTCCTTGCCATTGCCAGTCTACATTTTATATCCTGTCTACTTCGAGCATCATCAGTTATTTTGCTCCCCACATAGCAAAACTCGTTTACTACTTTAAGTCTCTCATTTCCTAATCTAATTGCCTCAGCATCACCCGACTTAATTCGACTACATTCCATTATCCTCGTTTTGCTTTTATTGATGTTCATCTTATACCCTCCTTTCAAGACTCTGTCCATTCCGTTCAGCTACTCTTCCAAGTCCTTTGCTGTCTCTGACAGAATTACAATGTCATCGGCGAACCTCAAAGTTTTTATTTCTTCACCATTTCTTCTCTAAGTCTACAAATGCTAGAAATGTAGGTTTGTCTTTCCTTAGTCTTTCTTCTAAGGTAAGTCGTAGGGTCAGTATTGCCTCTCGTGTTCCAACATTTCTACGAAATCCAAACTGATCTTCCCCAAGCTCGGCTTCTGGGTGACAATGCCAAATGTCATCGGTTTGAAGTACATTCTCGACAATTCTTGGGAGCGATTTGGCAACCCAAACCACCTGATATGAATGCCTTCTAACATTTATGGGATATAATCGAGAGGTATTTGGATAAAATCCTGCGCCAGCAACACTTTCCCACGTATGGTCGCCGGCCGGGGTGGCCGAGCGGTTCTAGGCGCTTCAGTGTGGAACCGAGCGACCGCTACGGTTGCAAGTTCGAATCCTGCTTCGGGCATGAATGTGTATGATGTCCTTAGGTTAGTTAGGTTTAAATAGTTCTAAGTTCTAGGGGACTGATGACCTCAGCTGTTAAGTCCCATAGTGCTCAGAGCCATTTGAACCATTTTGAACCCACTTATGGTCAGCTATAGAGGCAGCTTGGCTGTTTCTGCGGGGGACTTCCAACATCCTGTTGAATCCATGCAACATCCAGTTGCCGCACTACGCCGGGCAAAGGGAGGCACGACACGGTATCAGTGGGTATTCCTTGACTTTTGTTACCTCAGTGTGTACCATTTTTCCTGGAAAATAGTGGAAATTTCAGGTATGGCGGAGGTGGATAGCTGTCGCGCTTGTTACTCTCCAAAATAGACCACCATGGCTCAATAATACTGAGATCTTATGAATCAGAAGGCAGGAAGGAGGGGGGGGGGGTGATGCGAGATTCATCCTTGTGCTCACAAAGCCAGTGCTGGACAAACCGAGCTGTGTCCACAGGGGTCCTCTCATCATCATTCTGGAGCAAACATCATATCATAGGACTGGCCTGATCAGTGAAAGTAGTCGCAGAATCCTTGGCAGTAATGCCACCTGGCAGGATAACCATGAGGCTCTTGGGGTACCACGATATGGCTGTCCAAATCATCGCCAAACCCCTACCCATTTTTCACTCTTGGGACGTTAACTCGAGCTGAAGTTGGAATCATTGTGAAAGGCGTTGTGGGTTTGCTCTGTTGTGGCCCATTACCTGTCTGCATGTCAAGAGTCTTCAAGACTGCATGGAAATCCACTACTTCTGTGTGTATTTTCTTTTACTACTCAGACTTTGAGAAAAACACTGCAATTTTACTGTAATGAGTGATCAGGACTGTCTTCATGGGCTGTGAGAAAATCTTTGCTTTTGACCAACAGTATATAAATGTGTGCATTTGATATCTTTGTTATTGTAATTATGAAAATTTTTTTCAGATCTGTATTGGCCACTGCCCAAACCAATTTGTAAAATTTTTTGTGGGGAGCGTAGGGGCTATTTAAGTAGGCTGTTTAGGTTTTTATGTTGGTAACACCACGTAGCGCTCTGTATGAAAATCACTGACTGTGCTGTGTGCAGTCTGTGGCTGGTTTGCATTGTTGGAATTTGCTATTGTAGTATTGGGCAGTTGGCTGACAACAGCGCGTAGCATTGCGCAGTTGGAGGTGAGCCGCCAGCAGTGGTGGATGTGGGGAGAGAGATGGCGGAGTTTTGAGAGCGGATGATCTGGACGTATGTCCATCAGAGACAGTAAATTTGTAAGACTGCATGTCATGAATTTATAATATATATAATGACTTTTGAACACTATTAAGGTAAATACATTGTTTGTTCTTTATCAAAATCTTTCATTTGCTAACTATGACTATCAGTATTTAGTGCTTTCAGTAATTAGAATCTTTCATTTAACTGGCAGTTTTGGCCCTCGCTGTACTGCAGTAGTTCGATTAACGAAGATTTTTGTGAGGTAAGGGATTCATGAAAGGTATAGGTTATTGTTAGTCAGGGCCATTCTTTTGTAGGGATTTTTGAAAGTCAGATTGTGTTGCGCTAAAAATATTGAGTGTAAGTTTAGTGATGATCAGAATAAGTAAAGAGCGAAATGTCTGAGTACGTTCAGTTTTGCTCAGCTGTTTGAAAATCAAGTAACATAAGGGGTTTACAAGGACAATCACTCATAAATTTTTCTAAAGGGACGTTTCAGCGTCTTACCGGACTAAATGACAGACTTCCATTGCTCCGCAGTCCAGGTTTATGGTTTCAGCACCACATTTTCCTGTTAAGGGAATTTACATTATAGAACAGCGGTTTTGGAATTCTAGCTCGCCCTGCAGTTCTCTGTATTGACTTTTGCTGCTGTCGTCTTCTTATTTTTTGTCATAATCCTCTTCAATGACCGTCCGTCACTATCACTCAGACATTTTCGTCCGAGCTGTGACTTATCGGATGACGTTTTTCCACTTTATCTGTATGCGGTATAGCATTTATTTCTGGCAGTGTTTCCATACTTTTGTCCAGTTTGTGAATGTGGGTACTAACTGCATTACGCTGTGCGTATAGTAGTGAACGTAGCTCACAACACTCTTATTAATGGCGAGAGAGTTAGAAGGGAAAGTCGAATTCCGCGAGCCTGTTTCGTTCCTCGTTCCCCGTTCTCCCATGTTCATCCTCTTTCTTCAATGGCTTTACATATTCTCACATGTTGTCTCTTGATTTTCTACATTTTATTTCGTTCTCACTCATTCTCCCTCAGTTTCCCTCTTCTTCTCTCGGTTTGTCACTTTTTGTTTCATTCTCTGACATTCTCCCTCCTTCTTCCACATTCTAGGTCATTCCATCTAGTCTGACGCTAGACCTTGTCCTCCTATGTTCTGCTTTATTCTCTCAGTTTCACGCTCTTTTACCAATATTCTCCTGTTCTCCCCCGTTTCTCCTTTGATCTCCGTCTTCATCAACCGTCCTCCCTTCTTCTGCAATGTTCTCCCATGTTCCACCTCATTTTCTTAAATGCTACTTTTTTCCCCACATTTACTGTCTCCATTGAACTCCGTTTTTGTCCCACATTATCCCTTTTACTTCCACGTTATTGTTCATTCCCCCACATTCTCTCTCAGGTTTACATGTTTTACCTTGTTTTCCAAAGTTCTTCTGCATTCTCTTTCGTTCTTCCACAGTCTGCCTTGTATTCCCAATTTCCCTTCCATTCCTCCATAGTGTACTTAGTTCTTCCATGGCCTGCTTCGTTGTCCCACTTTCTATCATCCAATTCCTCCCTCATTCTCATCTTTTCCCTCTCTGTGCCTTGGTCTGCTCCTTCCTTTCATGTCCTCTCTCATTCTTACATGCTCTGTCATTTTCTCACATGGTACTTTTTTTCTGCATTTTCAGTCTCCGCTAGTCTCCCACATTGTTCCTCGTTCTACATTAAACTCCCACACTCTCCTCCATAATCTCACATTATCCCTTGTATTGCAACGTTATTCTTTGTTATCCCACACTCTTCCTTGGTCTTTCACCTCTTTCTCTCCGAGTCTCCCTTTGCGTCCCCATTCCTCAGTGGAGGACAATAAGTTTGGGGGCATACCGAGAGCTTTTCTTCCTGCGAACCATAACTGAATAGACACTGCACAGTGGATGTAGATGTAGATGGATGATTGCTAGACTGGACTTCTCGTATCGATCCCCCTTTCCAGAGAATGCAGCTTGGACCACAGCAGAGAAAGGCTTGTTCTCATTATTCCGAAAGCTGACATTAGAGAATGAGGTAAGAATGATGTTACTTTATCGAGGATTAATCTCACATAATGACGAGTGCGAAAGTTGAGAAACTGGAGAATATTCAGGCCGGAATATCAATCAGGTACAAAGTCAGGAAGTGAGTAGTTTATAACGACCGGCAAGAAAATGCCGCGGACATGTCTAAATTTGCCCGCACGCAGACAGGAGGAATGAGTCCATGTCACAGCCGCGCTGTTTCCCCCACCTGCACTGGGCTGTGAAGTTGAGTCAGGCTGTAGGCAGCACCGCGCAGAGGCTCCCCCTCCCCCTCCCCCTCTCCCTCCCTACCCCAAGCAGACGCCAATAGGCCGTAACTCTGGGGACAGCCCCACCCGCCGCGGTGACGGGCCGTAAGTCACGCAGCCAGCAGAGCCGCTCGCCCGACCTTGAGGTCACCCGGCGACCGAGCACACCCACGCAGCCGCCCGCCCTCACGACGCTACTGCCGGAGACGTCGCCACCGGACAGGTTGCCGCCGCCTGGAGGCCGCCGTCGTGTTCTCCAGTTCTCCAGTACCGATGAATTATCTAAGACGAGCCACGCAGAATATATCTGCGCTGGATCTTATGAACACCGGGACTGTTATTCAATTGAAGGTCGTTGACAGAGAACGCAACCAGCCACAAATACTTCTAACGAACTTTACGTTACTGCTATGACATCTTTCACCTGAGTCGATACAAGGCCCCAGGAGTAGACAACATTCCATTAGAACTACTGACGGCCTTGGGAGAGCCAGTCCTGACAAAACTCTACCATCTGGTGAGCAAGATGTACGAGACAGGCGAAATACCCTCAGACTTGAAGCAGAATATAATAATTCCAATCCCAAAGAAAGCAGGTGTTGACAGATGTGAAAATTATGGAACTATCAGTTTAATAAGTCACAGCTGCAAAATACTAACGCGAATTTTTTGCAGACGAATGGAAAAACTGGTAGAAGCCGACATCGGGGAAGATCAGTTTGGATTCCGTAGTGATATTGGAACACGTGAGGCAATACTGACCCTGCGACTTATCTTAGAAGCTAGATTAAGGAAAGGCAAACCTACATTTGTAACATTTGTATAGAGAAAGCTTTTGACAATGTTGACTGGAATACTCTCTTTAAAATTGTGAAATTGGCAGGGGTAAAATACAGGGAACGAAAGGCTATTTACAATTTGTACAGAAACCAGATGGCAGTTATAAGAGTCGAGGGACACGAAAGGGAAGCAGTGTTTGGGAAGGGAGTGAGACAGGGTTGTAGCCTGTCCCCGATGTTATTCAATCTGTATATTGAGCAAGCAGTAAAGGAAATTAAAGAAAAATTCGGAGTAGATATTAAAATCCATGGAGAAGAAATAAAAACTTTCAGGTTCGCCGATGACATTGTCATTCTGTCAGAGACAGCAAAGCACTTGGAAGAGCAGTTGAACGGAATGGAAAGTGTCTTGAAAGGAGGGTATAAGATGAACATCAATAAAAGCAAAACGAGGATAATGGAACGTAGTCTAATTAAATCTGGTGATGCCGCGGGAATTACATTAGGACATGAGACGCTTAAAGTAGTAAATGAGTTTTGCTATTTGGGAAGCAAAATAACTGATGATGGTCGAAGTAGAGAGGATATAAAACGTAGACTGGCAATGGCAAGGAAAGCGTTTCTGAAGAAGAGAAATTTGTTAACATCGAGTATTGATTTAAGTGTCAGGAAGTCGTTTCTGAAAGTATTTGTATGGAGTGTAGTCATGTATGGAAGTGAAACGTGGACGATAAATAGTTTGGACAAGAAGAGAATAGAAGCTTTCGAAATGTGGTGCTACAGAAGAAAGATGAAGATAAGATGGGTAGATCACATAACTAATGAGGAGGGGAGAAGAGGAGTTTGTGGCACAACTTCACCAGAAGAAGGGATCGGTTGGTAGGAAATGTTCTGAGGCATCAAGGGATCACCAATATAGTATTGGAGGGCAGCGTGGAGGGTAAAAATCGTATAGGGAGACCAAGAGATGAATACATTAAACAGATTCAGAAGGATGTAGGTTGCAGTAGGTACTGGGAGATGATGAAGCTTGCACAGGATAGAGGAGCATGGAGAGCTGCATCAAACCAGTCTCAGGACTGAAGACCACAATAACAATAACAACATATTCGTTTTTCGGCATAGTGCGCTACGAGTTTTTGCCACACGGCCGAACGGTCAGCAAGTACTGCTACTTACAAGGTAAACGCTGTTTGCGTTTGCCCCATGCTACTATTACCTGTTTCTAAAAATAAAGAAAACAAATCACAGACGGATCACAGTCGTACATGATTTTTATAACGCATTGATGAGAGAGACAAAAGCTATCCCACAGATTTCCGGAAGCGATTGGAAATTGAAAAAAGCGCTAAGTCAAGTGTGTGAGGTTTAATTGGGATAATTTTGATTAGAGAACATTGACGTAGACGAATAAATTATATTCTTTTCAAAAAATATAAAATTCCGCAATTGTTTGAGCATGACATGGTATGGTATACGTATAATGTTTTTGCGTGTGTCACTGTTGTTTTGGGATGATGGTTCAAACAGCAGAGAGATAGAAGCTATGCTGTGAGAGCGAGTGGGAAATTACTCACTGGAGTGGCTGCAGCAAGCTCAGTGACCCAGAAGACGCCTCGCACAAGCGTGCGATTAGTTCTATTGTGACTACGAGGGCGCTTCGATTATCTCGCACTGCCAAGAGTGGCGGAGCGTTCACTCACTACAGTGGGATACTGGCTGAATGTTCATTTGCAATGGCTGTGTGCATCCATCAGAACATATTCGAATGTTGTTATTGTTGTCCAGTCTGAAGACTGATTTGATACAGCTCTCTACGCTAGACTATTCTGTGCATCGCTCTTCATTGCTGAATAACTGCTGCAACCTACATACGTTAGAACCTGCTCCATGTCTATGTTTCCCTCTGCAATTTTTGCCCTCGACACCTCCCTTCCCCCTGATTAACTGTTACTTGATTCCTCAGGCTGTCTCTCATCAAGTGATATCTTCTTTTACCCAAGTTGTTACAAATATTGTTTTTCTCCCCAGTTCTGTTCAATACTTATTCATTATATATACGAAGACAGTAACTTGTTCTCGAAAGAACAGTTACTGTTGATGACCGTGCAGCTTTGCCCTGGAATAAATGATGACTAACTGACAACCTCAACTGCCGACAGGTGTTGTTGATATACCTCGATGTGGACAGCTGAAAATGAGTGCCCCAACCGGGACTCGAACCCGGGATCTCCTGCTTACATGGCAGACGCTCTATCCATCTGAGCAACCGAGGACACAGATGAATAGCGCGACTGCAGGGACTTATCCCTTGCACGCCTCCCGTGAGACTCACACTCCCAACTGTCCACAATTCTACTTATGTATTGTACTTATAGATATTTGCCCACCTACTCAGATGGATAGAGCGTCTGCCATGTAAGCAGGAGATCCCGGGTTCGAGTCCCGGTCGGGGCATAAATTTTCAGCTCTCCACATCGAGGTATATCAACAACACCTGTCGGCAGCTGAGGTTGTCAGTTAGTCATCACTTATTCATTAATTACTCGTCCTAATGATCTGAGCTTCAGCATTCTTCTGTACCACCACATTTCGAAAGCTTTTATTCTCTTCTTGTGTGACCTCCTTATCGTTCACGTCTCTCTCTCTCTCTCTCTCTCGTACAAGGCTACTCTCCACACAAATAGCCGCGTGGTATTAGGCGCCTTGCCACGGTTCCAGTCCTCCCTCGGGCATGAGTGTGTGTGTTATCCTTAGCTTAAGTTAGTTTAAGTAGTGTGTAAGCCTAGGGACCGATGACCTCACCAGTTTGGTCCCATAGGAACTTACCAAAAATTTCCAAAATTTTTTCCACTAAAACACGATAAGGAAAGTCTTCCTAATATTTAAATTTATATTAGATCTTAACAAATTCCTGTCTTTCGGAAATGATTTCCTTGCTGTAGCCAGACTGAATTTTATATCCTCTTTACTTCTAACATAATTAATTATTTCCTCTTCCAAATAGCACGACTTTTAGTGTCTCATTTCATGATCTAAGTCTCTCAGCGTCGCCTGAGGTGATTCCGTTACCCTTGTATTACTTTTTCGATGTTCATCCTATAACCTATTTTCAAGATACCATCCATTCCGTTCAACTGCTCACCCAAATCCTTAACCGCCTCTCACAGAATTACAATGTCAGCAGATCCTCAGAGTTTTTATTTCTTTTCCTTGACCTCTGATTCTTGTTCCAAATTTCTCCTTGTTTTCCTTTACTTCTTGCTCAATATACAGAGTGCATTACATCGGAGCTATCCTACAACCCTGTCTCACTCCATTTCGTTCCTTTCATATAACTGTAATGTGGTTTCCATACAGTTTTGAATAATTTTCCGCTTTCTGAATTTTGTCCCTGCTACTCTCAAAACTTACCTTCCAGCCGCTATTGTAAAAAGCTTTCCCTAAATCCGCAAAATAATGATGTTAGCGTATGTGATTGTAGGCTCCCTTGGCGTATTCCAATGATGAAATCTTCTTGGGTGTCGGTGGCGTCGTCTTGTCGCAACGTTTCGGTGAGTTTCGCACCCACCTTCTTCAAGAGAAGTGTACGCTAGAAGATGATGGGCACGAAACTCATCGAAACGTTGCGACAAGACGACGCCACCAACACGCGATTGGTGACCCGAGAAGACTTCATTAATGATATAAATGCCTTTCTTCAACCCATCTACTAAGAAAAGTCGTAGGGCCAGTAATGCATCTTGTGTTCCTACATTTCTTGGGAATCCAAACTGATCTTCTCCGAGGACGGACTCTAGAAGTTCTCTCAGTCTTATGTGAATAATTCCTGTCAGTACTTTCCTGCCATTACGTACTAAACGGGTGGTTTCGTACCATTATACCTGTAGCACATGCCTTCTTTGGAATTAAGTAGTAAAGTCATCAGAAGATCAAATTGCAAAACAGTTTAGAAAAGATATCTGCATGGTGCAAAAATTGGCAATTGACCCTAAATAACGGTAGGTGTGAGTTCATCCACATTAGTGCTAAAAGGAATCCGTTAAACTTGAATTACACGATAAATCACTCAAAACTGAAGGCCGTAAAGTCAAATAAATACCTAGGAATTACAGTTACGAGCAATGTAAATCGGAAGAAACACATAGAGAATGTTGTGCGGAAGGCTAACCAAAGACTGCGTTTTATTGGCAGGACACTTAGAAAATGTAACACATTTGCTAAAAAGACTGCCTACACTACGCTTGTCCATCCTCGTTTCGGATACTGCTGCGCGGTGTGGGATCCTTACCAGACAGGACTGACGGAGTACATCGAGAAAGTTCAAAGAAGGACAGCACGTTTCGTATTATCGCGAAATATGGGAGAGAGTGTCACAGAAATGATACAGGATTTGGGCTGGACATCATTAAAACAAAGGCGGTTTCCGTTGCGACGGGATCTCCTCGCTAAATTCCGATGACCAACATTCTCCTCTGAATGCGAAAATATTTTGTTGACGACGACCTACATAGGGAGAAACGGTCATCATAATAAAATCTGGGAAATCAGAGCTCGCAGGGAAAGATGTAGGCGTTCGTTTTTTCCGATAGCTGTGCGAGATTGGATTAAGAGAGAGTTATTGTGAAAGTTGTTCAATGGACCCTCTGCCAGGTGCTCAAATATGATTAGCAGAGTATCCACGTAGACGTAGATGCAGAATTTGAATTAATACATCCCTCTTGGAGTGTCTGGGTATATCACCGACGCACATACACTGCCTTACAAAACAAAATGAAGCACACAGAAAACATGGTCGAATGTCAGTCTAACGTCGTAACAAGTACAAAACATCAGCGGGTATGAAAATCATGAGAACTGCAACTTTCTGTAATAGGTTCTAATGGCACACCCTTTGCCACTAGATAAATTATGAAGTATTCCTGATAAGACCAAAAAGAACAAACAGACAGGTCGCCTCGAAACTTTGCGCTGCAAAATTGATTGTGTGTTCCCTAGCCTTACCGGGTCCTCTTTCCTTCCTAGTATTAAGTGATTTAAATAAATTTGTCCTTTGGCGTTTCTTTTGAATATGAAAACTGAAACTGACTTTTTCATCAAGAATAAAATATTTAGTGCTGTGGATCTTAATTACTGTCTTCTTGGCTCCAAAAAGACTAAATTATTGATTATAAAATAATGCGTGGCCTGTCCGTAGTGCAATTGAGCGCACCCAAGGTTGAAGTTCTTCTTAGCAGCCAGCGTTACTGCTTAGTTTCCAATAGGCTTTTTTATAAAAAGATACACGACATTTCAAAAAATGGTTCAAATGGTTCTGAGCACTATGGGACTTAACTTCTGAGGTCACCAGTCCGCTAGAACTTAGAACTACTTAAACCTAACTAACCTAAGGACATCACACACACCCATGCCCGAGGCAGGATTCGAACCTGCGACTGTAGTGGTCGCGCGGTTCCAGACTGTAGCGCCTAGAACTGCTCGGCCTCCCCGGCCGGCAGCAGACGGACTAGCTAATTACCGTTCTATGCGTAGGGTGCCGTTAACACCACAACACATAGGGCTGGCGCTGTGGCCGGGAAGCATGTACTGCTAATGAAGGGCGTCACACTATGTCCAGCGATGGATCTCGGTTTTGAATGACTCCGGAAGACCATCGTCGGTACGGTGGCGACGGGAGAGGTCCAATTCTTGCAGTGTTTTGCAGAGCCATGGCGGAGTTATTTCCAGTGTTATGGTGCGGGAAGCCATCGGGTACGACTCCAGGTGACGGGTGGTAGTGAACGAGCGAACTATGATGGCATAGCAGTAGGTTATGGACATCCTGCGTCTCTATGCGTTACCTCTAACGCAACAGCATCATGGTGTTATTTTTCATCAAGATAATGCTCGTCAAAATGTGGTATGTGCCTCTATGAACTACAGTATGTGATCAAAAGTATCCAGGCACCCGGCTGAAAATGACTTACAAGTTCGTGGCGCCCTCCCAACGGTCTTGAATTCAAAAATCGATTAAAGATACCAGGATTTAGCAAATCGAACGTTCTTCACGCTGGTACATATCTACATGATGAGAACTATAAAACGCATGCAAGAAAACGCAGTTCTAAGAGTACACGAATTTCGAGGAAAAACGTTAATACCGTAACGCTGGAATTCAATACGGTGTTGGCCCACAGCCTTGATGACAGCTTCCCCCTTCGCAGGCATACGTTCAATCAGGGGCTGGAAGATTTCTTGGGGAATGGCAGCCCATTCTTCACGCAGTGCTGAGGAAAGGTATCGATGTCGGTCGGTGAAGCCTAGCACGAAGTCGGCGTTCCAAAACATCCCAAAGGTGTTCTATTGGATTCAGATCATGATTCTGTGCAGGCCAGTCCATTACAGGCATGTTATTGTCGTGTAACCACTCCACCACATGCCGCGCATTATGAACATGTGCTCGAACGTGTTGAAAGATGCAATCGCCACTCCCGAATTGCCTTTCAACAGTGAAAAGCGAGAATGTGCTTAAAACATCAATGTAAACCTGTGCTCTGATAGTGTCACGCCAAACAACAAGGGGTGCAAGCCCTTCCGTGAAAAACACGGCCACACTATAACACCATTGTTATTCTTTACCGAGAAGGTTTTTTGTAATAGATAATTATCTACAATATGTGTTGTTTTTAAAGGCGCAATAAAAGCCTTAAAACATCAGTTGTCAAGTCCTGATTTTTAGTAAAAATTAAGTTAGTCTACACATAAGAAGAGTAATTTTAGTGTTGGCATTACGCACGCTGGCTGATGACGTTCACTGGGCATTCGCCATACCCACACCATGCCATCGGATCGCTGCACTGTGTAGCGTGATTCGTCACTCCACAAAACGTTTTTCCACTGTTCAATAGTACAATGTTTCCGCTCCTTACACCAAGCGAGGCGTCGTTTGGAATTTACCGGCGTGATGTGCGGCTTATGAGCAGCCGATCGACAGTGAAATCCGAGTTTTCAGACCTCTCGCCTAACTGTCATAGTACTTGTAGTAGATCGTGATGCAGTTTGGAATTCCTGTGTATTCGTCTGGACAGATGTCTGCCTATTACTCATCACGGCCCTATTCTACTGTCGGCGGTCAACAGACTAGGTCGGCCTGTACACTTTTATGCTCTACGTGTCCCTTCATGTTTCCATTTCATCATCACATCGGAAACAGTGGACCTAGCGATGTTTAGGAATGTGGAAATCTCGCGTAGAGACGTATTACGCAAGTGACACCCAATCACCTGACCACGTTTGAAGTCAGTAAGTTCCGCAGAGCACTCCATTCTGCTCCCTCATGATGTCTAACGGCTACTGAGGTCGTTGATATGGAGTACCTTGCAGCAGGTGGCAGCACAATCCTCCTATCAAAAAGTATGGTTTTTTTGGAGTGCCTGAATACTTTTGATCACACAGTGTATCACCATAATATTGAGCTATCCCCGTTTCCAGTAAGATGCCGAGATCTGTCTTGGACAGTGCGTGAATCCAAAATGTCACAGGGCAGTCAAAAGGGTTGCGGACCACCTTGCCTCAGCAGAGGGTCCAGCTAGTTTATTACACCTTTTGCAAGGGTTCGTTCATATTTTAAATTGTCTCATTGTGGTCTTGAGCTCAGAGTAGTCTGCAAAGCCCACACTTGTGCAATACTCTTCTTATCTGTAGACTAACTTCATGTTTACTAAAAATCAGGACATGGTAACTGCTCTGTTAAGGCTTTTATTGCGCCTTTAAAAACGACACATATTAGACGATGAGGATCTAGGTACAGGAAACCTTCTCGGTAAAGAGT
Organism: Schistocerca serialis cubense; assembly: GCF_023864345.2. Taxonomy (NCBI): domain Eukaryota; kingdom Metazoa; phylum Arthropoda; class Insecta; order Orthoptera; family Acrididae; genus Schistocerca; species Schistocerca serialis. The sequence goes on along the minus strand of NC_064649.1, from coordinate 45,519,669 downwards.
AACAACCGTTTTTTCGATACATACATATATTCATTATTGAAAAAATTCTGGTCATTGGTATTCCGTGACAGCGGAGCTGGCGCAGAAGACTCTTTGCGACCTTTGACTACTTTGCCCGTCAAGATTCCAAGTACGTCTTCGACACTCTTGGAACGGCATGGAGACCAGACAGAACACCTCACACAAATAATAAAATACACGAAACAGGCCTTGTCCCCTAACAAATCATCTTACATAATAATTAGAACGTTATTTCTGAACGATTATTCTGGATTGTTCATTGACGTTCACAATTAATACCACATTTCACTTCCACTCAATCAAATTGTTTCCAAAATTTGGCTGCAAAATATCTAGAAAATTTCTTACCCTAAAACCCTCCTAACCGGATCAGTTCGTGCATCCAGGACAGAAGCTGTGCAGCAGGATAGTGGTAAAGTGGGTTCGTACTGCTGACCTCTTCGTAAGTTTGACTCGACTATGGGAACACTGAAGTAATATCACATACATTCTCAACCCGTGAAGCTTCATTTCGTTTTCTGATCCGCTTGTGATTGATTCACTATTTTTGAGAGGCAATGGAACTCCTTGACCGTTCCTTTAAAGGGTAATGTTGAATGAGATCCACTTCAAGTCGTAACTGCCGCTGACTTACTTAACTCAGAACTGGTTTCGGGTCTATGCCCTTCTCCAAGTGGTTACACTTTAAATTTTATGTTTCCAAATTTATCGTTGGAGTTTGCTGGTCAGTATACTCTTGGCGTATCCAAATCGCATTTCCACATTTGTCACCAAAGCAATCATTTGAACCACCATATTCCGGAACAGAAATATTAATGAATGATTACTTTGTTAAGAAACGTGCAGTTACTATTTGGATACTCCATCTGTATGCTAACAGTGAATTCCAGCAACGAATTTGTAAATATAAAACTGAACGTGTAATCTCTAGAAGTAGGGCATAGGCCCAAAACCATACGTAAATGTAACAGCTTCAGATGTGATGGTAGTGGATTTTAATCAATATCTTGGCCAAAAATAAATGTAAGAATGGTCTCGACTGTCTCTGGCACAGAAACGCAATTGCTTGTTCACTCTGCTTACATTCACTCTATTACCTGTGTGTTGTCAGATTTCGGGGAAACTCTGTGCTCTCTCCAGCAACATTCTCACTCGAGAGAAGGGCGGTCAGGCTGACCTACGGTGTCTGTTCGCTATCTCCCCCTCCTTCTACATATAGTCTGTCATGGGACTTGTTGTTGGCAGTATTGACTCATTCAGAAGAATACTAGCCGGAAATACGATATGCATCTGGACAACACTTCGGTAAGTATTGTACAGAAAGGTGTGCACTGTTCAGCGGATTTAATTTTCAGTAGACGTCTAAAAAATTTAAAAAAAAAAAATGAGTGATGGACTACAAGTATTCGAATCTGAATTGAAAGGTTTCCTTGGCACACGGCCTTGTAACTTTGCCTCACATGGTCCCATTGAACGTTGTATGTATAACTGGGCTAACTGGACCGGTCTGGCATGGCCGGTTGGTTGTTTTCACTGCGCCTGCGCTAGACAGCGGCTGCAGTGCCGGACGCAGCTGAGCTCTGCGGTACAGCCTATAGCCGATACCGCAGGCACTCACCATTGTGTATTATGGACTCAAACGTACAGATAGGTGCTAATCATCTAACAACTTTTTTAAATGACGTCGTGCTCACCATCAACTGTATTCTTTAATATAATTTCCACAGTGGCAATTTCGACTATTATGTCATTTTCAAGTAGTTAAGGTGTCTAAAACAAAGTAACGAGACGCCCTGCTTAACCCGCAGGACAGGACAGGTAGTTTAAATTGTGGAAAGGGACCAAAATAAGCGGCTGTCAGTTACACTCTAAGATAAAACTTTATTATTTGACCAAACATTACAAGATCCCAAAAACATTGTTTTGGGACTTGATTACCGGCTGAAAGCCACTTTAATTAGAAACGGCGGAAGGCTAATAACTTAAAACGAAAGCATAATCAGAAATTTAAAAGGCAAACCTTATCGTACAACACTTCTTTATTTAGGCTGAAGGCCCAAAGAATCTGAGATGATCAGATCAAACAATTTGAATTCAAAATCGGCTGAAAGCCCAACACTTAAGGATAAACAATATTAATTTTTTAAAAAAAAGAAAAGACAAGGCCTTACATAAAACAGTTCTTAATTAGGCAAAACTCAAGCAAAACAGACATTTAAAAAGCAAAGCCTTATCTTAAAACAGTTCCTTAGTTAGGCTGAAGGCACAAAGAATCAGACACTTCAAGAGAAAACCAGTTAAATTGAAATCGGCTGAAGGCCTAACACTTAGAACTACAAAAAATAAAAAAAATTAAATACGAAAGGCCTTATGTGAAACAGTTCTTTAATTTAGGCTGAAGGCCTTAAGAGCGAAACAACTCAAACCCAAAATCGGCTGAAGACCCAACACTTAAAATTCAACAACCTCAAAACCTTTAAAATGCCAAAGGTCTTACATGAACCAGTTCTTTAAATTAGGCTGAAGGCCGAAAGAATCTTATGCTTTAAGGGCAAAACAACCTTACTTAAAAAAAATCGGCTAGAAGCCATACAAGTACAAACAACAAGAACAAATAAAAAAAAGGCAGTACACCCAAGGCCGCTCAGATGTTCGAAGGTCGGCCTGGAATTCAAACACTAACGCTCGCTTAGGTGAGACAGGCAGTCGGGCCAACCATTCACGACCCGACGAGAACCAAACCGACCGACAGTCAGTCAACGGACCCACCGACAAGATAACTTCCACTTCACACGACCAGGGCACAACAGGGAGTTCAACGGAACAACGTAGAAGATACTGGCACCCACAACCAATCATACACGGACCTGTCAAAGTACACACCGTCCTGGACAGCAACAACACGATTAGGAAACTGTACTTCCTGAAATTTACGTCAACGCCCATGGCAGGTAACCGGAACGTTATTGGCCACAAGACAGAAGATTCCGCTGGTGCACTTCAGTTCAAATAACTAAAAACAGTGGAACTCCACCGGAAATTGGCTAAAACTTGCCAACTTGAAAACACACGTTGTTGCTCGCGGGAATATCGCAACAGCCGACAACGAACTCCAAACGACACGCTGTGAACAGTCTTGACTTGCTGGTAGATTAAATCAAAACTCAACTTTCGTGTCCAGGGTCGGTGAGGCAATGGGAACAGCCCCACACTCTCCGACACCTCAGAGGCCGCCAGCAGGCCCGGCCAAACAACGTCCCGTAGAGAACTCCTCGCTGCTCCACGCCAACCGACTCGTCACATATTGCTTAGCCAGGTCAAAGATAGTCCAAGGTGCGAATATGGATACACACCGTGCTGCTGCCACCCGCGGAAGAAAAGGATAAAGCATAATCGCGATAACCGCGGGAGACTAAACACAAAATCTCAACGAAGGTTTAATCCAGCACATAGCATGAGCCAGCCACGGCTCAAGTAACTAAAAAGGATATGAAGACCTATACCAGGCTCACTCTATGTTTAGTTATTTTACTAATGTTGACAAGCGCAGTGTTTTCAGTACAATAACGCAACGAAAATATCACGCGTAAATGCCATAATACAGGATAAATGCGCTTGAATTATTTCCCCGAGTCGTCTACGAAATAATCATTTTGTACTGGGTAACACCTGAAGTTTACCAACACGTGACTTCCACGAATAGCTCGTTGAAGACCTCCTACCGCGTCAAACATTCGTTTCCGACAGTTAGTACCCTGTCACAGAATACTGGGTTTTGAGAGCTCTATCGCCTGAGTAATTTTGACTCTGCAGCTTTGGGACAGCTCGTATACTCCTCCGCTTCCAGCCACATCTAGTATATGGGTGGACACAATTATGGAAATACAAAATTACAAAATATTGAACACATTCCCGTGGCATAATATGGCGTACGAAAACTGTTGGCATTCAAAATAACTTCGAGTCGTTTCATAACAGGTAACACGGCTCTTGTATGGTTTTCAAGGGAATCTTATACAGATTTTTGGACAACATGGTTGTGGAGAGAAGCAGCGATTAGTATGATTAATCAATAAATCAAGAACAGTCTTACTCGTGAAACGTCCCCTTTGAACAATTTATACAAGACTGCGCTTAAACTGACACACAATATTTTTAGCGCAACGCAATCTGACTTTCAGAAATCCCTACAAAAGAATGGCCCTGACTAACATTAACCTATGCATTTCACAAATCGCTTACCTCACAAAAATCTTGGTTGCTCGAACTACTGGAGTTTTGTAATTTGTCATGAACTGCTATATATATTATGACTATTGTAAATACATTGTTTGTTCTTTATTAATATCTTTCATTTGCTAACTATCCCTATCAGTAGTTAGTGCCTTCCGTAGTTTGAATCTTTTATTTAGCTGGCAGTAGTGGCGCTTGCTGTATTGCAGTAGTTCGAGTAACCAAGATTTTTGTGAGGTAAGCGATTTGTGAAATGCATAGGTTAATGTTAGACAGGGCCACTCTTTTGTAGGGATTTCTGAAAGTCAGATTGCGTTGCGCTAAAAATATTGTGTGTCAGTTTAAGCACAGTCCTGTATAAATTGTTCAAAGGGGACGTTTCAATCGCATTTGTTATTGCTATAATACCGCCAACCAGTTTCAACCCGACTTAGGGATCATCTTCTGGTCGTTTACACCATTAGTCGACTGCTGGTGGTGTCACTCCTGTCTACATAACGGCAGGAAACTATCACAGACAGGAGTGACACCACCAGCAGTCGACCACGACCAGAAGATGACCCCGTGGAATCTTATATAATTACACAAGCTGCTAAACAGTCGGGAATAAAATTTTGACCTGAATATAGAATAAATTTCCTTTGCTTTACGTCTATGGTTTCGGTCTATAATGACCACCATTTGACGATGCCACTAGGGCTTCAGTACATTAGGACATGATTTTATAAAACAGATCTGAAGATGGTCATTATTGACCGGAACCGGTAGTCTGATGACGAAAAAGTTTGTGAGCATAGACATAAAGCAAAGGAAATTTATTCTTATAACATTCTTCGCGCAGAACAGTGGCAAGCTGAGACAACGAATATGGAAGTGAATGGCGATCATGCACCATTCTCTCCAAAACAGACGAAAAGGGCACAATAATACTCAGATCTGGGGACTTTGGTGGCCACGGGAGATCCAACAATTCATCCTCGCGTTCGAAAAACCAGTGCTGGATAATGCGAACCGTGTGAACAGCGACCCCCGTCGTATTGGAAGACGGATTCACCATTGGGGAGCAAACATGGTATTGTAGGGTGGACCTGATCAGCTAAACTGCTTGGCAGTAATGCGACCTTGGAGAGTGTTTGTGGGGCCCTTAGATTAAAGTGACGCGACTGCCCAAATCGTCACCGAACCGCCCCCATGTTTCCCTCTTGGGACGTAAAATCGGTCATCCGACCATAATCCACGTTTTATGGCTTCGGAAACAAGTTTTTCTGTTGCATACATTGGCACCAACGATGAGCAGTTTTGGAATTCCAGGTCATCCTGTAGTTCCCTGCTTATGGAGCTCCCTTTGTGTTGTTCTGGCGCTCAAGTGGTTCACTAGTGCGACATTCAGTTCAGTAGCGACTACCGCAGCTGTCTTCCTCTTATTTTTCGTTCAAATGGCTCTGAGCACTATGGGACTTAATTTCTGAGGTCATCAGTTCCCTAGAACTTAGAACTACTTAAACCTAACTAAACTAAGGGCATCACACACATCCATGACCGAGGCAGGATTCGAACCTGCGACCGTAGCGGTCACGCGGTTCCAGACTGAAGCGCCTAGAACCGCTCGGCTACCCCAGCCGGCTTTATTTTTCGTCACAATCCTATTCATTAACGGTCTGTCATCATCTCTCTGCACACACCTTAGTCCGCGTTGTGACGTTACGATTTCCCCTTTCCCTGTATGCGGTATAAATCTTCGATACGGTGCCTCTTGAAACACCAAGCAGTTCGGCTTCCTCGGTTACGGAAGCACCCATCTTACGAGCGCTAGCAGTTTGCCCACGTTCGAATTCACTTAGTTCCAACATAACGCACCCACAATGTTTTGACTATGACTGAGGACTCTGCACAGGTACACTTCTTGGTCAAACACAACAACGCAACCTGGAGGCTTCGCTAGCATCCGCATTTATGTTCAGGCACGCATTCCACGCAGTGTTTCCATATTTTCGTCCGCCCCCTGTTCAAGAGATGGACAATCGCAAGGCAGTCCTTTCATTTAACTAGGGGGTTTTCCCCTGTCCTACTTGCAGATTTCCCACGGTCCTCTCTAGCTAGACCTTGAAATCTCTCCGATATCAGCAGAAATGATAATGAAATTTCACAAGGGACTGGTAATAAAACTTCTTATACACTACTGGCCATTAAATTTGCTACACCAAAAAGATGGTTCAAATGGCTCTGAGCACTATGGGACTCAACATTTGAGGTCATCAGTCCCCTAGAACTTAGAACTACTTAAACCTAACTAACCTAAGGACATCACACACATCCATGTCCGAGGCAGGATTCGAACCTGCGACCGTAGCGGTTGCGCGGCTCCATACTGAAGAGCTTAGAACCGCTCGGCCACACCGGCCGCCACCAAAAATAAATGCAGATGATAAACGGGTATTCAATGGACAAATATATTATACTAGAACTGACATGTGATGACATTTTCACGCAATATGTGCATAGATCCTGAGAAATTAGTACCCAGAACAACCACCACTGGCCGTAATAACGGCCTTGATACACCTGGGCATTGAGTCAAACAGAGCTTGGATGGCGTGTACAAGTACAGCTGCCCATGCAGCTTCAACACGATACCACAGTTCATCAAGAGTAGTGACTGGCGTATTGTGACGAGCCAGTTGCTCGGACACCATTGGCCAGACGTTTTCAGTTGGTTAGAGATCTGGAGAATGTGCTGGCAAGGGCAGCAGTCGCACATTTTCTGTATCCAGAAAGGCCCGTGCAGGACCTGCAACATGCGGTCGAGCATTATCCTGCTGAAATGTAGGGTTTCGCAGGGATCGAATGGAGGGCAGAGCCACGGGTCGTAACACATTTGAAATGTACCGTCCACTGTTCAAAGTGCCGTCAATGCGAAGAAGAAGTGATCGAGACGTGTGACCAATGGCACCCCATACCATCACGGCGGGCGATACGGCAGTATCGCAATGACGAGTACACGCTTCCAATGTGCGTTCACCGCGATGTCGCCAAACACGGATGCGACCATCCTGATGCTGTAAACAGAACCTGGATTCATCCGAAAAAATGACGTTTTGCCATTCGTGCACCCAGGTTCGTCGTTGAGTACATCATCGCAGGCGCTCCTGTCTGTGATGCAGCGTCAAGGGTAACCGCAGCCATGGTCTCCGAGCTGATAGTCCATGCTGCTGCAAACGTCATCGAACTGTCCGAGGAGATGGTTGTCGTCTTGCAAACGTCCCCATCTGTTGTCTGAGGGATCGAGGCGTGGCTGCCATGCGGATAAGATGCCTGTCATCTCGACTGCTAGTGATACAAGGCCGTTGGGATCCAGCACGGCGATCCGCATTACCCTCCTGAACCCACCGATTCCATATTCTGCAAACAGTCATTGGATCTCGACCAACGCGAGCAGGAATGTCGCGATTCGATAAACCGCAATCGCGATAGGCTAAAATCCGACCTTTATCAAAGTCGGAAACGTGATAGTACGCATTTCTCCTCCTTACACGAGGCATCACGACAACGTTTCACCAGGCAACCCAGGTCAACTGCTGTTTGTGTATGAGATATCGGTTGGGAACTTTCCTCATGTCAGCACGTTGTAGGTGTCGCCAGCGGCGCCAACCTTGTGTGAATGCTCTGAAAAGCTAATCATTTGCATATCACAGCATCATCTTCCTGTCGGTTAAATTTCGCGTCTGTAGCACGTCATCTTCGTGGTGGAGCAATTTTAATGGGCAGTAGTGTACATGATCCCCGATATCCTGGGTATTGATAGCAGGAAGGTGTTGATTTCAGATTTGATTCCACCAATGTTCTGTCGGGGAAAGATCTGGCCATAGGAGTACCTCAACGTCACGCAGACAGTTCAGAGAGGCAAGTGGACGAGCAACGACCTGTTGAAAAATGGCGCCACGGTACTTTCGGATGAGAGTAGGAGACGAGGACGTGCGACGTCCGTGACGTACGGTTGTGCCATCAGACTGCCTTCAGTCGCCACCAGCCGTGAACGGGAGTCATACCTGACGGCTGCCACACCATGACGCCAAGGGTGGCACCGCTATGCCTTTCCAAATTTTGGAAGATTGGTCGCCACCATACTGACCGACATTGGTCATCCTAGGTAGTCCAGGACCGCAGTGCATCGCTGAACGTACTTCCCGCTCATGGTAAGACTCCAATCGCAGCCGCTTGTGTCGTGGTGTTAACGACAGCGTACATGTGGGGCGCTAATTTCCTGGTTCAGCAGCTGCTTGTCTCTGACCAGTGGTGCGGGACGAAACGGAATGTTTCACGGAATCCATTATCTGTTCTCGGACGGTGGGCACAGATGTGGAGGGGGTTACGGAGTGTTTGGCGTACAATATAGTGATCATCCCCAGTGGTCACCAGACACGGTCGACCAGAACATTGAAGGCGAATATGCCTGACCTCATGTTCCCATGCAGTCCATCATCGGAAACTGACACATTCGAAAGGTTCACAGACCTGGATATTGCACGATTCGACCAGCCGGCCAACTGGCGACCAACGATGAATCCTCTCAAACTCTGTCAGGTGTCGATAACGCTGTCTTACACGAGTAGAGTGTGCGTGTACAAAGTTACATTGACATTCGACGCCGGCCGCTGTGGCCTAGCGGTTGTAGGCACTACAGTCTGGAACCGCGCGACCGCTACCGTCGCAGGTACCAATCCTGCCTCGGGAATGGATGTGTGTGATGTCCTTTGGTTTGTTAGGTTTAAGTACACTCCTGGAAATTGAAATAAGAACACCGTGAATTCATTGTCCCAGGAAGGGGAAACTTTATTGACACATTCCTGGGGTCAGATACATCACATGATCACACTGACAGAACCACAGGCACATAGACACAGGCAACAGAGCATGCACAATGTCGGCACTAGTACAGTGTATATCCACCTTTCGCAGCAATGCAGGCTGCTATTCTCCCATGGAGACGATCGTAGAGATGCTGGATGTAGTCCTGTGGAACGCCTTGCCATGCCATTTCCACCTGGCGCCTCAGTTGGACCAGCGTTCGTGCTGGACGTGCAGACCGCGTGAGACGACGCTTCATCCAGTCCCAAACATGCTCAATGGGGGACAGATCCGGAGATCTTGCTGGCCAGGGTAGTTGACTTACACCTTCTAGAGCACGTTGGGTGGCACGGGATACATGCGGACGTGCATTGTCCTGTTGGAACAGCAAGTTCCCTTGCCGGTCTAGGAATGGTAGAACGATGGGTTCGATGACGGTTTGGATGTACCGTGCAGTATTCAGTGTCCCCTCGACGATCACCAGTGGTGTACGGCCAGTGTAGGAGATCGCTCCCCACACCATGATGCCGGGTGTAGGCCCTGTGTTCCTCGGTCGTATGCAGTCCTGATTGTGGCGCTCACCTGCACGGCGCCAAACACGCATACGACCATCATTGGCACCAAGGCAGAAGCGACTCTCATCGCTGAAGACGACACGTCTCCATTCGTCCCTCCATTCACGCCTGTCGCGACACCACTGGAGGCGGGCTGCACGATGTTGGGGCGTGAGCGGAAGACGGCCTAACGGTGTGCGGGACCGTAGCCCAGCTTCATGGAGACGGTTGCGAATGGTCCTCGCCGATACCCCAGGAGCAACAGTGTCCCTAATTTGCTGGGAAGTGGCGGTGCGGTCCCCTACGGCACTGCGTAGGATCCTACGGTCTTGGCGTGCATCCGTGCGTCGCTGCGGTCCGGTCCCAGGTCGACGGGCACGTGCACCTTCCGCCGACCACTGGCGACAACATCGATGTACTGTGGAGACCTCACGCCCCACGTGTTGAGCAATTCGGCGGTACGTCCACCCGGCCTCCCGCATGCCCACTATACGCCCTCGCTCAAAGTCCGTCAACTGCACATACGGTTCACGTCCACGCTGTCGCGGCATGCTACCAGTGTTAAAGACTGCGATGGAGCTCCGTATGCCACGGCAAACTGGCTGACACTGACGGCGGCGGTGCACAAATACTGCGCAGCTAGCGCCATTCGACGGCCAACACCGCGGTTCCTGGTGTGTCCGCTGTGCCGTGCGTGTGATCATTGCTTGTACAGCCCTCTCGCAGTGTCCGGAGCAAGTATGGTGGGTCTGACACACCGGTGTCAATGTGTTCTTTTTTCCATTTCCAGGAGTGTATTTCTATGTTCTAGGGAACTGATGACCTCAGCAGCTAAGTCCCATAGTGCTCAGAGCCATTTGAACCATTTTGACATTCTACCATCTATTCTGTCTGTCATGTCCTGGGCATGACGTCAACCTACGACCACAACATCCTCTTTGGAGGGTGGGTGACTGGGTGGAAATCAAGGGCACCCTCATGCCCTTGAAATGACACACAACCTCTAAAGGCGGAAGAGCCTGCAGCCAGTCAACGTCATATGAACGCGAAAGGGGAAAGGAACCCACTGCCTTGCAGTATCTCTAGTTCCGCTGAAGAAAAACTCTTCATGGAATGGCTGTTCCTGAGAAGAAATATTCCGGAGTAGTATGCTCAAAATCAGATTCCGGATGCGCAATATCCCAGGGAAGCAGTCCGCTGAGAGATCAAACAAGAAGATATACACTATGTGATCAAAAGTATCCGGACACTTAGCTTAAAACGACTTACAAGTTCGTGACGCCCTCCATCGGCAATGCTGGAATTCAATATTATGTCGGACCACCCTCAACCTTGACGACAACTTCCATTCTCGCAGGCATACGTTCAATCAGGTGTTGGAAGGTTTCTTTGGGAATGACAGCGTATTCTTCACGGAGTGCTGCACTGAGGAGAGGAATCGATGTCGGTCGGTGAGGCCTGGCCCAAAATCAGCGTTCCAAAACACCCCAAAGGTATTCTACAGGATTCAGGTCAGGACTCTGTGCAGGCCAGTTCATTACAGCACTGTTATCATCATGTAACCACTTCGCAACAGGTCGTGCATTGTGAACATGTGCTCGATCGTCTTGAAAGATGCAATCGCCATCCCCGAAATGCTGTTTAAGAGTGGGAAGCAAGAAGATGCTTCAAACATCAATGTAGGCCTGTGCTATTATAGTGTCGTGCAAAACAAGGGGTGCAAGCCCCCTCCATGAAAAACACGACCACACCATAACACCACAGCCTCCGAATTTTGCTGTTAGCACTATACACACTGGCAGATGACGTTCACCGGGCATTTGCCATACCCACACCATGCCATCGGATCGTTACACTGTGTAGCGTGATTCACCATTCCACAAAACGTTTTTGTGGTGTCACTGCCAGACAGCACACTTGCTAGGTGGTAGTCTTTAAATCGGCCGCGGTCCGCTAGTATACGTCGGACCCGCGTGTCGCCACTGTCAGTGATTGCAGACCGAGCGCCGCCACACGGCAGGTCTAGAGAGACTTCCTAGACTCGCCCCAGTTGTACAGACGACTTTGCTAGCGATGCTATACTGACAAACTACGCTCTCATTTGCCGAGACGATAGTTAGCATAGCCTTCAGCTTCGTCATTTGCTACGACCTAGCAAGGCGCCATTACCAGTTAACATTGAGATTGTAAAACATGTACTGTCAAGAGCGATGTACACCAACTATGGATTAAAGTTAAGTATTCCAGCAGCAACGTACCTTATTGGCTATATTAATTACATTGTCCTGTTCCAGACCTCACGCCAGTTTGCGTGAGCTTAAACGCGTGCATTTCGGCCTCCTCTAGCAACACGGTGTTGGCTCTTCTGCCAACACATCAGTTTTTACACTGTTCAATCGTACAATGTTTACGCTCATTACACCAAACGAAGCGTCGTTTGGCATTTAGCGGCGTGATGTGCGGCTTATGAGTAGCCAGTCGACCATGAAATCCAAATTTTCTCACCTCAAAAGTGGCTATGAGCACTATGGGACTTAACTGCTGAGGTCATCAGACCCCTAGAACTTAGTAACTACTTAAACCTAACTAACCTAAGGACATCACACACATCCATGCCTGAGGCAGGATTTGAACCTGCGACCGTAGCAGTCGCGCGGTTCCAGACTGAAGCGCCTAGAATAGCTCGACCACGGCGGCCGGCAATAAGTTATGGAGTGCTAACAGATGTGAAGAGAGGAATTAAGTTATGAGCAAATGATGGAGGATTATCTGGACAGAGACATAAGGAGAACGTCCAGTCGATACCTGTCTGAGGACAGAATTACTGAAAGAAAAAAAAAAAATGGATGATCGACTGATGATATATCCCGACACCTCAATGTACCAACTCCATTTCCAAAGAAGCCAGTTGTTAATACTACCGAACCACAATTTAATAAGTCTTGGTTCCAGAACATTGAAACGAATTATTTACTTAAGAGAGGAACAACTTATAGAGACCAACTTCGGAGAAAATCGGTTTGCGTCCCGGATAAATGTAAGAATACACGAGACAATATTGAAACAAAATAATCTACGATGGGACTCAAACAAAGCGGATAGTGCTTGGAGAAATGTTAAACGCTTACTGAAAGCACGGTGCCCGTGACGGCAGCTTTTGCGATTAAGACTCGGCCGTAACGTAAGGGATTTCACGCAGCACTTGCCGTGGCGCGGCACAGACTTGGTGACGTCATACCGACTACTTGTCAGTTGTGGTAGGCTCTGCTGTGTACTGTATAGGCTGGGCCAGAGAGCGGGGACGTGCGCGTGAGGCTGGAAGGCGGCAGTTGTCTCCGCGCTGGGGCGTGTTGTGGTGTGAGTGTCAGGGACAGCGGCGGCGGAGGTGTGCTATTTCGGGCGCTCTGTTCTGTGCTGCGCTGTGGTGCGGCGCGAGCAACTGCACCGTGAGCGACACACTTGCTACTGATGGGGGGGGGGGGGGGGGAGGGGGGGGGGGTCGCGCTGACACGAGAGCTGGAGCCGCCCACATCTGCAACGTCGCAAGGCAGCGGTCGCTTCCCACGATACTACGCATCAGGCGCGACGCACATCAGCAAGCAACGGCCGCACGTCCTCGCACCGAGTTCGCAGCGTCACAAATCGTTTCAGTTTACTCACGGCCACATCGCAGTGATAAGCTCGAGCAGTACTAGACTGGGAGGTGAAATGTAGCAGCTGATTTTTCATACAATTTCGAAGCTAATTTGTGTAGCATGATTATAAGGTAGAACCCTTACAATCAGTTTCGCCTTTTGAGCTCTGTAACGTAATTTTTAACAATTCCGTGTATACGTACTCACTAATATTCCTTCCATCCGTTATTAGGAACATACACTACGGGCCATTATAACTGCTACACCACGAAGATGACGTGCTACAGACGCGACATTTAACCGACAGCAAGACGATGCTGTCATATGCAAATGATTAGCTTTTCTGAGCATTCACGCAAGGTTGGCGGCGTGGTGACACCTACAACGTGCTGCCATGAGGAAGCTTTCTAACCGATTTCTCATACACAAACAGCAGTTGACCGGCGTTGCCTGGTGAAACGTTGTTGTGATGCCTCATGTAGGGAGGAGAAATGCGTACCATCACGTTTCCGACTTTTGATGAAAGTCGGATTGTAGCCTATCGCGATTGCGGTTTATCGCATCGCGACATTGTTGCTCGCGTTGGTCGAGATCCAATGACTGTTAGCAGAATATGGAATCGGTGGGTTCAGGAGGGTAATACGGAACGTCGTGCTGGAACCCAACGGCCTCGTATCACTAGCAGTCGAGATGACAGGCATCTTATCCGCATGGCTGTAACGGATCGTGCAGCCACGTCTCGATCCCTGAGTCAACAGATGGGGAAGTTTGCACGACAACAACTATCTGCAAGAACAGTTCAACGACGTTTTCAGCAGTATGGACTATCAGCTCGAGACCGTGGCTGCGGTTACCCCTGACGCTGCATCACAGACAGGATCGCCTGCGTTGGTGTACTCAACGACGAACCTGGGTGCACGAATGGCAAAACGTCATTTTTTCGGATGAATCCAGTTTCTGTTTACAGTATCATGATGGTCGCATCCGTGTTTGGCGACATCGCGGTGAAGGCACATTGGAAGCGTGTATTCGTCATCGCCATAATGGCGTATCACCCGGCGTGATGGTATGGGGTGCCATTGGTTACACGTCTCGGTCACCTCTTGTTCGCATTGACGGCACTTTGAACAGTGGACGTTACATTTCAGATGTGTTACGACCCATGGCTCTACCCTTCATTCGATCCGTCTGAAACCTTACATTTCAGCAGGATAATGCACGACCGCATGTTGCAGGTACTGTACGGGCCTTTCTGGATACAGAAAATGTTCCACTGCTGCCCTGGCCAGCACATTCTCCGTATCTCTCACCAATTGAAAACGTCTGGTCAATGGTGGCCGAGCAACTGGCTCGTCACAATACGACAGTCACTACTCTTGATGAACTGTGGTATAGTGTTGAAGCTGCATGGGCAGCTCTACCTGTACACGCCATCCAAGCTCAGTTTGACTCAATGCCCAGGCGTATGAAGGCCGTTATTACGGCCAGAGCTGATTGTTCTGGGTACAGATTTCTCTGGGTCTATGCACCCAAATTGCGTGAAAATGTAATCACATGTCAGTTCTAATATAATATATTTGTCCAATGAATACCCGTTTATGATCTGTATTCTTCTTGGTGTAGCAATTTTAATGGCCAGTAGTGTATATTGTCGATTTGTTCGGTTGCAAACAGGGCTTTCTAATTACTAACAACAGAGTAACAAAAGAGATACCATATATTTTGTAATTATAGTATTTGAAACCAGTAACAACTCAGTTTATCACGCCGTCAGCTTGCTATGCTATTGGCTAACGTAATATCCTCTAAATACTGTAATTCACAAAACGAAACCAGATTAACAATGTAAAAAATATTTAGGGCGCTCTGTTATATATTGAAATTCTGTTCACACTAAAGAAATAATAGTATTCGGAAGAGAGAGCATGGTAGGAATGGTTGCGATAATGTAGTTTCAGTGCAGTTAAGAAAAGTGTTATTAGAATTGTTTAATCGTATCATTTCAGCTATTTTTCTACCAAAACGAGAGCTACAAAATAATCAAAATCCTCAAGGCAAGCACATTCCAGAATTACTTCCAATTTGAAAAGGATTTTTACTTGGAAAAAGCTGTGCATACAATAGGACCTCCAATACCGGGAACACTGGCAAACAAAGTCATTAACCACTTAGAAAAACACAGTCTTCGATACAGTCATCACAAATGAAGGATACAAACTTGTTTAATGATACAGGTATGTGGATGACCTAATCTGTGTGGTATATGAACCAACAGAGAAAATAGACAAGCTTCATATAGACAACCAGTATGTATAAAAATATTCAATTCACCATGGAGAAAGAAACACGATAGCAAATACATTTCTTGGATATAACAATCAACAGAAATTGCAGTAAGCATTTGACGTCTTCAGAAAACCAATAGTCACAGATCCAATTATATATGCTTCATCTGACCATCCGCAAAATCAAAAATTAGCAGCCTTACGACACATGTTACACAGACTAAGTAATATCCCACTCGGCAAAGAAAACTATGAAAAAGAATTGGAAACAATACAACTCAAAGCCACAGACAGTGGTTGCAACACCCATATAGTAAAAGAGTCAACCAAAAAGTCAAAACACAGCTAAAGAAAAATGAAAACAAGCAGAGAACGCAGATACCAAAGCAGCACACATAGAAACACAAACAATAACATCCATGACGTCGGTAACAGAAAGAAATGACACACTCTAACATACAAATACAAATCGACACACAGGGTAACAAATATGCTGAAGAAACAGGCATTACATCTTGCTTACAGAACAAGAAACACACTCCAGTCACATTTACCAGCAACAACAGACAAACCAGATAAAGACGTAACACCAGGTATATACCACTTAGAACGCCTAGAATGTGAATCAGTATATCTGGGCATGACAGCCAAGAATTTCAAAACTAGGAATAAATAACATATAAGAAGCTGGAAATATGATAGTAGCCATTCAACCTTTGCTGAATACCTGATAAAACATGGACATGAACCATTCACGATGGAACAAGACATGAAAATTACTAGAGTGAACAATCACAACCAATGGTGACCCATATATAACGTACCTACAACAAATAGAGCCTATGTTCGTCTGTAAAAATGGACTCGATAAGCAACCTGAGCTATCAGTAATCGGAATCTAACCAGCATAACACTGTGTGCGTGTTGTATGAGTGTCAGTTTCACTGTCATTTAAGTCCTCAACAGATCGTTACACGAAAAACTTAAAACTAACATTGGGATAAGCTATCTGACTGCGTATTTGAGTAAGAATTTACAAGTGATACAGAATCTGGCTTGTGCAACGGAATTTACGGGATTAGAGTACATGACATGTTGTGGTGGGTCAGTGTCTCTGTTTTGGCCCTACGTTTTGCACTCACCTCTGACACTCACCTCTCACACTCATTTAATGACTGGCTTGTTCCAGGTGGTTTACAGCAATTCGTAGCTGCAGCGGCTAAAGCTTATTGTTACTAAGAATGAATTTAATGAAAAAGAGTTTGCTTGGGACCTCTTAGCTACTAAATAACGTGTAAGAAGGGATTTCGTAAATTAAGTCTATTGAAAAACTTGAGAAACCATCAAGACTAATAATAGTTTGACAAGTATTAAAATGGCGAAATGCCTGACAATGACCTTAAAAGTATTAATAATGGGTGAGTGCCAGATTAAGAAATTATTTCAATTTCAAAGCTATATTAACGTTTAATAACCACAGAATTTTTATGAATTAGATGTGGAGGATAACAATTATTATAATTATTATTTGGAGGATAAGGAGGCATCTTTAACTGACAAAAAAACGGGATTGTTGCAAAGTCTGACTAATAATCACCATGAATTGCATCTTCAGTTGTGGTTAAGCCATCTACATCTCTCCTGGCCATATTAATGGAATCAGACCTCGAGTGTGGTAAGATCTGCCATCACCGACGTGAGGGCAGCGTGACACGCCTTCTGTCTCCAAGCTCTCGACGAACACTACTGAAATTTTACTCTCGCAGACAGACTTCGTCTCACAACAATGCTTAGAATCGCACTCCCATGCTTCACCCTCAGATTGTTACTATTGATGTCTAAGTGCTTATTTATTTCCATTGAGAATCGCACATTCTTACAAATGCAAAGGATAGCCTGAAGTAGGCTATATTGTTTTTGATAATGTAGTGTTTAATCAATGTGATGGAGAGTTCTGACACACTCCTTACAAAGTAGGGAAAGAAACTATAACCACCTTGTATTTCCTGAAATTAAGGCTCGTGTACATTGGTTATCCTTGTTGTTCCCAACATTCCAAAGCTTTTACAGGCCCAGGTTTACTTCCAAGACCGTAAGCTGATATTCTTGTTATATTGCGACTCAGCTCTTCAGTTTATGCGAAAGCTTTTGAATTACCCTGTTTATCCAGTGTCTTTGGGTAGGCCACACTCCTCCGCCGATTCCGCGCGTTCAGTGGTACTGTTTTAATTCTATTCCTACGTACCTCACGATGGGACAACCTGTGATAGTAGTGCTCGTATATCATAGGTGCAAACATCCGAGAGACAACGGAAGTTTCGGTGACGTCTGACGTTTACCTTACCAGCGGTAAGTTTTATTTGGCCTCTGCACTCTAAATCGTTCCGTACGCATTATCCCAGGATGTGACTGCTTCCTGTGTGGTGGGTTCCAGCCCCGGTCTGGCATAAATTTTTAGTTGTCACGACATTCATTATCCTGTTGGTTCGGTGTATCTGAACACTTTGCACTGGTATGATTCCATTTTACTGCATCTTTATCGATTCAGTCCACATCGATCCATCTGCATCACTTCAAACCATTTGACTGATTTCGCGCAATGATTTGTCCATCACCAGCTACTGAAGTCTTCTAGTCAGGGTCTGGGAAGCGAGGGACAGACTGATGAAACTGTAACATTAGTCCCTATACCGCAGAGCATATACACTACTTGACAGTTGCTAGGGAACAGAGACGTTGTTGGACAGGAATAATCACAGACAACTTTGTATTCTGGAAAATCAATAGAGCCTGCACCAAAGCCATTTATGCTCTGTTTTAAGAGATTAAATTCTGGGCTTCATCGAAAGTGATACACAGATTGGACACAGATTGCCAAAGCAAACGAATCTGCGTCTGATTATTTTAAGAATTTTAGAGTCGATGATCGCCAGAATTCTGCAGGACCTCAGAGATTTTACTGCAGGTGTTGAATTCGAGAACGAGGGCCAGAGAGAGTATGATCATGAACTGTGTAAGTAGGCTGTTTAGGATTTTTTATTGGTAACGCCAAGTAGCGCTCTGTATGAAAATCACTCCATATGAAACATCCCCTTAGAAAAATTTATGAATTACTGTGCTGGAAAACCTCTTACGTTATTTGCTTTTCAAACAGCTGAGCAGAACTGAACGTCCTCAGACATTTCGCTCTTTACCTATTCTGATCAACACTAAACTGACACACAATAGTTTTAGCGCAACGCAGTCTGTCTTTTAATAATCCCTACAAAAGAATGGCCCTGACTAACAATAGCCGGCCGAAGTGGCCGTGCGGTTAAAGGCGCTGCAGTCTGGAACCGCAAGACCGCTACGGTCGTAGGTTCGAATCCTGCCTCGGGCATGGATGTTTGTGATGTCCTTAGGTTAGTTTGGTTTAACTAGTTCTAAGTTCTAGGGGACTAATGACCTCAGCAGTTGAGTCCCATAGTGCTCAGAGCCATTTGAACTAACAATAACCTATACCTTTCAAATCACTTACCTCACAAAAATCTTCGTTACTCGAACTACTGCAATAAAGCTAGCGCCAATACTGCCAGCTAAATAAAAGATTCTAACTACTGAAGGCACTAACTAATGACAGGCATAGTTATCAAATGAAAGATTTTGATAGAGAACAAACAATGTATTTACCTTAATAGTGTTCAAAAGTAATCATATATATATCAGTTCATGAAATCCAGACTTACAAATTTACTGATGGACACACGTCCAGATCATCCGCTCCCAAAACTCAGCCATCTCTCTGCCCACATCCACCACTGCTGGCGGCTCACCTCCAACTGCGCAATGCTACGTGCTGTTGACAGCCAACTGCCCAACACTACAATAGCAAATTCCAACAATGCAAACCAGCCACAGACTGCACACAGCACAGTCAGTGATTTTCAATCAGAGCGCTACGTGGCGTTACCAATAAAAAAGCCTAAACAGCTTACTTACAACTGTAACTTCTAATCATTTTGTTTTATATATTCCAGAATTCAAAATAGTAACAGGATTTGTACATGGAAATGTGGGAGACAATTGTGTAAAAATGCTGGGGAAGCGACTTCCCTCGTCCGAAAGTTTTCATTCAAGCAAGTAGATATTATTCAGTTGTAATAATTCAACTTCAATGTTATGGGATGAGAAGCTAAACAGTGTAGTAACCAATTTGCAAATGCTTCAGTTACCTTGCTCTGCACCTTAAGCCAGATGCTGTATTTAAATGTCGCTGCAGGTTATTGACAACCGTTCTCGTGTAAACGCGGCCAGCAAGGTGGTCGGCCACGGCAAACCGGCGTCGCGCGGATGCCTCCGCCGGTCTGCTAACACGGAATTCTCTAAAGGTGTGGAAACGCGACTTCCTGGCGCGCGTCCCAGCGTTTCTGGCAGCCGGCGGCGGTTCCACGGCTTCGCCTGTTTGCTCCACGGCTCTCAGCCCATCTCGGTCGTAGAATGAGCTGAATACTTTACTACCTCACAACCGTGTGCGTTTCGCCCTGGTTTCGAAATCCAGTTACAGTATCGTGACTTCAGCACCGCGTACAATGCTGGGAGAACTATAGTGGACCGAGAGAAAATACCGGGTGATCAGAAAGTCGGTATAAACTTGAAAACTTAATAAACCACGGAATAATGTAGATAGAGAGGTAAAAACTGACACACATGCTTGAAATGACGTGGGGTTTTATTAGAACAAAAAACAAAGTTCACAAAATGTCCGACAGATGGCGCTGGTCAACAAAACTGCGCGTGACATTCGTGTATAAAAGGAGCTGTAATGAGAGAGAGAATCAGATGCGCCAGCAGTCGCAGCATGTTGACGTTACCTGAAAAGGCGCTTTTAGTGAAGCTGTGTTATCAGAATGGGGAATGTGCTAGTTCAGCGTTACGATACTATCGCCATACGAAGGGTATTCGAACGGGTAAAGGTCCGTTGACAAATGCAGCTGTGGCGAGAATGATTTCGAAGTTCGAAGCCACGGGTTGTTCAGACGATAGACCGCATAGTGGTCGACCGAGCACAAGGCATAACGCTGCTGAGTCAGTTCAGGAAGAAATGGAGACTGTAGTGGGTTCGTCTATGCACGGGGAAGTAAGCGCTTGTGCAGTCTCACGTCGCACCGACATTCCATACACTACTGTTTGGTGGCTGGTGGTTGTTTGGGGGAAGAGACTAAACAGCGTGGTCATCGGTCTCATCGGATTAGGGAAGGACGTGGAGAGAAGTCGATCGTGCCCTTTCAAAGGAACCATTCCGGCTTTTGCCTGGAGCGATTTAGGGAAATCACGGAAAACCTGAATCAGGATAGCCGGACGCGGGACTGAACCGCTGTCCTCTCGAATGCGAGTCCAGTGTGCTACTACTGCTTGGTTGGCACTTAGGCGTACCCTCCGATGCTATCCGTACAAAATCCATCGGCATCATGAACTGTTACCTGGCGATTTAGTGAAGCGGAGGGCATTTGCGGTGTGGGCGTTTCAAAAGATGGCGGAAGATGACGATTGGTTGTGTAACGTGTTGTGGACTGACGAAGCTCATTTCACGCTCCGAGGGTCTGTCAGTGCCCACAACTGCAGAATTTGCGCTACCGAAAAGCCTAGAACTGTCGTGGAAACTCCATTGCACGACGAGAAAGTCACGGTAGGGGTTAGGTTTACCATATCTATCGTTATCGGGCCTTTTTTCTTCGAGGAAATGCGTTGTTCTGGCTTTGTAACTGCTACCGTGACGTGTGAGAGGTACGCCGATATGTTAGAGAATCGCATCATCCTCAGCCTGGCTGATAAACACCTGCTGGAACGTATGATATTTATGCACGATGGCGCTCCACCACATATTGCTAGACGCGTGAAAGATCTCTTGCGCTCGTCGTTTGGTGATGATCGTGTGCTCAGCCGCCACTTTCGTCATGCTTGGCCTCCCAGGTCCCCAGACCTCAGTCCGTGCGATTATTGGCTTTGGGATTAACTGAAGTCGCAGGTGTATCGTGATCGACCGATATCTCTAGGGATGCTGAAAGACGACTTCCGACGCCAATGCCTCACCATAACTCCGGACATGCTTTACAGTGCTGTTCACAACATTATTCGTCGACTACAGCTATTGTTGAGGAATGATGGTGGACATATTGAGCATTTCCTGTAAAGATCATCATCTTTGTCTTACTTCGTTATGATAATTATTGCTATTCTGATCAGATGAAGCGCCATCTGTCGGACATTTTCTGAACTTTTGTATTTTTTTGGTTCTAATAAAACCACACGTCATTCCAAGTATGTGTGTCAATTTGTACCTCTCTATATACAATATTCCGTGATTTATTCAGTTTTCAAATTTATACTGTCTTTTTGATCGTCCGGTATTTACTTTTCAAAACTGTCAGCGACGCGTCTTCATTGCAGGGCGCTTGCCTCCTCCACGCATGAGGTTATGGCGAGTGTCAGAGAGGCGCTGCTATAGGCCTATTCTGTTCATCATACGTTTAAATTTTTAAATGACATTGGTAAATGGGTCCATGAAAATGTAGACACTCTCTGATAGTTAACATTCTTGGAACAAAATGACGTATAATTTCAATTTTGTGCCATATGTATAACACTTTTGTGGAAGCGGCGAACTACAAGAACGCACAGTGAAAAAAAAAAGTATTTACTCAAGAACAGTAATTGTTAGAAGAACTGTCAATAGGTTTCAAGTTGACCACATGTAGAAACGATAACCATTGCTTTATCATCAGGAATTTCGGAGAAACTGAGTTAACTGCACTGCTACATGCGTAAGAGTAGTACTACAGTACGTAGGCTTCTCAAACTCAGTGCTTGATTTCAGCTATAAATGACAGGAACTGTAACTGTCAGCTCCACTTCCACAGCACGTAATGACACGAACTCGACTTTCTGCTCTGACTCACGTGACTTAGATGTTGGTTTCAAGTGTTAACACGGCAGAGATGGAGACATGCGCGGTCTATGTTACACGAGGTGCGACAATGAAATAATGAGAGTGATTTTCTTTGCAAGACGTGGCACCCCTGCAGGCTTGCGTAGGTACAATATCTTTGACCTTGGTCTATAAGCTGCTTCTAGTCCAAGCGGCACATCGATGCACCTGCTCAGTCGTGAGTTGTGCTATAACAAGTCAACACGTGTTTGTGTCCCTCGTCACAGAAATGGAACCGCATAGTATTGTGCATCGGTATGCCATTTCTTTTTGCGTTAAATTGGGTGAAAACGCGACGACAACTTACGGTAAGCTTCAGAAAGCTTTTGGAGAGCAGGTTATGTCAAGAGCTCAAGTTTTTCGTTGGAATAAAATGTTTAGTGAAGGCAGAACGAATGTTGAAGATGAAGACCGCAGTGGACGACCATCAACCTCACCGACGGATGTCAACTTGGCCAGGGTGCGTGAACTCGTACGATCTAATCGAAGACTATCCATGAAAATGATTGCAGAAGAACCGAACATCAATCGAGAAACGGTTCGTTTAATAATAACTGAATATCTTCGTATGAGAAATATTTGTGCGAAAATAGTCCCCAATAATCTCACATCATAACAGCGAGAAACACGGAAAAATGTGGCAGCCGATCTGTTAGAGAAAACGGAATTCGATCCAGAATTTTTGAGCTGTGTTATCACTGGTTCTTCGTGTCCGTGCCAACATTGCTGATAATTGCAGCCGACCGGAGTGGCCGAGCGGTCAAAGGCGCTACAGTCTGGAACAGCACAACCGCTACGGTCGCAGGTTCAAATCCTGTCTCGGGCATGGATGTGTGTGATGTCCTTAGGTTAGTTAGGTTTAATTAGTTCTAAGTTCTAGGGGACTTATGACCACAGCAGTTGAGTCCCATAGTGCTCAGAGCCATTTGAACCATTTTTTTGATAATTGCATTCTGCATTACGATAATGCGCCATCCCATACTGCTCTGTCAGTACAGCAATTTTTAACCTCAAAACAAATTTCAGTACAACCACAGCCACCTTATTCACCAGATATCGCGACTCTTTTTTCTACTTCCAAAACGGCGGTCAAGTGACACCATTTTCAAACAACACAAGATGTCCAAAAAGCTGTGACGAGCGTCTTCAAGGATATTACAGAAGATGAGTCCAGGAATGTTACCATCAATGGCAGAAGCGCTGGAAAAAGTGTGTGCAATCAGAAGGGAACGACTTTGAAGGAGACAACACTAAACTTGACTAAAACGGTAAGCAACACTTTTTCACATCATTCTCATTACTTTACTGTCGCACCTCGTACATGATGGTGATGAGGTCGCATACTCCGAGGAGCGTAGGGGACGACGCGGGAGACCAGCACTGCTGTACTAGGCAAGGTCATTGAGGAAGTGGTTTCCCTTTGCATTCCACCGACTGTAATGGCGATGAATGATGATGATGAAGACGAGACAACAACACCAACCGTGCACAGGCAGGGTGACGACTCCTGCGAGCGACCAAATGGTGTAAATTGCCCTGAAGATGACCGCATCGCGGGTTGAAACCCGTTGGCGGCAAAATAAATAATGCGATTGTGACTGTCATTTTGAATAACTGCTCAATGCATTTGGCAATACGTGTAACGACATTCCTCTCAACAACGAGTAGTTCGCCTTCCGTAATGTTCGCACATGAATTGACAATGCGCTGACGCATGTTGTCAAGCGTTGTCGGTGGATCACGATAGCGAGTATCCTTCAGCTTTCCCCACAGAAAGAAATTCGGAGACTTCAGATCCGGTGAACGACCAATCCACCTGTCATGAAATATGCTATTCAGTACCGCTTCAACAGCACGCGAGTTATGTGCCGGACATCCATCATGCTGGAAGTACATCGCCATTCTGTCATGCAGTGAAACATCTTGTAGTAACATCGCTAGAACATTACGTAGGAAATCAGCATACATTGCACCATTTAAACTGCCATCGATAAAATGGGGGCCAATTATCCTTTCTCCCATAATGCCGCACCATACATTAACCCGCCAAGGTCGCTGATGTTCCACTTGTTGCAGCCATCGCGGAATTTACGTTGCCCAATAGTTAATATTATGCCGGTTAAGGTTTACCGCTGTTGGTGAATGACTCTTCATCGCTAAATAGAACGCGTGCAAAAAATCTGTCATTGTCCCGTAATTTCTCTTGTGCCCAGTGGCAGAACTCTACGCGACGTTCAAAGTCGTCGCCATGCAATTCCCGGTGCATAGAAATATGGTACAGGTGCAATCGATGTTGATGTAGCATTCTGAACACTGACGTTTTTGAGATTCCCGACTCTCGCGGAATTTGTCTGCTACTGATGTGCGGATTAGCGGCGACAGCAGCTAAAACACCTACTTGAGCATCATCATTTGTTGCAGGTCCGGCGAACAGTCCTGACGCTTGGATGATGTCGGCCAGGATATCGAGCAGCATACGTAGCACACGCCCGTTGGGCACTTTGATCACAATATCCATACATCAACACGATATCGACCTTTTCCGCAATTGCTAAACGGTCCATTTTAACAGGGGTAATGTATCACGAAGCAAATACCGTCCACACTGGCGGAATGTTACGTGATACCAGGTACTCATACGTTTGTGACTATTACAGCGGCAGCTATCACAAAGCGAAAAAAGTGGTCCAACTAAAACATTCATATTTCTTTACGTACTACATGAATATATAATAAAAAATGGGGGTCCTATTTTAAAAGCGCAGTTGATATTCGTTTGACCTATGGCAGAGCCAAGTAGCGGGCTAACCCTTCAAGCTAGACGAGTTTCGTTCTTTGTAGTTTTTTCATTTGATGCTTATTTCGTGAGATATTTGGCCCGGTCACTATCAATGGACCACCCTGTATATTTAGAGCTAGTTGGCATTGAAGACAACAACTAGAAATTTTGTCTAAGTACTCGTATCCCGTACTGTACACCACGGCATCACCAGCAAGCAGCCGCAGACAGCTGTGACCCTGTCCGCCACATCATTTATTTATATAGGGAACAGACGTCCTATCACACTTCCAAAACCGAGTGAGGTGGTTAGCACACTAGACTCGCATTCGGGAAGACGACTGTTCAAACTTGCGTCCGGCCATCCTGATTTAGGTTTTCCGTGAGTTCCCTAAATTTCAGGCAAATGCCGGGATGGTTCCTTTGAAAGGCCACTGTCGATTTCCTCCTGCATCCTTCCGTAATCCGATGGGGTCGATGACCTCGCTGTTTAGTCCCTGCCCAAAGTCAACCAACCAACCACACCTCCATGGGCCACTCCTGACGATACTCTTGTCTCTGATGAACAATCACCATCGACGGCAAGTTTGTGGTTTCTGTGACTTGAAAAGCCTCCGAGCCACTCACATATCTGTGAAGCTATTGCATACGCTCGTACCTTTGTTAGTAGCCTGAATCTGGTTGGTTGGTTGGAAAGGGACCAGACTACATCTACATCTACATTTATACTCCGCAAGCCACCCAACGGTGTGTAGTGGAGGGCACTTTATGTGCCACTGTCATTACCTCCTTTTCCTGTTCCAGTCGCGTGCGGTTCCGGGAAGAACGACTGACGGAAAGCCTCCGTGCGCACTCGAATATGTCTGATTTTACATTCGTGATCTCCTCGGGAGGTATAAGTAGGGGGAAGCAATATATTCGATACCTCATCCAGAAACGCACCCTCTCGAAACCTGGCGAGCAAGCTACACCGCGATGCAGAGCGCCTCTCTTGCAGAGTCTGCCACTTGAGTTTGCTAAACATCCCCGTAGCGCTATCACGCTTACCAAATAACCTGGTACGGACCCACACTGTTGAGCAATACTCAAGTATAGGTCGAACGAGTGTTTTGTAAGCCACCTCCTTTGTTGATGGACTACATTTTCTAACGACTCTCCCAATGAATCTCAACCTGGTACCCCCTCCCCCCCCCCTTACCAACAATTAATTTTATATGATCATTCCACTTCAAATCGTTCAGTACGCATACTCCCAGATATTTTACAGAAGTAACTGCTACCAGTGTTTGATCCGCTATCATATAATCATACAATAAGGGATCGTTCTTTCTATGTATTCGCGATACATTACATTTGTCTATGTTAAGGGTCAGTTGCACTCCCTGCACCAAGTGCCTATCCGCTGCAGATCTTCCTGCATTTCACTGGAGTTTTCTAATGCTGCAACTTCTGTATATACTGCAGCATCATCCGCGAAAAGCCGCATGGAACTATCGACACTATCTACTAGGTCATTTATACACTCCTGGAAATGGAAAAAAGAACACATTGACACCGGTGTGTCAGACCCACCATACTTGCTCCGGACACTGCGAGAGGGCTGTACAAGCAATGATCACACGCACGGCACAGCGGACACACCAGGAACCGCGGTGTTGGCCGTCGAATGGCGCTAGCTGCGCAGCATTTGTGCACCGCCGCCGTCAGTGTCAGCCAGTTTGCCGTGGCATACGGAGCTCCATCGCAGTCTTTAACACTGGTAGCAGGCCGCGACAGCGTGGACGTGAACCGTATGTGCAGTTGACGGACTTTGAGCGAGGGCGTATAGTGGGCATGCGGGAGACCGGGTGGACGTACCGCCGAATTGCTCAACACGTGGGGCGTGAGGTCTCCACAGTACATCGATGTTGTCGCCAGTGGTCGGCGGAAGGTGCACGTGCCCGTCGACCTGGGACCGGACTTCAGCGACGCACGGATGCACGCCAAGACCGTAGGATCCTACACAGTGCCGTAGGGGACCGCACCGCCACTTCCCAGCAAATTAGGGACACTGTTGCTCCTGGGGTATCGGCGAGGACCATTCGCAACCGTCTCCATGAAGCTGGGCTACGGTCCCGCACACCGTTAGGCCGTCTTCCGCTCACGCCCCAACATCGTGCAGCCCGCCTCCAGTGGCGTCGCGACAGGCGTGAATGGAGGGACGAATGGAGACGTGTCGTCTTCAGCGATGAGAGTCGCTTCTGCCTTGGTGCCAATGATGGTCGTATGCGTGTTTGACGCCGTGCAGGTGAGCGCCACAATCAGGACTGCATACGACCGAGGCACACAGGGCCAACACCCGGCATCATGGTGTGGGGAGCGATCTCTTACACTGGCCGTACACCACTGGTGATCGTCGAGGGGACACTGAATAGTGCACGGTACATCCAAACCGTCATCGAACCCATCGTTCTACCATTCCTAGACCGGCAAGGGAACTTGCTGTTCCAACAGGACAATGCACGTCCGCATGTATCCCGTGCCACCCAACGTGCTCTAGAAGGTGTAAATCAACTACCCTGGCCAGCAAGATCTCCGGATCTGTCCCCCATTGAGCATGTTTGGGACTGGATGAAGCGTCGTCTCACGCGGTCTGCACGTCCAGCACGAACGCTGGTCCAACTGAGGCGCCAGGTGGAAATGGCATGGCAAGCCGTTCCACAGGACTACATCCAGCATCTCTACGATCGTCTCCATGGGAGAATAGCAGCCTACATTGCTGCGAAAGGTGGATATACACTGTACTAGTGCCGACATTGTGCATGCTCTGTTGCCTGTGTCTATGTGCCTGTGGTTCTGTCAGTGTGATCATGTGATGTATCTGACCCCAGGAATGTCTCAATAAAGTTTCCTGGGACAATGAATTCACGGTGTTCTTATTTCAATTTCCAGGAGTGTATATATTGTGAAAAGCAATTGCCCCATAACACTCCCCTGTGGCTCTCCAGAGGTTACTTTAACGTCTGTAGACGTCTCTCCATTGAGAACAACATGCTGTGTTCTGTTTGTTAAAAAATCTTCAATCCAGCCACACAGCTGGTCTGATATTCCGTAGGCTCTTACTTTGTTTATCAAGCGACAGTGCAGAACTGTATCGAACGCCTTCCGGAAGTCAAGGAAAATGGCATCTATCTGGGAGCCTGTATCTAATATTTTCTGGGTCTCATGAACAAATAAAGCGAGTTGGGTCTCACACGATCGCTGTTTCCGGAATCCATGTTGATTCCTACAGAGTAGATTCTGGGTTTCCAGAAACGACATGATACGCGAGCAAAAAACATGTTCTAAAAATTGTAAAACAGATCGATGTCAGAGATATAGGTCTATAGATTTGCGCATCTGCTTGACGACCCACCCTTCTTGAAGACTGGGACTACCTGCGCTCTTTTCCAATCATTTGGAACCTTCCGCTACTCTAGAGACTTGCGGTACACGGTACGCGGTCATCAGTCCCTGCGACCCGAGATTAACTACAACCGATAAAATCCCACATTAAAAGAAGGAACTACAACATCCATAAAATGATGAACTATTGACAGGGAAGGAAGGAAAAGGACAGAAGACGAGGTGACGGAAAGAAAGTGACTAATGACAGGGGCATGAAAGAAAATGGTTCAAATGGCTCTGAGCACTATGGGACTTAACTTCTGAGGTCATCAGTGCCCTAGAACTTAGAACTACTTAAGCCTAACTAACCTAAGGACATCACACACATCCATGCCCGAGGCAGGATTCGAACCTGCGACCGCAGCCGTCGCGCGGCTCCAAACTGTTGCGCCTAGAACCGCTCGGCCACTCCGGCCGTCGCATGAAGCAAGAAGCAAAGCACGGGGAGACAAGAAAGATGCTCAGGTCATAACAGACCCCATTCGGAAAGGAGTGGGAAGGCAGATGGCCGGGGTGAACCACGAAGCCTAGTTGATCCAGTCGGGGAGAAGGGGGGAGTATGATAGCCTGCCATACCCCTCACTCACTGATAAGATGGAAGGCCCCTACCGTAAATAAAGTGATAAAAACCCCATCACAAATAAAAAGTTGCTTGGTGGAACGTTGTTGTGATGCCTCGTGTAAGGAGGAGAAATGCGTACCATCACGTTTCCGACTTTGATAAAGGTCGGATTGTGGCCTGTTGCGATTGCGGTTTATCGTATCGCGACATTGCTCCTCACGTTAGTCGAGATCCAATGATTGTTAGCAGAATATGGAATCGGTGAGTTCAGGAGTTTAATACGGAACGCCGTGCTGGATCTCAACGGCCTCGTATCACTAGCAGTCTAGATGACAGGCATCTTATCCGCATGGCTGTAACAGATCTTGCAGCCACGTCTCGATCCCTGAGTCAACATATGGGGACGTTTGCAAGACAACCATCTGCACGAAGTTCGACGACGTTTACAGCAGCATGGACTATCAGCTCGGAGACCATGGCTGCGGTTACCCTTGACGCTGCATCACAAACAGGAGCGCCTGCGATGGTGTACTCAACGACGAACCTGGGTGCACGAATGGCAAAACGTAATTTTTTCGAATTAATCCAGGTTCTGTTTACAGTATCATGATGGTCGCATCCGTGTTTGTCGACATCGCGGTGAACGCACATTGGATGCGTGTATTCGTCATCGTCATACTGGCGTATCACCAGGCGTATGGTTTGGGGTGCCATTGGTTACACGTCTCGGTCACCTCTTGTTCGCACTGACGGCACTTTGAACATTGTACGTTACATTTCAGATTTGTTACCATCCGTCGCTCTACCCTTAATTCGATCCCTGCGAAACCGTACATTCCAGCAGTATAATGCACGGCCGCATGTTGCAGGTCTTGTACGGGCCTTTCTGGATACAGAAAATGTTCTACTGCTGTCCTGGCCAGCACATTCTCCAGATCTATAACCAATTGAAAACGTCTGGTCAATGGTGGCCGAGCAACTGGCTGGTCACAATACGCCAGTCATTGCTCTTGTTGAACTGTGGTATCGTGTTGAAGCTGCATGGGCAGATGTACCTGTACCCGCAATTCAAAGCTCTGTTTGACTCAATGCCCAAGCGTATCAAGGACGTTATTACGGTCATAGGTGGTTGTTCTGGGTACTGATTTCTCAGGATGTATGCACCCAAATTGCCCCACATGTCCGTTCTAGTATTATATATTTGTCCAATGAATACCCGTTTATCATCTTCATTTCTTCTTGGTGTAGCAATTTTAATGGCCAGTAGTGTAGTTAAGCCAGTCGATCGGCAAGATCATTGCCAGGAATCCCAACATGGCCTGGTGTCCAAATGAAAACCACCGAGCATCCAAGATGAGCGAGGAGAGAAAGGGAGTCCTGGATAGCGATGACCAACGGGTGGCGGGGGAAGCACTGGCCGATAGCTTGCAGACCGCTCAATGAGTCACTACAGAGAGTGAAGGATAGTCCTGAGCAAGAGCGGATATGGTCCAGTGCGCTCAAGATGGCTACCAATTCTGCAGTAAAAACACTACAGCCATCTGGCAAGGAGCGAAGTTCCGTGCGTCGCGCACAGGTGTAAGCAAAACCAGTGCGGCCAGCAACCATGGAACCATCAGTATAGATAACTTCTGAACCCTGAGCCTGAATTTGGGCTACGTATGAAATGCTTTACGGAAATCTAGAATCATGGACTCTGCCTGTTGCCGTTCATCTGTAGTTCGCAGTATATCGTGTGAGAAAAGGGCAAGCTTGGTTTCACACTAGCGATGTTTTCTAAAACCATGCCGATTCGTGGACATAAGCTTCTCCGTTTCTAGAAAATGTATTGTATTGGAACTGAGAGTATGTTAAAGGATTCTACAGCATGCCGAATTTAACAACATTGATCTGTAATTTTGCTTGTCCGTTCTTTTACCCTTCTCGTATACTGGAGTCACATGCGTTTTTTTCCAGTCGCTTAGGAGTTTACGCTGGACGAGAGACTCGCGATGAGTGCAATGGGACCAATGTCGTACAGCACTCTTTGTAAAATCGAACTGGAATTCCATCCCGACCTGGTGACTTATTTGCTTTCAAATCTTTCAGTTGTTTCTCTGCGCCAGGTATGCTTATTACTATGTCGTACACACTGTAGTTTGTTCGACGTTCAGACGACGGTATGCTTGTACGATTCTCCTGTGTCAAATATTTGTTGAACGCGAAATTTAAAAATTTGGCTTTCGTTTTGCTATCTTCAACTGCCACACCAGACTGGTCAACGAGGGACTGCATAGAAGTCGTAGACCCGCTTAGCGATTTTGCGTAGAATCAGTATTCTAATGTTACTTTAAATCCGTCTTGATTGCAAACTTTTTTATTATTCGTATGACCGGTTTCGGTTCATTCGGAACCATCTTCAGATCTGATATTTAAGTTACAGGAGTAACCCGTCCAATTCAGCAACTTTCACATGCTGAATTGGACGGGTTACTCCTGTAACTTAAATATCAGATCTGAAGATGGTTCCGAATGAACCGAAACCGGTCATACGAATAATAAAAAAGTTTGCAATCAAGACGGATTTAAAGTAACATTATAAAATCACTGATTGCTGTTATCCCATAAGACATTATGTCTGTTTTTGCAAAATCAGTATTCTCTCTGCCAGGCCTTTTGCTAAGGTATGACGATGGTAGTCGTCGTATGCTTCCCGCGTAGATCTTTGCACAGACCCAGCAATCTCTACTAACATTTGCTTGTCATCAATTGTAGGTTCCGTTTTTGAATGGAGAGTGCAACAGCCTTTGCTTCTTCAGCGTTTTCCCAATTTCGTTGTTAAACCTCGGCGGGTCCTTTTCGACACATAGTTATCTAGAGAGCGATTTACAATCTGTTTCAACTTTGCCCCATAATTTCTCTATGTCCATCATACTGGAACTAAATGCTGTCGTTCATTGTCTAAGTGAGACCCTAAGAACTGCTTATCTGCTGCTTCTAGCCTTCTTAACTCATTTATTTAATTTCGTAACCACAGGTGTTGAAGTGACTTCATGATACCTAATCCCCATATCTATAATCACATTGTCGATAAGGTCCGGACTGTTCGTAGCTACAAGATCTAAGATATTTCCATTGTGTGTGGGCTGCCGAACTAGCTGCTCAAGACAGTTTTCAGAAAATGTTTTCAACAGAACATCGCAGGACTGTGTCTGTACCCCCTTCAATGAATCCATAGACATTCCAGTCTGTACTCGGCAGGTTAAAGTCACGAACTAAAAATGCACGAATCGGGTATTTCCGCGCTACCGATCGTAGAAGTTCTTTGGATGATAAACTGTCACAAGGGAGTCGGACTACCGGTAAAAACTTCCAACAATAAACTAGGTTCATCTATGCCTGTTATCCATGACTAGATAACTTCACTGTCACACACAGCTTCGGCCTCAGCAGAAACATTTTTGTCAGCTGCTAAGAACACACTCTCTCCTATGGCCTCCGGTCTGCCTTTCCGATATACATCCCACGACTCGCCAAATATCACAGAGCTTTCCACTTCGGTCTTCGAGCAGTGAACCTGCTTACTGTACTCGTCCCTTGGTATCCCTCTACAATTTTTGGCCCCTACACTTCGCTCCATTACTAAACTGACGATTCCTTCGTACTTCATGGTATCTCCCATCAACGGATCCCTTCTTTTAGTTAAGTTCTATCATAAAGCTATTTTCTCCCCAATTCAAACTTCATTGGTTGTCCGATCTACTCATTTCAACTTTCTACATCTACGTCTACATACATTCTCCGCAATCCACCATACGATGCGTGGCGGAGGGTACCTCGTACCACAACTAGCATCTTCTCTCCCTGTTGTTTCCCTCCCAAACAGAACGAGGGAAAAATGACTGCCTATATGCCTGTGTACGAGCCCTAATCTCTCTTGTCTTATCCTTGTGGCCTTTCCGCAAAATGTATGTTGGCGGCAGTAAAATTGTACTGCAGTTAGCCTCAAATGCTGGTTCTCTAAATTTCCTCAGTAGCGATTCACGAAAAGAACGCCTCCTTTCCTCCAGAGACTCCCACCCGAGTTCCTGAAGCATTTCCGTAACACTCGCGTGATGATCAAACCTACCAGTAACAAATCTAGCAGCCTGCCTCTGAATTGCTTCAATGTCCTCCCTCAATCAGACCCGATAGTGATCCCAAACGCTCGAGCAGTACTCAAGAATCGGTCGTATTAGTGTTTTATAAGCGGTATCCTTTACAGATGAACCACATCTTCCCAAAATTCTACCAATGAACCGCCTTCCCCACAACTGCCATTACATGCTTGTCCCACTTCATATCGCTGTGCAATGTTACACCCAAATATTTAATCGATGTGACTGTGTCAAGCGCTACACTACTAATGGAGTATTCAAACATTACGGGATTCTTTTTCCTATTCATCTGCATTAATTTACATTTATCTATATTTAGAGTTAGCTGCCATTCTTTACACCAGTCACAATTCCTGTCCAAGTCATCTTGTATCCTCCTACAGTCACTCAACGACTGCACCTTCCCGTACACCACAGCATCATCAGCAAACAGTCGCACATTGCTACCCACCCTATCCAAAAGATCATTTATGCAGATAGAAAACAACAGCGGATCTACCACACTTCCCTGGGGCACTCCAGATGATACCCTCACCTCCGATGAAGACTCACCATCGAGGACAACGTACTGGGTTCTATTATTTAAGAAGTCTTCGAGCCACTCACATACTTGGGAACCAATCCCATATGCTCGTACCTTTGGCCACGTAACATCTGTCTAATAAGTGCTTCTTTAGAAATTACTATTGGAACAACTCTACTTGGCGTTCAACATGTCGGTCAGATAATACTGTGGGAAGTTTAAAATGTGCGGACTGCTTGTGTGGTTACAATCGCGACGATGCAATGCTCTAATTACCCCAAGACGAGTTTTTCGCGTCATTGGTCAGTACTGAAGACTGGATATAGAAATATTTTATTTTAACACCTTCAGACGTTTCAGCGTACTTTTCCACTATAATTACGAAGAGTCATTAACGAGTTCCACCAACCGTAGCGGTGCCGAAGTCGTAGCTGACCTCATAACTTCTGTCGCGTTTTCAGGTGTGGTGCCCTACCGAGTAAACAAATATACAACGAGTGGAATGCAATCCGTGTGGGCGCCGTATTTCTCCTATCGACTGGGTCTGCCCCATCGCGTGGCTGAGCGCAGCAGTGGTGGGGCCGACCTACATACCGGTCCGTGGTCAAGGACGGGTCGCCCTGAAGATGCGGCACGTGTTATGGGTCGAAACGTCGTGTGTAGGACAAAAACGGTCACATTTCTCTGGTCGACATGTACTCTCAGATAAATACAATTGATTCCTATCTCCGAATTATCACTTCCTAACCAATATGCAATGCTTCTACTTCGTAATCGGCTCGTTTCCGGATTCACGTTTTCGGGCACCTTCGCTTCCGTTAGAGAATATTCTCACCCTCTCAGTTTTCGCTATTAATCACTATACAACCAGTACATTAGTAAATGTGCACAGAAAGGACTTAGTGTACACGAAATATGTGTTACTACCATTCTGACTTCCTAGCGCCATTTATCTCTAACCAGAAATTACGTCCAAAAAGCATAAAATACCTAAAGGTATGTGTTCCATCTGAACAAAACAATGCGTGCTATGGTGTTTTAACATCCGCATTGGTAATATAGGGTGCGGCATAAGGAATGACCTGCGCCATTGTTGAGCACGGTTTCCTGAAGAGTTGAAGTTGGTACTGCTACGCTATCTTGTACATTTTTTTCCAGCTAGGTTACAGGGATCCTTGTGTGGCAAGCAGTCGGGCGATTAACTAATTTTAATGTTTAGCGACATGTATTAAGCCGGCCGCTGGTGACCGATCGGTTCTAGGCGCTTCAGTCTGCAAAAGCGCGACCGCTGCGGTCGAAGGTTCGAATCCTGCCTAGGGCATGGATGTGTGTAATTTCCTTAGGTTAGTTAGGGTTAAGTAGTTCTAAGTTCTAGGGCCCTGATGACCTCAGATGTTAAGTCCCATAGTGTTCAGAGCCATTTTAGCAACATGTATTAAACAAAATTAGTGTACATTTGTACCTGAGCGATATACAATTTCATCTATCAGTAAACAACTCTTGCCACTTACGCTCTTTAGAATCTTGGGAATTAATGCTCGAAGCCTCTTTCAAAAAATGGCTCTGAGCACTATGGGACTTAACATCTTAGGTCATCAGTCCCCTAGAACTTAGAACTACTTAAACCTAACTAACCTAAGGACAGCACACAACACCCAGCCATCACGAGGCAGAGAAAATCCCTGACCCCGCCGGGAATCGAACCCGGGAACCCGGGCGTGGGAAGCGAGAACGCTACCGCACGACCACGAGATGCGGGCGAAGCCTCTTTCAGTTCATTTATTTAATGGGCCGTAAGATTACCTAAGACAAGTTAGAAATAGTCTGTTCTTACATTGAAACCCAAGACAGGAAACGTAATCAATAAAGATCGAAAACTAGGACCTTAATATGTCAAAAGTGATTTGAATGTAGCAAAGGTAAACAGACACAAGTCCCTGCAAGATTAGTATTTTCTCGATCTTCAGAAATTGTAGTAGTATATAATGAAATAATAATCAACCACTTGCTTAAAAGAAATTTAATTTCTTTACAGGTTTCGGGCACTTAGTTCCCCTCTTCAGGAGCTTATACCTATCGCATTATTTGCCAGTGTCAACAATCAAGTGCATACGGAAATATGCCATAGTTCTAAAAACTATGCAGGAGCAATAAGTAACACAATACTGAATCCGTTAATAGAGTTGCCCACATGTAATTCACAGTATCTACACGAAATAGTTTTGTGCAGTCCTTTTGTGCAGATACTGTAAACTACATGTGGGCATCTGAAAGGTCTTATTGTATTAATGGATTCCGTGTTGTGTTACTTGTTGCTGCATATTTTTTAGGACCATGGCTTTTTGCTGTATGCACTTTATTATTGACGCTCGCAAAAAATGTAATAGGCATATCCTTCTGAAGAAGGGCACTAAGTGTCCGAAACTAGTAAAAGAATTAAATTTCTTTCATGCAGCTGGTTGCTTATTATTTCATTATACCCTGCAAGATGTTAAGGAAAATTTAAATACAGGTGTCGCGTAATAGGCCCTCTGAAATATTAAAGAAATTTCAATACAGAAAAGATAAAGTGGGTTATATCACCTTTTAATTGTTACTGACTAAAAACACTTAATAGAGGAAAACCAGCAAATAGCTGCTGGGCAGTATTCGCTTCAAATATTAAGCGAATTCCAGTATAAGAAAGATGTGACGTGATTTTAACACAATTAACTGGTCTACAGACTATCACTCGTAATAAAACGGCCAGAAGGGTAACAGAAATTTAGATCAATTTCAACTTATCAGAACAGCGCTGGGTGGATTTTAGTCAACCAAACTTTTAAACAGTTTGTTACTGCCAGAAATGAGTGCCGCAATTATCGAGCAACTTAACAGTCGTCCAAAACACAAGGGAGGGCGTCTGGCGTTGAAACGATCGCTATTGCCCGCAGCAAAATACCGCAGCAATACAACTTGCCGCGTAATTAACAGCCAACAGCCGCGCGGGATTAGCCGAGCCGTCTGAGGCGCTGCAGTCATGGACTGTGTGGCTCGTCCCGGCGGAGGTTCGAGTGCTCCTTCGGGCATGGGTGTGTGTGTGTGTGTGTGTGTGTGTGTGTGTGTGTGTGTGTGTGTGTGTGTTTGTCCTTAGGATAATTTAGGTTAAGTAGTGTGTAAGGTTAGGGACCGATGACCATAGCAGGTAACTCCCATAAGATTATACAAAATGGTTCAAATGGCTCTGAGCACTATGGGACTTAACTTCTAAGGTCATCAGTCCCCTAGAACTTAGAACTACTTAAACCTAACTAACCTAAGGACATCACACACATCCATGCCCGTAGCAGGATTCGAACCTGCGACCGTTGCGGTCACGCGGTTCCGCACTGTAGCGCCTAGAACTGACCGGCATCCGCAAAAAGAACGAGGGAAAAACGACGGTCTATATGCCTCCGTATGAGGCCCAATTCCTCTTATTTTCGTGGTCCCTACGCGAACTGTACATTGGTGGCAGAAGAATCGTTATGCAGTCAGCTGCAGATGCTGGTTTTCTGAACTCTCTCAACAACGTTCTTCGAAAAAAACATCGCCTCCCCTCCAGGTATTCGCATTTGCGTTCCCCTAAGAATCGACGTAATACTTCCGTGTTGATTGAACCTACTGGTAACAAACATAGCAGCCCGCTTCTGAACTGCTTCGAAGTGATCCAACCTGGAGCGGAACCCAAATGCTCGGGTAGTACTCAAGAATAGGTCGCACCAGCGTCCTATACGGCGCCTCCTTTACAAGTGAACCACTCTTTTCTAAAATTCTCCCCATAAACCGAAGTCGACCATTCGTCTTCCCTACTACAATCGTTACGAGGTAGTTCCATTTCAAATCGCTTTGCATCGTTAATCCTAAATATTAAAGCGACGAGACAGTGGAGTGGACACCATTGACATTGACTTTTCCCACACGGTATGCCTGACACATATCAAGTGGCGGAGGCAGTGTGCTGGTGCAAGCCCACAGTGATCTCGCACACCACACAACCATCCAGCCGCATGCTGTGCATTACTGTGTCGTATGATCCCCTGACTGGCAGAGCCCTCGGGGCTCAATGTCAGCCATGGGCTCTGGTGGCGATATCGATGTTTGCTGTGCATCATCGGCCTCCATATCGTCTGCCCAATGACCAAGAGAGGATTGTGATGTCAGTGGTGGCTGGTCGCTTTTACAGGAGCCAACATTGTGGGAGTCGACGCAGTGCGCCTCGTTTTCTGGGCCACCAGATGTAGGAGAATGTCCCTTGTCTTCAGGCGCCTTCTGGTGAATGATGCCACTGGAGTCCGTTGCAACTGTGGACGAGGCAACGAAGTCTATGTCTTCCGCCGGCTTCACATCCTTGTCCCGTTCTCCGACTGACAATCGCCTCTCCTTGCGTCACTTGGGTGATTTTTAGCTTGCGGGTCCGAGGTTCGACATCCACTGAAGGGCGGGGCTCGACACGGTCTCTGTCACCTGGAATCCCTGTGTCCGACCCCGACAGTAACGGCGGCTGGGTGCCCACGACACTGCGGTGGACAGAGGCTTTAGGAACCTCTGCACCGTTTGGCTGCGGCGTCGTTGACGGCGCTGACTCTCCAACGGAGTTCGCAGCGGCTTGAGGAGGTAGCAGGTTTTGATCATCCATCACATCATGTCGCGCCGCCTTACGTAGGTTAGCGGGAGAGAGGTTGTACGTAGGCTGTTTAGGTTTTTATATTGGTAACGCCACGTAGCGCTCTGTATGAAAATCACTGGCTGTGCTGTGTGCAGTCTGTGGCTGGGTGGCATTGTTGTAATATTCGCTATTGTAGTGTTGGGCTGTTGGCTGTTAACAGCGCGTAGCGTTGCGCAGTTGGAGGTGAGCCGCCAGCAGTGGTGGATGTGGGGAAGTGAGATGGCAGATTTTTGAGAGCAGATGATCTGGACGTGTGTCCATCAGAAACAGTACGTTTGTAAGAATGGATGTCATGAACTGCTATATATATATATATATATATATATATATATATATATATATATATATATATATATATATGTATATGTATATATATATATATAATGACATTGTTTGTTCTCTATCAAAATCTTTCATTTGCTAACTACGCCTATCAGTAGTTGGTGCCTTCAGTTGCTTGAATCTTTTATTTAGTTGGCAGTAGTGGCGCTCGCTGTATTGCAGTAGTTCGAGTAACGAAGATTTTTGTGAGGTACGTGATTTGTGAAAGGTATAGGTTAATGTTAGTCAGGGCCTTTCTTTTGTAGCGATTATTGAAAGTCACATTGCGTTGCGCTAAAAATAGAATAGTGTGTGTCAGTTTAGTGTTGATCAGAATAGGTAAAGAGCGAAATGTCTGAGTACGTTCAGTTTTGCTCAGCTGTTTGAAAATCAAATAACGTAAGGGATTTACCAGCACAGTAATTCACCAATTTTTCGGTTGGCCATCGTATAGAACAATAGCGCGGCAGCCACCAACGAAAATATATGATGGAACGTGCTTCTTACGTTCTATGCGCACTTGTCGTACCCCGTAAGGACAGGGTACGTTTCGAATGTGTTCCATTTCTCCTCTGTGTGGCTCAAAACAGTTCCGTATGGCCGCAGCGCATCTACGACAAGGTTGGCAGGAACTTCGAACGGTAGTTCAAAGATGCGTAAGGTACGCACCCCCAAACCACCACGGTTAACTCCTACCACGTTCACATTACCGTCTGCGTGGCAAAAACGAAAGCTGTTTGC
This sequence comes from Schistocerca serialis cubense, assembly GCF_023864345.2. Taxonomy (NCBI): domain Eukaryota; kingdom Metazoa; phylum Arthropoda; class Insecta; order Orthoptera; family Acrididae; genus Schistocerca; species Schistocerca serialis. The sequence goes on along the minus strand of NC_064649.1, from coordinate 45,479,957 downwards.
AGATCGCTGGAGGAGTCTGTCGCAGGCCGCTTCGTCAATCAGTTTAAGGTACACTGTGCTGGATACAATAGACAAATGAATGCCTATCAGTTCTTGTGGGTCTATGTGCATGATGTCTCGAAGAAACCGTTCAATTTCGTGGGCCTTCGGTCTCGTGTACGATGCGTTGAACGTTAGTTTAATTGTAGCTTGTCGACATGAGAACGCCATGGCGGGTCGTTACAGGTACTGTAAGGCAATACAACGACGCAACCGCCCGCCAGCGAGTAAACAACAACACCTGCCCGGCGCGCCGAGCCCCTCCGCACGGTATCACGGCTGACAGCCGACTGCATCTGAGCCACCGAGGGCACAGAGGATAGTGTGACTGCAGGGACTTCCATCTGGCACACCTCCCGTGAGACCCACACTCCCTACTTATTGTGCCGCACTATATTCATAGTGCCTCTGCCATTATACTCATTACTCGCGGCTTGTTGCCGATTCCTGTAAGAGTTCGGGCACTGTTTGTGCATCCGCACAGAAAATGGTCAAATGGCCGGTGAGCCTTATGGTGTCTGTTCTTTCGGACATGTCCGAAAGAACCGATACCATCGGTGAGCATTCATCTCGTTAGAATGAAATTACAATGAAATGAATACCCCTAGCTGCATACAGGCGTTGATATAAGTCAACGGGTAGTCTCAGGCTGGCATCCGCTTTTCCTCCCGTTTGTTTATGTGGTCATTACGGTGAAGGTGGCTGTCGATGGCTTATTCCTAGGCATTTCACTTCCGGTGATTGGTTGCCAACAGTGTAATGGAACTATGGTGGACCTTTTCTCCTGTCTGTGTCCAGTACGTTACACTCGTTCGCGTTCAGAGTCAACACTCAGACCATGAACCAGTCGTCGATACTCTGTAGGATTTCCTGCATTTCACTCGGCTTCTGGCAGTGGAAACTTCCTACACATAATAGCATCATCCCCGAATAGGCTCACGTTGCTTTCAAATTTATCCACTACATCATTTATATAAACTGTTAGTGGTAGCGGCCTTATAACACTCCTATGAGGGGGGCCGGCCTGTTTGGCGCTTGTTTGGAACCACGTGGCCGCTACGGTCGCAGGTTCGAATCCTGCATCGGGCATGGATGTGTGTGATGTCCTTAGGTTAGTTAGGTTTAAGTAGTTCTAAGTTCTATGGGACTGATGACCTCAGAAGTTAACTTCAATAGTGCTCAGAACCATTTGAACCATTTTTTTCCTATGAGGGAGTCCTGTTGTTATCTTGAAGGGTGTATGAACTGTCTTCAAAAATGTATGGGAATTCTCATTTTTGGGGCTCATATTAGCTGAGTTACTTTTATGTCATTGAAAGGACGTCAATGCCATTTCAGAACACCCTTTTACAAACATTTCACTGCCGCTAATCCTCATGGTTCAATAAAAAGTAAATCCGGTGCACTATTGTGTGGAAAGTGAGCTGCATTTCTTTTTAAAAAAGGTAACGAAAGTTTAATTTACGAAAACTGCTTAAAATAAAACAAGATAAGGCAGTTTGCCGCGCAGTGATTACGTAAACTCAGTTTGCCACTTCATATTCTTGCAGTATACAGACAGGGTGCAGCCGACTTGTCTGTCACAAGGTATGAATCTGTGGTATGATCTCAACTAACTGTCTGAGATTAAATCAGGAACAATTTTTATTTGGAAACTTTTTACATTATTTCAGTAAATGAATTTGTCTCTTACACAACAGTTAACCATTATGTCTGATTGTTTCACGAGAAAGGCATTCTGAGTAATATTCATAACCGTTCTTTACATTCAATCTCATTTACAAATAGTCAGATGTAGGTTAAATTAATTGGTATAACACATCGAATATAACCTGCACATGTATGTTCGTGTTCAAAATTAGGGTAGCTAAGGCTGTTCCAGATGAGACTACATGGGGGACGATGTAATCGGAATTTAAAAATGCTTCCTTCCACATTGCTAGCGAGAGGTTTTGACACACACCCTTTCTAATTAAGAGGCTACAGCTTTTAGATAGCTAAAACGTTTACATTTATCATTTTTGGTTGGTTGGTCGATTTGAGGGAGGGGACCAAACAGTGAGGTCATCCGTCCCATCCGATTACGGAAAGATGGGGAAGGAAATCAGCCGCGCACTTTCTAAGGAGTCATCCCGGAATTTGCCCGAAGCGCTTTAGGGAACTCACGGAATACCTAGATCAGGATGGCCGGAAGAGGGTTTGAATCGTCGTCCTCCCGAATGCGACTAAGCCAACTCGCTCGGTATCTATCAGTTTTGTTCTGTTAAGAACGATGTCCCCCCCATGAACCATGGACCTTGCCGTTGGTGGGGAGGCTTGCTTGCCTCAGCGATACAGATAGCCGTACCGTAGGTGCAACCACAGCGGAGGGGTATCTGTTGAGAGGCCAGACAAACGCGTGGTTCCTAAGAGGGGCAGCAGCCTTTTCAGTAGTTGCAGGGGAAGAGTCTGGATGATTGACTGATCCGGCCTTGTAACATTAACCAAAACAGCCTTGCTGTGCTGGTACTGCGAACGGTTGAAAGCAAGGGGAAACTACAGCCGTAATTTTTCCCTAGGGCATGCAGCTCTACTGTATGGTTAATGATGATGGCGTCCTCTTGGGTAAAATATTCCGGAGGTAAAATAGTCCCCCATTCGGATCCCCGAGCGGGGACTACCCAAGAGGACGTCGTTATCAGGAGAAAGAAAACTGGCGTTCTACGGATCGGAGCGTGCAATGTATGATCCCTTAATCGGACAGGTAGGTTAGAAAATTTAAAAAGGGAAATGGATAGGTTAAAGTTAGATATAGTGAAAAGATATAGTGGGAATTAGTGAAGTTCAGTGGCAGGAGGAACAACACTTTTGGTCAGGCGAATACAGGGTTATAAATACAAAGTCAAATAGGGATAATGCAGGAGTAGGTTTAATAATGAATAAAAAAATAGGAATGCGGGTAAGCTACTACAAACAGCATAGTGAACGCATTATTGTGGTCAAGATAGACACGAAGCCCACGCCTACTACAGTAGTACAAGTTTATATGCCAACTAGCTCTGCAGATGACGAAGAAATTGAAGAAATGTATGACGAAATAAAATAAATTATTCAGATAGTGAAGGGAGACGAAAATTTAATTGTCATGGGTGACTGGAATTCGGTAGTAGGAAAAGGGAGAGAAGCAAACGTAGTAGGTGAATATGGATTGGGGCTAAGAAATGAAAGAGGAAGCCGCCTGGTAGAATTTTGCACAGAGCACAACTTAATCATAGCTTCTTGGTTCAAGAATCATAAAAAAAGGTTGTATACATGGATGAAGCCTGGAGATACTGACAGATTTCAGATAGATTATATAATGGTAAGACAGAGATTTAAGAACCAGGTTTTAAATTGTAAGATATTTCCAGGGGCAGATGTGGACTCTGACCACAATCTGTTGGTTATGAACTGTAAATTAAAACTAAAGAAACTGCAAAAAGGTGGGAATTTAAGGAGATGGGACCTAGATAAGCTGGCTAAACCAGAGGTTGCACAGAGTTTCAGGGAGAGCGTAAGGGAACAAATGGCAGGAATGGGGGAAAGAAATACAGTAGAAGAAGAATGGGTAGCTTTGAGGGATGAAGTAGTGAAGACAGCAGAGGATCAACTAGGTAAAAAGACGAGGGCTAGTAGAAATCCTTGGGTAACAGAAGAAATATTGAATTTAATTGATGAAAGAAGAAAATATAAAAATGCAGTAAATGAAGCAGGCAAAAAGGAATACAAACGTCTCAAAAATGAGATCTACAGGAAGTGCAAAATGGCTAAGCAGGGATGGCTAGAGGATAAATGTAAGGATGTAGAGGCTTATCTCACTAGGGGTAAGATAGATACTGCCTGCAGGAAAATTGAAGAGACCTTTGGAGAAAAGAGAACCACTTGTATGAATATCATGAGCTCAGATGGAAACCCGGTTCTAAGCAAAGAAGGGGAAGCAGAAAGGTGGAAAGAGTATATAGAGGGTCTATACAAAGGCGATGTACTTGAGGACAATATTATGGAAATGGAAGAGGATGTAGATGAAGATGAAATGGGAGATATTTACTGCGTGAAGAGTTTGACAGAGCACTGAAAGACCTGAGTCGAAACAAAGCGCCGGGAGTAGACAACATTCCATTAGAACTACTGACGGCCTTGGGAGAGCCAGTCCTCACAAAACTCTACCATCTTGTGAGCAAGATGTATGAGACAGGCGAAATACCCTCAGACTTCAAGAAGAATATAATAATTCCAATCCCAAAGAAAGCAGGTGTTGACAGATGTGAAAATTACCGAACTATCAGTTTAATAAGTCACAGCTGCAAAAAAACTAACACGAATTTTTTACAGACGAATGGAAAAACTAGTAGCAGCCGACATAGGGGAAGATCGGTTTGGATTCCGTAGAAATATTGGAACACGTGAGGCAATACTGACCCTACGACTTATCTTAGAAGCTAGATTAAGGAAAGGCAAAGCTACGATTCTAGCATTTGTAGACTTAGAGAAAGCTTTTGACAATGTCGACTGGAATACTCTCTTTCAAATTCTGAAGGTGGCAGGGCTAAAATATAGGGAGCGAAAGGCTGTTTACAATTTGTATAGAAACCAAATGGCAGTTATAAGAGTCGAGGGGCATGAAAAGGAAGCAGTGGTTGGGAAGGGAGTGAGACAGGGTTGTAGCCTCTCTTTGATGTTATTCAATCTGTATATTGAGCAAGCAGTAAAGGAAACAAAAGAAAAATTCGGAGTAGGTATTAAAATCCATGGAGAAGAAATAAAAAGTTCGAGGTTCGCCGATGACATTGTAATTCTGTCAGAGACAGCAAAGGACTTGGAAGAGCAGTTGAACGGAATGGATAGTGTCTTGAAAGGAGGGTATAAGATGAACATCAACAAAAGCAAAACGAGGATAATGGAATGTAGTCGAATTAAGAAGGGTGATGCTGAGGGTATTAGATTAGGAAATGAGACACTTAAAATAGTAAAGGAGATTTGCTATTTGGGGAGCAAAATAACTGATGATGGTCGAAGTAGAGAGGATATAAAATGTAGACTGGCAATGGCAAGGAAAGCATTTCTGAAGAAGAGAAATTTGTTAACATCGAGTATAGGTTTAAATGTGAGGAAGTCATTTCTGAAAGTATTTGTATGGAGTGTAGCCATGTATGGAAGTGAAACATTGACGATAAATAGTTTGGACAAGAAGAGAATAGAAGCTTTCGAAATGTGGTGCTACAGAAGAATGCTGAAGATTAGATGGGTAGATCACGTAACTAATGAGGAGGTGTTGAATAGGATTGGGGAGAAGTGAAGTTTGTGGCACGTCTTGACTAGAAGAAGGGATCGGTTGGTAGGACATGTTCTGAGGCATCAAGGGATCACAAATTTAGCATTGGAGGGCAGCGTGGAGGGTAAAAATTGTAGAGGGAGACCAAGAAATGAATACACCAAGCAGATTCAGAAGGATGTAGGTTGCAGTAGGTACTGGGAGATGAAGAAGCTTGCACAGGATAGAGTAGCATAGAGAGCTGCATCAAACTAGTCTCAGGACTGAAGACCACAACAACAACAACCACAAGAAAGATGTGTTCAGTTTTTTTTGCAAGGAAGTTCTGTATTCAATAGCAAATTTGACAGTCAGTCGGTGAGATCGTATTTTGGTCAGTAATGGACAGTGCAGAAATGTATCGAATAGGAAAAACAACGGCCAACCTGGGCGCCTTTGTCTGTGGAACTCTCGACATCGTGAACGTACTGAGAGAACTGAATTTCGCAAGACCTCTGTTCGCGGTATCCATGTTGATTTTTATAGAAAAACATTTTTGTTCTTCAAAACCGCCATTACGCTTGATGATCAAACGTGTTCCATAATTCTACAACAGACTGACGTCACTGATATAGGTATGAAATAAAAGTTATTAATTTTCTGTTTTGCAAGCTGTTCTCTCAATATCTGCCATTTCAGCACTCGTGCGATATAAGGAAGCAGAACAACGTTAAACTAGCGTATCGTTAGTTGTGAGTGCGTGGCAAAAATGTGCCTTTCCGGCTTGAGTAATGCTGATGAGAAAGCGAACAATAAACACGCGTCACCAGGCCAAAACGTGGGAAAATGGAGCAGTGTTTTCTTTTCTCCGCTGCTCTTGTTTGATCAGTACAAATACGTACAGCTGGTGTGATATTAATTATGTACACATGCAGCATTAGTCATAGTATTCGGTGGTATTGACACAAAAAACTGTTATTCGGGTGTTTATTTGAAGCCGCTAAATATGTGGCAAATTTCAGATGGAAAAGCAGCAAATATTTGTGCATCGCTGTTTGTACAGCTTGTTGCCGAGAAATGTCAGCTCGAGTAACAATACCAGGTCAGCTGCACAAACTGGTGTAAGACTAGTGGCCGTAACACACAATTCAAACAGATTTTTTACCTTTCACGAGTGAAGATTGTTCTATTCTTTTACAAATAACCAGAGTTGTCGTACATAAGAATAGAGTAAATACTAAAGGAAACTTGTCATACGTCCAAAAACGTATAACCACGATCTTAGTTTTAGCCCATGTTAGGAAAGAAATAAAAATAAAAGAAGATAAACGAGAAATACTCTGATGTGAAGGTTCTTTAATGAGGATGTCGCAGCAATTCGGCAATTAATTGAGGTGGAGTGGTTCATGTTGTTTCACTGAATAGGTATTATTCTTTACGCTTTGGGGAATACTGCTGAGGATCTTAAATGGAGAATATTTGGATTATGGAAATAACGGTCGGAAGTGGCTTTACTATTTACTAACTTAAAGCCAGTACCAGTGGTCTAGGGGTAGCGTCTTTGATTCATAATCAAAACGTCTTTGGTCCCGGGTTCGATCCCCGCCACTGCCTAAATTTTGATAAATAATCAGCATTGGCGGCCGAAGGCTTCCGGCATAAGAAGTCAGCGTCATTCTGCCAACGGCCTTGTCAAAGAGGGCGGAGGAGCGGATAGAGGTTCAGGGCACTCTCTTGTCCTAGGGGTGGTAAATTGCTCCTAAAGGCGGAAGAATCAGCAATGATCAACGACATGAGGATGCAGAAGGCAATGGAAACCACTGCATTAAAGACACGTAACGTGTATCCACAGGATATGTGGCCTGTATTTGAAGAATTGTCATGGTGATCTCTCCATTGGAAAAAGATTCCGGAATAGTCCCCCATTCGGATCTCCGGGAGGGGACTGCCAAGGGGGAGGTTACCATGAGAAAAAGACTGAATAATCAACGAAAGGATAACGTTCTACGAGTCGGGGCGTGGAATGTCACAAGCTTGAACGTGGTAGGGAAACTAGAAAATCTGAAAAGGGAAATGCAAAGGTTCAATCTAGATATAGTAGGGGTCAGTGAAGTGAAGTGGAAGGAAGACAAGGATTTCTGGTCAGATGAGTATCGGGTAATATCAACAGCAGCAGAAAATGGTATAACAGGTGTAGGATTCGTTATGAATAGGAAGGTAGGGCAGAGGGTGTGTTACTGTGAAAAGTTCAGTGACCGGGTTGTTCTAATCAGAATCCACAGCAGACCAACACCGACAACGATAGTTCAGGTATACGTGCCGACGTCGCAAGCTGAAGATGAACAGATAGAGAAAGTGTATGAGGATATTGAAAGGGTAATGCAGTATGTAAAGGGGGACGAAAATCTAATAGTCATGGGCGACTGGAATGCAGTTGTAGGGGAAGGAGTAGAAGAAAAGGTTACAGGAGAATATGGGCTTGGGACAAGGAATGAAAGAGGAGAAAGACTAATTGAATTCTGTAACAAGTTTCAGCTAGTAATAGCGAATACCCTGTTCAAGAATCACAAGAGGAGGAGGTATACTTGGAAAAGGCCGGGAGATACGGGAAGATTTCAATTAGATTACATCACGGTCAGACAGAGATTCCGAAATCAGATACTGGATTGTAAGGCGCACCCAGGAGCAGATATAAACTCAGATCACAATATAGTAGTGAAGAAGAGTAGGCTGAAGTTCAAGACATTACTCAGGAAGAATCAATACGCAAAGAAGTGGGATACGGAAGTACTAAGGAATGACGAGATACGTTTGAAGTTCTCTAACGCTATAGATACAGTAATAAGGAATAGCGCAGTGGGCAGTACAATTGAAGAGGAATGGACATCTCTAAAAAGGGCCATGACAGAAGTAGGGAAGGAAAACATAGTTACAAAGAAGGTAGCTGCGAGGAAACCATGGGTAACAGAAGAAATACTTCAGTTGATTGATGAAAGGAGGAAGTACAAACATGTTCCGGGAAAATCAGGAATACAGAAATACAAGTCGCTGAGGAATGAAATAAATTGGAAGTGCAGGGAAGCTAACACGAAATGGCTGCAGGAAAAATGTGAAGACATCGAAGAAATATGATTGTCGGAAGGACAGACTCAGCATACAGGAAAGTCAAAACAACCTTTGGTGACATTAAAAGCAACGGTGGTAACATTAAGAGTGCAACGGGAATTCCACTGTTAAATGCAGAGGAGAGAGCAGATAGGTGGAAAGAATACATTGAAAGCCTCTATGAGGGTGAAGATTTGATGTGATAGAAGAAACAGGAGTCGATTTAGAAAAGATAGGGGATACAGTACTAGAATCGGAATTTAAAAGAGCTTTGGAGGACTTACGGTCAAATAAGGCAGAAGGGATAGATAACATTCCATCAGAATTTCTAAAATCACTGGGGGAAGTGGCAACAAAACGACTATTTACGTTGGTGTGTAGAATATATGAGTCTGGTGATATACCATATGACTTTCAGAAAAGCATCATCCACACAATTCCGAAGACGACAAGAGCTGACAAGTGCGAGAACTATCGCACAATCAGCTTAACAGCTCATGCATCGAAGCTGCTTACAAGAATAATATACAGAAGAATGGAAAAGAAAATTGAGAATGCGCTAGGTGACGATCAGTTTGGCTTTAGGAAAAGTAAAGGGACGAGAGAGGCAATTCTGACGTTACGGCTAATAATAGAAGCAAGGCTAAAGAAAAATCAAGACACTTTCATAGGATTTGTCGACCTGGAAAAAGCGTTCGACAATATAAAATGGTGCAAACTGTTCGAGATTCTGAAAAAAGTAGATGTAAGCTATAGGGAGAGACGTGTCATATACAATATGTACAACAACCAAGAGGGAATAATAAGAGTGGACGATCAAGAACGAAGTGCTCGTATTAAGAAGGGTGTAAGACAAAGATGTAGCCTTTCGCCCCTATCTTCAATCTGTACATCGAGGAAGCAATGATGGAAATAAAAGAAAGGTTCAAGAGTGGAATTAAAATACAAGGTGAAAGCATATCAATGATACGATTCGCTGATGACATTGCGATCCTGAGTGAAAGTGAAGAAGAATTAAATGATCTGCTCAACGGAATGAACAGTCTAATGAGTACACAGTATGGTTTGAGAGTAAATCGGAGAAAGACGAAGGTAATGAGAAGTAGTAGAAATGAGAACAGCGAGAAACTTAACATCAGGATTGATGGTCACGAAGTCAATGAAGTTAAGGAATTCTGCAACCTCGGCAGTAAAATAACCAATGACGGACGGAGCAAGGAGGACATCAAAAGCAGACTCGCTATGGCAAAAAAAGTCATTTCTGGCCAAAAGAAGTCTACTAATATCAAATACCGGCCTTAATTTGAGGAAGAAATTTCTGAGGATGTACGTCTGGAGTACAGCATTGTATGGTAGTGAGACATGGACTGTGGGAAAACCGGAACAGAAGAGAATCGAAGCATTTGAGATGTGGTGCTACAGACGAATGTTGAAAATTAGGTGGACTGATAAGGTAAGGAATGAGGAGTTTCTATGCAGAATCGGAGAGGAAAGGAATATGTGGAAAACACTGATAAGGAGACGGGACAGGATGTAGGACCTGCTAAGACATGAGGGAATGACTTCCATGGTACTAGAGGGAGTTGTAGAGGGCAAAAACTGTAGAGGAAGACAGAGATTGGAATACGTCAAGCAAATAATTGAGGACGTAGGTTGCAAGTGCTACTCTGAGATGAAGAGGTTAGCACAGGAAAGGAATTCGTGGCGGGCCGCATCAAACCAATCAGTAGACTGATGAAAAAAAAAAAAAAAAAAAAAAAAAAAAAAAAAAAATCTTAACGCCGACTGCTTTGCTGGGCTCAAATGGCTCTGAGCACTATGGGACTTAACTTCTGAGGTCGTGTCCGCTAGAACTTAGTACTTTAACCTAACTAACCTATGGACATCACATACATCCATGCCCGAGACAGGATTCGAACCTGCGACCGTAGCAGTCGCGCGGTTATGGATTGAAGCGCCTTGAACCGCTCGACCACCGCGGCCGGCCTGCTTTGCTGGCGTAGACTGTATGTGCAATAAAGATTTCTCTTTTTTTTCACTAATCGAATTTTTACATTGTTCACAAATTGCTGTACCATCTAAATTTTTAACGCTAATTGATGCTTTAGAAGCACGATCTTTTCCGAATGTATTTCTAGCTGAAAAGAGGTTCTGGTAGCTGGAATCTAAAGTTTTTGTTAATTATGCATTTTGAATTCTTGTGGTTATATTTCCATAGAAACTTTCATTCCGTAAAATATTTCTTTATGTCTAACCAAGAAGTGAGATACCAGTTTTCATAATTTAGCTCTAAAACCTTTTTTTAATGTAACGAAATATTTTCTTAAAAAATGTCATCCACTGTTTCACCCCCTTAGGGGCAGAGCTTCCAAAAAGACAAACAGAAAAGCCGAGTCTTCGGTCCGGCACACAGTTTAAATCTGCCAGGAAGTTTCATATCAGCGTACACTCCGCTGCAGAGTGAAAATTTCATTCTATGAAGCCAAATACAAGTTCGTACATTTAATATTGAAAATGCTTTCATAATTAAATAATTTCATATAACTTTTCATTCACTGTTTCACTTCCTTAGGGCGCTTACTTCCCACAGCCACTGAAATATATATTTTTCAGTTTCCAATCGAGAAGTCAGACACCAGTTTTCAATAGATGTCGCTTTAAAAATGGTTTAGCAGTTCTGTAATAATAATTTATTTTCAAAAAAACTTTCACTTTCTGTTTTATCCCCTTAGAGGTTGAATTTCTAAAAATGCTGAAGCACGTATTTTCTTTTTTCTGACTGAGAAACCAAACACGAATTTTCGTAGTTCTAGCTTCAAAATTGCATTATTAGCGACATGTTTTTAAATGCCTTTCATCCTTTATTTTACCCCCTTTGGGATGGAATTTCAAACAATCCCTTCTTAAATGATACCTACAGTGTAAGAGCAATATCATCTCCAAATTTCAAATTTCTATCCTTTGCGGTTTGGCCCGGACTATGATGAATCAATGAGTGTGTGAATGTGTCTGTCGGGACATTGCCTTTCATATAAATACAGACTCACACAAATAAATAACATCTTAATTTCTTATAAAGCTCAGTCACCACTAAACGTGCGCCATTGGTCGAAACAAGACACCTGATGTGGACGACAGAATAATTGCAATCGCTGGCAGAACATGACAAAATCTGTTTACCTCTCATGCAAGATGTATCTCAGACATACGAGTAACTTCAAGAATAAATATAGCGCCCCAAAGAGAACGAGTAGCTGGCAAGTGGGAATATTACTAAACCATCAACTTAATAAGTAATGGTTGCAAAATACTGACGCGAATTGCTTAGAGAAGAATGGAAACACTGGTAGAGTATGACCTCGGGGGGTCAGGTGGGGTTCCAGAGAAATATAGAAAAACCCAAAGCAGTATTGAGCAGTACGGCTTCTCTTAGAAGACAGGTTCACGAAATGCAAACCAAATTTACAGCATTTGCAGATTTAGAGAAAGCATTTAACAATGGTGACTGAATTGCACTCTTGGAAATTCTGACTTCGAAAGGAGTGAGCTTCCTTTTGACCAACTAAGACCAAGTTCAGTTCTTCTTCTTTCTTTGTTATATTCTGTTTTTCAGTACGCTTTCTCTCCTTGTTGCTCCTGATTGCCCACTTGTTCTGCCTTAGAACCTGTCTAAATTTATCTTTTTATCCTAAAAAAGGGAAGCAGAAGTCGAGAAAGGGGTCGGATAGGGTTGTAACGTATCACCGATTTTATTCAAACTGTACACTGAGAAATCATTAAAGGAAACCAAGGAGAATTTTGAAAGGGTATTAAGGCTGAGAGAGAAGAAGAAAAGACTTTGAGGTTTGTTGATGACACTGAATTCTATCACAGTCGTGAATGGTCTTGGAAGATCAGTTGAACGGTATGGGTAGAGGTTATAAGGCGAACATCGACAGAAGCAAAACTAGAGTGATGGAATGTAGTCGAATTGAATCAGGTGATGCTGAAGGAAATAAGAAATAAGACACTAACAGTTATTTGGGCCGAAAAATAAATGACGATGGCTGAAGTAGAGTAAATATAAAATGCACACTGGCAGCTGCAAGAAGAGCATTTCTGAAAAGGAGAAATTTGTTAACAGGAAACGTAAATTTATGTTTGAAACTTCCTGGCAGATTAATACTTCCGGACCGAGACTCGAACTCGGGACCTTTATCTTCCGCGCGCAACTGCTCTACTGATTGAGCGACCCAAGCACGACCGACGACCCATCCTTACAGCTTCACTTCGCCAGTCCGTAAGGAAAAAGTCCCGAGCTCGAGTCGCGGTTCAGCACACAGTTTTAATGGCTCAAAAATGGCTGAAATGGCTCTGAGCACTATCGGACTTAACAACTGAGGTCATTAGTCCTCTAGACTTACAACTACTTAAACCCAACTAACCTAAGGATATCACACACATCCACGCCCGAGGTAGGATTCGAACCTGCGACCGTAGCGGTCACGCGGTTCCAGACTGTAGCGCCTAGAACCGCTCGGCCACACCGTGCGGCTCACAGTTTTAATCTGCCAGAGAGTTTCACATCAGCGCGTATTCCGCTGAAGAGTAAAACTCTCGCTCTGGATAAATTCCAGTGCTACGAAATCTTTCCTGGACGTATTTGTCTGCAGTTAAACCCTGTACGAAAATGAAACGTCGTCGAGAGATGAAGAGGCTTGCACAGGATACAGCTGCTTCAGACGAGTCTCTGGAGTGAAGACCACGACAACAACAACCACAACAACAACAACAACAACAACAAGAATAACAACAGGAGAAAGTAGACTGGTGAAGAGGTCGGTGGTGTCATTGAGCGAGGAGGGCAGTGGTAGAGGAATCGGGAGGAGGGCGGTCCGGGTTCGCAACTAGCCACCCAGATTTAGATTTCGCCTTGGTTTCCCAAATCTATTACGGTAAATACTGAGTCGGTTGCTTTGAAAAGAACGTAGCTACTTTAGTTGTCCGCCCTCGACCAAACTGAGGCTCCGCTCTTAGTCCACGGGAGGTTGAACCTCACTCTACCTTCCTTTTTAAGTGTTTCGCGTTCAAAATTCCGAAGGTGGAACGGATAAAATGCAGGCAGGGGTAGGTTCCGTCAAGAACTACATTCTGGGTGATTTCCGTTGGAACTGAAAGTCAGCTGATGTCGCAATAAGTGAGCAAGTGACAGAGCACAATTTTTCTCACAGTGAAACAGCAACAATATCCTCTATGCGATTCTACCAAAGAAAACTCAATTATCTTCCGTTCTGATAATTGAAGGTGAGTTATTTTACTACTTATTTCCATGGGCACTTGTTCTTTCCAAGATCTATTAAAGAATCGAATGATATAATACCGTAGTGTAAGGTACAATAACAAGCGCCATATGCTACGTGACTGTCACTTATCTTTAAATTATACCGGGGCAGTTCTACTTATCACCTTGAGAGGTAACGGCCTGTTACAGGCCTTTCTCCTCACGTTTTATCCCATTTGCATACTGGATTTTCATTCGAGACTCTCCTGTGTCGTTTACTTTCCGATTCAGTTTTTACTTGTCAACTTTTCACCGATATTGAGGGTTGATTACATGAGTGGTTAGGGGCAGCTTGTAGCAACGTGGGAAACCTACCTCCCTTGTACCTAACCTAACATTTCTTTCCTATAGTAGTTTTTTTTTCCTCACTAAATGCATGTGGTCTTGGCCAGGGAGCCGGCCACGGTAGCCGAGCGGTTCTAGGCCCTTCAGTCCGGAACCACGCGGCTGCTACGGTCGCAGGTTCGAATCCTGCCTCGGGCATGGATGTGTGTGGTGCCTTAGGTTAGTTAGGTTTAAGTAGTTCTAAGTCTAGGGGACTGATGACCTCAGATGTTAAGTCCCATAGTGCTGTGTGCCATTTGAGGGCACAGAGCGCTGTCAGTGGTATTAATACAGTCTATAGCGCTGCCACCACACAAACATATGAACAGGCTACTTACAATGGTACAAGACGTTGATTCCGTCGTCGATCAATAGTGAGGGCATACAGACTCCCAGTAACGCGCCGTAAGGCCGAGGCAGTGAACGGAAATTACGTTGAAAAATAGGCTTTTGTAGCCAAAAAGAGAGGGGAATAATATGGTCTATTGGAAACCCGAATAAAACCCGCTTGTTTTTAGAAAAAAATGTGTTTCATTACTTACTGATCTCCCCCCTCGTAATGAAACTACAGCTTCTCAGAACAATGTGGGGGTCCGCAGCTCGTGGTCGTGTGGTAGCGTTCTCGCTTCCCGCGCCCGGGTTCCCTGGTTCGATTCGGGGCGGTGTCAGGGATTTTCTCTGCCTCGTGATGACTGGGTGTTGTGTGATGTCCTTAGGTTAGTTAGGTTTAAGTAGTTCTAAGTTCTAGGGGACTGATGACCATAGATGTTAAGTCCCATAGTGTTCAGAGCCAAGAACAATGTGGCGTTCATTAAAGAAATTGTGACCATGACGATTTAGATTAGATTAGTACTTGTTCCATAGATCATGAATACGACACTTCATAATGATGTGGAACCTGTCAGGTTAATAAAAGGTGTCTATACAAGATATTACATTACACAAGATATTACATGACAATATTTTGGTTGGTGGGTGGGGAAATTACCCACTTACTATATCGAGAAATTCATCTAATGAGTAGAAGGAGTTGCCGTTCAGAAATTCTTTTAATTTCGTTTTTAATGCTATATGGCTATCTGTCAGAGTTTTGATACTATTAGACAAGTGACCAAAGACTTTTGTGGCAGCATAATTTACCCCCTTCTGAGCCAGATTTAACCTTGAGTAGTGGAGATCATCCTTTCTCCTAGTGCTGTAACCATGTACACTGCTATTGCTTTTGAATTCGTTCGGATTGTTAGTAACAAATTTCATAAGATCAATATGATGGAATCAAAACGGGTACGTTTGGATCTGTCGTCTGACGCTTTCCCAGTTAGCCACTGAGCCACCCACGTCTCTTCTCCTCCGGCTCTTCAGGTGTTAATTCTTTGTCTGTTATGGTGCCTGTCTCATCTTCGATCTTCCTAGGTTCTTTACCCGGACAGATTCTAGTTTCAGACTTTGTAAAGTACTCTGTGGCAGTTCTTTCTGGTGAGATTTTTACTTCATTTTCCTCCGCTGTTTTCAGTTTTGTTTCCTTCGTAAAATATGGATGTTAAGACCCATAGTTGAGCAGGGAACTCATTTTCACTCGAGTGAAAACAGCAGAAGGTTCTACACTCCTTGGAAGAGCTGCGAGTGACTCGATCCTTTCAGGGGTTACCCTCCCGGCTCAGCCTCCGCTGGCAGAGAGCGGCGGAATGTAAGACTGGTCTCCTCTACAGCAGAACAGGAAATCACTGATGGAAGGGGGAGAATTCTATTCGTGGAGTCCTCAGGTGATCACTTGCCCCTATCCTTCTGTGGGCTCCAGATATGTTTCCCTACTTAAAAAAATAGCCCCTCGTGTATCTGCAAATTTCCAAACTTTGTTTGACTTCACACAACTTTCCCACGGAAAGGACAAAGTTTCCAGAAATTTCGACAAACAAGTCTGTAAGTGAGAACGGGGCGGCATTCGTTTCTCGTTTCCTGATACACGTATCTCGCTGGCGGATACATCTTCAACTTTATGGTGGGGACTAGGGATCGGGCTTCCAGATCCCTCATTGGAGGAACACTTAGGCTCTTTCTGGGACTGACTAGAAAAGATCGTGCGGGATGCCTTTCCGGTGTCTGAAGGAAGGCTGCCAAAAATTGAGAGTGGCGTCCGTAGTCATACTGGTATTCGGATACGTATGAGTATTCTGATTCGAAGCTACTCTGAACTCTACGCCAGTACGTGATTTTCTTGACTTCGGTCTCGTATCAAAACTTTGAAGATTCACTTTGAACTTTGCGAGCATTCACGACAAGTAATCAGGAGGATGACAAGATCCGCAGCCCAGCAACAGTTAACAGCAGCCGCAGTTCGGTAGCCACGGTAAGGCAGCATATGCAGGGCACCTCCCTGACTTCTGGAATCGAGATATATTGAGGGAAGAGGAGTTCATCCTTGGTTTCTATTTTTTAGTCTTCCTAACTTTATCTACTCGCTTCACGCACTGGTATGGAAGTTTTCCTGGCATTTGATTCTTGCTTCAAAGGGGATTTTTTTCGCAACCTCTCACGTTTTGTTTCGTAGTCTAGTTGAGGTGGCGCAGTGGTCAGCACACTGGACTCGCATTCGGGAGGACGACGGTTCAATCCCGCGTCCGGCCATCCTGATTTAGGTTTTCCGTGGTTTTCCTAAATCGCTCCAGGCATGTGCTGGGATGGTTCCTTTGAAAGGGCACGGCCGACTTCCTTCCCCATCCTTCCCTAATCCGAGCTTGTGCTCCGTCTCTAATGACGTCGCTGTCGACGGGACGTTAAACATCAATATCCTCCTCCTCCTCTAGTTGACTCATTGGAGCTCACCCACCGAGTGAGATATGTTTCTGATTCTTGCTTTATTCATTGGTCTGTTGTGTGCTTCTGTTCGAATTGGTGCCTTTTTCGTGTAATTACATAATTTTTGGAAACGTAACTTTTGTCCTGTATATGTCTCGGCATCATCTCAATCGTAATTGCGTGCTAGTGACGACAGTCACAACCATTCATTTTCTTATCATTGTTCTGTTTCAATTACGTAAATTCATCGTCATGTTATTAAATAAACTCGACGTTTGTGTGTCCTCCGTGGTTTTTTCCACACTGTTTGATTAAATATTATTTTGCCAGATCAAACTCTATCACTCAGAATCCATGAAAGTACACTACTGGCCATTAAAATTGCTACACCAAGAAGATGACGTGCTACAGACGCGAAATTTATCCGACAGGAAGAAGATGCTGTGATACGCAAATGATTACCTTTTCATAGCATTCACACAAGGTTGGCGCCTGTGGCGACACATACAACGTGCTGACAGGAGGAAAGTTTTCAACCGATTTCTCATACACAAACAGCAGTTGACCGGCGTTGCCTGGTGAAACGTTGTTGTGATGCCTCGTGTAAGGAGGAGAAATGCGTACCATCACGTTTCCGACTTTGATAAAGGTCGGATTGTAGCTTATCCCGATTGCGGTTTATCGTATTGCGACATTGCTGCTCGCGTTGGACGAGATCCAATGACTGTTAGCAGAATATGGAATCGGTGGGTTCGGGAGGGTCACACGGAGCGCCGTGATTGATCCCAATGGCCTCGTATCACTATCAGTCGAGATGACAGGCATCTTATCCGCATGACTGTAACGGATCGTGCAGCCACGTCTCGATCCCTGAGTCAACAGATGGGGACGTTTGCAAGACAACAACCATCTGCACGAACAGTTCGACGACGTTTGCAGCTGCATGGACTATCAGCTCGGAGACCATGGCTGCGGTTACCCTTGACGCTGCATCACAGACATGTGTGCCCGCGATGGTGTACTCAACGACGAAGCTGAGTGCACGAATGGCAAAACGTCATTTTTTTCGGATCAATCCAGGTTCTGTTTACAGAATCATCATGGTCGCATCCGTGTTTGGCGACATCGCAATGAACGCACAATGGAAACGTTCATTCGTCATCACCATACTGGCGTATCACCCGGCGTGATGGAATGGGGTGCCATTGGTTACACGTCTCGGTCACCTCTTGTTCGCATTGACGACACTTTGAACAGTGGACGTTACATTTCAGATGTGTTACGACCCGTGGCTCTACCCTTCATTCGATCCCTGCGAAACCCTACATTTCAGCAGGATAATGCACGACCGCATGTTGTAGGTCCAGTCTGGGCCTTTCTGGATGCGGAAAATGTTCGACTGCTGCCCTGGCCAGCACATTCTCCAGATTTCTCGCCATTGAAAACGTCTGGTCAATGGTGGCCAAGCAACTGGCTCGTCACAGTATGCCAGTCACTACTCTCGTTGAACTGTGGTATCGTGTTGAAGCTGCATGCGCAGCTGCACCTGTACACGCCATCCAACCTCTGTTTGACTCAATGCCCAGGCGTATCAAGGCCGTTATTACGGCCAGAGGTGGTTGTTCTGGGTACTGATTTCTCAGGATCTATGCACCCAAACTGCGTGGAAATGTAATCATATGTAAGTTCTAGTATAATTTATCTGTCCAATGAGTACACGTTTATCATCTGCATTTCTTCTTGGTGTAGCAATTTTAATGGCCAGTAGTGGAAATTATTCAGTTGAAATGCGCAGGTCTTCCAACCATAAGCAGTAGCGAGGCCTCTGACGAATTCATGAGCTTGTTGCATAACGTTTTCCGATGGTCGTGGTAACTTTTTTAATTTTTTAATTTTTCAAGTAGCCTATAAGATTCATGGGAGTAATCTATCGTTTTATATGATCTGGGGTGATAGATTGATCACCAGTCCGATGTGCATACCTGAGGAACACCTGACGATCTAGAGATCTTGTTCACAGAGTAGCCGGCTTTTGGTAGCCTTAAAAAACTCAAATTACGTCAGTCATTTACTGTTTGCAGATACACGTCCGGAATTTTGGTACACCTCTCAATCGCCTCACTTCAGTACCGTAGCATCCCATTAGAGGGAGCGAAGCCAAATGTCAACAGCCATATCCAGTTTATCAATGGTGGGCACCATTTTCTCTTGACATCTCTGAAGGGATGTGGTGCAACAGTACCACAGACATGTAGGCCTACCGGCAGACAAACAATACATTTGTTATGGTACTTTAGTTGTTTGGAAGTTGAGCTGTGCATGGCTCATGTGCCCGCCATCATGTATTTTACACCCTCTTTTTAACGTACTTCCACCTCAATTCGTTAATTTAAATTAGCGGTGTCACTGAGTTGCTGCTTTGCCTGACCGTGAGCGGCGTTAGCAGCGCGTATCGACATATCCCCTCTCACAGTATCTTTGCTCGACTGCTGTTACTTCCCAGTCGTTGTGTTCTGTAAGCCAGTTCGGGTTGCGAGTTCGGTCTGCCAGTCAGTTGGAACGTGTCTGGATCACAGTCCGGACCTGCCAGTCGGGGAGTCGCAAAGCGGCACTAGTGCAGTCGGGTTGGAGCAGCAGTGAGGTCTGCGTCGACATGGCTCGCCCGACCATTGCCGCCGGTCGGTTGGTGCGGACCAGCGTGGATATCTCCGTGCGGTGCAGTCGGCTGGGTCTGCTGGCGGTCCCTGCGCAGCGTCGGGGCGTGTGTGGAGCTGTCTGATCGCTACGAGCTTCGTGGCTCACAGACCCAGGATGCCCAAGTTGAGTGGTGCGTTAAGTACCCAAGCCACGCCCGTTTCAGTGGTTTGCTGTTGGGCAGCTTTGTCTGTGAGAAACACAGTGTTTGTAGTGGCGAAATAGAGCCGCTGTGCGGTGGAATTAACAATTCAGCTGCACAAGCTGAATTTTCTGCCTTGGGGCTGTTAGTGTTCCGGTTACCTGACCTGGCCACTGATGTAATTTGAGGTAGCGTCCTTGCCTCATCTGTTGTCGCTGTCCAACATGGTGTGTAGTTTTGACAGCTTAATACATGTTTCATTGTGGATAATCACGTCTGTAACAGTTTGGTCTTTGGGTTTTCATGTACCGACTGGTGGCTAGCAAGTCGTTTGGTCGGTCGGTCTGTGACTGTCTGTTGGTTGCGTTACCGACGGATCAAGTGTAGTTGGGCCCACCACCTGTCTCACCTAAGTGAACGTTAAAGTTTCTAGGGCAGGCTCAACCCCCCCCCCCCCCACCCCGCCTTCCGCTTCCACCTGCTGTTGTCTATAATGTCCTTTTCATGGGTGTTTAATGGTCTGTGTGGTCTGTTGGTAATCTATTATAGCCAATGCCTTTTATTGTGTTTTATGTAAATCAACTGTGGGCCTACTGCCGCTTAAAATCTTATTCTTAAATTTAGTTATTGTCGTTGTGTTGCTTTTTCATTTAGTGTGCATTCGGCCACTGAAAACATAAAGATTAATTTTTGGAAAATCAACAGTGGGCCTTCAGCCACTTAAAGCCTTATTCTCAAAATTTCCCCTTAAGCTAAAGCAATGCGGCCTTCTGCCTTAAGAGATTATTGTAATATATTTTAAAATTTTGAAATTTAATTGTGGCCTTGAGCCGTTTGTATTCTGCCTTGTATAACTTTGTTCTATCCACTTTTGCCTTGAGGCTTTCCGCCTAGTGGTGATTATATATATATAGTAACTGGGCGTCTTCAGTCACTTAAAATTTATCTTGTTGCTTTTTAAGATTTCTTGTTTGGAGGCCTTCAGCCGTGAAAGAATTTTATTTTGAAACTCGTAAAGGTTCGGCTATGTGCCGTTTCGGTTTAAAAGTGTTATTAAATTACAGTAAATCGCAATTTTAAGGTGAAGCTCACCGTCATCTTATTTGGCCCTTTCCACAATCCTAATCACCTGTTCTACCCTATGGGTTTAGCGGGCGTCTCAGAGGTGATAGTCAAAGCTTTTTGCCTATCCTTCATAGATGCAGAACAACACGTTATTCATTAATTGCAACAATGAATGTCAAGCATCAGCGAACCGCCATTCTCGGTGTGTAGGGGCCAGTGATGAAAGCTATCATCCTCCTGGACAGACCCCGTCAGCGCCTGCTGAATAAATAGTGTCTCGACCAGGGAGAGCCACCCGACGCTGTCACGACAGCGAAAGTAATTTCGGTCCGCGAGTGGAACCTTGCGGAACTTCCGTCTCGCCGTGACAGCTCGCTCGGTGCCCGCCGTTGCGGCACGCTGTGACCGCCAAAACCTTGGCCGGCGACCTGCCTCTCCACTGACCCACTTCCCGAAGACGCACACCACGGTGCCGAAACGGCGTTGCGGAGAAAGAGGAAGAGAAAGGCGAAGGAGGAGGAGGCGCTGCCAGAAATACGCGGCGTGTTCTTTTGGCCGCCGGCGTCGCGTGCCGACCCCGGTGTGGCGTTATTGCGAGCAGTTCTGTGGCGAGTAGTGCTACGTGGACGCAGTGGGGCGGTCAGGGGCGGCAGAAATAACGGCGGGGTCTCGCGGTCGCCGTGGAAACGACACTGCCAAAACAAATTTCAGAGAGGGGCGGGAGCAGAAAGGTCACAAACAGAAACAAAAGAAGTGTTAATGAAATGTCGAGGTAACGTCATAAAAAGATAATCCAGAAATAGGCAGTTCAAACTACCGTGGAGGAGAATCATCAACGAAGAGATACGTGGAACTGTCTGATAGAGTCGCTACTGGTATGAAACTGTGTGCTGGACCGAGACTCGAACTCGGGACCATTGCCTTTCGCGGGCAAGTGCTCTACCAACTGAGGGACCCAAGCACGACTCACGCCCCGTCCTCACAGCTTTACCAGTACCTCGTCTCCTTCCAAACTTTACAAAAGCTCTCCTGCGAACGTTGCAGAACTTGCCCGCAAAAGGCAAAGGTCCAGAGTTCGAGTCTCGGTCCGGCACACAGTTTTAATCTGCCACGAAGTTTCAATTCAGCGCCCACTCCGCTGCAGAGTGAAAATCTCATTCTGGAATCATCCCCCAGGCTGTGGCTAAGCCATGTCTCCGCAATATCCTTTCTTTCAGGAGTGCTAGTTCTGCAAGTTTCGCAGGAGAGCGTCTGTAAAGTTTGGAAGGTATGAGACGAGATACTGGAAGAAGTAAAGCTGTGAGGATGGGGCGTGAGTCGTGCTTGGGTTGCTCAGTTGGTAGGGCACTTGCCCGCGAAAGGCAAAGGTCCCGAGTTCGAGTCTCGGTCCGGCACACAATTTTAATCTGCCAGGAAGTTTCATATCAGCGCCCACTCCGCCGCAAGTTCAAAATTTCATTCTAGAGTCGCTACTGTTGCCAGATCCCCAGCAGCTACACCTACTCACTAAAAATGCTGTTAACACGTAGTGCAAGGTGTAACTCTGTATATGGATCCATTAACTGCATGTGGTATTTGAAATAGTTACTCAGGTTTTTCATTTCAGATGGTTTCAGGACCAATACCAGCTGGAATCGCAAAAACTGAACAAGGCCACACGGCTCGATGAAATCTATGTCAGATTCCAAACAGAATTTTAACTATACTTGCACCGTCATCAGTGGACCAAAACCCAGCCGATGATTCCAACGAATGACTGTAATTTGTACGTTCCTAAGAACCCGATCTCAAACTACCTTGAACGTTTTCTTCATGTCTTTATCCGCTGCCATTCCGTTTCATTACAGAATCAGTCTTTCACTCTGCAGTGGTGAGTGCGCTGTTTTGAAACCTAATACTAATATGGGTCAGAACTGCACAACAGGAGACGGTTCATTAACTGTCGAATAAGAAGTTACTCATAAATGAACCAGATTTTAAGCAGATAACTTGGAAACCAAATGTGTGACGTGCGTATTTTCTTTTTGTTCCAGGTGAGTCATTGACACGTGGTATATGGTCCGACAATCCACTGCCTTCTCTCGGTATGTACTCTGTGCATCTCTCATGTAGATTGTGAACACCTACTTTTACTTTCTTTCGCACTTGCACGGTAAATGATTATTTCATAAAAATACCGATTACCCTCCACAGTGGTTCAAATGGTGCAAATGGCTCTGAGCACTATGGGACTTAACATCTGAGGCATCAGTCCCCTAGAACTTAGAACTACTTAAACCTAACTAACCTAAGAACAACACACACATCCATGCCTGAGGCAGGATTCGAACCTGTGACCATAGCGGTCGCGCCTCCACAGTGTATCGATGACCAATTACATCTACATCTCTACAGTTCACAATTAAGTGCCTGGCAAAAGGATCATCGAACAACCATGAGACTATTTCTCTACCGTTCCACTACCGAACAGCACGCCGGAAAACCGAACTCTTAAATCTTTCAGTGCAATCTCTAATTTCTCTTATTTTATTACTACGATAAATTGTTTCTGTGTAACTGTGCGCCAAAAAAATATTTTCGCAGTTGGAGGAGACCGTTGGTGGTTGAAATTTTATGGAAAGACCTCGCTGCGGCGTAAATCACCTTTGTTTTGATGATTGTGACATCAGCTGCGTAATTCGCGATAATACTAAACGAGTGTTCTTCTTTGAACTTCCTGGATGGTCTCTGTCAATCGTATCTGGTACGTTCCAATACTGCACAGCAATACTCCAGAAAGGGCGTACAAGCGTAGTTCAAATGGCTCTGAGCACTATGCGACTTAACTTTTGAGGTCATCAGTCACCTAGAACTTAGAACTAATTAAACCTAACTAACCTAAGGACATCACACACATCCATGCCCGAGGCAGGATTCGAACCTGCGACCGTAGCGGTCCCTCGGCTCCAGACTGCAGCGCCTAGAACCGCACGGACACTACGGCCGGCAACAAGCGTAGTGTAGGCAGTTACCTTAGTAGATTTGTTGCGCATTTCAAGTGTTCTGCAAAAATATCAGTCTTTGGATCGTCTTGCCCAGAACATTTTCTATGTGATAGTTCCAATTTCAGTAGTTCGTAATTATAATACCTAAGGCCGGCCGGTGTGGCCGAGAGGTTCTAGGCGCTTCAGTCTGGAAACACTCGACCCCTACGTCGCAGGTTCGAATCCTGGCTCGCGTATGGACGTGTGTGATGTCCTTAGGTTAGTTAGGTTTAAGTAGTTCTAAGTTCTAGGGGACTGATGACCTCAGATGTTAAGTCCCATAGTGCTCAGAGCCATTTGAACCATTTTTTTTATAATACCTAGGTATTTCCGTGAATTGACTCCCTTGAGATTTGTGTGATTTATTGTGTAATGGAAATTTAACGGAATTCTTTTTATTACTTAGTAGATGATCTCCAAATTTTCCTTGTTTCGAGTGAGTGCCACTTTTCGCACCATAAAATATTTTTTTCTACCTCATTTTGCAACTGGTTTTGATCTTCTTATGATTTTCCTAGACGGTAAACGACAAGATCACGGAAAACAATCTAAGATTGTTTCCTAAATAGTTTATACACAATAGGAACAGCAGACGGCCTGCAACACTTTCTTGTGGAATGTCATATCACTTCTGTTTTGCACGATTATTTTTCGACAAGTACTGCGAAATGTGTGACCTTTCTGACATGAAATTGCGAATCCAGTCCCACAACTGAGACGATACTCCATAGGCACGTAGGTTGATTCGAAGCCGCTTGTGAAGAACAGTGTCAAAAACCTTCTGGAAAATTAGAAATATAGTATCAATCTGAGATCCCCTGTCGACAGCACTCATTACTTCGTGTGAACAAAGGGAATTACTTTGTCCAAGTGGATGCTACCTGTGGTAGGGCGTTTCAAAAAGATTCATTCGATTTCACAACACTGTATCTCCCCACACGAACGAAGACAGAAACATGGACTATATTTTACCTTATGCATAGGAATGCGAGATTCTAATTTTCAGTAGAACATGCCTCTTTTACATGCATGCACATGTAACTTTCGGGTGCTTTCTGCAATTACAGGTCAAAAATTTTCAGTTACAATTCACAAATGTTTAATGTACACTCCACCGGACGCACGACAACCATCCAGACAACACTCAGACACGTCCCATATTTTTTCGAGCACGCCTGTCATGTAAACAACTATTCTTTTAATACTGAAACATATTTCAGAGCAAATATATAGTAGTAAGTGGGTGCAATTATTGAGGTCTTACCAAGTAGAATTTTAGGTTCTGTAAGACCTTATTTACGTTGTTAAATAGCTTGGCATAGTTTTTCTCATGTATGTTGTCCAGAACTGCAGACTCGTCTGTTGCTCAAATACGTGCAGGAGCACGGTACATGTTTCTGATGAACACCACTCGCAAGTTAAAAGTCAAACTTCGCGAGGCGCAATGTTTATGTTTCTCGTGTGCGTGGTCCCTGTCGAGGCAAATTCCTTCTTTAACTTACTTTGTGTTCTGCCTTACGGCAGGTCTTGTCATGGGGGAAGCCTCGTCAGAGAGGTCCAACGCATGAGCGTCTGGGGATGTGATTCCAGTGGTGGTTTCCCGATGCCTTCCACTGATGAAATGATAAAGAGGACAGCATAACACCCAGCGGAGAAATCTCCGACCCAGCCGGGAATCGAACCCGGGCCCCTTGGCGTCGGGGCGGACGAAATTCCTTCAGAAATTATAATTCTAGAGAATAAGACCTGAGCAAAATGTGGTGATACATGTACGAAGAGCAAAAAGGATAGTTGTATTCGCAAATCGGCAGACCTGAATTCCAATAATTTAGTCGGCAAAAACGGCTTCTGAAAAAGTTTTAAAATCAAATGATCAATAAATAACTGCTTCCCCAACATGATTCAAAATCGGGAAAATAGTCAGCCGACTCTTCTTTTGTGTTTAAAAGTATTTTCTGCGTTTAAAATCTTCCTCCGATGAATGTCCGTGAAGTAACGAACGTTTTAATGTTGATATATTAACTACTGTAAATATTAATTAAAATATTCTTGCATTCGACTGCATGTGTTGAAGTTTGACTCTCCGAATCACCTAAAATGGCACAATCACTCTAATAGCGCTGTACCACAAATGATACAATACACGGTATACAAATCTGCGCCGCCCCCCCCCCCCCCCATCCGTCAGGAAACTACATGCAATTGTATGTTACAAGAAATGCTAGTGTAAGTTAGTTTTTCGGCAGAGATTCTCTTTTTCCTTTAAAAAATTAAAAACCGCTTCTTTCGGTTTTGGGAGTTTCCTTCACTACATAAAACTTCTCATTCGATTATTAGTAAACTAATTGTTGCGAACAACTGATTTTTCCGTATCTTACAGCATCATATCGCGGCTTGATCATGAAGCGCCAATTTTTCCGATAATTGTCATAGTCATTGTGATAATGAATTTCTAAGTAAGCTATCGCATCAAATTTAGAGTGTTTACAGTGAAAAATGTGGTTGCTGGCTACTTTACGTTTGGTTAATTTTAGATGATATGTTCGTGCGTATAAAATGTAGCTGACATATCGAAATTGTTTTTAAAGCTGAAACAAAAGCAGTACCTCACTACAGAATGGAGAAAGGTACTGAAGTATTTTCATTCGAGGGCGCTGCCTGCATGTAGCCTGTAGCTCAGTCGTGTAGAGTTGTGGGAGCAGGCGCGTTATTCTGGTGCCAGCACACCCGCCCTTTCAGTACACTACATTAATTATGGACAGAAGGAAGATATTTTTTATGGAAAACTCTTATCTCAAGTATCAAATACTGAAGAAATACTTTTCTCTGCCTCGTGATGACTGGGTGTTGTGTGCTGTCCTTAGGTTAGTTAGGTTTAAGTAGTTCTAAGTTCTAGGGGACCGATGACCGTAGATGTTAAGTCCCATTGTGCTCAGAGCCATTTGAACCATTTTTTTGAAGAAATGCTGTCTGCAACAAAGCAGCGAAACTAATATTATATATTTGGAAAGGCATATTCATGGAGAATTTCACCATTTGTATGAAGAAATGTCAACCTTTGGTATTCAAGGAGTATGCTCGAATGTTGCCCGTAACGTTTGATTATATCGTGGACGCTATAAAATCTGTTCTGCCATTGAATTCAACTTATTTCCTGCGACCTGTTTCAGTTGAAGAACGGTTGATGATGACTTTAAGGTAAGAACACAAACAAACAATAAATCAGTCCTTTTACTTCTTTATTCACATTACTGTATGTACTTAATCTTTTACATTTCTCAAACATTAGCAAGATCTGAATCATCAACTTGTGGCACCTGTGCCGTATTTATCTTCGAAAACTCCTTTAGTAACAACTCCTGCATTTGTTTTCTAAAATGTAATTTATTTCGTGGTGGCAACTGTTTCATACATGGCACTATTGTCTTGAACCACAGAAGGTCTTCATCATTGTTATCTTCTTGGTCCTGACGCATTATTTTAATTATCTCTCTCTCTAATCGGAGAAATGCATGTAGCAAATCTTCTTTTTGCTTACGTTTCTAGTTGCAACCGGTGGATTTTCGAGCCTGAAGGGATGCTATCATTGCAGGTAGCTTCTGTTGCTTGGGAAATCAGCACCATGGCCTGCTCTGGCTATTCAACTACAGGTACCTGAAGTTCAGGCTCATCGTTGACGTCAACACTACTGTCAATGAGAGTTTCATAACCGATACTGACAGTAGCACTTTCAGAGGCATTTTCTGTGTCCCTCACACCCATTTCGTTTTCCAGAGTAGTCAGAAAAATCCAAAGACGTGCTCGCTGCTGAGTTTTCTGGCTGAATGTGTCCTCTGTTTTTTGTTGTGTCACAATATCTTTTAAAAATAGCATGGACTCAAAATATGCCCAAGTGCCTCTATGTACCGGTTCACTGTTGGCGTCAGCTCCAGAACGAGGCTTAGGTATTTTAAACAAATTTAAAAAATATAAGACATTAACACAGATTTTTCATCATTCCAGGTACTTAGCCACGGGTATACCGTTCCGCAAACTCGCTTTTTCGTTCAGAATTTCTAAAACGGCTATTTCCACAACCGTTGCAGAGGTTGGTAAAGCTATCTCGACAACACTCGTAATGAAACACATGCCTGAGCAAATAGAAGACGACTTTAAAAAAAAATAGGAAAATGTTTTTGGGACAGATGGCAATTCCCTAACTGTCTTGGAAGTATAGAAGCGAAACACATTCGCATAAAAAAACCAGTAAACCTGGTTCCATGTATTACTGATACAAATCCTTCTTTTCCATTGGATTATTAGCCGCCACCGACGCAAATTATAGGTTTGTCATGGTGAATGTAGGTTCCTACGGCGAAGACAACGACGCAGGTGTGTTTGATGAATGCCCCTTCCGACATGAAATAGAAAAGGGAAGACTAAAACTACCTGAAGAAGAATTTTTGCCAGGACTCAGTATCAAGTGACCATATGTTTTTCTAGGTGATGCAGGATTTCCTCTAAAGGAATATTTAATCAGGCCTTTTCCGGAAAGAAGAACGACTGCAGATAACGGTGAAGAGATGTATAACTATCGGTTACCTCGGGCAAGAATGGTGGTAGAATGTTCATTTGCTTCTATAACATCTAAATTTAGAATTCTGCATAAACCTATCGAAATTAGTGTGGAAAATGTAGTACATATAGCTAAAGCTTTAACTTTATTACACAACATCATCCGTGATCTTGAATCAGTAAACTAGCCAGAAGTGACATTTTTCAAAGATGTATACCGAAATATACCAAATACAGCACAGCAAAAGACAATTTACGAAAGAGATACAATGCATCATCACGAGCAGCTGTGCAAGTGAGGGATAATTTTAAATTGTATTTTGAACAAAATCCTGTACAAACAATCTAAAGTACACCTCTTAAAAATGTGTTACGTGCACTTACTTGTAGTATCTTTTATATTGGCAATGAAGAAAAATTATAAACTGTAAGTTGAACAAAATCCTACGCACAGAAAGTAAATAACACTGCTTAATAAATGTATGTTACACATGTACTTACTTGTAGTACCAATTATTTTGCGCAACTTCCTCCCATTCACGGTATGATATTTAACGGTTATGATAATTTTTATTTCCCTTGTCCCACAATACACGCCGTTCTTGAACAGCACTGATCAAAATTTCAATTTGATCGCGTCCGCTTCGCCACAACTCGCGTCTCACACTGCCTCGCAATTTGACCGTTGGTCATTGTTTGATATTTCCGCGCGGTCGCTTCACCGCGGAGCGTTCGAACAGTTCCCTCACGTAGGACGCCACCTTAGCGATTTGGGTTGAGAAACTGTTCGCATTTGAAACCGCACATATTGAGGATCGTGTAAGCAATAAAAGACACTGACAAAACTGATCGCAATAACTTCTGTGCGGATATGTTAAATCGATTACATGAGAATGAACATTTCTTGGACATTGCTTTTGATATACAGGGTGTTTCAAAAAGGACTTTGCAAATTTGATATAAATTAATTTATAGTACCTAGAGAGGTGATTGTAGTGTCAATTTGTAGGGAAATACATCCGGTTTTGTCTCGCACAGTTCGCTAGTGCCGAAACGCACCGTAAGGGGCTCTAGCGGCAGTTGCGTTAAAGATAGCTGCCTTCACTGCACCCGAGCGTGCTAGCTGTGTGTTTTGGTTTGAAAAATTGAAGTCGGCGTCAACAGTTCAGCGTAATTTCCGTACAGATTATGCTAAAGATCCTCCTAGTAGGCCTACAATTTACGAGTGTCATAA
This sequence comes from Schistocerca serialis cubense, assembly GCF_023864345.2. NCBI lineage: Eukaryota > Metazoa > Arthropoda > Insecta > Orthoptera > Acrididae > Schistocerca > Schistocerca serialis. Next base: position 45,450,392 of record NC_064649.1, on the reverse strand, counting down.
ATGTTTTGTAGAAACAGGTTGCTCGGTAAGACATGGGAAATCATCAGGTCGTCCAAGTACATCTGAAGACATCGTTGAGCGAGTGAGACAAAGTTTCCTACGAAAGGGACCCGGCGCGCATCTCGCGAACTGCAAATCCCACATACTACAGTTTCGCGTGTGTTGAGAAACTGTTCGCATTTGAAACCGCACATATTGAGGATCGTGTAAGCAATAAAAGACACTGACAAAACTGATCGCAATAACTTCTGTGCGGATATGTTAAATCGATTACACGAGAATGAACATTTCTTGGACAAAATAATCTTTTCTGACGAGTCGGCTTTTCACTTACGTGGCAAGGTTAACACACCTAACTATAGGATTTGGGGCAATGAAAATTCACATCAAACATTGCAATATGTTCGTGATAGCCCTAAACTGAACGTTTTTTGTGGACTGAGCAAGAACAATGTGTACGGCCCCTTTTTTTTCCGTGAGAGAAACATCATCGGGATAGTGTACCTGGAGAGATCACAATAATTTTTGATACGACAGACCGATGAGGATGACCATGTACGAAATGTTTACTTCATGCACCATCCCACTACCTGGCTGAAGTCCGACGGTTTCCTCAGTGACTGCTTTCCAGGTCAATGGATTGGCAGTGATGTGCCAATTGCATGACTCCCACGTTCCCCAGACCCGGCACCACCCGGTTTTTTTTTTATAGGGATTCATCAAGGATATCGTGTTTGTAGCTCGTGTGTCGGCTTCTCTATCTGAACTTAGAGCAAGAATTTACGCCGCCACTGAGCAAGATACACCTGGAATGCTACAGCGAGTTTGGGAAGAAGTTGACTTCCAACGGGATGTGTGCAGGATAACCAACGGAAGGCACATACACTTTTAGTTTAAGGTAAAACACTTTATGTGTTTCCCTACAAAATAACACTAAACTCAACTGTATATCTTCTTTCAATAAATTTGTATGAATTTTAAATTGTGAAGTCTTTTTGAAACACTCTGTACAGAGAAGAAGATGATAAATACAGAAGAGCCTGGACTGATGACTCAGCACCATATCGTGCCCAGCACGGCTAACACTGCCGCATGGAGTGGCCGGACCGCACGGGGACGTGCGCTCTCTTACTAGTATGACGCACTCAGCGCTGAAAGAGTTAACCCTCCACCTCTTAAACTGATTCGGGACGTTCTGTAGGTGCTCATTTCCAAAATCATCTCATCAGCAACAGCAATAATTCCACGTCCTCTTCTAGTATAAGTGAATGACATTGGAAACCGACGAATACAGGTACCCATTAGGTCTCCTAGTCGAACACACCCGACATTAGACGCCCTTATATATCCAACCTTCACAGAAATAATTTAATCGAAGCAATCATTTCACCCTGGAGGTCGGCTGAGACGTAATCAGTCCCTACCTCCCGCGCGATGGCAGCTATGAATACACCGAAACACGTCGTATCCAGATGTAAAAGAACGGGCGAGTTTTTCTGGCCCTGCGTCACCTTTGGGAGGGCCCTGTTATTATAGCGGTCGAATCGCGTGCTCCCCACGGATCAATCTCGGGCCCGATAAACAGTTTCGCCCTGCGGTATGCCGGGCAGCGGTAATTCAAAGATTATGAGAAAATGCGACACGCCACGTGATGGGACCCACGCTGCGCCTATTTCCGTCCGTAGCTTAGTTATCAAATCAGAAATAATTTACTAATAATCCAGCAACCTGGGTCTTAGTTCAGATGTTGGAGAGGTTACCAGACCCTAGTTTCTCTGCATTTTGTAACATCAGACAGTACCGTACCTTCTAAACAATGGGGCGTAAGCAGGGTCACCTTTCCTTCTTTTTTTACGTAAACTTCGCAGTTTGCCGTTGAGATTGTCATTCTGATGGTTCAAATGGCTCTGAGCACTATGGGACTCAACTGCTGAGGTCATTAGTCCCCTAGAACTTAGAACTAGTGAAACCTAACTAACCTAAGGACATCACAAACATCAATGCCCGAGGCAGGATTCGAACCTGCGACCGTAGCGGTCTTGCGGTTCCAGACTGCAGCGCCTTTAACCGCACGGCCACTTCGGCCGGCTTGTCAACCTGACAGAGACGCTAATTTACTTGGAAGAGCGACTGAAGGATCCCTTGGAAAAAGGTTAAAAAACGAATATGAACAGAAATAAAACAAGGCTAATAGATGTGTTCGAATTACATCAGGTGATGCCGATAGGAAATGGGAGACTAAACGTAGTAGATGATAAGGTGTATGATTTAATCAATAACGAGATGGCTCTTGCCGTTTGAAACGCCCGCAAAATCCGCTGGGCAGAACAGGTAATTAACGATTGTGGAAAGGGCCAAATAGGTTGGGGTCAGTTTCATCTTCCAATTTTAATTTATTGGAATTTAATAACACTTTTACAACCAAAGCGGCACCTAGCCGGACCTTTAGCGAATGCAACTCTTTCACGGCTCTTCGCCTCCAAACAAGAAATCTTAACGAATCAATAAGATAAAAATCCAATTAAGATAGCAATAAAACAATTAAAAAACATCACAGCAAAGTAGATAGAACAAACATATGCAAGGTGCAATACAAATGGCTGAAGGCCACAATTAAATTTCAAAATTTTAGAATATATTACCATAGACTTTTAAAGGCAGAAGGCCACAATGTTTAAAAACAAGAAATCTTAAAAATCAACAGGAAAAATGAAATTAAAGAGGCAAATAAAATAAATATAAAAAAACATATCATGGCTAAGTGGAAAACCTCAAGGCAAAGCAGATAGAACAAATATATGGAAGGTGCAATACCAATGGCTGAAGGCCACAATTAAGATTCAAAATTTTAAAATATATTAAAATAATCTTTTAAAGGCAGAAGGCACAATGTTTAAGCTTGAAAGATAAATTTAAGAATTAATTTTGCAAAATCTTTAAGAAAAGAAAAAAATAACCATAAGCCTTAAATTTTAAGCAGCTGAAAACAGATAATTAAACACCGGTGGCACTCAGAAGCCTCGATGGAGGTCGGTCTGCCCTTGTTCAGTTAGTTGAGACAGGTGGTGAGCCCACTATACTTGATTCGTCGGAACCCAACCAGGGGACAGCCACGGACCGGCCGACAAAACGACTTGCTTGCCACCAATCGGTACATGAGAACTCGAACACAAAATTTCATCAATACAAACACTCGGTGTTGCTCGCAGGAAAACCTCCCCAACAGCCAACCACCGAAACGAACCACACTACATGAATGGACGTGGCTTGGGTACTTGAAAACATTACTCAACTTTTGCGGCTGGTCCCGGCGGAGGTTCGAATCCTCCCTTGTGCATGTGTGTGTGTGTGTGTGTGTGTGTGTGTGTGTGTTTGTCCTTAGGATAATTTAGGTTATGTAGTGTGTAAGCTTAGGGACTGATGACCTTAGCAGTTGAGTCCCGTAAGGTTTCACAAACATCTGAACTACTCAGCTTTCACGTCCTGGGTCTGTGAGCCACGAAGCTCGTAGCGATCGGACAGCTCCTCACACGCCCCGACACTGCGCAGGGAGCGCTAGTGGACCCAGCCGACTGCACCGTGCGGAGATAACTTCCATGGTCCGCAGCAACCGACCGACTCCTCTCAGAATGCCGACAACATCTAAAATAGTCGTCAGTGGAAATAACGCCAACTACACACACAACCTGACAAACACTTGCACGTAGACCTGAACGATACCCAAAAGTAACTAAGCACACACCAAGACAAATCGGGAGTCGATGAGCACGCACACACACACAGCCGACTCATGAACGATCGGCGAGCCAAAACGCGTCGTCCGGTTGGACGACCGACTCATGATCCACCAAGACCGTGGCCCGGCTCAACTGATGCGTGGCGGCAATGATCGGGCGAGCCACGTCGACGCAGAGCTCACAGCTCCTCCAACCCAACTGCACCAGTGCCGCATTACAACTCCCGACTGGCAGGTCCGGACTGCGCTCCAGACGCGTTCCAACTGACTGGCAGACCCGAACATGCGAACCGAACTGCCTTACGACAGACAACGACCAGCAAGAAATAGCAGTCGAGCAAAGATACTACGAGACGGGATACATCGATACTCGCTGCTAGCGCCGCTCACGATCAGGCAAAGCAGCAACTCCGTGACACCAGTAATTTAAATTAACGTCGTGAGGTGGAAGTACGTTAAAAATAGGTAGTAAAATGCATGAGGGCGGGAACACGAGCCACGCACAGTTCACCGTTCAGATCATAAAATTCGTTATTTTGCTACACACACGTTTCTCAAAATGTCAAATTTTAACAAGATAACGAGTACTAGATCAGTTTTTCTACATCTACATCTACATACATACTCCGCAATCCACCATACGGTGCGTGGTGGAGGGTACCTCGTACTACAACTAGCATCTTCTCTCCCTGTTCCACTCCCAAACAGAACGGGGGAAAAACGACTGTCTATATGCCTCTGTACGAGCCCTAATCTCTCTCATCTTATCTTTGTCGTCTTTCCGAGAAATGTAAGTTGGCGGCAGTAAAATTGCACTGCAGTCAGCCTCAAATGCTGGTTCTCTAAATTTCCTCAGTAGCGTTTCACGAAAAGAACGCCTCCTTTCCTCTAGAGACTCCCACCCGAGTTCCTGAAGCATTTCCGTAACACTCGCGTGATGATCAAACCTACCAGTATCAAATCTAGCAGCCCGCCTCTGAATTGTTTCTATGTCCTCCCTCAATCCGACACGATAGGGATCCCAAACGCTCGAGCAGTACTCCAGAATAGGTCGTATTAGTGTTTTATAAGCGGTCTCCTTTACAGATGAACCACATCTTCCCAAAATTCTACCAATGAACCGAAGACGACTATCCGACTTCCCCACAATTGCCATTACATGCTTGTCCCACTTCGTATCACTGTGCAATGTGACACCCAAAGATTTAATCGACGTGACTGTGTCAAGCGCTACACTACTAATGGAGTATTCAAACATTACAGGATTCTTTTTCCTATTCATCTGCATTAATTTACATTTATCTATATTCAGAGTTAGCTGCCATTCTTTACATCAATCACAAATCCTGTCCAAGTCATCTTGTATCCTCCTACAGTCACTCAACGACGACACCTTCCCGCACACCACAGCTTCATCAGCAAACAGCCGCACATTGCCATCCACTCTATCCAAAAGATAATTTATGTAGATAGAAAACAACAGCGGACCTACCACACTTCCCTGGAGCACTCCAGACGATACCCTCGCCTCCGATGAACACTCACCATCGAGTGCAACGTACTGTGTTCTATTACTTAAGAAGTCTTCGAGCCACTCACATACTTGGGAACCAATACCTTATGTTGTTGTGGTCTTCAGTCCTGAGACTGGTTTGATGCAGCTCTCCATGCTACTCTATCCTGTGCAAGCTTCTTCATCTCCCAGTACGTACTGCAACCTACATCCTTCTGAATCTGCTTAGTGTATTCATCTCTTGGTCTCCCTCCACAATTTTTACCCTCCACGCTGCCCTCCAGTACTAAATTGGTGATCCCTCGATGTCTCAGAACATGTCCTACCAACCGATCCCTCCTTCTAGTCGAATTGTGCCACAAGTTCCTTTTCTCCCCAATTCTATTCAATACCTCCTCATTAGTTATGTGATCTACCCATCTAATCTTCAGCATTCTTCTGTAGCACCACATTTCGAAAGCTTCTATTCTCTTCTTGTCTAAACAATTTACTGTCCACGTTTCACTTCCATACATGGCTACACTCCTTACAAATACTTTCAGAAATGACTTCCTGGCATTTAAATCTATACTCGATGTCAACAAATTTTTCTTCTTCAGAAACGCTTTCCTTGCCATTGCCAGTCTACATTTTATATCCTCTCTACTTCGACCATCGTCAGTTATTTTGCTCCCCAAATAGCAATACTCCTCTACTACTTTAAGTAGTCTAATCTAATTCCCTCAGCATCACCCGACTTAATTCGACTACATTCCATTATCCTCGTTTTGCTTTTGTTGATGTTCATCTTATACCTCCTTTCAAGACACTGTCAATTCCGTTCAACTGCTCTTCCAAGTCCCTTGCTGTCTCTGACAGAATTGCAATGTCATTAGCGAACCTCAAAGTTTTTATTTCTTCTCCATGGATTTTGATACCTACTCCGAACTTTCCTTTTGTTTCCTTTATTACTTGCTCAATATACAGATTGAATAACATCGGGGAGAGGCTACAACTCTGTCTCACTCCTTTCCCAACCACTGCTTCCCTTTCATGTCCCTCGACTCTTATAACTGCTATCTGCTTTCTGTACAAATTGTAAATAGCCTTTCGCTCCCTGTATTTTACCCCTGCCACCTTCAGAATTTGAAAGAGAGTGTTCCACTCAACACTGTCAAAATCTTTCTCTAAGGATACAAATGCTAGAAACATAGGTTTGCCTTTCCTTAACCTTTCTTCTGAGATAAGTCGTAGGGTCAGTACTGCCTCGCGTGTTCCAACATTTCTACGGAATCCAAACTGATCTTCCCCGCGGTCTGCTTCTACCAGTTTTTCCATTCGTCTGTAAAGAATTCGCGTTAGTATTTTGCAGCTGTGACTTATTAAACTGATAGTTCGGTAATTTTCACATCTGTCAACACCTGCTTTCTTTGGGATTGGAATTATTATATTCTTCTTGAAGTCTGAGGGTATTTCGCCTGTCTCACACATCTTGCTCACCAGATGGTAGAGTTTTGTCAGGAGTGGCTCTCCCAAGGCTGTCAATAGTTCTAATGGAATGTTGTCTACTCCAGAGGCCTTGTTTCGACTCAGGGCTTTCAGTGCTCTGTTAAACTCTTCACGCAGTATCATGTCTCTCATTTCTACATCCTCTTCCATTTCCATAATATTGTCCTCAAGTACATCACCCTTGTATAGACCCTCCATATACTCTTTCCACCTTTCTGCTTTCCCTTCTTTGCTTAGAACTGGGTTTCCATCTGAGCTCTTGATATTCATACAAGTGGTTCTCTTTTCTCCAAAGGTCTCTTTAATTTTCCTGTAGGCAGTATCTATCTTAACCTTAGTGACATAAGCCCCTGCTGTGCGTTCGCGTGCGGTAGCATTACGGTCTGAAGAATGTTTTCGCGTCATTCCCTGGGTGATATCGTCATCCTGGAAGCCAAGCATGAATACACGTATGTATCTATCCTTGGGGACCATTTGCACTCTTGCATACAGTTTGTTTTTTCTCGATACGATGGCATCTACCAACAGGACAATGCAACGTGTCGCACAACTCGCATTGTATCGTACGTCGTCTGAAGAGCACAAGGATGAGTTCACCGTACTACCCTGCCCATCAAACCATGCGGGCTGAAACCCAATCGAGACTCTGCCATATCACCTCGATCGCGTGGTATGCGCCCTGTACAAACCTAGCGTAGGTGGCCGCAGCACACCAGAGTCTGCATGGTTGCACACCCCTATCGGCATCTTCGATAACTTAATTGATTTTTTTTTCATTTTTTCATGTCTCGCAGCTTTCCGCTCTGCAAAACGTGTCTGTTCAGGCTTTTCACAGGTGATCACATTAAGGTGACCGTGTAGTGTTACAATGTTTATTTCGCACTATGTAGGACAGAGCCAACAAAATATTTTGGTATTCAGAAGACAAAATTGGTGACTCTAATTTCATGAAAAGATATCACTAAAGCGAGAAATCCTTGTGTTTTGAAGACTGCGACTCAAACTCGCTTATCATATCCATGACACACTCTCTCTCCTATTTACTGATAACAGAAAACTGAGTGCCTTCTGTAAAGTTTTTCGATGTGCTCTGTCATTTTTATCTGGTAAAGATCAGATGCCGGGCAGTAACACGCTAGGAAAGGACGGAGAAGTGTATTGAAGGAAGTCACATTAGTAGTTTTGTTACAGCTTCCAAGTATTCTGCAAATGAAATAGAATCTCTGGTTCTCTTTACACACATGCGATGTTTCCATTTTAAGTTACCTGTAATTGTAATCTCTAGACATCTAGTTCAACTGACATTTACACTTGTGTAATTCATGGCGTGACCGAAATGTAAGCAGTGTGCTTTTAGTATTCATGTTGACTTCACCAGACGTTTTATTGTTCAGTGCCAATTGACACTTTTCGCACGTTGCAGATAACTTGTCTAAATCACTCTAAATCTTTTTGATATTCTGATGAGTTTATTGAACGGTATAAGCGTGATGCGACGTCGCGGTGACTAATTTTGTATTTTTTGTGCTTATTAACAGAATGCTTACCTATATCTACGTATGTACGTACGTACATACATAGGTATATTCTCCGCAACCTTAGGTGACCGATGGTACCTGGTAGTGATTTCCTTTCGTTTTACACTCGCAAATGGAAAGAGAAGTATCACTGTCTGTATGCTTCCGTATGCGCTCTGATTTTTGCTTTCTTGTCTTCGCGCTCCTTAGGGGAAATGTATAGGGTGAAAAGTATTTAAACCGACAAACTCTGGGAGATTGCAGGACACATCAAAATAAATATTTTTCTCTGATGTCATTTATTCCTATGACGAGTATTTAAACCGCTCGATAAATATTACTCTGGAGGCAAATTAATTAAAACAACAAACACTTTTCCATTTTTTATGACCAAGAGACAACACATTAACACGACCCAATTTCAATTACAGTAGATTTTCGAAAATGCCTCCAGTGACACGTAAATAAAGGTTACACCGTCGGATCATCTGTCTGACACGGCCAAATACCCCAGGAGTATCCTGAATTGTCCCAGCTGCTGCTACTATTCGGGCAACCAGATCCTCTTCTAATGCAACAGGAGTTGCGTAAGCAAGGTTGCGCATCTCTCCCTATACAAAAAAGTCCAGAGGGGACATATCTGGGGATCGAGCAGGCCATGGTACAGGACCACCTCTGCCAGTCCACGTTTCTGGGATCCGTCGGTCCAGGAATCGACGCACACGATGACTGAAATGTGCCGGCGCCCCGTGATGTTGGAACTACATGTGTTGTCTTGTGGGGAGCGGGACGTCTTCCAGCAGTTCCGGAAATGCTCTGGCGAGAAATTTGTAATAGTGCCTGCCATTTAATGGCCTAGGTAGCTGATACTGCCTAATTAAACAGTCCCCAACAACATCGACCCACACATTAACGAAGAACCGCACTTGATGAGCGCTAGTAACTGTGGCATGTGGGTTATCCTCACTCCAAACATGCGAATTGTGCATGTTGAAGACTTCCATCACGCCCGAACGTTGCTTCATCGGTAAACAACACAGAGGATGCAAATGTAAGATGCATTTCACACTGTTCCAGATACCACTGCGAAAACTGTGCTCTGGGTGGATATGCAACTGGTTCCAGGTTGTGGACACGCTGTAAGTGAAATGGACGTAACAATTGCTCTGGAAGGACTGTCCTTACATTCATCTGTTTCGTCCCCATGTTACGTGCAGTCGCAAGAGTGCTGATTGAAGGTTCCCGCTCCACATCCTGCAAGACAGCTTCCTCAAATTGCAGCGTTCTTACCGTGCGATGGCGTCCCTGTTCAGGTAATCTGGTAAATGACCCGGTCTCACGCAGACGTTGGTACACAACAGCAAAGGTCGAATGATGCGGGATACGGCAATAAAAATATTGTTATTGATAAACCCGCTGTGCAGCTCGTCCGTTGTGGTGCGCTACGTAGTACGCACCAACCATATCAGTGTACTCACTCCAGGTGTATCGCTTCATTAGTAAACACAGACAGTGCACTACTACACTGGTCGACAGCAGTTGCCTACAACTGAAGATCGTAATACGGCCTCTAACAACTGAAGAGCGTAATACAGCCTCCACCGGTTTAAATAATCCTCATAGGAAAAAATCACATTAGGGGAAAAATATTTGTTTTGATGTCCCCTACAACCTCCCAGAGTTTGTCGGTTTAAATACTTTTCACCCTGTATAATGGCGGTGGTAGAATCTTTCTACAGTTAGCCGCAAATAGGTGTTGTCTAACTTTTCTCAAAGGCATTTGGCGAAGACAATGTCATCTTCCATCCAGGGAGTCTCATTCGAGTTCCCGAGGCATCTCCGTGATACTGGCGTGTTGATCCAAAGTACCAGTAACAAATTTGGTAGCACGCCTTTGAATTGCTGAATATGATACTTTAATTAGATCCGGTGAGCATCCCAAACATTCGAGCAGTACTCGTCAGGAATGAGCCTCAAAACTCCTTACGCGTTCTCCTTTACAGATGAGCTGCACTTTCCTGAAATTCCCCCAGTGAACCAAAGTCTATAGATCATTCGGCTCCCCTGCAACCAACCTTACGTGCTAGTTCTCATGTCGCTTTGCAACTTTACGGCTACATACTTAATCTGAGCGATTGTATCAAGCAGCATGCCACTAATACTGTACTGGAGCATTAGTGGATTGTTTCTGTGACTCGTTGTCGTTAACGTACCTTTTCCATATAAAGAGAAAGCTATAATTCATCGCACCAGTTATAAATTGTGTCCAAGTCTTCTTTATTCAAAAATGGTTCAAATGGCTCTGAGCACTATGGGACTCTACATCTTAGGTCATAAGTCCCCTAGAACTCAGAACTACTTAAACCTAACTAACCTAAGGACATCACACACACCCATGCCCGAGGCAGGATTCGAACCTGCGACCGTAGCAACCTCGCGGTTCCGGAATGCAGCGCCAGAACTGCACGGCCACTGCGGCCGGCTTCTGTATTCCTCCAGAGGCAGTGGAAGACAATAGTCACTCGTACATTATAACGCTGTCTACAAAGAGTCGCAGATTGCTGCTTAGCCTAACTGTCAGACTGTTTATGTGTGTACTGGCTGATTCAAAAAGTTGCGTACAACTTTCGAATAGGAACGTACAGTCTTGGGAGTAGTTTTGAGCCGATGAAACCTTTGGAATGTCAGAAACAACAAGGACAAGGAATACACACGGGCCTTAATTCCAAAGAACATGTATTGTTGGATGCAGCTTGACGGAATACCTCTTCTGTGGAAATACGTGACGTACTCAGTGCCACACACGCCGGCCTTGGATCAGAAAGGGAGGTCCAATTGCACTCTCGATGGAGAAACAATTCCCGCCAGAATACTTGCAGCGTCTTACCACGGTCGTGCCACATTTTGTGTGCTTGCTAGGGAGCGCCAGGTTTTTCTCCAACGATGTTATGCCCATTGACCCGTGGTAAAAATTGCTGTTTTGAAGAGCTCGCCGCAGCGCATAGTGTGAAGCAGTCGCCCTCCATTTCTGGCGGTGGCGCCGCTGTGGCAATCGCAGCTTTGGTGTCTCTCTCTGGTGGGGAAGGGAAAGGCCTGTTCACGTGCATTTAAGGGGCGCTATCAGCTCGCCAGTCGGGCAGTCTGGGTCAGTCTCTCGTCCCTACCTTGCTAATCTGCATCTCGTCCGCATTTGTTAGGCAGTTAGTGTCAGTCTGTCGTTCTGAGTGCTAGTATGTCTGTCGTTCGGATCAACCTTTAGAGCCGGCAAAATGAGAGTCTTTCCACTTCACCAGTAAGAGAGCGAGTGGTCGCCCGGTCGGCGCTTAGTTCCTGCATCTGCGCGTTAGGCCGCCAGTCTGCTCGAGTTTGCTCAGGCAACGGTCATTGGCGGTTGCATCGATCGGTTGTCGGTCGTGCACTGAGACACAAGATGACTGGTCCGTCTTGAGCTTCGGCGCATGTGAGGTCGCCACGTGAGTCCAGTGGGCCGCGGCGTATAGCGATGGGTAGTGGCTTCGCGGCCGACACGAGAGCAACAGGAGTCAACCCACGACATCGGTCTGGCCGGTGCGAGCTGCGACGCCGTGAGACGGGAGATCGGCGCGCCTTCCTGCGTCCGTTGAAGCGGCTGGCAGCGGACGGTTCGGGAGAGCATTTTGGGGGTGCTGCGCCAGGTCTTCTCGAGAAATCGCAGTTTGTTAGAAGTTAAGTGATTGGTGATACGTTGTTTGATTTACTTTTGTTAAATTCTACTTGTTTTCTAGGTGAGGTCACCAGCCGTTTTGCTTTGGGGTCGTCCCACCATTCTTCTCCGTTTGCCCACCTGCGGGAAGGTGGTTGTTATAAACTGGGTGGTCCGTTTTTCCCTTGTGGAGTAGGGGCGAATTAGAGCAACCTGCGGTTCAGGTTGTTCAGAAATCTCCCTATCAATCTACCGTACGTTAGTAGCTGCCTCTGTCATGTTTGTCGGATTTGGTGTGTTAACGAATTTATTACTTGGAGTGTAACGGCCTAATACCTGAAATATGTTTTGATCTTTGGAAACTTTGATATTATTGCCTATGATCTTGAGAGGCGGTATCTGTGTACTGTAGAGCGTATCAACTATTGTTTGGCCAACCTTGTAGAATTTTATGTAAGATTGCATTTCATAGGCTTTTATATAAATGATCATTTTAGTATAAAAAGTTGCTCCCATCCACTGTAAGATTTTTCTTAGAAGTTCAAATCAAGTTGCAATTGTTAGTGTTTTGTATCAATACCATCCCTCCTACGGGGGTGCATAGTTTGTGTGCTTGTGTAAATTGTTAAAACTCTTCGTTTAAAGTTATCTGGTGTGTTGCAGATTTGCACCAGTGTAGTCTTTCAGAGGCTGTTGTGAGCGGCCGTAACTACGGCCGTGTCAAAAGGGAGCGGCAAGGGTCTCTGCCCGAAAGCTCATACCGTCAAAACTTGTTTCTTTCTGCCTCTGAATAAATTGTAACTTTGATATTTAGAGGGTGCTTTCTGATAATAATTTTGAATCTGTTTCTTTTAAAAAATGCTTTTAGATACTATTAAAGTGAATAAAATTCACATTTGTTAAAAGGAATTTGGTTATGATTTCATCAGTCACTCACTGGCAACTACTTCCAAGCCGACATAGTGTGATTCAATGTGTTAATGTTCTTGATGAATCGCTAGTAAATAAAATAAATTCTTAAGAATATTCTTTGAAAATAAATCACGGTTCACCCGTATTGAATGTTGTGGTCCCCATTTGCAGCATTTTGTGTGATGCACAATATGGCCGAGTAAATAATACATTGTGACTAATGAATGAAAGGTGCGTATGTATTGATCGTCCTTGTTCCCGTGATTGTAGAAATGTCACTGGCTCAGAGTTACTTGCAGGCTTAAGTTCTTATTCCCAAGTTTTTGTATAACGGGCGATCGAAAATTTTTCATTCCAAGGCTGTACAGTGAAGAATCGGTTATCCAACCGGGCAAAATCACCTTGAGCGCTGAGACCATCATTCCAACGACGCACCAGGTTGAATATACCAGTATGTGAAACACCGTATCGTACTGCGCGAAGAAGTCCCTAACTGCCTGCTGCACATCCTCTTCGAACAGCAATCGTTCAACGTTTTTAAAGAAAGAAGGCGTTGTAGCTGCTTAGGCAGAGATCAGAAGTAGAGGGCGGGCGCTCGGCTATATCCCTGTGTAGGCTGGACTCCCATATCGACTGACGTGTTTCGTCGGGTCGCTACCGCCACGGAACTTGGCGCACCGCTCCACAACGGTGGCTTTCCACAGACACTTCTTCATTCTCCGATGGATCTCGAACTGGAGTGTGTCCTCTGGGTGCCGAGAAAAGAGTAACAGTGCGCCGGTCCTGTTTGGACGAATTTGGTAATAACACCGCCACAGTTCGCATTTCCGTATTTACCGCACGCACGTCGGGAAGACACGAATGCCGCATCAGAGTAGCACTGAGCCGTGTATCGACTCGTGCTACACCTTGTGTTTAGACTGCATTGGTTTTCCTTTTCTTCCCGTGACATGTTTGTTTGATATCTTGTCTGTCATTAAGTGGCTGCTTGATTGTCTTTTCCCTCGGTATCGATATCTGCGTTTTGCTTCCGGGAAACTGCTATGGAGGAAGTGAGATTTTTGACCGGTTGTAACTTCGTGTGGTGGCGCGGAAGTAGAAGCGTTACGCTCAGAGAGTGTGGTGGACACGGGAGGGCAGTATGGCTCTCCAGCGCGAAGCAGGCGTGGTCGGTTGTACCGAGTGGCCACGTGATGTATGTCGGTTGTTGGAACGAGCGGGTGGAGTTGACGGAAGAGCTCCCTGCGGGTTGGTGTATACAGATTCGCCCCACGAGTAGTTACTGTTCATTTCACCTTGGTGGGACGTTAACAAGCTTCTTTAAGTCCTCCGTTTCAACACTGGAATTTAAAAAGAAGACATCTACGTGAAGGAGCGGTCACTACCCGTCAACTTTGCAGAGAAGACGTGAACTCCGGTGACAGAGCGTGTTGTCGCGTGACCGTGGCGTGTTGGGTACACTGGCGACGCGTGCGCTGTCGGATGTGTGGATCCTTGCCATCGGAGGTCGCGTACTGCCTGTTCGAGAATTATTGCAAGTTGAGTTAGTGGAAGGTTTAACCATTAAGTAATAAGTTTGCGTAACCAGTGTCTCTTCTGCCTTGTGGCCTCCGGCGATCGGGTTTCCTGTCCACGGCACCAGTATAATTGAAGACAGTGATCTTTCCTCTTCCTCTCGTTACTGTCCGATGGGAGGTGTTGTTTTGGCAGTTTAATTGTTTCACTATCCTGTCGTGGGTTATGAGTAAATTCATGCTTCTTGTTGGTTGATCATGTGGTCGCTCATTCAGGGCTGTGTGGTATAATGTTTCCTAGCACGAGGTTAGCTCTAATTGTGTCAGCAAGTTAAGCCATCTTGTAACAAGTTCTCGCTTTCTAAAAGTCGGTGCAGTGACCAGCCTGACAGTGGCAATTGTGTTTACGGGCGTATTTAAATTGGTCAGTATTCTGCCTAGCCTGAGCATCCCTGAGTGGGTGATTTGTGGCCACCTTACACGGGTCCGTCATACCTGTTATGTTCTAATGCTATTCCAGGACACTTTTGATTAATTTTTTTTTTAATTCCTCCGAGTTTGTAAATCACTGTTATTGCCATTAATCGTGTGTTTGCGGAGACCTGTTTAACAATTTGTAATGGCGGTGTTTGTAGCTTCACTACCTCACCGTACCTTATTGACAAAGTTCTGTATTTACTTTAGTAGCCTGTTTACTAATGTTCTTTAATTTTTTTTAAATTGTTGTATTGCTATAAATTACTTTGATTGGCGTTAGCGGCGTGTTTTAAAAGGTAGTTTATTGCCGTACTGCTAGTTTCTGTGTTTTTTTTTATTTTTTTAAAATTGTATTGCTATAAATTACTAGATTGCCGTTAGCGGCGTGTTTAAAAGGCTGTTTATTGCCGTACTGTTAGCTTCTGTGTTTTTTTTTTTAATTTTTTAAATTGTTGTATTGCTATAAATTACTTGATTGCCGTTAGCGGCGTGTTTAAAAGGCTGTTTATTGCCGTACTGCTAGTTTCTGTAAGATACGAATAAAACATTTTTGAAAATCTCAAATGGACAGTGAACTACTAGAAATTTGGCCCCGTTTCCCAACTTGTGGTGTGGCTTGTGGTAACCGTATCCACTGTGTGTGTCACGCACTACGTTCCATTTACGCCACGGCAACCCCCTCGAACGCAAACTTTGTGATCGCCCCTTACATTTCGATTACATTCTCAACTCCTTTAGTATGTGCACAACTTCTGAAACACCCTGATGAAAAAAAAAAAAAGAGCTGTCCTGTCACAGTTCTGTGGGACGCTCCTGACATTGCTTCACAAAATGTGGAGAGACGGAGGAAAGTGGAGTACTGGAGGAGCAGGTGAACGCGTAGCGCGTGACGCGTCGTCGGGACTCTGCGCCGCCAGCGGTGCGTGGCTGAGGGTGGCTGGGCGCGGCGCGGCGCGCACAGACTTTGTATCACACTCAGACGCCACAGGGCGACACGCAGCTGCAGCTGCCGCCTGCAGCTGCCAGCTGGCGTCCGTCGCTGCCAGCCACGCTCGCTTTGTCGCTGACAGCTGGCCAACGGGCGCGCGCTGCACCCGCGCTGACATCGCATCTCCAGGAAACACAATCAGCTCAGTCTCTGTAACCCTAGCGCTACTTCTGCAATTTCTACATCTACAGGGTGAAAAGTATTTAAACCGACCAACTCTGGGAGGTTGTAGGGGACATCAAAACAAATTTTTTTTCATAATGTCATTTTTTCCTACGAGGAGTATTTAAACCGGTAGACTTAAGTACAAGAAGACTGACTCTTCTTACTGTCTATGTTTTGAACCATTCCTGTGACACTCGTTATAGATTCCGATGCTACACTCCAGGTTTACTGTTTCCCTTGGACCGTCTTATTGACGATGAAACACAGATATTGCTTCGGAATTAAATACAAAAGGCACAATGCCGACTTAAGTACAAGAAGACTGACTCTTCTTACTGTCTATGTTTTGAATCAATCCTGTGACACTAGTTGTAGGTTCCGATGCTTCACTTCAGTTTTACTGTATCCCTTGGACATTCTTATTGACGATGAAACACAGAAATTGCATCGGAATTAAATACAAAAGGCACAATGCCGACTTAAGGACAAGAAGACTGACTCTTCTTACTGACTATGTTTTGAACCATTCCTGTGACACTAGTTATAGATTCCGATGCTTCCCTTCAGGTTTACTGTATCCCTCTGACCTTCTTATTGACGATGAAACTCAGAAATAGCATCGGAATTAAATGCAAAAGGCACAATGCGGACTTAAGTACAAGAAGACTGGCTCTTCTTACTGTCTATGTTTTGAACCATTCCATTGACACTAATTACAGATTCTGATGCTTCACTCCAGCTTTACTGTATCCCTTGGACATTCTTATTGACGATGAAACACAGAAATAGCATCGGAATTAAATAGAAAAGGCACAATGCCGACTTAAGTGCAAGAAGACTGACTCTTCTTACTGACTGTGTTTTGAACCATTCCTGTGACACTAGTTATAGATTCCGATGCTTCAATTCAGGTTTACTGTATCCCTTGGACCTTCTTATTGACGATGAAACACAGAAATTGCATCGGAATTAAATACAAAAGGCACAATGCCGACATAAGTACAAGAAGACTGACTCTTCTTACTGTCTATGTTTTGAACCTTTCCTGTGACACTAGTTATAGATTCCGATGCTTCACTCCAGGTTTACTGTATCCCTTGGACCTTCTTATTGACGATAAAACACAGAAATTGCATCGGAATCAAATAGAAAAGGCACAATGCCGACTTAAGTACAAGAAGACTGACTCTTCTTACTGATTATAGTTTGAACCATTCCTGTGACACTAGTTATAGATTCCGATGCTTAACTTCAGGTTCACTGTATACCTTGGACCTTCTTATTGACGATGAAACACAGAAATTGCATCGGAATGAAATACAAAAGACACAATGCCGACTTAAGTACAAGAAGACTGACTCTTTCTACTGTCTATTTTTGAGCCATTCCTGTGACACTAGTTGTGGATTCCGATGCTTCACTTCAGGTTTACTGTATACCTCTGACCTACCTATTGACGATGAAACACAGAAATTGCATTGGAATTAAATACAAAAGGTAAAATGCCAGCTTAAGGACAAGAAAGCTGACTCTTCTTACTGACTATGCTTTGAACCATTCCTGTGACACTAATTATAGATTCCGATGCTTCACTCCAGATTTCTCTGGCGGCAAATTTATTATGTATGCCACTTAGGTTCCTTTCAGGGTATGCTTATACATTAGCTCCGTAGTTAGCAATCACATCCAACCCCTCGCTCGTGGAAAGATTCGTACCTAAAGATTGGAAAGTTGCGTAAGTCACACTAGTATTGAAGTAATTCATAGGCTCATCCATTAACTTTCCTTATCCTATCCACTAATTGTTGCACAGTTTCTCTTAGTTATCACCCCTAATAGTTCCCTACAGTGTCTGGCACTGTTTCGTTTCGTATATCTCTGAACTGACCATTTTTTAAATTCTTTGGATGTTGTGGCTTCCTTAAGGACTGCCGTATATCGTATTTTAGCTTCACGTGTTAGACTCAGTGTTGCAACACTCCATAATTCCTTATCAGAACAACCTTACATCTCAGCCAGATTTCCAAGCTCTTCCACAAAGGCCAGCACATCCCCTTTCCTGTACTGCATTCCAGGATATCGCTCTGCGTGTCACGCGCTCATGGTGCACGCTGTGATGCCGAGACGAGAATATTTTAGTACACGAGCGGCTGAGTTCTTACTCATTCCAGACACATATTTATGGAGGAATGGAGGGTGTAATTACAATTAAAAAGCTCTATCATCCTTTTTATTATCTCGATTTCGCCATTTCCACGAAAACGTCTTGTCTTTTTGATACTTGTAAATCCAGTCAACATTGTGGCATTCCATATGTTCGGACCTTCAAGTTGGAGTTCATGTTAATGCGTTTGAGCCTGATGCCATATTTATACGCAAAACTGTTTTAGATATAATACCCAGATCATACAAATTTGCGGATAAGACATCGCTGAAAATGCAGTATACTAGAGTACGCCCATTTGGGGATAATTTTCAAGGGCCAAGGCACATATTCCTCGACAAAATGATGATGATCTGGTTGGAGGGTTTTGCTACCAGACAGTGCGAAATGATACCAGCTGGTGTGAGTATCGACATATTATAATTTATTTTTGTGTGCTATATACCTATATTTGATAATCGGAAATGTTATGCTGCTTGAATGTCGTAGTTACTGTGGCTTATGTTCCAACTTGTGCAAAGAAAATGACTACGCCCGGTTATAATGGAACAGTCCTTTTTATGACAAACAGACAACACATTAACACAACCCAATTTCAATTACAGTAGCTTTTCAAAAATGCCTCCATTGCCACGCAAACAGAGGTTACTCCGTCGGATCATGTTCTGTCTGACACGAGGAAAAACCCTGGAGTATCCTGAATTGTTCCTGCTGCTGCTACTATCGGGCAACCAGATGCTCTTCTGATACAACTGGAGTTACGTAAACAAGGTTGCGCATCCAGAATGATATTTTCACTCTGCAGTGAAGTGTGCACTGATATGAAACTTCCTGGCAGATTAAAACTGTGTTTCGCGGGCGAAGGCAAAGGTCCCGAGTTCGAGTCTCGGTCCGGCACACAGTTTTAATCTGCCAGGAAGTTTCATATCAGCGCACACTCCGCTGCAGAGTGAAAATCTCATTCTGGAAACATCCCCGACGCTGTGGCTAAGTCATGCCTCCGCAATATCCTTTCTTTCAGCAGTGCTAGCTCTGCAAGGTTCGCAGGAGAGCTTCTGTAAAGTTTGGAAGGTAGAAGACGAGGTACTGGCAGAAGTAAAGCTGTGAGGACGGGGCGTTAGTCGTGCTTGGATAGCTCAGTTGGTAGAGCACTTCCCCGCGAAAGGCAAAGGTCCCGAGTTCGAGTCTCTGTCGGGCACACAGTTTTAATCTGCCAGGAAGTTTCAAGGTTGCTTATCTCTCCTCACACAAAAAAGTCCATAGGGGACATATCTGGGGATCGAGCAGGCCATGGTACAGGACCACCTCTTCCATTCCACGTTTCTGGGAACCGTCAGTCCAGGAATCGACGCACACGATGGCTGAAATGTGCCGGCGCCCTTCATGTTCGAACCACATGCGTTGTCTTGTGGAGAGCGGGACGTCTTCCAGCAATTCTGGCAATGCTCTGGCGAGAAAATTGTAATAGTGCCTGCCATTTAATGGCCTAGGTAGCAGATGCGGCCCAATTGAACAGTCCCCAACAACACCGACCCACACATTAACGAAGAACCGCACTTCATGAGCCCTAGTAACCGTGGCATGTGGGTTATCTTCACTCCAAACATGCGAATTGTGCATGTTGAAGACTCCATCACGCCCGAACGTTGCTTCATCGGTAAACAACTCAGAGGATGGAAATGTAGGATGCATTTCACACTGTTCCAGGTACCACTGCGAAAACTGTGCTCTTGGTGGATAATCAACTGGTTCCAGGTTGTGGACACACTGTAAGTGAAATGGAAGTAACAATGGCTCTCGAAGGGCTGTTCTTACATTCGTCTGATTCGTCCCCATGTCATGTGCAATTGCACTAGTGCTGATTGAAGGATCCCGCTCCACATGCTGCAAGACAGCTTCCTCAAATTGCAGCGTTCTTACTGTGCGACGGCGCCCCTGTCCAGGTAATCTACTGAATGACCCGGTCTCACGCAGACGTTGGTACACAGCAGCAAAGGTCGTATGATGAGGGATACGGAGATTAGGATATTGTTGTTGATAAACCCACTGTGCAGCTCGTCTGTTGTGGTGCGCTACGTAGTACGCACCAACCATATCAGTGTACTCACCAGGTGTATCGTTCCATTAGTAAACAGAGAGAATGCGCTAGTACACTGGTGGACAGCAGTTGTTTACAACTGAACAGCGTACTATGCCCTCTAACAACTGAAGATCGTAATACGGCCTCTAACAACTGCGTCCCTCCTTTTAAATAATCCCCATAGGAAAAAATGACATTAGGGAAAAATATTTGTTTTGATGTCCCCTACAGCTTCCCACAGTTTGTCGGTTTAAAAGCTTTTCACCCTGTATATCTATACTCTGCAAACCACGGTGAAATTGGTGGCAGACGGTATCTCCTATTGCAGAAGTCATCAGGACTTCTTTCCATCTAATTCACGTACGGAGTGCGGGAAGATTGATTGTTGAAATGCCTCTACGCACTCTGTAATTAATCTAATCTTGGGCTCACGATATGTGCGCGATTCTGCAGTATGTTCTTAGAGTTTAGGTTGTAAATAGGCTTTCACAGGACGGTTTACATCTATCTTCTGTATGTTCAGTTTCTTTAGTATCGTAGTGACTCCTATGGGTCGAACAAATCTGTGACCATACGTGCTGCCCTTTGCTGTATATGTTCAGCGACCCCTGCTAGTCTTCGTTGGCTCTGAGCACTATGGGACTTAACATCTGAGGTCATCGGTCCCCTAGAACCGAGAGAACTACTTAAACCTAACTAACCTAAGGACATTACACACATCCATGCCCGAGGCAGGATTCGAACCTGCGACCACAGCGGCCACACAGTTCCAGACTGTAGCGCCTAGAACCGCTCGGCCACTCTGGCCGGCTGCTAGTCTTGTTTCGTATGGGTCCCATGTACTTTAACAATATTCTACAATGCAGTGCACAAGCGATTCGTAACTTATACATTCACAGTATATATGCACTGGATGATCCCATTCACAGTATATATGCACTGGATGATCCAGCTGCTCCTCCCTATGGGTTTCATGCAACCCACAACACCTTCGAAAACCACGGCGAGATTTTCAAATGCTATGTGCGAACTATCACTCCAGCAGGCAAAAAATTAACAGTGCCTTTCTGTAGGAAATTTAATGTAGTTAAATTTTGTACTGGGATACATTTTTGCTGGAGGCCACGTTTTTAGAGTTATTAAAAACAGCGCGTTTGAAGGTGACTATTGGACATATCCCAACACAAAATTTAAGAATATTGAATTACCATCAAAAAAGTTCTACCCATTTTTTCTGTAGGACTAACAGTTTGCGCGTAGCGAGCGAGAGAATATGAGTACCTCGCACGCGATTTTTTAAGACATTGCGGATTGCATAAAAACTACAGGTAGGGGCAGCTGAGTTGGGTTGTTTTGGGGGAGGAGACCAGACAGCGAGGTCATCGGTCTCAATGGATTAGTAAAGGAAGTCGGCCGTGCCCTTTTGGAGGAACCGTCCCGGTATTTGCCTGGAACGATTTAGGGAAATCAAGGAAAACCTAAATCAGGATGACCGGACACGGGATTGAACCGTCGTCCTCCCGAATGCTAGGGGCAGCTGACTCGCGTGACATTTCCCTATCAGTCTGCCATTGAACCACAGGGTACCACCTGCTTTACCTACGACTTGCAACAGTGTGCCTATGTAATTTCAACTTCATATCCCTACAGGGCGTTACGTCCAGAGTTGATGAGTCCAGCTATGATTCATTAATATTATAATTATAGGACACTATGTTTTTTTCTTTTTGTGAAGTGCACAGTTTTATGTTTCTGAACAAAAGCAAGTTACCAGTATTCACACCACTTTAAAATCTCATGAAGAGCTTATATGCAAACGCAGATCAGTGGAAGAGTTTCAATATAAAATTAGCTGGCTTAATATTTACGCACTTTTTCAGACAGTGCTTCATTAGAGATAACTGATACTGTCTATGAAAAGTCTACTTACAACAACTATTTTCTACAAGATAATTAATATAATTCCGGGGGGGGGGGAGTCTTGAAGTTACTTTTACATCTGTCGATGACTGTCCATCCAAGATAACGTGCTGCGTCCTTCCTTTCAAGAACTCCTAAATACACTCACAAATTTCGCTCGATATCGCATAAGATCGTACTTTGGTTAATACGCGGAACTGTCATACGGAGTCAAATGTTTTGTCAGAAACAGAGAAGTGCTGTATCTACCTGGCGGCCTTGACCCTGGCTTTGAGACTATCAACTGATAAAAGAGTGTTTGTTTTCGCACGTTCGATGTTTTCGGAATCCGTGTTTGTTGACATGGGAGAGATACCTCATCTGAACTGTGCTCCCTTCCAACCAAATCGCTCCACAGGCCCGAACAGATGCCTTCTGAGTCCAGGCAGAGTAGACAAGAGAAAGAAAATATTAATACTGTGTTACTACCTGCAGCAGTTTTCATGGAAAGATCCCAGAACTGATCTCGCTTGTAAACGGTAGCAGTGCCCACATAGTACTAGGAACAGAAGGCTGGCCGAACCCGGACATTCACAGCAATGAAATTCTAAGCTGCGACTGGAGTGTTAGATAGGTTGAACGCTTGTGGTGGAGGCGTTTTTAATAACAATAAAAAAACAATAATGTCCTGTGATATTAGTTTAGACTTGGAACTTGAAATAATTATTTCAAATTAAATTTGGATGAAGATAAATATTGAAGGTGCTGCAAACATGGCTCTGAGCACTATGCCACTTAACTTCTGAGGTCATCAGTCGCCTAGAACTTAGAATTAATTAAACCTAACTAACTTAAGGACATCACACACATCCATGCCCGAGGCAGGATTCGAACCTGCGACCGTAGCGGTCGCTCGGTTCCAGAATGTAGCGCCTAGAACCGCACGGTCACTCCGGCCGGCGCGGCAAACATGGTAATCGGATGTTTCTGCAGACACCTCCCTCAGCAACAGTAGTGGTGGATCAGTTGAGGGGAAACTTGGAGGATATTTCGCGCAAAATTTCTTTGTCACTTTATAGTTTTAGGTGGAGATTTTAACTTACCAGTTAGAGACTGGCAGACTCGAGTGATTAGAACGGGTAGTAGGAACACAACTATTTGAAACTGTTCTAAGTGTTTTATCCCAGAGCAGTTAATCATAGATCCGATTCGGGAAGATAACATCTTACACCTCAGGCAATCAGTGATCATAAAGCCGTTAGAACATCACAGAATATGGCTGTAAATAGGTATACAAACAAAAGGCAGAAAAATCTTTCTACTTAATAAAAGCGACAAGACAGATTTCAGAACATCAGACAGGTCATCGCGAAAATTTCATGTCACGCACTGACAGTGTTGAGCACCAATGGACAGAGTTAAAGAGCATCGTTCAACACGCTGATCACAAGTATGTACCGTACGGAATTGAGGGACAGAAGAGACGGACCGTGTCATGACTACCATTTTAGGAAGCTACTACGAAAGCAAAGAGAACCTCTCTACAAATTTAAACTTGGCCAAAGCCTTCCATATAAACAGATTCTTAAGGATGCCAAAATTAGTTTTTTTTTTAGGGTTATTTGTGAATTGTTTAAAGGGTATGAAGATAAAAATCTACCTATCTACCTACTAACTTATCAAAAAGTCCTAAGAAGTTTTTACTGATGTTACGTCAGCATTCTGATCAAAACCATCTGTTGAGACCATAATGGCGAGGAAACGCTTCTGGTACCTTAATGGTACTGAAACAAAGAATGACAGAGGAAAGGCCGAAATACCGAACGTCCTTCTCCAGAACTGTTTCACAGAGGAAAATGACACTGTAGTCCCTCTTTTAAATCGTCGTTCGAACGACAAAATAACCGATATCGAAGTAGGTGACCAAGGGACAGAACAGAGGAACGGCTACTGGACGTGACGGGATGCCGGCCGCTGTGGCCGAGCGGTTCTACGCACTACAGTCTGGATCCGCGCGACCGCTATGGACGCAGGTTCGAATACTGCCTCGGGCATGGATGTGTGTGATGTTCTTAGGTTAGTTAGGTTTAACTGGTTCTAAGTCTAGGGGACTGATGACCTCAGATGTTAAGTCCCATAGTGCTTAGAGCCATTTGAACCAGTTTTGAACCTGACGGGATACGACTTCGGTTCTGCGCAGATTCTCTTGAGGAGCTAAGCATTGCTAATGATTGGAAAAACGCACAGGTCATTCCGATTTTCTAGAATGGTCGTCGAATAGACGCACGGAACTATAGGCCTTAATCTCTGACAGAATGTTTTATGGTAGCGTATTATGACATTTCTGGAGACCAGAAATCTTCTCTGTAGGAACCAACACGGTTCCGAAAGCAACGATCGTGTGAGGCCCAGCTCGCTCTGTTTTTCTGCGAGACCCAGAAGGCAGTAGATACAGGTAGATGCCTTCCTCCTTGACTTCCGGAAGGCATTCGGTGAAGTTCCGCACTGCCATCAGATGCACAAAATAATAACGTATGGAATGACAGACTAACTGTATGGCTGGATTGAAGAGTTTCTTGCTAACAAAACAAATATGTCATTCTGAACGGAGAGAAGTCTTCAGACGTAAATGTAACTTCGGGCATGCCCCAGGGGAGCGTTACACAGCCACTAATTTTCGATGGTTGGTGTACGGACTGGCTGTTGACCCTCAACATCAAAAAATATAACGAGCTGCGAATGCATAGACAGAAAGACCCTTCACTGTATTACTGAAAAGCTGCGGAAGGATCACTGGAACGAGATACTTCCACAAAATATCTAGGAGTATGGGTATAGTGTGATTTAAAGTGCAACGAGCACATAAAAATAGTTGCGTGTAAGGAAGATGCCAGACAGATTCACTGGAAGGGTTCTCAGGAAATGTAGCCCATCAACAAAGAAGTAGCTTACAAAACAGTAGCTAGACCAATACTTGAATACTGCTCGTCACTATGGGATCCGTGCCAGATAGGATTGATAGAGGAAACAGAGAAGATCCATAGAAGAGCAGCGCGTTTCGTTACAGGTTCATTTAATAAGCACGGAATGGTGATGTAGAGGCTGCGCTATCATGAAAAGCATTGCCCATCACTATGTGGCTCACTGTTGAAATCCGGGATAAAGCATTGCTGGAATGTCAACCGAGATATTGCTTCCTGCTACGTATGTCTCGCAAAAAAAGACCAAGAAGACAAAATCAGAGAGATTCGAGACTTACCAGGAGTCGTCGTTCTTCCATTCGCGACTGAAACAGGGGAGGAGGAGACGAGACAGTAATACACAAAGTACCCTCCGCCACACACTGAAAAGTCGCTTGCAGAGTGTATATGAAGATGCGCGCACCTATGGTTATTCTACAGTAAATCCCGACTACAGAAGAGCAGCCTAGAATAGCAGTCTCGCAACGTTTTCTGTCATGTTGTATGCATTTGCGCCAGACTTCCCTACCCCTCCAGCTTTCCCGTTCCTACGGGGCCTGTTGTTGTTCGTGGTCTAGCTATTTCATTGCAATTCTGTGGCTGGGATCCCTTCCTGTAGTCACAGTCATCAGGAAACCTGAGGGACAGAAGTCGTTTGCGATATCTGTCTGTGAATCGCGTAAACTGAGGTCTGTATGTGTTTTTACTGAGGCGAAGATTTGGAATCAACGCAGAATTTACCTAAGCGAGTTTGGAAAACCGCATGAAAGCAACACTGGGGATACCCGTTGTAGCAGCGGGTTGGCTTCAAGTTACGCCAACGGGACTAACAGAGTCTTTCCAGTATAAATAAGAAATGAAGACTCACGATAAAACAAGAAAATCTTAAACGTTATAAGCAGAACTTGAATAACCGAAGTACCGTGGCTTAGTGACACACGAAACGATCTCAAGGATATTTCTGTTGAACCACTGCTAACTACACGGACGGCGTAGAGACGGATGATCGACTCCCATAGGTTGTCATCAAACAACTTAGAGAAAAAATTTTAAACTGAAAAACGTATGGGCAGTAGAATGAGGAATTATAAATGAGAAGAGAGAAATACTTTTCCATAATGGACTGCCCGTTAACGGCTGCGACTAGTTAGATACAAACAGCTTCTGGCATACAGTTTCAGCCACTAATACATGTTTCGACGGGAAGTGCATCATCGTCAGGTAATAAGCGGCTCTCTCGTACCTTTACCTTGTCTAAAGCCAAACTGATCGTCATCTAACATAGTTATCTTTTCCGTTAATGTGCGAGGTGCCGGGGCTAGCAGTGTATTTAACACTAAATTCTTCTAGACTCTTCATATGTAAATTATGCTCTAAGCCCCCCCTTTCCTAACTCCGTTGCACATGGATTAAGAAGAAACGCGAACCGACTCTAATCGACCATGCAAGTGGAGTAGAAAAGAGTTTGGCACCAGCAATAATTTAATTTGATAGAAATTAATTTGATAAATAAGTTTCATTAACGTGGTGAGGAATGAAAGGGTTGCTCTAGCGATCTACAGAATGAAAGTTCTGTCCAGAATAACAATTTGATTTATTATGACTAAACTCAAAATAATAAACAAAACTCATGAAAGATTTACAATACATCAAATCGGATACTCAAATAAATGCTGTGAAGGAGAAGTTGTCCGTAAACTAGCTTGTGACGTTTATGACCAAGTGGTATGTTGAGCCAATTCCTAGCAACTCAAATCTTAAGAGAAACACCCGGCCAACCCAACATTAATTGCTGTTACAGTAGTGAGAACTCAGACAATGAACATCCAAGACAGAACCACGTAAGAAAAGACGAGAACTGGCGTGCTCTGCTGAGCTCTGATTATCACAAAGCAAAATTCCCTAATCTGCCGGTGCTGCGGACATACATTACCAAGCTGTCTTCTTAACTGCAAGGACACGATCTGGCATACCGGAGGCGATGGCTGGTTGCTTCGACGTCCCGTCGTGGTGATGATAATGTCGCGAGTATAGCCCGAAACAAATTATCCTGTCTGGTTGTTCCAGACTAAAGACTTCCTATCAACACAAATGCGCCTCTGAGGGAGACGAAGAAGCCTCGCCACACAATCACTGACGGTACAGTGATTGATTTTAACAAGCGAAGTCACACAGTAACTCCGATACAGTCAACTTTAGCCAAAACTGCTCAAGGCGGACAACATAGGCCTCTTGTACGCAGAACGCGCAACTGCCAACTGTACTCAGAAAGTTACGTTGAAGTCGAAACCTCAACAACTTCGTCAAACAGTTACAATTAAATGAAAGTATATTAGACAGCCAACGGAAGGCAGGCTGTCCAGAGCAACGAGAGCTCTGTCTAGTAACCTACTCCGACCGAAAGGCGAGAGCCGACTCTACTCAAGAACACCCGTAAAAGGCGAACACAGAACATTCCCGCCCCCACGACAGTGGCCGTGGTTAAACGTGCCAATCAGCATATCGAAAACCGGAGGAAAATTCCACTCTATTGCCGAAGCACTACTATTCCGCCAATGGAGATACTTGGTGCCAATTTCTGCGCCGATTTTGCTACGTCACGTGAAACGTCCCCTTAGAAAAATTGATGAATTACTGTGCTGGTAAACCTCTTACATTATTTGACTTTCAAACAGATGAGCAGAACTGAACGTACTCAGACATTTCTTTCTTTACTTATTCTGATCAACACTAAACTGACACACAATATTTTTAGCGCAACGCAATCTGACTTTCAAAAATCCCTATAAAAGAATGGCCCCGACTAACAATAACCTATACCTTTCATGAATCACTTACCTCACAAAAATTTTCGTTACTCGAACTGCTGCAATACAGTGAGCGCCACTACTGCCAGCTAAATAAAAGATTCAAACTACTGAAGGCACCAACTACTGACAGGCATAGAAGCAAATGAAAGATTTTGATAGAGAACAAACAATGTATTTACCTTAATAATGTTCCAAAGTCATCATATATATATATATATATATATATATATATATATATATATATATATATATATATATATATATATATCAGTTCATGATATCCGATATTACAAATTTACTCTTTCTGATGGACACACGTCCAGATCGTCCGCTCTCAAAATTCTGCGATTTCTCCCCCCACATCCACCACTGCTGGCGGCTCACCTCCAACTGCGCAACGCTACGCGCTGTTCACATCCAGCTGCCCAACATTACAATGGCGAATATTCCAACGATGCCAACCAGCCATACACAGCACAGCCAGTGATTTTCATACAGAGCGCTAGGTGACGTTACCAACATAAGAACCTAACAGCCTACTTACACACGGAGCTATCACCTGAGCAAGCCAATCACAGTTATGATTTTACAGAAAACGCGGGAATTTGCCCGCCGAGGCTGCTTGGGAACAGAAGCCATTCCCACGCCTCGCTGGTAGCCTGCCAGAAAGTGTTTCTCCTTCAGCAGCAGTAGTTTTTCCACTATGGTGCGGTACCATACCCAGAAAACTTTTATGTCAACTGACTCTGGCCGTGGAAGCCTACGCAATTATGTTTTCACTAAGTTTCTGCGAAGTAACGGAATCTCTAGCCCAGCCGTTCCGTCAGACCCGTGTGTGCGTGTCACCCACGCTCTTATGACAATGTCGGCATCTGGAAAGCATCCACTCCACTCCCTCACACACGTCGGCTTAACCCTTTCAAGATCAGCAGTACCCGCCCGTCACCGGACCACTCGGGTGACGAGAGACTCTGCGTGGGAAGTCCGTGTGTGAAGGAATAGCAACTTTTCACCGCATGCAATAAGAGAGGAAAACCGAATTACTCTAAGATATAAATATGAGAGGGGGCTCATGCCACCTCTGAATTGTTTGTACAAAGCGTCTTTCCCGGGTAATGGGTAGCAGGAGGAGTGAGTGGGGAAGAGAGAGAGGAGAGCCTAGCTTTATCGTCGAGATCTTGGAGAAGTAAATCTGTGGGTAACGTTCCGGCGGCCGTAATGAACCATCGGCGCGTGTCAAGAGGACGTCCTAGCCCCTACTCAGCCCAACTTCGCCGGAGACTCCGTGCCGCCGGCAGCCTGTGTTGGCGGAGCCACCGCGCCGCACGTTGGTGCAGGCAGGCAGAGTTGGCGTCTCCGCGCCGCTTCGATTTTCGGCCGTGTGCGGCGCAGATTTGGGCCGCAATATCGCGACCGCCCTCTTGCGTGCCGCGGAACGCTGAAGCGTGACCCGGCCTGACCTGCCCGCGGCGGACACGCTCGGGCAGCGCCGCTGACGTAAGTCGAAGAGAACACGCCAAAAAATTGCGTGACAAATTAAATTAAATGGTACCGTCGCTATGAATACGCTTCGCCACAGAGTAGGCGCATACCAGACCTACATCTCAATTCCAAAAATTCTTCAAAATCTATACCTACACTAAAAAAAGAAAAAAAGAAAGAGAAAAGTAATACGTGAAGGACTGTGTTCAACGGCACCAGTGTATAATATGTGCATACTGAGGGATTATAGTCTAGTAATTCGTTTGTCTCGATTATCGGCAATAGGATGGCGTTCGGGAGTCCTGTCTGTGCGCCCTCTGCTGTGGTTCTGCACGTAGTAGGTGTGCTGAGTTCAGACGTGAAGAGTGTGTGTGAAGTGTACCGGCTCTGGGCAAGTTCACAGTAAGTCAGTTGATTACATTTAAAAGTCAATTTATTGAAACAATCAGTTTTTGTTTAGAAAAATAAGTTCTGCGATCCGTTAGCAGTTTAAATTTAATAAGAAAAGCCCATCTTAAATAATGGAATTACTTCTTTGACAAGCTTCAGTTCTTCAAAAACAATTCAAGTAAATATATTCGTATGAAGATGGTATCTGTTCTGTCGGACATGTCCGACATGTCCAAAACAACAGAAAGAAAAGATACCATCTTCATATATACATATATACAGCGTGAGTCACCTAACGTTACCGCTGGATATATTTCGTAAATCACATCAAATACTGACGAATCGATTCCACAGACCGAACGTGAGGAGAGGGGCTAGTGTAATTGGTTAATACAAACCATAAAAAAATGCAGAAGTATGTTTTTTAACACAAACCAACGTTTTTTTAAATGGAACCCCGTTAGTTTTGTTAGCACATCTGAACATATAAACAAATACGTAATCAGTGCCGTTTGTTGCATTGTAAAATGTTAATTACATCCGGAGATATTGTAACCTAAAGTTGACGCTTGAGTGCCACTCCTCCGCTTCGGAGAGCACCGAATTATGTAGGGATCCAAAGGGAGCGGTGATAGACCTTAGGTACAGAAGAGACTGGAACAGTACATTACGTCCACATGCTAACACCTTTTTATTGGTCTTTTCCACTGACGCACATGTACATTACTATGAGGGGTGAGGTACACGTACACACGTGGTTTCCGTTTTCAATTACGGAGTGGAATAGAGTTTGTCCCGACATGTCAGGCCTATAGATGTTCAATGCGGTGGCCATCACGGTCGCTCTACCTGTCTGAGCCAGCGAGGATTGTCCACAGACCAGTAATGCATGTTCCGTAGATTCACTGCCCCGTGGTTTCTGAAACCCGCTTCATCGGTAAACAGGTAGAATTGCAACGCATTCTCTGTTAATGCCCATTGACAGAATTGCACTCGATGATTAAAGTCATCACCATGTAATTGCTGATGTAGCGACACATGAAACGGGTGAAAGCGGTGACGATGCAGTACGCGCATGACACTACCTTGACTCAGTCCACCGGCTCTCGCAATGTCCCGTGTACTCATGTGTGGGTTCATGGCAACAGCAGCTAACACACCAACTGCACCCGCTTCTCCTGTGACGGGCCTGTTACGGACCCGTTTTGACAACACCTGGTCAGTACAACTTCTTCCTGGCCGAAAGCCTGCCTGTTCAACTGGGATCACCTTGAACAATTCTAAGCTAATTCTGTTATATATGAGCCATTTGGCCATCTTCTTCTATTCGGATACACAAACAGTGCCCGAACTCTCACGGGAATCGGCAAAAAGCAGCGAGTAATGAGTATAATGGGCAGGGGCACTATGAATATAGTGCGGGACAATAAGTTGGCAATGCGGGTCTCACGGGAGGCGTGCCAGAGATAAGTATCTGCAGTCGTACTGTGTTCTCGGTGGCTCAGATGGATTGAGCGTCTGCCATGTAAGCAGGAGATCCCGGGTTCGAGTCCCGGTAGGGGCACACATTTTCAACTGTCCCCGTTGTATATCAACGCCTGTATGCAGTTAGGGGTATTGATTTCATTGTAATTCAAGTAAGTCTCTGCGTGAGACTTTCATCTGAAAATGGTCTTAGTAACGAAACTGGCTACCTTCTTAGTCATCAACAGGAGGCAGAAAATTAAAGTCCCATCCCATGAACACTATAATGAATTCCAGCTTTAAAGTTCTCAGCCGGAGCAGCGTGTCGCGACGTACGGTGGTCACGCGTGGCGAGGGCGACGTCGAGCCCTGGCGATGGCGCGGTGCTGGCGGCCTTCTACTTCTGATGGCGGGGACGGAACTGCCTGCTGTTCGTGGGGCTCTTATACCCGCATGACGGATGACTCACCGACAGCCATTGTTCTAACGATGTGATGTCGGGCTGGTTATGTGAAATGGCGTGGCTGATGCAGCGGAGGGTCGGTAGATGTGGCGGCCTCTAATGCTGTTGTGCGCGCCCTCCGAAGTAGACTGCTTTCTGCGAATCAGCCTGCGGAGCTCGAGCGATGACTCGCACTGTGGTGTTACGTTGCGGGTTGCCGGTGTTGCAGGAGACCTCGGAAACACGCCACATTGCAGTCACCAATCTAGGGGTGCTACAGTGGCCCGCCGATGAGCACGTACTCCGTTTGAACGACTCCAGCCATTTGAACGGGGTCGCACTGTGGGACCCCAGCAAGCTGAATAGACGTATCAACGGGTTGCTGCACATGTTGAGCTCAATGTGTCGCTGCTTACAGTACTACACTCGTAGACCAGGTTCTGGACGTCCGTGTGACACAGACGCAGGTCAAGATCTACCGACTGTGAGAGCAGTCATGGCCGACCGAACATAATGCAGGGACGAAACCCGGACACGTCTTCCACCTGCTGTGTCATCAGAGAATACTGGGAACCGTCTACTTGCAGCAGGATTAAGACCACGTGTGCCTCTGGCCAGGCTACCATTGACACCGTGACACTGCGGTGGACGGCTACTCTTGTATCGTGAAGCAGTCGACTGGTGAATGGAATGGCGCTCTGTTACCTTCAGTCATGAGAGAACGTTCTGTTTGTATGCGGGTGATGGATGTTGTACCATTATGTGATTGCCTTATCATTTTACATCATTCACTAATCGAGCAGTCGCTCGGCAACAGCTACAGTTAGCAAATAATGATGTGAGAATGTAAAAGGTGAACGACCTGTGACGTAACGTGTTTATTGTCGAAGCGCCGTCAGAGATGCACTGAGTTACTGACTTTGAAAACCGCGTCGCGAAAAATGGACACGAGAAGAACGCTTTTACACATTCTTTTGATGTACGAGATATTCTGGATGAACAGTTACTCATTTTTCTCTTGTCTCTTGTAACTTGTGTCGGACGCGCATGTCTTGCCGCCGTATTATTATTGTTAAAAATAATATTATTTTTGTGGTGTCACCGCCAGACACCACACTTGCTAGGTGGTAGCCTTTAAATCGGCCGCGGTCCATTAGTATACGTCGGACCCGCGTGTCGCCACTGTCAGTGATAGCAGACCGAGCGCCACCAAACGGCAGGTCTAGAGAGACGTACTAGCACTCGCCCCAGTTGTACAGCCGACTTTGCTAGCGACGCCACACTGACAAATACGCTCTCATTTGCCGAGACAATAGTTAGCATAGCCTTCAGCTACGTCAATTGCTACGACCTAGCAAGGCGCCATAATCCTTTGGTATATATATTGTGGTTACAACATGTACCGCCAAGAGAGATGTTCTACAATTGTGGATTGAAGTTAAGTATTACATCAGCTACGTACTTTATTTGCAATTCTCAAGATATTGTCCTGTTCAAGACCTCACGCCAGTCAGCGTGTAATTAAACGCGTGCATTTCGACCTCCTCTAGAAACCTCTAGAAACACAGTGGCTCTTCTGCCAAAACTACAATTTTAGTGTAAAGTAGAAGTGCAATACTGCACAGCAGTAGATTTATTGTGCGACGTGCATGTGAAAACGTCAAAGGAATTATTTTCATTACGCGAAGTGCCACTCAAAACGGCATCCATGTTAAATCCGTCATTGCAGTGTAAGTTCATCTATTAATTGCCATAAATTCAGAGTTAAATGGAACTGGTGTATGGACTATTTATTTATTATAGAATCTATGTCTCACTCTTTCACGAATTTATTTAATTTTCTTTATGTTTCTGCCAAATAGAGAGTTCACAAATTCTTTCGTCGAGATCGGACGGAAGTTGCATGCGGCGATATATTTTCTCCGCGCCATATTCTACTGGTAAATGCATGATAAACTACGGTCCCTTAGGAAATTCATGTTCAGCTATCCAAAAATAATTATATTTTGAATAGGCATTTAGTCTCCTCTGCACTGCAACTTCCGACTGATCAGACGATCCAACAAGAGACAGCCGCACACGGACGGCGTTCGCAAATATATTTCCACCGCAGATTATAGCTAGATGTTACAGCACAAAAGTAAACATATTGTTATAATTAGCGACTACGAACGGGGGCATTTATAACTGTTTGTTTATGTATACACATTACGTAAACATATCGTTATAATGTTCACGTGTATGGCATAGACGTGGTAAGCAGCCTATTCCAGAGTGCATTCAGTCACGACACACAGATACCACCGCAGGCCTTATGGTGTGAGAGTCCATTAGTTATAACTTGTGATGAGTTTTTTCAGGCAGGACAATGCGCGTCTGCATACAGCTGCTGCGTCACAACGTGCTCTTCGTGGTGTACAACTGCCCTCGCAAGCGTGGTCATCAGATCTCTCACCTGCTAAACACGCATGAGACATGATGAAGTGGAAACCTACTCGTTATTCAGCGCCTGCACGAACCATAGCCGAACAGCAAAAGATGTGCAAGGTGCTTGGGACAGTCTATTGCAGGAAGCTATTTTGGGCCATTTTGATCATTTGCATTAAAGGGTGCCAGGATGGGCACACTGTGTACTAATGCGACTGTTTAGGCGTACTTAATTGTAACGTGTGTTCCATTTGGTCTGAATTTGTTATTGTATATTCCTATGATGATGAATCACCTCTTATTACTTTTCAATAAAATGACTTTGTCGTTAAGGCTGTTTTTTCCCAGAGTAGTATAATCTGCAATCCACGTTAGTGCGTATAGTGGAGAGGAAATCTCTCACATCCAAACGTTTTTATTCGTACTGCTGGTGAAAGTATGTCACAAGGACTCCGAATGAGCCCGAATGTGTGACTTTCTCGTCGTTATCATTTCTCGAGAAGTATGTGGGAAGAAGTAATATGTTGCCCAACCTGTCATATTCATCACATAACCGGTATTAAACGCTTAAACTTTCACTTCAGTTGCAACTGACGTCTATCATCAACCTCAGTATAAAGTGTGGTTCCAACAGGTACAAAGACACCTTTGTTAACTTTCTGGCACGAAAGTGAACAGCCTCTGAATGTTGGCTTGAAGAATTTCTTGGGATGTTTCAAGCTCATCCTGAGTCACTTCATATAGATTTCTGGTTTGAGGCTGGTAAGAAATTATTGAACAAGACAGGTCAGCCAAGAATCTGTACATTCCTCAAGGCGATTTTGGTGTGAACTACAGTGTGAGGTCTTGCATTATCCAACTGAGAGTCTTCGAGAGATAGGTATTCTTCGAGAGACAGGTATTCTTCGAAAGATCAGTATTCTTTAATGGATCGGTATTCTTCGAGATATCGATATTCTTCAATAATTCGAAATTCTTCGATAGATCGAAATTCTTGTAGAGGTTGATATTCTTCGGGAGACACATTTTCGTCGATAGGGATCGATAATCGTAGATGGATCGACATTCTTCGACGTATCGATATGCTTTGAGTGACAAACATCTTTCGTTGTACCGTAAACTCTCGATGTATCGATATTCTTCAGTGGATCGATATCCGGTGTTAGAAAGATATTCTTTGATACATCATGTTCTTCAAAAGATATTCTTCGAGAGATAGATATTCTTTGCAAGATAGATATTCATCGAGAGATAGATATTCATCGAGAGATAGATATTCATCGAGAGATAGATATCTTTCGGTAGATCTATGTTTGGAAAGATCAATACTGTTCGATAGAATATTTTTCGATAGGCCGATATCTCGGTAGATCGGTAGTTACTCTATATCGGTATTATCGATGGATCGATACTTTCGACGGATCGATAGTTGCCAATAGAGATTTTCGACCTGTATTTGGTATTCGATCGAATTTTTCGATAGGTCAATTTCTTCCTTTGGCCAATTTTTCCGATAGGTCTATTTTTTCGATATTTCGATTTTCTCAATAGATTTTTTCGATAGGTCGTCATTTTCTATAGGCCGACTGTTCCTATATGCCTTTCTTTCTCAATATCGATAGTTTTCGACTATTCGGTATTTTGCGGTGTGTATTTATTCTCTGATGTATCGATATATTTCAATAGATCTATGTTTTTCGAATGATCTATGTGTTTCGATAGATGTACAGTTCACGACATATAGAAAGTTTTAGATGGTAATATTCGGCAGATCTATATTTGTCGATAGGTCCTTACTTTTCTGTAGATCGATATATTCCGGCATATCTATAGAATTCAATAGATCGATATTTTTCAATAGACCCCATGTCTGAACTTTTATTGCAATATTTCTTAATAGCGTATAGATTAGACCTAACAGTACCAAACTCAGTTATTACACTCTGCACCAAACTACAGTCTTAGATTTTATCAAGAGCTCTAATTTTGTGATCTTTCAGGTTTTCTCGGCGTGACTGATTAATGCTTCCGGTTGTTGTAAAATGTAAACTTTCACGGACGAAAATGTCACTGAGTCCCTGGGTGTGGATCGTACAAACAGCCATGACGAAGCCCTCTGCAGACGCAGAGGAATCGTTCGGTTTCATCAAGAAAGTCATCCGACCTCGGCGTAATGGGCAGCACTATTTTAAACAATGTGCTTCCGTATCTTCAGCCGAGTTGCTGTTTCCATTTTATGCACAATACTAGTATTTCGACGATCGACTCACTCATCTTCTTCAGGTACAGACAGTTGAGCTGCCGTGAGACAAGTGTTCGTGTGAGATTCTGCAAGTGAACTTCGTTGTGCTCAAGAATGATATATACGTCACTCATTGTCGACCATGCGCGAAGCAAATGGATGGCGATATTATGTGTTCAAAGTTCTGCATTATTGACTTGGCGTGAGTGATGTCTGGTGTATAATTATTACAACGGATTCCCAATTATTTAGGTCTCAGTGTAAATGGCTGCATTGATATCCTTTGGTTCTATCACTCAGTAAGAAGTGTAAGGAAAGTGTGTATTAGTAAACGGCTGAAATTGCTCGGCCTCAGTTACAAGCTACCTATCTAACGGTGTACATGTGGAAGGGCAGTCTGATTTTCAGAGTTCGATATAACTGTTTACCAAATTTGAAATACTGTCGGAATCTCTTCTCCAAGGAATACACTCCTGGAAATTGAAATAAGAACACCGTGAATTCATTGTCCCAGGAAGGGGAAACTTTATTGACACATTCCTGGGGTCAGATACATCACATGGTCACACTGACAGAACCACAGGCACATAGACACAGGCAACAGAGCATGCACAATGTCGGCACTAGTACAGTGTATATCCACCTTTCGCAGCAATGCAGGCTGCTATTCTCCCATGGAGACGATCGTAGAGATGCTGGATGTAGTCCTGTGGAACGGCTTGCCATGCCATTTCCACCTGGCGCCTCAGTTGGACCAGCATTCGTGCTGGACGTGCAGACCGCGTTAGACGACGCTTCATCCAGTCCCAAACATGCTCAATGTGGGACAGATCCGGAGATCTTGCTGGCCAGGGTAGTTGACTTACACCTTCTAGAGCACGTTGGGTGGCACGGGATACATGCGGACGTGCATTGTCCTGTTGGAACAGCAAGTTCCCTTGCCGGTCTAGGAATGGTAGAACGATGGGTTCGATGACGGTTTGGATGTACCGTGCACTATTCAGTGTCCCCTCGACGATCACCAGTGGTGTACGGCCAGTGTAGGAGATCGCTCCCCACACCATGATGCCGGGTGTTGGCCCTGTGTGCCTCGGTCGTATGCAGTCCTGATTGTGGCGCTCACCTGCACGGCGCCAAACACGCATACGACCATCATTGGCACCAAGGCAGAAGCGACTCTCATCGCTGAAGACGACACGTCTCCACTCGTCCCTCCATTCACGCCTGTCGCGACACCACTGGAGGCGGGCTGCACGATGTTGAGGCGTGAGCGGAAGACGGCCTAATGGTGTGCGGGATCGTAGCCCAGCTTCATGGAGACGGTTGCGAATGGTCCTCGCCGATACCCCAGGAGCAACAGTGTCCCTAATTTGCTGGGAAGTGGTGGTGCGGTCCCCTACGGCACTGCGTAGGATCCTACGGTCTTGGCGTGCATCCGTGCGTCGCTGCGGTCCGGTCCCAGGTCGACGGGCACGTGCACCTTCCGCCGACCACTGGCGACAACATCGATGTAC
This sequence comes from Schistocerca serialis cubense, assembly GCF_023864345.2. NCBI lineage: Eukaryota > Metazoa > Arthropoda > Insecta > Orthoptera > Acrididae > Schistocerca > Schistocerca serialis. Next base: position 45,412,526 of record NC_064649.1, on the reverse strand, counting down.
TGTGGAGATCTCACGCCCCACGTGTTGAGCAATTCGGCGGTACGTCCACCCGGCCTCCCGCATGCCCACTATACGCCCTCGCTCAAAGTCCGTCAACTGCACATACGGTTCACGTCCACGCTGTCGCGGCATGCTACCAGTGTTAAAGACTGCGATGGAGCTCCGTATGCCACGGCAAACTGGCTGACACTGATGGCGGCGGTGCACAAATGCTGCGCAGCTAGCGCCATTCGACGGCCGACACCGCGGTTCCTGGTGTGTCCGCTGTGCCGTGCGTGTGATCATTGATTGTACAGCCCTCTCGCAGTGTCCGGAGCAAGTATGGTGGGTCTGACACACCGGTGTCAATGTGTTCTTTTTTCCATTTCCAGGAGTGTATAAAATTACATTGAATATTTAAGAGGGCGCCATTGGAACTTGGCAAGTAATTTTGCATCTCTTCTGCATTAGTTCTGGTGTTAGTTTAGTAATTTAGAGAGTGATAATGGTGGGCACTGCAATAAGAAAACATTTACTGAAGATGTTGGATCACAGTGACTGGTAGTACGACACCGTACGTCATTTACTTCATCTGACGTGGTGAAGAACAATGAGTTGTGAATGCATTGGTGTATGTGGGAATACACAACGGGTTGAAGCTGAGGTAAGTGAACAGATAATGTTACGGAGAACAGCACTTTGTGCGGCGACCGAAGTACAGGGGCTTCCTGGAACAGGGGCTGCAGCGGCGCCCCAAGAGGGCGCTAAGCATTGTCCGGCTTACAGTCACGGGCAGGTTGGGATGGTGAGGGGGGAGGGGGGCGTCAGGGGGCGGAGAGCTGCCACGAGCTGCAGCAGAGGGCAGTTTTCTCCTGTTTTGCACCCTGTTTTGGAGACAGCCGTCGGCCGCTTTCGAAAACACGAGGTGAACAGAGCTATGGAATAGCGCCGTGAGTAGTATTTCCTAATTCCAGAAGCCCTCTGGTGTGAAGCTATCTTCACGCTTACGAAGACGTGGGACTGGTTTATTAGCATGTGACGTCACGAGCACAAAGCTGACGGAGAGGTTTCTTACAAGGCAATCTCCCCATCGCATCCCCCTCAGATTTAGTTATAAGTTGGCACAGTGGATAGGCCTTGAAAAACTGAACACATATCAGTCGAGAAAACGGCAAGAAGTTGTGTGGAACTGTGAAAAAAATTAGTAAAATATACAAACTGAGTAGCCCATGCGAAGATAAGCAACATCAAGGAGAATGAGAGTTAAGAAGCGCCGTAGTCCCGTGGTTAGCGAGAGCAGCTGCGGAACGAGTGGTACTAGGTTCAAGTCTTCCATCGAGTGAAAAGTTTAATTTTTTTATTTTCAGCTTATGCGATAAACTCTTATGTTTTCAACACTTTTTTGGGAGTGATTATCACATCCACAAGAAAACCTAAATCGGGCAAGGTAGAAGAATTTTTTTACCCATTCGCTAAGTGTACAAGTTAGGTGGGTCGACAACATATTCCTGTCATGTGACGCACATGCCGTCACCAGTGTCGTATAGAATATATCAGACGTGTTTTCCTGTGGAGGAAAATGCGATCAAATGTTTTCGGTTCCCATTGTAGAGGCACGTCCTTTCGTCTACTAATCGCACGGTTTTGCGGTGCGGTCGCAAAACACAGACACCAAACTTATTACAGTGAACAGAGACGTCAATGAACCAACGGACAGATCATAACTTTGCGAAAATAAAGAAAGTAAAATTTGCAGTCGAGGGAAGACTTGAACCAAGGACCACTCGTTCCGCAGCCGCTCACGCTAACCACCGGACCACGGCGCTCCTGAGCTCATGATCTCCTTGATGTTGCTTATCATGCACATGGACTACTCAGTTTGTATATTTTGATTATTTTTTTCATAGTTCCACACAACTTCTTCCTGTTTTCTCGATTGATCTGTGTTCAGTTTTTCAAGGCGTATCCACTGTGCCAACTTATAACTAAATCTGAGGGGGGTGCGATAGGGAGGTTCCCTTGTTAGTAGTACGGGAGAGTTTTGGCGCTTGAAGAAGGCTCGCTGCTTTGGCAGGGACACACGATCGTTACATACCTTTGGTTACTGATAATAACTTGATACCAGTGCCTATGAGTTTAATTTGTACATTACAGCACTGAAGATGATCACTATGTGATTGAAAATCGATTTTGCTGTCAATAAACCATCAAAATTAAAACCAACGCTGACCTTCCTTCTAATTTCACGTATATGGTCGTTGTGCACACAGTACTCTATGGAGTCGCTAATCACTAGTTTTTTGTTACTTCAATCTCAAACTCGTCCGCCCCCGGTAGCTGAGTGGTCAACGCGACAGAATGTCAATTGTAAGGGACCGGGTTCGATGCCCGGGAGGGTCGGAGATTTTCTCCGCTCATGGACTGGATGTTGTGTTGTCCTGATTGTCATAATTTCATCCCCACGTTTATTTAATCTCAACATAAGAAAAAAATGTTATAATGGACATTTTCTAATAGCTAATTTAGTAGTAAAGTTAGCATCAAAGGTCGCGGAATCTAATTATCACCTATGGAGCAACATAGTAGTGCGAGTGCCGTTCGACAAATAATGCAACACTTTTTTTCTGAAGGCATGGTTGTTTTATTCACGATCCAGCACACCATATTCTTTCGTATTCTTTTGGCTATTTTTCAACAGAATTTCCGTTCAGTGCGATGGCCTTGCCCCATTTTACTGGGAAGACCTGCGTGGCCGGATGGTCATGTGACTGGGGCCTCCCGTCGGGTAGACCGTTCGCCGGGTGCAAGTCTTTCGATTTGACGCCGCTTCGGTGACTTGCTGAGTTGGACAACACAACACCCAGTCCCTGAGCGGAGAGAATCTCCGACCCAGCCTGGAATCGAACCCGGGCCCCTAGGATTGGCATTCTGTCGCGCTGACCACTGAGCTACCGGGGACGGACGCCCGGATGGAACCACTCTACTGGTCGACGTCGAAGCCAACGTCTCGCTGCATCAGTAACCTCCCCATCATCCAAATACACCTTCCCACGCAGACCATTCTTCATTTGGAAGTCGGAAGGTGCGAGATCCGGACTGTTTGGGGGATGAGGAACAGCAGTCCAACGAAGTTTCACGAGCCACTTTCAGATGTGCAGACTTGTGTTAGGCTTTCGTTGTCATGGAGAAGGAGAAATTCGTTTGCTCTTTTCTGGCACCGAACTCGCTGAACTCGTTTCCTCAGTTTCTTTAGGATAAAAAATGGTTCAAATGGCTCTGAGCACTATGGGACTCAACTGCTGAGGTCATTAGTCCCCTAGAACTTAGAACTACTTAAACCTAACTAACCTAAGGACATCACAAACATCCATGCCCGAGGCAGGATTCGAACCTGCGACCGTAGCGGTCTTGCGGTTCCAGACTGCAGCGCCTTTAACCGCACGGCCACTTCGACCGGCTTTCTTTAGGATAGCACAATACACTTCAGAGTTGAATGTTGTACTAAGAGGGAGGACGTCAGAGAGAATAACTCCTTCAGAGTCCCAGAGGATCATCGCCAATTCGTGAGTGAGTGGCTTCCATCTTTTTCTTCGTAGGAGAGGTGGGTTATTCTGCGGTTCTTGCCGGCTCGCTTACTTGCAGCAGCGTCAGCCTTCACACACTGTGTGATAAAATGTTATAAAACATGGACTGAAGTAAATGCCACACTGTAGTCCTCGAACCCACTGAAAAAACATACCGCAATCTCAAGAGCTTTTAGTGAGCCACAGTAGTTTCAAGACTCAGGATGTGTTCGTCGTTGGCTGGTACAACGTACATCATGGTTAACTTCCTAAAACGCCTAACCAGTATCCGGCCTCAAAATACTCGATGAAAACCACAAATGTCTGCGACTCCACATTTTACTTCCATACAAGTTTGAGCTTTTAACATTTCTGCTCCATGTAAATGCATAAATAATTAAAAGTTTTTCCAAAATTATAAAGTTGGAGAAACAATTACTTAGACAACTAACTAGTAATGGATTGAGCAATTTTGCAGAAAAGCTGCGATAGTTAACAGGTTCCTCTTGAATAACTTGAAACAAAATACTTCAGTTTGCTGCGTATGTCGCTAATACACTACTGGTCATTAAACCTGCTATACCAAGAAGAAATGCAGATAATAAACGGGTATTCATTGGACAAATATATTATACTAGAACTGACATGTGATTACATTTCCACGCAATTTGGGTGCATAGATCCTGAGAAATCAGTACCTAGAACAACCACCTCTGGCCGTAATAACGGCCTTCATACACCTGGGCATTAAGTCCAACAGAGCTTGGATGATACGTACAGGTACAGCTGCCATGCAGCTTCAACACGATACCACAATTCATCAAGAGTAGTGACTGGCGTATTGTGACGAGCCAGTTGCTCGGCCACCATTGACCAGACGATTTCAGTTGGTGAGATATCTGGAGAATGTGCCGGCAAGGGCAGCAGTCGAACATTTTCTGTATCCAGAAAGACCCGTACAGGACCTGCAACATGCGGTTGTGCATTATCCTGCTGAAATGTAGGGTTTCGCAAGGATCGAATGAAGGGTAGAGCCACAGGTCGTAACACGTCTGAAATGTGACGTCCACCGTTCAAAGTGCTGTGAATGTGAACAAGAGGTGACCGAGACGTGTAACCAATGGCACCCCATGCCATCACGCCGGGCAATACGCCTGTAAGGCGATGACGATTACACGCTTCCAACGTGCGTTCACCGCGATGTCGCCAAACATGGATGCGACCATAATGATGCTGTAAACTGAACCTGGATTCATCCGAAAATATGACGTTTTGCCATTCGTGCACCCAGGTTCGTCGTTGAATACACCATCGCAGGCGCTCCTCTCTGTCATCCACCGTCAAGGGTAACTGCAGCCGTGGTGTCCGAGCTGATAGTCCATGCTGCTGCGAACGTCGTCGAACTGTTCGTGCAGGTGGTTGTCGTCTACCAAACGTCCCCATCTGTTGACCCAGGACGTGGCTGCACGATCCGTTACAGTCATGCGGATAAGATGCTTGTCATCTCGACTGCTAGTGATACGAGGCCGTTGGGATCCAGCACGGCGTTCCGTATCACCCTCCTGAACCAATCGATTCCATATTCTGCTAACAGTCATTGGATCTCGACCAACGCGAGCAGCAATGTCGCGATACGATAAACCGCAATCGCGACAAGCTACAATCCGACGTTTATCAAACTCGGAAACGTGATGGTACGCATTTCTCCTCCTTACACGAGGCATCGTAACAACACTTCACCAGACAACGCCGTTCAACTGCTGTTTGTGTATGAGAAATCGGTTGGAAACTTCCTTCATGCCATCACATTGTAGATGTCGCCACCGGCGTTAACATTGTGTGAATGCTCTGAAAAGCTAATCATTTGCATATCACAACATCTTCTTCCTGTCGGTTAAATTTCGCGTCTGTAGCTCGTCATCTTCGTGGTGTAGCAATTTCAATGGCCAGTAGTGTATGGTGACGACTGGCTGGACTGTATATCAGTGAAAATAATGATAAAAAAAGAGCCCTCCGCCGCATACACACAAAAGTATGACAAGTTTACATAGTACGTCTACAATTAATTTTACCACATTAAAATAATTTTACATTGTTTATCACACTGCAAGCATTTCTGTTCCCGTTTTACATTAAAAACGTAAGTTTTTATATTATGAATCTGCTGAAGTACTGCTTAGAACTTAAGGTTGCTACATTGATTTTTATTTTCTGCAATGACGTGAATTAAGAGTATTTCACTAATATCACACTTAAACACTCGCCATCATAAACCCATAAAATTATATTCGAACCAATCTCGTAAACAATGTATGTTTTGAAACTTCTTGGCAGATTAAAACTGTGTGCCGGACCGAGACTCGAACTGGGAACATTCGGCTTTCGCGGGCAAGAGCTCTACCAACTGAGCTACCCGAACACGATACGCGATCCCTCCTCACAGATTCAATTCTGCCAGTACCTCGTCTCCTACCTTCCAAACTTGGGTAGTTCACATGGTAGAGCACTTACCCGCGGAATGCATAGGTCCCGAGTTCGAGTCTCGGTATGGCACACAGTTTCTAATCTGCCAGGATGTTTCATGTTAATGCGCACTCCGCTGCAGAGTGAAAATCCTATTCTGGAGTATATGTTTTGATTTACTAACCGAAATATGTACAAATAATGTCAATTTGTATAACGTCAACAAAGAAGTAACTCGTACTTTCGTATTATTATCTGTCATCAATATTTTTCTAATTACAAAATAAATAAAATCCATTATTCAGCATTTAAAAGTTGTAACTATCAACTCCAAACCGTAGATATGCCAAAATCCGGAAAAGATAAACATTAGAACGAAAAATACATATGTATTGGTTGTTTCAGTAAGCCACTGCATACGACGCTACAATACTTTCCAACTGTGGCAATTACATTTCAAGCCCCAGCTGGTCAATATTTGATACCGGCTGGGCGCATGTGTTGAAGAATTTTTTTTTTTAATTTGTTCCAACCAGTTTTTGAGGTCTCTCCTTCTTGGATCGTCTTACCCGATCTTGGTTTCCGGATAGCAAGTATTCCACTTCTTCTCTGTATTTAGTCTATTTATGATGTTCAGCGACTAGCTGTTTCCCTACAGCTCTTCACCGTGTTCATTTTTGTGTCTTTACTCTTCACTCAAATTACGTATTGAGTGATTTGTCCATTATATTCCTGTACCTTTTCTTAATTTCTGTGATAAAGAAGTCTACGGACGGAGGCTTCAGTTTGAACCTGGCCGGCGTATTATTGTCAACGAATGTGTCAATAGCTGCTTTCCTATGTTTCCATTTACGTAATACATAAGGTGATTTTGTTCAAGTTTCGTACCAGGAGATGGTTTGTAACAGATACTGGTGGTGCAGAAAAGAAGACGATACAGCTATGTGTTATGAATTTTGTGAAACATATTTGCGCTCTTGAGAACTACCTGAAGAAAATGTTCGACTTACACGTGACCCTCTTGAACTTTTTATTCCAGGTCTGTAATTTTCTTTTACTTTCTTCATTACTCTTGCGACATAAAAGTTAAACAGCAACAAAAGTACGTCGCTGCTCTATTTAAAATCGTAACCCAAGTGTGTATTCCTTCATTTTGTGTTCTTGTCCCCTTATTTCTATAACGATAGTAGCCCACACATGAGGCAGTTACTCCAGTGGCAGATGGCTCTGGATGTTAGCACATTCATTTCCGGAGAGTCACTTACTTCTAAATATAGTGCACTTGGGTATTTTTATCGCTTGACAGTGAAAAAAAAGGGACGCATAAACTGCAGAACTTTGTCCGTGAAGGGTGCAAACTTGGCTGCTCTAATTAAAAGTGTAAAACATGAAACGCATGAAATGAGCCCAAGTTCTCGAAACACGCTGCGCCTACCGCAATAAATGCGCGTTTCAAAGGTGACTGGTAGCCGAAATGTTTAATCTCAGTGAGGGACAAAAACTTGCATTCATACATTCTAAGGCATTTTACGCTTACACAGCGGCTAAATTTAAATGCCGTGTGTTGGCAATATAGTGAAATTAACTTGCACTCTTGCCTTGCGTCTGAAGCGAAAAATCTGTGCCTGGCTTTTTTGAGTGTTTCTAACCACAGGTTTATGACACGAAACAGGAGAGAAATTACACCTTATGCGAGACACAGTTCGTTTACATTTGCTGTACTCATACATGCTTAAGTAATTTTTTTCTTTTATGTAGTATTTTCAGTTAGTTATTGACTATTGTTATGATATGATCTGATCTTGGGAGGTTGATATGAAATTCGATTTAGAGCCATTTTTGTACACAAACCAGAGATAATCAGACGTTGATTTTTTACATTCGTACAGATATTACACAAATGAGCCATGAAATGTTGTATGTCTATACTGCGTTGAAAATTAAGGGTCCGTAGCTCGTGGTCGTGCTGTAGCGTTCTCGCTTCCCGCGCCCGGGTTCCCGGGTTCGATTCCCGGCGGGGTCAGGGATTTTCCCTGCCTCGTGATGACTGGGTGTTGTGTGATGTCCTTAGGTTAGTTAGGCTTAAGTAGTTCTAAGTTGTAGGGGACTGATGGCCATAGATGTTAAGTCCCATAGTGCTCAGAGCCATTTGAACCATTTGAAAATTAGGGCTGATCACTGATACTGCAAATTCGGCTTTTTATCTCACATAGATCTATTATTTTCTGCTGATCGTTTTATATGTAGCATGCATTATACAGCTCGTCATCTATTGGCAACAAAAAACGTTATCTACTTCTGATTTTTTTTTCCATTTCAGGCTGAAAATCGCGATATGTGGTTTTACCACGACACGACTTCTGCTGTTGAAGTTCTATTTCCCGTTGTGTGGATGTGTGTTCATTATGTTTCAACCGTTATACACGTACTTTATGAATGATATCACAAGGTTTGTGTTGTCAGCTCAGGGGTTACCATAGCTATGTTATGTTCAAATACTTCGTTGTTTGAAGCCTTGTGTGTGTATGTGTGTGTGTGTTAGAGAGAGAGAGAGAGAGAGAAACGTTGAAATAGTTGGTAGGCATATGTTGTTTACAAAAAGCGTGGGGTGGAAGTATTTGGAAGGGTGGGAAGGCTAGACTGGGTAACGGGGTTAATATATACACTACAGGCCATTAAAATTGCTACACCACGAAGATGACGTAATTGTAATACTCGTGTCGATGTCTCATACCTCTAACGTAAGATTGTATCTCTTAATAAGTAAATTATGCCTGCATTTTAAATATTTAAATTCGATCAATAATGGTATGAAGTATCGATGATAAAATTTTTGTTGTCTCTGGAAGCCTAATTAGATAGGCAACTTCCAAATGGTTTTGGGTACATGCCTTGGAATAGTTGCTTAGTAATATAGATAATGTAAGTAAGGGGCTAAACTTTAACATATTATTTCTGGCCGCGGCCGGAACCTCTAACTTTGGCTACCGCGTGTACTAGAGCCGATCGAGGTTCAGCGTGCGTGGAAACAGAGCTTTGTCGATCGTTGAGATGATCGGGCAGTCTTCCAGTAATACTTTTTGGATGGTCTTGACCGGCGTCTGCCATACTGTTCTACGGAACAGTGATTTTGCCCATGATGCCGACGTTTCCCAGCGTCTGTTCCAAATCAGTTTTTGAGAAGCACTAGCAGGTGTAGCAGTCTCCAGCGAAGGATCAGTTACACGAGATGCAAATGGCCAATGAGATTTCCAGCACTAGACTCCTGAACCTGATTTACTGAAACGCCTCGATTAAAATCAAAAACTGTGTTGCTGCTGGAAGCTGGCGAAGTCGAGAAGTGGGCTGGAGTTCTAGAGTAAATCTACTTCGTGTGATTTGTCTCTCGTGCGCCAAGCATCGCGAATAGTGCGTGTATTCTGGCGGCGCCACGGAAGTTACCAGTAATAGGCGGGATGGACTTTCTACCTCCAAACTGGATATTTAAGTAAATAGTTACTATAGTAATCACAATCTTTGTATTTCTACTAAGCCGTATTAGCTTGAGAGAAGAAAATAATTTTGAGTTATAAAATACGAGTATTTGTTTCTCCTCGCTGCAGTATAGGCACTAAACTGCTTTTTTATCTTCCTTTTACAGGTAAGCAGGATTGCAGGCATATGGAGGGGGCGTGGATGTGGTAAGACTGATTTTTATACCTTCTGTAGTGCTTTGTCCCAGGTCCTATACTTAATAGCTCATTCTCGCGTGATCTGTGTCCATACCGTAACACTGACGAGTTTCTCGAAAAATGATAAATGGTTGAATAGTACAAATACCACCAGTATTCTACTGGTGACTCTAATTTTTTGAACTCTGCTCAAAAATCATGTTGAATTTGGGGATCATACCTCTATTTTGGCATTACCAGCAGTCTCTGCTGAAGAGTGAAAACTGTGATTGAAGAACTCTTTTTTTTTCGTGTTAATTTGTCCGTTTTCTAGGGCTAAAAGAAGATTAAGGCATGTTATGCAGGCACAGGAAGCAGCTCAGCTACTTTCTATTTCTTTTGTGTACTGTGAATGAATTTTTGTTAAGTTTTTAATTTATTACTGTTACCATTATTTCCTTCCTGTTTTATTATTTCATAAAAATGTCAGAAATCTTGAATTTTTTTAAAGTAAATAAAACATTGCACTTCATTGCTACGTCACTTTGTGAAAATAAATCCAGACTAAGGCTGGTTCCATTCTGCAATACAATCGACGTCCGGCGACGATAGCGGAAAACTACCAAATGTCTGTTGCTCGTTTCTTTCGGGCAAGTCGTCGTTTATGAAAAGACAATACGGTGCAATATTTTTTTCACTGTATCATAGGATCTTCGTTCGGCAACAACCTATACTTTCGCATTTCACTGTCGTTGCTTTCTTAATGTTTAGCGGTACAATACTGAGTTTTCTGAGTGTTGCGTATGTTTCAATTACTATTTAATATGAATGGTACACTTCTTAAAAGATTGTTGAATCACACCATTTCTTTAAAAAAAAAAAAATTTTAGTCTTACGTTGTCCCAGAACGAAGCACAGACCGCCAACAGAAAATTTTCATTAGAAAACCTAATCTCAAAAAGCGTGTGCGAAACGCTGCACCCTTGTCAGCTCTATTATTTGCGAATGTCTGACAGCTCTCCATTTATACCATAACGTGAATGTTTTGTCTTACTCTTTCCTTATAATGCTAAACAATTTTTCACTGTAAAATTTACCGAGGACTTTTCCAAAGCTTTTTTTAAATATATTTTCAAAATACATATAGATAAATAAATAAATTCTGGCGGTATAAATTGTCTAACGACTCCTTCGAACACAACAAATGAAAATAAAACCAAGTGAATCAAATTCCTTGACAGTAAAAGTCACAGATAACTGCAGTAGTTATGTGGGTTCCAAGTATTTTTGTAATTTTTCCGTCGGGTGCACAAACTGAACGGTTTGCTCTCGTTAGAATACTACGAGTACCAACAAGGCCGAAATACTGAATTTGGTGTTCGGAAATTGTTTCACAGCGGAAGATCGTAATACAGTCCCTCCTTTCAATCTTCGTACGAACGTAAAAATGGCATATACTGAGATAACCGACCGCTGAATAGAAAAGCAACTACAGTCGCTTAGTAGTGGAAAGGTGTCAGAACGAGATGACGTATCTGCCAAGATTATGCGAAGGAACTTGCTCTCCTTCTAGCAGCACTTACAGGTAGTTTGCTGGACCAGCGAAGTATTCCTAGCGACTGGAAAAAAGCGCGGGTCAGTCTCGTTTTCAAGAAGGGCTGCAGGGCAGATGCACACAATTATAGACCTATATCGTTGGCATCGATCTGTTATAGAATTATGGAACTTGTTGTATGCTAAAGAATTATGTTTTTTGAGGAGAAAATCTCCTCTATAAAAAATCGTCACAGATTCTGGAAACATAGATCTTGCAAAACTCAGCTCACTCTGTCCCTCCACGAACCCGAAAGCGCTGTAGACAGCGACACTCAGGTTGATGCCGTGTTCCTAGATTTCAGGAAGGCGCTTGGCACCGACCGCACTGCCGTTCAGTGAAAAAAATACGAGCTTATCGAGTACCTGTCCAAACTTTCGGTTGGATTCGAGACTTCGTTGCTGATAGAACTCAACACGTCGCTCTTACGGAAACAAAATCGACAGATGTAAAGGTAATTTTCAGAGTACCCCAAGTAATTGTGGTAGAACCGTTACTGTTTGCGGTGTATAAAAATGATGTAATAGCGTCTGATGCCCTTTGAGACTGTTCGCAAATGATGCGGTTGTCTGTACAAAAGTAGCAACGCCAGAAGATAGTAACAATTTGTTGAATGAGTTCCGGAAAACTGAGAAATGGCGCAGGCCCCCTGGCAGCTGATTCCGAATGTAAATAAATGTAACATATTGCGCAAACAAAGGAAAAGAAATCCACTGCTGTACAACTACACTAATGATGGCAAACCGCTGTAAACAGTATCTACCGTAAAATATCTAGGAGTAACTATCCAGAGCGACCCTAAATGGAATGTACATAAAAACAGATAGTGGGGTAATAAGACGCCAGACTGGGATTCATAGAAAGGATCTTAAGGAAATGTAACTCATCCACGAAGGAGGTGGCTTATAAGGTGCTCGTTCGATCGGTTCTTGAGTATTGTTCATCTGTCTGGGATCCCTACAAGATAGTACTGATACAAAAGATAGAGAAGATCCAACGAAGAGCGGCGCGTTTCGTCACGGGAACGAAATACCGAGGGAGCAGTTTCCAGAAAGAGTAGGTTAACATATTACTTCTTGCTATATGCATTTCGCGTAATAACCAAGACGAGAAAATTCGAGAAATTGGAGACAATACAGTGGGTTTCCGGCAGGCATTCTTCCCTCGCGCCGTTCGCGAGTGGAACAGGGTAAGAGGCTTGACTTCGTGGTGCCAAAAGTAGTCTCCGCCACACACCATTAGATGGCTTTAGTGTGATGTACATATAGTTTCACGTCCCCTTAAAAATATTATAAATGACAGTGCTGGAAAACCTCTTACGTTATTTGATTTTCAAACAGCTGAGCAAAACTGAACGTACTCAGACACTGCTCTCTTTACTTATCCTGATCATCACTAAACCGACACACAATATTTTTTTTTAGCGCAACGCAGTCTGACTTTCAATTATCCCTACAAAATAATGCCTCTGACTAATAATAACCTATACCTTTCATGAATCACTTACCTCACAAAAGTCTTCGTTACTCGAACTACTGCAGTATAGCGAGCGCCAATACTGCCAGCTAAATAAAAGATACTAACTACTGATAGGCATAGTTATCAAATCAAAGATTTTGATAGAGAACAATGTATTTAACTTAATCAAAAATTATATATATATATATATATATATATATATATATATATATATATATATATATATATATATACACTCCTGGAAATGGAAAAAAGAACACATTGACACCGGTGTGTCAGACCCACCATACTTGCTCCGGACACTGCGAGAGGGCTGTACAAGCAATGATCACACGCACGGCACAGCGGACACACCAGGAACCGCGGTGTTGGCCGTCGAATGGCGCTAGCTACGCAGCATTTGTGCACCGCCGCCGTCAGTGTCAGCCAGTTTGCCGTGGCATACGGAGCTCCATCGCAGTCTTTAACACTGGTAGCATGCCGCGACAGCGTGGACGTGAACCGTATGTGCAGTTGACGCACTTTGAGCGAGGGCGTATAGTGGGCATGCGGGAGGCCGGGTGGACGTACCGCCGTATTGCTCAACACGTGGGGCGTGAGGTCTCCACAGTACATCGATGTTGTCGCCAGTGGTCGGCGGAAGGTGCACGTGTCCGTCGACCTGGGACCGGACCGCAGCGACGCACGGATGCACGCCAAGACCGTAGGATCCTACGCAGTGCCGTAGGGGACCGCACCGCCACTTCCCAGCAAATTAGGGACACTGTTGCTCCTGGGGTATCGGCGAGGACCATTCGCAACCGTCTCCATGAAGCTGGGCTACGGTCCCGCACACCGTTAGGCCGTCTTCCGCTCACGCCCCAACATCGTGCAGCCCGCCTCCAGTGGTGTCGCGACAGGCGTGAATGGAGGGACGAATGGAGACGTGTCGTCTTCAGCGATGAGAGTCGCTTCTGCCTTGGTGCCAATGATGGTCGTATGCGTGTTTGGCGCCGTGCAGGTGAGCGCCACAATCAGGACTGCATACGACCGAGGCACACAGGGCCAACACCCGGCATCATGGTGTGGGGAGCGATCTCCTACACTGGCCGTACACCACTGGTGATCGTCGAGGGGACACTGAATAGTGCACGGTACATCCAAACCGTCGTCGAACCCATCGTTCTACCATTCCTAGACCGGCAAGGGAACTTGCTGTTCCAACAGGACAATGCACGTCCGCATGTATCCCGTGCCACCCAACGTGCTCTAGAAGGTGTAAGTCAACTACCCTGGCCAGCAAGATCTCCGGACCTGTCCCCCATTGAGCATGTTTGGGACTGGATGAAGCGTCGTCTCACGCGGTCTGCACGTCCAGCACGAACGCTGGTCCAACTGAGGCGCCAGGTGGAAATGGCATGGCAAGCCGTTCCACAGGACTACATCCAGCATCTCTACGATCGTCTCCATGGGTGAATAGCAGCCTGCATTGCTGCGAAAGGTGGATATACACTGTACTAGTGCCGACATTGTGCATGCTCTGTTGCCTGTGGTTCTGTCAGTGTGATCATGTGATGTATCTGACCCCAGGAATGTGTCAATAAAGTTTCCCCTTCCTGGGACAATGAATTCACGGTGTTCTTATTTCAATTTCCAGGAGTGTATATATATATATATATATATATATATATATATATATATATATATATATATATATATATATCAATTCATGACATCCATCTTTACAAATTTCCTTTTTCTGGCGGACACACGTCCAGATCGTCCGCTTACAGCAACTTCTCGAAACTCTGGCATCTCTCACTCCACCTCCACCGGCTCACCTCCAACTGCCCAACGCTATGCGCTGTTCACATCCAACTACCCAGCACTACAATAGCAAATATTCCAACAATGCAAACCAGCCACAGACTGCACACAACACAGTCAGTGATTTTCATACAGAGTGCTACGAGGCGTTACCGACATAAAAATCTGATCAGCCCACTTACAATAGATGTGCTAAAAATATTGATCACATGCGTATAGTAAGGTCGTAGTATTTCCAGGCGTAGTATAGTACAAGAAGGAAGGCAGGAAGACTGTTGTTTAACGTCCCGTCGACATCGAGGTCATTAGAGACGCAGCGTAAGCTCGGTTTTCTTCGAGGATGGGGAAGGAAATTGGCTTTGTCTTATCAAAGGGACCATGTTGCCATTTCCATGCACCGATTTGGGGAAATCACGGAAAATATAGCTCTTGATGGTCTGACAGAGATATGAACCTCGTCCTCTCGATTTCGAATACAGTGTGCTGACCACTGCCCCAGTTCGCTAGGGTGTAGAACAAAGGGAAATATAACGGTGCATTTTAGACAAATCGGAATAACCAGGTACGGAAATAAGAGTTTTTTGTACCTGGAATTTCATATTTTTATTTTCTAAGCCTGCATTTCAGACATTATGGACTTCATATGTATTGGACTGACGGATTAATTCAGAATGTGACTGCGCCCAAGCCGTGAACACCTGATGCTCACGAAATCCCGAAGTCTTTCGGTCCCAGTAGCGCTTGGTTAGACTTGACTTTATCATGGGGCGCCATTCCGGTTGGAACTTGTTCCACGGCAGAGTTCGGTTTTGGCTAGTGGCGGTGCGTTATTGATGAAGCAATGTTGCAGCTACAGCGCCCGAGAGAGAACCTGTAACACACCCCGCTGACGCTACGCACGGTATGCAAACACTTTGGTATTCAGCGTTCACAGGAGGTAAACATTTAATTAGAACATACCTAAACAATAAAAAGGCAGTACACAAATAAACTGCGGTTCCGAGTACATAACCCCGCTGTTTCATAAATCCCTGAGTTGACAAGTGCAGCTAAATATTTTGTGATTATTGACTATAGCGCGCCTAAATATCTCACTTTAATATTTTGTCAAGGAATACGCGAGTGTCTTTGCACTTTGTTATGCAGCGAGGAACACCACGCGTACTCCTCCCTTCTCGTCCTTCAGTCTAATACTTAAATCTACTAACAGTTACGGTCTGCAGTCCCATAGCAGATACGAAATCGTGCGCCATGATTTTCTACTTCCCTTCTTATCAAAGAAACAGTATGCTGGAATATTCAGTTTGTTCACTGTACGAAAAACAGACTAATTACACTAAATTTAAGGATTTGCTGTTGTATTTTTAAAAGCATCATTGTCGCCGTTGAACGTTAAAATTATTTATTTGTAAAACCCCCGAATGCACATTCGGTCTTGACGCATTTTCAAATGGATGTCAGCAACAATCTCGCGCTTTAGCGCATGTCAGAATTTAATAACTATTTACATAAAAATCGATTTTTAATAAACCACGTTTCTGAACCGGACTAAAGTTCTACAAATATTTTATCCTAGCCTCATACAGATTCCTAACCCCCTACCGATAGCCCTAGAATGTTTCATAGCTACGAAAATTCTCGTAAGATTTAAAATTAAAAATTGGGTTGCATGAAGTATGTATAATTAATGCATGAATAGTTCATCTCATTAGCATTATTATCGCGTTCGCCCCACGTTTTTCGTTTTCAAACTTACCATTATTTTCACAGCTATTTTCGCGGGTCAGTAACTGCAAGCAGTTAATTCCATAAATTATCTGAGAGTACGCATTATGAGTGATTTAAAATGGAATGATCATATAAAGTTGATCGTCGGTAAAGCAGATGCCAGACTGAGATTCATTGGAAGAATCCTAAGGAAATGCAATCCGAACACAAAGGAAGTAGGTTACAGTACGCTTGTTCCCCCACTGCTTGAATACTGCTGAGCAGTGTGGGATCCGTACCAGATAGGGTTGATAGAAGAGATAGAGAAGATCCAACGGAGAGCAGTGCGTTTCGTTACAGGATCATTTGGTAATCGCGAAAGCGTTACGGAGATGATAGATAAACTCCAGTGGTAGTCTCTGCAGGAGAGACACTCAGTAGCCGGTACGGGCTTTTGTTTCGAGAACATACCTTCACCGAGGAGTCAAGCAGTATATTGCTCCCTCCTCCGTATATCTCGCGAAGAGACCGCGAGGATAAAATCAGAGAGATTAGAGGCCATACAGAGGCATACCGACAATCTTTCTTTCCACGAACAATACGAGACTGGAATAGAACGGACAACCGACAGAGATACCCAAAGTACCCTTCGCCACACACCGTCACGTGGCTTGCGGAGTATGGATGTAGATGTAGATGTTGTTGTTGTGGTCTTCAGTCCTGAGACTGGTTTGATGCAGCTCTCCATGCTACTCTATCCTGTGCAAGCTTCTTCATCTCCCAGTACCTACTACAACCTAGATCCTTCTGAATCTGTTTAGTGTATTCATCTCTTGGTCTCCCTCTACGATTTTTACCCTCCACGCTGCCCTTCAATACTAAATTGGTGAGCCCTTGATGCCTCAGAACATGTCCTACCCACCGATCCCTTCTTCTGGTCAAGTTATGCCGCAAACTTCTCTTCTCCCCAATCCTATTCAGTACCTCCTCATTAGTTACGTGATCTACCCATCTAATCTTCAGCAATCTTCTGTAGCACCACATTTCGAAAGCTTATATGCTCTTCTTTTCCAAACTAGTTATCGTCCATGTTTCACTTCCACACATGGCTACGCTCCATATAAATACTTTCAGAAACGACTTCCTGACACTTAAATCTATACTCGATGTTAACAAATTTCTCTTCTTCAGAAACGCTTTCCTTGCCATTGCCAGTCTACATTTTATATCCTCTCTACTTCGCCCATCATTAGTTATTTTGCTCCCCAAATAGCAATACTCCTCTACTACTTTAAGTAGTCTAATCTAATTCCCTCGTTTTGCTTTTGTTGATGTTCATCTTATACCCTCCTTTCATGACACCGTCCATTCCGTTCAACTGCACTTCCAAGTCCTTTGCTGTCTCCGACAGAATTGCAATGTCATCGGCGGACCTCAAAGTTTTCATTTCTTCTCCATGGATTTTAATACCTACTCCAAATTTTTCTTTTACTCCCTACACTGCTTGCTCAATATCCAGATTGTATAACATCGGGGATAGGCTACAACCCTGTCTCACTCCCTTTCCAGCCACTGCTTCCCTTTCGTGCCTCTCGACTCTTGGTTTCTGTACAAATTGTAAATTGCTTTTCGCTCCCTGTATTTTACCCCTGCCACCTTCAGAATTTGAAAGAGAGTATTCCAGTCAACATTGACAAAAGCTTTCTTTAGGTCTACAAATGCTAGAAACGTAGGTTTGCCTTTCCTTAATCTTCCTTCTAAGATAAGTCGTAGGGTCAGTATTGCTTCACGTGTTCCAATATTTCTACGGAATCCAAACTGATCTTCCCCGAGGGCAGCTTCTACCAGTTTTTCCATTCGTCTGTAGAGAATACGCGTTAGTATTTTGCATCCGTGACTTATTAAACTGAATGATTGGTAATTTTCACGTCTGGCAGCACCTGCTTTCTTTGGGATTGTAATTATTATATTCTTCTCGAAGTCTGAGGGTATTTCGCCTGTCTCATACATCTTCCCCACCAGATGGTAGAGTTCTGTCAGGACTGGCTCTCCCAAGGCTGCCAGTAGTTCTAATTGAATGTTGTCTACTACCAGGGCCTTGTTTCGACTCAGGTCTTTCACTGCTCTGTCAAACTCTTCACGCAGTATCATATCTCCCACTTCATCTTCATCTACATCCTCTTCCATTTCCATAATATTGTCCTCAAGTACATTGCCCTTGTGTAGACCCTCTGTATACTCCCTCCACCTTTCTGCTTTCCTTTCTTTGCTTAGAACTGGGTTTCCATCTGAGCTCTTGATATTCATACAAGTGGTTCTCTTTTCTCCAAAGGACTCTTTAATTTTCCTGTAGGCAGTATGTATCTTACCCCTAGTGAGATAAGCCTCTACATCCTTACATTTGACCTCTAGCCATCCCTGCTTAGCCATTTTGCACTTCCTGTCGATCTCATTTTTGACACGTTTGAATTCCTTTTTGCCTGCTTCATTTACTGCATTTTTATATTTTCTTCTTTAATCAATTAAGTCAATATTTCTTCTGTTACCCAAGGATTTCTACTAGCCCTCGTCTTTTTACCCACTAGGTCCTCTGCTGCCTTCACTACTTCATCTCTCAAAGCTATCCATTCTTCTTCTACTGTATTTCTTTTCCCCATTCCTGTCAATTGTTCTCTTATGCTCTCCCTGAAACTCTGTACAACCTCTGGTTTAGTCAGTTTATCCAGGTCCCATCTCCTTAAATTCCCACCTTTTTGCAGTTTCTTCAGTTTTAATCTACAGTTCATAACCAATAGATTGTGATCAGAGTCCACATCTGCCACTGGAAATGTCTTACAATTTAAAACCTGGTTCCTAAATCTCTGTCTTACCATTATGTAATCTGTCTGAAACCTCTCAGTATCTCCAGGCTTCTTCCATGTATACAAACTTCTTAGCTATGATTAAACTGCGCTCTGTGCAAACTTCTATCAGGCGGCTTCCTCTTTCATTTCTTAGCCCCAATCCATATTCACCTACTGCGTTTCCTTCTCTCCCTTTTCCTACTACCGAATTCCAGTGACCCATGACTATTAAATTATCGTCTCCCTTCACTATCTGAATAATTTCTTTTATTTCATCATACATTTCTTCAATTTCTTCATCTGCAGAGCTAGTTGGCATATAAACTTGCACTACTGTACTAGGCGTGGGCTTCGTGTCTATCTTGGCCACAATAATGCGTTCACTATGCTGTTTGTAGTAGCTCACCCGCATTCCCATTGCTTTATTCATTATTAAACGTACTCCTGTATTACCCGTATTTGATTTTGTATTTATAACCCTGCATTCACCTGACCAAAAGTCTTTTTCCTCCTGCCACCGAACTTCACTAATCCCCTTGCTTTCAGCCGTTCGCAGTATCAGCACAGCAAGGCCGTTTTGGTTAGTGTTACAAGGCCAGATCAGTCAATCATCCAGACTGTTGCCCCTGCAACTACTGAAAAGGCTGCTGCCCCTCTTCAGGAACCACACGTTTGTCTGGCCTCTCAACAGATACCCCTCCGTTGTGGTTGCACCTACGGTACGGCTGTCTGTATCGTTGAGGCACACAAGCCTCCCCACCAACGGCAAGGTCCATGGTTCTTGGGGGGGGATGTAGATGTAGATATTAAAAATTCACAATAACTAATTGTGAGGAAATCGGTCGGAGGCTACGAGTGTGTATGGGTCTGGGAGAAATTTTTTTTATACTTTCTAGTTAGCCTTGAAGACGTGTTATATTAAAAACTGATTTTTATTTAAATAATTATTTTCAGCATTATTGTTTTGCGTGTGTGAAATAGAAACATGTGGTAAATTTCAGGTTGATATTTTCCATTTCTCTTCAGATGAGTCAACCGAGATGTTGCCACCTCCTACGTATATCTAAAAGTTAAATAGACTTCAGCTCACACGCAGGTACATTCGCGACTGGAACAGGAAATTTCAGTGATACAAAAACTAATCTCCTCGAGACAGCCGTCGGGAAACTGAGTTAATATAGCAGTGTCAAGTAGTTCTAAACATCTTGAAAGTTTCAGGTCTCTAGCACATCGGGGAGTTAGTTTAAAATCAACAGCAAAATTTGTACCGTACAGACAGATGAACAAGAAAGCGACGTAATAAGAACATGTTCAAAATATGAGACAGTTATACAGTGTTTCATCTGGTACAGCTGGGCAGACGTTGGCACCATTTCATTAATTCCTGCCCGTGTTATTCCCTTGTAGTCCTCTTCGAAGGCTCTTTTCAGCACCTAGGAAAAATGGTGTTCGACGGAAGATCGTAAAATATCGTATAATAATTTCTTTTCCTCCTCTGATATCACAGCTGGACAGTTTAAATTACTGGAGAATGTAGTTTGGCGTTTGTGTTATAGAGAGTATTTTCTTTTCGTGTACAGCTCTAGCGAAAGTGGCCTGAATTACGAAGCCAACATGGGGTGCGGTTACTGTCACGAACATCTGAAGAGCATCGAAGTTTAGTTCGATATTTGTGGGCTAAAGGGCATAAACCGAGTTAAGTTCGCAGGGACATGCGTCGCATTTATGTGTACGACTGTATGTACCGTAGGAATGTCTCCAGTTGGTGTGCATTCTTCCAAGAGGGCCTGGCGAACCATAATGATTGGACAAGCTCCGGGAGGCCGATAATAGCTGCAAACCCGCAGAATGTCGAGGCCTTTGAGGCAGGAATTTTGAACGACTGGCGTGTATAGCTGCGAACCTTAGCGCAGCAGTTCAGCATTTCCTATGGTACGACAATGTTCATGGGACGCTGAAATTTCTAAAGTCAGTTCTCGTTGGGTGCCTAAAACCTGACAACAGATCCTGACAGACAACCACAGTGTCCAGTGAATGGTGACAGGCTTGAATCACTTAACGCGTTACGCCGATGAAGGGTATGACTTTCTGAAAGGAATCGTTACTGGTGAAGAATCGTCGGTGTACCACCACACGCCCGAAACCTGGTAGGCCTCTATGGAGTGTGAACATGTTGGCTGCCTCCTACGAAAAGTGACTCAGTCTGCTAGGGAAGTGCTTGTGACAGTGTTGTGGGATATGCATGATGTGTTATTGGTGGACTCTGCTGAACACGGGACCACTGTGAATGCTGCAGCCTATATTAAAACCATTGTTAATTTGCGTCGTGCCGTTGGTGACACACTCCACAACATTGATGCTGACCTTGTCACACTTCTTCATAACAATGGTCGCACAAGTTGTTGCCCCTGCCAAATTGCCAAATTTTGGTGGGATGTGCTCCAGCGTCCACCAAACAATCCGTGCATTGCACCGTAGGACTTCATCTGTTTGGTCCCGTGAAGAAATTCCTGGCCGGCCAACGCATTGCGACAAATTCTCAAGTGGTAACAGCAGTCCGCAGATGGCTGTACTCCAACTAAAAGGGCTTCTACGAACAGGGCATATTTACATTATACCACAATTGGAGAAATGTGTTGAGTACTTTGGTGACCGCGTAGAAATGTAGGTAAAAGTTGTAAGTTCATTTGTGATTCTTTTGTTGTTTTGTTACATATTCAACTTCTTGGTAATAAAATTATTGTGCCTCACCTTCCGATCTTCTCTCGTAGTTCCATTTCAAAAAGTTAGCATCATCACTGGACGGCCATGAACTTGCTCGCGTACGTCAGAAAGTCTATGGGCTGGCAAAAATGGTCGTGTGACTAGGGCCTCCCGCCGGCTACATCGTTCGCCGGGTGCAGGTCTTTCGACTTGACGCCACTTCGGCGACTTGCGCGTGGATGGGGATGAAATGATGATGATGAGGACAGCACAACATCCAGTCCCTGAGCGGAGAAAATCTCCGACCCAGCCGGGAATCGAACCCGCGCCCGTAGGATTGACGCTCTGTCGCGCTGACTCCTCAGCTACCGGGAGCGGACGGCGGAATTGGTACCTCCAATGTATTCACTCATTGAGCATAAATTTTGAGTGGCCTCTCTTAGATGCCTCCCTTCCATAAACTATCGTCGCAAGGTCCACCTCCGTTGCTTGATGACCAAAATCCGAAAGTATAAGATTTATAAATAATTAAAATGGGCCAGCAAAAAGGCATTTTAAACAGCTAAAACATGGAATAAAAGGCAAAATAAAAAACTTTACACAATGCTCATTTATTTTCTAGATCACACTATTCAGGCCGCGCTTTCGTTCGCGGCCACTCTGCTACCATTCCAGTCGCAGTCACAACAATTTTTCTAGTAAGCAGGTAGTGATTACTTTCATCTAGATACACTTCTTGCATTCAACAGTGGAAAATTCTATCAGGCGTATGTCCACCTCCAATGCCTCGGAAGGCAGTCTATGGAGTTCGTGATGATCGTTTCACAGAAATCCCTGTTGACGTCGTTGAAGACACGTCGAATTTACTCCTTAAGTTCGGGAAGTGATTGTCGTTTGTTTTAGTAGACCTTGAACTTCAGAAAACCCCATAAAAAGAAGTCGGATGGAGTAAGAGTGCAACATCTGGGATGCTATTGCCAGTCGCCACGAAATGAGATCACAGCGTGAGGGGATTTCTCATGGATAAAGCTTGTCGCCTCGCGGAATATGTGACAGGTCTCCACGTCTTGCTGAAAAATTATATTGGCTGCATCCACTTCATCCGGAGCAGGGAAGAAGTTGTTTCTGACCATTTCACGACAACGCTCACCATTAACTGTTACTGCATTACCGTCGAAATCTTCGCAAAAACGGGTTCCAGTCACACCAGCTGCCCATAAGCCACACCAAACTGTGCTTCGCAGTGGATGCATGTCGCTCTCTTGAATCACAATCTGATTATATTGAATGAATTTTATCCATAGTGGATGCTGTTGAACTCCGTGACTGTTCCTGTATAGGGTGTAGAAAAACTTCCGCTACCAGTCACTATGAAAGATTATGTATTTGTCACACCACCGCCTTCGGGCTTGCGCCCATCCTCAGGTGTTTAGACATTCATGTGTATGTTTATATTGCTGGAGATCAATAAAGATGAAGCATTATTATTATATTGTAATATTATATTATATTATTATATATATTATACTATCCGGGGCAACGGCCTTGCCGCAGTGGATACACCGGTTCCCGTGAGATCACCGAAGTTAAGCGCTGTCGGGCGTGGCCGGCACTTGGACGGGTCACCATCCAGGCCGCCATGTGCTGTTGCCGTTTTTCGGGGTGCACTCAGCCTCGTGATGCCAATTGAGGAGCTACTCGACCGAATAGTAGCGGCTCCGGTCAAAGAAAACCATCGTAACGACCGGGAGAGCGGTGTGCTGACCACACGCCCCTCCAATCCGCACCCTCATCTGAGGATGACACGGCGGTCGGATGGTCCCGATGGGCCACTTGTGGCCTGAAGACGGAGTGCTATTATACTATACAACAGTTATTATATTGACCTCAAATACGGCAGTTTTATCAGTTAACGAACCCACACAGACAAAAATGTGCCTCATGAGTGAAAATGATTCTTTTTTTGCAGAATTGTTCTCAACTTCTTGGTTTGTAAGAATCCACTCGGCAAAATTTCTCCGTTTCAAATGTTGAATCTTGTATGGGTGCACATGGAGATCCTCTTTCAGAATTCTTTGCAATGAGGCTGTCGAAATTCCCAATTGTCGACAACGACGTTGATGCGTCTTGTGGCGGCTCACAGACGTACTATGCTGCACCAATGCAATGTTTCTTTTCCGAACGTGTAGTACATAAGTTAGTCTAAAATTTGTACCTGACAGATAAACGGGCAAGAAAACGACCTAATAAGAACGTATTAAAAATTTGAGGCACGTGTTCAGGGTTACATCTAGCACAGATGGGCAGACGTGTCCTCTATTAACGACGGGACAGTGGTTTGTGGCACCGTTATGTTGGTACTATTTGATCAGTTACCGCCCCTGTTATGCCGCTGAGGTCTTCTTAGAAGACTCTTTCCAGTGGCTAGGAAAACCAGCGTACACTCGTACGAGGGAGTAACGCACAATAATTTTTGTCTCCCCCCGTATTGCCGCTGGAATGTTGAAATTTCACGACGATATAGTCTGAAGCAGAGGGTATTTTGTTCTCGTGTGCAGTGCTAGCGAGAGAGGTCTAAACTACGAAACAAACACGGCGTGTGTGTTATTGTCGTCGGATTGTGAAGAGCAGCGAAGTGTAGTTCGATATTTGTGGGCCAGAGGGAATAAACCTAGTGAAGTTCGCAGGGACATGCCTGGCGTCACGTCCGAAGATCCCGGGCATTCTACGAATTGTCTCTGTATGCCACTCGCCGGTTCTCTAATGGGTTTTCACGATTATAACATGTTCCGCCTTTGTGAATAGCTCCATGGCAACTGAGAACCTAAAATACATTACCAACAACTGATCTACATCTACATCCATACTCCGCAAGCCACCTGACTGTATGTGTCGGAGAGTACCTTGAGTGCCTCGATCGCTTCTCCCTTCTATTCCAGTCTCGTATTGTTCGTGGAAAGAAGGACCGTCGGTATGCCTCTGTGTGGGCTCTAATCTCTCTGATTTTATCCTCAAGGTCTCTTCGCGAGATATACCTAGGAGGGAGAAATTACTGCTTGACTCCTCGGTGAAGGTATGTTCTCGAAACTTCAACAGAAGCTCGTACCGAGCTACTGAGCATCTCTCCTGCAGAGTCTTCCACTGGAGTTTATCTATCATCTCCGTAACGCTTTCGCGATTACTACATGATCCTGTATGAAGCGCGCTGCTCTCCGTTGGATCTTCTCTATCTCTTCTATCAACCCTATCTGGTACGGATCCCACACTGCTGAGCAGTATTCAAGCGGTGGGCGAACAAGCGTACTGTAATCTACTTCCTTTGCTTTCGGATTGCATTTCCTTAGGATTTTTCCTATGAATCTCAGTCTGGCATCTGCTTTACCGACGATCAACTTTATATGATCATTCCATTTTAAATCACTACTGCTTCCAGTTGTAGCTAAATGATAAGGGATCATTCTTTCTATGTATTCGCAGCACATTACACCTGTCTGCATTGAGATTCAATTGCCATTCCCTGCACCATGCGTCAATTCGCTGCAGATCCTCCTGCATTTCAGTACAATTTTCCATTGTTACAACCTCTCGATATACCACAGCATCATCCGCAAAAAGCCTCAGTGAACTTCCGATGTCATCCAGAAGGTAATTTATGTATATTGTGAATAGCAACGGTCCTACAACACTCCCCTGCGGCACACCTGAAATCACTCTTACTTCGGAAGACTTCTCTCCATTGAGAATGAAATGCTGCGTTCTGTTATCTAGGAACTCTTCGATCCAATCACACAACTTGTCTGATAGTCCATATGCTCTTACTTTGTTCATTAAACGACTGTGGCGAACTGTATCGAACGCCTTGCGGAAGTCAAGAAACACGGCATCTACCTGGGAACCCGTGTCTATGGCCCTCTAAGTCTCGTGGACGAATAGCGCTAGCTGGGTTTCACACGATCGTCTTTTTCGAAACCCATGCTGATTCCTACAGAGTAATTTCTAGTCTCCAGAAAGGTCATTATACTCGAACATAATACGTGTTCCAAAATTCTACAACTGATCGACGTTAGAGATATAAGTCTTTAGTTCTGCACATCTGTTCGACGTCCCTTATAGAAAACGAGGATGACCTGTGCCCTTTTCCAATCCTTTGGAACTCTACGCTCTTCTAGAAACCTACTGTACACCGCTGCAAGAAGGGGGGCAAGTTCCTTAGCGTACTCTGTATAAAATCGAACTGGTATCCCATCAGGTCGAGCGACCTTTCCTCTTTGAGCGATTTAAATTGTCTCTCTATCCGTCTGTTTCGAGTAATCGGAATGACAATCGATATTAAAATAAATACAGTGCTGCGAACTTAAAAAAATTACCAATCAATTTACAAATTGCGTAATATGTGAAACACTGTACATATACAGGGTGTTACAAAAAGGTACGGCCAAACTTTCAGGAAACATTCCTCACACACAAATAAAGAAAATATGTTATGTGGACATGTGTCGGGAAACGCTTAATTTCCATGTTGGAGCTCATTTTAGTTTCGTCACTATGTACTGTACTTACTCGATTCACCGCCAGTTGGCCCAATTGAAGGAAGGTAATGTTGAGTTCGGTGCTTGTGTTGAAATGCGACTCACTGCTCTACAGTACTAGCATCAAGCACATCAGTACGTAGCATGAACAGGTTAGTGTTCATCACGAACGTGGTTTTGCAAAAAATGGTTCAAATGGCTCTGAGCACTATGGGACTCAACTGCTGAGGTCATTAGTCCCCTAGAACTTAGAACTAGTTAAACCTAACTAACCTAAGGACATCACAAACATCCATGCCCGAGGCAGGATTCGAACCTGCGACCGTAGCGCTCTTGCGGTTCCAGACTGCAGCGCCTTTAACCGCACGGCGACTTCGGCCGGCGTGGTTTTGCAGTCAGTGCAATGTTTACAAATGCGGAGTTGGCAGATGCCCATTTGATGTATGGATTAGCACGGGGCAATAGCCCTGGCGCGGTAAGTTTGTATCGAGACAGATTTCCAGAACGAAGGTGTCCCGACAGGAAGACGTTCGAAGCAATTGATCGGCGTCTTAGGGGGCACGGAACATTCCAGCCTATGACTCGCGACTGGGGAAGACCTAGAACGACGAGGACATCTGCAATGTACGAGGCAATACTTCGTGCAATTTACGATAACCCTAATGTCGGCGTCAGAGAAGTTGCTGCTGTACAAGGTAACGTTGACCACGTCACTGTATGGAGAGCGCTACGGGAGAACCATTTGTTTCCGTACCATGTACAGCGTGTGCAGGCACTATCTGCAGCTGATTGGCCTCCACGGGTTCACTTCTGCGAATGGTTCATCCAACAATGTGTCAATCCTCATTTCAGTGCAAATGTTCTCTTTACAGATGAGGCTTCATTCCAACGTGAACAAATTGTAAATTTTCACACTCAACATGTGTGGGCTGACGAGAATCCGCACGCAATTGTTCAATCACGTCATCAGCACAGATTTTCTGCGAACGGTTGGGCAGGCATTGTTGGTGGTCTTGATTGGGGCCCATGTTCTTCCACTTACGCTCAATGGAGCACGTTATCATGATTTCATACGGGATACTCTACCTGCGCTGCTAGAACATGTGCCTTTACAAGTACGGCACAACATGTGGTTCATGCACGATGGAGCTCCTGCACATTTCAGTCGAAGTGTTTGTAGGCTTCTCAACAACAGATTCGGTGACCGATGGATTGGTAGAGGCGGACCAATTCCATGGCCTCCACGCTCTCCTGATCTCAAACCTCTTGACTTTCATTTATGGGGGCATTTGAAAGCTCTTGTCTACGCAACCCCGGTACCAAATGTAGAGACTCTTCGTGCTCGTACTGTGGACGGCTGTGATACAATACGCCATTCTCCAGGGCTGCGTCAGCGCATCAGGGATTCCATATGACGGAGGGTGGATGCATGTATCCTCGCTAACGGAGGACATTTTGAACATTTCCTGTAACAAAGTGTTTGAAGCCACGCTGGTACGTTCTGTTGCTGTGTGTTTCCATTCCATGAATAATGTGATTTGAAGAGAAGCAATAAAATGAGCTCTAACATGGAAAGTAAGCGTTTCCGGACACATGTCCACATAACATATTTTCTTTCTTTGTGTGTGAGGAATGTATCCTGAATGTTTGGCCGTACCTTTTTGTAACACCCTGTATAACATTGTGACGTGTCTGTCTTTAGCTGGACGTGTACTGCAGCAGTCTGAAGGGAGTCTAGCCTTCTCGGGCTTTAATGCCAGTATTGCGGAAGATCAAGATTAAGAACGAGGAAAGAGGCTGTCGGTGTAGCGCCTCGGTGGGGAACGAAGACCGAGGTCAGGGAGGGGGTGAGGGAGGAGGCTGAACTGCCGCAGGGCACGAGACGATTACGGCCAACTTCTGGCGCGGCGGCGCCGGGGTCGACGACCGCTGCGAATAGCACGGCCGCTCCACCCCTTCCGCCGCTCCCCTTTTGTGGGTCAGGGGGAGCACCGGCGCACGCTATGCGGGGCAGCGGGCCGGCGGCCGGGGGTGGCATGGGTTGGCAGCACTGCGGCGCTGCGGGTGCGTGGCTGACCGGGCCGCGAGCTGCGTGCTGCGTGCCGCACGCAACTCGGCGCTCTGGGCACGAACGCCGGGCCGTCGTCTGCGGCGGCATTTCATCGACTCGAATACAACGGCATGTACCCAGTATGTTGTCCCCGACGGTGAGTGTTCATCAGAGACAAGGGTATCGTCAGGAGTGCCCCAGGGAAGTGTGCTGGGTATGTTTTGGGGAAAGAGACCAGACAGCTAGGTCATCGG
This sequence comes from Schistocerca serialis cubense, assembly GCF_023864345.2. Taxonomy (NCBI): domain Eukaryota; kingdom Metazoa; phylum Arthropoda; class Insecta; order Orthoptera; family Acrididae; genus Schistocerca; species Schistocerca serialis. The sequence goes on along the minus strand of NC_064649.1, from coordinate 45,383,906 downwards.
TCTAATCGGGTTAGGAAAGGACGGGGGGAAGGAAGACGGCCATGCCCTTTCAAAGGAACCATCCCGGCATTTGCCTGCGGCGATTTAGGTTCAAACGGTTCAAAGGGCTCTGACAAGGGAACCTCCCCGTCGCACCCCCCTCAAATTTGGTTAAAAGTTGGCACAGTGGATAGGCCTTGAAAAACTGAACACAGATCAATCGAGAAAACAGGAAGAAGTTGTATGGAACTATGAAAAAATTAGTAAAATATACAAACTTAGTCCATACGTAAGATATGAAACATTAATGAGATTGTGAGCTCAGGAGCGCCGTGGTCCCGTGGTTAGCGTGAACAACTGCGGAACGAGAGGTCGTTGGTTCAAGTCTTCCCTCAAGTGAAACGTTTACTTTCTTTATTTTCGCAAAGTTACGATCTGTCCGTTCGTTCATAGACGTCTCTGTTCACTGTAATAAGTTTAGTGTCTGTGCTTTGCGACCGCACCGCAAAACCGTGCGATTAGTAGACGAAAGGACGTGCCTCTCCAATGGGAACCGAAAACATTTGATCGCAAGGTCATAGGTCAACCGATTCCTCCACAGGAAAACACGTCTGATACATTCTATACGACACTGGTGACGGCATGTGCGTCAGATAACAGGAATATGTTGTCGACCCACCTAACTTGTACACTTAGCAAATGGGTAAAAAGGTTCATCTACCTTGCCCGATTTAGGCTTCCTTGTGGATGTCATAATCACTCCCAACAGAGTGATGAAAACATAAGAGTTTGTCACATAAACTGAAAATAAAAAATTAAACTTTTCACTCGATGGAAGACTTAAACCTAGGACTTCTCGTTCCGTAGCTTCTCTCGATAACCACGGGACCATGGCCCTCGTTGACTCCCATTGTCCTTGATGTTGCCTATCTTCGCATGGACTACTCAGTTTGTATATTTTACTAATTTTTTTCATAGTTCCACACAACTTCTTCCTGTTTTCTCGATTGATGTGTGTTCAGTTTTTCAAGGCCAATCCACTGTGCCAACTTATAACTAAATCTGAGGGGGGTGCGATGGGGAAGTTCCCTTGTGAGCACTATAGAACTTAACATCTATGGTCATCAGTCCCCTAGAACTTAGAAGTACTTAAACGTAACTAACCTAAGCACAGCACAGAACACCCAATCGTCACGAGGCAGTGAAAATCCGTGATCCCGCCGGGAATCGAACCCGGGAACCCGGGCGTGGGAAGCGAGAACGCTGCCGCACGACCACGAGCTGCGGACGGCGATTTAGGGAAATCACGGAAAACCTAAATCAGGATGGCCGGACGCGGGATTGAACCGCCGTCCTCCCGAATACTGCGCCACCTCGGGACGAATATTTGCAACGGTACACGAGATAAAAGAAAATTAACACTCGGCGCATCGCGCGATCCAGCAAGAAGCTTACCAGGAGTGCTCCTGGAAGTGGAAACGGCGTTGTGAGTGGTGTATCAATTGCGGAGGAGAGTATTTCGAAGGAGATCATGTACAATAAGTAAAATGGTAGAATAATTTTGTGGACAAAGTTCCGGAATTTTTTGGACAGACCTTGTATATTTGAACATTTTCTGCAAGTTAAAAAATAGATGTCACAGTATGTTAGAGCCCGAGAATTTATTTGAATATCCCGTGTAAGGCTGTATCTGTATTGAGAGTAACTGCCGCAGTGCGTTAGCGGGCGTAAATATATCTGGAGATCTCTTGCGAGTTAAAGAATAGACGTCGCAGTGTGTTAGTGGCCGAAAATGTCATTTGCACCGCGACTACAATACTGTCTGTTCTGAGAGTAACTGCACACCGTGTTAGAGCAAGTATATGCATTTTTCCAAGTTAAAGTATAAATGTCACATTGCATTAATGGCGAAATGTTCATTGGAACGGCTAGCACAAATAGTTTCTATCTGGCAGGAGACTAGTGTTTAACATTCCGTCGACAACGAGGTCATTGGAACGGAGCACACGCTCGTATTAGGGAAGGATGGAGAAGGAATTCAGCAATGCCCTTTCAGAGGACCCATCCCGGCACTTGCATTAAACCGTTTTGGGAAATCACGGAAAGCCTAAATCAGAATGGCCGTACGCCGGTTTGAACCACGTCCTCCCGAATGCGAGTCCAGAATGCTAGCCACTACGCCACCTCGCTCGGTGAAGTGTGCTAGGACCGCAATGGTTCTCTATGTACATAAATGATATGGATGACAGCGTGGGCAGTAATGTGCTGTTGTTTCCTGATGATTGCGCGGTGTACGGTAAGATGTCGAACTTGAGTGACTGTAGGAAGATACGAGTTAGACAAAATTTACAGTTGCTGTGATGAATGGCAGCTAGTTCTAAAAGTGGAAAAAAAATGTGAGTTAATGCGGATGAGTAGGAAGAACAAACCTGTACTCTTCGGACACACTATTAATACACTACTGGCCATTAAAATAGCTACACCACGAAGATGACGTGCTACAGACACGAAGTTTAACCGACAGGAAGAAGATGCTGTGATATGCAAATGATTAACTTTTCAGAGCATTCACACAAAGTTGGCGCCGGTGGCGACACCTACAACGTGCTGACATGAGGAAAGTTTCCAACCGATTTCTCACACACAAACAGCAGTTGACCGGCGTTGCCTGGTGAAACGTTGTTGTGATGCCTCGTGTAAGGAGGAGAAATGCGTATCATCACGTTTCCGACATCGATAAAGGTCGGATTGTAGCCTATCGCGATTGTGGTTTATCGTATCGCGACATTCCTGCTTGCGTCGGTCGAGATGCAATGACTGTTAGCAGAATATGGAATTGGTGGGTTCACGTGGGTAATACGGAACCCAACGGCCTCGTATCACTAGCGGTCGAGATGACAGGCATCTTATCCGCATGGCTGTAACGGATCGTGCAGCCACGTCTCGACCCCTGAGTCAACAGATGGGGACGTTTGTAAGACACAACCATCTGCACGAATAGTTCGACGACGTTTGCAGCAGCATGGACTATCAGCCCGGAGACCATGGCTGCGGTTACCCTTGACGCTGCATCACAGACAGGACCGCCTGCGATGGTGTACTCAATGACGAACCTGGGTGCACGAATGGCAAAACGTCATTTTTTCGGATCAATCCAGTTTTGTTTACAGCATCACGATGGTCGCATCCGTGTTTGGCGACATCGCGGTGAACGCACATTGGAAGCGTGTATTCGTCACTGCCGTACTGGCTTATCACCCGGCGTGATGGTATGTGTTACACGTCTCGGTCACCTCTTGTTCGCATTGACGGTACTTTGAACAGTGGACGTTACATTACAGATGTGTTACGACCCGTTGCTCTACCCTTCACTAGATCCCTGCGAAACCCAACATTTCAGCAGGATAGTGCACGACCGCATGTTGCAGGTCCTGTACGATCCTTTCTGGATACAGAAAATGTTCGACTGCTGCCCTGGACTGCACATTCTCCAGATCTCTCACCAATTGAAAACGTCTGGTCAACGGTGGCCGAGCAACTGGCTAGTCACAATACACCAGTCACTACTCTTGATGGACTGTTGAAGCTGCATGGGCAGCTGTACCTGTAGACGCCATCCAAGCTCTGACTCAATGCGCAGGCCGTTATTACGGCCAGAGGTGATTGTTCTGGGTACTGATTTCTCAGGATCTATGCACCCAAATTGCGTGAAAATTAATCACATGTCAGTTCTAGAATAATATATTTGTCCAATGAATACCCGTTTATCACCTGCATTTCTTCTTGGTGTAGCAATTTTAATGGCCAGTAGTGTGGTATCCTGGTTGACGCAGTCAAGTCGTTTAAATATCTGGACGTAAAGCTGCAAAGCAATGTGAGGTGGAATGAGCATTTGAAAGCTGGGGTGCGGAAGGCAAATGGTCGACATCGGTTTATTGGGAAAATTTTAGGGAAAAGTAGTTCAGGTGTAAAGGAAACCGCATGTAAGACGCTGCTGCGATCTATTACTGAGTACTGCTCCAGTGTTTGGGATTCGTAGCAGATCGGATTGAGAGAAGACATAGAAGCAATTCATAGGCAGGTTGCGAGACTTGCTACCGATAGGTTCGAACTGCACGTAAGTGTTAGAGAGAGGTCTCGGAAACTCAAATGGGATTTCCCTGGAGAGAAAGCGACATTTTCTTCGAAAAACACAAATTTAGTGAACCGGTATTTGAAGCTGACTGCCGAACGATTCTATTTGTCATATATTTTGCAATATACAACGCTACACAACGTACACCATAATATATAAAAATAAACAGAAGACAGTAGTGTGCGAAAAAGTGTCGCGTGTTAATGGTGAGAACTCCATAGTTGTTCAGATCAGACAAAAATTAGACTACATGTATCAGTTTCTCATGAAGGAAAACTTCGAAGATGTGCGACAAGACGGCATTTCCCTACGTGAGCAAGAAACCAAGGGAAAATACCGCAAGTAAAAAGCAACATATTGCTAACGAATTGTTTTTCGATCTTAAAAACAAATCAAACTATAAACATCTTTAATTACAGACAACGCGTCTGGTGAAAGAATGAAAGAAAAAAAACGTGCATTTTCTTGTAGTTGCAACGCCAGAACAAAAATACCCTCAGGAATTTTGCAAACGAAAGAATTCCCTACATAAGCAAGTGCCGAAATCTTCAGATGGATTTTGAGAGGAGTTAATAAATTGTTCAATTTGGTGGCGGTCGTTAAAATGATTCATTTTCAGGACGAGCATATTCTTGGTCTTGATGCTCGAATGAACGCAGAAAAGCCTGCAGAGGCTAGAGCAGGTCAAGAAGCTCAAAATGGCTCAAATGGCTCTGAGCACTATGGGACTCAACTGCTGCGGTCATTAGTCCCCTAGAACTTAGAACTAGTTAAACCTAACTAACCTAAGGACATCACAAACATCCATGCCCGAGGCAGGATTTGAACCTGCGACCGTAGCGGTCTTGCGGTTCCAGACTGCAGCGCCTTTAACCGCAAGGGTCAAGAAGCCTCTGGTGCAAAAAGGAAGAGGCGTGATCTGTGGCCCAGCGCGGGCCGGGGTGACCGAGCGGTTCTAGGCGCTACAGTCTGAACCGCGCGACCGCTACGGTCGCAGGTTCGAATCCTGCCTCGGGCATGAATGTGTGTGATGTCCTTGGGTTAGTTAGGTTTAAGTAGTTCTAAGTTCTAGGGGACTGATGACCTCAGAAGTTAAGTCCCATAGTGCTCAGAGCCATTTGAACCAATTTTGTGGCCCAGCAGGCGACAGCAAGCTGTTTGACCACCCAGGAAGTTGGCGGAACTACATTTTTCAGTCGTAGGCACACTAATGTCAGGTGCCAGTCAGCTAACAAAAACGTCGGGCATCGCCGCTCCAGCCCAGTCCTGGAATGTTCTCTTGGAAGGTCCACTAGCTGCCGTCTCGCCCGTGACAGCTTATTGCCTGTAGGTACACTCTGCCATACGACGGTGAAACTTAACGCTTCATGGCTTCGGGCGCAGTCTAATAATCTTGTTCAGTTTCGATCGGCGCTGTCTAATGATCTTGTTCGCTTTCGATCGTTTCGGTCTTTTGTCGATTGTGAGTATTTCGCGATACTACGGGAAAGCAACAGCGCCAACCATGAGATAAGGTTCACCGAATTCTGCCACCTCAACACCCTCCACCCCATTTCTCATACCGAATCCCAGTTCTCATGGTTAAGGTTCTCATCCGAAGTCTTCTCAGTTCAGCTTGTGTAGCTTTAGGTGAATGCCGTTTCTACATGTCATAACAGTGGAGCCTGCCCTCTGTAAAGAGTACGTTGTACTGTGCTAATTTCAGAGTACATCTCCTTTTGCTATTTTCTAAATTTTTTGTTTGTGTAGTCACTTCTGCCACCTTCCCTCAGTATTCATTCAAATCAGTCACTACACGCAAGTAGCGTCGTAGTCCGTGCCTTCCCACTGTCTGATACTGAATAGAATGATAACATGAGATTCCGACAGCCTAGCAGTATTTATCTCGCCCACTAAACGGAGCAAATTCTTTTCAATCATGTCGCCTGAGATACGAAAACTGTGGCAGTCAGTTTAGGTGTGGCAGATCAGAACGCCACCGCACAGGGGTGCATTAGCGATCCCGACTACGGAGGCAGGTTTTGTCTACTCGCATACTAAGAAAACGAAAAAGAAAGTACTCAAAACCTACTTTGATACCCTGCAAACCAATACGAAGTGAACGCCGATGGAGCGATGCAAGAGAGGCTGTATGATTTTCGTAAATTCTTTATTTAATACTGGTTCTAGGAATAGGCTTTGGTGGCATACTTAATTTTCAAGCGTATACCAGAAATCGTTTTTTCAGCATCTCCATGATGCTCCTCCAAAGTGAAAGGTCTCTGTTGGATTCCTTTCATGTTAATTTCTTAAATCTGTTGTCATCTACGGCATAAATTCCTCTTCTAAATTTACAGTGGTGTTTTTGACTCTCTCTGGGAGGAGACTGAGCAATGGAACGCATTACTTTTACACATAAACAAGAATGATCTGCCACACTACTACACTTTAAAACACAGTTTATATGTATTTCATGTCACACAGTCTCATATGGAACCTACATGCGCTTTTTTATATACTGTATATGATAAGATACTGTCATCCCCCTTCCCTTCTGTGTGAAAGGATGAATGAGCAAATGCATTTCTAGTTGCATGCTTGATGGTAGCAGACAAGCCTGTCTGCTAGAGAACAGTAGGACAAACGTCAGAACAGGTAGCTACGCTTTCTAAAAGCAGTGAGGTTTCTATTCTTAGTATGGTCCTGTCCGTCCCATGTCATGTTGGTACAGCAAGCTGCCTCTCTGGTCACTTCCGTTTGTATCTGTTAAGCACCCTTGGTAGGGGCCCAGGTCAGTCGGTCCGCGGCGAGCGCCTGAAGTGGTAAGATCTCCGGCTAAGCGAGTCTCTGATAAGTCTGTAGGACAATGGATTTCTTAAGTTCAGCCTAAATGAAAATTTAATCAACTTTATTTCAGGTTTAGATCTAAAATACGTTATCTTAAATTGCAACGCAGTGTAATTCGAGTGCGAAGTTCAGAATATCTTCCAGTAGTTGCTTTGTCACTACTTTGTGAGTAAAATGGAACCATGTGTTGATCAGTAACTCTAACTAAGATCATCAATCTTAAATGCGAATGTGTGTGAGATTATAACGTCTTGTCTTGACAATATTTTTCAATGTAGCAACTTTTCATTATGTTCAACCCATGTGGGGTGTACTTTGTGAAACCAGTACCACGTGCTTATACAATTGTTTGACCCATCAGGTTAATAGTAAGACGATAGTAACCAGTTCGAGGTTTTTCTTTAGTAAATTGCGTTTCGATGTAATTTATTTTCATTATCAAAATTATTGTGATGTTATTCTCTTTGTGTAAAACAAGTGACCACGTGAAGCATGTGGTGTAATCATCAAAGTAGCCCTCAGCTATTCTTTTCGGGAAGATTTCACAGAGAGTTAGTATGAATTTAGTATACCAGTGTGTGGTAATTTCATGATGGACAGGATTGCGCTACGAACGTAACTTCTTTGGGTGAAAATTGAATCGGTTGGTTGTGGTTAATTTCCTCTTGCATATGTTTCAACGTTCTTCGTGTGTCATTTTATGAATGCAGTGTTGTATGCACTTTCCCAATTTGATGTGTTCCGTAAGATTACAAACTCACATTTTCACAATCCTAAATAAGGCACCAGTTTAGTTATGAATCAAGTTTAATATGCTGAAATTTTAACAGAACAATCATCAATGTTAAAATAAATGTCCAAATATAAACTGATTTATTTCTTTTTATTTAAATTCTCTTTATATATATATCACTGGTTATCATAAGATGACTTTTAAAAGATTATAATTAATGTTAGTCTGGTTGGGATTTTGGTAAGCTAGACTGGATACCTGGTGAAACAGTTGCACAGTAATGCAAGGTTAACTTCCCCAGATAGCTCACGTCTTTTAACCCGGTTTTTTTGTCTTGAATATCAGCACCGCTTTCAGAACCACTTAATGCATCAACGGTACAAAAGGTCAAACGAACGTCAAACCATTAGTGCTGCCTTTCTCTGGGGCCGGCCGCGATGGCCGAGCGGTTCTAGGCGCTTCAGTCCGGAGCCGCGCGGCTGCTGCGGTCGCTGGTTCGAATCCTGCCTCGGGCGTAGATGTGTGGCGTAGATGTGTGTGATGTCCTTAGGTTAGCTAGGTTTATGTAGTTCTAAGTTCTAGGGGACTGATGACCCCAGATGTTAAGTCCCATACTGCTCAGAGCCATTCGAACCATATTTTGCCTTTCTCTGCGTACGTTGCGTAACTGGTATGGGAACCACAGGTTGGACAGTATCAGAAGCCCCGTAAGTATTTTGTGAGTGTCTCCTTTGTACACTGACTGCATTTTCCCAGTACCCTACGGATGAACCAAGATCTGTTATCATTCACTTCGATATCCCAACAAAACGTTATACCCAAGTATTTGTATGTGCAGACCGATTCCAGATTCAGGATTTTGTAAGCTTAGGATATTACTTTTACGCGTATCGCGAACTGCACATTTGGACGCTCTCTTCGACCTTGCTTCACAAGTCCTATTTACCATGCAATTTGAACCACTATTTCGGACACTAATGCCCCGTGAATTTCTGCTATAGAAAATGAACTGCTATCTCCAGGGGCAGTCGTAGTTGATCGACGTTCCAAGAGGCTACTCCAGGCGGGTGTAAAATGAATGTGCGCAACAGAAAATACTGATCGCGAAAATGAAGAGTTGGCCCTGTCTGACTACCCCCTGTAGCAGACCTTAGGATCTCTTAATGGTGATATTATCTCCTCCTTCTTGCTCTTTAATATATAAGTTACAACATAAACATAAATGAATAATTAAGGGAACTAGTAACTACTAATGATAAACTCTTTTGCTCCTTATACAATTATTGTGGATTAAAACCCCTTTATATGTTACAAATGTATCTATATCAATGTCCAATGGACAGAAAAAGATACAAATCGATTTTCTAACTAATATAAATGATCAACTGCCCAAATGTGCCCCTTTTCATGGCTACGCGATCTAATATAAATAAAGTGAAATGACTGACATCACCTACGTACCAAACACTACAAGACACTACTTTCAAACACACTCCTGGAAATGGAAATAAGAACACCGTGAATTCATTGTCCCAGGAAGGGGAAACTTTATTGACACATTCCTGGGGTCAGATACATCACATGATCACACTGACAGAACCACAGGCACATAGACACAGGCAACAGAGCATGCACAATGTCGGCACTAGTACAGTGTATATCCACCTTTCGCAGCAATGCAGGCTGCTATTCTCCCATGGAGACGATCGTAGAGATGCTGGATGTAGTCCTGTGGAACGGCTTGCCATGCCATTTCCACCTGGCGTCTCAGTTGGACCAGCGTTCGTGCAGGACGTGCAGACCGCGTGAGACGACGCTTCATCCAGTCCCAAACATACTCAATGGGGGACAGATCCGGAGATCTTGCTGGCCAGGGTAGTTGACTTACACCTTCTAGAGCACGTTGGGTGGCACGGGATACATGCGGACGTGCATTGTCCTGTTGGAACAGCAAGTTCCCTTGCCGGTCTAGGAATGGTAGAACGATGGGTTCGATGACGGTTTGGATGTACCGTGCACTATTCAGTGTCCCCTCGACGATCACCAGTGGTGTACGGCCAGTGTAGGAGATCGCTCCCCACACCATGATGCCGGGTGTTGGCCCTGTGTGCGTCGGTCGTATGCAGTCCTGATTGTGGCGCTCACCTGCACGGCGACAAACACGCATACGACCATCATTGGCACCAAGGCAGAAGCGACTCTCATCGCTGAAGACGACACGTCTCCATTCGTCCCTCCATTCACGCCTGTCGCGACACCACTGGAGGCGGGCTGCACGATGTTGGGGCGTGAGCGGAAGACGGCCTAACGGTGTGCGGGACCGTAGCCCAGCTTCATGGAGACGGTTGCGAATGGTCCTCGCCGATACCCCAGGAGCAACAGTGTCCCTAATTTGCTGGGAAGTGGCGGTGCGGTCCCCTACGGCACTGCGTAGGATCCTACGGTCTTGGCGTGCATCCGTGCGTCGCTGCGGTCCGGTCCCAAGTCGACGGGCACGTGCACCTTCCGCCGACCACTGGCGACAACATCGATGTACTGTGGAGACCTCACGCCCCACGTGTTGAGCAATTCGGCGGTACGTCCACCCGGCCTCCCGCATGCCCACTATACGCCCTCGCTCAAAGTGCGTCAACTGCACATACGGTTCACGTCCACGCTGTAGCGGCATGCTACCAGTGTTAAAGACTGCGATGGAGCTCCGTATGCCACGGCAAACTGGCTGACACTGACGGCGGCGGTGCACAAATGCTGCGCAGCTAGCGCCATTCGACGGCCATCACCGCGGTTCCTGGTGTGTCCGCTGTGCCGTGCGTGTGATCATTGCTTGTACAGCCCTCTCGCAGTGTCCGGAGCAAGTATGGTGGGTCTGACACTGAGGTGTCAATGTGTTCTTTTTTCCATTTCCAGGAGTGTATGATCTATAGTGGTGTGCAACTTCAGTGGAAATAAAATTTACGTAATCACAGCTGTTTTAGCTTTATAGCCCCAATAAGCCGTATGTATTGCGTCCGATACACGGGAGTGATGGTTCTTGTACACGTCAGCGACGACGGAAGAACTCCAGCCAAAAAATATAAAAAAAAACCTCATTCAAACACTAGGATGGCAGAAGACGGTCCTCTGACTAGTATAATCTAATACTGTCTTCTCCTCCCTGTGCTCTACAGACAAGAAACTAGACTGGAAACAACCCCCAGGCTGTGGCTAACCATGTCTCCGCAATATCCTTTCTTTCAGGAGCGGTAGTTCTGCAAGGTTCGCAGGAGAGCGCCTGTGATGTTTGGAAGGTAGGAGACGAGGTACTGGCAGAAGTAAGGCTGTGAGGGCGGGGTGTGAGTCGTGCTTGGGTGGCTCAGTTGGTAGAGCACTTGCCCGCGAAAGGCAAAGGTCCCGAGTTCGAGTCTCGGCCCCGCACACAGTTTTAATCTGCCAGGAAGTTTCAAGAAACGCGAACTCCCAGCCACAAGGACGGAATTCAGATAAACGTGAGTATAGACAGGAGAAATGCTCTCAACCACTGAACACTGCGTACTCAAAGATGACTCCCCTACCCAGGGGCGAAGTCCAGAATCGTATAAGTTCGCAACAGTACAGTGCCTAAGTGTCCTAACTGTAACATCTCCTGAGAGCAAAGACATCAAGTCCGTCTGTACCAACAAGAGCTAGTAATGAGCGACCGTCAAACACAGGTGCTCAAAACGGAAGACTCATTCTCTCCACTGCTGGCTTCCCAGAAACCTCCCCCCCCCCCCATCACCCCCCTTCTCCCCTAACTCCAGAAAGCGAATCATATTCTCGAAACCACGGAATATTCTCCCTCTCTACAGATTCTTCCGAACGCCGACCAACCATATTTTAGTCTTTTGTCGTCCTGTTCGCGAGTAAATACCTATCCTCGTTAATTACGAATACATACATTGGTACGCTCCTCAGAATAAAAATCCTCAGACATAAACCAGCCGGCGTGATTTACGATGTAACGCTTCCTCGTTTCTCTCTGCTGCGTCCAGGATTTTCAGAGTTTCCGAAGTGTGATTGGATTGAGCAGTTCCTAGATAACAGAACGCAGCGTGTCATTCTCAATGGAGAGAAGTCTTCCGAAGTAAGAGTGATTTCGGGTGTGCCGCAGGGGAGTGTCATAGGACCGTTGCTATTCACAATATACATAAATGACCTGGTGGATGACATCGGAAGTTCACTGAGGCGTTTTGCGGATGATGCTGTGGTGTATCGAGAGGTTGTAACAATGGACAATTGTACTGAAATGCAGGAGGATCTGCAGCGAATTGACGCATGGTGCAGGGAATGGCAATTGAATCTCAATGTAGACAAGTGTGATGTGCTGCGAATACATAGAAAGAATGCTTTACCATTTAGCTACAATATAGGAGGTCAGCAACTGGAAGCAGTAGTGATTTAAAATGGAATGATCATATAAAGTTGATCGTCGGTAAAGCAGATGCCAGACAGATTCATAGGAAAAATCCTAAGGAAATGCAATCCGAAAACAAAGGAAGTAGATTACAGTACGCCTGTTCGCCCACCGCTTGAATACTGCTCAGCAGTGTGGGATCCGTACCAGATAGGGTTGATAGAAGAGATAGAGAAGATCCAACGGAGAGCAGCGCGCTACCGCGGTACCGAGCTACTGAGAGACGCTCAGTAGCTCGGTACGGGCTTTTGTTTAAGTTTCGAGAACACACCTTCACCGAAGAGTCAAGCAGTATATTGCTCCCTCCTACGTATATCTCGCGAAGAGACCATGAGGATAAAATCAGAGAGATTAGAGCCCACACAGAAGCATACCGACAAGCCTTCTTTCCACGTAGAATACGAGACTGGAATAGAAGGGAAAGCCGATAGAGGTACTCAGGGTACCCTCCGCCACACACCGTCAGGTGGCTTGCGGAGTATGGATGTAGATGTAGATTTAGATATTACCCAGTTATCCTTCCGGCCCCGCTACACCGGCTGGCCGGCACTGTAATGGGCTCCAGTGGTCAGGTGCCCCGACCGTCCGTCTTGGGTTACTTCCTGTGTCCAGCAGGACCAACACACCTGTGTGGGCTTTTCCACCCAGGGCTTGAGTTACGCCTGCCATTTCATTTCCACTGGCGCTCCAACCTCTACTAGTATAGGCAATCATTCTTTACTCCGTTTTGATAATAAAGACACTCTGTCACCTTTCATGCACTATGCGTTAACAACTATTTACAGGCGGTGGCAGTGGCCGAGCGGTTCTAGGCAGTACAGTCCGGAACCGCGCGACCACTACGGTCGCAGGTTCGAATCCTGCCTCTGGCATGGATGTGTGTGATGTCCTTAGTTAGGTTTAAGTAGTTCTTAGTTCTAGGGGACTGATGACCACTGCAGTTAAGTCCCATAGTGCTCAGAGCCATTAGAACCATTTTGAACTATTTACAAGGTGAACGTGACAATGTCAGTCTTCTTTAAATATTCATATACACGATGTACAACCTATCAACTGATACCTAACTCCGGTTGTAAATCACGGCAAAGTATGTAGATGGGTGCTTGTAAGGTGCGAAATTATAGCCACCTTACAACGTATGTCCACTACAAGTAAGAATAAAAAGAAGTTGGAATTTATGAAATCTGTTTTAGCGTGGCTTTTAAGCGAGGTCATACGTAATGTTACAGACTGTACTATTCACAAACACCAAGTGTGTTGAGCACATATTTCGAGTCTTTTATTTGCCCATTTACATCTACATCTATACTTCACAATCAACTGTAAGGTATTTAGTGGAGGGCACTTCGAGTCTCCTGTTCCAGTCGCGAATGGTTCGCGGGAAGAACGATTGTTGGGAAGCCTCTTTGTGAGCGCGAATATATCTAATTTACTTTCACGGTCTTTTAACGAGATGTACGCAGGAGGAAGCAATATATGTGTTGACCTCACACAGTGATGGAGAATGCCTCTCTTGCGTCTCCTGCTACTGGAGTTGGATGAGTATCTCTGTGATGCTTTGGCGTGAACCTGTAACGAAATGTGCTGCTCTACATTGGATCTTCTCTACTTCCCCTATAACAGCTGTGTAGTTACGGACCCAGACTGACGACCAATATTCAAGGATGGTTCAAATGGCTCTGAGCACTATGGGACACCTTCTGAGGTCTCAGTCCCCTAGAACTTAGAACTACTTAAACCTAACTAACCTAAGGACATCACACACACATCCATGTCCGAGGCAGGATTCGAACCTGCGACCGTTGCGGTCGCGCGGTTCCAGTCTGTAGCGCCTAGAACCGCTCGGCCACCCTGGCCGGCAATATTCAAGGAGAACTGAAACTGTGGAGAGGGGCTGTGAGTCGCTCTTGGGTAGGTCAGTCGGTAGGATACTTGCCCGCAAAAGGCAAAGGTCACGAGTTCGAGTCTCGGTCCAGCACACAGTTTTTAATTTGCCATAAAGTTTGAGTATTCAAGAATTCCTCAAATAAAGAGCCTGTAAGCTACTTCCTTTGTTGATGGTTGATGATGTTATTTGGTTTGTGGGGCGCTCAACTGCGCATTCATCAGCGCCCGTACAAAGTCCCAATTGTTACACAGACCAATCCAGCAAATGTCACGAATGATGATGAAATTATGAGGACAACACAGACACTCAGTCCCCTGGCAGAGAAAATCCCTGCCGGCCGCTGTGGTCTAGCGGTTCTAGGCGCGCAGTCCGGAACCGCGCGACTGCTATGGTCGCAGGTTCGAATCCTGCCTCGGTCATGGATGTGTGTGATGTCCTTAGGTTAGTTAGGTTTAAGTAGTTCTAAGTTCTAGGGGACTGATGACCTCAGATGTTAAGTCCCATAGTGCTCAGAGCCATTTGAACCATTTTGAAGAAAATCCCTAACGCGGCCGGGAATCGAACCCGGGACCCCCTTTGTTGTGGATTACACTCCTGAGGATTCTCCCACTGAATCTGGGTCCGGCATCTGCCTTACCCGCGATTAGTTCTATGTTGTCGTTCCACTTTAAATCGTTCCGTACGCATCCTTCTAAACATATCACGGATGTACCTGCTCCAGTGATTGTTCTGAAATCGTATAGTCATACAGTAATATGTCTTTCGGCTTATTTATTCAAAATACGCTACATTTTTTCATGTTCAGGTCAACTGCCTATCCCTGCAGCAAACGCTGGTCCGCTGCAGATGTTCCTGCATTTTGCTACAATTTTCTGCGGTTCCAACTTCTCCGTATACAACAGCGACATCGGCAGAAAGCCTCCTACAACACTTCCTTGGGCTCGCCCGAAGTTACTGTTACGTCTGAAGACATTGTAGTGAAAGTCTAGACAGACAGCTTCGATCCTTTTACAAGTTTAACGTAAAGGCAAAACCACTTAGGACTTTCTGTAAAGTCGGAGGATGGAATTTGACTTTCGAATTCGCTGAAAGCTCTTCGCATGGCTCTCCTTACGCTACTTTTGGTTTCGCTCAATTTTTGTCTATCTCTGAGGCTTTCGCTGTGTTTAAATTTGCCGTGACTGGACAGAATCCTACGACCCGCTTAGTGATTTTGCAGTGGACCAGAATTTTGTTGGTTTCTCAACAAGATCTTTCACTAAGATATAGCGGTGGAAGCTATTGTATATTTCACGCATTGATTTTATAGATGCACGCGTTTCTACGAACTTTTGCCTGTCAAAATTTCCGCATTCTTTTTTTGAGCCGATGGTGCAACATCCTCTCCTTTCCAGCGTTTTCCGAACTGTGTTATTAAACCATGGTGAGCCTTTTCCATCCTTAATCTGTTTAATCAATTCTTCAGAGTGTGATATTCAGTCAGTGCAAACTTTGCCCATAATTCCTCTACGTCCATCATATTCGTTTTTAACAAAGGGAGGCCACTACGTACATATACTTCAAACTTTGTATGCCTTTAGTAGGCCATTAAAACCACATAATGTAATAGTAGTAAGGTGTACTAGTATGTCAATTCTGAGAGAATCGCAAGATGAGTTTTACCCGTCTAACACTAACCACTTGATTTAAAAAAAAATTTCTTTTTGTTCGTTATTGCGCGTTGCATTTTTTCATGACGGACGTCCTATGACACCCGTTCAAGATCATAGTTGATCCGTTGACTCACTTGTTTTATTACAGAGGGCTGTGAACCCTCTGACCGAACACGCCGGTTAAGCACTTGACCACCATAAACTCTAACGACCAGAACATAGGCACAGCTACGTAAGTCACATAATATAAGCGTAAAACTACTCTTGCAATTTTCTCGGAATTTCCAACGTAGTGCAGCTCACTACTTGCACATTACGCTGTTTTAATTGCCTGCTAAAGGTGTAAAGCGTTTAAAGGAAATCCGTGATCCCAACGTAGTGGCCTCCCTTTGTAAGACGCTAAAAACTTTAGCATAAATATTCTCCTAGACTTCTTGTTGAATATATTAACGTTGATAATGTATTGAACGGTAATCTCTGTCTCTGTACTGACAGTGGTGATAGCTACGAGGTGAAAATATTTCTGATGCGTGTGGATAACCGAATTAGCAGCTCAAGACATGGCCTCTAACACTGTGCAGCACTTCTCGGGGCTCGCGATATTGCAAACATATTGGCCGGACAGCAGCTGTGACGTCATGTGGGCGGCTCACGGCGTCTCATTTAACAGCTGCTGTTCGGAGGGTGCGGTTCGAATCTTGTGTTGTGTCCGCTTCCGTGATCCTCGCTTCTATCTTCGACGGCTCAGTCCTGTTACGTCGACGGAGATGGCTTCCAGAGAAAGGTAGGCCTTCCTACGAGCTAAACAATGTCTATTTTAAAATAACTCATGCGGTAAATGAATTTTTCATGAATTCCTGATAGCTGAATACCTCGTCCTTTATTGGCCTTGCTCTAGAATTGATGCGCCGACCTACGACATCCAGATTATGGAGTTTAGGTTGCACGAGAGATCTATTTCACCAAGAGATTGTTTAGCTGTTACGTCAGTTACTTTCCGGTAATAACACTGCCTTTCCCCCTTCAAATTATACAGTGTATCATGTTAGTAATGAAGATCTTCCGTATTTTAGGAAATGTAGTGAAAGTATCGCACATCTGAAGTTTGAACCTTTAGCAAAATAAAATGCTTATAGTCAATGGAGAGGCAAAAGGCTTTGCAAAATACTAAACTTTGTAAGTACATTTTCGAGAATTTGCGACAAGTACACTCACTACATACCATCTTATTAACACTTAAGTACTTTGGTTGTGTTTTTATTCTGTCCTTAATTACAGACATTTTATAAAAGGTTCTTAAGAGTTTCATGAATTATCTGTTGCTATTTGTGTGTCATATTGGTATTATATCATATGCGGTACATTATTTCTACTACACGTTCTACCCTTCTAGGGAATTAAACGTAGCGGTACATAACCGTGGTGTGTGTTATCTCGTAAAACAGATTCTCGCCGGCGGCATTTTTTTGTCTATGTATTACCTTTCACGACAAAAGAAATTTCTAGGTCTTCTTTCACGTGAAGTAAGAACTTTTTTCCGTATTGATGTCATACGTTCCTTATGTTGATCTTTGTGTTTTGCTCGTATTTAACGTATAAAATATGTCGTTCGTCTCACTAATTTGTGAGCATTGGTCTCGCATTATTAATATATACATATGCGCATTCATGAAATACTCTAGAATTTAGATGATAATTTCCGGTAACATAACTATCGAGTTGCATATTAGAGATGAATAATTGTCGCAGAAATAGCGACCGTTCGTATTTGTGCATTATCTACAGCAATTTCATTGAATTATAATTACTTATTTCTCATCTTATTAGTATAAGAGATGAAAGTTGAAATATCACAGGAAATTTCTTGTCTATAGATTACGCACAACTATAGCTTTGTCTACTTGTTTCAGTGCAAAGAAAACACAGTGAGCAAACAGTTTTTGGCATCCATAATCAGTATTTATTCTATTTACTCGCGTGCGCCTTGCGGAAAATTTCTGCTCCGTTAGAACTGCAGTTTGTGTAGCATTTCGACTTACCAGGCAAGCGACTGCTAGGCTAGGCCACGAGCAAACCGATGACGCCCGAAGTTGCCCGAAGTTTGCTGTTTGTGTCTGCGAGCTTCATTCGAATGGGGCGCGCTAACCGACGAATCGTTGCTAGATTGTCACGGTAGAGAGACTTCAGGCGTGACGGTGAACGTAGCGAGAAATGAGCGTGCTGCTAAGGTGACGTACGTCATCGAGGCACTCCGAACTTCACCGGAGGAAGCCGAGCATGGCGTCAGCGATAGCAATGGCTGTTGAAATGTGCTGCGGTAAGATAAGTACCGCCGCTTGACAGAGTATAGCTAAAAGTAGCTACAGAAACGCTTCATTCTCTGTTGGAAGTACATGTTTTATTGGATACTTTTTTGTTACGGAATAGATTAGCGGAATGGGCTAGGTTGAGCTGAGCGTGACAACTCTTTTTTTTCTTTTTTCAAGAAACATTACAGTTTTATTTCCCATTAAAAGAAAATAACATTCAAACCTTTATTCAATTTGAAAATTATGTTATTTTAAAACAATGAATGGGATACACTTCACCAACCTCCTCAGCAATTAGAAAATGCAAATACAATAATTTGTGAAAGAAAACGAATTGAATTAACAGATTTATAAATCCCTGATTATCCATACCTGTTGTGAAATGAGCGACGTGGAGGCTCTATAACATAAAAAATAAAATCAGCTTCCTTAACACAAACAACTATCCACATTTATGAGCACAGTCAATAAAATTGGCGTCAGAGGCGCGCGTGGGAATTCGAATGAATCCAAACAGTGGCGACTTTTGTGTCAGCACATTTTTTATTTGGTACATTGGAGCCGCACTCTAACCCAAGAAGAAAATTTTAGTGCAACCACACACCTGACCAATATTCTAACCATACATTTATTTTTCTCTAATGTTCGTCTCTGTCTTACTATTTGTCTCTGACTGACACACACACACACACACACACATATTCTGAAGAGGAAACGGTATGAAAACGTATGTTCCATTTTCTATTGTTTGCTAAGTAAAAATGTTTGAAGATCGCCTAGAACAGTGCGGCTGAAAGTAAAATAACAAATCCTTAGTAATTGTCATCTCGTGAAATACTATTTACATCTTCCGTTCAGAAATACCATCACCAGTGTCACGGTATTTTTTAGTTCCTGTAGGCAAATGACGTCTTGCTAATGGGAGCTGGCGTCTCTATGCTTTTTGAGTAACACCGCTTTTGTCTCAACTGATGACTGCACGTATGGGGCGGAAGAGCGAGCGTAGTACAGTTTCGTATGAAACCGAATTTGTAAAAGTTTACAGTCGCGATCAATGTCAGAGCGCTACATGAGAAATGTTAAGACCATTCTAAGAAGACAGCATCTTGAACTTAGGGAACACTAATTTTTGTAATGACATTGTGGTTACAGCTACGGTTTGTCGCAGGTTATTAATACAAGTAGTGTTACTTGTTCCTGCTAATTGTGTAGACAAGAAATTGCGTTGCTCGTTAATGTACCGTCCCTGTCTGTTTCGTCGGTCCATATTCCTAGTGCATTTAACTATATATAACTTCGTATTTTGGCCATTCAGTTTTTTTGTGTGTGTCACCTTGAATTCTCTCTTTTGTTGTTTATAAATTCACTTCGTGTGTAATTTCACTATGTGTTACCATCTATGTTACTTATCTAGTTATGCAAATTGAAGGAGGGAGGGAGGGGGGGGGGGAGAAAATAAAGGAAATGAAAGTGATTATTGATATCAGTTGGATCAGGACTTTGTACGGCTTCAACGGCGACGAGTGGATATGCAGCTGATATCAATAATGCCTTTCATTTCCTTTATTTTCTCCCCCCCCCCTTTCTCCTTCATTTTGCATAGTACCGGGTGATCAAAAAGTCAATATAAATTTGAAAACTTAATAAACCGCGGAATAATGTAGATAGAGAGTTAAAAATTGACACACATGCTTGGACTGACATGGGGTTTTATTAGAACCGCCCCATATTGCTAGACGCGTGAAAGTTATCTTGCACGCGTCGTTTGGTGATGATCGTGTGCTCAGCCGCCACTTTCGTCATGCTTGGCCTCCCAGGTCCCCAGACCTCAGTCCGTGCGATTATTGGCTTTGGGGTTACCTGAAATCGCAAGTGTATCGTGATCGACCGACATCTCTAGGGATGCTGAAAGACAACATCCGACGCCAAAGTCTCACCATAACTCTGGACATGCTTTACAGTGCTGTTCGCAACATTATTCCTCGACTACAGCTATTGTTGTGGAATTATGGTGGACATATTGAGCATTTCCTGTAAAGAACATCATCTTTGCTTTGTCTTACTTTGTTATGCTAATTATTGCTATTCTGATCAGATGAAGCGCCATCTGTCGGACATTTTTTGAACTTTTGTATTTTTTTGGTTCTAGTTAAAACCCCATGTCATTCCAAGCATGTGTGTCTATTTGTACCTCTCTATCTACATTATTCTGTGATTTATTCAGTTTTAAAATACTGACTTTTTGATCACCCGCTATGTTTCACAGCTGTCGATTCCGCGTGACGTCTGTTCTTTCTGACACGTCTGAAGGATCACACACCACGCATTCACGTAACTACTTACCTAGTACCGTAGCTGCACTCACAAAACAAAAGCATTCGCGAATTCCTTATTCGTCGCCGTCCTCCACCATTGGGACAAGCTCTTTCCTCTTGCTTTTAAGGAGAAAATGGAGCTTTTATTCTTTTCACTTCATAACGTTCCCCTAAACTGATGTACATGGTCAGATTTCCCTCTGTCAAACAGTAATGAAAATGCTTCCATCTTCTGCCAGTCTCTCTTCTTTCTCTTTTCATTTCCTAACCTGTGTCACCACATTTTCCCCTATCTTTTTTAACTGTGTTTTATCGCGTCCCTCTCTGTCACCGTGTGCTTATTGTGCTATTATAATTTCTAAATGTTCAGTTCTATATTAGATGTAACTTGTAACATGTCTACCGTAACACATGTAAAGTAAAGTATGGAGATTGTCTGGTTAGATGTAAGGATCTGGAGCTCCTGATGTTACCAGATGAAATCCATCCACACCTGCTATAAAAATGGATGTACGAATGTATATATGTGTATTCCACATCTCCTCTTAAATTACTGGACTGATTTCAAGCTAACTTGGTAGACATGTCACCTACTGCATGGAAAGAATGGCTGTGGGATTAAGAATTACCTACCTACGAAAGGAGTGTGCCTCTGCGTCTACGTGTGTCGGTGGGCTGGGGGGGGGGGGGGGGGAGGGAGGGGCAGTTAGAGAGGAGGGGCAAAGGAGATTAATCCATTATTTGACAATGAGAGCACTTAGTAACCTCAACAAACTTTTCACGTAATTTCCGTTACGAAAGTATGCCTCACTGCCGACCCCCAATAAAGAGTCTTTGCCTGGGAGTCAGTTATGTCCGCTACGCGACTCTGTAGTCTGTAACTGCCACAGCACTGACCGACCGACCAATACACACTTTTTCACGCTGCTTGCAAGTGATTTTGTATACATCACTCTGTGCCAAGGGTTCATTTCGTCTTCATAACCGCATAAAAATTTTGATATACGTGGTGTTCAAAAAGTCTCTCCGCGGAGCCGTATGATTGTTAGCCGCGCGTCCTTATGATTGAATTGTGTATTCAACAACAGGGAGGACACTTTCAACATTTAATGTGAAAATTTGTAACTAAAAACGAATATTCAATAAATTAATAACTTGTATTTCACTGAGTTTCATTTCGGTATATGCATTGCGGCATACGGCACGCGTGGCTAACAATCGTACAGCACTGCGGAGAGACTTCTTGAACACCACGTACTATTGGTACTGTAAAATACAGGTCTGTAGTTGCAAGACTTTAACTTCATTTCAACGTTGCCTGAAATGTTTCCGATGTATGGAGTTATGCTCCAGGTTTTGTAATTATTGAATGATTGCTGTTGGCTAGCGTACAGAAGTGATGTAATTTTATGCATTTTATTTTTTCGTTCTGTATTATCAATCAGGGAAGAGATATGTTTGATGGTCTGCAGCTCTGTTTGAAAGGCTGACTCAGATAATGGACCAGATATGAGGCGATCACCATCGAATGAAAATCTGCTTGTTTGCGGCTGTGTGGTGCTGGGAGCTTGCAAGGATGACCCTATCACTGGCTATGTTTGTTTTCTGTAAACGCTGAACAAGCGTGCTCTTGTACTAATGTACTTAGCTCAGAAGAGCTTTCCAGATCCAATGAAAACTGAATTTTCTTACGTTGTGAGTTAAAATGCTGTAGTAATTTACCTAGCTGTCTAGTGATACTGGTCCACAAGAGCAGCATATCATCGACCTATCTGAACCTACACTTAATTTTACAATTCATTGGCTTTTACTATAAGAAAATTTGTTCGAAATTATCCATGAAAATTTCCAATGGTGTAGGACTAAACGCTGAACCCACGCTAGGCCATCAGACTGATTATAGCTTATATTATTGTGAAACTGGAAGTAATTCTGTTCTACACAAATTTGCGTAGCATCGATTCTGTAATTTAATTCCACAGGCTTGTCTAAATGATCTGTTCATATGTTTATATACACATCAGCAGGAACTACTTTAAGTAAGATAATGACATCGAACGATAGTGGTTTAGAACTGGGTTGCATTTTCATAACTTTTATTTCATCAACAAGAGCCATACAATTTCTGATACCAAACTTAGGTTTCAAACTGGTTTTCTTTTTAAGGATGTAATCTAGCCCTTTCGTTAATAAGTAACACCATGCAGAAATGTTTATGTGGGCGTACTGATTTCTCTTATTTTATTATGACACTCACTTCTCCATTTTTAAATATTTTCGCATACAGAGTAGGAAGATGGAGATCGAAATTTCGTAAAAAGATCTTGCTGCAAGAAATATTGTGTTTGTTTTAATTATTGTCATCATAGCGTGCTTGTCATGTTCATGACAATCTTTCCCCTGCCAATAAAACGCAGTCTTTTGTGCGCCCTAGACATAAAATTCCTCTGTGTTAGGTTCTAATCCTTAATCCTCCTACTTGCTTCATTGTTTTCCTTTTATAAAGATCACGCTTATAGAGCGTTTGTCTGCGTAGCGTGATGGTACCAATCCTTGATCTTCCTACGTGCCTACTTATTTTCGTTTTATGAAAATCTTGTTTATATATTGTTTGAGTGGCAATCTTGCACAGAAGTTTTTTTAGTAATATTACTATTGTTTTTTTCCTCGCTTAGGTTTACTGCAGTGTGAGAGAGTTTTTTACCAGACGTGATTAGCTTTCATTTACGATGAACTTTCAGTGGTCATTCTACAAATACGATATTCATAACTTTGCTACGTTTTCTGTCTATAGATTGGAAACAGTTATTCTTTATAAATTTGCGTGTCGTTTACTTACGGTACTTTTCATGTTCCTTTCGTGTTCCGAAGACCCCTTCTTTTCCCCTTGTGGGGGTGGATAAAGACGAAAAAATCTTTGCGTCACTTTCACGTTTTTTTGCGATTTTTCTGCTGTTCTGAACCGACTTTTCTGTATTTGCGATTTCTTGTATTTTACTTTTGGAAAACTCCACAAAACTTGTCGTCATTAAAATATTACTGTAGTGCGGAACAGGTGAAACTACAGTAAAACACCTACGACGCGTCTGATGAAGAATAGTCTTAAATTACAGTCAAGTGAAGATTGGGGGAAGGGGCGTGGGATGAAACTGACACTTATAAAAGTTGAAAATTGCTCTATGGCCGTTGATTTGTAAACCATAAATACATTGTGGATCTAAATATGTATGTCACGAGTCACCGTGGGTGTGGTTCATAGTGCCAGCATAACGAACCCCAGCCACCCCCTCCCACTGAACCGCAAAAAAAAAAAGAACACCGTAGCTAGGTTCCACTTCCGTTAGCTACGCACGCGAAATGTCACTTTTGATGCTATTCTTTCCTGCATTACAACTACCGGAAGGCGAATTTACATGATAAGGCCTGAATCGATTTTGCTACCCCGGTCAAAAGGCATTTTTTGCGTTGGTACTTTGTTTTGTAAGTATGACATATGGAAATCAGCTCTTCCGTTTCCGCTATAGTCAGCACGACAGCTGTTTTCTTCCAGTTGTGTAGGAGGTGTGCACCTTCTTAGTTAGATCTATATTTCTTCTTCTCCATTCAGATTGGTCGACATTTTTAAAATTAAGTAGGAACCTGAAACCAGGCACGGTTCAAAATCGACATAACATTTACCGGAGGAAATCCGCTAACTACAAACCGTATTACCAGAGTCGTTATGGGATTTCATATATGACCAACGAGAAGCCGTTTTGGGAATTCACTTTACCAAAACCTGATGAGGAGCGCCATGTAAAAAGTATGATCAGGGTCCTATTTCTTTTACCCAGCCCTTTTCTTCTGTTGCATCGCATTAAATAGGTACCAATGTCTTATATACAGGGTGGTCCATTGATATTGACCGGGCCAAATATCTCACGAAATAAGCATCAAACTAAAAAACTACAAAGAACGAAACTCGTCTAGCTTGAAGGGAGCAACCAGATGGCGCTGCGGTTGGACCTCTAGATGGCGCCGCCATAGTTCAAACGGATATTATCTGCGTTTTCTAAAATAGGAACCCCCATTTTTATTATATATTCGTGTAGTACGTAGATACATATGAATGTTTTAGTTGGACCACGTTTTTTGCTTTGTGATAGATGGCGCTGTAATAGTCACAAGTGTATAAGTACGTGGTATCACGTAACGTTTCGCCAGTGCGGACGGTATTTGCTTCGTGATACATTATCCGTGTTAAAATGGACCGTTTACCAATTGCGGAAAAGGTGGATATCGTGTTGTTGCATGGCTATTGTGAT
Organism: Schistocerca serialis cubense; assembly: GCF_023864345.2. NCBI lineage: Eukaryota > Metazoa > Arthropoda > Insecta > Orthoptera > Acrididae > Schistocerca > Schistocerca serialis. Next base: position 45,359,333 of record NC_064649.1, on the reverse strand, counting down.
CAAAACGCCCAACGGGCGTGTGCTATGTATACTGCTCGCTATCCTGGACGACATCATCCAAGTGTCCGGACCGTTCGCCGGATAGTTACGTTATTTAAGGAAACGGGAAGTGTTCAGCCATATGTGAAACGTCAACCACGACCTGCAACAAATGATGCCCAAGTAGGTGTTTTAGCTGCTGTCGCGGCTAATCCGCACATCAGTAGCAGACAAATTGCGCTAGAATGGGGAATCTCAAAAACGTCGGTGTTGAGAATGCTACACCAACATCGATTGCACCCGTACCATATTTCTATGCACCAGGAATTGCATGACGACTACTTTGAACGTCGTATGCAGATCTGCCACTGGGCACAAGAGAAATTACGGGACGACGACAGATTTTTAGCACGCGTTCTATTTAGCGACGAAGCGTCATTCACCAACAGCGGTAACGTAAATCGGCATAATATGCACTATTGGGCAACGGAAAATCCACGGTGGCTGCGACAAGTGGAATATCAGCGACCTTGGCGGATTAGTGTATGGTGCGGCATTAAGGGAGGAAGGATAATTGGCCATTTTATCGATGGCAATCTAAATCGTGCAATGTGTGCTGATTTCCTACGTTGTGTTCTACCGATGTTACTACAGGATGTTTCACAGCATGACAGAATGACGATGTACTTCCAACATGATGGATGTCCGGGCACATACCTCGCGTGCGGTTGAAGCGGTACTGAATAGCATATTTCATGACAGATGGATTGGTCGCCGAAGCACCATACCATGGCCCGCACGTTCACCGGATGTGACGTCCCCGGATTTCTTTCTGTGGGGAAAATTGAAGGGTATTTGCCATCGTGATCCACCGACAACGCCTGACAACATACGTCAGCGCGTTGTCAATGCAGTGCGGACATTACGGAAGGCGAACTATTCGCTTTTGAGAGGAATGTCGTTATACGTATTGCCAAATGCATTGAGGTTAACGGACATCATTTTGAGCATGTATTGCATTAATGTGTTATTTACAGGTAATCACGCTGTAACAGCATGCGTTCTCAGAAATGATAAGTTAAAAAAAATGGCTCTGAGCACTATGGGACTTAACTTCTAAGGTCAACAGTCCCCTATAACGTAGAACTACTTAAACCTAACTAACCTAAGGACATCACCCACATCCATGCACGAGGTAGGATTCGAACCTGCGACCGTAGTGGTCGCGTTGTTCCAGACTGTAACGCTTAGAACCCCTCGGCCACTCCGGCCGGCTTATAAGTTCACAAAGGTACATGTATCACGTTGGAACAACCGAAATAAAATGTTCAAACGTACCTACGTTCTGTATTTTAATTTAAAAAGCCTACCTGTTTCCAACTGATCGTCTAAAATTGTGAGCCATATGTTTGTGACTATTACAGCGCCATCTATGACTAAGGGAAAAAAGTGGTCCAACTAAAACATTCATATTTCTTTACGTACTACACGAATATATAATAAAAAATGGGGGTTCCTATTTGAAAAAAAAAATGCAGTTGATATCCGTTTGACCTATGGCAGCGCCATCTAGCGGGCCAACCATAGCGCCATCTGGTTTCCCCCTTCAAACTACACGAGTTTCGTTCATTATAGTTTTTTAGTTTGACGCTTATTTCGTGAGATATTTGGCCCGGTCACCCTGTATAGTTCAGCGGTTGTTGAATACTGTTGATTGGAAATGTATAAAAATATTTGCTTTGGCATTAACTGGCTTAGTGTATAGCAATTTTATTTTATTTAGTCCTCTGGTAATCCATCGAGGATAGTGGGAAGGCACGGGACATGAAGCACTCGAATAATGAAAATTGAAACCAACAGTTTTATTGTAATTCGTACGTCATTTATTCAAAGCTTGCTAGCAGTTTCGAAACGAAAAAGCGTCATCCTCAGGCTCCTAGCTTAATCTCCGATAAACTTACGAACCATAATGATAATGGCCAGCTGAGGCTTCAAACGGGAACAGTGCAACTTATTAAGCATATTACGCCAGCATGCGCACCTACAAAGTCAAGTGCAGCGGGGCCAAAATCCACTGGATTCCATAACTTCCAGTAATAAGCTCACCAGTGGTCAGACAACAACCGAAACTCCAAAGAACATGGAGGCAAGCGGAATCTGGATTGTTTACTTACTATCTGCAGTGAAGGGCGCAGATAACTTAGGGATATCTGGTATACAATTGCCAAACGCGTTTTTTTTATGATCCTGTAATCCCAAAAGAAATGTTTTCTGTTTCATTGATCAGAATCTGCCAGTCTTGAGAGTGACTAAATGTTAGTCCTTCTGATATTATAATGATTGGGATTATTAATTTATGGAAACTGATTTCATTTATTTTGAGAATCCACAACGAAACTTTATCTCGAAACCTAGCAGAAAATCCAAAGAGATTCTGGTCGTATATAAAGTATGCTAGCAGCAAGACACAATCAGTGCCTTCTTTGCGCGATAGCAAAGGAAATACTACAGAGGACAGTGCTGCCAAAGCAGGGTTACTAAGCACAGACTTCCGAAATTCCTTCACCTACCAAGACGAAGTAAATATTCCAGAATTCGAATCAAGAAAAGCTGCCAACATGAGTAACGTAGAAGGAGATATCCTCGGAGTAGTGAAGTAAATTAAATCACTTAACAAAAGTAAGTCTTCCGGTCCAGACTTTATACCAGCTAGATTCCTTTCAGAGTATGCTGATACAATAGCTCCATACTTAGTTCGACGAACGATCCGTCCCCAAACACTGGAAAGCTGCACAGGTCTCACCAATACTCAAGAAAAGCAGTAGGAGTAATCCATTAAATTACAGGCCCATATCGTTAACGTCGGTATGCAGCAGGATTCTGGAACACACACGCATCAAAAAAACTTTAGCATCACCCCAGTTCCCAGAACTCCTGAAGAGAGAAGTTGACTGTGGGTGCAGAGGCGAGAAGAATTGTGAGGTAGAGGCGGCTTCTTTCACGTCTTATCCTCACATTTTAATTTATTTGCATACTGAACGTGCATGCTAGTGTCTCTTGCGGCATTTACTTTCCGATTTGGTTTTTCTTTGTAGACTTCTCTCTTCTTTGGTGCTCTAATTGCCTGAGTCGTTAGGGCGTAGCTTGTAGCAATGCAAATAACTTATCTCTGTGTACCTGAACCAATATTTCATTCTTGTAGTAGTATCTCTCTTTAATGTATCTGGCCAAGGGAACTCTGCTGCGGGCAGAAGCAGGTAGAACGTTCCGCACACTCTCTGGGATCGCACTGTATCTCAAAGTGCAGGTTTCATGCTAGCAGACAGCAAACAGCCGAGCAACCCGTTCAGGCATTATCCTGCAGGTACCTCAAACATGAGCGAGGGAACGGTCGACTGGTGTCGTCTACAACAGAACGGGAAACCAGTGGTGGGAGGGGTGAGAACTCTGCTTGTTGCCAAACTTCTGGTGGAGTCCTGTGCTATCCCCGCCATCCCGCTTCAGACACCGTTTCCTCAAGCTATGTGTAAGGTACCACGTGGTCTGCGATTTTGCAAACCCTGTCCTTTTTGCGAAACTCCACAAAATTTTCACAATTTTCCGACAAACAAGTCTGACCGTAGGAACAGGGCGACACTCGGATCTCGTTTCCACAAACACGAAAGTCATTACAATGAGATTTCCACTCTGCAGCGGAGTGTGCGCTGATATGAAACTTCCTGGCAGATTAAAACTGTGTGCCGGACCGCAACTCGAACTCGGGAGCTTTTCCTTTCGCGGGCAAGTGCTCCACCATCTGAGTTACCCAAGCACGACTCACAACCCGTCCTCACAGCTTCACTTCTGCCAGTACCTCGTCTCCTACCTTCCAAACTGCACAGAGTCTCTTCTGCGAACCCGCGAAAGGCAAAGGTCCCGAGTTCCGGTCTCGGTCCGGCACACATTTTTAATCTGCCAGCAAGTTTCATGTCAGCGAAAGTAGTTGGCAGATACATCATTTACGTGACGATAGCTCGTGAACTGACTTCCAGATCCCTTACTGGAGGGTCAGTTACGCCCTTGCAAACTCACTACTATGTTTCTGCCAGGTGCCTTTCCGAGGTACGAAGGGAACCTATCAAAATTTGTTACATTGATCCATAAATTCGGTGCGTTTGTTGAAAAGTTTCATAAACACAGATCCACATAACAGAGACTTCAGTCGTCAGTAATACACACACCAGAAAAAGTTTTGCATCACCCTGGTTCCCAGAAATCCAGAAGATACACGTTGACTGTGGATGTTGTATCACAGTCCCTTTGACTGTTCAGAGATGTCACTAAACACGCCCAAAGATGTAAACAACTACGCATGAGGAGCGCCTATTAGATGGAAAGGGTCCGACAGCCGATCAGTTCCAGTCATTCCACGAAGAAGGAGATACACTGCTCGTGTTTTCTGTAGTTCAACCATGCCTACACGGTAAATAACGCGTTTCAATCACGTCCGCTTTGTTAGTTTGTGCTAGGAAGGACTCTCAACAAGTGAAGTGTCCAGGCGTCTCGGAGTGAACCAAAGCGATGTTGTTCGGACATGGAGGAGAAACAGAGAGACAGGAATTGTCGATGACATACCTCACTCAGGCCGCCCAAGTCCTACTACCGCAGTGGATGACCGCTACCTACGGATTGTGGCTCGGAGGAACCCTGACACCAACGCCACCATATTGAATAATGCTTTTCGTGCAACCACAGGATGTCGTGTTACGACTCAAACTGTGCGCAATAGGCTCCATGATGCGCAACTTCATTCCCGACGTCGATGGCGAGGTTGATCTTTGCAACCACGACACCATGCAGCGCGGTACAGATGGGCCCAACAACATGCGGAATGGATCACTCAAGATTGGCATCACGTTCTCTTCACCGATGAATGTCGATTATGCCTTCCAACAGACAATCTTCGTACACGTGTTTAGAGGCAACCCGGTCAGGCTGAAAGCCTTAGACGCACTTTCCAGAGACTGCAGCAAGGTGGAGGTTCCAGCTGTTTTGGGGTGGCATTATGTGGGGCCGACGTAGGCCACTGGTGTCATGGGTGGCACCATAACGGCTGTACGATACGTGAATACCATCCTGCGACCGATAATGCAACCATATCTGCAGCATATTGGCGAGGCATTCGTCTTCACGGACGACAATTCGCGCCCCCGTCGTGCACATCTTCTGAATGACTTCCTTCAGGATAACGACGTCGCTTAACTAGAGTGGCCAGCATGTTCTCCTGGGATAGATTGAACATGGCTGTTTATGGACGACCACCACCCTCTCTGAGGGACCTACGTCAAATCGCCGTTGATTAGTGGGAAAATCTGTATCAACAGTGCCTTGATGAACTTGTGGATAGTATAGATGCATGAATCAATACAAGAGGACGTGTTACTTGGTATTAGAGGTACTGGTGTGTACAGCAATTTGGACCACCACCTATGTGGGTCTCGCTGCATGGTGGTACAACATGCAATGTGTGGTTTTCATGAGCAATAAAAAGGGCGGAAATGATGTTTATCTTGATCTACATTCAAATTTTCTGTACAGGTTCCGGAACTCTCGGAATCGAGGTGATGCAAAACTCCACTCCTGGAAATTGAAATAAGAACACCGTGAATTCATTGTCCCAGGAAGGGGAAACTTTATTGACACATTCCTGGGGTCAGATACATCACATGATCACACTGACAGAACCACAGGCACATAGACACAGGCAGCAGAGCATGCACAATGTCGGCACTAGTACAGTGTATATCCACCTTTCGCAGCAATGCAGGCTGCTATTCTACCATGGAGACGATCGTAGAGATGCTGGATGTAGTCTTGTGGAACGGCTTGCCATGCCATTTCCACCTGGCGCCTCAGTTGGACCAGCGTTCGTGCTGGACGTGCAGACCGCGTGAGACGACGCGTCATCCAGTCCCAAACATGCTCAATGGGGGACAGATCCGGAGATCTTGCTGGCCAGGGTAGTTGACTTACACCTTCTAGAGCACGTTGGGTGGCACGGGATACATGCGAACGTGCATTGTACTGTTGGAACAACAAGTTCCCTTGCCGGTCTAGGAATGGTAGAACGATGGGTTCGATGACGGTTTGGATGTACTGTGCACTATTCAGTGTCCCCTCGACGATCACCAGTGGTGTACGGTCAGTGTAGGAGATCGCTCCCCACACCATGATGCCGGGTGTTGGCCCTGTATGCCTCGGTCGTATGCAGTCCTGATTGTGGCGCTCACCTGCAAGGCGCCAAACACGCACACGACCATCATTGGCACCAAGGCAGAAGCGACTCTCATCGCTGAAGACGACACGTCTCCATTCGTCCCTCCATTCACGCCTGTCGCGACACCACTGGAGGCGGGCTGCACGATGTTGGGGCGTGAGCGGAAGACGGCCTAACGGTGTGCGGGACCGTAGCCCAGCTTCATGGAGACGGTTGCGAATGGTCCTCGCCGATACCCCAGGAGCAACAGTGTCCCTAATTTGCTGGGAAGTGGCGGTGCGGTCCCCTACGGCACTGCATAGGATCCTACGGTCTTGGCGTGCATCCGTGCGTCGCTGCGGTCCGGTCCCAGGTCGACGGGCACGTGCACCTTCCGCCGACCACTGGCGACAACATCGATGTACTGTGGAGACCTCACGCCCCACGTGTTGAGCAATTCGGCGGTACGTCCACCCGGCCTCCCGCATGCCCACTATACGCCCTCGCTCAAAGTCCGTCAACTGCACATACGGTTCACGTCCACGCTGTCGCGGCATGCTACCAGTGTTAAAGACTGCGATGGAGCTCCGTATGCCACGGCAAACTGGCTGACACTGACGGCGGCGGTGCACAAATGCTGCGCAGCTAGCGCCATTCGACGGCCAACACCGCGGTTCCTGGTGTGTCCGCTGTGCCGTGCGTGTGATCATTGCTTGTACAGCCCTCTCGCAGTGTCCGGAGCAAGTATGGTGGGTCTGACACACCGGTGTCAATGTGTTCTTTTTTCCATTTCCAGGAGTGTATTTTTGATGTGTGTATATTGTCCTTCACTATTTACGACAGGCTGCCAACGTTGGGGTACCTTTTCGATTCGAGTGTAGAGATCACGTGGTTTTCGGGCGGAGAACTCGTCGAACCTTGTTCGGAGAGCATTTTCATCCGGCAAGGAAGTTCCTTGAAGGTTGTTCGATAGGGAGCGGAAAAGTTGAAAATCTGAGGGCGCAAGATCAGATGTATAAGGTAAGTGCGGAATGACTTCCCAACCCAACCCCTGTATGGGGTTTTGTGTCAGTCTAGTAGAAGGCGGGCGGCGACGTCGTGGATTGGCGTCACTTCACGCTGTCTTTCTGGTTGTTGTTCGTGGACTGCGTCTGCAAGCCTCCTCAGTTGTTGACAAGTGTCAGCAGTGATGGTTACACTTCGGGGAAGCAGTCTGTAGTACACCACACCGTCGCTGTTCCTCCAGATCTACATCTGCATATATACTCCGCTAGCCACCAAGCGGTGTGTGGAGGAGGGCACAATTCGCGCCAAAGTCATATTTCCCCCCTCTGTTACACTCGCGGATCGCGCGAGGGAGAAACGACTGTCTGAACGCCTCAGTACGAGCTCTTATTTCCCTTATCTTTGAATGATGATCATTACGCGATTTGAAAGTTGCTGGTAATAACATATGCTCTACATCATCGGTGAAGATGGGATTTCGGAATTTAGTGAGCAGCCCCTTCTGTTTAGCGCGTCGTCTATCTGCAAGTGTTTCTCACTTCAAACTTTCTATGAGATGGCTAAATGTACCAGTCACGAATCTTGCCGCTCTTCTTCGGACCTTCTCCATCTCTTGAACCAAACCCAACTGGTAAGGGTCCCATACAGACGAACAGTACTCGAAGACTGGACGAGCTAACGTATTGTAAGCTATTTCCTTTGTTGGAGGACTGCACCGCTTCTGGATTCCACCAATAAACCGCAATATAGAGTTCGCCTTACCCGTTACTTGTGTAATCTGATCATTCCATTTGGGATCATTTCGAACAGTCACATCCAGATACTTGACGGATGTTACCGCTTTCAAAGACTGTTCATTTATTTTGTACTCATACATTAATGAGGATTTTCACCTTGTTATACGCAGTAGGTTACACTTACTAATGTTGAGAGATAACTGCCAGTCATTAAACCACGCATTTATTTTCTGCAAATCCTCATTGATTTGTTCACAACTTTCATGTGATACTACTTTCCTGTAGACTACAGCATCATCGGCAAACAGTCTAAGGCCACTGTCAATACCATCAACCACATCGTTTATGTAAATCGTAAAAAGCAGAGGACCTTAACGTTATCTTTTCTAGATTCGTGCAAGTCGTTGTGCGTGGAGTTGCTGCTTTGTTTGGGCTCAGCCATTTGTTTCTTTTCCTTATGTTAGCATAAAGACACTGTTTCTCGTCGCCAATGACGATACGGGGTAGGAAAGGTCGGTGTTGTTCAAGAGCCAATTGACGACATGCAAGCAAAGATGCGTATACGAGCACCCGCTGATTTTTGTGATTTTTGATTTGAGCATACGATATACATACACCCGATTTTTGAACCTTACCCTTTGGATGCAAATGTCGGATGATGGTGGGATAATGACATATCATCACATTTGGCTATTCTCGATGATGATGATGATGATGATGATGATGATGTTTGGTTTGTGGGGAGTTCAACTGCGCCGTTAGCAGCGCCCATACAAATTCCCAACCTTTTCTCAGCCCAATGACGCCACTTTCATGAGTGATGATGAAATGATGATGACAGCACAAACACCCAGTCATCTCAAGGCAGGTAAAAATCCCTGACCCCCGGGAATCGAATCCGGGACCCCGTGCTCGGGAAGCGAGAACGCGACTGCGTGAGCACGAGCTGCGGACGCTATTCTCGAGTACACTGACTTGAATCATTGTGGACTGATGCGTTTAAATCATCTACGTCAGACCCCGAATGTCTCCCTGAACGCGGAGAGTCGCTAATGCCAAAACGATCCTCCTGAGAAAATCATTTCCTTGCCATGCTCTGTTCAACTGCATTATCCCCATACACAGCGCAAATGTTTCTGGCAGTCTCCGCTGCTGTCGCCCCTAAACTAAACTCAGACAGAAGAATATGTCGGAAATATCCCGATTTCTCCACTTGGCACTGCGTTTTTTAGCGTCCACACCTCCACTCATTATCTCCAAATGATAGAATGACGATATCTAGACTCAGATAGCATCAGTGGACTGTTGTTCTTGTGGTCTTCAGTCCAGAGACTGGTTTGATGCAGCTCTCCATGCTAGTCTATCCTGTGCAAGCTTCTTCAACTCCCAGTACCTACTGCAACCTACATTCTTCTGAATCTGTTTAGTGTATTCATCTCTTGGTCTCCCTCTATGACTTTTACCCTCCACGCTGCCCTCCAATGCTAAATTTGTGATCCTTTGATGCCTCAGAACATGAACTACCAACCAATCCCTTCTTCTAGTCAAGTTGTGCCACAAACTCCTCTTCTCCCCAATTCAATTCTATACCTACTCATTAGTTATGTGATCTACCCATCTAATCTTCAGTATTCTTCTGTAGCATCACATTTCAAAAGCTTCTATCCTCTTCTTGTCCGAACTATTTATTGTCCATGTTTGACTTCCATACATGGCTACACTCTATACAAATACTTTCAGAAACGACTTCCTGACACTTAAATCTACCGCGCGACCGCTACGGTCGCAGGTTCGAATCCTGCCTCGGGCATGTATGTGTGTGATGTCCTTAGGTTAGTTAGGTTTAAGTAGTTCTAACTTCTAGGGGACTTATGACCACAGCAGTTGAGTCCCATAGTGCTCAGAGCCATTTTTTTGAACACTTAAATCTATACTCGATGTTAACAAATTTCTCTTCTTCAGAAACGCATTCCTTGCCATTGCCAGTCTACATTTTATATCCTCTCTACTTCGACCATCATCAGTTATTTTGCTCCCCAAATAGCAAATATCCTTTACTACTTTAAGCGTCTCATTTCCAAATCTAATTCCCGCAGTATCACCCGATTTAATTTGACTACATTCCATTTTCCTCGTTTTGCTTTTGTTGATGTTCATCTTATATCCTCCTTTCAAGACACTGTCCATTCCATTCAGCTGCTTTTCCAGGTCCTTTTCTGTCTGACAGAATTACAATATCATCGGCGAAGCTCAAAGATTTTATTTCTTCTCCGTGGATTTTAATTCCTACTCCGAATTTTTCTTTTGTTTTCCTTTACAGCTTGCTCAATATACAGATTGAAAACATAGGGGAGAGACTACAAACCTGTCTCACTCCCTTCCAAACCACTGCTTCCCTTTGATATCCCTCGGCTCTTATAACTACCATCTGGTTTCTGTACAAATTGTAAATAGCCTTTCGCTCCCTGTATTTTACCCCTGCCACCTTTTAGAATTTGAAAGAGAGTATTCCACTCAACATTATCAAAAGCTTTCTCTAAGTCTACAAATGCTAGAAACGTAGGTTTGCCTTTCCTTAATCTATTTTCTAAGATAAGTCGTAGGGTCAGTACTGCCTCACGTGTTCCAACATTTCTACGGAATCCAAACTGATCTTCCCCGAGGTCGGCTTCTACTAGTTTTTCCGTTCGTCTGTAAAGAATTCGCGTTAGCATTTTGCAGCTGTGACTTATTAAACTGATAGTTCGGTAATTTTCACATCTGTCAACACCTGCTTTCTTTGGGATTGGAATTATTATATTCTTCTGAGGGTATTTCGCCTGTCTCATACATCTTGCTCACCAGATGGTAGAGTTTTGTCAGGACTGGCTCTCCCAAGGCTGTCAGTAGTTCTAATGGAATGTTGTCTACTCCGGGGGCCTTGTTTCGACTCAGGTCTTTGAGTGCTCTGTCAAACTCTTCACGCAGTATCATATCTCCCATTTCATCTTCATCTACATCCTCTTCCATTTCCATAATATTGTCCTCAAGTACATGGCCCATGTATAGACCCTCTATATACTCCTTCCACCTTTCTGCTTTCCCCTCTTTGCTTAGAACTGGGTTTCCACCTGAGCTCTTGATATTCATGCAAGTGGTTCTCTTTACTCCAAAGGTCTCTTTAATTTTCCTGTAGGCAGTATCTATCTTACCCCTACTGAGATATGTCTCTACATCCTTACATTTGTCCTCTAGCCATCGCTGCTTAGCCATTTTACATTTCCTGTCGATCTCATTTTTGAGACGTTTGTATTCCTTTTTGCCTGCTTCATTTACTGCATTTTTATATTTTCTCTTATCATCAATTAAATTCAAAATTTCTTCTGTTACCCAAGGATTTCTACTAACCCTCTTCTTTTTACCTACTTGATCGTCTGCTGCCTTCACTACTTCATCCCTCAGAGGTACCCATTCTCCTTCTACTGCATTTCTTTCCCCCATTCCTTTCAATTGTTCCCTTATGCTCTCCCTGAAACTCTGTACAACCTCTGGTTCTTTCAGTTTATCCAGGTCCCATCTCCTTAAATTCCCACCTTTTTGCAGTTTCTTCAGTTTTAATGTACAGTTCATAACCAATGGATTGTGGTCAGATTCCACATCTGCCCCTGGAAATGTCTTACAATTTAAAACCTGGTTCCTAAATCTCTGTCTTACCATTATATAATCTATTTGATACGTTATAGTATCTCCAGGGTTCTTCCATGTAGACAACCTTCTTTCATGATTCTTGAACCAGTGTTAGCTGTGATTAAGTTATGCTCTGCACAAAATCCTACCAGGCGGCTTCCCGTAGCAACCGGAATACTAACATGCAATAAAAGACCCTACGAATCTACGCAGCAATCTAATACATCGCAGCCTCATGCAGATGCTCGTCGTGTTTCGGGTTCCGCGCTTGCTTGCGTTTTTGTTAACTTCGGCCTTTTGCCAAGTTGTCGAAATTTTGCTGTGCACATACTGGCATCGGCGGTCTGTAGTCAGGATGTTGATGAGATCCGCCACTCGCCGTCACTCCACATCGGCCCATGCCAGCAGCAGTGAGCAGCCGCTGCGGCGCTGCGGATGTTGACTCATCTGCAGATGTCTCAGCCGCAGTGACGGCAAGGCCGCAGCTGCAGTGTGCGCTCCCGTCCCGACGATGGACATATAATGAAGGGAGAGTAGTTCATTCCCGTTTGTCGACATCCAGTTTTCATAATTTCACCTGCGCGCTTTTCTATAATCCGAGTCTTGTTCCAAAGGAGATCTTTTCCCACAACCACTGACGTTTCGTTTCATTACTGAATTAATTCATTGGAGTTCCCCCGCCTGGTGACAATTCTTTCTATTCCTTCCTTTATTTATTGATCCGTTGTGTGGCCTGTTTGGATTCATACTCTTCTTTTTCATATACTTACACTACTGGCCATTAAAATTGCTACACCGAGAAGAAATGCAGATGATAAACGGCCATTCATTGGACAAATATGTTATACTAGAACTGACACGCGATTACATTTTCACGCAATTGGGGTGCATAGATCCTGAGAAATGAGTACCCAGGACAACCACCTCTGGTCGTAATAACGGCCTTGATATGCCTGGGCATTGAGTCAAACAGAGCTTGAATGGCGTGTACAGGTACAGCTGCCCATGCAGCTTCAACACTATACGACAGTTCATCAAGAGTAGTGACTGGCGTATTGTGACGAGCCAGTTGCTCGACCACCATTGACCAGACGTTTTCAATTCGTGAAAGATCCGGAGAATGTGCTGGCCAGGGCAGCAGTCGAACATTTTCTCTATCCAGAAAGGTCCGTACAGGACCTGCAACATGTGGTCGTGCATTATCCTGCAGAAATGTAGGGTTTCGCAGGGATCGAATGAAGGGTAGAGCCACGGGTCATAACTCATCTGAAATGTAACATCCACTGTTCAAAGTGCCGTCAGTGCGAACAAGACGTGACCGAGACGTGTAACCAATGGCACCCCATACCATCACGCCGGGTGATACGGCAGTATGGCGATGACGCATACACGCTTCCAATGTGCATTCACCGCGATGTCGCCAAACACGGATGTTACCATCACGATGCTGTAAACAGAACCTGGATTCATCCAAAAAAATGATGTTTTGCCATTCGTGCACCCAGGTTCGTCTTTGAGTACAGTATCGCAAGCGCTCCTGTCTGTCATGCAGCGTCAAGGGTAACCGCAGCCATGGTTTCCGAGCTTATAGTGCATGCTGCTGCAAACGTCGTCGAACTGTTGGTGCAGACGGTTGTTGTCTTGCAAACTGCTGACTCAGGGATCGAGACGTGGCTGCACGATCCGTTACAGCCATGCGGATAAGATGCCTGTCATCTGGACTGCTAGTGATACGAGGCCGTTGGGATCCAGCACGACGTTCCGTATTACCCTCCTGAACCCACCGATTCCATATTCTGCTAACAGTCATTGAATCTCGACCAACGCGAGCAACACTGTCACGATGCGATAAACCGCAATCGTGATAGGCTACAATCCGACCTTTAGCAAAGTCGGAAACGTGACGGTACGCATTTCTCCTTACACGAGGCTTCACAACAACGTTTCACCAGGCAACGCCGGTCAACTGCTGCTTGTGTATGAGAAATCGGTTGCAAACTTTACTCATGTCAGCACGTTGTAGGTGTCGCCACCGGCGCCAACCTTGTGTGAATGTTCTGAAAAGCTAATAATTTGGATATCATAGCATCTTCTTCCTGTCGGTTAAATTTCGACTCTGTAGCACGTCATCTTGGTGTTGTCGGAATTTTAATGGCCAGTAGCGTATATAGTTTTACAATTTAGGCTGAAAACGTTTTGTCCTATATGTGTCTTGACATCGTTTCAACCAGTATTGTCCAGCATTCTACTGGTGAAGACCACAATACCCATTTATTTTTTTCATCATGTGTAATCTCGGTGTCAGAGTGTTCAGAGTAAATTGCATATTGTTTCAATAAATCATATGTTTACCAGACCAAACTCTATCATTCAGCAAGCATTATACAATTGAAATACGGGGGTCCTCCGACCATAAGCAGTACTCGAGGCCCCTGACGAGATCCGGGTGTTATCAGATAATGCCTATAATGTGTGCGGCCGCTGATTTTTCAAATAGCCTGTTAGCTTAATGGGGTAATGTATCGTTTCATGTGACCTGAGTGATAGAATTAACATCAGTGTAATCCGCACACCCACACCACATGTGGCTTCTGGTAGAAGTTCTCCAGTTACTACACCTCCACAACCGCGGCTTCGTCAGCGGTCATTCTTATAGTGGTGCTTCAGACCTGCCATCCACGGTGCTGACAACATTAGAGATCCTGTCACACTTAAAACACCGTGGAAAATACATGACGCTCAAAGGCATTTGGAATGCTTATAATGAAATCAGCAACTATTAAATAAAAGTTGGTAAATTAAATCCACTCAAAACTGTCGCTTGAAAAATGGCTCTGAGTACTATGGGACTTAACTGCTGTGGTCATCAGTCCCCTAGAACTTAGAACTACTTAAACCTAACTAACCTAAGGACATCACACACATCCATGCCCGAGGCAGGATTCGAAACTGCGACCGTAACGGTCGCGCGGTTCCAGACTGTAGCACCTAGAACCGCTCGGCCGCTCCAGCAGGCAAAAACTGTCGCTTATTTGAATATTATCTTTGAGTTGATCCCATCCACCTCACCTAAACTGAATTTTTCATCTTACAACTGAAAAAATTTTTAAAAAATTAAGCGCTATCTAATCTGTCTTACCGTTATTAGTCATCAAAAGAAGACAATACACAAAATGCCGAATATTTTTCTGTGCTGGCAGGTGAACCCACCTATTTTACAAAATCTCTGTGGCTCCTTTATAAGAGAAATTTCAATGCAAACTTTGGTATGCTTTCGGTCACTGCAATGATCTCCATATACTTGGAAACATCGTAACAATCCACATGGTTCAGTTTGGAAGAAACGAAAACTGTTTCATTATCTGAATAGAGAATACTGTTAAACATTGCTAATCAAATGCCAAATAATTTTCCTTTACGTGCTAACACGTGTTACGTCATTACTTTTCATAATTTCAACCACCCGTGAAATATTAACTATGTCAGCATTTCATGCGTCACCGTGGATCCGTTATTATATTCTCGAAATCTCATTACGGTGTTGAACGAGTCAACTGGTTTACAAGCATAATTAAGCTTTTAATGAAGACCTGCTGTTCCTTTAAAAAATCAGTACTTATATTAATCTTAATTTACCTTTAATTTTAGTAACGATCTCTTACTTCCAATTCCAAATAAGGCAGGTGCTGACAGGTGTTGAACTTTGCAGAATCATCAGTTTAAGACACCGTGAAATGCAAAATTCTGACACAAATTATTTGCAGAAGAATGAAAACAACTGGTATATGCCGACCTCGGGGAATCGTAGGAACACGAAAGGCAGTACTAATCCAGCGACTTATATTAGAAGATACACAGAAGCAATTGAAACGTACGTTTATAGATTATGTAAATTTGCTGACTGAAATACATTGCTTGAAATTCTGAAGGCAGCGGAGATAAAATGCAGGGGACGAAAGATTATTTACAATAAGTGAAGAGACGAAACGACCCTTATAAGAGTCGAAAGATATGAAAGGTAACAATAGAGTCGTACCCTATCCCAAATGTTGTTTAAACAGTACGTTGAGCAAGTTGTGAAGGAAAAGAAGGAAAAATTTTGTTGAGGGAATTTCAAAAAAATATACAAATAAATAAATAGATAACTTTAAAGTTTGCTGATGACATCGCAGTTGTGTCAGAGACGACTAAGGACTTGTAAGAGCTGTTCAATGGAATGGACAATGCCTTGAAACGAGATTATGAAATGAACATCAACGGAAGCAAAACAAGGATTATGGAATGTAGTCGAACTTAATCAGGCAGTGATTAAGCCATTACGTTAGGAAATTTTAGAAATAGTAGATCAGATTTGCTTTTCGGGCAGCAAAATAACTGACGATGGCCATGATGAACAGGATATAAAATGTGGACAGGCAATAGGAAGAAAAGCGTTTCTAAAAAAAAGGGGGAATTTGTTAACATCGAATATAGATTTAAGAGTTGGGAAGACTTTTATGGAAGTATTTGTACAGAGTGGAGCAATGTATGGAAGTGAAACATTTGCGATAAACTAGACAAGAAGAAAATAGAGGCTTCTCAAATGTGGTGCTACAGAAGAATGTTGAATATTAGATGGGCGGATGACGTAACTAATGAAGGGGTACTGTATAGGATTGGGGAGAAAAGAAATTTGTGGCACAACTTGACCAAAAGAAGGAATCGGTTGGTAAGACACGGTCTGAAACATGAAGAGATCACCAATTTAGTACTGGGGGAAGTGTGTGTGGGGGGGGGTGGGGGGGAGGGATAAAAATTGGAGAGCGCGACGAAGGCTTGAATACAATAAGAAAATTCAGAAGGATGCAGCGATGAAGAGAGTTGTGCGGCATAGACTATCGAGGAGAGTTACATCAAACCAGTCAGTCTTCGAACTGCAAACGACAACAACAACAACAACAACAACAACCACTCATTGCTATCCGTAAGTAACTGATCACAGCTAGAAATCTGATTTTTTAAAAATTATTACGTTGTAATTCTTTTATACCGCAGCGTATGAGTCTCTGCTTGGTGTTATTCTGTCTTTCTCTGCGAAAAAGCTTGCAGCGGACTGTGTTTTCATAACCGACAAATGCGGTGGAGGTGCGGTGATGGAATGAGGCCAGTTTTTCTGTCTCGGGATCTGATCATCAAATTTTATGCATCGCACGTTTTATATCCATGTATAAGTATTTCAGCATACTACGTGGAAATTGTTGCGAAGCGATCCTTTTGAATAATGGCGCTATCGAGTCCACGAATGAAGGACCAGAGCAGCTTCGATCGTAAGAAATCTGGTGACTTTCCTAGACTGGACCTCATTCATCATCTTCGGAGTGAGTATCGACTCCATGTCATAGTTTCGAAAGTAAACCTAATACTTCTGCTCCAAAATGGTTCAAATGGCTCTAAGGATTATGGGACTTAACATCTAAGGTCATCAGTGCCCTAGACTTAGAACTACTTAAACCTAACTAACCTAAGGACATCACACACATCCATGCCCGAGGCAGGATTCGAACCTGCGACCGTAGCAGCCGCGTGGTTCCGGACAGAAGCGCCTAGAACCACTCGACCACAGCGGCCGGCATTTCTGCTTCAAGTCTGAGGTAAATTTCCTACCCCAAAAAAAGCTTTTTTCTAGCACTCATAACACTGTCGTCTTTGTGACGAGCAGTACTGAGTTTCGGTGGCTTGAGACGACACTGGAAGAGAAGTGAATGTCTCTGCGTGGTGGAACTAGCCCTACTTGTACCTGCGGAACGCCGCACGAAACCGGCGGTATTCCCATGGGAGTCGACAACGCGCCGCAGGTATCGATCCCTCTGAGGATCGATGTTAAGCTGGCCTGCTGAGAAAGTGGACTGGTCTGTCCTTTAACGCTGACATTGCTTCTCCCCCTCTTTTTGTCATTTCTCTATCCTTCTCTCTCTCTCTCTCTCTCTCTCTTTCTTTCTCTCTACCGCTCCTCCTCGTCCTACTTCCTTCCGTTTCTCTTAACACAGTGTGTGTGTGTGTGTGTGTGTGTATGTGTGTGTGTCGTGCTGTAACGAACCGCTCGTCAGTGCCACAATTTACGCACAAGCTACTAGACCACAGTCTATGACCGCACTACAAAAATTTTAGAGTAAAAAGTTCATATTTTTAGATTTCCGGAAGGCTTTCGACACCGTTCCTCACAAGCGTCTTATAAACAAACTGCGTGCCCATGGAATATCGCCTCAGTTGTGCCACTGGATTCGTGATTTCCTGTCAGAAAGGTCACAGTTCATAATAATAGACGGAGAGTCATCGATTAAAACACAAATAACATCCGGTGTTCCCCAAGGAAGTGTTATAGGCCCTCTATTGTTCCTGATCTATATTAACGACATACGAGACAATCTCAGTAGCCATCCTAGATTGTTTGCAAATAATGCTGTCATTTACCGTCTTGTAAAGTCATCAGATAACCAAAACGAATTGCAAAATGAATTAGATATATGTATGGTGCGAAAAGTGGCGATTGATCCCGAATAAAGAAAAGTGTGAAGTTATTCACATGAGTCCTACAAGAAATCCGCTACATTTCGATTAAGCGATAAGTCACACAAATCTGAGGACCGTAAATTCAACTAAATACTTAGGGATTACAATTACAAATACCCTAAATTGGAACGCTCACATAGATAATGTTGTGGGTAGAGCCAACCAAAGACTTCGATTCATTGGCAGAACACTTAGAAGGTGCAACAGGTCTACTAACGAGACTGCTTACACCACGCTTGTCCGCCCTATTCTGGAGTATTGCTGTGCGGTGTGGGACCCGTGTCAGGTGGGACTGTCGGATGACATCGAAAAAGGACAAAGAAGGGTAGCTCGTTTTGTATTATCGCGACGTAGGGGAGATAGTGCCACAAACATGGTACGTGAATTGGAGTGTCAATCATTTAAAACTAAAGCGTTCATCGTTGCGACGGGACCTTCTCATGAAATTTCAATCACTAGTTTTCTCCTCCGATTGCGAAAACATTCTGTTGACACCCACCTACATAGGGAGAAATGATCATCACGATAAAATAAGAGAAATCAGAGCTCGCACGGAAAAATTTAACTGCTCGTTTTTCCCGCGCGTTGTTCGAGAGTGGATCGGTAGAGAGACAGCTTGAAGGTGGTTCATTGAACCCTCTGCCAGGCACTTTATTGTGAATAGCAGAGTAATCACGTAGATGTAGATGTAGATTTGTTAAACAGTGTGACGCGGATTCTCTTATAATCATAATTTACGTATGCATAACTATTTTGTATCGACTTTTTCGTCGGTTTCAGTGAACAGACAGTGTAAATTGTCAGAACTGACATGTCGAAGGTCACGCCAAATTTCCGATGGTATCCATTCTGACTCGTGGCACTTGACCTGACAAAACCGCTAGGACTTCTAAAATAACACCTAACGACATTTTGACAGTTTGAAGTTTATTCATTTCGCGGATAGCAGATTTGTTCCGTACCTCACTCCATCCCAGTCAGGACCGATTATAAAATAATTACTTCCTGTCGCCGGACATGGATGCTCCAGTTTCTGAAGTTGAAGAAATCCATATTCACTTGAGGATGGTTGATATAGAACGTGTGATGTTTATTCCTCTGTGTTACTATCCAGTGACCGATTTTAGAATCACATGAAGCAATGTGTACTAGACTTCGCCGTTCGGCATTTTCTACGGTTTTAAATTTCAGTAAAATATTTGTTCCTAGGCACATGACCATGTTGTAGCGCGGAACATTTTGTCACATTTGGAAAAACCTTACTCGCCCGTGTTCCGGACACACAGTTTCACCTTTACGCTTGCGACTGCGCGGCACAGATGGAACAGTACTTGTAGAGGGCGCGGATTTCGATAGAGGACGCTCCTGTGATGGCCGCAAATGCATATACTTCTCCGCGGAAATTTTTGCTGTAAAGTCGACACAGTGTGCTAGTAGTCTCCAGTAGCGGACACGTGGAGATGGCTGAACGGTTTCCAGCTGAAATGTTGTGGCAAGAAGTCAAAATGATCCGTCTCCAATCGCGAAAACTCGTAGAATGTTCAGCGCGCCGGGAAGACTACAAGAATCACACTTGAAGAACACCTTTCGTTCCTCGCGCGCCGTCCTTCCTGTGTCACCCTCCACAACACCAACTCCCGTATCTTTTATCCCACTGCTGGCGTCCCCCTCTCCTTTATCTCTTGTGCACAGCTGATATGCCCAAGCCATCCTCAT
The DNA here is from genome assembly GCF_023864345.2 of Schistocerca serialis cubense. Classification (NCBI taxonomy): domain Eukaryota; kingdom Metazoa; phylum Arthropoda; class Insecta; order Orthoptera; family Acrididae; genus Schistocerca; species Schistocerca serialis. The sequence continues at coordinate 45,339,446 of NC_064649.1, read as the reverse complement.
CTGTCCACCTTCTCCAATATCCTGATGACACCGCCTTCCTGACTCTCTATCCTACCTGTCGTCCCAATGCACCCTCCAAACTCACCTTGGCCAGTTCACCACTTGGTGTAACCAGTGGTTCCTTCGTGTCAACCCCTCTAAAACCCAGGCAATCATCATAGGCCGCACCACCCGCTCCTTTCATCTCTATGAATTTTACCTCACCTATTATGGTCATCCCATCCAGCTCACCCCCACCCTGAGATACCTTGGCCTCACCCTCAACCGGCACCTAACCTGGACTCCTCACCTCCTGACCATCCAGCAGAAAGCCCATTCCCACCTATGCCTCCTGACTGGCCGGACATGGGGATTGCAACCTTCCACCATCATCAACACTGACAAATCCATCACTGCCTGGATCTCCGCATCCCCTTGCTTTTACAAGACCCTCCAAAACCTAGAACGCCACGCATTTTGCCTTGCCTTCTGCATCTGCCTTCCTTCCCCCACACGGCTCCTGTACGACCTCATCAACCCCTTCCCCCCACCTCCTCCTTTTCCTCCAACATCTCCGCATCCTTTACACTGTCCACAGGCTTGATCACCCCCCCCCCCCTCCCTGGTTTCCTTCTTCCTCTCCACCTCCCGCCCATTGTCGCGCCTCTATCGCTATATCCCTCCCTCTCTCCACCTCCACACCCTCCTTCACCAGGGCATTTTCCAGCACCTCCCCGTCCTGGATGTTGAAATTTGCTTTGACATATACCCTTCCTTCCAACTGTAACTTGGCCGTCCCCCCCCCCCCTCCTCAAGGCCCTCTTTTCCCTCTCCTTCTCCCAGAGCGGATTATCCTCCTTATCCCCCCCCCGACCCCCCACTGAGTCAATGCACTCGCCTCTATCCCTCCCACGTCCTTCCTTCCCCAGCCCTCTACGGCGCGGCCCCCGCCTGTCTTCCCCACTCTCTTCCCCTCTCTCCCTTCTTCCTCACCTCCTTGCTCCTAGAAGATCCTACGTTTTGCTCATAATCATCAGTGTGTTATGTCAGTGTTGTGTTTGGTGCTGTTCTCCTGTGTCAAGGGCTGTGATTTTAATTGTGTGCTGGACTTGTACATAGTGTTACTGTGCTACTGCGCTACGCCGTCCATCGATACTTTTATGCTGCAGCCATACTTCGCCTGTGTTCTTTTAATTGTCCCAGTGTGAGGTTTTTTGTGCTCCATACTTCTTAAGGTTTTTGTCTCCATTTCACAGTCGTCCCCTTTTTGCCTGTTCTCGTCCATTCTGTTCCCCATTTCTTTACATTTTTGTCCGCCATATTTTCTCCTTTGTAATTTTGAATGTTTTCTTCTGTAGCATTATTGTCTTTTGGCTGAAGAGCAGCGCATATGCTGCTGCCAGCCCGCCCCGGATGGGTAATTGTAATTCAATAAAGGAAAAAAGAAAGAACACCTTCGAGGACTTCACTTTGACAATGATGAAGCGGAGCGACCAGTGGTGAGATTGCGACTCTGTCATGAAAGTCAAACATTATACAGCGACGGTATCAACGAAATGGTCTGTCGTGAGAAATGTGTTCTTCGCCAGGATGACTATGTTCAGAAATAAATATATAGACTTGCACAATAAAGATGTTTCCTTTATTTCAAAAGCTAGAACAGCTTTCACATAAAAAATTCTGAGGCATTACTTTTCAGCTTGCCCTCGTTTACTACCACCATTTCGAAACAAATCACAGTATTTCTAATCCATATTAAAACATTATAACGGCTTTAGCGCAAATCCTAGAACCGCAGTTACGATGATACCTTCAGTGTGAAACGTCCCCTTTGAACAATTCTACATGACTGTGCTTAACCTGACACACAATATTTTGTTAGCGCAACGCAATCTGACTTTCAAAATTCCCTACAAAAGAATGACACTGACTAACATTAAACTATACCTTTCACAAATCACTTACCTCACAAAAATCTTCGCTGCTCAAGCTACTGCAGTACAGCGAGCGCCACTACTGCCACCTAAATAGAAGATTCAAACTACTGAAGGCACTAACTACTGATAGGGATAGTTAGCAAATGAAAGATATTAATAGAGAGCAAACAATGTATTTACCTTGATATCATCATATATAAATATATCAGTTCATGAAAAATTACAAAACTCCGCCATCTCTCTCCCCACATCCACCACTGCTGGCGGCTCACCTCCAACTGCGCAACGCTACGCGCTGTTCACATCCAGCTGCCGCTGCCCAACACTACAATGGCGAGTATTACAACAATGCAAAGCAGCCGCAGACTGCACACAGCACAGCCAGTGATTTTCATACAGAGGTGGCGTTACCAATAAAAAAACCTAAACAGCCTACTTACATAGCCCCCATGCTCCCCACAAAAAATTTTACAAATTGGATTGGGCAGTGGCCAATACAGATTTGAAAAAAAATTTTCATAATTACAATAACAAAGAAATCAAATGCACACACTTATTGATACAATGTTGGTCAAAAGCTCAAATTTTCTCACAGTCCATAAAGACAGTCCTAATCGTCCATCACAGTAAAATTGCAGTGTTTTTCTCAAAGTCTGAGCAGTAAAAGAAAATGCACAGGGAAGTAGTGGATTTCCATGCAGTCTTGAAGAAGTAGTGTTGTCCTTGCAACGGAAAGACAGTGCTGACTCTTGACATGCATACAGGTAATGGGCCACAACAGAGCAAACCCACAGCAGAGTCAGTCGAAATTTTGAAGAGTATTGGTAGGTAGGTCATCACAGAGCAGACCCACTGTAGTCCTGGTAGAGATTACGGTATTGGTGGGCCACCAGAGGTGCAGACCCACTGCAGTCCTTGCAGAAATAATTGTATTGATGGATCATCAAAGATGTAGACCCACTGTAGTCCTTGTAGAGATAGCCAGCAGCCATCTGTTGTGACTGTGCAGGTGCACAGTCACCATTGAAGAGACTTGCGGATAATATAGCAAGTCCATAAACCACCACTTGTCCACTCACAAAGTTTTCGGAACTGTCCTTAGAACCAACAATGCTGTTATCCAGTCCCTTGCTGAATTATTAACACATGTGCAAACACTAACAGTCCCTACTTCTAACATATTGTCCATATACTATGACCAACAGAAACGTGTGCAGTGAAATGGAACTGACAAGTTACTTAATTTGATGACATGGCGTTAATTACAATTTTATAACATAAGAATACAATTACAAAGGTACAAAATACAGATAACATTTGTAGTAAAACAGGCTTTACAAAAGAATAGAAATAGACATATACATCAGTGTTACAGGAATTATGACATAAGTAAATACATAAAAGATCAGAATAACTTTTGAAACATCAACTTTACACATGAGCATTAAAACAAAACAGAATAAATAATGTCTAAACATCTTTACAAAGTAAATAACACATTATTAATGCCAATTGTATTTGAGGATAACAGTATTCCTCATCATAGTGAATCTAACTTAGTATTAGAAGAGAAAAAAGTTCTATGAAACAGTACACAGAGACAGGAAGAAAACAAATACACAAGGGTACACAAACATATAGTAGGATAACACAAAAGGGAAAGGACAGGGTTTGTTTTAGTGCAGTATTTTGCATGGAGATCTCCCTTTGTTCATCATTATTCCCAAAACGTCCTATCTAAGCCTGCTTTCTGTATTTATATGTTCACACATTTCTTACCTCAACATTTATTTCCAAGAAAATCCTACCTAAATCTGTTTTCTGTACTTTTTTTCGTATAACTTCTCAAAGCATTTCTTCCAATTCATCGCAACTCATTCTCTTAGAGGCTACCCCCTCTTAAGCTAACTTAAATCTACTGAGCTCAGATGCTAAACTAAGGGACGAGGCAATGCAGCAGCACAAAATAAGTAACACAAACAGCAATGACCAAAAAAATGGAAAATTGCAAAGCAAGCTACAGTAAATCTAAATTACCAAGCAATGTAACATTACAACTAATATGAGGCAATGCGCAGCAAACAAAAAAATAAATCTGGCTTAGCAGAGTAACACAAATTAAAGTTCAGTAGCACTATGCCTGGCAAACAGCAGCTTATATCTAAACATGACATAGCTCACACAGAAAAAATAGTACACTAAAGATAACAATGCAGATAAGGGAAATGTATAATCACATCTTAATGTCTAAGTAATTAAAGTGGTGCACCACAAATTATTCTACAAAAGAAATTAACAAGTACCTGAAAAGAATATTATAGATGCGGTTACTGTTATTAGTTCCTTCTTATTGTTCTCTCCATTCCAAGAGCTCCTTTTTCGAAGAATGTGGATCAGAAAATACTTATTTAATAAATCTGTTGACAGAAAGTGTTCACATTAGCAGATGCATTTAAGTTTATTTTATAAAACCAATGCTGCAACACAGCTGGAAACCAGATATTAAACAAAATGAGCAATCTCTTAACTACAAAGACAATAGATGTAAAATGTTTCTAATCATTTCATTAGGCATTTTAGTAAATATCATAAAGTACGAGCTCCACAGTATGCTTTCAACAAGGAAATGTCAATAGCGAGGACAATGGCCTCCCCTTTCTTTTATTCTACCTGTGCTTCTGATGAGGCACTCACTAATGACTTGTTCTCCCGGCGTCTGACACAGCTGCATGCCCACGACGCATTACGTGCAGGTGGTCACTTAACTTTCTTACGGAAATATTTACGACAGCAGTTTCCGCTACTGTGACAGTCTCATATACAAAATTTCACGGGTCGAGAATTTGCGTTGCAAATGTGTAGAAACAAAACCCTATAAATATAAGTGTCCAAATAAAATATTCGTCAGCATTGTGATACAGTCACGCATTTACGCACATTTCATAACTCTTAAAGCACGATTCTTGGTTTCCAACATACTTCTTATTCCTCATATACGGTAGCATCATCTTATTGATCATACACATATCTCAACAGCATAGTACACATCGTCGTCGTAATAATATCATAACACCTCAGTCAAATCTCAAAAACGTCGTAGCTTTCTGCAATAATTTCAAAACCTAAAAAAAATTCTCTGCTCATTTCAATAGTGTCATCTACCTCAAACGTACTTTAAAATCATGCTCCCTTACGAAATATAACATTCAAAGCTCCCATAGTATCACAATGGTTCCGAAAAAATATGAGCATTTCACAAAGTACAGAAAAAATACAATTTCATAAGTGTGAAGTTATCCAACTGTGTAATTGCGTAAACATGTGTCACTGATGTAGTAAAAAAATGTTTATCTCTCAATTAAATGATCAGATAGCTGCGTAATTTGTGTGTTAGAGAAATATGGTACCGATGTGTAAAGTTGTATAAGCAAATACCATATTAGCTAGGGTTCCTTGTGGTTGCCACACACATGGTACACAAAGTAAGCGTGTACCCCCCTGAGGATTAATGTAATTATACCCTCAGGTGTTACAGATTACAGCAATGGAATGAAATGTATCACGGAAAACTTTCTTTGTAATTCAAAAATCTTTAAAAATAAATGTTTTAAGTACAAAATTAATCACTGAAATGCGTGTGCTGTAGCGCTAAATGTGCATCTTGTTGTAAGATAATCTCTGTGGAAGTGTCGTAGTTATTTTCCTCCGAAAGCTAAGTTCTGCAGAAGCCAATGTACTTACCTCATGATAAACAAAAGTGAAATGCTTTGCGTAGAGATATCTTAGTTATTACGCTTATTGTTGTGATGATGAAATTACTGTGCTGTAACGTATTGTTGTGCTACGGAATAGGCAGTCTCATTGTAGCTATACCACAAAAGTTACTACTAAAACCTGTTTTACTTTCCAGAATAAAACAGAAAACTGTGCAGATATAAAACAGAAACACTGCAAAAGCAACATTGTAAATTGTCACTCATTAGTAGCGTCGTGATAAAATCGTGTAGCTGTCACATAAACTAACCACTGTGCCATCTGGTATCTCACTGAAAGTACTTTAAATCCAGAATATATTTTCAAGTAAACCAAAATGTTACATTAAAATCTCATTAGCAGTACTGGTAAATGTTCTAAGTATGTAAGCCTTATAGTCGTTCCATAATCGTGCAACTAACAAGCAAGAATTTACACACACAATAACACTGTGACGTCTGTTCACTATAACAATGCATTCGTCATTTCTGTTTCAATAAGTTCTCTTGGTTCTTGACTGGATATTTAACTTCAAACATTGTTGCATGTTAACAGATTCTAAATCTGACAAGCATACTAGTAATGTAAAGTGAAAAGTTTTATGGCAATGACAAAGTTAAAAAGCAGATTATCTATCAATAAACGGTTTTACATGTGAAATGTGGTGTAAACCTTTACTCTTCCTAGTACGCAGACTTTCAACTGAAAAGCAATTGTCATGTTTTATACGTCGGTAAGGAATGCTAAAATTTTTCTCAAGGTTAGCGTCTATGTTATCTTTCTCTGAGCCACCTGGCGCACGCGGCTGCCTGCTGTGCGAGTCATTGTCTGTCTCTTTGTTGGCGCGCGTCGTTATTGGGATTAGGAGACCTAACTTCTAGTAGTTTACACAGTTTCTTTCTTGTCGGCCACGTGGTGGAGAATTTCTCCCTGAATCGTAACTGCGTGCTGAACTGTTGCGTCTGAAATTATTCTGCCTCCCTTGACAATAATAGTTCTGGTTACCATATTGTCTATTTCTATGGTTATCTCTGTCATATTCATTTCTACGGAAATGCGATCTTTCTCTGTAACTATTATTCTGCCAGCAGTTGTCATAAGGGTGGTGTCTCTTTTGGTCACGATTTGTGTTGTGAGAATAGCCTTGTCGTGTCCAGTTATTACTTCTGTCGTCACGGAATTGTGACGGATGTGACCTGTAGTGATTGTTTTCCCGGTTTCGCGTTCCGCGATTGTCAGTGTCAATTTCTAATTCTTGTAAGAGTCCCTGAAATGCTTCAATGTCGTCTTTGCAACGTCCTGCCAAAATAATATGTCGTAAATGTTCAGGCAGTTTGATTAAGCAAATGCGGATGAGTTCTGAGGGGCTGTATGGGTTTGAAAAATACTGATTCTTATGCAACATGTCTTCAAAATATTTCATAAGACTGGAAAATTCAGATTGTTCAAAACGTTTCATCATTATGATGCTATGTTTTACTCGGTCATGTGTGGCTTGAGACCAATATGCTGAGAGGAAGGCATGGTAAAACTCTCCTTCACTGTGGCAATCGTGAATTACCGATCGCATTCTTACAGCTGGTTCATTCTCCAAGTAGCCACACATAAATTCTAATCTGTGTTCTAACGACCAGTTGGGAGGAAAACAGTGCGAGAATTGATGGAGCCATGCTTGTGGATGAATGTCGTTGCCAGAATTCTTAAATGTTTTGAATTTACGTGTAGTAATGAACAGCTTATAGTCAAAATCATCATGTCGGCGAGTCGCATATCGGTCATTGTTAGGTCGTGTCGGCCGTTCCATATCAAAATTCGGTGCACATTGCCAATTTCTTTCATAACTTCCGAAATGCCCTGTGTTATTATTTTGTGGCTGTTCCGTATTTCTGTGTCCCTCTTCCCGTATTGGGGCGCGAGTATCCTCTGAAATACGTAATTCTTGTATTACCTGTGTCAGCTGATCTTATACTTCCCGGATTTCTCTTTTGTACTGTGTATTGATTTGATTTTTATTCTGTTTGAATTTTCTAATTTGTTCATACTCTTCTGTGTCAGTGAAGGCTACAGGTCTTGTGTCATTCAGATCATCATCTACCTTTGTAGATAAGTTAGTGACCTGATCCGAAAGTTCGGCTACTTTCTCCGATAGTGAACACATTTCCTCAGTGTGTTTTTCTGAACCAAGTTTCAGAGTGTCCATTTGTGTTGAAATCGAATCTACTGTGTCCTTTAAGTTTTCCTGAGTTATTGCAAGTTGCGTAACCGAATCGGTAGATGCAACTGAGTCAATTTTAGCCCACAAGGTCTCATGATTTTCATGAACAATGGCTTGCAGTTCTTTTATGGCTGCTTCGTGATTCTGTAATGCATTTTCATGCCGCGAAAAAATAGGTTGAAAATGCTCACAAATTTGTGTTTTTACGTCATTACAGACTTTTTGACATTTAGATTCAATGTTATGTAACTCAGTAGTTAAATCTTCACGTGTTTGTTCAAGTGTGGTGTCTAACTTTTGAAGATTTTGTTCCATTGTGTCTAACTGTTGCTGTGTTTGTCTCTGATGTTGTTCCATTGTGTCTAACTTTTTAAGATTTTGTTCCACTGTGTCTAACTTTCGAAGATTTTGTTCCATTGTGTCTAACTTTTCAAGCTTTTGTCCCATTTGTTGCATTAATTGTAATAACAATGCACTGGTGTCTGAAACATGTTCCTCAGTGCTTTTCGGCAGTGAATTTGCACCGGCAACATTCACATTTTGACAAGCGGAAAACGTGTCTTGACTCATTTGAGAAAACGGTGAGGACGCAAAACCTGAATCTACAGTGTTTGCAAAATTGTGTCCTATCATTTCGGATTCCTGAGGCGAGCTGTTGCCGACCGATCGATCGATAATGCTTCCCTCTTCACTAATTGTTTCACTGTCCACGCCATTGTTTGCCGCCCGCTCCATTTCCCTATGCACAATTATCAAATTACTACTTTGAACATCAGTTAATTCATTACTCTGTGGCGCTAACACACTGCTTTCATTTTCACTGTCATTTCTCAGTTTACTTTGGAGCCTAGTATTACGTTTTTCACACGCCATTATTGTTACAGTATTTCACACGACAACACAGAAAAACACAATTTGAAGATAAAAAATAAGAGAACACATTAAAATAGCACTGAAAATAATATCTAGTTAATTACCAGCGCAGCTGCGAAATACTTGGTGCAAATCTACATGCATGCCACAACTGTTTTACTGTACAACAATGAAAGACTGCAACTACAAAGGAGATTCTCTCTACAATTACGCGCTAGCAATAAACAAAAGCTACACTAATTACACAAACTACAAGAAAAAAAAATCAGAAGATTCCAGTGAGGTATCCTCGGCTAAGGGTCGACATATGAAACGTCCCCTTTGAACAATTCTACATGACTGTGCTTAACCTGACACACAATATTTTGTTAGCGCAACGCAATCTGACTTTCAAAATTCCCTACAAAAGAATGACACTGACTAACATTAAACTATACCTTTCACAAATCACTTACCTCACAAAAATCTTCGCTGCTCAAGCTACTGCAGTACAGCGAGCGCCACTACTGCCACCTAAATAGAAGATTCAAACTACTGAAGGCACTAACTACTGATAGGGATAGTTAGCAAATGAAAGATATTAATAGAGAGCAAACAATGTATTTACCTTGATATCATCATATATAAATATATCAGTTCATGAAAAATTACAAAACTCCGCCATCTCTCTCCCCACATCCACCACTGCTGGCGGCTCACCTCCAACTGCGCAACGCTACGCGCTGTTCACATCCAGCTGCCGCTGCCCAACACTACAATGGCGAGTATTACAACAATGCAAAGCAGCCGCAGACTGCACACAGCACAGCCAGTGATTTTCATACAGAGGTGGCGTTACCAATAAAAAAACCTAAACAGCCTACTTACAAGTGTAAGCTGATGACGATAAAAAGGCGAAGTTGAGCTTTTACAGGAATAATACTTCGTTACTTTTTTGTGTGCACTCTATAATTATCGACTGCTATAAAATATAAACTATTCGCCATAAAAGAAACAATTATTTAAAAGCGGAAGCGCTGAATTAAAATTCTTTTTCTTTTGGCATTACGTGTTCGTTAAATATCAAATTACATAGTAAAATTTTATTTCCAGAATGAGATTTTCACTCTGCAGCGGAGTGTGCGCTGAAACATCCCCCAGGCTGTGGCTAAGCCATGTCTCCGCTATATCCTTTCTTTCAGGAGTGCTAGTTCTGCAAGGTTCGCAGGAGAGCTTCTGTAAAGTTTGGAAGGTAGGAGACGAGGTACTGGCAGAAGTAAAGCTGTGAGTACCGGTCGTGAGTCGTGCTTCGGTAGCTCAGTGGTAGAGCACTTGCCCGCGAAAGGCAAAGGTCCCGAGTTCGAGTCTCGGTCGGGCACACAGTTTTAATCTGCCAGGAAGTTTCATAGGAAACATCCCCCAGGCTGTGGCTAAGCCATGTCTCCGCTATATCCTTTCTTTCAGGAGTGCTAGTTCTGCAAGGTTCGCAGGAGAGCTTCTGTAAAGTTTGGAAGGTAGGAGACGAAGTACTGGCAGAAGTAAAGCTGTGAGTACCGGTCGTGAGTCGTGCTTCGGTAGCTCAGTTGGTAGAGCACTCGCCCGCGAAAGGCAAAGGTCCCGAGTTCGAGTCTCGGTCGGGCACACAGTTTCAATCTGCCAGGAAGTTTCAAAATTTTATTTGATTAAATAATAAACCTCAAATGGCGCATTAATACTAATTTCTATGAAATGCTATTTTTGAGGTTAATCATCACAAAATTTCGGCCGGCCGGAGTGGCCGAGCGGTTCTAGGCGCTTCAATCTGGAACCGCGCGACCGCTATGGTCGCAGGTTCGAATCCTGCCTCGGGCATCGATGTGTATGATGTCCTTAGGTTAGTTAGGTTTAAGCAATTCTAAGTTCTAGGGAACAGGTGACATCAGAAGGTAAGTCCCATAGTGCTCAGAGCCATTTGAACCATAGCTATCACAAAATTTCAAGTAGTAGGGACTGCATCAAACATTCAGCCCAAGAGGCTATAGTACCTAAGCACAGCCCTGCATCGCCTGCCATTTCTATGGGTCTACTGTGCAGGGCAACTGACGAGAAACAGTTCCGATTTTGTGTTGTCCTAGCAAGAAAATTATTTCATTCATGACTGCATGCAGTAAAAGGAAGTAAATAATGCGAGAGTAGCAGATCCGACAGTTTACGCCTGATTCACCGAGACGTGTCGCCATCTGCAGTTGGGTCGCAGCGGCCAGAGACACCGAGACACCGACCGCGCGCGTGCGTTGTGTGTGTGTGTGTGTGTGTGTGTGTGTGTGTTAGCGAGCGAATATGTGTGTGTGTTTTCTGTTTCCGAAAAGGGACCCTTGTGTCCGATAGTTTTAGTGTTTAGCAGTCCTTTGATTGTGCCTGTTTGCGACTCGACACCTCCTCTGTGTGGTGAGAAGCAATCAAGTTTTCATAATGTAGTTGTTATTTCTTCCGGACTTGCCATTGTTTAATTCTACAAAGTTCCTTTTTTAATTCCATGGAATAGTTAACAATATCTGAAAAAAGTGTTCGATTGGCGCTTAGCTAATTATGTCTTATACACAATGAAGTGCAGAAGAAACCGGTATAGGCATACGTATTGAGAAAATAGATATGAAAACAGACAGTAATGGCGCTGCGGTCGGCGACGACTATATAATACGAGTGTGAAACGCTTTTTAGATCGGTTACTGCTGCTACAATGGCAGATTAACAAGATTTATGTGAGTTTTAAAGTGGTGTAATAGTCGACGTACGAGCGATGGGCACCGCATCTCCTAGGTAGCGATGAAGTGGTGATTTTCCCGTACGGTCATTTCACGAGTGTACCGTGAATATCAGGAATCCGGCACAACATAAAATCTCCGACATCGCTGCAGCCGGAAAAGATCTTGCAAAAACGGGATCACCGTCGAATGAAGGGAATCGTTCAACGTGACGGAAGTGCAATCCTTCCGGAAATTGCTGCAGGTTTCAATGCTGGGACATCAACAAGTTTAGAGTGCGAACTATTCAACGCATCATCTAGAAATGGGCTTTCGGAGCCGATGGTCCACTCGTGTACCCTTGATGACTGCACGGCAGTCAACACCGACATTGGACTGTTGATGACTGGAAACATGTCGCCTGGCCGGACGAGTCTCGTTTCACATTTTTTCTAGCAGATTGACAGGTGCGGGTATGGAGACAGCCTCCATGGACCTTGCATGTCAGCAGGGGCCGGCCGCTGTGATCGAGCGGTTCTAGGCGCTTCAGTCCGGAACCACGCGGCTGCTACGGTTGCAGTTTCGAATCCTGCCTCCGGCATGGATGTGTGTGACGTCCTTAGGTTAGGTTTAAGTAGTTCTAAGTGTATAGGACTGATGACCTCAGATGTTAAGTCCCATAGTGCTTAGAGCCATTTGAACCATTTGTCAGCAGGGAACTGTTCAAGCTGATGGAGGCTCCGTAATGGTGTGGGGCGTGTGCAGTTGCAGTGATATGGGTCCTCTGATACGAGTAGATGTGACTCTGATCACCTACATCTATTCATGTTCATTGAGCGTTCCGAGGGACTCGGGCAATTCCAGCAGGATAGTGCGACACACCACACGCCGAGAATTGCTACATAGTGGCTGCAGGAACGCTCTTTTCAGTTTAAACATTTCCGCTGGCCACCAAGCTCCCCAGAAATGAATATTATTGAGCATGTCAGGGATGCCTTGCACCGTGCTGTTCAGAAGAGATCTTCTCCCCCTCGTACTCTTACGGATTTATGGACAGCCCTGCAGGATTCAAGGAGTCACTTCACTACTTCAGACATTAGTCGAATCTATGCCACGTCGTGTTGCGGCACTTCTGCGTGCTCGCGGGGGCGCTACGCGATATTACACAGGTGCACCAGTTTCTTTGGCTGTTCAGTGAATAATCAGATTATGGTCCCGAACTGACTAAAGGAGATTGTGAAATAAAGAGAAAGTTACCACTGGCTTTCAGCTCTCAATGACTGCCTACACAAAATATTTCAATTTTTTGCATATTGGAGCTCTCCAATTCAGGAATTAAGTAACACTTTGTAGTACTTTCTTATTGTTAGGAAATTCACTGTTTTTAAAAGGACTCGCGATTGGCTATTTACATGCCAATACTCTCTGAACAGGTACTGTGTGTGTTCAAATGTGTGTGAAATCTTATGGGTCATCAGTCCCTAAGCTTACACACTACTTAACCTAAATTATCCTAAGGACAAACACACACACACCCATGCCCGAGGGAGGACTCGAACCTCCGCCGGAACCAGCCGCACAGTTCATGACTGCAGCGCCATCAGACCGCTCGGCTAATCCCGCGCGGCCCTGAACTGGTACCATCGACACCTGTTATCAGTAGCTATAATTCAGCTGATACGACTCTTTGATTACTTACATTTCCTATAGAGCTATCCCCGTTACTCAGGGAACCACATAGTTCGTCTTATGAAGTCTTCCGTGGCCGCTTACATAAATACTTACCCTGAGCTACAGCGCTCTTATATCATCATCCACGAAGCATTTGATCCTTACATTCTAAATTGATCGCCATCGACAGAACTTTTGACTGTCTCTCTGACAGTTGAAGACCACTCCATTTACATCTGCGTCTATCCCCGGCAAGCCATCGCACCGTGTGCTGTGGAGGGTAGATTGTGTGCGATCTCTCTCTTGCCTCCTTCGCTGCTCCAATCGAGAGTGGTTCGCGGGAGGAACTTTTGCTTGCAAACCTCCGTGTGAGCTCGGATCTCTCTTAACAGGAAATCACATCGTGATGCAGAACGTCACTCTTGCAGCGTCTGCCGCTGAAGTCGTCTCAGCATCCTCGTGGCGCCTTCCACGGTGTAACGAAGCTCGCCGCTCTTCTTTGGTTCTGCTCTACTTCCTTTATCGATCCTGTCTGGTACGGAACCTAGACTAACAACCAATATTCGAGTATAGATCGAACGAATGTTTTGTGAGCTGCTGCCTTTGTGCGCGAACTACATTACGCGAGGATTCTATCAATGCATCTCAGTCTGATATCTGTCTTACCCAGGATTCGTTTTATGTTCCGGTTTAAATCGCTCCTTACGCATTCTCGCTGGTATTTTATGGATGAGACTACTTTGAGTGATTATTCTGCACTCTTGTGATGGTAGTGTGTGTGAGTGTGTGTGTGTGTGTGTGTGTGTGTGTGTGTGTGTGTGTGTGTGTGTGTGTGTGCGTGTGGGTGTGCGTGTGTGTGTGTGAATTCGTAAGGGACCAAACTGCTGAGGTCATCGGTCCCTAGATTTACACACTACGTTACTAACTTACGCTAAGAACAACACACACACCACACTGGCAGAAGTAAAGCTGTGACGACGGGGGGTGAGTCGTGCTTGGGTAGCTCAGTTGGTAGAGCACTTGCCCGCGAAAGGCAAAGGTCCCGAGTTCGAGTCTCGGCCCGGCACACAGTTTTAATCTGCCAGGAAGTGTCATATCAGCGAACACTCCGCTGCAGAGTGAAAATCTCATTCTGGAAACACACCCATGCCAGAGGGAGGACTCGCAGCTCTGGCGTGATGGTTCCGCATGATCCGTGACATAGCGCCTCTAACCACGCGGCAACTCAGCACGCCTGGGTCCTTTGCCTACTGATGCAGAATACGTTACATTTGCTTTATGTTGAGGGCTGACTGCCAAACCCTGAGCAAGCGTCGGTCTTCTGCAGGTCTTAGTGCATTTCGCTACAGTGTTCTAACGTTACGACTTCTCTGTCTATCACAAATATATCATGTACATAACATATACGTAAATCTTCTCTTGCGATTTTTTCGGAATTTGGCAAAATAGTGCACCTTACTACTTGCGTATTACAATGTTTTAATGGCCGACTAAAGGTGTACGAAGTCTGAAGCAAATCTGTGATCCCAATGTCATGGCCTCCTCTTGTGAGTGTGTACTGCACGTAAAAGAAAAATTTGTATCGACTCTGCTGTAGTATTAAGGACCCTCTCCCTAGCATTGCACGAGCAGCTTTTGCGCTTCATATCCAAATGAAACACAGGGACCGTCTCTCGCAAAACGTTGAAGCCGCAGACAAACTTTGGGGGAAACCGCCGGCGCTGAGAAAAAGCAAACGGCCAACTTGGCGCGCGGCCGTCGAAAAGTCGCGCGCGGGCAGTGGACCGAAGATCAAACAGCTGCTCCGCCGCCTGACAGCGGAATTTCAAGCGCTGGCAACGTGGAGCGAGGCCGAAGAATTCCGCCGGTACGAACGACAAACTTAAACAGCGATGTCGCACGAATGAGGAATTACGGTCCCAAACAAGTGAGGCGCGCGCACAGCACTAAGTACATGCCTTTAACGTTACTCAGCTGTCCGCTGCCTCCATTAGGCGCACGATTTACTCCTACTGAAAATCTAGAGCTCTTCACCTGCAGCTGTACTTTTGTGAATCAGTGTAAAATGCGCGCCAAAGAGTACTTTTTAAGCGGTTCCATTCAAATATAGAGGGAGATAAAAATTTCTGCTTGCCCCCACTCAGGGCCACTACGTGCCTAATTATATCTGCACGATGTCTACGGGATAGAAACGCAGGGGTGTCGGGAATATCGGTAGCTTCTGTCCTGAGAGACATCTCTTGCAGTTTTGTTAGTAGACGTGCGGCGTCTAGCTTCGAACGCAGAACTCGCTCTGTTTATCAACGAGGCACAGAAAGAAGTAGGTACAGGCGTACACGCTGGGGTTACGCTCCCTGACCTCCGGAAGACGTTCTGCACTGTCGGCGAATGAACGAAATACGGGCGTACTGGAGTGAAGAGTTTCTATCAGACAGTAAACAGCACGGCATTCTCAACGAATAGAAATCTTCAAATGCAAAGGTAAATTCGGGATTGCCCAAAGAGAGTGTTATAGGACCATTACTTTTCACAATTTACGCGGTATTTTCGTAAGAACCTTCAAAAATATTCTACTGAACAATTTGAGGTAGGGAACCTGGGGTCGGAAAAGCCAGATAGTAGGAATAAAACCACATTACTGTGTACCTATTTATTTACATTAATTACCGTTAACCGGAAATACCATCATAGACACAATGAACATTTTTGCTGTATCTTACGAAATGTGCTGAAAGTGGCGGCCATCAATCTAAATGCAAGCATGACGTAGGCGAACAAGATTCTGATGCACCCTGACAAATATTCCTGGTGTGTCTCGGATCACATCTCAGGCAGGTACAATTCTAGCAACTAATTCCATCTCCGAATCCACTGGCGCTCATACACATGTGACGTTAGACATCCCTATAGGAAATAAACAAGGAGATTCAGGTCATGTGAAATCGCAGGCCATACAATAGGACCTTCCTTCCAGTCCGGCGAGTAAGAAATACAGCACTGATATGGATGCGGAAGAATTCGGAGTAGAAATTAAAATCCATGGATAAGAAATAAAAACTCTGAGGTTCGCTGTTGACATTGTGATTCTCTCAGAGACAGCAAAGGACCTGGGAGAGCATCTGAACAGAATGGACAGTGTCTTGAAAGGAGTATATAAGATGATCATCAACAAAAGCAAAACGAGGATAATGGAATGTAGTCGAATTAAATCGGATGATGCTGAGGGAATTAGGAAATGAGACGCTTTAAGTAGTAAATGAGTTTTGCTACTTGGGGAGCAAAATAACTGATGATGGTCGAAGTAGAGAAGATATCAAATGTAGACTGGCAATGGCAAGGAAAGTGTTTCTGATGAAGAGAAATTTGTTAACATCGAGTATAGATTTACGTGTCAGGAAGTCGTTTCTGAAAGTATTTGTATGGAGTGTAGCCATGTATGGAAGTGAAACATGGACGATAAATAGTTTAGACAACGAGAGAATTGAATCTTATGAAATGTGGTGCTACAGAAGAATGCTGAAGATTAGGTGGATAGATCACATAACTAATGAGGAGGTATTGAATAGAATTGGGGACAAGAGAAATTTATGGCACAACTTGACTGGGAGAAGGGATCGCTTGGTAGGACATATTCTGAGGCATCAACGGAACACCAATTTAGTATTGGAGGGCAGATTGGAGGATAATTATCGTAGAGGGAGACCAAGAGATGCATACACTAAACAGATTCAGAAGGATGTAGGTTGCAATAGGTACTAGAAGATGAAGAAGCTTGCATAGGATAGAATAGCATGGAGAGCTGCATCAAACCAGTCTCTAGACTGAAGACCACAACAACAACAACAACATGGTTGCGGACACCCACACTAAAGTGAGGCGGTGCACCGTCATGTTGTATCCACGTCCTCTGACGAACAACCAAGCGTACGTTCTCCGACAACGCAGGTGGAACTCTTTACACCAACGTCAAATACAGTTGGCCATTCAGTTAGAACATATGGCCGAATGTGATTGTCTCCTACAATTCCAGCCCAGATATTCGCTGCAAAACGTACTTGATGGTGTCACTCTACTACAGCGCGAGGTTTTTCCTCATCGCATACATGGCTGTTCCTGCTGTTCGAAATACCATCACGATGAAATGAGGCCTCGTCAGTAAACAGCACGATTTGGAGGAAATCTTGTCGATTAATTCATTGTTAGAGCAACCACTGACACAATGTGACCCTTGGCGCAAAGTCAGTGACAAGCATCGCATTAACTTGTTGTGGGTGATATGGGTGTAATTGTTGAGCGCAGAGCACTCGCCACACGCTGGTATGTGCAACGCCCACTTCACGTGCAATACGACGAGTACTTGCTGTGGGATCCGGTGCAACAAGTACCAACACCTCCTCTTCAAACTCGGGTGTGCGAGTGGTCCTCATGTTGCCAGGTCCCCATTTCTTCTTTCCCATGAACCAGTTTCCCGCATTCGCCGATCGAGAGAAATAAACACACGTCGTGACGTATGATGTCTGTTAGGAATTCGCTCCCTGTGCAGCCTTTCAGCAGCGAGAGCATTGCAAAGTACTTCCTATACACAAGGTGCATGACATTGAGTTTAGCGAAACTGTACAGCTATGCTCCTACGTGTTGCACTGTACGTTTCCGAATAATCCGGAATAATGAATGGGTCTGTCGTCCATTCATGGTACCTTCTGTCAGGGGACAATGTCAATACGATACAGCTGATCCGCCTTATGGGCAAGTAAACAAAACCCTGCGTCCTGACATGCTTGTCATCATGGTCGTCCTCCTTGTAAAGAACGTATACGTAAATAAACAGAACAGTACGCGTAAACTTGTACGCATGTTAGTTGTAAAAAAGCTGGGAAACAGTAACGCTAGATAAAGCGATAGGTAACTTCCATATCTTCTAAAGCTGACTCCTCCGACCACAGGTTCCCTACCTCAAATTGTTCAGTGGAACATTCTCTATGTCCTATCTCATTTTGCACGCTCTTACGGTAACTGGACAGCAACAACACGAGAAGGAAAATACACCGACCAGAGCAGGTAACCGGAACGTTATCGGCCACAAGGCAGAAGATGCCGCTGGTCAACTTCAGTAACAGGGAATAAATTAAGTTAAACTCCACAGGAAGACGGCTGGAATCTTAGCCGACTTGGATACACACACGTTGTTGCTCGTGGGAATGTCCCAAAAGCGACAACTAGGATCAGCCGAAGAAATGTAAGCAGTTGAGGCTCGATAGTAGGTTAAGTGAGGAGTCAACTTTCATGTCCAAGATCGGTGGGCGACGAAATTCATAGCACTCGCTAGCAGCACCTCACACTCCAACAGCGCGTGCAGACCACCAGCGGCCCCAGCCAGAGTACGCACGACAGAGGCTTCCTCGCTGCTCCACGCCAACCGACCGACTGCACAGGCCCGGAAACGGTGAAACGATCAAACATACGTCGGACGATGAGACGACCAACCGAACTACCAATCAACGGTCGTTCCCGCTGCAGTCTCCCCCCGTCGGACAGGTCATGTGTGTCGCCAGCGGTCGGCGAGTACTGGCTGTCTGCACCTCACCGCCGCTTCGTCCCCGACTTCACTGCTGCTGCGTCCCAATTGCACTGCTGGTCCGTCTCCAACTGACTAGTCAGACACACGACGACCCGGAAATACTATCGGTCGCTATAGAGATGTTAGGTCAGTGCACTTATCGATAAGCGCTGCTGCTGCCGCTCACGGGCAAGTAAGGCAGAAAGTTAGTGACGCCAGTAAATGGAATAAGAAAACGAGGCGGCAGTACTGTAATAGAAGATGACAAACAATAAATGGCATCAACACGAGCCGTGCACGGCTCAGTAATAAAATAACTTAAATTATACTAGTGTTGGTGAAGATTATTGACGTTGACAAGTACTTACCAGCCGATGTCCCCTGACCGTGATTGACGTTCAGAGATTTGCAGGAAATGTTCAGAGTTTCTAAGGGAAAACACATCTCGTTGACAATTTGAAAAATTTCTCTTTCTTCCGATAGTATAAAATGGTTCACATGGCTCTGAGCACTGTGGGACTCAACTGCTGAGGTCATTATTCCCCTAGAACTTAGAACTAGTTAAACCTAACTAACCTAAGGACATCACACACATCCATGCCCGAGGCAGGATTCGAACCTGCGACCGTAGCCGTCTCGCGGTTCCAGACAGCAGCGCCAGAACCGCGCGGCCACTTCGGCCGGCCCGATAGTATAGATTAAAAATTAAGTTACGGCGGGAGTCGAACCGTAGCATCATACACGTTCATCATATGCAGCTCGAACGTTCACCACTTGACTACCATGAACTCTAACATCAGCCACCTACTCAAAGATGCATAAGCCACATAATGGACGCGTAAAACTTGTCTTGCGATTTTCTTGGAATTGCCTATATAGTGTCCCTTACTACTTGCACATTACACTGTATTAATGGCCTACTAAAGCTGTACGGAGTGTGAAGTAAACCTGTGATCCCAACGTCGTGGTCTGCTCTCATCCGAATGCAATGGAAATGGGGTAAATATGCATGTACAGACAAACAAATGACTTCAGTTTAAGAAAAATCGGATGATTTATTCAAGAGAGAGACGTTCACAGATTGAGCAAGGGAATAACGTGTTGGACACCTCTGGCCCTTACGCTTTTACGACTTCCTTTGTACGCTGTGTGGTTCTCTAGAGGCTACAGCGCGAAGAACAGATGCCGTTCATGAACAGAGAATTCAGATATTAATTTATTCTACGCCTAATACCAAACGGTAAAAGTAATACACGACTTCGTTGCTGAAGTTGCAGAGCCAGTTCCTAACAGCAGATTTGAATGTAGAAATATACATGGTGGTCCATTGATCGTGACCGGGCGAAATATCTCACGAAATAAGCGTCAAACGAACAAGCTACAAAGAACGAAACTTGTCTAGCTTGAAGGGGGTGTAAGTAGGCTGTTTATGTTTTCTCTATGTAAGTAGGCTGTTTATGTTTTCTTATTGGCAACGTTACGTAGCGCTCAATATGAAAATCACTGGCTGTGCTGTGTGCAGTCTGTGGCTAGTTTGCATTGTTGTCTGCCATTGTAGTGTTGGGCAGCGGCAGCTGGATGTGAACAGCGCGTAGCGTTGCGCAGTTGGAGGTGAGCCGCCAGCAGTGGTGGATGTGGGGAGAGAGATGGCGGAGATTTGTAATTTGTCATGAACTGATATATATATTATGACTTGTGATGATATTAAGGTAAATACATTGTTTGTCCTCTATTAATATCTTTCATTTGCTAACTATCCCTATCAGTAGTTAGTGCCTTCCATAGTTTGAATCTTTTATTTAGCTGGCAGTAGTGGCGCTCGCTGTATTGCAGTAGCTTGAGCAGCGAAGATTTTTGTGAGGTAAGTGATTTGTGAAAGGTATAGTTTAATGTTAGTCAGGGCCATTCTTTTGCAGGGATCTTTGATAGTCAGATTGCGTTGCGCTAAAAATATTTTGTGTCAGTTTAAGGACAGTCGTGTATAATTGTTAAAAAGGGGACGTTGCATATGGCGACCCTGCCAGGATACGAACCTGGAATCTTCTGATATTTCTTGTAGTTTGTGTAATTGGTGTAGCTATTGTTTATTGGTAGCGCGTAATCATAGAGAGAATTTCCTTTGTAGTTGTAGTTTTTCATTGTTGTACAGTAAAACAGTTGTGGCATGCATGTAGATTTGCACCAAGTATTTCGCAGCTGCGCTTGAATTAACTAGATATTATTTTCAGTGCTATGTTAATGTGTTCTCTTATTTTTGATCTTCAAATTGTGTTTTTCTGTGTTGTCGTGTGAAATACTGTGACAATAATGGCGTGTGAAAAACGTAATACTAGGCTCCAAAGTAAACTGAGAAATGACAGTGAAAATGAAAGCAGTGTGTTAGCGCCACCGAGTAATGAATTAACTGATGTTCAAAGTAGTAATTTGGTAATCGTGCATAGGGAAATGGAGCGGGCGGCAAACAATGGCGTGGACAGTGAAACAATTAGTGAAGAGGGACGCATTATCGATCGATCGGTCGGCAACAGCTTGCCTCAGGAATCGGGAATGACAGGACACAATTTTGCGAATACTGTACTCAGGTTTTGGGTTCTCGCCGTTTTCTCAAATAAGTCAAGACACATTTTCTGCATGTCAAAATGTCAATGTTGCCGGTGCAAATTCACTGCCGAAAAGCACTGAGGAACATGTTTCACACACCAGTGCATTGTTATTACAGTTAATGCAACAAATGGGACAAAAGCTTGAAAAGTTAGACACAATGGAACAACATCAGAGACAAACACAGCAACAGTTAGACACAATGGAACAAAATCAGAGACAAACACAGCAAAAGCTTCAAAAGTTAGATACAGTCGAACAAAATCTTAAAAAGTTAGACACAATGGAACAAAATCTTCAAAAGTTAGACACCACACTTGAACGAACACGTGAAGATTTAACTACTGAGTTACATAACATTGAATCGAAATGTCAAAAAGTCTGTAATGACGTAAAAACACAAATTTGTGAGCATTTTCAACCTATTTTTTCGCGGCATGAAAATGCATTACAGAATCACGAAGCAGCCATAAAAGAACTGCAAACCATTGTTCATGAAAATCATGAGACCTTGTGGGCTAAAATTGACTCAGTTGCATCTACCGATTCGGTTACGCAACTTGCAAAAACTCAGGAAAACTTAAAGGACACAGTAGATTCGATTTCAGCACAAATGGACACTCTGAAACTTGGTTCAGAAAAACACACTGAGGAAATGTGTTCACTATCGGAGAAAGTAGCCGAACTTTCGGATCAGGTCACTAACTTATCTACAAAGGTAGATGATGATCTGAATGACACAAGACCTGTAGCCTTTACTGACACAGAAGAGTATGAACAAATTAGAAAATTCAAACAGAATCAAAATCAAATCAATACCCAGTACAAAAGAGAAATCCGGGAAGTACAAGATCAGCTGACACAGGTAGTACAAGAATTACGTATTTCAGAGGACACTCGCGCCCCAATACGGGAAGAGGGACATACAAATACGGAACAGACACAAAATAACAACACAGGGCACTTCGGAAATTGTGAAAGAAGTTGGCAAGGTACGCCGAATTTTGAGATGGAACCGCCGAAACGACGTAACAATGACCGACATGCGACTTGCCGACATGATGATTTTGACTATAAGCTGTTCATTACTACACGTAAATTCAAAACATTTAAGAATTCTGGCAACGACATTCATCCACAAGCATGGCTCCATCAATTCTCTCATTGTTTTCCTCCCAACTGGTCGTTAGAACACAGATTAGAATTCATGTGTGGCTATTTAGAGAATGAACCAGCTGTAAGAATGCGATCGGTCATTCACGATTGCCACAGTGAGGGAGAATTTTACCATGCCTTCCTCTCAGCATATTGGTCTCAAGCCACACAAGACCGTGTAAAACATAGCATCATGATGATGAAACACTTTGAACAATCTGAATTTTCCAGTCTTGCCAAATATTTTGAAGACATGTTGCATAAGAATCAATATCTTTCAAACCCATACAGCCCCTCAGAACTCATCCGCATTTGCTTACTCAAATTGCCTGAACATTTACGGCATATTATTTTAGCAGGACGTTGCAAAGACGACATTGAAGCCTTTCAGGGACTGTTACAAGAACTGGAAAGTGACACTGACAATCGCGGAACGCAGGAGCACAACAATTGCAGATCACATCCGTCGCAATTCCGCGATGAAAGAAGTAATAATTTGACACGACAAGGCTATTATCACAACACAAATCGTGACCAAAACAGACACCACCCGTATGACAACCGTTGGCAGAGTAGTAATAACTACAGGGAAAGATCACCTCTCCGTGGTAATGACTATCACAGAGACAATAAGAGAAACAGACAATATGGGAACCAAAATAAATACTATCAAGGGAGACAGAATAACTTTAGACGCAATGGACCAGCGCGCAGTTACGATTCAGGGAGAAATTCTCCACCATGTGACCGACAAGAAAGAAACTATGGAATCTACCGACATGACGACAGACGATATGATCGTAACGACAGACCTGAATTGCATCAGAACTGGCGGGATTCAAACAGAGCAGGGCCCTCTCGTCACGGTGAATTTGTAGAAGTTAGGTCTCCAAATCCCAATAACGGCGCGCGCCAACAAAGAGGTAGCAGACAATGACTCGCACCGCAGGCACCCGCGTGCGCCGGCTGGCTCAGGGAAAAATAACATAGACGCTAACCTTGAGAAAAACTCCAGTATTCTTTACCGACGTATACCGCCTGACAATTGCATTCAAGTTCAAACTCTGAGTACTATGAAGAGTAAAGGTTTACACCACATTTCACATGTAAAACCGTTTATTGAAAGATAATCTGCTTTTTAACTTAGTCTTTGTCATAAAATTTTTCGCTTCACATTACTAATATGCTTTGTCAGACTTAGAATCTGTTAACATACAACAATGTTTGAAGTTAAATATCCAATCAAGAACCAAGAGAACTTATTTAAACAGAAATGACGAATGCATTGTTATAGTGAACAGACGTCACAGTGTTATTGTGTGTGTACATTCTTGCTTGTTTGTTGCACAATTACGTAACGACTATAAGGCTCACATACTTAGAACATTTACCAGTACTGCTAATGAGATTTTAATGCAACATTTTGGTTTATTTGAAAATACATTCTGAATTTAATGTGCTTTCTGAGAGATACCAGATGACACAGAGGTTAGTTTATGTGACAGCTACACGATTTTTATCACGACGCTACTAATGAGTGACAATTTACAATGTTGCTTTTGCGGTGTATCTGTTTTATATCTGCACAGTTTTCTGTTTTATTCTGGAAAGTAAAACATGTTTTAGTAGTAACTTTTGTGGTATAGCTACAATGAGATTGCCTTTTCCGTAGCACAACAATACGTTACAGCACAGTACTTTCCTCATCACGGCAATAAGCGT
Organism: Schistocerca serialis cubense; assembly: GCF_023864345.2. Lineage (NCBI taxonomy): Eukaryota > Metazoa > Arthropoda > Insecta > Orthoptera > Acrididae > Schistocerca > Schistocerca serialis. The sequence continues at coordinate 45,315,281 of NC_064649.1, read as the reverse complement.
AATAACTAAGACATTTATACGCAAAGCATTTCACTTTTGTGTATTATGAGGTAAGTACATTGACTTCTGCAGAACTTAGCTTTCGGAGGACGATAACTACGACACTTCCACAGAGATTATGTTGCAACAAGACGCACATTTAGCGCTACAGGACACGCATTTGAGTGATTAATCTTATACTTAAAACACTTATTTTCAAAGATTTTTTAATTACAAAGAAAGTTTTCCGTGATACATTTCATTCCATTGCTGTAATTTGTAACACCTGAGGGTATAATTACATTTATCCTCAGGGGGGTACACGCTTACTTTGTGTACCATGTGTGTGGCAACCACAAGGAACCCTAGATAATATGGTATTTGCTTATACAACTTTACACATCGGTACCATATTTCTCTAACACACAAATTACACAGCTATCTGAGCATGTAACTGAGAGATAAACATTTTTTTACTACAACAGTGACACATGTTTACGCAATCCACAGTTGGGTAACTTCACACTTATGAAACTGTATTTTGTCTGTACCTTGTAAACTGTTCATACTTTTTTCGGAATCATTGTGATACTATGAGAGCTTTGAATGATGTATTTGGTAAGGGAGCATGATTTTAAAGTACGTTTGAGGTAGATGACATTATTGAAATGAGCAGAGAATATTTTTTTAGGCTTAGAAATTATTGGAGGAAGTTACGACGATTTTGAGATTTGACTGAAGTGTTATGATGTTATTATTACGACGACGATGTGTATTATGTTGTTGAGGAATGTTTATTATGCTACGTATTTCTCATGATGAAATATTGAAGAAGTGTCGATGAATATGTATATGTATAATGAGGTAAGGAATAATGAGTAGTGTTTAGGGACTCTGATTTATGAAAAGGATGTTGGAAACCAAGAAACGTACTTTAAGAGTTATGAAATGTGTGACTGTATCACAATGCTGACGAATATTTTTTTTGGACACTTATATTTATAGGATTTTGTTTCTACGGATTTGCAACGCTAATTCTTGACCTGTGAAATATTTTTATATGAGACTGCCACGGTAGCAGAAACTGCTGTCGTAAATATTTCCGTACGAAAGTTAAATGACCACCTGCACATAATGCGTCGTGGGCACCCAGGTGTGTCAGACGCCTGGAGAACAAGCCATTAGTGTGAGTGCCTCGTCAGAAGCACAGGTAGAAAAAAAAGAAAGGGAAGGCCATGGTCCGCGCTAGTGACATCTCCTTGTTGAAAGCATACTGTGGAGCTCGTAATTTATGATATTTACTGAAATGCCTAATGAAACGATGAGAAACATTTCACAGCTATTGCCTTGCTAGTTAAGAAAAATGCCATATGGCTTGCTTTATGTATTTATTTACACATTTTGTTTAATATCAAGTTTCTAGCTGCACTGCAGCATTGGTTAAAATAAAATTTTATAGATGTACTAATATAAATATTTTCTGTCTACAGATCGAGTATATAATAATTTTTTCAAAAAAATGAGGGAGCACAAAGCGACATTTACCTTCACAGGAACTGCATTCATAATTTTCTTTTCAAGTACTTGGTAATTTCTTTTGTAGAATAAATTGTGATGCATCACTCTAATGTTAAGATGTGACATAGGTATTAGACATGGCCATTTTAGTGTAATATTTTTTCTGCTTGCGCTATGTCATGTTTAGGTATAAGTTGCTGCTGTTTGCCAGGCATAGTGTTATTGAATTTGACTTTTGCTAATTTATACTGTAGCTTGCTTTGCAATTTTCCATTTTTTTTATTGCTGTTTATAATAATTGTTTTATGTGATGCTGCATTGCCTCGTCCCTTAGTTTAGCATCTGAGCTCAGTAGATTTAAGTTAGCTTAAGAGGGGGTAGACTATATGAGAAACTGACTATGGAGAATAGGTAAAGAATGCATTGCGAAGTTATATAAAAAGGATTTGGGCCCAAATGAGTATTGTACAATCAGAAATAATTATTTTGAAAGAAATATGAACAGAATACAGAAAGCATGCTTGGATAAGATTTTTTTGGTGGAAGCAAAGGTTGAAATAAGACGAAAGATCTATAGAATGAAGTTTTGGGATGGACTGCAGTACCAAATGTTACATTGAAAACGAACCCTGTCCTTTCCTTTTGTGTTATCCCAGTACGTGTTTGTGTACCCTTGTGTATTTGTTTTCTTCCTGTCTCTGTGTAGTTTCATAGAATTTTTTCCTCTTTTAATATTAAGATACATTCACTATGATGAGGAATACTGTTATCCTCAAATATAATTGGCATTAATAATATGTTATTTACTTTGTAAAGATATTAGACATTATTCATTCTGTTTAAATGCTCATGTGTGAAGTTGATGTTTCGCAAGTTATTCTGATCTTCTATGTATGTACTCATGTCATAATTCCTGTAACACTGATGTATATGTCTATATCTATTCTTTTGTAAAGCCTGTACTACAAATGTTATCTATATTGTTATGTTTTTAATGATGTATTTTGTACCTTTGTTATTGTATTCTTATGTTATAAAATTGTAATTGTTACCAGTTCTTCAAATTAAGTAACATTTCACTGCACACGTTTCTGTTGGTCATAGTACATGGACAATATGTGAGATGTAGGGACTGATAGTGTTTGCACGTGTGTTAATGATTCAGAAAGGGACTGGATAACAGCATTGCTGGATCTAAGGACAATTCCAGAAACTTTGTGAGTGCACAAGTGGTGGTTTATGGACTTGCTATATTGTCCGCAAGACTCTTCGATGGTGATTGTGCACCTGCACAGTCGCAACAGATGGATGCTGGCCATTTCTACAAGGACTACAGTGGTTCTGCATCTTTGATGACCCACCAATACCATCATCTCTACAAGGACTACAGTGGGTCTACATCTTTGATGACCCACCATGCCATTATTTCTACAAGGACTGCAGTGAGTCTGCACCTCTGGTGGCCCACCACTACCGTAATCTCTACCAGGACTACAGTGGGTCTGTTCTGTGATGACCTACCTACCAATATTCTTCAAAACGTCGAATGACTCTGCTGTGGGTTTGCTCTGTTGTGGCCCATTACCTGTCTGCATGTCAAGAGTCAGCACTGTCTTTCAGTTGGAAGGACAACAGTACTTCTTCAAGACTGCATGGAAATCCACTACTTCCGTGTGCATTTTCTTCTACTGCTCAGACTTTGAGAAAAACACTATATTTCACCATAATGAATGATCAGGACTGTCTTTATGGACTGTGACAAAATTTTAGCTTTTGACCAACGTTGTATCAATAAGTGTGTGCATTTGATTTCTTTGTTATTGTAATTATGAAAAATTTTATCAAATCATTATTGGCCACTGCCCAAAGAAAAAATTTGTAAAATTTTTTGTGGGGAGCATGGGGGCTATGTAAGTAGGCTGTTTATGTTTTCTCTATGTAAGTAGGCTGTTTATGTTTTCTTATTGGCAACGTTACGTAGCGCTCAATATGAAAATCACTGGCTGTGCTGTGTGCAGTCTGTGGCTAGTTTGCATTGTTGTCTGCCATTGTAGTGTTGGGCAGCGGCAGCTGGATGTGAACAGCGCGTAGCGTTGCGCAGTTGGAGGTGAGCCGCCAGCAGTGGTGGATGTGGGGAGAGAGATGGCGGAGATTTGTAATTTGTCATGAACTGATATATATATTATGACTTGTGATGATATTAAGGTAAATACATTGTTTGTTCTCTATTAATATCTTTCATTTGCTAACTATCCCTATCAGTAGTTAGTGCCTTCCATAGTTTGAATCTTTTATTTAGCTGGCAGTAGTGGCGCTCGCTGTATTGCAGTAGCTTGAGCAGCGAAGATTTTTGTGAGGTAAGTGATGCGTGAAAGGTATAGTTTAATGTTAGTCAGGGCCATTCTTTTGCAGGGATCTTTGATAGTCAGATTGCGTTGCGCTAAAAATATTTTGTGTCAGTTTAAGGACAGTCGTGTATAATTGTTAAAAAGGGGACGTTGCAGGGGAAACCAGATGGCGCTATGGTTGGCCCACTAGATGGCGCTGCCGTAGGTCAAACGGATATCAACAGCGTTTTTTTAAAATAGGAACCTCCATTTTTATTACGTATTCGTGTAGTACGTAAAGAAATATGAATGTTTTAGATGGACCACTTTTTTCGGTTTCTGATAGATGGCACTGTAATAGTCACAAACATATGGCTCACAACTTTAAACGAACATTTGGTAACAGGTAGGTTTTTTAAATTAAAATACCGAACGCACGTACGTTTGCACATTTTATTTCGGTTGTTCCAATGTGATACATGTACCTTTGTGAACTTATCATTTCTGGGAGCGCATGCTGTTACAGCGTGATTACCTGTAAATACCACATTAATGCAATAACTGCTCATAATGATGTTCGTCAACCTCAATGCATTTGGCAATACGTGTAACGACATTCCTCTCAACAACGAGTAGTTCGCCTTCCGTAATGTTCGCGCATGCATTGACAACGCGCTGACGCATGATGTCCCCACAGAAAGAAATCGGCGGACGTCAGATCCGGTGAACGAGCGGGCCATGGTATGGTGCTTCGACGACCAATCCACCTGTCATGAAATATGCTATTCAATACCGCTTCAACCGCACACGAGCTGGCCGGCCGGTGTGGCCGTGCGGTTAAAGGCGCTTCAGTCTGGAACCGCGTGACCGCTACGGTCGCAGGTTCGAATCCTGCCTCGGGCATGGATGTGTGTGATGTCCTTAGGTTAGTTAGGTTTAATTAGTTCTAAGTTCTAGGCGACTGATGACCTCAGAAGTTAAGTCGCATAGTGCTCAGAGCCAGCACACGAGCTACGTGCCGGATATCCATCATGTTGGAAGTACATCGCCATTCTGTCATGCTGTGAAACATCTTGTAGTAACATCGGTAGAGCATTACGTAGGAAATCAGCATACACTGCACCATTTAGATTGCCATCGATAAAATGGAGGCCAATTATCCTTCCTCCCATAATGCCGCACAATACATTAACCCGCCAAGGTCGCTGATGTTCCACTTGTCGCAGCCATCGTGGATTTTCCGTTGTCCCACAGTGCATATTATGCAGGTTTACGTTACGGCTGTTGGTGAATGACGCTTCTTCGCTAAAGAGAACGCGTGCTAAAAATCTGTCGTCGTCACGTAATTTCTCTTGTGCCCAGTGGCAGATCTGTACACGACGTTCAAAGAAGTCGCCATGCAATTCCTGGTGCATAGAAATATGGCACGGGTGCAATCGATGTTGATGTAGCATTCTCAACACCGACGTTTTTGAGATTCCCGATTCTCGCGCAATTTGTCTGCTACGGATGTGCGGATTAGCCGCGACAGCAGCTAAAACACCTACTTGGGCATCATCATTTGTTGCAGGTCGTGGTTGACGTTTCACATGTGGCTGAACACTTCCCGTTTCCTTAAATAACGTAACTATCCGGCGAACGGTCCGGACACTTGGATGATGTCGTCCAGGATACCGAGCAGCATACATAGCACTCGCCCGTTGATCATTTTGATCACAATAGCCATTCCTTTTCCGCAGTTGTTAAACGGTCCATTTTAACACGGGTCACGAAGCAAATACCGCCCACACTGGTGGAATGTTACGTGATACCACGTGCTTCTACGTTTGTGACTATTACAGGGCCACCTATCACAAACCGAAAAAAGTGTTCCAACTAAAACATTCACATTTCTTTACGTACTACACGACTATGTAATAAAAAATGGAGGTTCCTATTTAAAAAAACATAGTTGATATCCGTTTGACCTATGGCAGCGCCATCTATTGGGCCAACCATAGCGCCATCTGATTTCCCCCTTCAAGCTAGATGAGTTTCTTTCTTTGTAGTTTTTTCGTTTGATGCTTATTTCGTGAGATATTTGGCCCGGTCACTATCAGTGGACCACCCTGTATACAGATACAGAGATTTCTAGATCTGTCCGTGTTTTCGGATGATGTCGAGCCACGGCCACTATGAAATTCTGTAAATGTTATTCAGCTGGCAAACACACAAAATGGGCTCAGTGCATGAATGTTCGAATTTAAGTTCATCCACAGCTGGAGCTCCGGAGAGGGGATGCTAATATCTCATCGTTCGGGACAGCGCCCTCATGCCACGCTGGCATAACAGTACGAACTGTTCGCCAATGGCCTCTGAATAGAAGACTTAAAACCTATTATTTGCGATGAGGGGCGGATTAACACTCTCGTCTGTTCATTAGGCGTCTGAAGCAGAATCACACCACTTAGAAGAGGTAAGCTGTTGCACAGCACGAAGTATCTCCGCACTAATGGATGGGGAATACATTTCTGAGAGCAAGGCTAACCTACGTGAATGTAACTTTTTAGCAGACTTAGTGATTGGTTATGCTCTGTGGCTTGTGCGGCCCGCTATGAATCAATAAGAAAAGAACCCAGTGTGATTCTTCAATTTCTCCAGGCGTATTTTATGACGAAATAAATCTCGGGTGAACAGCCTGGTATGAGTGTGCATAGGACACAATATTTCACATATCGACCACGTTGCCATCATCAGGTGTGCTGATGCACTGACCGGCGGGGCGCGGACCGCACCGACTCATAGGAAGCGCCTGAGGGGGGAGCAGGAGGGGGATTGTCCTATATACACTCCTGGAAATTGAAATAAAAACACCGTGAATTCATTGTCCCAGGAAGGGGAAACTTTATTCACACATTCCTGGGGTCAGATACATCACATGATCACACTGACAGAACCACAGGCACATAGACACAGGCAACAGAGCATGCACAATGTCGGCACTAGTACAGTGTATATCCACCTTTCGCAGCAATGCAGGCTGCTATTCTCCCATGGAGACGATCGTAGAGATGCTGGATGTAGTCCTGTGGAACGGCTTGCCATGCCATTTCCACATGACGCCTCAGTTGGACCAGCGTTCGTGCTGGACGTGCAGACCGCGTGAGACGACGCTTCATCCAGTCCCAAACATGCTCAATGGGGGACAGATCCGGAGATCTTGCTGGCCAGGGTAGTTGACTTACACCTTCTAGAGCACGTTGGGTGGCACGGGATACATGCGGACGTGCATTGTCCTGTTGGAACAGCAAGTTCCCTTGCCGGTCTAGGAATGGTAGAACGATGGGTTCGATGACGGTTTGGATGTACCGTGCACTATTCAGTGTCCCCTCGACGATCACCAGTGGTGTACGGCCAGTGTAGGAGATCGCTCCCCACACCATGATGCCGGGTGTTGGCCCTGTGTGCCTCGGTCGTATGCAGTCCTGATTGTGGCGCTCACCTGCACGGCGCCAAACACGCATACGACCATCATTGGCACCAAGGCAGAAGCGACTCTCATCGCTGAAGACGACACGTCTCCATTCGTCCCTCCATTCACGCCTGTCGCGACACCACTGGAGGCGGGCTGCACGATGTTGGGGCGTGAGCGGAAGACGGCCTAACGGTGTGCGGGACCGTAGCCCAGCTTCATGGAGACGGTTGCGAATGGTCCTCGCCGATACCCAAGGAGCAACAGTGTCCCTAATTTGCTGGGAAGTGGCGGTGCGGTCCCCTACGGGACTGCGTAGGATCCTACGGTCTTGGCGTGCATCCGTGCGTCGCTGCGGTCCGGTCCCAGGTCGACGGGCACGTGCACCTTCCGCCGACCACTGGCGACAACATCGATGTACTGTGGAGACCTCACGCCCCACGTGTTGAGCAATTCGGCGGTACGTCCACCCGGCCTCCCGCATGCCCACTATACGCCCTCGCTCAAAGTCCGTCAACTGCACATACGGTTCACGTCCACGCTGTCGCGGCATGCTACCAGTGTTAAAGGCTGCGATGGAGCTCCGTATGCCACGGCAAACTGGCTGACACTGAATGCGCGGTGCACAAATGCTGCGCAGCTAGCGCCATTCGACGGCCAACACCGCGGTTCCTGGTGTGTCCGCTGTGCCGTGCGTGTGATCATTGCTTGTACAGCCCTCTCGCAGTGTCCGGAGCAAGTATGGTGGGTCTGACACACCGGTGTCAATGTGTTCTTTTTTCCATTTCCAGGAGTGTATACCCGGCGCCGGCCCACCTCCGGTCAGTACATCAGCGCACCTGATGATGGCAACGTGGTCGATTGCCGAAATATTGTGTCCTATGTACACTCATGCCAGGCTGTTCACCAGAGATTTATTTCGTCAAAGAACCCAGTGGTAGCGAATCAGAGGAATCAGTGTGTAAACAAGAAGCTTCCAATGAGTTGAATGCTGCATTTGTGCCAAGAGGTAACCGAGGTGATATGTCAGCGTTTGGGTGTTGCAACGTCGAGCGATATAGAATTTCATACTGGTAATTTGAAAAAAGAAAACTAGCTACCAACGTTAAGGCTTTTGCGCCGTGCGGTCAGGAACTTGTTTCCATAGATGAAATAATGCAGTCATAGGATTATAGTCCGTGACTAGGAAAAATTTTCTGCCATACAGCTTGAAGTGGACTGACAAGGCAGCCAGTCCACAGTGACGGGTAGCCGATAGAAAGGCACGCGTACACACTCACGCCGACGGGCGTCAATTCTGGAACAGGATAACTATTGAATGGTAGCAAGAAAAGTACGTAGCTGCTTTATACTTAACTTTATTATTTGATGACTACAGCATTCTTCTTGAGACATTTATACTATAACTCTCAAAGTAGGTAAGGCTAATGGCGCCTTGCTAGGTCGTAGCCATGGACTTAGCAGAAGGCTATTCTAACTGGCTCTCGGCAAATGAGAGGAAGGCTTCGTCCGTATGGTCGCTAGCAATCTCCTCGTACAACTGGGGCGAGTGCTATATCGTCTCTCGAGACCTGCCTTGTGGTGGCGCTAGGTCTGCGATCACACAGTGGCGACACGCGGGTCCGACATGTACTAAATGGACCGCGGCCGATTTAAGCTACCACCTAGCAAGTGTGGTGTCTGGCGGTGACACCACACAGCTAACGATGAAATTTGGTGACACCAAATGTATTATAGCCAGGGCTTCCAGCTGACTATAATTAATTTTAGCAGTGTCCAAAGTTTCGGAAGCAAACGCGATGGGGCGTTCTATTTCGCCAGTTTTGTGGGACAACATCAACCCAGTGCCATCTACTGCAAGCACAAGTGGTTTGAGCAGATCGTAGTGCGTAAAGCTAGGTTGACGAAGCAATGCATTTTTCAGTCTTTGAAAAGCTTTATCACAGTCTTTTGTCCAGTGGAATGGAACATTTTTTTGTCTGAGGCGATTCAGAGGCGCTGCAGCTTGAACTTCATGTGGTATTTCAATTTTCTAAGAACAGCTTGCAGTTCACGTAAATTCTTAGAAAATGGCAATTTCTGAGTTGCTTGAGAATGTTTCGTCAAAGGACGAGCACCATTGGCGTCGAAGGTATATCCTAAGTATTGAATCGTTGTGTTGAAAAAGAACGTTTATGCAAGTTACATTTGAGGGCCGACTCAGTTTAAACGTGAAAACGAAAGTCCAAATTTTAAGGTGATGTTTCGGTGTTTGTCCGGAGACGATTGTATCGTCAAGATAATTGAAACAAGACGGCACCTTATAACCGTGTTCGAGAAAATTGTGAATCAATGCAGTCACGGAAGCACTTCCGAAAGGTAGGTGTTTCTGTTCAGACAAGCAGACATTAGTGTTCACAACAAAAAATTTCTTTGTCTCTTCGTCCAATGGTAACTGAAAATAAGCTTCCGGAAGACCAGTTTTGAGAAGAATTGACCTCCCATTAGGCGATCCAAAATTTCCTCTATACGCTGGAGCGGATAGGAATCAACGACCGTGAATTTACCGTGCATTTGAAATCCACACAAAAATGGATCTTCCCATTTGACTTACGAATGACAACTAAGGATGATGCCCTCTCATATCCTGAAGTAGGTTTCGAGACACCAACGGATTCCAGTCTGAATTTAAGCAGAAATGCGTTAGTTAACGCAAGCGGCACAGGCATACTCGACAAAAATTGAATTACGCATTAGCTTTCAGCTCAATGTTAGCGTCGTGAGAATCTTTCGCGCGTCCTAGATTACCATCGAGCAAATGTTTATACGGGTCAGAGTTGTTGAATTGCAGAGTAGGAAACTTTTGTGTCAATGGCGTGCACAGATGTCTAATCCAAAGGAATAAAAAGCATCCATGCCGAAGATATTTGGGCCCATGCGTGAGCGGACTAAAGTGAAGGGGACTTGGTCAGTCGCGTTTGTGTATGTTGCTGGTAAGCGCAATGGTCCAAGAACTGTTGTAGGAGGTGACATGTAAACTTAATGTCTGCAAAGGCGGCTGGCCAGTTTTTTCATACGTATCTAGGTTCATCAGCGTGCCAAGAGCTCCGGTATCTAGTTGAGAAGGCACTGATTGGTTACAAATCTGCAACGTTAAGCCACAGTTTGCGATGTGTTCGCTGAATACAGTTGTCCATTCCGTGCAGTGAAACGTTGTTCTCTGTTCCGACCAGCGCACTAGATCGATTTCGTGAATTTCAAGACTGGGAGAGCTTTTCGAAGCGTGTGGCATTCGCGTTAACAGCGAGAATGAGCGTCTTCTGCATCTCCGGCAGAAGGCAGCGCAGAATCTGAAGAGGAAATGACAGTGATTTCCGTCCGTTCCCGCTTTGCATTATTCCCGCGTGAAACAGAGGAGGGCTTTTCTAGTCTTTTGCAAGCAGACAGGTTTTGTATGTCCCTGGCGATGACAAAAATTGCGTTCAGCTGGTCTGAAGAAGCAGTTCTTTCTGTCATGGGTGACACAGCATTACACAAACGAATTCGCTTTGCGCGGAATTGGGACAGTGAAATTAGCTTTCGCCGGCGTGGAAATCGCGATGCTGACTTGCGAGTGCTGGGACATGAGTTGCTTATGTCAAGTGAAGCGATAACTGATAGACAAAAATCTTGCTCGGCTAAATCTTGAACTTCGCGTGCACCAATTACTTTTATGTGCGTCACTGAGGCTAGGTTTGTGATGCTTTAGAATTTCGGCCCTCTGAGAGTTTCTGAATGATAGCATCTCGGAGAAGTTTATCCCGATAAGTTGCGCCACAGGCACAATTGAATTTACAGTCTCTAGTCATGCTCTGCAATTCAGTAATTGATTCTTTATAGGACTGATAACTACGACGTTCCGTGCGGAGAAATTTATACCGTGCAGCAGCAACGTGTATTTGATTCTCAAAAAATTCGTCTAAACTTGCAATTATAGTCTCGTAGCGCTCGGTGTGGAGCTCAATGAGGGGAAACGATTTCATTAGGAGGTAGAAGGTATACACAGCCAACACTGAAAAGAAAAATGTTCGACGTGACTGACCGGCGATTGGTAGGCTTATAAATGATGATGCAGCTGTGTTATGTATTCTTTCTATGTTTCCATCGTCTCATCGAGCTATCGGAAGGGCTGAGGAAGCAGCTGAATTCCATCTTTAGCTTCTGGTGCATGTTGCTGCTGGGCCACTTGCAGTTGTACAAGGCAAGAAACCATTTGTTGACTCTGAAACTGGACGCAGCTCACCACTCAGCTGTTGCTCTCCCTATTTTGCCATGGTTTCTTAAATTTCTCAACTTAAATATTCCAGTTTATGTATTTCAATGTATACTACTGGCCATTAAAATTGCTACACCACGAAGATGACGTGCTACAGACGCGAAATTTAACCGACAGGAAGAAGATGCTGTGATATGCAAATGATTAGCTTTTCAGAGAATTCACGCAAGGGTGGCGACACCTACAACGTGCTGACATGAGGCAAGATTCCAACGATTCCTCATACACAAACAGCAGTGGACCGGTGTTGCCTGGTGAAACATTGTTGTCATTCCTCTTGTAAGGAGGAGAATTGCGTACCATCACGTTTTTGACTTTGATAAAGGTCGGATTGTAGCCTATCGCAATTGCGGTTTATCGTATCGCGACATTGCTGCAGGCGTTGGTAGAGATCCAATAACTGTTAGCAGAATATGGAATCTGTGGGTTCAGGAGGGTAATACGGAGCGCCGTGCTGGGTCCCAACGGCCTCGTATCACTAGCAGTCGAGATGACAGGCATCTTATCCGCATGGCTGTAACTGATCATGCAGCCACGTCTCGATCCCTGAGTCAACAGATGGGGACGTTTGCAAGGCAACAACCATCTGCACGAACAGTTCGACGACGTTTGCAGCAGCATGGACTATCAGCTCCGAGACCATGGCTGTGGTTACCCTTGACGCTGCATCACAGATAGGAGCGCCTGCGATGGTGTACTCGACGATGAACCTGGGTGCACGAATGGCAAAACGTAATTTTTTCGGATGAATCCAGGTTCTGTTTACAGCATCATGATGCCGCATCCGCGTTTGGCGACATCGCGGTGAACGCACGTTGGAAGCGTGTATCTGTCATCGCCATACTGGCGTATCATCCGGCGTGATGGTATGGGGTGCCATTGGTTACACGTCTCGGTCACCTCTTGTTCGCATTGACGGTACTATGAACGGAGGACGTTACATTTCAGATCAGACCCGTGGCTCTACCCTTCATTCGATCCCTGCGAAACCCTACATTCCAGCAGGATAATGCACGACCGCATGGTGCAGATCCTGTACGGGCCTTTCTGGATACAGTAAATGTTCGACTGCTGCCCTGGCCAGCACATTCTCCAGATCTCTCACCAATTGAAACCGTCTGGTCAATGGTGGTCGAGCAACTGGCTCGTCACAATACGCCAGTCACTACTCTTGATGAACTGTCGTATGGTGTTGAAGCTGCATGGGCAGCTGTACCTGTACACGCCATCCAAGCTCTGTTTGACTCAATGCCCAGGCGAATCAAGGCCGTCATTACAGCAAGGGGTGGTTGTTCTGGCTAATGATTTCTCAGGATCTATGTACCCAAATTGCGTGAAAATGTAATCATTTGTCAGTTCTAGTATAATATTTTTGTCCAATGAATAACCGTTTATCAGCTGCATTTCTTCTTGGTGTAGCAATTTTAATGCCCAGTAGTGTAATTATGTTTGAGCTTCGTTTAGTGGTGCTCGTCGCCACACTTCGAGTTCTCCTCTGGACGGCAAGGGCTGCACAGACACATAAGTGAGAACTGTGTGGAGCGATTCCTTCCGGTATGAATTTCGCACGGCCTCCTCGGAAGCGCGGGATTGAGGGCACGGTGGTGCTGCCGCGGTTAATTCCCGCTGCCACCGGCCACCGGACCCAGCCGCAGCTGATCCTTCCTCTGTGGGAGGGGTGTGGGTGGAGAGCGGGAAGGGACGGTCCTCTGCTGGCGGCTGGCGGCTCCGCAAATTTCCGGACACGGAGGATGTGGGCTGCCTCACTTGGATCGAGGGCCACCTCTGACTGTATCTCGGCGGTCGCTACGTTGGCTTTCTGCTGTAAGGCTGCGTGCTTCTTTTCTCCGAAGTGTGGAGAGGGATAATCGGTGGGTTTTGGGAGAATTTGTGCGACATGAGCGAAGATTCAATTATTGAAATATGGATGCGCAGCCTAATTGAATTGTTTAAAGAAGGACATTTTCCACTTACGGCCTAGAAGAAAAATGACTTGCATAGCGATAAGCTAAAATAACGTTCCTTAAATAGCCGAAGCTATCTTTTTTTCATCTTTTCAAGCTGTTGAATGACAAAGACCCATATGGTCAGTGGCATTATTATGACAAAAAATACGCCGCGCGTGATTAGCCGAGTGGTCTCAGGCGCTGCAGTCATGGACTGTGCGGCTGGTCCCGGCAGAGGTTCGAGTCCTCCCTCGGGCATGGGTGTGTGTGTTTGTCCGTAGGGTAATTTAGGTTAAGTAGTGTGTAAGCTTAGGGACTGATGACCTTGGGAGTTAAGTCCCATAAGATTTCGCACATATTCTTTTTTTTTTTTTTTGACAAATAATACACATCGGTAAACAAATACTACCATGCCGCAGGGATGGAGTCTTTGTTCCTGCTTTGCGACCGTGTGTGTGTGTGTGTGTGTATCTGTGTGTGTGTGTGTGTGTGTGTGTGTGTGTGTGTGTGTGTGTGTGTGTGTGTGTGTGTCGAAGAAGCAGAGAAGGAAGTTTAATGAAAGCTACATATGTGGGATTAAAATTCAGGATGAGACAGTAGTAACGGTGAGATTCGCTGATTACACTGCTGTCGTTTGTGAGTTGGATGAAGAATTGCGGGACTTGCTGAATGCGATGAACAGTCCACTGAGAGCGGAATAGGAAAACACTGAGCAGCCGCAGAAATTAGACAAGCTTAACATAAAAATTAAGAACCATGTAGTGGGGCATGGGATGAATTCTGCAACCATGGAAAGGTGAAGGAAGAAGTAAGGAGGAAATTAGAAGCAGACTAAGACAGGCTGAGTACTACTGTCCACAGACTGACTGCTTGTATGAATCACAGGCCTTTATATGAAATAGCAATTTTCTGGAAGTGTATCTCTTGTAAACTACGAAGTACGGAAGTTAATCGTGGTAAGATGGAGGAGGGGGGGGGGGGTCTGACCACGCTATACTGATCCTTACTTTGTTGTTAATGTGGTACATTACATTTATACAGAAAAAAGGATTCGATACCATTGTGTGGATGATGTGGTAGTGTAATCTTTGTCACAAACTTTTTTGCACTAACGATGTTTACTTCCGGCATAAGAAGTCAGCCTCATTCTGCCAACGGCCTTGTCAAAGAGGGCGGAGGAGCGGATAGAGGTTCAGGGCACTTTCTTGTCGTAGGGGTGGGAAATTGCCCCTAAAGGCGGAAGAATCAGCAATGATCAACGACATGAGGATGCAGAAGGCAATGAAAACCACTGCATTAAAGACACGTAACGTGTATCCACAGAACATGTGGCCTGTAATTGAAGAAGAGTCATGATGATCTCTCCATTGGCAAAAGATTCCGGAATAGTCCCCCATTCGGATCTCCGGGAGGGGACTGCCAAGGGGGAGGTTACCATGAGAAAAAGATTGAATAATCTACGTAAGGATAACGTTCTACGAGTCTGGGCGTGGAATGTCAGAAGCTTGAACGTGGTAGGGAAACTAGAAAATCTGAAAAGGGAAATGCAAAGGCTCAATCTAGGGGTCAGTGAAGTGAAGTGGAAGGAAGACAAGGATTTCTGGTCAGATGAGTATCGGGTAATATCAACAGCAGCAGAAAATGGCATAACAGGTGTAGGATTCGTTGTGAATAGGAAGGTAGGGCAGAGGGTGTGTTACTGTGAACAGTTCAGTGACCGGGTTGTTCTAATCAGAATCGACAGCAGACCAACACCGACAACGATAGTTCAGGTATACATGCCGACGTCGCAAGCTGAAGATGAACAGATAGAGAAAGTGTATGAGGATATTGAAAGGGTAATGCAGTATGTAAAGGGAGACGAAAATCTAATAGTCATGGGCGACTGGAATGCAGTTGTAGGGGAAGGAGTAGAGGAAAAGGTTAGAGGAGAATATGGGCTTGGGACTAGGAATGAAAGAGGAGAAAGACTAATTGAGTTCTGTAACAAGTTTCAGCTAGCAATAGCGAATACCCTGTTCAAGAATCACACGAGGAGGAGGTATAATTGGAAAAGGCCGGTAGATACGGGAAGATTTCAATTAGATTACATCATGGTCAGACAGAGATTCCGAAATCAGATACTGGATTGTAAGGCGTACCCAGGAGCAGATATAGACTCAGATCACAATATAGTAGTGATGAAGAGTAGGCTGAAGTTCAAGACATTAGTCAGGAAGAATCAATACGCAAAGAAGTGGGATACGGAAGTACTAAGGAATGACGTGATACGTTTGAAGTTCTCTAACGCTATAGATACAGCAATAAGGAATAGCGCAGTAGGCAGTACAGTTGAAGAGGAATGGACATCTCTAAAAAGGGCCATCACAGAAGTTGGGAAGGAAAGCATAGGTACAAAGAAGGTAGCTGCGAAGAAACCATGGGTAACAGAAGAAATACTTCAGTTGATTGATGAAAGGAGGAAGTACAAACATGTTCCGGGAAAATCACGAATACAGAAATACAAGTCGCTGAGGAATGAAATAAATAGGAAGTGCAGGGAAGCTAAGACAAAATGGCTGCAGGAAAAATGTGAAGACATCGAAAAAGATATGATTGTCGGAAGGACGGACTCGGCATACAGGAAAGTCAAAACAACCTTTGGTGACATTAAAAGCAACGGTGGTAACATTAAAAGTGCAACGGGAATTCCACTGTTAAATGCAGAGGAGAGAGCAGATAGGTGGAAAGAATACATTGAAAGCCTCTATGAGGGTGAAGATTTGTCTGATGTGATAGAAGAAGAAACAGGAGTCGATTTAGAAGAGATAGGGGATCCAGTATTAGAATCGGAATTTAAAAGAGCTTTGGAGGACTTACGGTCAAATAAGGCAGAAGGGATAGATAACATTCCATCAGAATTTCTAAAATCACTGGGGGAAGTGGCAACAAAACGACTATTCACGTTGGTGTGTAGAATATATGAGTCTGGCGACATACCATCTGACTTTCGGAAAAGCATCATCCACACAGTTCCGAAGACGGCAAGAGCCGACAAGTGCGAGAATTATCGCACAATCAGCTTAACAGCTCATGCATTGAAGCTGCTTACAAGAATAATATACAGAAGAATGGAAAAGAAAATTGAGAATGCGCTAGGTGACGATCAGTTTGGCTATAGGAAAAGTAAAGGGACGAGAGAGGCAATTCTGTCGTTACGGCTAATAATGGAAGCAAGGCTAAAGAAAAATCAAGACACTTTCATAGGATTTGTCGACCTGGAAAAAGCGTTCGACAATATAAAATGGTGCAAGCTGTTCGAGATTCTGAAAAAAGTAGGGGTAAGCTATAGGGAGAGACGGGTCATATACAATATGTACAACAACCAAGAGGGAATAATAAGAGTGGACGATCAAGAACGAAGTGCTCGTATTAAGAAGGGTGTAAGACAAGGCTGTAGCCTTTCGCCCCCACTCTTCAATCTGTACATCGAGGAAGCAATGATGAAAATAAAAGAAAGGCTCAGGAGTGGAATTAAAATACAAGGTGAAAGGATATCAATGATACGATTCGCTGTTAACATTGCTATCCTGAGTGAAAGTGAAGACGAATTAAATGATCTGCTGAACGGAATGAAGAGTCTAATGAGTACACAGTATGGTTTGAGAGTAAATCGGAGACAGACAAAGGTAATGAGAAGTAGTAGAAATGAGAACAGCGAGAAACTTAACATCAGGATTGATGGTCACGCAGTCAATGAAGTTAAGGAATCCTGCTACCTAGGCAGTAAAATAACCAATGACGGACGGAGCAAGGAGGACATCAAAAGCAGACTCGCTATGGCAAAAAAGGCATTTCTGGCCAAGAGAAGTCTACTAATATCAAATACCGGCCTTAATTTGAAATTTCTGAGGATGTACGTCTGAAGTACAGCATTGTATGGTAGTGAAACATGGACTGTGGGAAACCGGAACAGAAGAGAATCGAAGCATTTGAGATGTGGTGCTATAGACGAATGTTGAAAATTAGGTGGACTGATAACGTAAGGAATGAGGAGGCTCTACGCAGAATCGGAGAGGAAAGGAATATGTTGAAAACACTGATAAGGAGAAGGGACAGGATGATAGGACATCTGCTAAGACATGAGGGAACGACTTCCATGGTACTAGAGGGAGCTGTAGAGGGCAAAAACTGTAGAGGAAGACAGAGATTGGAATACGTCAAGCAAATAATTGAGGACGTAGGTTGCAAGTGTACTCTGAGATGAAGATGTTATCACAGGAAAGGAATTCGTGAAAAAAAAAAATCAGAAACGACTGTACTGGATTCCAATCTCTTTGCAAAACAATCTGGAGATCATAATTCACGAAGAATTTACGGTACACGCAGTTGAGCATCTTACTACTACACAATTGTGAGTCATTTCTCTGTAAAACTGGCCTCCACTCTTCCGCAGGCCACTGGCAATTGTGTTTACAACAGCGTCAATGACGATGCGTCATTTAGTCTTTTGCGAGTGACTTGACAACTCTACCACGAAAATCGTGTCGGTGTCTGTGCTTCAGAAGGAGCCACCTGTAAAAGCTCACAGGCGGGCTCGTATCCGAGATAGAGGGTGAGGAGTGGGTAGACGGGAGGTTTTATACGGGTCGTTACCCCCCCTCCCTCCCCCCCCTCCCTCCCCCCCCCCCCCCCTCGCCCAAAGAACATTTTACTAGAGGCGCTTGCTTGTATTGCCGCATATATCAATTCCAAGTTACTCAGCTAACGTTCTGACAGAATGTTACGTGAAAGCTGAGGGTCTCGTCAATGGCAGGGAAATATGGAAAATTTATACTTCTCAGTTGCTCTCCTAGATCACTCACATGCCTGCAGAGGACATTTCAGTCAGAAAATGGCGTCCCGTCACCAGGTGTTGACACGATCATCAGTCCTCAGCCGGAACCGATAGACCATAGGAGGCTCAGTAAGGCAGGACGTAGAAAGGGAAATTTCCGAAAGACTGACTTCCCGAACGTGGGCGGAAACGACTCAAAGAGACTACTGCATTCTCATGATGTTAGCGCTCGCATACCCTTAGTCTGGAGGCTTGTTTTCATAACTGTCGTGCTAAGCGAAACGTTGATAATGCTGACTGATTGCAAATTTCCTTTTTATGCTGCATGAATTCAGACGTTCCCAAAGTTGCAGGCCGGCCGGTTTGGCCGAGCGGTTCTAGGCGCTACAGCTGGCACCGCGCGACCGCTACGATCGCAGGTTCGAATCCTGCCTCGGGCATGGATGTGTGTGACGTCCTTAGGTTAGATAGGTTTACGTAGTTCTAAGTTATAGGGGACTGATGACGTCAGAAGTGAAGTCCCATAGTGCTCAGAGCCATTTGAAGCAACCAAAGTTGCAAGAGTTTGTTGGTGTTATATTACATAGATGATACGTGTGACACATGAGCTTCTCAAATTTATAATTTATGTTTCATACAAGTTAATACTAAACACTACTGTTAACAAATATTATTATTAAATTAAAACATTTTACGTAATTTTCCTTGTCTTGCATGAGCAGCATCTATCAGACGGAGGGGTCCGACAACCGATCAGTTCCAGTCATTCCACCAGGAAGGGGGTACACGGCTCGCGTTGTCTGTAGTTCAACCACGCCTAGACAGTGAACACAGCGGTTCGATCGCGTCCGCATTGTTACTTTGTGCCAGGAAGGGCTCTCAACAGGGATAGTGTGCAGGCGTCTCGGAGTGAACCAAAGCGATGTTGTTTGGACAAGGAGGAGATGAAGAGAGACAGGAACTGTCGATGACATACCTCACTCGGGCCGCGCAAGGGCTACTACTGCAGTGGATGACCGCAACCTACGTATTATGGCACCGAGGAACCGTGACAGCAACGCCACCATATTGAATAATGCTTTTTGTGCAGCCACAGGACGTCGTATTACGAGTCAAACTGTGCGCAATAGGCTGCATGATGCGCCACTTCACTCCCGACGTCCATGGCGAGGACCACGTTAGCAACCACTACACCATGCTTGGCGGTATAAGTGGGCCCAGCAACATGCCTAATGGACCTCTCAGGATTGGCATCAGCCGGCCGCAGTGGCCGAGCGATTCTAGGCCTTTCAGTCCGAACCACGCTGCTGCTACTGTCGCAGGTTCGAATCCTGCCTCGGGGACGGATGTGTGTGATGTCCTTCGGTTAGTTAAGTTTAAGTAGTTCCAAGTCCAGGGGACTGATGACCTCAGATGTACGTCCCATAGTGCTTAGAGTCATTTGAACCATTTGAAACCGTCTGTTTCCTGAAAATTGTATTTCATTGCAGTCTGTTTCTAGTCTTTTCATTTCGGCGTACTGTAGACTTTCTCTAAATTGGAGAGCTACCAGGCAAGTCCCCAGTCTCGGCTACGAGCTACGTCACAAGCGGCAACTACAGGCTGTTCCACAAGCTCATACCGATCCTTCCGCTGGTCGCCTTTTTAGTCAGTTGCGACTCAGCAGGCAGACAGGCCGAAGGAAAGTTTATATTCCAGTAAATGCTTTAAAACTGTGTGGAATACAGAGTAACTAACATAATTAACGCGAGAAGTGAAGTCGGTGTTTTGCCTTTTCAGTTCGGTTTCTGCGGGCGAGATACCTTTGAGATGGTGTGGACAATAGTGGATCAGACTTGTTATTACCTTCATAGATTTTCTCTTTCCTGTGCTTTAGTCTATCGTGGTTAACCAGTTTTTCAGAGGGTGGAAACATCCTCTCGACTCCCATTTCGCCGTCTCCAGCCAGTGGTCGAGTCCATTTGAAGTTCTAACATTTAATTTCCTCCCCACCGCCTGTCTTCTTGATTACAACTATTTTCCGTCTCCTTCCCATTATTTTCATTCCTCTCTACGTGACAGTTGTCGCTCTTAAGGAATGGGAAGCTTGCATTTGAAGTGGAACGTGTCTCCGGATTCTGGTTCTCTTTCCAAGTATCTAAAAGCGCAAAAATCCTGTGTTTTGGATGCAACCTGCTCTCTCAAGGGGCCTTAGGTTATGCGTCTGACACATCCGGCTTGGGCAGCTAGCTTTGTTTCGGACCTGAGCGGTTCCGCTCATCTTCCCGAGTGGGCACACATCTACCTCTATATCTACACTTAAGTACCTGGCAGAGGATTCATGGAATCACATCACCACAATAATTATCTATTGTTCCACTCTTTACCACTACGCGGGAAAAACGAACACCTGTACCTTTCCATGCGAACCCCGATTTTCCTTGTTTTATTATCAAGATCGTTTTTCGCTATGAAGCACGAGGTCAACAAAATTTTTTCGCATTCGGAAGAGAAAGTTGGTGACTGAAACTTCGTGAGAAGATCCCGCCGTTATCAGAAACGCCTTTGTTTTAATGATGTCCACACCATATCCTGCAGCATGTTCGTGACACTCTCTTGTTGATACAAGACGTGGCGCTCTTCTCTGAGCTTTCTCGATGTTCTCCGTTATTCCCATCTGGGAAGGATCCCACACCACGCAGCAGTGGTCCAAAAGAGGACGAACAAGCGTATTGTACATCTATATCTAAGTGATTACTCTGCTATTCACTATAAGGTGCCTGGCAGAGAGTTCAATGAAGCACCTCCATGCTGTCTCTCTACCGTTCCACTCTCGAATGGCACGCGGGAAAAGCGAGCACTTAAATTTTTCCGTGCGAGCCCTGATTTCTCTTATTTTATCGTGATGATCATTTCTCCCTATGTAGGTGAGTGCCAACAGAATGTTTTTGCAATCGGAGCAGAGCACTGTTGAACGAAATTTCATGAGAAGATCCCACAGCAACGAAAAACGCCTTTCTTTTAACAATTGCGACTCTAATTCACGTATCATGTCTGTGACACTATCTCCCCTATTTCGCGATAATACAAAACGAGCTGCCCTTCTTTGTACTTTTTCGATGTCATCCGTCACTCCCACCTGTTGCGGATCCCACACCGCACAGCAGTACTCCAGAATAGGGCGGACAAGCATAGCGTAAGTAGTCTCTTTGGTAGACCTGTTGCACCTTCTAAGTTTTCTGCCAATGAATCGCAGTCTTTGGTTTGCTCTACCCACAATTTATCTATGTGATCGTTCCAATTTAGGTTATTTGTAATTGTAATCCCTAAGTATTTAGTTGAATTTACAGCCCTCAGATTTGTGTGACTTATCGCGTAATCGCAGTAGGCAGTCTGTTTAGTACAGTTGTTGCATCTTCGAAGTGTTGTGTCAGTAAGTCGCAGTGTTTGGTTCGCCTTCCCCACAACATTTTTCTGTGTGTTCTTTCCACTTTGCGTCCGAAGGCAATGGGATGGCTTGGTCGGCATCGCCCTTCCGACTGCAGCCCAGGGAAGGGAATCATCCAAGACCACACAGCCAGTTTGGGGTTCCCGATGTAAATTCACACGCTGATACTAACTGGCGCTTCAATTGAAATAAATGGTTCGTAACACTCTGTACCGTAACTCTGACTGACTTCCCATCAAGCGAGATTGCATATGAGCATCTCAGTTTCGTATAAATTCGGAATATTTGTGACGGAGGTGGTCTGAGCGACGTACAGGTGAAAATTAGGTGTAATCCTGACTTCACGCCGCGCCTCCACTTCTTCCTGCCGAAGCGTCAGTTCTAAAGTAAATCTGAACAAGGTGTAGCTTTCGGCGCAGCTGAGCCCCAGGTGAGGGTAGCAGATGTAGTTGTGATCTCAGGCCGGCCTCTCATCTACCCACCAGCGGGCGAGTACGTCCAGCAGGTTGTTCTCCTGCGGCACCGCCGATGGTAGTAGGCCTCACCGGACAGGGACCGCAGGCAGCCACTGCAGACCGATGATGAATTTAGTAGCAAAAGCTGCTGGTTAAGGCCCCTGTTGGACAGGAGCGAGGTACCACGTCTGCGCTAAAGTAACTTGGTGGCTGCGGCTGTTGCGCCGCCGTGGCAGAAATTCTTCCAGACGTCGTGCCATGGGATGAAGCGACGGCTACTCTTGGACCCGACTAGCTGGGCGCCACTTCATAGAACACAAGCGAGCGCTTGTTTCGGGTCGACTTGAACAGTGCCGCATTAATCGGCCAGCGACTGCGCGTCGCTAATACACTACTGGCAATGAAAATCGCTACACCAAGCAGAAATGCAGATGATAAACGGGTATTCATTGGACAAATATATTGTACTAAAACTGACATGTGATTACATTTTCACGCAATTTGGGTGCATAGATCCTGAGAAATCAGTACCCAGAACAACCACCTCTGGCCGTAATAACGGCCTTGATACGCCTGGGCACTGAGTCAAACAAGGCTTGGATGGCGTGTACAGGTACAGCTGCCCATGTAGCTTCGTCCCACAGTTCATCAAGAGTAGTGACTGGCGTATTGTGACGAGCCAGTTGCTTGGCCACCATTGACCAGACGTTTTCAGTTGGTGAGAGATCTGCAGAATGTGCTGGCCATGGCAGCAGTCGAACATTTTCTGTATCCAGAAAGGCCCGTACAGGACCTGAAATATGCGGTCGTGCATTATCCTGCTGAAATATGCGATTTCGCAGGGATCGAATGAAGGGTAGAGCCGCGGGTCGTAAGACATCTTAAATGTAACGTCCACTGTTCAAAGTGCCGTCAATGCGAACAAATGGCGACCGAGACGTGTAGCGAATGGCACCCCATACCATCACGCCGGGTGATACGCCAGTATGGCGATGACGAATACACGCTTCGAACGTGCGTTCACCGCGATGTCGCCAAACGCGGATCCGACCATCATGATGGTGTAAACAGAACCTGGATTCATCCGAAAAAATGACGTTTTGCCATTCGTGCACCCAGGTTCGTCGTTGAGTACACCATGGCAGGCGCTCCTGTCTGTGATGCAGCGTCAAGGATAACCGCAGCCATAGTCTCCGAGCTGATAGTCCATGCTGCTGCAAACGTCGTCGAACTGTTCGTGCAGATGATTGTTGTCTTGCAAACGTCCCCATCTGTTGACTCAGGGATCGAGACATGGCTACACGATCCGTTACAGCCATGCGGATAAGATGCCTGTCATCTCGACTGCTAGTAATGCGAGGCCGTTGGGGTCCAGGACGGAGTTCCGTACTACCCTCCTGTGCCCACTGATTCCATATTCTGCTGACAGTCATTGGATCTCGACCAACGCGAGCAGCAGTGTCGCGATACGATAAACCGCAAGCGCGATAGGCTACAATCCGACCTTTATCAAAGTCGGAAACGTGATGGTACGCATTTCTCCTCCTTACACGAGGCATCACAACAACGTTTCAACAGGCAACGCCGGTCAACTGCTGTTTGTGTATGAGATATCGGTTGGAAACTTTCCTTGTGTCAGCACGTCGTAGGTGTCGCCACCGGCGCCAATCTTGTGCGAATGCTCTGAAGAGCTAATCATTTGCATATCACAGCATCTTCTTCCTGTCGGTTAAGTTTCGCGTCTTTAGCACGTCATCTTCGTGGTGTAGCAATTTTAATGGCCTGTAGTGTATGTACATCGCTGTTGACTCAGGCTGAAACACGGTGAAGGCGGCACGCAATAGCCATTTCAGCGCAGTTGCGGAAGCTACATAGGAGTCGTGTCATCTACGTTCTGTATAAGAGCAAACACTGACTGTGCTTACCTCGCATCTCAGAGTAGTACTGTCAATCTACGTCCTCAATTCTCAATTATTTGCTTGATGTATTCCAATCTCTGCCTTCCTCTACAGAGTTTGCCCTCTACAGCTCCCTCTAGTACCATGGAAGTCATTTCCTGATGCCTTAACAGATGTCCTATCATTCTGTCTCTTCTTAGTGTTTTTCGCATATTCATTTATTCTCCAGTTCTGCGCAGAACCTCCTCAGTGCTTACCTTATCAGTCCACCCAATTTGCAACATTCGTTTGTACCACCACAACTCAAATGCTTCGATTTTCTTCTGGTACGGTTTTACCACAGTCCATGTTTCACTTCCGTACAATGCTGTGTTCCAAACGTACACTCTCAGAAATTTCGTCCTAAAATTAAGACCAATGTTTGGTACTAGAAGATTTCTCTTGTCCAGGAATGACCTTTTCCCAGTGCTCGACTGCTCTTGATGTCTTTTCTTCATTCGTTATTTTGCTGCCCATATGCAGAATTCCTTAGCTTCATCTAGGCCGTGACCATCAATCCTGATGTTACGTTTCTCGCAGTCCTCATTTCTGCTACTTCTGATTACTTTCGTCTTTCTTCGATTCACTCTCAATCCATATTCGTTACTCAGTAGGCTGTTCATTCCATTCAACAGATCCTGTAATTCTTCTTCGCTCCCACTAAGGGTAGCAGTGTCATCAGCGAATCGTGTCACTGATATCCTTTCAACCTGGATTTTAATTCCACTCCTTCTTAGATGTAGGGGCGAAAGACTACACCTTGTCTTATCGTCTGTTTAATCCGAGCACTTCGTTCTCCGTCGTTCATTCTTGTTATTCCCTTTTGGCTCTTGTACGTAGTGTATATTACCCTTCTCTCCCCATAGATTACTGCTATATTTCTCAGAACTTCGAATATTTTGCACCATTTTACATTGTCGAATGCATTGTCCAGGACGACAAATCCTATGAGCGTGTCATGATTTTTCTTTACTCTTGCTTCCATTATCGACCGAAACATTAAAATTGCCTTTCTGGTGTCTTTAACTTTCTTAAAGCCAGCCTGATCGGCATCTAACACATCCTAAATTTTCTTTACCATTCTTCTGTATATTATTCTTGACAGCAACTTGGCTGCATGAGCTCTTAAGATGACTGTGCCATAATTGTCGGACTCGTCAGCTCTTGCAGTCTTCGGAACTGTGCGGATGATATTTTTCCGAAAGTCATATGGAATGTCACTAGACTCATATGCTCTCCACACCAACGTGAATACTCGTTTTGTTGGCACTTCTTCCAATGATTTTAGAAATTCTAATGGAATGTTATCTATTCCTTCTGCCTTATTTGAGCTTAAGTCCTCCAAATTCCTCTTAAATTCTGATTATAATAGTGGATTCCTATCTTTTCCATGTTGATTCCTATCACGTCCGACAAATCTTCCTCTCGCGGAGGCCTTCATTGTACTGTGTCCACCTATCCGCTGCATTTAACAGCGGAATTATCGTTGCACTCTTAATGTTACCATCATTGCTTTTAATTTCACCGATGGAGCCATTTCGTCTTAGCTTTCCTGCACTTCATATTTATTTCATTCCTCATCGACTTGTATTTCTGTATTCCTGAATTTCCATGACCATTTTTGTACTTTCTTCTTTCATCGATCAATTGAGGTATTTCTTCTGTTACCCATGCTTTCTTCGCAGTTACCATTTTTGTACCTATGTTTTTCTTTCCAACTTATGTGATTACCGTTTCTAGAGATGTCCATTACTCTTCAACTATCTATAGCCTTAGAGTACTTGAAGCATATCTCGCTGTTCCTTGGTATTTCCGTATCCCATTTCTTTGCGCATTAATTATTCCTGACAATCCAGTATCTGATTTAGGAGTCTCTGTCTGACCATGATGTAATCTAACTCAAATCTTCCCGTATCACCCGGTCTCTTCCAAGTATACCTCCTCCTCTTGCGGTTCTTGAACAGAGTATTGTTACGGAACTCAATTAGTCTTCCTGCTCTGTCATTCCTCGTCCCAAGCCGAGAATCTGCTGTAACCTTTTCTTCTACTCCTTCCCTTACAACTGCATTTGAGTCCCCCATGACTATTACATTTTCATGGCCCTATCATACTGTATTACCCTTTCAATATGCTCATATATTTTCTCTATCTCTTCATCTTCATCTTGCGACGGCGGCATGAATAACTGAACAATCGTTGTCGGTGTTGGTTTGCTGTCGATTCTAACTATTCACAGTAGCACATTCTCTGCCCAGACATCCTATTCTTACGGAATGCTACTCCCGTTACACTATTTTCTGCTGCTGTTGGCATACCCTATATCCATCTGACCAGAAATCATTCGCTTCTTTCCATTTCACTTCACTGCACCCTACTATATCTAGATTGCGCCTTTGCATTTCTCTTTGGAGATTTCCTAGCTTCGCTATACCACGTTCAAACTTCTGATATTCCACTCCCCGACTAGTAAAACGTTATCGTTTCGTTGGTTATTCAATCTTTTTGTCATTGTCACCTTCCGCTTGGCAGTCCCCTCCCGGGGATCCTATTGGGGGACTATTCCGGAATCTTTTGCCAATGGAGAGATCATCATGCCACATGTCCTTTGGATAATCGTTATGTGTCTTTAATGTAGTGGTTTCCATGCCTCCTGCATCCTCATGCCGTTGATCATTGCTGATTCTTCCGCCTTTAGGAGCAGTTTCCCACTCCAAGGGCAAGAGAGTGTCCTGAACCTCTGTCCGCTCCTCCACCCTGTTGGCAGAACGAGGGTGACTTACTATGCCTGAAGTCTTCGGCCGCCAATGTCGATTATTGACCAAAATTTAAACGGTGGCGGGATTCCAACCCGGGATCGAGGATTTTTTGATTGATCCCGTTATGCCTCGTACAGGAAGCAGAAACGTCTACCAGCACAGGTCGGAAATCATGAGCGACCGGATCATGACCTGTCGGGATTGTGGCTTATCCCTCCGCGAACCTGCTACTCGTGTTGCTTACAAGGGAACCTCCCCATCGCACCCCCCTGAGATTTAGATATAAGTTGGCACACTGGATAGGCCTTGAAAAACTGAACACAGATCAATCGAGAAAACAGGAAGAAGTTGTGTGGAACTACGAAAAAATAAGCAAAATATACAAACTGAGTAGTCCATGTGTAAGATAAGCAACATCTAGGTTAACGTAAGCGCAGGAGTGCCGTGGTCCCGTGGTTAGCGTGAGCAGCTGCGGAGCGAGAGGTCCTTGGTTCAAGTCTTCTCTCCAGTGAAAAGTTTAATTTCTTTATTTTCGCAAAGTTATGATCTGTCCGTTCGATCATTGACGTCTCTGTTCACTGTAATAAGCTTAGTGTCTGTGTTTTGCGACCGCACCGGTAAACCGTGCGATTAGTAGACGAAAGGACGTGCCTCTCTAATGGGAACCGAAAACATTTGATCGCAATGTCATAGGTCAACCGATTCCTCCACAGGAAAACGCGTCTGATATATTCTATACGACAGAGGTGACGGCATGTGCGTCACATGCAGGAATATGTTGTCGACCCACCTAACTTGTACACTTGGCGAATGGGTAAAAAGATTCTTCTACCTTGCCCGATTTAGGTTTTCTTGTGGATGTGATAATCACTCCCAAAAAGTGATGAAAACATAAAGAGTTTGTCACATAAATTGAAAATAAAAAATTAAACTTTTCACTGGGGGGAAGACTTGAACCAAGAATCTCTCGCTCCGCAGCTGCTCACGCTAAACACGGGACCACGTCGCTCA
This sequence comes from Schistocerca serialis cubense, assembly GCF_023864345.2. NCBI lineage: Eukaryota > Metazoa > Arthropoda > Insecta > Orthoptera > Acrididae > Schistocerca > Schistocerca serialis. The sequence goes on along the minus strand of NC_064649.1, from coordinate 45,287,364 downwards.
TGGGCTTACGTTCGCCTAGAGGTTGCCTATCTTACACATGGACTACTCAGTTTGTATATTTTGCTTATTTTTTCGTAGATCCACACAACTTCTTCCTGTTTTCTCGATTGATCTGTGTTCAGTTTTTCAAGGCCTATCCACTGCGCCAACTTATAACTAAATCTGAGGGGGGTGCGATGAGGAGAGTCCCTTGTTAGTACCCAACGACTGTCATGCGAATATGGAATCAACGGTTCTCAAAGGCCGCATTCAACGTTATAGAAGATCTAAACGGCACCACGCGACTAGCGACCGAGAAGCGCTCATCCTTGCAGCGTCGTTTAGCCAAGCCATGTAGTTTCAGTCACGTAATGGACTTGGTTGCAGGAAGACAATTGTCCACATGAACAGTGCTACATCAGATTTCAAGCACATGAAAACTACGATTTTCTTCCAAACATACACGGTCCAGTCACTCAAATATGACCTTCGCCTATTGTGAGCGTGTGGGTTGCTATTCTGTCATTCTGCGCAACAGATTAATCTGAGATGTAACCTTTGCCCTATGGCTCCTGCAAGATGCAATTTCCACTCCCACACTACTACAGAAGTCAGACAGACGCTCCTAACGTTCTAAAGAGAAATGCCTGAAAAACTTTCAGCGATAAATATCTTCTGGAGTCGTCCGCTGTAAGGAAATGACATAAAAATTCACAAAATTTCTTACATAACTAGTGGGATACTTGGGTACTGGAGTAGTGCTAGTTAGTGTAAGAAAAACATGAAACTAACGAAAATTATTATTTATTTTTGCAAAAATTCTGAGGAATCACCATGGCACTTTTAGTTATGAACTTAACACGTTATTTCCGGGTTCTTTTCAGAATGTGAAATTACCTCTCAAGGATAGGATTTGCTAATGAAATTTCCATACAGAGTTTAAGATTGTTATTGACTTGGCAGAATGGCTGAGAGCCGCACCTACTCAATTTGAATAATCATCCGTTAGAATGTTGCTAGGTATAGTCGAGGCTGTCATATGTGAAATGTAGTGGAGTGTACTGTTGTGGAGGAAATATGGGGCTCGCAAGAGCTGTAGCGCACAACACCGTAAGCTGCGATGACTGTTGTCTGCGCCGCTCGCTGCTGACAGATAAGATAACTCTCGTTCTATCTGGATTGACCTTCGCCAATCAAACTCCCCCCATGCCTTGATGAAGTCAAGGACTCCTTTTCGCCCCTGGCGTGGTACACCCGTCAGATAACCAGTCCACCGCGATGCCACTCAAAAATTCGCTCACAGGCGTTTAACTATAGCTCTGTCCGTTCACACCAGACAATAAGTGTGGTAACCAACACAGTGAACAACGCTTAATCGCAAGGACTCAATATAGAGTCGCGCTTCGATTCGCTCTCGACACAGGTGCTCTCCCAGTGAAGTCCTGAGGAGAGACTTGTTCCACGCTCCAAGAGCGACAACGGAACGGCCCCTTTCCACGCCAGACGTGAAGGGGTATAACTTTCGGTCTCTTCCATTACTCCTTCGGCTCAAGGCGTCAGAAATATCGTCGGCCAATCAGCATTACTCTTCTAAAACGGGAGAATGACGTTTCGTTTAAGGCGACCAATCTGTAAATCTGTAGTATCGGCGTTTGGCGTTTGCTGTCTCCCGTGAAAATCTCTGAAACTGCGTGCTATGTGTAAAGAATGCGTAGGGTAGGCGCTCCCACACAATGTAGTGGAATATGCTTTTAAGCCGAACACGAGGTCATCCTTTCACTCGGGCAAATGCTGTGTGCTCTATGGGCAGCTGAGGTTGACTCTTCCTCTGAAGGGACCGGCCTCCCAGTGTGTGGTTTGCCTCTCTCGAACTAAAAGCTCCTGTAACCATCGTGTCTGGAAGGTATGTGTGTATGCCAGCCTCGAGTATTTCAACCACGGTGCGCACTTGCGATTTATTAGTTATTTGCATATCGTTTACATGAATTCATACAATATTGACTTTATCTTATCGAGTTTGGTTTCGAATGAAGCGTCTTGATGTTCAGAATATGATTGTGAGGGTGGAATATGTAAGCAGTGAAGGTCAGGAGACCACGATGTCTTACACTATGCTCGACGTCAGTGTACAACAACCACTCAAAGGTGGCTGGTCGTAGTATTAGCAACAGAGGGTATACACAGCGTTTTGGAGGGGACGCGGAAAACAGTGCAATTGTTGTCATAATGCGCAAATGGAGCGATAGGCTGCCAAAAGGGCATGATCATAGGCTTTTCGGCCAAGGGTGGAAGCATTCATGAAACTGCTAAACTTGTAAACAGTTCCATTGCCGTCGTGGCTAATGGCAAAATAGCGCTGTCCAAAACTTGCTGCCTCAGCTGTGGTGCATCACGGGACATAGATGACAGGGGTGAATGACGGCTGTGGAAATGTGCACCTGTTGAGCAGCTGAACATCCAGATAAACTGAAGGGCTACCAACAGTATCTCCTCGACGACCATTAACCGGAGTTTGCATACGGGCCTACTTAGCGGGCACCTCGTTCATGCACCCATATAGACTGCTGTTCACTGGCAAAGAAGTCTGGAATCTACGCGATAATATCGCAACTGGACGTCCACTGAGTGGTGACAGGCGTCCTTTCGAGATGAATCACGTGTTATGCTCCATCGGACACGTCGTGAAAGGTGCGAAACGTCTGAAAGCAAACATCCAGCAATAGTCATCGAAAGGGTTCGGGCTGGAGGAGGGTCTGCTTAATGCTTTCATACCATCCTCTACATCTACATCTACATGTACATTTATACTCCGCAAGCCACCCAACGGTGTGTGGCGGAGGGCACTTCACGTGCCACTGTCATTACCTCCCTTTCCTGTTCCACTCGTTATGGTTTGCGGGAAAAACGACTGCCGGAAAGCCTCCGTGCGCGTCCGAATCTCTCTAATTTTACATTCGTGATCTCCTCGGGAGGTGTAAGTAGGAAGAAGCAATATATTCGATACCTCATCCAGAAACACACCCTCTCGAAACCTGGACAGCAAGCTACACTGCGATGCAGAGCGCCTCGTTTGCAGAGTCTGCCAGTTGAGTTTGGTAAACATCTCCGTAACACTATCACGCTTACTGAACAACCTTGTGAAGAAACGTGCAGCTCTTCTTTGGATCCTCTCTATCTCCTCTGTCAACCCGACGTGGTGCGGATCCCATAATGATGAGCAATACTCAAGTTTAGGTCGAACGAGTGTTATGTAAGCCACCTCCTTTGTTGATGGACTACATTTTTAAGGACTCTCTCAACGAATCTCAACCTGTCACCCGCCTTACCAACCGTACGCAGACTCTCAGATATTTTACAGAAGTAACTGCTACCAGTGTTTGTTATATAATCATACAATACAGGATCCTTCTTTCTATGTATTCGCAATACATTACATTTGTCTATGTTAAGGGTTAGTTGCCACTCCCTGCACCAAGTGCATATCCGCTGCAGATCTTCCTGCATTTCTCTGCAATTTTCTAATGCCGCAACTTCTCTGTATACTGCAGTATCATCCGCGAAAAGCCGCATGGAACTTCCGACACTATGTACTAGGTCATTTATATATATTGTGAAAAGCAATGGTCCCATAACACTCCCCTGTGGCACGCCAGAGGTTACTTTAACGTCTGTAGATGTCTCTCCATTGAGAACAACATGCTGTGTTCTGTTTGCTAAAAACTCTTCAATCCAGCCACACAGCTGGTCTGATATTCCGTAGGCTCTTACTTTGTTTATCAGGCGACAGTGCGGAACTGTATCGAACGCCTTCCGGAAGTCAAGAAAAATAGCATCTACCTGGGAGCCTGTATCTAATATTTTCTGGGTCTCATGAACAAATAAAGCGAGTTGGGTCTCACACGATCGCTGTTTCCGGAGCTGATACCGTCATTCTGGAAAGCACAACGCATCAACTTAAGTATGCATCTGTCCTTTGGGGACTGCTTTTGCTCGGCACAGTGGCACTTACCAGCATGACAGTGTACGTGCGTGGTTTGTGGGACATCAGGATGAGTTTGCCTTGCTGCCCCGGCCACCAGACTTAAATAAATAAATCGCCAGGTCCTGATGGGATTCCAATTCGGTTTTACAGAGAGTACTCTACTGCATTGGCTCCTTACTTAGCTTGCATTTATCGCGAATCTCTTGCCCAACGTAAAGTCCCGAGCGACTGGGAAAAAGCGCAGGTGACGCCTGTATACAGGGTGTTACAAAAAGGTACGGCCAAACTTTCAGGAAACATTCCTCACACACAAATAAAGAAAAGATGTTATGTGGACATGTGTCCGGAAATGCTTAATTTCCATGTTAGAGCTCATTTTAGTTTCGTCAGTATGTACTGTACTTCCTCGATTCACCGCCAGTTGACCCAATTGAAGGAAGGTAATGTTGACTTCTGTGCTTGTGCTGACATACGACTCATTGCTCTACAGTGCTAGCATCAAGCACATCAATATGTATAGCATCAACAGGTTAGTGTTCATCACGAACGTGGTTTTGCAGTCAGCGCAATGTTTACAAATGCAGAGTTGGCAGATGCCCATTTGATGTATGGATCAGCACGGGACAATAGCCGTGACGCGGTACGTTTGTATCGAGACAGATTTCCAAAACGAAGGTGTCCCGACAGGAAAACGTTCGCAGCAATTCATCGGCGTCTTAGGGAGCACGGAACATTCCAGCCTATGACTCGCGACTGGGGAAGACCTAGAACGACGAGGACACCTGCAATGGATGAGGCAATTCTTCGTGCAGTTGACGATAACCCTAATGTCAGCGTGAGAGAAGTTGCTGCTGTACAAGGTCACGTTGACCACGTCACTGTATGGAGAGTGCTACGGGAGAACCAGTTGTTTCCGTACCACGAACAGCGTGTGCATGCACAATCAGCAGCTGATTGGCCTCCACGGGTACACTTCTGCGAATGGTTCATCGAACAATGTGTCAATCCTCATTTCAGTGCAAATGTTCTCTTTACGGATGTTCTTCCACCTACGCTCAATGGAACACGTTATCATGATTTCATACGAGATACTCTACCTGTGCTGCTAGAACATGAGCCTTTACAAGTACGACACAACATGTGGTTCATGCACGATGGAGTTCCTGCACATTTCAGTCGTTCGTACGCTTCTCAACAACAGATTCGGTGACCGATGGATTGGTAGAGGCGGACCAACTCCATGGCCTCCACGCTCTCCTGACCTCAACCCTCTTGACTTTCATTTATGGGAGCAGTTGAAAGCTCTTGTCTGCGCAACCCCGGTACCAAATGTAGAGACTCTTCGTGCTCGTATTGTGGACGGCTGTGATACAATACGCCATTCTCCAGGGCTGCATCAGGGATTCCATGCGACGGAGGGTGGATGCATGTATCCTCACTAACGGAGGACATTTTGAACATTTCCTGTAACAAAGTCTTTGAAGTCACGCTGGTACGTTCTGTTGCTGTGTGTTTCCGTTCCATGATTAATGTGATTTGAAGAGACGTATTAAAATGAGCTCTAACATGGAAAGTAAGCATTTCCGGACACACGTCCACATAAGATATTTTCTTTCTTTGTGTGTGAGGAATGTTTCCTGAAAGTTTCGCAGTACTTTTTTGTAACACCCTGTATAAGAAGGGTAGAAGGACGGATCCTCAAAATTACAGACCAATATCCATAACATCGGTTTGTTGCAGGATTGTCGAACATATTCTCAGCTCGAATAGAATGAATTTCCTTGAGACAGAGAAGTTGCTGTTCATGCATCAGCCCTGCTTTAGAAAGCATCGCTCCTGCGAAACGCAACTCGCCCTTTTTTCACATGATATCTTGCGAACCATGGATGAAGGGTATCAGACGGATGCCATATTCCTTGACTTTCGGAAAGCGTTTGAGTCGGTGCCCCACTGCCGACTCCTAACTAAGGTACGAGCATATGGGATTGGTTCCCAAGTATGTGAGTGGCTCGAAGACTTCTTAAGTAATAGAACCCAGTACGTTGTCCTCGATGTTGAGTGTTCATCGGAAGTGAGGGTATCATCTGGAGTTCCCCAGGGAAGTGTTGTAGGTCCGCTGTTGTTTTCTATCTACATAAGTGATCTTTTGGATGGGGTGGATAGCAATGTGCGGCTGTTTGCTGATGATGCTGTGGTGTACGGGAAGATGTCGTCGTTGAGTGACTGTAGGAGGATACAAGATGACTTGGACAGGATTTGTGATTGGTGTAAAGAATGGCAGCTAACTCTAAATATAGATAAATGCAAATTAATGCAGATGAATACAAAAAAGAATCCTGTAATGTTTGAATACTCCATTAGTAATGTAGCGCTTGACACAGTCACGTCGATTGAATATTTGGGCGTAACATTGCAGAGCCATATGAAGTGGGACAAGGATGTAATGGTAGTTGTGGGGAAGGCGGATAGTCGTCTTCGGTTCATTGGTAGAATTTTGGGAAGATGTGGTTCATCTGTAAAGGAGACCGCTTATAAAACACTAATACGACCTATTCTTGAGTACTGCTCGAGCGTTTGGGATCCCTATCGTGTCGGATTGAGGGAGGACATAGAAACAATTCAGAGGTGAAATGCTAGATTTGATACTGGTAGGTTTGATCATCACGCGAGTGTTACGGAAATGCTTCAGGAACTCGGGTGGGAGTCTCTAAAGGAAAGGGGGCGTTCTTTTCGTGAATCGCTACTGAGGAAATTTAGAGAACCAGCATTTGAGGCTGACTGCAGTACAGCTTTACTGTCGCCGACTTACATTTCGCGGAAAGACCACAAAGATAAGATAAGAGAGCTTAGGGCTCGTACAGAGGCATATAGGCAGTCATTTTTCCCTCGTTTTGTTTGGGAGTGGAACAGGGAGAGAAGATGCTAGTTGTGGTACGAGGTATCCTCCGCTACGCACTGTGTGGTGGATTGCGGAATATGTATGTAGCTGTAGATGATGTAGACTTCCCGGATTCATTACCAATCGAGAATCTCTGGGACAACCTCGATTGGGCTGTGAGCGCCACGGATCCTCAACCGACAAATCCGGCGCAGCTGATCATGGTAATGGGGTCCACGTCCTTGTCGGTACTCTACACGATCTCATCAATCTCTTCCTGCACGTCCGCCTTGCAAAAGATTATAATTCAGGCTTCTGACAGGTGGTAACATTAATTAGACAGCACTGTATATATTAATGACTGTAAAAATGACTGGGGCATTATTTATTGAACGACTGTGTATATACGCTCCGGTGTAGAGATGGGCAAACTCGTTCATCCTTGGGAACTAGTTCACTGCTGATCGTTCTGTTTTTGGAACCGTTCATTTTTACTCGTTCACCGTTCGTTGGTGCTTGGTATATGGTTCTTATGAAAAACTGAAAACTAGGTGACTGAAGGATGGAGGGCAGCAAGAGGGGGCACTTGCTTCCCCCCTGGAGTATAGTGTTTTTATTCATTACAGAATTCTTACACACTTTTAGAAGTAATTTCTGTGATTCCGCAGAACCTCTCGTTTAGCCAACCGTAGTCTTGTGTGGCTGATCGCAAGGAAATAATATAGGGTGGCGCACGGAAAACCGGCCCCGAGTACAGATTGCTCGCCAATTACGGACGATGTGTTGCCCGTTACGAGCAGATACAACAAACAGACAAACATGTAATAACTAGGCAGTGAAGAAATAAGAAGCTAATGCAAGCAACAATTGCGAAACAATCGATGACGATGTGTAGAGAAGTGGAGAAGAGAACATGAAAATCTCACGCGACGCGCATGGGCATAGCTAATGTAGTTTTGTAAACCTGTTGGTGGCTGTCTCCCAACTTAATAGACCACAAGTGTCTTGTATAAAATTCTTCGCTTCGACTTCCACTACATAGCTATGCTACGTTGTAAACAATAATCGTTTACACCCTATATATACTTCACGTTGTCTCTGAGTTCGTAGGCGAAGTAGCGACTTTATGGAAGCATAAAATAAAATGTGGTTTTCTCATTATTGCGTCACACGCTTAGTAAAAATTAGGTTTTTATGTTGCATTATTAAAGTTAATGCAGCAATAATAATAATAATAATAATTAAGTGTTTGGTTTGAAAGCTCCTTCTCAACAAATGTTTTTGAGATAATAAGTAAATAGGATTTTATGGCAATCTATGTCTTTTCAAATGGAGAGGCACCGCTTTTCCTACCGAGCCAAAATGACAGACAACGCATTTTTTTTTTCTTTTTCAAAGAAACCAAACTAGCAGGTAATGCAAATTGAAAAGAACCAAACTTAAAAATAATTGGAGCCTTCCTAAATGTAATGTTTTGTATATGAAAGATATACGAAAATCGTTTTATATGAATTTTCTTACACTAAAAATTAAGCAAATTATTGAATGTTAGCTGCAAAATCAAGTCGATTAAACTAAAAAATATATGAATAACGAAAAAAAAACTTGTCTTGTTATGTCTTCTGCTGTTCATCGATATAATGAACTGAGCTGATACGCCCTTTTGTTACCTGAAAAGACGTACCTATTACGTACAACGAATTTTTTATGTAATTTACGTAACTATAAAATACTTTTTGATTAGCGGTCGTGGACGCTGAATAGCCAGAACCAAGTGCAAGAACTGTTTGGAACACATGTAAAATAGGTGAGCGCAGTGAACGAAACGAACAACTGGATGTTGAACTAACTATGAGCAGTTGGCAGTGGAACTGAGACAGGTGGTCATGCGAAGAACGACGAGTGCGGCCGAGGGAGACCGAGACTGAGACGAGCACGCGACCGAGGCTGGAACAAGAACTGCCGAAGTGACCGCCGCGACCGAAGTGAACTATGAACCGATCGTTCCTCGTTCCCGGGAACTATAAGTAGACTGCCGCGACCGAAGTGAACTATGAACTGATCGTTCCTTGGAATTCGTTCCTCGGTCCTTTCGTTCATCTTGGTGAACCGTTCCTTTGGACCTGTTCGTTCGTGAACTACGCATCTCTACTCCGGTGGCTAGTGTTACGTGTCACAGAGCGGGTTAGGGGTTTCATCTTGAGAAGCTAGGTGACTACGCTTGCACAAATAAGCGTAGGGTGGGATGTAACGGAAACACAGGCGCGCCTGCAGATGACGTCTAAGGTGGCTCATGGGATGCGGCCCGAACGCGAGGCGCCCTGTGGACGAGGTTGGGCGGCGTCCCAGAGGGGCGGCAGGCGGGCGGAACGAACGCTCGAGGCTTAATCACCCCGATGCTGACGCGCCGCCTCTTGAATTATGGATGCGACGAATGCGGAAAGGCTGACTGTCTGTCCGCGTGGGCGGCGGGGCGGCCCGTAGTTTGCATAAACTGCCAGTCTCGTCCTCGGGGAACTTCCACTGGCCGAAGGCTGTGGACCACCGCTGACGCCTCCGACTCCTGAGAGGCGACAATGCGAGAGGAGAGAAAGGCTATCCTGATGTAGTGCCGTATGGCCCACGGCTTGACGTCTTTCGAGTGGACACCACTTGGGCAATTCGTGCGTCCATGTCCCAGCGGCACCCCGCGATCTCATGTCAGGTCCCAGAGGATTTAATTAACAAAATGACATAGCTATTAATAATGTAAAGGTTCAGCCAGTATTTCTTACGAGGACGCCGCGCAGTACCGCAGACACGGAAGGGAAAGTGTCACACAGTACAAATAGCCTGAGTTAGTAAACACGTCGAGGATACCTTGGAGGGCGAGAAGGAACTTTCCGCCCCGGGACTCTGCCGGACATATCGAAACCAATACAGGTCCACAGCGACGAAATGTCCGGGAAGACCGAAAAATGAGAAAGAGGATGCGAGGGCTGTGTCCGAGCAGGGTAGACCTTCAAAATCGGTATTTAAGGGCTTCCACGAGCAGCAAGAAGCAGAGTTGTCGCAGAAGTCGAAGGGGGCACAAGCAGCGCCCAACGCCCGGCAGCATCGAGAAGGTATCAGCCGCTACTGATGAGTCTATAGGAACTGCAGCTACGAGAAGACGGTGACGCTCTGGTGGACGCAACTACAACTGTCAGTTAAGTAGAAGTGTCGCACTGGAATAGTTCTGAACAGGGACAGTTTGTCTCTGTCTCAAGTAGCCTCTACAGTTAGTTTCAGCAATAGAAGGAACAAGCCACTGGATGGTGCTTGTCTCCTGTGAGCTAGGGCAAGGGTCCATTATTTAAACGAAGAGCGAATTCAAAGGTGGTAGTTCTCGTGAGTAGTCGTTTCCGACATAGAGTGGAGATTCTGGCTGACTCTATAGAAGTGAAAACAGTAAGGGGAAGGGTCTGACACCTCACATGTCCTTTGTGATATTAGTTTAATAAATTGAGTTAAAGGAGAAATCTCACCTTACTGTTTTGACAGTTCAGTGCTGTCAGTTCCCCCCTTGTACCCGCTACCAACTGAAAGTATTGTCTAATGTATCTACACCTCCTACACGCCCTTAGACAGTCCAGGACATTCTACTACTCGCTCTCACCTCCGTAATAAAGACAAGTTAAAGGGAACCACAAACCCATAATTGTCGTCGACGTCCCGATTGCGCCACGCAGGCACCACCAATTCTATATTGGTATCCGGCACCTGTGCCGGGACGCGACACTGAAATTGTCATCTGTCTAGATATTAAGCGGTCCGATATGCACTGAAGCGCCAAAGAAACTGCTATAGGCATGCGTATTGAAAAACAAGGGTATGTAAAGAGGCATAATACAGCGCTGCCCAACGGCACCGCCTATGTAAGACAACAAGTGTCTGGCGCAGTTGTTAGTGCGGTTACTGCTGCTACAGTGGCAGGTTATCAAGATTTAAGTGACTTTGAATGTGGCGTTATAGTCGGTTCATGAGCGATGGGGTACAGCATCTCCGAGGTAGCGAAGAAGTGGAGACCATTTCACTACTGTATCATAGATGTCAGGAATCCGGTAAAACATCAGCTGTCCGACATCGTTGCAGCCGTAAAACGATCCTGCAAGAACAGGACCAACGACAGTTCAAGGGAATTGTTCAACGTGACAGAAGTGCAACCCTTTCGCAAACTGCTGCAGATTTCAATGCTGGGCCATCAACAAGTGTCAGCGTGCAAACCATTCAACGAAACAGCATCGATACGGGCTTTCGGAGCCGAAGGCCCACTCGTGTACCCTTGACGACTGCACGACACTATGCTCTACGCCTCACCTGGGCCTGTCAGTACCGACATTGGGCTCTTGATGACTGGAAACATCTTGCCTGGTCGGACGACCCTCGTTTCAAATTGTATAGAGCAGATGGACGTGTGGGGTTGTGGAGACAACCACATGAATCCATGGGCCCTATATGTCAGTAGGGGACTGTTCAAGTTGGTGGAGGACCTCTAATGCCGTCGTGCGAGTGCAGTTGGAGTGATATGGGACCTCTGATACGTCTAGATACGACTCTGACAGGTACATAAGCATTCTGTCTGATCAGCTGTATCCATTCATGTCGATTGTTCATTCGGAAGGACTTGGACAATTCCAGCATGACATTGCTACACAGTGGCTCCACGAATACTCTTCTGAGGTTAAACACTTATGCTGGCCACCAGACTGCCAAGACATGAACATTATTGAGCATTTCAGGGATGCCTTGCAACGTGCTGTAGAGAAGAGATCTCCACTCCCTCGTACTCTTACGGATTTATGGACAGCTCTGCAGGGTTCACGGTGTTAATTCTCTCCAGCACTACTTCAGACATTAGTTTCTTTGGCTCTTCTGTGTAGTTTAACTTTGGAACTTCGGTGATGAGACGAGAACCGATGTTTCTAACGTGATAAGGCCACGAGAATGTAAGCTGACGCAGAGCAAAAAGACGTATTTCTGTCACTACGTCGTACGCCAGTCATTTATCGCTAGAATCACGCACTTATTTTGAGCGACTAGTTGTGTCAGTATGACACATATAGTAGCACAGTTAACTCAAGTTCTATGAAAACCAGGATATTAATGCGATGGTTATCGTTTTTACTTTTGGCCAGCTGAAAGGGTAACCAACAGTTTGAAATAACGTATTGACATTTATTGTCATTTTCAAACGACAGAAATACAGTTCTTCAGTGAATTGCTGTATTTGTTGCAATTCGAGTCATTTAGTTCACCTCTTGCTCAGTAACAGAAGACGAAATTTCAGTTTGGCGGGAAGCATTTAGGTTTTTGACGCCTCCTCAAAACTGTGCATTCTACAATTGTGACTTTAAAAGCTACTGCATCCAGTTCTATCAATAATGTCCGGATTCGCCAGAAAATAACGTTTATCTTTTATGATTTTTGCTTAATCCACTACAGATAGCGAAAAAATATCGATATAAGGTGCATGATATATGACAAATGAACCACCAAGAAATGGAGGAGGGAATCAAATCCATTCAAATACTCTCAGAAACGTATCCCTCCCGCTTAAATCTATATTCGATGTTAACAAACTTCTCTTCTTCAGAAACGCTTCCCTTGCCATTGCCAGTATACATTTTATATCTTCTCTAGTTCGACCATCGTCAGTTATTTTCCTCCCCAAATAGCAAAACTCCTTTTCTACTTTAAGCGTCTCATTTCCTAATCTAATTCCCTCAGCATCGCCCGACTTAATTCGACTACATTACATTATCCTCGTTTTGCTTTTGTTGATGTTCATCTTATATCCTCCTTTCAAGACACTGTCCATTCCGTTCAACTGCTCTCCCAAGTCCTTTGCTGTCTCTGACACAATTACAATGTCATCGGCGAACCTCCAAGTTTTTATTTCATCTCCATGGATTTTAATACCTACTCCGAATTTTTCTTTTGTTTCCTTTCTTGCTTGCTCAGTATACAGATTGAATAACATTGGGGAGGGGCCACAACCCTGTCTCACTTCCTTCCCAACCACTGCTTCCCTTTCGTGCCCCTCGACTCTTATAACTGCCATCTGGTTTCTGTACAAATTGTAAATAGCCTTTCGCTCCCTGTATTTTACCCCTGCCACCTTCAGAATTTGAAAGAGAGTATTCCAGTCAACATTGTCAAAAGCTTTCTCTAAGTCTACAAATGCTAGAAATTTAGGTTTGCCTTTCCTTAATCTAGCTTCTACAGTAAGTCGTAGGGTCAGTATTGCCTCACGTGTTCCCGTATTTCTACGGAATACAAACTGATCTTCCCCGAGGTCGGCTTCTACCAGTTTTTCTATTCATCTGTACAAAATTCGTGTTAGTATTTTGCAGCTGTGACTTATTAAGCTGATAGTTCGGTAATTTTCACATCTGTCAACACCTGCTTTCTTTAGGATTGGAATTATTATATTCTTTTTTAAGTCTGAGGGTATTTCGCCTGTGTCATACATCTTGCTCACCAGATGGTAGAGTTTTGTCATGACTGGCTCTCTCAAGGTCGTCAGATGAAATTGATGAAATGTATGATGAGATAAAAGAAATTATTCAGGTAGTGAAGGGAGACGATTTAATAGTCATGGGTGACTGGAATTCGAGAGTAGGAAAAGGGAGAGAAGGAAACGTAGCAGGTGAATATGGAATGGGGGTAAGAAATGAAAGAGGAAGCCGTCTGGTGGAATTTTGCACAGAGCATAACTTAATCATAGCTAACACTTGGTTCAAGAATCATAAAAGAAGGTTGTATACATGGAAGAACGTATTACATAGATTCTATAATGGTAAGACAGAGATTTAGGAACCAAGTTTTAAGTTGTAAGACATTTACAGGGGCAGATGTGGACTCTGACCACAATCTATTGGTTATGAACTGGAGATTAAAACTGAAGAAACTGCAAAAATGTGGGAATTTAAGGAGATGGGACCTGGATAAACTGACTAAACTAGAGGTTGTAGAGAGTTTCAGGGAGAGCATAAGGGAACAATTGACAAGAATGGGGGAAAGAAATACAGTAGAAGAAGAATGGGTAGCTTTGAGGGATGAAGTAGTGAAGGCAGCAACGATCAAGTAGGTAAAAAGACGAGGGCTAGTAGAAATCCTTGGGTAACAGAAGAAATTTTGAATTTAATTGATGAAAGGGTGCGTGAATAGTCGTTTGGAAAGGGCAAACTGGCTTACAAGAGTAATAACCGATCCTTCATATGCTAGATACTGGCGCTCCAACGAAGTTGGTATCCGAGGCTGTCGCACTCACGTTCTATAAGTTTTAGATCTGACGACCACCGCACTTTTTATGACGTAGATGTTTGTAATGCTCTTTATCATTCAGTTTGTAATATTTAGGTAAATACTCTCAAATAGCAGAACGTTCACGTCCACTGTCACGCCTTAGCTTCAGCCTGTAAATTCACTGACGTTAGGGACTCCGGAAAGGTTGGTAAATCGCTGTGTTAAACAAAGTAAAATTTATTCGCTACTGCGAATAAAAGTTTGAAAAAAATATCACTTGTAGGTTACGCATTTAAAACCACTTTAACAAATGGATTTCTGAAATGTTTGATTATTTTTAAAAGAATAATTATTTTTGTAAAAAGAGGACATAAAAATAAGAAACTGTCTACACTTCTCCGTGTATATAAGGCTCCAACTTCTTTGAGATTTACAAAATAAGAAAATCCCTGAGCCAAAATATGCACAATGCTCCAGTGAGTACACTTTGTAATTTTGAACAAACTCTGGCAAGTAGAAGTTTCTACTTGCTGAGGAAAAGTACGCTTTTATTCTTAAAAAATGCAACTTGCGGAAACAACCGTTAAAGTTGTGAGCGCACCTCAGTTCCATACGATGGGCTGTCTCTATCCTCTGCCATCTCATCTTGCAGTATCCTTTTTGCTGCTTGTCTGCGCTGTCTTGACCTTGTTTCAAGGTCTTCAAAAGCTCTGTCTGCTGCCAAAAGACTTTCTTTATCTAAATTTAACATTTGTTTTAGTGTGAAACGAACAGCAGTTTCTAACACCCTTTCTAATACTCCAGACCTTGCTTCATTTCCTTCACTGAACGCGGTCACTGCATTAGAGACACAAAAATGCATTGTACTAATTGCCAAATACTGTCTTGGCAATTCTGGCCCAGATTGTGGTGCTGATGGACTTGTTAGGATTCTGGTTGCAGTCATGAATATATTTCTTCAATAGAATTACATCTGACAAATCTTTCAAAGTTTCAAGACCTCTTCTATGGCAAAATTAATACCTGGTTTGTGAATACATTTCTCACCATTGTGCTAAGCACTGTTGTATTAGTACCATGAATTACTTTCTGGAGGACATAGGCTATGAGAGGTTTATCGTCTGCTGAAGAGAAGTTAAATAAACCTGTCCATGCAGCTTTTCTCATATTATCTATGGTAGTAACATCTTGTCTGATGGCCATACTATAATAACTCCGATTTCACCTGTCGCAGCCTTATAACCATTCGCTTGGACATGGCCTATGCACTCTTGCTTAGTGATAGCTGTATTTTTACCATATGGCTCCTCACTGCTTCGAAATTTTTTGAATCCTCATCTGCTAAATAAGTGCCCTCGGAGACGGGGGATTCAAAAAAATCAAATTTCAGCCTGAGAACTTTAAATATATATGGTCACACCCTATCGTGTTTTCTTTAAATGGAATGAACCAGAAATAAGGCAATAATATGTATGTGTTATATATCATTATAAAGGGGAAATTACGCAGATTGTAATCAATGAAAAATCAAAAATAGAAAATTTCAAGCTGTCTGGAGCCACATAATTTCGAAAAATGTATTTTTAGTACAACCTCATCTGTGGAATGAGGTACAACTTCTTTTCACATATCCTACGGTGCAATGAAACGATGTGCAACATTTCACTGTTGTAATAAGAAAATGTTTATTATAAACGCTGTAGCCAAGATGAATTGGAGAGTACTCCATAAGTCGCCTGCTCATGTAGGCCGCCACGTGTGTAAAATACAAGTAAAAAAGCTCCGATGCCCAAGGAAATGTCCGATGTGGCATCCAAGATTTGCCGGAGTACAGAGTGTTCATTAATTATCTTCAGAAATGTACAGTTTGCCAACTTTAAAATTTTGCTAAATAATAATAACTGCGCTTCAACATGTGGCATGGTTACTCATGCACGTGAGTGTGTGGATCTTGAAGCATAGCTGCGTTAGTTAGGTCATAATGATGTACTCGATCCAAAATTTAGTAAAGGAATATATAGCTGGTCTATTCAGGTTTTTTGCTCAATGAAATGATTTTGAGTAGACAATTACGATACTTTTGGTTGCTAATTTAAAGATTTTACTTAGTCATTCGATATAATGACTGACAATGTAAAACATGTCTGATAAAAAGAACGCAAGTACGGATCACTTTATTGCTTGTGTAATGTAAATCTTGAAGTCTTACATAAATTGTGATTTTTATCCCAAAACTAAAACTGTATATGGATTTTGTATTACGTTAAATCATGGTATTGATGTGGGTGAACGTTGGAGTCAAATATTTGCAGACTAATGAGAGAAATTCAAAACCGACGAACCAACTTCGAATTCTAGGTAGTAATTTTGCCATTTCGAAGAAAAAACAATATGGTAAGTGATGCATAATAATATAAATAATGTAAAATTATTGTAATTTAAGTAATCAGTTGTAGACGAATTATTTATCATTGTGTAATGTAATGCGGATTGTTATACTTTTACAAATACAAATAGAGCGGTGGCTGTGCGGGCTTATTGTGAGTTTGGACTGACTTGGTGGAGATGTGCGACTTTTTTGCCTCGCTTATTAAAGTAAAAAAAGTGTCGAGTTAGCGTCAACCTCCTCCAACAATAGATGGCACTACTTCAGATGTTTCAGTATTATCCCTAACATTTTTACCTCCATCACTGCCATGTTGTGATGTAGTACAACTGTTCTGCTCCAAAACACACTTTCCTCATTTAATTTAATCTAAAATTATCTATTTTTGACTATATTCTTAGAACTGCAAGCGAGACGGACATACTACAGTCGGTATTCCATTTGTCTCCATGTACGCTCCAGGAACTCCCGGCGGCATTTTCAGAGGCATTGCGGACTCATGTCCTCAAATGCTGTAGGTCTGTAATCATGATTCGGCACACCTGATTCCTTAGAAAACCACAGGGGACAATGTCTAGTGATGTGATGTGTAGCGATTGTGACGGCCATCGAGTCGGACCATCTCGTCCAGTCCACTGCCTGGAAAATTTTGATCCAGCAATTGAGGGACATTTAGTGACTTCTGAAATGGTTCCCTATCCTGCGGGAATATGACGTCAGGTTACCGATGTTCCTATTGCGGCACAGCAAACTCTTCTAACATCTCCAGGTTAACATCACTGTTGACGGTAGACTAGCTGAAAAAAAAAGAAAATGTGGACCAATTACACAACAGTGTGTAAGTCCGATCCAGACTCTGGTTTGGGACGATCTCTTATCTATTATAGTTTTAAACTGATTGAAGTCTGAAGTTGAAAAGATAATTTATGGACATTCTGTGTATTAATTATTACGTCTTTCTTGGATCTTGTGCTGCACCATAACGTTCAGAGTTGCGCCCTTGGGATCAAATACACCGATCCCAACGTTTCTAGCACTTTTGAGATGCATCCAAAAAGCGTTTCTCTGTTAGGATGTTTGGTACCATCCTCGAATCTGCTTGTATCTCCCCCAAAACTCGATTTGATTTTTATCTTTGGGAAAAAGAGTTCGCCACAAGGAACTACGCCTGGTGTGTACAGCGGTTAATGAATACATATCTTCTTTGATCAAAAAATTGAAGGTAATGCAGGCTGCATAGTTGTAGAATACTGAGCCATGGGGGTTAAAAGGGTGGCGTGACTGGTTGGGTCACAGATTTTACAAAAAGTTTTTATTGAAACTTTTATTAAATTTAACATTAAACCAGATCAACGTGCCAAAGCCAACTTACATGGACTCACAGCTCAAAGAAGTATGAATTTAAGAACAAGCTAAACTTATGTAAAAGACTTAAGCCGTCACTTACACGAATCACTTAACAAAACAGTTCAGCAAATAACTTATTACCAAGACACCCTTGGCTACGCAGTCTTTCAATTAATTATTTCAACAGATTTGCCAGTGGCAGTGAATTCAGTAAATATTAATAATGTTAGAAAAAAGAAAGACTGACACGTAATGGAACAGTCAAAAATTCTTATGTTAAGAAAGAATTAATGTCTTTGATGAAAATATAGTTAAGACAGCCCAGCAAGTACGGCTTCACTGTAAAGTATTAAACCAGGCAGTATACACATACAATCATAACTACCAATGGAAACTGTTCAGCATATGATTCTCTTCGGCACGTTATTAAGGAAACACACGCAATGAAGCTGCTTAAAAACTGTTACAACAATCGTAAGGAAAACTACACTACTGGCCATTAAAATTGCTACACCAGGAAGAATTGCAGATGATAAACGGGTATTCATTGGACAAATATATTATACTAGAACTAACATGTGATTACATTTCCACGCAATTTGGGTGCATAAATCTTGAGAAATCAGTACCCAGAACAACCACCTCTGGCCGTGATAACGGCCTTGATACGCCTGGGCATTGAGTCAAACAGAGCTTGGGTGGCGTGTACAGGTACAGCTGCCCATGCACCTTCAACACGATACCACAGTTCACCAAGAGTAGTGACTGGCGTATTGTGACGAGCCAGTTGTTAGGCCATCATTAACCAGACGTTTTCAGTTGGTGAGAGAGCTGGAGAATGTGATGGCCAGGGCAGCAGTCGAACATTTTCTGTATCCAGAAAGGCCCGTACAGGACCTGCAACATGCGGTAGTGCATTATCCTCCTGAAATGTAGGGTTTCGCAGGGATCGAATGAAGGGTAAAGCCACGGGTCGTAACTCTTCTGAAATGTAACGTCCACTGTTCAAAGTGCCGTAAATGCGAACAAGAGGTGACCGAGACGTGTAACCAATGGCACCGCATACCATCACGCCGGGTGATACGCCAGTATGGCGACGACGAATACACGCTGCCAATGTGCGTTCACCCCGATGTCGCCAAACACGGGTGCGACCATCGTGATGCTGTAAACAGAACCTGGATTCATCCGAAAAAATGACGTTTTGCCATTCGTGCACCCAGGTTCGTAGTTGAGTACACCATCGCAGGCGCTCCTGTCTGTGATGCAGCGTCAAGGGTAACCGCAGCCATGGTCTCCGAGGTGACAGTCCATGCTGCTGCAAACGTCGTCGAACTTTTCGTGCAGATGGTTGTTGCCTTGTAAACGTCCCTATCTGTTGACTCAGGAATCGAGACGTGGCTGAACGATCCGTTACAACCATGCGGATAAGATGCCTGTCATCTCTAGCGATACGAGGCCGTTGGGATCCAGCACGGGGTTCCGTATTACCCTCCGGAACCCACAGATTCCATATTCTGCTAACAGTAATTTGATCTTTCCCAACGCGAGCAGTAATGTCGCGACACGATAAACCGTAATCGCGGAAGGCTACAATCCGACCTTTATCAATGTCGGAAACGTGATAGCACGCATTTCTCCTCCTTACATGAGGCATGACAACAACGTTTCACCGGGCAACGCCGGTCAACTGCTGTTTGTGTATGATAAATGAGTTGGAATCTTTCCTCATGTCAGCACGTTGTAGGTGTCGCCACCCTTGCGTAAATTCTCTGAAAAGCGTCGTCTTCCTGTCGGTTAAATTTCGCGTCTGTAGCACGTCATCTTCGTGGTGTAGCACTTTAAATGGCCAGTAGCGTATCTTTCATCACGTCCAAACAAAATTTTGAAATGCTATTAGTTACAATACATTCAAAATAACATAAGGCGTAAACAAAGTCAGATTCCCTTGTTCACTGCGTGCTGTACCGGCGTCACTCATGTGACAGGCATTTAGCACATAGATTCTTTCAAGTAATAAATTTAAAGGGAAGAAATTCAGCAACAGACTATAATTAATAGCTAGTAACCAGTGAACACTTCTTCCTTTCAGTACTACTGCTAGCCGCCGTAAATGTCAGTCTACATCCAAGTAACTGATACGAGATGAAATCAGAAAGCCTTTATCCCCATTTTTTATTAGCCAACGTAAGGTACGCACAGGCAATGACAAGTATACGTCCTATTTTACGTACCTTACACTATTTTTCCACGTAGTCCCTACACCGATTCCCACATTTGCCCCATTGAAGCACTAAATTCGAGATGCCCGTGCAGTAGAATTCGTCCGGCTGCCTGTGGAACCACCGTTGGACTGCTGTTTTGGCTTCATTGTTACTTGTGAATAGCTGTCCTGCCAGGTACTAATTCTGCGATCCAAAAACGTGGAAATCACTAGGGTGAGGTCTAGACTGTATGGTGGGTGGTCCAGAATCTCCCAGTGAAATGCCCGGAGATTTTCGGCAGTTCCGATTGCCACATGTGGTCTCGCATTGTCGTGGAGAAAATCAGTTTGTCCACATCGAGAATCCCTCCTTCGAGTAGTTGATTCCGTGAAAATATCATTCGCTTGCCTCCCATCATGTCATCCAACTGCTTAGGCACCCGCCGACATGAAGCCTTCCAGCACTCTAACGGCCTCTGAACGATGTCGGAAGCCCCCGCCATACGATACGGCATGTTTCCGTGATGTCCACAGGCCGATCTGCTTTCACCACTGCATCCACGCGGGAAATGTCGTCAGTCAGACGTGCAAGACTTCATGGTCTTTGTCGGACTCACACCACCACCACCACCACCACCACCTCTTCACTGTCCTCAAATCGAGACAGTTTTCCGCATACGAGAGCAGCATTTCCCTGTAGATCTCGATGGGCGTTAGTAGCTGTCTCCATGGAAAACGAATCACACTTCGTTGCTCTAACGCCGTGGACGTGTGAAGCACAACCGCCATCTTTAACAACTGGCAGCAGCGCCTTGCGGCGGAGCTACCGGCAGGTAAGGCCGGCGCGAACCATGAAAGGTGCGACGCTGGGAATAAATAGGTTGACTTCGCATTTACAGCCGTAATTTGGCTTTAAAAAACATAAGGGCAAAGACTTTATGATTTGCCCTCGTAGTTAATCAAGTGAGTGCAACTCGGATTCAGAAAATACAAGGGTAAGTCAATTATTACCCGCAATTTAGTCATATTTTTGTTTATTTTGGTAGTACTGTCGTTTTACGTTGACGACGTATGCTTTGTTTATTTGTTGATATATCTTTGTAATTCTGAAGCTGATAGGTTACTTCCGTTATCGCTGCCGTGTTGTTAATCATGGCTGCTCCGCTGTCTATTTACACCAAAGAAGACCAATGTTCAGTGATCCTTTTTTGTGGTCGGAAAGCGTATCAGGGACCGAAATTCATCGAACGCCTTCGGTACAGTACGGGAAAATTTTGCCACAACGGAGTATCTACGACTAGTTTGAAAAATTCCCAATGGTCTTACAAGTCGCACGATGAAGAAGCTGGACGACCGTTAACCGCCACAAATGAAGAAACCATTGAGCGTTCACGTCAAATGACTCTCTTGGACAGACGACTAACTATTGACGAAGTGGCACATCGTCTGCAAATTAGTTACGGTTCCGCCTACGAAATCTTCCCCAACACACTTGGGTTTCATAAAGTGTGTGCAAGATGGGTCCCAAAACAGCTCACACAGTTGCATAAACAAACGCGCTTGGACATCTGCAAAAAATATTATGATCGCTATGGTAACGGAGGGGACAACATCTTAGACAGGATCATCACTGGTGACGAAACGTGCATCCATCATTACGAGCCGGAGAGTAAACGGCAGAGTATGGAATGGAGACACCCAAATTCGCCGTTCAAGAAAAGGTTCAAGATCAAACAGTCCGCAGGAAAACTGATGCTTACGGTTTGTTTGGACTCACAAGGAACATTATGGGGAAAGGGGCACAACAATAAACAGTGTACGTTACAGTGAGATGCTTACTGCCAGGCTAAAGACTGCAATTCGAACCAAACGCCGATGATTGCTGTCAAAAGGTGTTTGTGTCGTTGCACGACAACACCCGTCTGCATACTGCTGCCCACATTGCTGAAACGCTCCAGAAACTCAATGTGCTGGATCATCCTCCATGTAGTCCCGACCTTTCCCCTTCTATCATTTGTTTGGTCCACTCAAACAGGCATTAAGGGGCCGTCAATTTGCCTTGGACGAAGCAGTGAAAGAAGCGGTGCATTCCTGGCTCGCAGCTCAACCGAGAACCTTCTTTTATGAGGGCATCAGGAAGTTTGTACAACGATGGACCAAGTGTGTTGAAGCGCAAAGAGACTATGTCGAAAAATGATGTTCTTGTAAGTGTTTCACATTTGATTACAGTAAAATTTCATAACTACTTTGCGGATGATGATTCACTTATCCTCGTAGTAAGCGCCAAAGAAAACCGTCTGTGTGCCTTAATACGGGAACACTTTCTGTGGACTCAACAAGACGGAACTCAGCAAATGCGACAGTACCTTTTAGCACGAAGAGCTATCGTAGCCCAGGCTCGCTACACACGTCACAAATGCTCGTTCTTCCTGGCAACGGTCTTGTAAATCGCAGACGGGAGACATTGGATCAGTGCCAACTATGGCACAGTAAGCGGTCATGCATTGTCTCGATGGAAAACCAATTCTGTGTACGTTTTCTCGTCATATCGTCCGGTCTTACCAGGTATGATGAGTTGTTTATGAACACTCCCGCTTTTGGCGGAGGTAAAGATCGAGTTGAAGCATTTAGTTTAATCCCTGCTGACTTCCACATAATGTCGCTTCTGATCGCCTTGAACCAGTCGCAGTCCTCCTCATATTCAGTTATTGTGACATAATTTTCTCATTTATGAAGTGTTTCAGAGATCTTGGATGTTCCATCTACAAGCTGGCAGTATCGGCTCCCACAAGGTCTAAACTTTTTCTGGAGTGAAGCCAGGTGACGGCCGACGGGATCGGTCGTCGGCAGCAGTCGGTGTTCGCTCCTTTTTGAAAGGGTTATACCACTAGCTGTTTCTTCAAAAGGTCCTTTCAGTACTTGGTACGTTTTTCTCACATTCAAAGTAAAGCTTTATACGGACACGGTGCTCTTCCGGCTTAGCAATCGGAAAACTGCAGACCCATAGAAACACGAAACTGGAGATATGCTCACTAATAACCAACCAAACAATTCAGCCGCTCCCCGCACTGCATCAAGAGGGATTTACTGGGAGGCTCCCAGCGGTATATTCATGCATTCGTAACCAGTGGTGAACAGAAAGTTTGACTATATAAGAGATTAAAAACGAAAACTAACAAGGGGAGGCCACGACGTTTGGAACGCGGATTTACTGCAAACTTCGTACACTCGTAGTTCTCCATTTCGACAGCAAAATGTGTAAGCAGTAGTGCGTACTTCTCAAGCGTTACTGAGAAAATCGCAAGATAATTTCGGTCGTCCGATATATACCTGTGCGTGGCCATTTTTACCATGATAGGGTGGCAGCCGACTGGTTAGCGTTCAAGCCCCGTAACCATTAGGTCGCTGGATCGAGTCTCATTCGTCAGTTTTTTATTTTCAACACAGTCATTTTCTTTACTATTTATATTATAGTTGATATAATGGGAAAAATACATGTAATCGGATGAAGTATTATTAAATTTACAATGTTATTTGGCAGTCTACAAATTTTTATTATCGTGAATAATCTAATTTACTATCGACTAGTAAACGACCAAACGCACAAAGCGATACTGAAAATGTATGCTTGTCGGTGTCTTGAAAGTTTTTCGTATTTAATCGAAAGAGAACGAAAAATTGCTTCTCGTGAAGACGCTATTAAAATACAGTCGATACTGCATGACCAATTAGGAGCGCCGATATTTAAGGAAATGCTGCGTTATGCATGGTTTGCTTCCACGTTATCGTCTGAAAGAGAGGTTTTTGAAAATTTTAACGGGGTTTGTTTCCCCAAGGAAAACCTCAAAAGATCTTGCGTATGCGGAAACATAGCATTTATTCAATGCAGCTGGTGCCGTTTAATCTGATGTTTTCCACGTTTTTACGAAAAATACCATCCTGCAACTTGTACTCGTAATGTCGAAAGCGACGATTGATTGTACATCTTTCGAAAGCCGTCTGTGCCGCTCATAAACTTGGAGGTAACAAGTCGCTAGGGGCTCCTTCCAGGTATAAGGGATTTCTCAAATCACGGACAATCATACATTTTCAGTATCACTTTATGCGTTTGGTCGTTTACTAGTCGATAGTTATGAATATTATATTATTTGTGATAATAAAAATTTGTAGACTGCCAAATAACATCGTAACTTTAATAAAAGTTCATCCGATTACGTGCATTCTTCCCATTATATCAATTGTAATATAAATAGTAAAGAGAATGACTGTGTTGAAAATTAAAAAAAACTGACGAACGGGACTTAATCCAGCGACCCAACGATTACGGGGCTTGAACAAATGGCCACGCACAGGTATGTATTTGACGAGCGAAATTATCTTGCGATTTTCTCAATAACGCTTGAGAAGTACGCCCTACTGCTTACGCATTTTGTTGACGTAATGGATTACTAAGAGTGTACGAAGTTTGCAGTAAATCTGCATTCCAAACGTCGTGGCCTCCCCTTCTAAGCCGCACCCACTATTCTAAATGTTTTCTCGGTAAGACTAAGTTTGGAAACATATTAACGTGAAAAGTTATAGTTTTACTTTATTTAGAGACTACTCCATGGAATCGAGATTGTATCATAATTAACTATATACAAGTGGAAACTATTTCATGCTGTCAGTGAAATGAACTACTTTAAAAACATAATTTCCACCGTACTAAAATGACACTCTTTTGCTTTGCAGGTAAGCAGATACGTTGACGCCTGACGGAGGCTCCTGTAACGTGGTAAGGCTGACCAGTATTAATTCTTTTCGTTGTGTGCTGCGCGGGGTAGCCAATAGTGGGCACTGTACGTGTGCTTGACGATATTTTTGCAGAAAGGTCAGAACAGAGATCCACGACGTATATACCAATTACCCCATAGTCGCTGTATAAATGCGTGGGTTATCGGGCAAGGATACTGCGAATGCTTCGTGCTTTGGTGATACATTTGTACAGATGTTACCATTAATTTTGTGCCCATTATCTCTACGGCGTAATACTTTGTTTCACTAAAAATTCTTTTACAGAATAGGATAATGTTACTGCACACATAGAATAGGATAAATCTAGTGTATTTGACGCCAGTGGGAGAAAAGACACACTTTCCGTTTTCTTGCATGCTGGTATGTGGCAATACCGGACTGTTAGTAGCGACTTATTAGTTGTAGAGGACAGGCGTGCTGCATATTCTGTAAAAAATTTGTTGATGTTCGCAAGTTTCACGATGGAAATTTCTCACTGATTGACCGAACTAATTGTCTGAAATTTTACGAACATTGTTATATAAAGGGCATGCAAAGGAATTAACGAAAAACCGAATGGTTCAAGCGATGAATACGTGACTGATGTACGTGCAGTATTTAATGCTAGTCAGAACAGGGAAAAGGAGTACAGTAGAACAAGAATGGGGAGCTCTGGGAGACGAAATAGTGAAGGCAGCAGAGGATCAAGTTGAAAAAAAGACGAGCTCTAGTAGAAATCCTTGGGTAACAGAAGAGATATTGAATTTAATTGATAAAACGAGAAAATATGAAAATGCAGTAAATGAAGCAGGCAAAAGGGAATACAAACGTCTCAAAAATGAGATCGACAGGAAGTGCAAAATGACAAAGCAGGGATGGCTAGAGGATAAATGAAGGTTGTAGAAGCATATATCACTAGGAATAAGATACATAATGCCTACAGAAAAATTAAAAAGAACTTTGGAGAAAAGAGAACCACTTGTATGAATATCAAGAACTCAGATGGAAAACCAGTTCTAAGCAAAGAAGGGAAGGCAGAAAGGTGGAAGGGGTATATAGAGGGTTTATACAAGGGCGATGTACTTGAGCGCAATGTTATGGAAATAGAAGATGAAATGGGAGATATGATACTGTGTGAAGAGTTTGACAGAGCGCAGAAAGACCTACGGCGAAACCCCCGGGAGCAGACAACATTCCATTAGAAGTACTGATAGCCTTGGAAGAGCCATCCCTGACAAAACTCTATCATCTGGTGAGCAAGATGTATGAGGCAGGCGAAATACCCTCAGACTTCAAGAAGAATATAATAATTCCAATCCCAAAGAAAGCAAGTGTTGACAGGTGTGAAAATTACCGAACTATCAATAAGTCACGGCTGCAAAATACCAACACAAATTCGTTACAGACGACTGGAAAAACTCGTAGAAGCCGACCACGGGGAAGATCAATTTGGATTCCGTAGAAATGTTGGAACACGTGAGGCAATACTGACCCTACGACTTATCTTACAAAATACATTAAGGAAAGACAAACCTACGTTTCTAGCATTTGTAGACTTAGCTTTTGACAATGTTGACTGGAATACTCTCTTTCAAATTCTGAAGGTGGGGCCGGCCGGTGTGGCCGAGCGGTTCTAGGCGCTACAGTCTGGAACTGCGCTACCGATACGGTCGCAGGTTCGAATCCGGCCTCGGCATGGATGTGTGTGATGTCCTTAGGTTAGTTAGGTTTAAGTAATTCTAAGTTCTAGGGGACTGATGACCTGAGAAGTTAAGTTCCATAGTGCTCAGAGCCATTTGAACCATTTTCTGAAGGTGGCAGTGGTAAAATACAATGAGCGAAAGGCTATTTACAATTTTTACAGAAACCAGATGGCAGTTATAAGAGTCGAAGGACTTGAAAGGGAAGCAGTGGTTGAGAAGGCAGTGAGACAGGGTTGTAGCCTATCTCCGATGTTATTCAATTTGTATAATGAGCAAGCAGTAAGGGAAACAAAAGAAAAGTTCAGAGTAGGAATTAAAATCCAAAGAGAAGAAATAAAAACTTTGAGATTTGCGAAGACATTTTAATTCTGTCAGAGGCAGGAAAGGACCTAGAAGAGCAGTTGAACGGTGTGGACAGTGTCTTGCAATGAGTATATAAGATGAACATCAACAAAAGCAAAACGACGATAACGGAATGTAGTCGAATTAAGTCGGGTGATGCTGAGGGAATTAGATTAGGAAATGAGACACTTAAAGTAGTAGATATGTTTTGCTATTTGGTGAGCAAAATGATTATGGTAGAAGTAGGGAGGATATAAAATGTAGACTGGCAATGACAAGGAAAGCGTTTCTGAAGAAGAGAAATTTGTTAACATCGAGTATAGATTTAAGTGTCAGGAAGTCTTTTTCTGAAAGTGTTTGTTTGGAGTGCAGCCATGTATGGAAGTGAAACATGGACGATAAATAGTATAGACAAGAAGAGAATGGAAGCTTTCGAAATATGGTGCTACAGAAGAACGCTGAATATTAGATGGGGACATCACGTAAGTAATGAGGAGGTACTGAACAGAATTGGAGAGAAGAGGAATTTGGCACAACATGACTAGAAGAGGTCGGTTGGTAGGAAATATTCTGAGGCATCAAGGGATCACAAATTTAGTGTCTGAGGGAAGTGCGGAGGGTAAAAACGTAGACCAAGGCATGAATACACTTAACAGATTCAGAAGGATGTAGGTTGCAATAGTTACTCGGAGATGAAGAACCTTGCACAGCATAGAGTAGCATGGAGAGCTGCGTCAAACCATTCTCTGGACTGAAGACCATAACAACAACAGATATTTTTGCACCGCAAGGACAAGCTAGCTTTTCTTCTTTACAGCGTTAGGACAGCTGACATGTCAAAGGAATAGGAGAGCAGACGCAAACCTAAAATAGATATCAATTTCTTGTGCGCCTTTCTCACACTTACAGTGTAGTATAGTTTGTCTAAATCACCTGTGTTGTGTTTGAAGATTAAATAAATCGTGCCGAATGCCTATAATGAGATGATGAATCCAGCTACTAGGAGTGAAGATGATATGAGGAATGTGGCCAGCGTTGTAATGACTCATTGTCCGCGGATTTCGCTGGAGATGAATGTGTAGACTGTCTCGAACTTTACTCTGAAACTTGATCTAAAAATTACTGTTAAAATGTGTAGTGTGCAAACGGTGGCTGTACGAAGGAACAAATGGAAAGAAAAAGCAGCAAAAATTACAATTTTACAAAAATAGAATAATACAGGGTGTTTCTAAAAGGACTTTACAACTTTAAAAATTCATATAAATTTATTGAAAGAAGATATAGAGCTGGTTTTTTTTATTTTTAGGGAAACATTCAAGTTTTTTATCTTAAACTAAAGATGTTACATGTGGCTTCCATTGGTTATCCTGCACACATCCCATCGGAAGTCAGTTTCTTCCCAAACTTGCTGTAGCATTGCAGGTGTAACTTGCCCAGTGGCGGCGTAAATTCTTGCTTAAAGTTCAGGTAGAAAAGCCGGCACAGGAGGCACAAACACGATATCCTTGATGAATAGAGTCTGGGGAGCGTGGGGGCCATGCAATTCGCTCAACAACGTCGTCAGATGTTCTTGGATGACCTGATGACTTCCCATGCCTTACCGAGCAGCCTGTTTCAACAATTTGTGGGAAGGCCATCGGTCCCTAGGCTAACGCACTACTTAACCTAACTTAAACTAACCTACGCTAAGGACAACACACACCCATGCCATAGCGAGGACTCAAACCTCCGAAGGGAGAGTCGCTCGAACCGTGGCAAGGCGCCCTAGAGCGTGCGGTTACCACGCGCGGCCTGTTTCTACAAAACGTTTACGCCATTGATGTATTGTAGGCCTACTAGGAGGATCTTTAGCGTACTTGGTACGGAAATTACGCTGAACTGCTGTCGCCGACTTCGATTGTTCAAACCGAACCACACAGCTAGCACGCTCGGGTCCAATGAAGGCAGCCATCTATACCGCAACTGCCACTAGCGCACCTTACTGCGCGATTCGGGACTAAGGAACTGAGCGGGACAAAACTTCATGTATTTTCCTACAAATTGAGACTACAACCACCTCTGTAGATACTATGAATTGATTGATACGAATTTCCAAATTTGTAAAGGCCTTTTAGAAACGTCCTGTGCTTCCTATCTCGTAACTTTTTTCTTCTACATCTACATCTACATCCATACTCCGCAAGCCACCTGACGGTGGGTGGCGGAGGGTACCTTGAGTACCTCTATCGGTTCTCCTATTCTAGTCTCGTATTGTTCGTGGAAAGAAAGATTGTCGGTATACCTCTGTGTGGGCTCTAATCTCTCTGATTTTATCCTTATGGTCTCTTCGTGAGATATACGTAGGAAGGAGCAATATACTGCTTGACTCCTCGGTGAAGGTATGTTCTCGAAACTTCAACAAAAGCGCGTACCGAGTTACTGAGCGTCTCTCTTGCAGAGTCTTCCACTGGAGTTTATCTGTCATCTCCGTAACGCTTTCGCGATTACTAAATGATCCTGTAACGAATTGCGCTGCTCTCCGTTGGATCTTCTCTATCTCTTCTATCAACCGTATCTGTTACGGATCCCACACTGATGAGCAGTATTCAAGCAGTGGGCGAACAAGTGTACTGTTGCCTACTTCCTTTGTTTTCGGACTGCATTTCTTTAAGATTCTACCAATGAATCTCAGTCTGGCATCTGCTTTACCGACGATTAATTTTATATGGTCATTCCATTTTAAATCACTCCTAATGCCTACTCCCAGGTAATTTATGGAATTAACTGCTTCCAGTTGCTGACCTGCTATTTTGTTGCTAAATGATAAGGGATCTATCTTTCTATGCAGCACATTACACTTGTCTACATTGAGAGTCAATTGCTGTTCCCTGCCTCATGCGTCAATTTGCAGCAGATCCTACTGCATTTCAGTACAATTTTCCATTGTTACTACCTCTCGATATACCACAGCATTATCCGCAAAAAACCTCAGTGAACTTCAGATGTCACCCACAAGGTCATTTATGTACGAGGGCAGTTCAATAAGTAATGCAACATATTTTTTTTCTCGGCCAACTTTGGTTGAAAAATCCGGAAATTTCTTGTGGAATATTTTCAAACATTCCCACTTCGTCTCGTATAGTTTCATTGACTTCCCATAGGTGGCAGCGCTGTACGGAGCTGTTAAAATGGCGTCTGTAACGGATGTGCGTTGCAAACAATGGGCAGTGATCGAGTTTCCTTTGGCGGAAAACCAGGGCATCTCAGATATTCATAGGCGCT
This sequence comes from Schistocerca serialis cubense, assembly GCF_023864345.2. Lineage (NCBI taxonomy): Eukaryota > Metazoa > Arthropoda > Insecta > Orthoptera > Acrididae > Schistocerca > Schistocerca serialis. Next base: position 45,257,241 of record NC_064649.1, on the reverse strand, counting down.
TGCAGAATGTCTACGGTGATCTGGCAGTGGAAAAAAGCACGGTGAGTCGTTGGGCAAAGCGTGTGTCATCATCGCCGCAAGGTCAAGCAAGACTGTCTGATCTCCCGCGTGCGGGCCGGCCGTGCACAGCTGTGACTCCTGCAATGGCGGAGCGTGCGAACACACTCGTTCGAGATGATCGACGGATCACCATCAAACAACTCAGTGCTCAACTTGACATCTCTGTTGGTAGTGCTGTCACAATTGTTCACCACTTGGGATATTCAAAGGTTTGTTCCCGCTGGGTCCCTCGTTGTCTAACCGAACACCATAAAGAGCAAAGGAGAACCATCTGTGCGGAATTGCTTGCTCGTCATGTGGCTGAGGGTAACAATTTCTTGTCAAAGATTGTTACAGGCGATGAAACATGGGTTCATCACTTCGAACCTGAAACAAAACGGCAATCAATGGAGTGGCGCCACACCCACTCCCCTACCAAGAAAAAGTTTAAAGCCATACCCTCAGCCGGTAAAGTCATGGTTACAGTCTTCTGGGACGCTGAAGGGGTTATTCTGTTCGATGTCCTTCCCCATGGTCAAACGATCAACTCTGAAGTGTATTGTGGTACTCTTCAGAAATTGAAGAAACGACTTCAGCGTGTTCGTAGGCACAAAAATCTGAACGAACTTCTCCTTCTCCATGACAACGCAAGACCTCACACAAGTCTTCGCACCCGAGAGGTGCTCACAAAACTTCAGTGGACTGTTCTTCCTCATGCACCCTCCAGCCCCGATCTCGCACCGTCGGATTTCCATATGTTTGGCCCAATGAAGGACGCAATCCATGGGAGGCACTACGCGGATGATGAAGAAGTTATTGATGCAGTACGACGTTGGCTCCGACATTGACCAGTGGAATGGTACCGTGCAGGCATACAGGCCCTCATTTCAAGGTGGCGTAAGGCCGTAGCACTCAATGGAGATTACGTTGAAAAATAGTGTTGTGTAGCTAGAAGATCGGGGAATAACCTGGTGTATTTCAATGCTGAATAAAACAACCCCTGTTTCAGAAAAAAAATTTGTTGCATTACTTATTGAACTGCCCTTGTATATTGTGAATAGCAGCGGTCCTACGACACTCCCCTGCGGCACACCTGAAATCACTCTTACTTCGGAAGACTTCTCTCCATTGAGAATAACATGGTGTGTTCTTTTATCTAGTAACTCTTGAATCCAATCACACAATTGGTCTGATAGTCCATATGCTCTTTGTTCATTAAACGACTCTGGGGAACGGTATCGTACGCCTTACGGAAGTCAAGAAACGCGGCGTCTACCTGGGAACCCATTTCTATGGCCCTCTGAGTCTCGTGGACGAATAGCGCGAGCTGAGTTTCACACGATCGTCGTTTTCGAAACCCATGCTGATTTCTACAGAGTAGATTTCTAGTCTCCAGAAAAGTCATTATACTCGAACATAATACGTGTTCCAAAATTCTACAACTGATCGACGTTAGAGATATAGGTCTATAGCTCTGCACATCTGTTCGACGTCCCTTCTTGAAAACGGAGATGACCTGTGCCCTTTTCCAATCTTATGGAACGCTACGCCCTTCTAGAGAACTACGGTACACAGCTCTAAATAGGCGGGCAAGTTCCTTCGCGTACTCTGTGTAAAATCGAACTGGTATCCCATCAGGTCCAGCGGCCTTTCGTCTTCTGAGCGATTTTAATTGTTTTTCTATCCCTCTGTCATCTGTTTCGATATGTACCAATTTGTCATCTGTGCGACTATCTAGAGAAGAAACTAAAGTGCAGTCTTCCTCTGTGAAACGGCTTTGGAAAAAGACATTTAATATTTCGGCCTTTAGTCTGTCATCCTCTAATTCAGTACCATTTTGGTCACAGAGTGTTTGGACATTTTGTTTTGATCCACCTACCGCTTTAACATAAGACCAAAATTTCTTAGAATTTTCTGCCAAGTCAGTACATAGAGTTTTACTTTAGAATTCATTGAACGCCCCTAACATAGCCCTCCTCACACTACATTTCGCTTCGTATAATTTTTGTTTGTCTGCAAGGCTTTGGCTGTGTTTATGTTTGCTGTGAAGTTCCCTTTGCTTCCGCAGCAGTTTTCTAACTCGGTTGTGGTACCACGGTGGCTCTCTTCCATCTCTTACGATCTTGCTTGGCACATACCCATCTAACGCATATTGTACGATGGTTCTGAACTTCGTCCACTGATCCTCAATACTATCTGTGCTTGAGATAAAACTTTTGTGTTGAGCCGTCAGGTACTCAGAAATCTGCTTTTTGTCACTTTTAATAAACAGAAAAATCTTCCTACCTTTTTTAATATTTCTATTTACGGCTGAAATCATCAATGCAGTAACCGCTTTATGATCGCTGATTCCCTGTTCTGCGTTAACTTTTTCAAATAGTTCGGGTCTGTTTGTCACCAGAAGGTCTAATATGTTATCGCCACGAATCGGTTCTCTGTTTAACTGCTCAAGGTAGTTTTCAGATAAAGCACTTTAAAAAATTTCACAGGATTCTTTGTCCCTGTCTCCCGTTATAAACGTTTGAGTCTCCCAGTCTATATCCGGCAAATTAAAATCTCCACCCAGAACTATAACATGGTGGGGAAATCTACTCGAAATATTTTCCAAATTTTCCTTCAGGTGCTCTGCCACAATAGCTGCTGAGCCAGGGGGCCTATAGAGACATCCAACTACCATGTATGAGCCTGGTTCAGCCGTGACCTTCACCCAAATTATTTCACATTTCGGATCTCCGTCAATTTCCTTCGATACTATTGCACTTTTTATCGCTATAAACACGTTTCCCCCTTCACTGTCCAGCCGGTTTCTGCAGAACACATTACAATCTGAGTTTAGAATTTCATTACTGTTTGCATCTGGTTTCAGCCAACTTTACGTCCCTAGTAATATGTGGACATTGTGGCAGTTTATTAATGAGAGCAGTTGTGGGGTCTTTCTATAGACGCTCCTGCAGTTTACTATTACCACATTAATATTGTTATTCCCTGTTTCGTTTTTCCTATGCTACCTTGTCGTGTCTCAGGAGGCTTCTTGTCGGGCCTAGAGAGGAAATTCTCTGACCTTAAAAACCCACATGTGCTCTCTATAAATACTCTGCTACCCTTGTAGCAGCTTCTTTGTTTAGTTGCCTGTCTGTGAACAGTCTCATTCAGCATTAATGTCTGTATCAGTTACCACACGCATTTATAAGGGCTAAGTGTTACTCCAACTCCCTCACTGTTTCCATTGGCGTGAAATTGTAGTAACAGCTTGTTAGGCCAGCTGTAAACCACTAGGCAAGACCTGATTAAAAGATCCAGTTAAAAGTATAATCTTAAGTCATCTCTCCTGCCCCTAATTCATAAAATTACCCACCTTAGGAGGAGAGCTGACAAAATAAAGTCTTCTTAGATACTGTTGAAAATTCCAGTTTCATTGATATATTTACAGAAGCGATGTTTTTCTCAAAGAGGAGAAATATTTACCCAACATTTGGCATGCATTTGCACTTTTACATTTGCAATTTTGCTGGATTTGGACGATGTTTTCGAAATATGCGTCTTCTCCCTTTGCTTTACGCTATAGTGTATGATAAATACACTCCTGGAAATGGAAAAAAGAACACATTGACATCGGTGTGTCAGACCCACCATACTTGCTCCGGACACTGCGAGAGGGCTGTACAAGCAATGATCACACGCACGGCACAGCGGACACACCAGGAACCGCGGTGTTGGCCGTCGAATGGCGCTAGCTGCGCAGCATTTGTGCACCGCCGCCGTCAGTGTCAGCCAGTTTGCCGTGGCATACGGAGCTCCATCGCAGTCTTTAACACTGGTAGCATGCCGCGACAGCGTGGACGTGAACCGTATGTGCAGTTGACGGACTTTGAGCGAGGGCGTATAGTGGGCATGCGGGAGGCCGAGTGGACGTACCGCCGAATTGCTCAACACGTGGGGCGTGAGGTCTCCACAGTACATCGATGTTGTCGCCAGTGGTCGGCGGAAGGTGCACGTGCCCGTCGACCTGGGACCGGACCGCAGCGACGCACGGATGCACGCCAAGACAGTAGGATCCTACGCAGTGCCGTAGGGAACCGCACCGCCACTTCCCAGCAAATTAGGGACACTGTTGCTCCTGGGGTATCGGCGAGGACCATTCGCAACCGTCTCCATGAAGCTGGGCTACGGTCCCGCACACCGTTAGGCCGTCTTCCGCTCACGCCCCAACATCGTGCAGCCCGCCTCCAGTGGTGTCGCGACAGGCGTGAATGGAGGGACGAATGGAGACGTGTCGTCTTCAGCGATGAGAGTCGCTTCTGCCTTGGTGCCAATGATGGTCGTATGCGTGTTTGGCGCCGTGCAGGTGAGCGCCACAATCAGGACTGCATACGACCGAGGCACACAGGGCCAACACCCGGCATCATGGTGTGGGGAGCGATCTCCTACACTGGCCGTACACCACTGGTGATCGTCGAGGGGACACTGAATAGTGCACGGTACATCCAAACCGTCATCGAACCCATCGTTGTACCATTCCTAGACCGGCAAGGGAACTTGCTGTTCCAACAGGACAATGCACGTCCGCATGTATCCCGTGCCACCCAACGTGCTCTAGAAGGTGTAAGTCAACTACCCTGGCCAGCAAGATCTCCGGATCTGTCCCCCATTGAGCATGTTTGGGACTGGATGAAGCGTCGTCTCACGCGGTCTGCACGTCCAGCACGAACGCTGGTCCAACCGAGGCGCCAGGTGGAAATGGCATGGCAAGCCGTTCCACAGGACTACATCCAGCATCTCTACGATCGTCTCCATGGGAGAATAGCAGCCTGCATTGCTGCGAAAGGTGGATATACACTGTACTAGTGCCGACATTGTGCATGCTCTATTGCCTGTGTCTATGTACCTGTGGTTCTGTCAGTGTGATCATGTGATGTATCTGACCCCAGGAATGTGTCAATAAAGTTTCCCCTTCCTGGGACAATGAATTCACGGTGTTCTTATTTCAATTTCCAGGAGTGTATCTGTCAGAAAGCACCGGCCGTGGTGGCCGTGCGGTTCTAGGCGCTGCAGTCCGGAACCGCGGGACTGCTACGGTCGCAGGTTCGAATCCTGCCTCGGGCATGGATGAGTGTGATGTCCTTAGGTTAGTTAAGTAGTTCTAAGTTCTAGGGGACTGATGACCTAAGATGTTAAGTCCCATAGTGCTCAGAGCCATTTGAACCATTTGTCAGAAAGCATTACGGGACGAAAACTTTTAATGTCACCTCGTGGTGTTACGTCTCGCCTGTACACAGCTTCCCCTAACAAATGGAGCTCATTGAAGGTTATTCCATAACGTGTGGCCTTGGAATTATTTCACTCGATTCTGTTTATCGGTGAGTTATCAGGCAATGACATCGAACACTCATTAATCGAAGATAATCGCAGTGATGTAGGTAAGCTGGAAAGGAAGTACCAATTTCATAAGAGAGGGAAGAGCACAAGTTCGACTCCTTAACTGTGATGTAGTGTTCATTCAGAATTTACAAAGCAACAGAAAACGAAAGTCAACCACTGAGACCAGGAGGAAAGAGTGCATTACTGTTTAATACGAAGTCCACCTGGTTAGCAAACATCTGTATAGGCCTGACAGAAGAGAGAGAGAGAGAGAGAGAGAGAGAGAGAGAGAGAGAGAGAATGCTAGCGGTGAGGAGGAAGAACAGTGGAGCATAATGTCGCGTAATGTAGCCTGAAGGTCATAGCATCTTTCCGTATTGTGCCAGCGGTGGCTGGCGGCTGTCCATGAGCACCATGGACCCGATGTTTCGTGTGAGTGCACCAAGTCAGCGACTAAAGAGTGGCTAAGTGACCCTTGTGGGTTCTATTTAACAACTCCGTCACGACGAGAAAACAGCAGACTGTACACACTTCGGCACACATCCAGTCTCGCGACTACTGCAGCGCCTGAGAGTTACGCAATCCCTTCGACAGCCGTTGGGTGAGGTTTGCCTGCCTTCAGACGCTAGAGCATCCGCGAGGCTGAATTTGCGTCGAAGTTTCTGCCAGGTACACTTGTTACGTGCTCAGAAAAGGTGCGTGGGTACCACCGAAGGTGTTACCGCACTCGCAGATCACAGAGGGACACTTTGCTATTCACGCACACATTAATGTTGTACCTCCTTCCCCCGCCCCAGTCATTATGTCACATTAGAGCGCAAAGCAGGAGGGCTGGAAAAGCAAAAAAATGCCTTTTCCTGCTTAGGATCACTTTCAGATTTCGACGAATGGTTCCATCCTGTACACGAGAGCAAAAGTTGTGGTGGAATTTAGTTCCCTTACACTTCACGTGAACTTCTCTGGCCTCGGTACCTTGTCTGAAGTGTCGCCGGGCCCGGGAGTGACGTCACAGGGTCCCACGCTTTTGCAACCTTAAAGAGAAAGGTTATAGGCAGCTTTGAGCTAAATTTAGAACTTATGCGTTGGAAACGGAGACAATTATGGGCTTCCGGAAAAGTGATCCTTTCAGTCTGTCGCGCAGTGTGTATCTTGGCAGCCTCGGTAATTCTGCTATCCTAACTGTTAATCTGGGAGGACAAGAGTGAAGAGAGTCCAACACAAGTTCAAGTGCTCTACTTACAAGGGAACAGTCCGAAGTGTCAGTAAATGATTTGATGAAGCATGGCGGGTGCGTATTTTTTTGTTTTTGCCCAATTTTACTTTTAAGGGGTAACACATACATGGAAAGGAAATTTAGCATTTAAAAAAAAAATACAAAACAAACACACACACACACACACACACACACACACACACACACACATACACACACACACACATATATATATATATATATATGTTTCTCATATGAATTTTGATTCGTGTAATAATTTGAAATTTTGCAAAATACCCCACCACCATTAATTAATTATGAAAATTGAAGACTTTTTTTAAACATAAATTAAAGAAAATTTCAAGCCAGATACATCCCTGTGTAATAAAATTGGTTTCTGCAATATCATTTTTGAAAAAGAAGCTGTCACAGTGTGCTGTCGGAGTATTTTCAACGTACCTAATTAAAATATCTAAACGATCATTATTATTTTAATTATTTATTTTACTTGTGTTTGTTTGATGTTTTAAGCTGTTATTTTACGTTTTGCATGCAAGGGGTTTCTGTTTCCTTTTTAGTTTACATTTCACATACGTGTATTTTGTTAATCGAAAATAATAAGTGATTCATTATTACGATAAAAAATTATTACAATTATGATAATCTGTAAAGAAATGCTTAAAACACAACGTTTTCTACACCGCGCACGTAAAATAAATGAATTTTCTTCACGTAATATACACGACGGAGTAGCCAATATAAAACAAAATTCGGCAGGATTGACCATCGTAATAATCTAACAATAATGAAGATTTTTTTTCTTAACTGTGAAAGAAAATATTTTTGAAATATCTTTGACACGGTCATACGTTTGTTTGCCAGATTTCGGTGCTGTCATAAGGGCATTTGGCGCCTCAAAAAGAGATTATCGAGTTCTCGGTCCAAACTTACCATTAGTTTCTTTCGAAACTATGAAAGGTGCATGGCGAGTATGAAAAATACCGTTTTGTACGTCTTACCCGAGGACAAGAAACATCTCATACAAATCAGGATATTTAGAGGATCATCAGTGACACTCTGAAATACTGCTGAATTTGGTTTTATATTGGCTTTTTCGTCTGCATCCGCCAGGTTAGCCGAGAGCGCTAACGCGCTGCTTCCTGGACTCGGATATGCGCGCCGGCCGCAGATCGAATCCGCCTGGCATGTTAACGAAGAGGGCCAGTATGCTGGAGGCTTGGGTGTGATTTTTAGGCGGATTTTCACATCCAGCTACGTGAATACCGGGCTGGTCCCCACGTTCCGCCTCAGTTACACGACTCACAGACATTTGAAGACTCATGGCGTACACTAGACACAGACAGCTGGGTTACACTACTAAGGTCCCGGGGGGGAGGGGGGGTTCGTTGTGGCTGCAGGTAGAGCATTTAGTGACCCTCTGCAACTAACACTGCCAAAGCCATAATACCAAGGACGACGCCACGTTGCAGTGGGACAAGGCCCAAAGAAAGAAAGAAATTGGCTTCTTCGTCTGTGTATTATGTGAAGAAATTTCGTTTATTTTACGTGCATGGTGTTAAAAATTTTATGTTTTAAGCATTTCCTTTCAGATTATCATTACTGCAGTTATTTTCTATCATAATAATAAGTTAAATCATTTTCACTTAACGAAATACAGACCTGTGAAGCAGTAAACTAAGAAACAAAACAAAAAAACCGTGAATGTAAAATGTAAGATAACAATTTAAAATATAAAACAAAAATAAGTAAAATAAATGATGAAAATAGTAATGAATGTTTAGATACACTCCTGGAAATTGAAATAAGAACACCGTGAATTCATTGTCCCAGGAAGGGGAAACTTTATTGACACATTCCTGGGGTCAGATACATCACATGATCACACTGACAGAACCACAGGCACATAGACACGGGCAACAGAGCATGCACAATGTCGGCACTGGTACAGTGTATATCCACCTTTCGCAGCAATGCAGGCTGCTATTCTCCCATGGAGACGATCGTAGAGATGCTGGATGTAGTCCTGTGGAACGGCTTGCCATGCCATTTCCACCTGGCGCCTCAGTTGGACCAGCGTTCGTGCTGGACGTGCAGACCACGTGAGACGACGCTTCATCCAGTCCCAAACATGCTCAATGGGGGACAGATCCGGAGATCTTGCTGGCCAGGGTAGTTGACTTACACCTTCTAGAGCACGTTGGGTGGCACGGGATACATGCGGACGTGCATTGTCCTGTTGGAACAGCAAGTTCCCTTGCCGGTCTAGGAATGGTAGAACGATGGGTTCGATGACGGTTTGGATGTACCGTGCACTATTCAGTGTCCCCTCGACGATCACCAGTGGTGTACGGCCAGTGTAGGAGATCGCTCCCCACACCATGATGCCGGGTGTTGGCCCTGTGTGCCTCGGTCGTATGCAGTCCTGATTGTGGCGCTCACCTGCACGGCGCCAAACACGCATACGACCATCATTGGCACCAAGGCAGAAGCGACTCTCATCGCTGAAGACGACACGTCTCCATTCGTCCCTTCATTCACGCCTGTCGCGACACCACTGGAGGCGGGCTGCACGATGTTGGGGCGTGAGCGGAAGACGGCCTAACGGTGTGCGGGACCGTAGCCCAGCTTCATGGAGACGGTTGCGAATGGTCCTCGCCGATACCCCAGGAGCAACAGTGTCCCTAATTTGCTGAGAAGTGGCGGTGCGGTCCCCTACGGCACTGCGTAGGATCCTACGGTCTTGGTGTGCATCCGTGCGTCGCTGCGCTCCGGTCCCAGGTCGACGGGCACGTGGACCTTCCGCCGACCACTGGCGACAACATCGATGTACTGTGGAGACCTCACGCCCCACGTGTTGAGCAATTCGGCGATACGTCCACCCGGCCTCCCGCATGCCCACTATACGCCCCCGCTCAAAGTCCGTCCACTGCACATACGGTTCACGTCCACGCTGTCGCGGCATGCTACCAGTGTTAAAGACTGCGATGGAGCTCCGTATGCCACGGCAAACTGGCTGACACTGACGGCGGCGGTGCACAAATGCTGCGCAGCTAGCGCCATTCGACGGCCAACACCGCGGTTCCTGGTGTGTCCGCTGTGCCGTGCTTGTGATCATTGCTTGTACAGCCCTCTCGCAGTGTCCGGAGCAAGTATGGTGGGTCTGACACACCGGTGTCAATGTGTTCTTTTTTCCATTTCCAGGAGTGTATTTTAATTAGGTGAAAATAATCTGTCAGCTGACAACACAGCTTATTTTCCAAAAAATGATATTTTAGAAACCAGCTTTATTACAGAAGCTCTATGTGGCTTGAGAACTTATTTAATTTACGTAATAATAAAAGTTTTAATTTTTAAATATTAATAAATAGTGATCATGTTGCAAAATTTCATATTACTACAAAACCTGATAATACAATTTTCAGGAAACATTAATTGCGATCAACTTTTAAATGAAAACATTTCTTCATTTCGAATATATTCCCACTAAACCCAAAATGCCAAATTACCTTCAGGGTCGCATTTTACCCATTCAAAATGATATTGGCTGCAATCAAAAAGATACATATTGCGCTATTTTCCCCCTTTTTTACACAGGGCAAGTTTCATTAAGATCCAGAATCAGATTTTCACTCCGCAGCGGAGTGTGCGCTGTCATCAAACTTCCTGACAGATTAAAACTGTGTGCCGGACCGAGACTTGAACTGGGGACTTTTGCCTTTCGCGGGCAAGTGCTCTACCAACTGAGCTACCCAAGCACGACTCATGCCCCCTCCTCACGGCTGTACTGCCAGTACCTCGTCTCCTACCTTCCAAACTTTACAGAAGCTCTCCTGCGAACCTTGTAGAACTAGCACTCCTGAAAGACAGGATATTGCGGAGACCTAGCTTAGCCACATCCTGTGGGTGTTTCCAGAATGAGATTTTTCACTCTGCAGCGGAGTGTGCTCCCATATGAAACTTCCTGGCAGATTAAAATTGTGTGCCGGACCGAGACTCGAACTCGGGACCTTTGCCCCATGCTAAGCCATGTCTTCACAATATCCTTTCTTCCAGGAGTGCTAGTTCTGTAAGGTTAGCAGAAGAGCTTCTGTGAAGTTTGGAAGATAGTGGCAGAATTGAAGCTGTGAGGGCGGATCGTGAGTTGGGCTTGGGTAGCTCAGTTGGTGGAGCACTTGCCCGCGAAATGCAAAGGTTCTGAGTTCGAGCCTCGGTCCGGCACACAGTTTTAACCTGCCAGGAAGTTTCATTAACATTGTTTACTGACACATGGAAGTGTTCCCTTGTTAGTTTAGCACAGAGATCGGAAAAAAAGGAAGAGTAAGCAGTTCGTTGGGTCAGGGAACTTGGTTTAACTTCCATGATCTGCTGCCCTTGCATGCGCGCCTGCAAAGTAGGTGAAGCTAGAGTTAAACCAGCACTGAAGACGGACAATGTAAGTAGCACCGAAGTTCTCGGCCTTCGCCTTGCGCGGGTCAGGCACCAGTGAGGAGTTGCGAGCAGAGCAAGGTGCGGGGTGGTGGCCCAGAGGGAAGGGCAGCCTTGGCCGTGACTGCCGCCCCAAACAAAGCGGCCGCCGCGGCTAATTCTGGACGCCGGTGTTGCGCGCTGCGAGCATCGACCGCGCCGCGCCAGTCGACCGCGCTCGCGCTGCGACTATCGACCTGGCGCCGCGACACGGCGCGCCTGCGGGGGCGCCGGAAGCCGCGGCAGCGGCGCTGGCGGGAATAATGCAGGCGGGGCACGAACGCGGCACGCCGGCGCCAGGGGCCAGCCAGGCAAGGGGAGGGGAGGGGGCGACAGAGGACGCATTTAGCGCGCTAAATGTTGCAGCCGCTCACTCAGCAGAGCGCGGGCTGGCCAGCTAGCCGCGTCCGTACTCTAACCGAGTGGTAGGTAATACACAGTAGGCTGCTGCCGTCCGCGCTCCATTCAGGGGCAGAGTTCGGCAACTGAACGCTGCGAGTCACTCTAAAGAGGCGTGCTGGAGGCTGCTCTCTGATGGTCAGGCGATTAACGGCCCTTCCTATTCCAGTCACGGACTGGGTTAGTGGAGGCTGATCGCTGGCGTGCCTCTATGCTAACCATCGGCGCAGCGTACAAAGCGCTGGACTCGCATTCGGGATGCGAATGATGTCAGACATAGGAGATATAAATATAAAAAAACTGGCATATTTTGCTTATTTTCACTCCACAAACAGAGAAACAATTTTTAGAGTACAGAAGCGTATAATAAGAGTAATGAGTAGTGTAAATCCAAGAACATCATGTCGAAACCTATTCAAAGAATTGGGGATATTAACCACAGCTTTTCAGTATATAATTATTCCTTAATGAAGTTTTTTGTTGTGGTGTGCGTACTGTAAGACCTTCGGTACACGCACCATCAGATTATTTGACTTGTCACTCTAACGAAGTAGGCGAGTGTCAGCAATATGTCTCGTGGTCTTATCGTGGCGTGTTTATCTTCTGCCATTAGGTCAGATGATAGAAATGCCACTTGCACGCTTAGAGTAGCAGATTGACGGTGACCAATTTTAAACAGAACTTGATTAATTTTCACACACATTTATTAAAATAATAAAAACCACAAAATTACTTAACTTGATTCTGGACGCTATTTACAATTGACAGTCTGAAGTTCCTTTGGTCTTGGTGCGTTAACCTTATCTCACATATCTCTGATATGTGACAAAGTGTCTATACATTTATCTTTATGCCTATGTACTGGAATATGATAATCTTCTTAGGTGCACACTGAAACTTGACTATAGACTGGTACAGACTAATGCAGACTGGTACAGACTGGTGCAGACAAATGCAGACTCGTACAAACTGATGCAGACTGACTAATCGTAGGTCTGTACACTTGTTAAAATACCTCGCGCATTCAGGTATCACTGCGCGAGTGTGATCCGCGAGGAGAAAAAGTTCGACGTTAGCAGCAATCTCATTGGCTGCGTTACATATTAATACGCGGATCGGCGGAAGCAGAATTTGGTCCATCTCTAAGGCAGCGCCATCTTGTAGTGCGGAGACGGACGAGCGCTGCGCCTGCGCTGTTGTGCTTAGCAAGTCGCACTCTAGTGGGAAAGTTGTGTACGAGGCGACTATGTGGAACTATGTACACAACAGTTGTAAATAATACATTTCTTTTTCCAACTAACTGCTTAGTACACAGTATCAATACTAGGAATGAGAACAATATACATAAAGATTTAAACTCACTTACTCTTGCCCAGAAAGGAGTCCAGTATTCAGCAATGCATATTTTCAATAAGTTACTAGCAACCATTAAGAGTTTAATTTCAGACAAGGCACAATTTAAAAATAATTTAAAAGAATTTTTGGTGGCCTACTCCTTCTATTCCATCCATGAGTTTCTCAACTAGTGCAGTAGACCATTTTAATGAAAATTTATTATACTTTAATTTTTGACAATACTTGGTTGTAACAGCCAAGTAACTACGTACTGTGTGAATGATGGATGTATGGAAAGCAGATGTAAGTCTTAAGTCTGTAAATAGTGGAAGTTTAATTTTAAATCTTGTGCATAATCTGACTGTTCTTAACTGAGGATCACTGAAATGAATAATTTACTTTAATTTTTGACAATACTTGGTTGCAATAGCCAAGAAACTAGCAAATGTCTGAATGATGGATTTAATGAAAGCAGATGTAAGTATTAAACCTGTAAATATTAGAAGTTTAAATTTAATTCATGTACATAATTTTACTGTTTATTGACTGAGGATCATTAAAATTAATGAAACTCAAGTTTTTCTAATTACATTTTTGTAATGTGTTTATCTGACATGTTCCACATCCAGGGGGATTCCCTCTTTCATGGGTCCATGGAATGAATAATTAATCCCATCTAATCTAAACACTCCGTAACTAAATGGCGAATGTGATTTCGGATTTTAGAGTGACTGTAGACTTCCGTAACGCACATAGATTTGTCCCAATATGCCAATCGATTTTAATAATGAGTTGCATATATTCTCTGTTTCCGACAAAGCTCGCATCTCATCAGTGCATAGATGACTGAATGAAAGGTATAATTTCAAAAATAATGTCACGGATTCTCTCGTCGCCAACACATCCAACAAAAGGCGTTAGAAGGGTAGCAGGGATTACGACATCAGTAACGAGGAGGATTTAATAAGTAATACAACACTTTTTTTCCCTAAAAGCAGGTTGGCTTTATTCAGCGCTCCAGTATACCATTTCTCGCTTTTTTTGCTACGTCGTCGTCATCGGCTGATACTCGTATCCGAGTTTTCATTTCTCTCCGGTTCAGGCGTAGAAGTGTCGTTGATGGCTTAGCAATCCAATCCTAGTGAGGAACAGGCAGCCACAGACATTACAGCTGATGGAAGGTGGAGGACGTGGCTGAGCCTGGAGGAGTTTACGTCTCCGGCGTTTGTCATCCTCCATTCTTCGACGTTCCAGCTCAAAGTTCTGAAGAGCATTTGAGGTAAGTGAGCGCCAGCGACTTCGATCTTCAGCTATTGTGGACCAGTTACTCGGATCGATGTTCAAGTTTTTCAGATTTTTCTTGTACTGATCCTTATAACGTGTGAGAGGGGCGCCTCGTGGCCTTTTACCTATTGAGTCTGTCATTTTTCACCCGCTGGACATGTCCGACCGATCTGAGTTAATGCCCAATGATAAGAGCTTCCATGCTATACATTTTTGCTTTCTCAAGAACAGCCGTGTTGGATATGAAGTGATCCCATTTCAGGTTCATGATATATCTTAGCTTCTGTTGGTTGAAGCGTTCTAGTTTCTTCAGATCAATACATAGAAAGAAGGATTCTTTATTGTATGATTATATGATAGCGGAACAAACACTGGTAGCAGTTACTTCTGTAAAATATCTGGGAGTACGCGTCCGGAACGATTTGAAGTGGAATGATCATATAAAATTAATTGTTGGTAAGGCGGGTACCACGTTGAGATTCATTGGGAGAGTCCTTAGAAAATGTAGTCCATCAACAAAGGAGGTGGCTTACAAAACACTCGTTCGACCTATACTTGAGTATTGCTCATCAGTGTGGGATCCGTACCAGATTGGGTTGACGGAGGAGATAGAGAAGATCCAGGGGTATTTGGTAAGCGTGATAGCGTTACGGAGATGTTTAGCAAACTCAAGTGGCAGACTCTGCAAGAGAGGCGCTCTGCATCGCGGTGTAGCTTGCTGTCCAGGTTTCGAGAGACTGCGTTTCTGGGTGAGGTATCGAATATATTGCTTCCCCCTACTTATACCTCCCGAGGAGATCACGAATCTAAAATTAGAGAGATTCGAGCGCGCATGGAGGCTTTCCGGCAGTCGTTCTTCCCGCGAACCATACGCGACTAAAACAGAAAAGGGAGGTAATGACAGTGGCACGTAAAGTGCACTCCGCCACACACCGTTGGGTGGCTTGCGGAGTATAAATGTAGATTTAGATGTAGATGTAGATAGTCCTTCGTTGTTCTGCATGCTCTTCTATTAGGCGGCCACGAACCAGGTGAGCACATGAATACCTCCACTGGTGGGAAAGTATGTCAGCGCTACCAACAAGAGGCTTGCAGTTGAAGAGCGAGATGCTTAACTGTGATCCGTCGATCACCTCGAATGAGTGTTTCCGCACGTTCCAACACTGCAGGAGTCACAGCTGTGTGCGACTGGTCGACACGTGAGAGATCGGACAGCTTCGCGCGATCTTCTTATGATGATGACAGACGCCTCGCCCAACGACTCGCCGTGTTTTTGTTCACTGCTATGTCTCCATAGACATTCTGCGTGCGCCTATGAAGATATCTGCGATGTTCTCGTTTTCGCCAAAAGAAACTAAATGACAGTTCTCTCTCTTGGAACGCCTCTCCGTTGTAGGCTAAAAATGCGCCGCCACCTATCGGAACATCAGACTATATTCCACGATGTCCCACAAAAAAAAAAAAAAATCCGCATTTTTGCAACCAAAACTGGCCGAGAAAGGATATGAGTTGTATTACGTATTGAACGACCAGACGTTCTAATCGGAACCGACCGACCGCCGTGTCTTCCTCAGTCATTGGCGTCATTTGGATGCTGTGTGGAGGGGCACTGGGTCAGCACACCGCTCTACCAGTCATTTGGAGGACTCGTGACTGGAGGCGCTATAACTGATCAAACAGTTCCCCTGTTGGCGTCATGGGGCTCAGTACCCGACGTTGCACTCCCTCGAGTCAATGAAAAATCCCTGGCTGTACCAGGAATCGAATCCCGGTCCTCTGCATAACATCCAAAACACGCTTATCACTGAGCAGTCACAGTTTAAACTCTCATCAGAGAGTAATCCATTACTGAGCGACAAAGATACTGTATATGATTTTGAAACAAACAGTATGACCATATGCCTAAAAGCCGGTAGGTCCATTTCTGGCACGGATAACAGTGGCGACACGTCGTGGCATGGAAGGAATGAGGCCTTGCTAGATCGCTGGAGGCACCACATCGGCACACAGGTCACCTAATTCACGTATACTCAGGGTGGAGGGCGATCAGATCTGACGCCACGTCCAATCACATCCCAGATGTGTTAGATCGCATTTACGTCTGGCGGATTGGGGGGACAGTACATCAATCTGAACTCGCTACTGTGTTCCTCGAATCTCTCTGTCACACACCTGGCCTTGTGAAATGGCGCAGTATCTGGCTGAAAAATGCCACTGCCGTCGGGAAAAAATGATCGTCATGAAGGGGTGTACGTGATCTGTAACCAGAGTACGATACTTCTTGGCCGTCATGGTGCCTCACACGAGCTCCACTGAATGTTCTCCAGAGCATAATGGACCCGCCGTCAGCTTGTTTCCGTCCTGCAGCACAGGTGTCAAGGATTCGCATCCTCCCATCGTCATGACGAAGAAGGCATCGGGATTCATCAGACCGTGCAACTCTCCGACACTGCGCCAACATCCAGTGCCGATGATTATCAGATACCAATTTCAGTCGTTGTTGTCGATCTTGTGGTGTTAACATTGTGACATGCACGGGTCAATGGCTGCGGAGGGCCGTCGTTAGCAGTGTTCGATGCACAGTGTGTTGAGACACACTTTGCCCAACATTAGAGTCTGATGTTAGTTCTGCAGTTGCTCACGTTTCCCTAGCCTACGACGTCGAACATCTGTAATGAGGGATGGCCGCCAAACCCCACGACGTCTCGACGTGGTTTCACTTTGGTTTCACCATGTGTTGAAGACACTCCTCGAACAGTTTCCGAAATGCTCGTGCCGAGTATCAGGGCAATTACAATCTACCCTCGGCCACACTCAGCTAGATCGCACGCCCTTTCCATTCCACACACGGACAGCACGCTCACTGCACCCTGCGTGTGTCTACTAGTAGTCATACCTTGCCAAATACCGCTGCTATCGCCTGGATGGGTTAATATCGATACTAGGTCGGTGGTCATAATTTTGTGGCTGATTAGTGTACATAGATGGCGGTAGTATCGCGTACACCAGGTATAATTCAATATCCACAATGTCAAGAGTGTACTGAGAATACCATATTTCAGGCATTACCTCTCACAACGGACAACTCAGTCGCCTACGATCATCACTTAACTACTGAGGGAACCGGCGATTGCGTAGAGTTGTCAGTGCTAACAGACAAGCAACACTGCGTGAAATGACCGGAGAAATGAATGTGGGACGTACGACGAACGTGTCCGTTACAACTATGTGGTGAGTTGTGACATTAATGGGTTACGGCAGAAGACAACTGACGCGAGTGCCTTTGCTCTGGTCCAACTGAACTTACAGGCATTTAAAACGGAAATTAAAGCAACTTCAGCGACATCCGACACCCATTTATATATATATATATATATATATATATATATATATATATATATATATATATATATACTCCTGGAAATTGAAATAAGAACACCGTGAATTCATTGTCCCAGGAAGGGGAAACTTTATTGACACATTCCTGGGGTCAGATACATCACATGATCACACTGACAGAACCACAGGCACATAGACACAGGCAACAGAGCATGCACAATGTCGGCACTAGTACAGTGTATATCCACCTTTCGCAGCAATGCAGGCTGCTATTCTCCCATGGAAACGATCGTAGAGATGCTGGATGTAGTCCTGTGGAACGGCTTGCCATGCCATTTCCACCTGGCGCCTCGGTTGGACCAGCGTTCGTGCTGGACGTGCAGACCGCGTGAGACGACGCTTCATCCAGTCCCAAACATGCTCAATGGGGGACAGATCCGGAGATCTTGCTGGCCAGGGTAGTTGACTTACACCTTCTAGAGCACGTTGGGTGGCACGGGATACATGCGAACGTGCATTGTCCTGTTGGAACAGCAAGTTCCCTTGCTGGTCTAGGAATGGTAGAACGATGGGTTCGATGACGGTTTGGATGTACCGTGCACTATTCAGTGTCCCCTCGACGATCACCAGTGGTGTACGGCCAGTGTAGGAGATCGCTCCCCACACCATGATGCCGGGTGTTGGCCCTGTGTGCCTCGGTCGTATGCAGTCCTGATTGTGGCGCTCACCTGCACGGCGCCAAAGACGCATACGACCATCATTGGCACCAAGGCAGAAGCGACTCTCATCGCTGAAGACGACACGTCTCCATTCGTCCCTCCATTCACGCCTGTCGCGACACCACTGGAGGCGGGCTGCATGATGTTGGGGCGTGAGCGGAAGACGGCCTAACGGTGTGCGGGACCGTAGCCCAGCTTCATGGAGACGGTTGCGAATGGTCTTCGCCGATACCCCAGGAGCAACAGTGTCCCTAATTTGCTGGGAAGTGGCGGTGCAGTCCCCTATGGCACTGCGTAGGATCCTACGGTCTAGGCGTGCATCCGTGCGTCGCTGCGGTCCGGTCCCAGGTCGACGGGCACGTGCACCTTCCGCCGACCACTGGCGACAACATCGATGTACTGTGGAGACCTCACGCCCCACGTGTTGAGCAATTCGGCGGTACGTCCACCCGGCCTCCCGCATGCCCACTATACGCCCTCGCTCAAAGTCCGTCAACTGCACATACGGTTCACGTCCACGCTGTCGCGGCATGCTACCAGTGTTAAAGACTGCGATGGAGCTCCGTATGCCACGGCAAACTGGCTGACACTGACGGCGGCGGTGCACAAATGCTGCGCAGTTAGCGCCATTCGACGGCCAACACCGCGGTTCCTAGTGTGTCCGCTGTGCCGTGCGTGTGATCATTGCTTGTACAGCCCTCTCGCAGTGTCCGGAGCAAGTATGGTGGGTCTGACACACCGGTGTCAATGTGTTCTTTTTTCCATTTCCAGGAGTGTATATCACAAAAGTATGTGTCCTTCCCCGCTTCAAAAGAGTAGCCTAGTGGCACAGTAAGGGGCAGTCAGTTTGGAGATGTGGAAGGTGGCAGAAAGAAGTGGCCGTATTTGGAGCTGCTCAGGACCAGACCGTGAATCGAGTTGTCCAGATCTGTTGATACGTCAACGCGGACTGTCCAGCGTTCCTACAAGAAAAGAAACACGTTCCATCATGTAACGCTGAATTTAAGTCACTGTGTGTAGATGGTGCAGTCCCGGCGTGGGCGGTTCTCGGACTTTTGGTTGGTGTTTTTCATTGCATAATTGGCTCGATTCATTCAAGTTACCGCCAACATCAACCAGGATACAGATTTCAACATATTCGGTGGCCAAGTGTTGCCAGAGGATGCTGTGGGCCCTCCTGTCTTTCAAGGTCAGAACAGCTACCTGTGTTCACACGACTCCACACATACGTTCCTAGTTTGATAATCGCTAGCGCACTTGGCCTGGCCCGCTAATTCTCACGCTGCCAGTTTCTGAGACTCTTTGGTACAGTGTCTGAAATGTAACGCTCCATATCCACGCAATTCGATATCTGTACGCGATGTAATCATTAGTGAGTGAATTCAACTGAATAAGAGATCCCTGAAGAAACTTGTCGTTCATGTCCTCTGCGAACTGAAACCATTATTGAGGTCAGAGGCGATGTTTCACGATACTAGGTTTATGTGTCTGGAGCTGACTTTTTTGGTTCGCTGTGCTTAATATGATGACCGCCAAGCGCACAATCTCTTAAGCACAGTTGCCAAAACTGCAGTCACGATGCAAGTTCCGTTACATGATGTTTACGAGTCAATGGAGATGAAGCTTGAGTGGCTGGTTGCTTTGGTGGCCACTTTTATCATACGACTCGCCATTTCTTCCTTCGTTTATCTGTGTAAAGTGTCACGGAAGATCATGACAAGCATCACATGAATATTATCTCGTCAGGAACTTTTGGGTGTCGTTATAAAGTATATAGTTCCACTGAAAGTAAAGAGTTTTTCTTCATTGTATCGATTGTTAAAAGTTAAATTATCCATAAAACAGCGATGGGGTACTCGTACATGCCGTTGTGGACTGCCTGTGGTGTCTTCCGGAAAACGAGGTCCTATCGTAAAGTTGGTACCCCACGACGTAAGCACAAGTGAGGACAGTCGCTGCCCACTGCTGCAACGAATGAAGGACGGCAGCATAGACACACCCTCAAGAGATTCCATCCGCCACCACTGCTGGAACAATACGTCAGAGCGCAGCCCAGTCTTCTATCACCCCTAAAACCGCAGCATCGTCTTACTACAGATTCAGCAGCAGAAGTCAGAACTATACTGAAGTTATAACTGGTGCCAAGCTACTTTCAGGTTCGATGCTGATACAGAACTCCACTCCCAGTTTATGTCTCCATTCGTTGTGAAAACGGATGAATCTTTTTGAAGCACCTTGTATTCGACGTAATTGTTGTTTTAAGCACATTTTCGGCGGGTTAAGACACTGAGCTTTCTTGAAGTTGGTCTCCTTCTCGTATTGGAAACAGTGGAAAGTAAGAGGAGAGCAGAGAAAGAAATGTCCGTGTGATACCCATCTACTGGCCAACTAAAAGAGGGCCTACAGTAGACTACTGAAAGGGCGAACATATGGACTTACATCTCCCTGACAATCCCCATACCTACTAGACTGTAATACTTACCCGTGCCAGTGTTGCGTGGACCTTCTTCCAAAATTTTACCACTTCTTGCATCTGCTGGAGTGCCATGTACTCCGCTTTGCCTTCCGTATCATTCTGCCATTCCCCACCAGTTAATCGAATTCCCACATCTCCGGTAAAGTTGAGTCCCCACACACAGCATTCCTGCCGCTGCGTCACCCACTTGTTCCACCACCCCTCCACCTTCATGCACACCAAGTCCTTTCCCAACGTAATTCGAGTAGCCTTCTCTCCTACTTTAAGAGCTCATCCTCAAAATTTACCCTCTTTGCAACCATAACCTACCCTACCCATTCCACCCCAAATGAAGGCTCCATTCCTTGACCGTGTGGTTCCCACTTCTATCCTAACACTCGTCTCACACTGCCAGTCCTTTATTAAAGAGCCAGCCCTCCATTTTCCACACAATATCCTCCACAATACCTCCCACATCCCATTTCACATTAACAATTACGAGGAGCCTACATCATCCTCTTTTTGCTTTAGATTATACGTCAGAGCATCATCATTTTCTTATAAACATCATCTTCTGTATTTTAATTTCAATAACTCTTTGATTTTTTTTAATAATTCGGATTAAAATACACTACTGGCCATTAAAATTGCCACACCACGAAGATAACGTGCTACAGATGCGAAATTTAACCCACAGGAAGAAGATGCTGTGATATGCAAATGATTAGCTTTTCACAGCATTCACACAAGGTTGGCGCCGGTGGCGGCACCTACAACGTGCTGACATGAGGAAAGTTTCCAACCGATTTTTCATACACAAACAGCAGTTGACCGCCGTTGCCTGGTGAAACGTTGTTGTGATTCCTCGTGTAAGGAGGAGAAATGCGTACCTTCACGTTTCCGACGTTGATAAAGGTCGGATTGTAGGCTATCGCGATTGCGGTTTATCGTATCGCGACATTGCTGCTCGCGTTGGTCGAGATCCAATGACTGTTAGCAGAATATGGAATCGGTGGGTTCAGGAAGGTAATACGGAACGGCGTGCTGGATCCCAATGGCCTCGTATCACTAGCAGTCGAAATGACAGGCATCTTATCAGCATGGCTGTAACGGATCGTGCAGCCACGTCTCGATCCCTGAGTCAACAGATGGGGACGTTTGCAAGACAAGAACCATCTGCACGAACAGTTCGGCGACGTTTGCAACAGCATGGACTACCAGCTCGGAGACCACGGTTGCGGTTACCATTGACGCTGCATCACAGACAGGAGCGCTTGCGATGCTGTATTGAACGACGAACCTGAGTGCACGAATGGAAAAACGTCATTTTATCGGATGAATCCAGGTTCTGTTTACAGCATCGTGATGGTCACATCCGTGTTTGTCGACATCGCGGTGGACGCACATTGGAAGCGTGTATTCGTCATCGCCACAGTGGCGTATCACCCGGCGAGATGGTATGGGGTGTCATTGGTTACACGTCTAGGTCACGTTCACATTGACGGCACTTCCAACAGTGGACGTTACATTTCAGATGTGTTACGACCTGTGGCTCTACTCTTCATTCGATCTCTGCGAAACCCTCATTTCAGCAGGATAATGCACGACCGCATGTTTCAGGTCCTGTACGGGCCATTCTGAATACAGAACATGTTCTACTTCTGCCCTGGCCAGCACATTCTCCAGATCTCTCACCAACTGAAAACGTCTGGTCAATGACGGCCGAGTAACTGGCTCATCACAATACGCCAGTCACTACTCTTGATGATCTGTGGTATCGTGTTGAAGCTGCGTGGGCAGCTGTACCTGTACACGCCATCCAAGGTCTGTTTGACTCAGTGCCCAGGCGTATCAAGGCCGTTATTACAGCCAGAAGTGGTTGTTCTGGGTAGTGATTTCTCGGTATCTGTGCATCCAAATTGCGTGAAAATGTAATCACATGTCAGTTTTAGTATAATAAACTTGTCCAATGAATACCCGTTTATTATCTGCATTTCTTCTTGGTGTAGCAATTTTAATGGGGAGTAGTGCAAATGACTGAAGAGCTGCAACATAGCCTCTACCAGCCGACCTCCCCTTTTAAATAAAGGAATGGCAATGTAATACTCCAGCATTACCAGCTTCAGTAGTCTCATAACAGGAGAACTGAACAGAGGAAAGGAAAAGGTCGAACTATTACGTCTATCACATGACTGTTCAAATGCAAGAGTAAAGAAGGAAGAAGTAGAGTGGACGCTTGACTTTTCGTGTACACTAACAGACACGACAGGGAAGTAAAGGAGAATGTAGCTTGCGTGTTGAGAGTTCATCACTTACTTCTTTCTTGGGCCAGATAGTGAATATTGTATACTTGTGTGCATCCCGCAACGTGGACGGAGGAGCACAAGGCCTTCCGCTGCCACGATTGAATGGTTTGTTAAGCTTGTTCGGCGAGTGGCACGCAAATGTCCTGTGGGCTTAAAACGAGGCGAAGCTGCCCCACATGAGATCGCTTGCAAGTGGCCGGTGTGCCGAAGAGGCTTGTGGTAGCCACTAGGCACAATTCGAAACCCAGACTCTCAGCGGTAGAACGTAAATACTACAGCGGTCACGATCTAATTGCGAGTCAATGTCTCTACAGCTTGTCCTTCAGCAACAATTCGCCGCGAAATGGATACCAGTGTTTGCACGTGGCCTAGACTGCTGTTGATACTGGAGCTCATGTTGCTGCGTGGTTTCTGCAGTGCCGGAAGACTTTCCATTCTCTATCGCCTTGTAAAGGGTTAGGAAGCTTCCTGACAGATTGAAATTGTGTACCGGACCGAGACTCGAACTTGGGACGGCCTTTCGCGGTCAAGTGCTCTAGCTCTTGGTAGAGCATGCAAGATCCTCTCGCTTCTAAACTGATACTGTTATTACTCTGCCGCGAGTCCGTAGAGGGTGGTATATGTGACTTCCAGTATAACTGGTCAGCATTTCCACCCGGAATTTGCGAGTGTAAGTCGGACCTTCCTTGATCCGCCTTGGTGGGTCGTGTCATCGGGTTTCCTCTTACCTGTGCGCGGAGCAGCTCTCGTAAATGATTCTTCATTGGCGCATTGGATGTCTCTGGAAGATAATTATCTGAAATTGCTGTCGATCAACTTTGGGGTATTTATTTACTCGAAATTAACATTCAGAGTGCCATAATATCACTTTTATTCCTATTAGATAAATAATGAAACACTCATGTCCCAACTACTCGTAACCGAGAGCATGGCTACCGTCTAAAAGGACAGGAAGAGCTCTTAACGCCGCTTGCCGACTTTGGGCGCAGTTCGTGTCTCCTACTAGTTTCGCCACAGTTCGCGGATTTCCGATCAACTTCGTACTTACTAAGATATGCATCTGTTAATGAACGGGTGTGAATTCTAACGAGGCAAAATTATGATAAATAGTTTTAAACATCCAGAGGCTCCTCCTAGTATTCATCTTGTCATAAATGACTTTAATTATTAAATATAAATAAACCAAATCGGTGACTTTGGCGCCAAGAAGGCGGTACTTCCCGTCACGTAGATTTCCCAGGCTGACGCTTGTTGCTACGGTCCAGCGCCAAGCCCCACCCCACTACGCGCGACATACGGTCGCTTCGTCACCTAGCCAGCCAGCGTGGGAAATGCTCTCCGACTCATGGCCGGCTACGGACTACAGCATTTCCTAACGATCGTGAATCATCAGTAAGAGACAATAATTTATTAAAACTGGTAAAAAATGTCTTCCTCACGTAAGAGGCACCTTGCAAGCACTTGTTCGAGTCTCGGTTCCGCACACAGTTTTAATCTGCCAAGAAGCTTCATATTGGCGCACACTCCGCTGCAGAGTGAAAATTTCATTCTGGATAGAAGGATTGATTTATTCTCTGTGTAGTTCGTATGAATCAACGATTCGTCTCAATAAACCACTGGCCGCTTTAGGTCTGATACTTTATTCAATAAAATTTAAGGTAGAAATTTTGTATATTCTCCACGATATCGCAGACATTGCTGCCTAATAACACATTTATCTTTACCGTTAGTAGCATATTTACCCTCTGCACTTTGTTTCCTTTTCGGGGTAGCTACTTGTATCCTACAGTGCCCACTGTACGTAATTTCAAAACCGTCGACGTACCTTGCTTTTCCTTCTAGTTGCCAGTCTTTTGCTTCCACTTTCCGTCGCCTATCTGCCGGCGTCCTCCACATCGTAAAGAACTTACTAGCGCTAAAAGCTAGTTGTCATGTCTGCCTGGAAGAACATTTTCCATGTTCTCTTTTCATTCTTAGGGTGATACCACGATAAGCAATTCTATCCACTCTACAACATTTGCTGTTCAAATATTCGCTGAAAAGTGCCACCCTGGACACAATTATAACAGCAACATCATGGTGGTTCACGTCGCCCCAGACTGAAAACTGGATGTCTCACGTGCGAAAAAACCTCTGACTTTTCCAATTGTTTTGTAACCAGTCTACGAGAGACGTCTTGAAATATGAGCTGTCATTCTAAATTTTAGGTGGAGTGCCATTATACGTTGCAGGTTGTCGCAAAAGAAGTAGCTGCCTACGAAAATGGCGTGTTGATCAAGTTATTATGAATCGTTCAAGTGTGTTGCTGCGCAATAAACTAAGGGATTACCCGGAAAAATTCTTTGATATCAACGTATGTCTAACCGTCTTTCGAACTACTGAGACCGAATATTAAAATGAACTTAAAAAGGAAAAAAAGTAAGTTCTGCGTTTATCTTGGTGCAGCAGAAGAACTTGTATTAATGTTGACGAAAGATTTTGTTATTCAGTACACTAAGTAATTTACCCCGGTTCCTAGACCGCCTGAACATAGACGTTGACGGAGGATATTGTATCACAGACACAGTCCCTTTGGCAGTTCCCAGATGTCACTAAACCCGCCCAGATATAAACAACGATGCATGAGTAGCGCCTATTAGACGGAGGGGGTCCGACAGCCCATCCGTTCCAGTCGTTCCACGAGGAAGGAGGTACACGGCTTGTGTTGTCTGTAGTTCAACCACGACTAGAGGGTCAATACCGAGTTTCGATCGTCCGCATTGTTACTTGGCTCCAGGAAGGGCTCTCAAGAAGGGAAGTGTTCGGGCATCTCGGAGTGAACCTAAGCGATGTTGTTCGGACATGAAGGAGATACAGAGAGAGAGGGACTGTCGATGACAGGCCTCGCTCAGCCCGTCCAAGGGCTACTACTGCAGTGGATGACCCCTACCTACGGATTGTGGCTCGGATGAACCCTGACAGCAACGCCACCAAGTTGAATAATGCTTTTCGTGCAGCCACAAGACGTCGCGTTACGACTCAAACTGTGCGCAGTAGGCTACATGATGCACAAATTCGTCCACGACATCCACGGCGAGGTCCATCTTTTCAACCACGACACCATGCAGTGCGGTACAGATGGGCCCAACAACATGCCGAATGGGCAGCTCAGGATTGGTATCACGTTCTCTTCACCGAGGAGTGTCGCACACCCGTTTAACCTGAAAATCATCGGAGACGTGTTTGGAGACAAACGGGTCAGGCTGAACGACTTAGACACACTGTCCAGCGAGTGCAGCAAGGTGGATATTCCATGCTGTTTTGGGGTGGTATTACGTGGGGCCAACGTACGCCGCTGGTAGTCATGGAAGGCGCCGTAAAGGTTGTACGATACGTGAATGCCATCCTCCGACCAATAGTGCAACCATGTCGACAGCATACTGGAGAGGCATTCGTCTTCATGCACGACAATTTGCGCACCCATTGTGCACATCTTGTGAATGACTTCCTTCAGGATAACGACACCGGCCGAGTAGAGTGGCCATCATGTTGTCCGGACATGAATCCTATCGAACATGCCTGGGATAGATTGAAATGGGCTGTTTATGGACGATGTGACCCACCAACCACTTTGAGGGACCTACGGCGCATCGTCGTTGAGGAGTGGGCCAATCTGGACCAACAGTGGAACTTGTGGATAGTTGCCACGACGAATACACGCATGCATCAGTGCAAGAGAACGTCCTACTTGGTATTAGAGGTACCAGTGTGTACAGCAGTCTGGACCGCCACCAATGTGTGGTTTTCATGAGCAATAAAAGGGGCGGAAATGATTTTTATGTTGATCTCTATTCCAGTTTTCTGTACATATTCCGGAACCCTCGGAACCGAGGCGATGCAAAAAAATTTGATGTGTGTATTAACGTAAACGTACACTGAATGTAACATTAACCTAGATGGCAATAAACAAGTTTATATTACAAGTTCATGGCAAGTGCTTAATAGTTTTTAAGATATCCTTCGAAAGCTAAGAATCATTCATCATTCACCCTCCAGTAACTGATGGAAAACATTCAATTGGGCTCTCAGGAGTCGGGTTTTGCTTCAATGTCCATGTCGACGTAGCTGGCGGCGGTAAAGTTGGTCTAACACTTCGGTTGTGAGATTTTATTAACTGTCGTGTTTTTATTAGGAAGTGTAGTTTACAGTTGGTAGTCATTTCTTTAGCTAACGCAAATGCAAAATAGCTCATCAGGATGCTTCTGCGTATTAGTGGAAGTTGGACCATTACGGGTCAAAATCCCTATCAAGTCTCTTTGAGACACGTTGCTTAAGAAAAGTATCCAGAAGACATGTCACTATAAGTTGATACACGTGCACACCACCGCGGGGTGTGCAGATGATTAAGAGTTACACTTCTGTGTGGTAGTAGAATGGCGACCAGAGTGCATTAGGTTTGTCCATAGCGATAAAACAGCCTAATGTGACAGCGACACCAAAGACAATTGCCGGGAATAAAAGTAGGATCTGCTTCATTTCACAGTGACAGCGCGGGCGCAAACTTCACAGAGCGGCGATTTCAGCCCAGTGCGCCATCTTCCGTTGGGGTCAGTTGGCTCAGTTTCTGACACGGCAAAAATTGTTTAACATTATCAGAGAAAAGTGTGACATTAGCCTGATAATGCGAGGTAACCATTTTCCCTACTTATAATACAGCAAGTGCCACAACCCGATTTGGCATAAGCTTCTCTCAATGGAAGAGGGTCAAAATAACCGAAACGTATTTCGGTTTATCCATAAAGGACCGTTTCTGAAAAAAACAATGGTCAATTTTATGTGCCTTTTACCGCGAGTTCTCCTCAGACTAGGTAGCGTAGCGGTTTCTTAATTTTGCCGTTAACATGATTATTACTTTTGTTTTTGTTTTTCATTTATATAGTCATTCTGTAGAAGATTACTACATCAATGTAGTTGAGGGTACACTGATATAGCGTTTTCTTTATTCGTTTAGTAATTGTATGTCAAATGAATGAATTTAAAAAAAAAAGAATCAGAAAAATTATATCTAACTGTTTTCGGAGAAATTCCTGTAGTGAATCTCAATTCATAGTCAACTGCAAGCGGCAGTTTTCGGAAAAGTGATACGTTATGCATGGTTTGCCGTGAAAGTATTACCAAGGCGTGAAATCTCCATCACTGTTAACGACGTTCCTTTCGCGTGAGATTCATACGAAGAAATGTCACTGTGAAAAACCTGCCATCGCGCAATGGACGTCGTATTCGGAATATCTGTGTTTCGAATGCTTCTACGATAGATGTCATCCGAAGGAATGCACCAAATCTTCCCGAAAAATAAACATATGAATGAAATGTAGTAGGTGTCAATATAAGAATTAATACGAGAAGAGTGGTCGAGCGGTTCTAGGCGCTACAGTCTGGAACCGCGCAACTGCTACGGTCGCAGGTTCGAATCCTGCCTCGGGCATGGATGTGTGTGATGTCCTTAGGTTAGTTAGGTTTAAGTAGTTCTAAGTTCTATGTGACTGATGACCTCAGAAGTTAAGTCCCATAGTGCTCAGAGCCATTTGAACCAATACGAGAAGAAAATATCAGAAAATGAGAACATATTATACACACATGTATTATAGTACAGAAAATGTGTAACACTTATTGTGTAATCCAGTTACAATTTTACAGTTAATATAACGCCCTTGTATCCCACGACCAAGTTAGATCTCTCAATGATCAGGCGCATGCTTCGCTTTGTCGAGGAACAGTTGCCCGCAGCTCGTGGTCGTGCGGTAGCGTTCTCACTTTCCACGCCCGGGTTCCCGGGTTCGATTCCCGGCGGGGTCAGGGATTTTTCTTTGCCTCGTGATGGCTGGGTGTTGTGTGATGTCCTTAGGTTAGTTAGGTTTAAGTAGTTATAAGTTCTAGGGGACTGATGACCTAAGATGTTAAGTTTCATAGTGCTCAGAGCCATTTGAACCATTTTTTCGAGGAACAGTTGTGGCTATGTCCACTGTTGCAGCCAAATTGCGCTGTAGGTCTCTTGGTTTTCCCCAGCGGCTATATTCAGTGTGTGACTGCCGGAGATGACACCTTCAGATGGTACATGAAATTATTCGCAGTTGCGAATATAAACAAACATGAGTTGTACAATGGAATGGTGAAAATGAAAATTTGTGCCCTACTGGGCCTCGAACCCTGATTTACCGCTTATAGTGAGCAGCCGCCTTATCTTCAGGCTATCCGAGCACACCTCACGGCCAGATGCAAACTTCCACATGTCTTCAGTGATGTGTGTACAATCTGCGTTCGGACATCAAAAAGTCAGTATAAATTTGAAAACTTAATAAACCACAGAATAATGTAGATAGAGAGGTAAAAATTGACACACATGCTTGGAATGACGTGGGGTTTTATTAGTACAAAAAAAAAAACAAAGTTCAAAAAATGTCCGACAGATGGCGCTGGGCTGCAAAACGTCAGTGACTGCGCATGACAATCGTGTTTGAAAGGAGATGTAATGAGAGAGAAAATGAGATGCGCCAGCAGTCGCAGCATGTTGACGTTACCTGAAAAGGTGCTTTTAGTGAATCTGTATTATCAGAATGGGGAATGTGCTAGTTCAGCGTTACGACCCTGTCGCCATAGGAAGCGGATTCGAACGGGTAAAGGTCCGTTGACAAATACAGCTGTGGCGAGAATGATTTCGAAGTTCGAAGCCACGGGTTGTTTAGACGATAGACCACGTAGTGGCCGACCGAGCACAAGGCGTAATGCTGCTGAGTCAGTTCAGGAAGAAATGGCGACTGTAGCGGGTTCGTCTATGCACGAGGAAGTCAGCGCTCGTGCAGTCGCACGTCGCACCGGCATTCAATACACTGCTGTTTGGTTGGCACTTAGGCGTACTCTCCGATTCTATCCATACAAAAGCCATCGGCATTATGAACTGTCACTTGGCGATTTAGTGAAGCGGAGGGCATTTGCGGTGTGGGCGTTTCAAAAGATGGCGGAAGATGACGATTGGTTGAGTAACGTGTTGTGGACCGACGAAGCTCATTTCACGCTCCGAGGGTCTGTCAACGCCCACAACTGCAGAATTTGGGCTACCGAAAACCCTAGAACTGTCGTGGAAACTCCATTGCACGACGAGAATGTCACGGTATGGGTTGGATTTACCACATCTACCGTTATCGGGTCTTTTTCTTCGAGGAAATGCGTGATTCTGGTTTTGTAACTGCTACCACGATATGTTACAGAATCGCATCATCCCCAGCCTGGCTGATAAGCACCTGCTGCAACCTACGATGTTTATGCAGGATGGCGCTCCACGCGTGAAAGATCTCTTGCGCACGTGGTTTGATGATGATCGTGTGCTCAGCCGCCACTTTCGTCATGCTTGGCCTCCCAGGTCCCCAGACTTCAGTCTGTACGATTATTGGCTTTGGGGTTACCTGAAGTCGCAAGTGTATCGTGATCGACCGACATCTCTAGGGATACTGAAAGACAACATCCGACGCCAATGCCTCACCATAACTTCGGACATGCTTTACGGTGCTTTTCACAACATTATTCCTCGACTACAGCTATTGTTGAGGAATGATGGTGGACATATTGAGCATTTCCTGTAAAGAACATCATCTTTGCTTTGTCTTACTTTGTTATGCTAATTACTGCTATTCTGATCAGATGAAGCGCCGTCTGTCGGACATTTTTTGAACTTTTGTATTTTTTTTTTTTTTGTTCTAATAAAACCCCATGTCATTCCAAGCATGTGTGTCAATTTGTACCTCTCTCTCTACATTATTCCGTGATTTATTCAGTTTTCAAATTTATACTGACTTTTTGATCACCCGGTATATTCCCGTACAGTGCAGGCACTTTAATTGAAAGTCGCTTGCCTGGTGTCGGGGTATAAACACGATATTGCAATACCTGTGTTGTTCGTGTGTACGACGCCGTGTTGCATGTCCTAAGGAGCAGGCACTTCAGCGACAACAGCCGTAATGAAATGCATTCGCAGTTGCTAATATGGACAGCCATCAGCTAAATGATCGTGTGACGACAATGAAAATTTGTCCCGAACCGGAACTCGAACATGGATTTCCGTCTTATCTCGAGCGGTCGCTTAACCCATTAGGCCATATGAGCATGCCTCATGGCCAGGCTCAAACTTCCATATGTGGTCAACCATGTGTCTACAACCAGTACTTGCACATCCGTTGTGTAACAGTGGCCACATTTTACTAGAAAGACGCTTGCTCGGTGTCATGGTTCAGTTATACAGGTTGGTCCATTGATAGTGACCGGGCCAAATATCTCACGAAATAAGCGTCAAACGAAAAAACTACAAAGAACGAAACTCGTCTAGCTTGAAGGGGGAAACCAGATGGCGCTATGGTTGGCCCGCTATATGGCGCTGCCATAGGTCAAACGGATATCAACTGCGTTTTCTTAAAACAGGAACCCCCATTTTTTATTACATATTCGTGTAGTACGCAAAGAAATATGAATGTTTTAGTTGGACCACTTTCTTCGCTTTGTGATAGATGGCACTGTAATAGTCACAGACATATGGCTCACAATTTTAGCCGGCCGCGGTGGCCGAGCGGTTCTAGGCGCTTCAGTCCGGAACCGCGGGACTGCTACGGTCGCAGGTTCGAATGCTTCCTCGGGCATGGATGTGTGTGGTGTCCTTAGGTTAGTTAGGTTTAAGTAGTTCTAAGTTCTACGGGACTAATGACCTAAGATGTTAAGTCCCATAGTGCTCAGAGCCATTTTTCACAATTTTAGACAAACAGTTGGTAACAGGTAGGTTTTTTGCATGTATTGCATTAATGTGGTATTTACATGTAATCATACTGTAACAGCATGCATTCTCAGAAATGATAAGTTCCTTTGGAAGAACAAAAAAAAAAAGTTTAAACGTACCTACGTTCTGTATTTTAATGTAAAAAACCTACTTGTTACCAACTGTTCGTCTAAAATTGTGAGCCATATGTTTGTGACCATTACAACGCCAACTATCACTAAGCGAAAAAAATGGTCCAACTAGAACATTCATATTTCTTTACGTACTACAGGAATATGTAATAAAAATGGGGGTTGCTATTTAAAAAAACTCAGTTGATATCCGTTTGACCTATGGCAGCGCCATCTAACGGGGCAACCATAGAGCCATCTGGTTTCCACCTTCAAGCTAGACAAGTTTCGTTCTTTTCAGTTTCTTCGTTTGACGCTTATTTGGTTCAAATGGCTCTGAGCACTATGCAACTTAACTTCTGAGGTCATCAGTCGCCTAGAACTTAAAACTAGTTAAACATAACTAACCTAAGGACACCACACACATCCATACCCGAGGCAGGATTCGAACCTGCGACCTGCGACCGTAGCGGTCCAGACTGTAGCGCCTAGAACCGCACGGCCACCCCGGCCGGCTGACGCTTATTTCGCGAGATATTTGGCCCGGTCACGATCAATGGACCACCCTGTATAGCTGATGATTGTTCATATCCGCAACTGCGAATGCATTTCATTATGGCCGTAGGTGTCACGGTGCCATTGCATCGTACTTATGAACAACACCGGCACTGCAATGTCGTATACCCGTCTTCAGATGGTGGCTCTCGACACCCGCAGGTGCTACTTGCAGCAACCACCATCTGAAGATGTCGAGCGGTTACCTCGAGGAAACGTTGTGGGATACACATGACATCACCCAACGGCAGACGCTATAGCTACAGATCAAAATGTTGCTAATTGTGTAGTTTCAGCTCTTACTTTGTGATACCTAAGTAGTTACTCAAAAGGGGCTACACACGGTGTGTTCCACATGCAGAAATGCTACACACAGGTGGTGCCACTAATCCCGACGTCGACAGTCAAGGAGGCAGTTCCATGCAGTTATTTATAACGAAGTGCAGACTGCTGCCAACTACGTCATAACTGCACAGTGACTCAGACACCATTGCCAAGTGCCGTGAGTAATGGCATGCGGGACAAAGCCGCTACCGGCGGACGGTGGAATGTGAAAGTTGTGAGGCCGCACTGCAGCTCAAGAGAGAAGGGTCGACATTACCAAGTACCGGTATCGTGGGTTCCATGGGAACTACTCCGCGGTTTGACAGTGGCTGAGCCCCAGCCAGCTCGGATGCTGGCTGCAAGCTCCTCCGTACCGCTGTGAAGTAGGACTGTTGATGTTTTTAAAATATTGGGAATCCGATATGTCGATATTT
This sequence comes from Schistocerca serialis cubense, assembly GCF_023864345.2. Classification (NCBI taxonomy): domain Eukaryota; kingdom Metazoa; phylum Arthropoda; class Insecta; order Orthoptera; family Acrididae; genus Schistocerca; species Schistocerca serialis. The sequence goes on along the minus strand of NC_064649.1, from coordinate 45,224,089 downwards.
CAAAGTTACCATAGTAGGCTCTCGATGCATCGAGAAAAAGTATCGACATATCAACGGGAAAACCATCTACGCACCGACCTGTAAAAATATCGGCTGCACATTGTAAATACAGTGACGGTTCCAGAGCAGTATATATAGATATTGATTTAGTATTAGAGATTCTGCACATCAACAAGCTAGCAGCCTACTTATACCTCATACGGCAAGAATTGAAAGGAAACTGATGCGCGTTCACGTTTGATGATAACTACTTTGCCATCAATGGTAACTGCACCTAAGTGGCACGATATAAGATGTCCGCCGGCCGGAGTGGCCGAGCGGTTAAAGGCGCTACAGTCTGGAACCGCACGACCGCTACGGTCGCAGGTTCGAATCCTGCCTCGGGCATGGATGTGTGTGATGTCCTTAGGTTAGTTAGGTTTAAGTAGTTCTAAGTTCTAGGGGACTTATGACCACAGCAGTTGAGTCCCATAGTGCTCAGAGCCATTTGAACCATTTGAAAAGATGTCCGATGGGTCCGTCGTTCGGTTTTGTCACATATCGGATTTGCCGCAACACTCCATGTTGTCTTCCCTTTCCTTCATTTCTGCAAACGCCATCGACCTAGCTGTTGTAGTATCAAAACTTCGTGGTGAAGTTAAACGTTGAAGTTCCTGTCGGTAGTTCCAATTACCTCAGCATTTATCCTACCGCAAAGACCAATCTTGCCATTTAGATTTTTGTTCAGCAATTTATTTTGAGTAATGAGTATGTGAAGAAATAGCACGTTCCCTGTGGTCAAAATTGCTTTTTAACGTAACAGGTGTGCTATTTATTCTTCACACTGCAGTCGGACTACTTCTTGTGCCACCTATACTTGCTTCATACAGTTAAAGAGGAAGACTAGACTCGATGAGTGCTCAAAAGGTAGTAAGACTCCTTCACACAGTGTAAGTTAAATTATGTTCTACTACAATTTCAAAAAAAATAAAAAAATAAAATAAAATAAAATAAAATGAATCAAATATTTACCGAAAATTGCGAAAAAATAGTATAAGATAAAAATATCGGCGCTCGATATTGCCATTTTTATCTCGATATACCCGGTAATTATCGATGTTCTTAGGAGATATATCGATATATGGATACTTTATCAACAGCCGCACTGCGTAGCGACACTATCTCCACACGATTCATCGTGGGTACTGGTCGGAGGCTAAAATAAGCTCTCTACCTACATAAATAAATTTCTGCTTGAAAGAAACAAGTCATGTTTTGTAGCCAGTATTTAAGTGTTTTAGAGAACATAATGTCAAATATAAGGTATGTTATACCTGTCAGATATAACTCAGAATTTCTGTATGGTGCGAAAAGTGGCAATTAGCACTAAACAAAGAAAAGTGCGAGGTTATCCACATGGGTACTAAAACAGATCCGATAAATTTTGGGTATACGATAAATCGTACAAATGTATGGGCTGTCAATTCTACTAAATACCTAGGAATTACAATTACGAGCAACTTAAATTGGAAAGACCACATAGACAATATTGTGGGGAAGGCGAAACAAAGACTGCGCTTTGTTTGTAGAACACTTAGTAGATGCGACAAACCCACTAAGCCTACATTACACTTGTCCATTCTCTGCTGGAATATTTCTGCGCGGTAGAATTGACGGAGGACATATAATAAGTGCAAAGAAGGGCAGCTCGTTTTGTGTTATCGCGCAAAAGGAGTGAGAGTGTCGCTGATATGATACGCGAGTTGGGGTGGCAGTCACTGAAACAAAGGCGGTTTTCTTTGCGGCGAGATCTATTTACGAAATTTCGATCACCAACTTTCTCTTCTGAATGCGCAAATATTTTGTTGAGTCCCACCTACGAAGGGAGAAATGATCATCATAATAAAATAAGAGAAATCGGAGCTCGGACGGAAAGATTTAGTTGTTCCTTTTTCCCACGCACCATTCGAGAGTGGAATGGTAGAGAAGTAGTATGAAAATGGTTCGATGAACCCACTGCCAGGCACTTAAGTGTGAATTGCAGAGTAACCATAAGATGTAGATGTTGTGTCGGTAGCTGGGCCGACACCGTGAAGTGGAGATGGCTGAAAATGAACTCTAGACTAACGCTGTAGCCGATAGGGCACGCACGGCTAAAGCAGACGGGCGTGAAGTCTGGAACATGAGAACTTATAAATGAATAAGAAGAAAAGTATGTAGATGCTTATTACTTATCTTTTTATTAGTCCTTGGAATACATCTCTCTTGAATACTCGTAAGCTATAGGCACTGATACAAATGGCGCCTTGCTAGTTCATAGCCATTAACTTAGCTGATGGCTATTCTGTCTCTCGGCTAAAGAGAGAGAAAGGCTTCGTACAACTGGGCGGTAGCTAGGTTCTCGTACAACTGGGCGGTAGCTTGGTTCTCGTACAACTGGGGCCGAGTGCTCTCTCGTATCACGAGACCTGCCTTGGTGGTGGCGCTAGGTCTGCGATCACAGTGGCGACACGCGGGTCCGACATGTACTACATGGACCGCGGCCGATTTAAGCTACCACCTAGCAAGTGTGGTGTCTGGCGGTGACACCACATTCCTCCCCCGCAAATCGGCGAACGGTCGTGTGATAAGGCTTCCGCCCGCCGTGGGGAGGACCACATGTTGACGTATGCGATGAGGTGGGGAGCCTAACAACAGGCGAGGCTGTGCCACCCGCACCCGGCCATTCGGTCCGAGGGGAGCTAGGAAACGCCGGAAAAACTAGTCCAGGGTGCACGTCAACATGCGGTGTATGCGCCCGTAAAGAGACAGGAGGGACCGAAGGGTCAACCTCCATTGCGTCGGGGTAGCCGACGCGCGATGACGTCATGTGGTCCGGAGCGGGCGGGAGTTCCATGGCGGAGGACAGCTGGTCACGGGAAGCGATCGGCGGCGCGTGACCCTGGGAGGCGCTTGGCGGCTGCAGCGAAGCGTCTAATGCGGGCGGCGCCGGCGGGAGAACAAGCGGCGGCGGCGGCGGCTGCTGCTGCTGCTGCGGCGGCGGCGGCGCGTCGCCATGGGGCAAAATGGAAGGCATCGTCGGTAACACCTGGGGATGAGGCGAGCCAGTAGATGGGTCCCCAGGGCGCGGACCGGACGGCACCGTCGCTGAAAGCAGACGGGGAGCGGCAGAACCCGAGCGACGACAGAGGCGCAGCTGATTGAGATGCCGACGCACCTCACCAGAGGCCCCCAAAACCAAATACATCGCGCGGCCGAGGCAGCGAAGAATGCGCCCTGCGAGCCAACGCCGTGAACCTCGATAGTTGCGATAAAATACAACGTCGCCTGGAGCAAAAGCAGGAGTCTGCCGCTGCACAGGAACCTGATGCGGCGGATGCAGCAAAGACATCAAGGTGCGATGAGGACGACCGTGGAGCAACTCAGCCGGCGAGCGACCATCTCGGGGCTGAGAGCGATACGAAGACAAAAAGAGCAACAATGCGTCCTCCCGAGAATGCGACTCTTTCAATTTCAACATCTGTGACTTGAAAGTCCGGACCAATCGTTCAGCGGCACCGTTGGACTGAGGCGAAAACGGCGCGGATGTCAGATGTTGAATACCATTGGCCTGGCAGAATGACTGAAATTCTGCAGACATGAATTGTGGGCCATTGTCGGAAACAATAGTCTGCGGAAGACCTTCAATGCAAAAGATAGCAGACAACGCTTGGACGGTGGCGGAGGACGTCGTGGAAGACATCCGGACAACAAAAGGAAAATTACTGAAGGCATCGACCAGAACCAACCATCGAGCATTCCAGAATGGACCAGCAAAATCGATGTGCAAGCGTTGCCAAGGGGAAGTGGCCTTTGGCCACGCAAAGACTTTCCGCGGCGGTGCGGACTGTTGTTCGGCACACGCCGGGCACGAAGAACACATATTCGTAATCGCAGCATCGATTCCGAACCAAGTACAGTGCTGACGAGCAAGTTGTTTCGTTCGCACTATACCCCAATGTCCTTGGTGAAGAAGCCGTAAAACAGAGGACTGTAACGAACGTGGGACCACGACTCTGGACTGATCATTATCAGAACGCAACAACAAAACACCACGTCGAACAAAAAGTCTCTCCTTGTGAGCAAAAAATCGGCGAACCAACGGATCCTCGATCCGAGACTTTGACAAAGGCCATTGCGTAGCAACAAAACGTAAAACAGTAGCAAGGACAGGGTCAGCAGCTGTGGCTGTAGCGACACGACGAAAATCAATCGGAAACGATTCGACCACTTCATCGGATTCCGAATCAATGAACATGCAAGCAAGTTCGGAAGAATCGAATGCTTTATCCTCAGCAACAGGCAAACGGGACAACGCATCGGCGTTTCCGTGCTTAGCAGTGGACCGATACAAGATATCGTAGCGGTACTGCGAGAGGAAAATAGACCAGCGAATGAATTTCTGCGCTGTACGTGGAGGTACAGGCTTGGTCGGATGAAAAAGCGATGTCAAAGGTTTGTGGTCTGTGATGATGGTAAAGTGACGACCATACAAGAAATCATGGAACTTAGTAACACCAAACACGAGAGCCAAAGCTTCTTTCTCTATCTGTGAATAATTTCTTTGCGCCGACGAGAGCAATTTGGACGCAAAGGCAATAGGGCGATCATGGGAGCCAACTTTGTATGCAAGCACAGCACCGATCCCGAAATCCGATGCATCTACCATCAACAAAAGGGGTTTCTGGGGATCGAATGGCGTAAGGCAAGTATTAGAAAGCAACGCCGATTTCAACTGGCGAAAGGCGCGTTCACATTCCGTCGTCCAGACGAACGGAACACCTTTACGGCGTAAGCGATGAAGCGGAGCTGAAATAGAAGAGGCATTGCGCAGAAAGCGATGATAATAATTAATTTTACCCAACACACTCTGTAGCTGTTTCACATTTTGAGGGGAAGGCAATTCTTGTATGGCACGGAGGTGCTCTGGACTCGGATGTATGCCTTGGGCATTAATGACATGTCCCAGGTATGGTAAGTCACGAGCAAAAAACACACATTTGTCCTTCCTCAAGCGAAGACCATTTTGCCGCAAGACCTGAAATAATGTTCGTAAGTTCGCAAGATGATCTTCTTCTGTCTGTCCGGAGATCACTATATCGTCCAGATAGTTTGCTGCAATAGGGACCGACGCACAAATAGTTTGTAAATATTGCTGAAACAAGGCAGGGGCGGATGCACACCCGAATGGCAGTCTTTTGAAGCGGTACAATCCAAGATGCGTGTTAACCACCAATACGCGCTGGGATTCGTCGTCCACCGGTATTTGCAAGTACGCATCGGCTAGGTCCAACTTTGAAAAATATTTTCCCGGGCACAGTTTAGCAAAAAGATCTTCCGGGCGGGGCAAAGGAAAAGTAGCAGTCACTAGCTGTGGATTCACTGTGGCCTTGAAGTCCACGCAAAGTCTCAATTTTCCGGAAGGTTTTGGCAAAATTACTAAGGGTGAGGCCCAGAGAGAAGCTTGCACACGTTCAATTACACCCTGTGATTCGAGATCGTGTAACGTTCTTGCGACCTCATCACGCAATGCGTGGGGAACATTGCGCGCCCTGAAAAATGTCGGTGGCGCGTTTACCTTCAGTTCTAAATGTGCTTCATAGTTTTTAGCGCAACCTAAGCCCGGTGCAAAAATGTCTGCAAATTCGTCACACAGCCGAGAAACACTGTCTGTAGGCACAGTCTGATTCACCGATAGGACCTGATTTACAATAGACATGTTAAACAACTTAAATAAATCGAGACCAAACAAATTCACTGCAGAAGAAGAACGAAGAACGTAAAATGACACAAGTTTTGTTTGTCCCTTGTATGTTGCAAGAAGGCTGCACTGTCCTAACACAGGAATTGTCTGTCCGGAATATGTAGTTAGCTTAACATTTGCGGAACGCAACGGAGGTTTGCCCAGTTGTTTGTACGTGTCATGATTGAGCAATGAAACTGCAGCTCCGGTATCGAGCTGGAATGGTATCACTTTGCCTTCAAAGTCTAAGTCCACAAAAAGTTTATTGTCCTGCTGACGACAAGAGCGACTGTTTTGTGCAATTGGAACAGACACTGGTACAGAATCACTTGCTAATTGACGTGATTTCCGGCGACGTCGACGCACAGTTTTTGTGGGACGATCACAGTTACTGTTAGAGAAAGTGTCACTGGACGAAGCGGAATTAACGACATGAATGTCCATAGGCGAAGGTCCACGAGCCTGAGTGTCCTGGGTTCGATTCCGGCGCGAAGCAAAGGGCCTGGAATGATTGTGATTGTCTGATCTGAGCTTTTTCTGGCAAACACTGTGAACATGTCCTTTCTTATTGCAGAAAAAGCAAATAGCTTGGCGTGACGGGCAATGTTCACGCGAATGTCTAGTAGCACACCGCGGGCATGATTTCACTGCATTTGTGGGCTGGCGCGGCACACCTGGCTTAGCACGCGGCGGTCGCTGTGTCGACGTGCGCAAGGCCCGGTTACCGGGCCGCGCAGCGCGTCCAGCGGGCCGGTTAATGTTACACACGGCTGGCGAAGTGTCAAAAGATTCCTGAGCACAGTCAAGTGTGTCCTGTCTATCCAATATGTCTATCACTTGTTGAAGGGAGGGATTAACTAGTTTCAAAATTTGCTCCCGTATGCGAACATCAGAAACGTTCTGTGCAATTGCATCACGCACCATTGTATCTGAATAAGAAAGACCACAGTCACATTCAAAGGCACAGTCCCGAGTAAGTCCTTGCAATGTTGCTACCCACTCCCTATTAGTTTGACCGGCCGTACGTTTTGTACGAAAGAACGTATACCGTTGTGCAACCACATTAACTGTTTCCTTGAAATAGGCATCTAATGCAGACAAAATTTCCTCGTAGGACAGAGTTGCTACGTCGCGTCGGGGAAACAATTTCACTATCACAAGGTATGTGGACACACCGACACAAGAAAGCAAAAACGGCTGCCGCTCATTACCTTGAATTCTGTAGGCAGCGAGGTGAAAGTTGAACTGGCGAGACCAGTCTTGCCAGGTCTCATCGGCTGCCACGTATGGTCGAAAGGGAGGTGCAACAGCGTTTAGTGGCAGCGGTAGCGAAGAAGCGGCGGCGGCCGCATCGGTTTGAATGGTACGTTGACCCTGGACGAGCTGTCCAAGGGCATCCAGTAACGCCTGCGTCTGCTGATTCTGCAAGCGATAAAATTCGGACAGTACATCTGGAGAATGTGGCGAAGCCATGACACAATTAAATGTAAGCAATCAGAACACTTTAAATCGTCGCCAATGTTGTAAACGAATTAATACAAACTCTTTTGCTCGTCGCCAATAAATGTTGTGTCGGTAGCTGGGCCGACACCGTGAAGTGGAGATGGCTGAAAATGAACTCTAGACTAACGCTGTAGCCGATAGGGCACGCACGGCTAAAGCAGACGGGCGTGAAGTCTGGAACATGAGAACTTATAAATGAATAAGAAGAAAAGTATGTAGATGCTTATTACTTATCTTTTTATTAGTCCTTGGAATACATCTCTCTTGAATACTCGTAAGCTATAGGCACTGATACAAATGGCGCCTTGCTAGTTCATAGCCATTAACTTAGCTGATGGCTATTCTGTCTCTCGGCTAAAGAGAGAGAAAGGCTTCGTACAACTGGGCGGTAGCTAGGTTCTCGTACAACTGGGCGGTAGCTTGGTTCTCGTACAACTGGGGCCGAGTGCTCTCTCGTATCACGAGACCTGCCTTGGTGGTGGCGCTAGGTCTGCGATCACAGTGGCGACACGCGGGTCCGACATGTACTACATGGACCGCGGCCGATTTAAGCTACCACCTAGCAAGTGTGGTGTCTGGCGGTGACACCACAGTAGATGTAGGCGTACCAGGGCTAGTTCGCATCAGTCTTCAAACGTCTGCCAGTTTACTTCTTCCAACGTCTCTCTGACACTCTCGCACGAACAAACCTGCGACCATGCGTGCTGTCTTTCTCTGTATACGTTCAACATCCCGTGCTAGTCCTATTGGAAAGGGGCCCTCACTCTTGATTAGTATTTTACGCTTGGTCTTACGAGCGTTTTGTAAGCAATGTCCTTTGAAGACTGATTGCGTTTTCGCAATGTGCCGCCACTGTGCCGAAGCCTGCGACCGCGGTGGTCTAGCGGTTCTGGCGCTGCAGTCCGGAACCGCGGGACTGCTACGGTCGCAGGTTCGAATCCTGCCTCGGGCATGGGTGTGTGTGATGTCCTTAGGTTAGTTAGGTTTAAGTAGTTCTAAGTTCTAGGGGACTTATGACCTAAGATGTTGAGTCCCATAGTGCTCAGAGCCATTTGAACCATTTGAAGCCTGCGGCCTGTCTTATAAACAACTGACCGTATGTCATCATTCCTTCTCGTATCCCCACAAATTGTCGTAGCAATTTTATCTTTTTGTGAAGTACACTATTAAAGCCAGTGACCATATCTGCAACATGTTCAAATTTTATCAATATCTGCCTTTATATTTACACAGCTTCTTTTAATGGAGTACCTGGCTGTAGATAGTACCTGGCTGTAGATAGCTTGATCATCTGCAAAAATTCTGAGATTAGAATTGATATTATCTCACAGGTCATCAATGTACAGCAGCAGCAATGTGGGTCCCAACACAGTTCTCAGAACACACTTGATGTTACTTCTATATCTGTCTTTGACTTTCCGTCCAGGCCGGCCGGTGTGGCCAAGCGGTTAAAGGCGCTACAGTCTGGAACCGCGTGACCGCTACGGTCGCAGGTTCGAATCCTGCCTCGGGCATGGATGTGTGTGATGTCCTTAGGTTAGTTAGGTTTAAGTAGTTCTAAGTTCTGGGGGACTGATGACCTTAGAAGTTAAGTCCCATAGTGCTCAGAGCCATTTTCCGTCCAGGATAATAGGCTTTTCCATCCATGATAACAGGTTGCGTCCTCTCCACCAAGAAATCCGTATATGATCGTACTTTTGCTAATAAGCTGTGGTATAGCAGTGAGTCAAATGCTTTTTGGAAATGAAGAAATGCTGCATCTACTTGACTGTCTTTATAGAAAGCTTTCAGTACATCATGTAAGAAAAGCGTGAGTTTAGTTTCGCATGACCACTGTTTCCGAAATCTATGCTGGTTGGCATGTAGTGGTCATTCAGTGTATATACCCTGACAAAAAAAAATGGCAACACCAGTTGCGAGATAGAACGAAAGTTGTTTGGCGTGTTTCTACACCTGAAGGATGATCTCTATTAAAATTTCGCTCCAGTCGCGTAATAGTTGCGCTGGTAGCGCCACTATTAGAATGCAAATCAGGTTTGCTTTAATTACACGCTGTAACGGTCGTGAACGTTAGTTATCTTTGAGAGTGGACGTGGTGAGTCTATGTTAGTCAAGAATGCCTTTAAGACGACAAAGACGCCTTTATCAGCACCTCACTGAGTTTGAACGAGGCCGTGTAACAGGGCTACGAGGAACTGGATGTTCCTTCTGCAGAAAGACTTGGAAGGAATGTGGCCACTGTACGTCATTGCTGGCAGAGGTAGTCACCAGAATGTACGGTCGCGAGAAGACCGGGCAGCGGTCGGCCACGTGGCACTGCCGAGAGAGCAGACGATCGTGTTTGTCGTATGGCTGTGGTCCGTCGTACTGCATCTGCAGCATATGAAGTATATTCATTGACAATGAAGTTTCCGCAGAGGTGGTAGTGAGACACGGAGTTTGTCTCATGGGATGACATCACTTGATTTTGATGTACTTTGTCATATAATCTGCACAGATTTTCCTGTAACTTCTAAAAGTATTGTACATCTGAGGATGGTCAGCACTACACTGACACAACGAACAGTTACAAATCGGTTACATCAAGGACAGCTCCGAGCCGGTCGCCCTGTAACGTGTGTTCCACTGACCCCAGCGGCGTTAAGTGAGGGCTCATTGGAGGGCGGATAGAGCTCTTTTGTGTTTTCCGATGAAAGCTGGTTCTGCACGGTGCCAGTCATGAGCTACACCTGGATTGTGGTCTGCGGTAGTATCTTCTATGACAACAGCAGCACTCTCTTGGTATTCTCATGAATCCTGGCTGCAAAATTATGTACTAGTATGGTGGCATTCTAGTGGGTAGTTTCCAACAGGACAAAGCTCGCTCACATGCCGCTGTTGTAATCCAGCGTGCTCTAGGGAGCTTACAACGGCTATAAATTTGCCATACTTTCGTATTTGCAATGGCTTACCGCGCTTTCACATTAACCTGTGGCCTTGCAGTATTATCAGTTAAGTATGTCACTCAGAAAAATGTATTTGCGAAACTTCATTATTCTGCATCAATTATTTCTAGGTGTTACGATTTTTTTTCCATCAGTGTATACAAAGCAACATCCATATGACGATTTTGTGTACCTGTGTATGTGTGTGTGTGTGTGTGTGTGTGTGTGTGTGTGCGTGTGTGTGCGCGCTCGCTCGTTTGTGTGTGTATTTGTGGAATCTTAAGTCCCTGAATCATTCCAAATAAATGTGGTACACAAACATCAAACCCTTTGAGTATCGGCACTGTGAGGGTCGACGACCTTCTAGCTTCAATAGGGTCAGAAGTATGGACAAAAATGTGTTTTATCAACCGCGCCTTACATGCAGCTCTCCACAACAGGCGTGTTGTCTTGGACTAGTATAGACATGCCTTATCGACATGATTTGTATAACAAACTTCACGTCGGGCGGGGTAGGGGGTCAAAAACTGATTTTCAAGCCCCTGATGTATAAGGTCTGCTTCATGACTGGTGTATTGAGTGATTAGTATCGACCTGCTGTATCGATGTGGTTTCCACAGCCTTCATTTGCAGATGGGCGCATGGCTGTAATGAGGGAGGAGGGAGAGGAGGGGCGAGGAGAGGCGATGCATAGAGAGAGGAGAGTGGATGAGGTGGACAGAGAGAGTGGGAGAAGGTGATGGAGACAGAGAGTGGATAGGATCAGTACAGTGAGAAAGGGAGGAGGAGATGGACGGTGAGAGTAGGTAAGAGAAGATGCATAGAGAGGGGACGAGAGGATGAGATGGACACAGAGAACGTAGAGGAAATTGGCACGTAGAGGAGCAACAATAGAGGTCAGGAGGAAGGTGGAAGGTGTAGAGGTGTAGTGGGCAGGTAGAACAGGAAGAGTGTGAGAATAATAGGGCCAGAGAGACGAAGGGAGGGGGGTGAAGATATGTTGAAAGAGAGAGAGGAGAGGAGATGAAGAGACAGGGGTACTGGAGGAGATGGATGATGAGGTGGAGAGACTATAGACACATGGGGGGGGGGGGGAGGGGAAAAATATATGTGCAGTATACATGCCGAACGTAAGCACGAGTGAAGGCATGAGGAAACTGCTAGCTAGTGAGATGAAATCATATTATATATCATCCTAACATATTCTATGCAAGTAAAATTAGAAGCAAAAAAGAGTTCATCTTGCTGAATGGGGCTGCGAAGTTCATTAGTGCTACGGTCCCCTAAGCGACCTCAAACAGGCACTACAACTACCAGAACTCCTTTGTTTATAAATTCTTAACCACGACGAGCCTGAACAGTAGACAGTGCATCGCTGTTTCCTTTCAGCTCTGTAATCGATCCACGGTCACAGTGCTGCAGTGGAGCCCGCACCCTTTGATCCGGGACATTGCAGTGAGCACTGTGAGAGTGCCATTCACCTACTGCCACACGCGCTGTGCCTAACCTGTGCCCTTTGCCTGCAGTACGCTCGCAGCTGACCGCGGTCCGGTCCCGCAGTGTGCCCCACACACAGTGCCTTCCCAGACGCCGGCCTTCAATAATGCAGCGCCGGCGGCGGCGCCCCTGGTTTATTCATCGCAGGCGACGCCGCTCGCCGGCGCCCCGCTGTCCCGCCGACAAATTAGAAAGCGCCGCGGCCGCTGTCACCCGCGGTCGATGTCTCGACACGGCTCTACATATCGACCGGCCGCCTACAGTGCCCCAATTATACCCCCATGGCAGGGGGTCAGACGAAAGAGCGGCTAATACGCGTCACCAGTCCGACTGCGTCATTCCAGTGTCGTCTCTTTTTAAAGCAAATTTGTCAACCGTACGTTACCATTTTTTCTAGTTCTATCTACGGTCAACTATATACATATTAGAATAGTGACCGAAATTGCTACTTGAGCTGTAAGTGTATTCACATACTATTGTTTTTGTGACAACATAGACTTTCTGGGCGTAATGACCGCCGATACTCTTCTCGGGTATGTAGGCAGATAATGTAGTGATGTTGATACAGCGTTTCAACCGTCCAACTGGTCACCAACTTCAGGTGAGTACAGTGATGCACGATCTCGGCGGGACTGAGCTTCGAACAGAACCGGCGGCTGCTGTATACACCGCAGGCAGCCCACCACGTGTGCGCCAGCAGCAGCGCTGTCAGCTGCTAGCGCATTGGTGGAAGACATAGGCCAAACGATACATCTCTAGCAGAACACTAATTAAAAGAATCCGCTGGCTGAAATGTTGTTTAATATCAGATAAAGTTATATTACACGTCTTACTTAAGGGAGGTAGGACGTCAAACGGGCCGACTTGGAGCAGGAGAGGCACCACAGGACATTTTAATTTCCACTGTCTATACTTTTACAAGTAAATTCATAAAACTTTGTCAGCACGACCAGGAAGCATTCAGAATTCACACTCGTAGCAGCGGAAGTTCAAAAACATAACAAAATAATTTTTTTTACATGTGAATTTCATCATTTTTTCACTTACTATTGGCTGCATTTGTTGCTATAGGTACACTTTTCTCATAAGTAAGAGAGACTGCTAGATGAATTTTGCCCAGCATACAAACCATACTTACAGGTGTCTGAAACTCTAGAATCTATTGAATTAATGAAAAAATGAATGAGCTGTTACGTTTTAAACTTTGTGTTTAGAAAAAATTCAAATTTTGTAGTTAATTATCTCAATTTTTACCACAGTTTTTAATAAATTTGGAAAATTCTAGAGTTGCATACACCTGTAAGTATAGTTTGTATGCTGTGCAAAATTCATCAAAGAATCTCTCTTACTTGTGAAGAAAAATGTATCTATAGCAACAAATGCAGCCAATAGGAAGCGAAAAAATGATGAAATTTCACATGTAAAAAAATTTATTTTGCTATGTTTTTGAACTTCCACTGCTGTGAATGTGAATCCCGAATCCTTCCTAGTCATGCTGACAAAGTTTTATGAATTTATTTGCAAAAGTATAGACAGTGGAAATTAAAATGTCCTGTGGTGCATCTCCTGCTCCAAGTCGGCCCGTTTGACGTCCTACTCCCTTAAAGGGAAACCCTTGTCCCTATTAGTAATATTACCAGATAATCGAATTTCAGTAGATTCCTTTAGCAGACATTCCAAGTAGTGCAGTGGGGAGCAGGAGCGATTATTTGAGTCTTATTTTACAACATTTTATGCCTTTTCCAGTGCAGAAAATTTGATACAGGAAATGGACCATCTAAAAGTTGTTTCTAAGCGGAATGGTTACACAGACCAACAAATACGTCGAGCTCCTCATTTCGGACCGCCCGTGAAACCACCAGAGGATTCTTGTCGATCTGTTGCTTTCTACCTTGGCCTGGGAATATAATCTCGAAAATTTCTAGAATCTTAAGAAGATATGACACCAGTATTCCTGACTCTGGCTACAGTTACAGCCTTCGTTGGATCAGTAAAAGATGACTTGGGACAGAGGAAACCCTGAATATACGAAATTCCTTGTAGTTGTGGTATGGCTTATAATGGCCAAATCTATTCTTGAAGACCGATGTGTAGAAGGCCATCTTCACACTCGTTTGCTACAGACGGAGAAATTCGCACTATAAGAACAGTGTCTTATCGGAGGACATAAGTTTTTGGGAAATCAAAAGAAAATAATCACTCTTGTTTCCTGCCACTGGGAAGTCTTTTAAAGGAATCTATTGAATTCGATTATGTGACAGTATTATTAGTAGGGGTAGGGGTTTCCCTCTAAGTACGACTTGTAATTTAACGTTATCTGATATTAAAGAACAACGGTCTTCGTTTAGACCAGCGGATTCTTTTACTGACATTTTTGCAGGCGTATTCTCCGTATCTTCGATCCATCCGATACTACGAGGGCAGTTCAATAAGTAATGCAATACATTTTTTTTCTGAAACAGGGGTTGTTTTATTCAGCATTGAAATACACCAGGTTATTCCCCAATCTTTTAGCTACACAACATTATTTTTCAACGTAATCTCCATTCAATGCTACGGGCTTATGCCACATTGAAATGAGGGCCTGTATGCCTGCACGGTACCATTCCACTGGTCGATGTCGGAGCCAACGTCGTACTGCATCAATAACTTCTTCATCATCCGCGTAGTGCCTCCCACGGATTGCGTCTTTCATTGGACAAAACATATTGAAATCCGACGGTGCGAGATCGGGGCTGTAGGGTGCATGAGGAAGAACAGTCCACTGAAGTTTTGTGAGCTCCTCTCGGGTGCGAAGACTTGTGTGAGGTCTTGCGTTGTCATGAAGAAGGAGAAGTTCGTTCTGATTTTTGTGCCTACGAACACGCTGAAGTCGTTTCTTCAATTTCTGAAGAGTAGCACAATACACTTCAGAGTTGATCGATTGACCATGGGGAAGGACATCGAACAGAATAACCCCTTCAGCGTCCCAGAAGACTGTAACCATGACTTTACCGGCTGAGGGTATGGCTTTAAACTTTTTCTTGGTAGGGGAGTGGGTGTGGCGCCACTCCATTGATTGCCGTTTTGTTTCAGGTTCGAAGTGATGAACCCATGTTTCATCGCCTGTAACAATCTTTGACAAGAAATTGTCACCCTCAGCCACATGACGAGCAAGCAATTCCGCACAGATGGTTCTCCTTTGCTCTTTATGGTGTTCGGTTAGACAACGAGGGACCCAGCAGGAACAAACCTTTGAATATCCCAACTGGTGAACAATTGTGACAGCACTACCAACAGAGATGTGAAGTTGAGCACTGAGTTGTTTGATGGTGATCCGTCGATCATCTCGAACGAGTGTGTTCGCACGCTCCGCCATTGCAGGAGTGACAGCTGTGCACGGCCGGCCCGCACGCGGGAGATCAGACAGTCTTGCTTGACCTTGCGGCGATGATGACACACAATTTGCCCAACGACTCACCGTGCTTTTGTCCACTGCCAGATCACCGTAGACATTCTGCAAGCGCCTATGAATATCTGAGATGCCCTGGTTTTCCGCCAAAAGAAACTCGATCACTGCCCGTTGTTTGCAACGCACATCCGTTACAGACGCCATTTTAACAGCTCCGTACAGCGCTGCCACCTGTCGGAAGTCAATGAAACTATACGAGACGAAGCGGGAATGTTTGAAAATATTCCACAAAAAATTTCCGGTTTTTTCAACCAAAATTGGCCGAGAAAAAAAATGTGTTGCATTATTTATTGAACTGCCCTCGTAGTTCACAGTAATGCCGCTCACGCATGGGCGGTTGGCCGGCCAGGGTGTATAAAGAAAATGCCGATTCTGTTGGAAACTCAGTTCTGGCGAGACTGTGTATCAGCACACTCACCTGAAGATGGTGACCAATTTATCAGGTGAATTTTTTTTTTCTCAAGATGGCTACATTATAGAGCTCGATACCTGAGAAGAGTACCATCATGTTGTCGTTGTGGTCCTCTGTCTGAAGACTGCTTTGATGCAGCTCCCCTCTCTGGTATGTCTTGTGCAGCCTTCTTCCTCTGTGCTTATCGTCCTTTACCTCCGGCTACACTTTCCTCCATTACCAAACAGATCATCACTTAAATGCCTCACAATGTGTCCTACCAAAAAATCCCCGTTTCCAAATCGGGTTGTGCCAAGAATCTCTTTTCTCCCCAGTTCCATTCAGTACCTCCTCGTTAGTTAACCCCTCTATCTGTCTCATCTTCAGCATTCACCTCCAGCGTCGCACTTCTAAAGCTTATGTTCTCTTCTTATCTGAACTGCTTTTCATGCACGTTTCACCTCGGTACAAGTGTACACTCCAGACCAATACCTTCACTAAAGTCCTCATCAGATTTGAATTTATAACTCAGCATTAATGTATTTCCGTTTACGGAGGTGCTTTCCTACGCATTATCGGTCTCCACAAAATATACTTCCACTATTTCCCCCATCATTACTCATTTTTGACGCCCAAATGATAACGCTCATCTTCTACTTGTAGTGTCTCATTTCTTAATCAAACTCTCCCAGCATCGCGTGATCTAATTCGACGACATTCCGTTAACGTTATTTTACTTTTGTTGTTGATCGGCCCCTCGGGTCGGGTTTAAGTAGTTCTAAGTTCTCAGATGTAAAGTCCCATAGTGCTCAGAGCCATTTGTTGATCAGCCTATAATCTCTTTCCAATGCGCTATCCAGTCCGTTGTACTGCTGTTACAGGAGTTTTTCCGTCTCTAACAAAATAATAAGCGTCAAAGATTTAGTTGCATGTCGCTGAAATTTAATTCCTCTTCTAATTTTCTCTTTGGTTTCCTTCAGAGCTTGCTCATTGTAGAGATTAAGTAAAATAGTGGACAGGATGAAATCTGTGTTAGATGAGTTGTGGTGTATAAGGCTGAGCAACAACTAAAATGGGTTTTTACACTCACTTTCGTAAAGAACACTTCTCGACTTATTACGCCAGCATCATGTGATAGATACACTGATGAACCAAAACATTATTACCACTTGTTTAATAGTGTGCTGTTCCTCTTTTCAAACACAGTACAACACCGATTCTGCTTGGCACGGATTCTACAAATCCTTGACAGGATTCCAGAAGTATGTCGCACCAGATGTCAACACAGAGATTAAGCATTTGCTGCTCTCTGCGCACAAATGAAGGATGCCACATTTATTTACACTGACGGCTCAAAAACATCGTTTGGTGTTGGGAGTGCCTATATTGTTGGCGACACCCCAAATCGATTTCGGCTTCCCGACCAGTGTTCGTTTTATACTGCGGAGCTTTACGCTGTTCTCCAGGCTGTCCAACACATCCGTCGCAATAAGAAGCTACAGTATGTTATCTGCTCAGACTCTCTCAGCTCTCTCTCATTCTCCGAGCTCTCTACCCTGCCCACCCTCTGGTCCACCGGATTCAGGACTGCCTCCACTTGCTCCACTTGGGGGGCGTCTCTGTGGCATTCCTCTGGATCCCAGGACACGTTGGTATCTGTGGAAATGAGGCGGCCGATATAGCTGCCAAGGCTGCAGTCTCTCTTCTTCAGCCAGCTATTCGCATGATTCCCTTCGCCGATCTACGGAGTGTTTTATGTCATCGTGTTGCTCTTTTATGGCACGCACATTGGTCGACACTTCCCAATAATAAATTGCGGGACGTGAAAGCTCTTCCCTGTGCTTGGACCTCTTCCCCCCGAACTCGTCGTGGGGAGGAGGTAATTTTAACTAGACTCCGGATGGGGCACTGTCTTTTTAGCCATCGACATCTTTTAAGCGGCGATCCTCCCCCACTCTGTCCCCACTGCTCTCAACTGTGGACGGTGAGACACCTTTTACTTGAGTGCCCCTATTTTACTCCGCTACGCGCCCGTCTACATCTGTCGCCTGATATATCGTCCATTTTAGCAGATGACACGCGATCAGCCGATCGCGTTCTCGAGTTCATTAGTGCCAGTGAGATGACGTCAGTAATTTGAAGCTCTTTTTGGGGACAAACAACCCCCCTTCTATAGTGTTTTTTTAAGCTTCCCTTCTGTTTTTGGTTTCCCCACTTTTTTGAGTTTTGCTCCCATTGCTGCTGGTTTCCAGTTTGGTTTTTTTAGCTTTTCCTAAGTCACAGACCGGGCGCTAATGACCGTAGCAGTTTTGTGCCCTAAAAACCATTTAAAAAAACAGATCAAGCAATCCCCGCAAATTACAGGATGGCAGCGTACAGGCATACAGCTGGCGCCCGGTATGTGTTTATCTACATCTACATCTACATCAATAGTCCGCAAGCCACCTGGGGGTGTGTGGCAGAGGGCACTTTACGTGCCACGGTCATTACCTCCCTTTTCTGTTCCAGTCGCGTATGGTTCGCGGGAAGAACGACTGTCTGAAAGCCTCCGTACGCGCTCTAATCTCTCTAATTTTGCATTCGTGATCTCCTCGGGAGGTATAAGTAGGGGGAAGCAATATATTCGATACCTCATCCAGCAACGCACCCTCTCGAAACCTGGCGAACAAGCTACACCGCGATGCAGAGCGCCTCTCTTGCAGAGTCTGCCACTTGAGTTTGCTAAACATCTCCGTAACGCTATCGCGGTTACCAAATAACCCTGTGACGAAACGCGCCGCTCTTCTTTGGATTTTCTCTATCTCCTCCGTCAACCCGATCTGGTACGGATCCCACACTGATCAGCAATACTCAAGTATAGGTCGTACGAGTGTTTTGTAAGCTACCTCCTTTGTTGATGGACTACATTTTCTAAAGACTCTCCCAATGAATCTCAACCTGGCACCCGCCTTACCAACAATTAATTTTATATGATCATTCCACTTCAAATCGTTCCGCACGCATACTCCCAGATATTTTACAGAAGTAACTGCTACCAGTGTTTGTTCCGCTATCATATAATCATGCAATAAAGGATCCTTCTTTCTATGTATTCGCAATACATTACATTTGTCTATGTTAAGGGTTAGTTGCCACTCCCTGCACCAAGTGCCTATCCGCTGCAGATCTTCCTCCATTTCACTACAATGTTCTAATGGTGCAACTTCTCTGTATACTACAGCATCATCCGCGAAAAGCCGCATGGAACTTCCGACACTATCTACTAGGTCATTTATACGTATTGTGAAAAGCAATGGTCCCATAACACTCCCCTGTGGTACGCCAGAGGTTACTTTAACGTCTGTAGACGTCTCCCCATTGATAACAACATGCTGTGTTCTGTTTGCTACAAACTCTTCAATCCAGCCACACAGCTGGTCTGATATTCCGTAGGCTCTTACTTTGTTTATCAGGCGACAGTGCGGAACTGTATCGAACACCTTCCGGAAGTCAAGGAAAATAGCATCTACCTGGGAGCCTGTATCTAATATTTTCTGGGTCTCATGAACAAATAACGCGAGTTGGGTCTCACACGATCGCTGTTTCCGGAATCCATGTTGATTCCTACAGAGTAGATTGTGGGTTTCCAAAAACGACATGATACGCGAGCAAAAAAACATGTTCTAAAATTCTACAACAGATCGACGTCAGAGATATAGGTCTATAGTTTTGCGCATCTGCTCGACGACCCTTCTTGAAGACTGGGACTACCTGTGCTCTTTTCCAATCATTTGGAACCTTCCGTTCCTCTAGAGACTTGCGGTACACGGCTGTTAGAAGGGGGGCAAGTTCTTTCGCGTACTCTGTGTAGAATCGGTATCTCGTCAGGTCCAGTGGACTTCCCTCTGTTGAGTGATTCCAGTTGCTTTTCTATTCCTTGGACACTTATTTCGATGTCAGCCATTTTTTCATTTGTGCGAGGATTTAGGTAAGGAACTGCAGTGCGGTCTTCCTCTGTGAAACAGCTTTGGAAAAAGGTGTTTAGTATTTCAGCTTTACGCGTGTCATCCTCTGTTTCAATGCCATCATCATCCTGGAGTGTCTGGATATGCTGTTTCGAGCCACTTACTGATTTAACGTAAGATCAGAACTTCCTAGGATTTTCTGTCAAGTCGGTACATAGAATTTTACTTTCGAATTCACTGAACGCTTCACGCATAGCCCTCCTTACGCTAACTTTGACATCGTTTAGCTTCTGTTTGTCTGAGAGGTTCTGGCTGCGTTTACACTTGGAGTGAAGCTCTCTTTGCTTTCGCAGTAGTTTCCTAACTTTGTTGTTGAACCACAGTGGGTTATTCCCGTCCCTCACAGTTTTACTCGGCACGTACCTGTCTAAAACGCATTTTACGATTGCCTTGAACTTTTTCCATAAAAACTCAACATTGTCAGTGTCGGAACAGAAATTTTCGTTTTGATCTGTTAGGTAGTCTGAAATCTGCCTTCTATTACTCTTGTTAAACAGATAAACCTTCCTCCCTTTTTTTATATTCCTATTAACTTCCATATTCAGGGATGCTGCAACGGCCTTGTGATCAGTGATTCCCTGTTCTGCACTTACAGAGTCGAAAAGTTCGGGTCTGTTTGTTATCAGTAGGTCCAAGATGTTATCTCCACGAGTCGGTTCTCTGTTTAATTGCTCGAGGTAATTTTCGGATAGTGCACTCAGTATAATGTCACTCGATGCTCTGTCCCTACCACCCGTCCTAAACATCTGAGTGTCCCAGTCTATATCTGGTAAATTCAAATCTCCACCTAAGACTACAACATGCTGAGAAAATTTATGTGAAATGTATTCCAAATTTTCTCTCAGTTGTTCTGCCACTAAAGCCGCTGAGTCGGGAGGTCGGTAAAAGGAGCCAACTATTAACCTAGCTCGGTTGTTGAGTGTAACCTCCACCCATAATAATTCACAGGAACTGTCCACTTCTACTTCACTACAGGATAAACTATTACTAACAGCAACAAACACGCCACCACCGGTTGCATGCAATCTATCCCTTCTAAACACCGTCTGTGCCTTTGTAAAAATTTCGGCAGAATTTATCTCTGGCTTCAGCCAGCTTTCTGTACCGATAACGATTTCAACTGCGGTGCTTTCTATCAGCGCTTAAAGTTCCGGTACTTTACCAATGCAGCTTCGACAGTTTACAATTACAATACCGATTGCTGCTTGGTCCCCGCATGTCCTGACTTTGCCCCGCACCCTTTGATGCTGCTGCCCTTTCTGTACTTGCCCGAGGCCATCTAACCTAAAAACCGCCCAGTCCACGGCACACAACCCCTGCTACCCGTGTAGCCGCTTGCTGCGTGTAGTGGACTCCTGACCTATCCAGCGGAACCCGAAACCCCACCACCCTATGGCGCAAGTCGAGGAATCTGCAGCCCACACGGTCGCAGAATCATGTCAGCCTCTGATTCAGACCCTCGACTCGGCTCTGTACCAAAGGTCCGCAGTCAGTCCTGTCGACGATGTTGCAGATGGTGAGCTCTGCTTTCATCCCGCTAGCGAGACTGGCAGTCTTCACCAAATCAGATAGCCGCCGGAAGCCAGAGAGGATTTCCTCCGATCCATAGCGACACACATCATTGGTGCCGACATGTGCGACCACATGCAGATGGGTGCACCCTGTACCCTTCATGGCATCCGGAAGGACCCTTTCCACATCTGGAATGACTCCCCCCGGTATGCACACGGAGTGCACATTGGTTTTCTTCCCCTCTTGCTGCCATATCCCTAAGGGGCCCCATTACGCGCCTGACGTTGGAGCTCCCAACTACCAGTAAGCCCACCCTCTGCGACCGCCCGGATCTTGCAGACTGAGGGGCAACCTCTGGAACACGACAAGCAGCCATGTCCGGCCGAAGATCAGTATCAACCTGAGACAGAGCCTGAAACCGGTTCGTCAGACAAACTGGAGAGGCCTTCCGTTCAGCCCTCCGGAATGTCTTTCGCCCCCTGCCACACCTTGAGACGACCTCCCACTCTACCACAGGTGAGGGGTCAGCCTCAATGCGGGCAGTATCCCGGGCAACCACAGTCGTAGTCCGATCAGGGGATGCGTGGGACGAGCTGGCCGTCCCCGACAAACCCCCATCCGGACCCCCACGGTGATGCCCATTGGCAACAGCCTCAAGCTGTGTGACCGAAGCCAACACTGCCTGAAGCTGGGAGCGAAGGGATGCCAACTCAGCCTGCATCCGAACACAGCAGTTGCAGTCCCTATCCATGCTAAAAACTGTTGTGCAAGGAACGTCTGAACTAATCTACAGAGAGCACAAACAACAGTTAACAGCGGACGAAGTTCGGCGCAACCCGACTTGTCGGTAACCACCTCAGTGGCACTCGCAGTAACACAGCATATGCAGTGTACACTCCCGCCTTCAGAAATAGCATTACGGTGGTGGAAGAGCAGTTCACTCCAGGTTTCTGATTTCAGCCTTCTTAACTTGATCTAATGTAGACTGGCAATGGCAAGGAAAGCTTTTCTGAAGAAGAGAAATTTGTGAACATCGAGTATAGATTTAAGTGTCAGGAAATCGTTTCTGAAAGTATTTGTATGGGGTGTAGCCATGTATGGAAGTGAAACATGAACGATAACTAGTTTGGACAAGAAGAGAGTAGAAGCTTTCGAAATGTGATGCTACAGAAGAATGCGGAACATTAGATGGTAGATCATATAACTAATGGGGAGGTATTGAATAGGATTGGGGAGAAGAGAAGTTCGTGGCACAAATTGACTAGAAGAAGGGATCGGTTGATAGGACATGTCCTTAGGCATCAAGGGATCATCAATTTAGTATTGGAGGGCAGCGTGGAAGTTAAAAATCGTAGAGGGAGACCAAGAGATGAATACGCTAAACAGATACAGAAGGATGTAGGGTGCAGTACGTACTGGAAGATGAAGAAGCTTGCACAGGATAGAGTAGCATGGAGAGCCGCATCAAACCAATCTCAGGACTCAAGATCACAACAACAACAACAACTTGAACTACGGGCTCACTCACCGGCATACAAGTTTTTGTGCACCTAATTCTTGCTGCAAAGGGGTTTCTTTTCGTAATGCCTCACGTTTTTCTTCGTAATCGAGTTAAAAAAATTGGTTCAAATGGCTCTGAGCACTATGGGACTTCTGAGGTCATCAGTCCCCTAGAACTTAGAACTACTGAAGCTTAACTAACCTAAGGACATCACACACATCCAAGCCCGAGGCAGGTTTCGCACCTGTGACCGTAGCGGTCGCGCGGTTCCAGACTGAAAATCGAGTTAATACATTGGAGGCTCACCCGCGTAGTGACGTATCTTTCTGATTATTGCTTTATTCATTGATATGTTGTGTGTGTTTGTTCGAATTCGAAACTTTTTGCGTAATTACAAATTTTTTCAATCACAGTTGAAAAAATTATTTCTGTCTTTTATGTTTCTGAGCACCATCTTAGTCGTAACTGTACAGCGTCATGCTCGTGGCGACCATAACAACCATTATTTCCTTACCATTGTTCTACTTCAATTATGTAAATTCATTCTTAAATTACTTTATAACCTCGATGATTATATATTCTGAGTGATCTTTACACAATGTTTGAATAAATATTATTTTACCATATCAAACTCTATCATCCAGCAACCACTAAAGTAACTTATTTACCTGAAATGGCCACGTCCTCCAACCATAATCAATAGACCTTGACGAATTTAGGAACTTGCAAAATAATGTTTTCCAGTCGGCGCTGCAGTTGATTATCAAATAGCCTATTGGCTTCAAGGAGGTAATTAATTATTTTATGTGATCTCGGGTGATAGGTTCAGCATGTCTAATCTCCATATCCACGGAGCATCTTATGAGCAAGTTGCAATAAAATGGAGCACCTAAATCCGTCCTTACGTTGTTATTTATTAAATGGGTACCAGTTTCGGTGCTTCAGTACACCATCTCCAGGACTTAACTGACGCTCAGCGGGTTAACTCCAATCGTAGTTGGTAGTTGAAGACACAGCATCGTTGTTACAGGTCGTCTGCGAAAACCAGTTGGCCTCTGACGGGATCGGGCATGGGATTGGAGTTAACCCCCTCAGCGTCAGTTCAGATGGTGTACTGAAGCCCCTAAACTGGTAGCCATATAATAAGTAACATCCCAAGGACGGCTGTAGGTGTTCCATTCTATTACGTAAGTGAACGACCAAAGTCCTTTAAACCTCCAACCAGAAGGAGGGATGAAAAGAACACATGATGAGCTAGACGTCGTGTTCACAGCACTCCCAGCTTCTGTGAATATCAAAAACGCAAAGAATATTTGACCATGGCGTTAGTTAGGAAATGTGAAATCTAGTGCCCATCACTGGTGTTAGGTGTGAAATACGCTGATGAGCCAAAAGACCATAGCCACCTGTTAAATAGCACTTTGATCCACCTACAGAAGGTAATAAGCAGAGATTCCGCCCAGCATGGTTTCGGCAAGTCCTTGGTCGGTCTGCAGAGGCATATGCCACCATGTCTGTATCCGCAGGTCACACAATTTTTTTTTTTTTGAGTCATATTGCAATCTCTGTCTTGCTCTACAGTTTTTGTCCTCTACAGCTCCCCCTAGTACCATGGAAGTCATTTCCTCATTTCTTAACAGATGTTCTATCATCTTGTCCCTTCTCTTTGTCCACTCACCATTCGTCTGTAGCACCACATCTCAAATTTTCCGATTTTCCCACAGTCCATATTTCACTACCATACAGTGCTGTGCTTCGGACGTACATTCTCAGAAATTTCCTGCTCAAATTAAGAACTCTTGGCCAGGAATGTCCTTTTTGTCAATGCTAGTCTGCTTTTGATGTCCTCCTTGCTCCGTCCGTCATTGGTTATTTTGCGGCCTAGGTAGCAGGATTCTTAAATTCATCTACTACTTGTCCATCAATTCTGATGTTAAGTTTCTCACTGTTCCCTTTTCTGCTATTTCTCATTACTTTCGGTTTTCTTCGATTTACTCTCAGTCCATATTCTGTACTCATTAGGCTGTTCATTCCTGTCAACATAGTATGTAACTCTTCTTCACGTTCAGTCAGAATAGCAATGTCATCAGCGAATTGTGTGATTGATATCCTTTAACCTTGAATTTGAATCCCACTCCTGAACCTTTCTTGTATTTCCATCATTGCTTCTTCGATGGACAAATTGGACAGTAGGGTGGAAAGACTACATCCCTATGTTACACCATTGATCGTCCACTCTTATTATTCCCTCTTGACTCTTGTACATGTTGTATCTTACGCACCTCTCCCTATGGCTTACCCCTATTTTTCCCAGAATTTCAAACATCTGGTACCATTTTACATTGTCGAACGCTTTTTCCAGATCGAAAAATCCTATAAACGTGTCTTGACTTTTCTTTAGTGTTGTTTCTATTATCAACCGCAAAGACAGAATTGCCTCTCTGGTGTCTTCACACAGAAGCTACAACTTCAGAACGGGGAATACTCGTTACAGGTGTGCCGCAGTGATAAATATTGCGTCACTTCTCGTTCTTGTTTACGTGTAAATCATCCGTCGTAGTATATGCAAGGTTCAAATGGCTCTGAGCACTATGGGACTTAACTTCTGTGGTCATCAGTCCCCTAGAACTTAGAACTACTTAAACCTAACCAACCTAAGAACCTAACACACATCCATGCCCGAGGCAGGATTCGAACCTGCGACCGTAGCAGTCGCGCTGTTCCGGACTGAGCGCCTTAACCGCGAGACCACCGCGGCCGGCGTATATGCAAGGAGCAAAACGATTCTCTTTTTGCTGACGACGCGAAAATTGTAATCAACCCTAATGAAGAAACTTCAACACTTGAAAATGTAAATACATTTCCTTGAATATTGGTAACTAATTCTCTGCAAATGAACTGTCAATTTAAGTAGATGAAGCACAATACAAGCAATTCAGTACAATGTCTGACCATATCATTAGCAATAGTGCATTAGGACAAATCAATAAAGGAAACACAGTCTTCTAAATCATTAAGTGTTTAACGATCCTGAAGTGAAAGTCATTTGAGACAAGTCCTCTTAAAAATCTAGGCTCTACACCATTTGCATTAGGAGGTTGAGGTGAAAATGTCAAAAGATTAACGCTTTCTTAATGCAACACAACACACACTTTTATTTGGATGAGAGAGGCGCGTCTCCAGTGACTTAGTCGTCGACGGTACAAAAAATGGCTCTGAGCGCTATGGGACTTATCTTCTGAGGTCATCAGTCCTAGAACTACTTAAACCTAATTAACATAAAGACACCACACACATCCATGCCCGAGGCAGGATTCGAACCTGCGACCGTAGCGGGCGCGCGGTTCCAGACTGAAGCGCCTAGAACCGCTCGGCCACTTCTACCGGCCGTCGACGGGACATCTTCCTATTTTCCTTTTGCGGCCGGATACAGATTGTACCAGAACTTCAAAACAGGCGGAAGTCATGTTTCTGGGTGGGACACAAAGCTGAGTCGTTCCTAGGAAAAGGAAATGTGGGGCTGAAGTTCTAACAGTGGCTATTCTCTCAGTGGACGTTCAACTCCCCATAGGCGCGTGATGCACGCTGCTTAATTTAGAAGGCCACAGCAGGAGATGGCAAACCATTGTACCTAAGGAGAACCTCCAATCTGCCGCTAAAATTTATTAAGCTGGATGCGGATAGTGACGTAGCGTTGTAGTGGTAAAACACAGTTTATGGTTAAATAGTTAACATACTCTCTTACAAAATACGCCATTTCTTACTCGCGAAAACCCAATATAAAAATCCATCGAAATCCTAACTTTTCATAAGCTGAAATATGAAAAGTAGTAAAAATACATGAAATGTTTGCTGCCTTGAAACGTAAACGTTCATAAATGTGGGAAACGCATTAGTGCTGCAGCAAAACGGAAATGTTCAGAGTGTCGTACTTAAACATGTTTAATCAAGTTCTGGAGTTCTCACTGCTTCCTTCTTCCTTTTATGCGCCTTATTGATCTGCGTTTCACTGTAGCCATTTTGTTGGAAGACTTCCCTCAGCTCGGATGGTAGGCTGTCTTTGTCGCAGACGGCGATCGCCCTATGTACCAGAGTGGTCAGTACTGTTTGTGCTGGATGGTGGCAGCTTGTTGCAAGAAGGTATAGGTCTGTGTGTGTCTTCATCAACGTTTAATCAAAATTATTTAAAGCCCCAAATCGACAGAAATGTTCAAAATCAAAGACCAACACACCCCTGAAAGTTGAAGTTCGCCGGCGTAATTCGCATCACAGAATTTAAGTCCTCACGAGGTGCAACTCTCCAGAGGCAGAGTCCGAAACTCATTTCAGTATTTTCAAAGTGCTTTCACATCAGGTCGCTGCCTGTGGGAAACCGTTCCAAGTCGGCATCTCTGTCACTTCCCGCGGATCTGTGATTCGTGGACCCGGAGTAACTTCACTGCCGACTACCTCCCGTGCTCAGATCCGCGCACCTTCTCAGCGCAGAGCGTTTCTTCCTATTACAAAACTGTGGCCATAGGAAGGATCTCAAATTCGGCGCTGTCTCTTCATCTCAGCTGCCTCAGACAACGGCATAAATGACTACGAGCTCCGACCAAAATTTATACTACATAATCTACAATGATGTTATTGAAGAACGTAAACAAACACGAATAATTCGAAAACAAAAACGGCTGTACCTCCATGAACATAATGTCTAACTTGACCCTCATATTAAATTTAGCGTTCGTAGTTTTAAAGGCAGACCTAGGGGAAAATGCATTCTTGTATTACAGCTAGAACAGTAAAACCTGATACTGTCATGTACAAATGATGTTTTATATTCTGTGCAAAATGGCTCTGAGCACTATGGGACTTAACTTCTAAGATCGTCAGTCCCCTAGAGCTTAGAACTACTTAAACCTAACTAACCTAAGGACATCACGCACATCCATGCCCGAGGCAGGATTCGAACCTGCGACCGTAGCGGTCACGCGGTTCCAGACTGTAGCGCCTAGAACCACTCGGCCACCCCTGCCAGCTATATTCTGTGCAGTTTCTGTTTGAAAATGCCCATCGACATATTTTTATAAGGATATGAATTTGTAATTACCACTGTTTCTATAATGCTCCTATTTTCGTAAACTGATAAAGCAATAAAACTCGAATTTCAAGTTTACATCTGCATAAGTGGCCAATAAAACGCGCGGAACAGATTTTAGCTTAAGATCATAGTTGGTTGGAAATTAATTTTTCAGTTTTGTATTACCCAGAATTGCTCAGTTTTTTTCAAATTTTGAAGGAGAATTTTTCTCAGAGAAAGCATAACAGAAAATGCTGCACAGGTTTATTCGGTAGGTATTTCTTTAAAAAATATACCAAATTTCGATGTTACTTATTATAGTTCCTGAGAAAAATTAAGTTATAGCTTAAAATGTCAGTTTACTCTAATTAGCACTTAAAGTTTTTATTTCTATTATTAACAATATTGCTTTAGTGTAGTGACTAATGCTGTCCATGTCCGCAATCTTCATTCTCTTCTTCGTGTTCCTGGAGTAATGTCTTCCCCTGCCTCCTTTGCACGGCCAACTTTTGCATTTTTTTCTTCTGCTGCCTGAGTTTTGTCCAGCCGCACTTCATCGATGCTTCTGAGTATCTCCAGGGTGACTGCACCTGAATGCAGGCCTAGCCTCTGCAGGCACTTAATCCTACCTACATTTCCACTACTGAACACCAGGCAGGCATCACGCGCAATTATCTTCACAAGAAATGAGGATACAAATATGTTTTAGGACAACACATCCATATAAGGCGATTGCAGCTCTCATTTGTATTCTGCGTTTTCCCATGTGCTCATTTTTTCAGCAGTTCATGATTGGCTACGTATCTGAAAGTTGGTTTTATAACATCTAAAACAGCAATTGGCAAACCGTGTTTGAGGGTGTATGACGTACTTTGCAAAAAATTGTTCTCCACACTTGGGAGCAGCATCTCGAACACTGTTACTTAAATGGTTCAAATGGCTCTGAGCTCTATGGGGCTTAACTTCTGTGGTCATCAGTCCCCTAGAACTTAGAACTACTTAAACCTAACTAACCTAAGAACATCACACACATCCATGCCTGAGGCAGGATTCGAACCTGCGACCGTAGCGGTCCCGCGGTTCCAAATTGTAGCTCCTAGAACCTCTCGGCCAACCGGCCGGCCCGCTGAAATTCGACATTTCCTTACTTTTCTAAATATGCGTCCACTGTTATGATCCCTTTGGAGCAAAACATATTGATACATGCAAAACTAAAAACTTAAATAAGTTTGTAGCACATGTTTGTTGTTGTTGTTATGGTCTTCAGTCCTGAGACTGGTTTTATGCAGCTCTCCATGCTACCTTATCCTGTGCAAGCTTCTTCATCTCCCAGTACTTACTGCAACCTACATCCTTCTGAATCTGCTTAGTGTATTCATCTCTTGGTGTCACTCTACGATTTTTACCCTCCACGCTGCCCTTCAATGTATAAATTTGTGATCCCTTGATGCCTCAGAACATTCCGACCAACCGGTCCCTTCTTCTTGTCAAGTTGTGCCACAAACTCCTCTTCTCCCCAATTCTATTCAGTACCTCCTCATTAGTTATGTGATCTACCTATCCAATCTTCAGCATTCTTCTGTAGCACCACACTTCGAAAGCTTGTATTCTCTTCTCGTCCAAACTATTTATCGTCCATCTTTCACTTCTATACTTGGCTACACTCCATACAAATACTTCCTAACACTTAAATCTATACTCGATGTTAACAAATTTCTCTTCTTCAGAAACTCTTTCGTTGCCTTCGCCAGTGTACATTTTATATCCTCTCTACTTCGACCATCATCAGTTATTTTGCTCCCCAAATAGCATAACTCCTTTACTACTTTAAGTGTCTCATTTCCTAATCTAATTCCCTCAGCATCACCCGACTTAATTCGACTACATTCCATTATCCTCGTTTTGCTTTTGTTGATGTTCATCTTATACCCTCCTTTCGAGACTCTGTCCATTCCGTTCAACTTCTCTTCCAAGTGCTTTGCTGTCTCTGACAGAATTACAATGTCATCGGCGAACCTCAAAGTTTTTATTTCTTCTCCATGGGTTTTAATTCCTACTCCGAATTTTTCTTTTGTTTCCTTTACTGCTTGCTCAATATACATATTGAAAACATCGGGGAGAGGCTACAAACCTGTCTCACTCCCTCCCGAACCACTGCTTCCCCTTGATGTCCCTCGACTCTTATGACTACCATCTGGTTTCTGTACAAATTGTAAATAGCCTTTCGCTACCTGTATTTTACCCCTGCCACCTTTAGAATTTGGAAGAGAGTATTCCAGTCAACATTGCCAAAAGCTTTCTCTACGTCTACAAATGCTAGAAACGTAGTTTTGTCTTTCTTTAATCTTCCTTCTGAGATAAGTCGTAGCCGGCCGCGGTGGTCTCGCGGTTCTAGCCGCGCAGTCCGGAACCGCGGGACTGCTACGGTCGCAGGTTTGAATCCTGCCTCGGGCATGGATGTGTGTGATGTCCTTAGGTTAGTTAGGTTTAAGTAGTTCTAAGTTCTAGGGGACTGATGACCACAGCTGTTAAGTCCCATAGTGCTCAGAGCCATTGTTTTGAGATAAGTCGTAACGTCTGTATTGCCTCACGTGTTACTGTTCAAAAAACCGCGTTGTAAACAAAGGAGCAAGCAAGGATGACCCGTCTCGTAACTGTCTAGACTCGTCTGTAGTTCGTTTCGATTGTGTGAACGAAAAATTAACCCCAAAAAAAATTTCTGGCGTAGGGAATGTGTGGATCACAGCATAGAAACAGGGGACGTGGCAGCTGTAGACGCCGAAAATTATTAATACGCATTTCTAACCAGAATTTGGTTATGAAACTGTGCTATGTTATTCTTAAAGAATCAGTCTAATAAATTACGCAATAAATAAATTTCGAAATTTTTCACAATTTTAACCCACCGCTGTCCTTAACCCAAAGCCGAATTTGTAAACAAATTTCAATGAAGTGTTAATAACTCCGGAACTGAGGCTTAAAACAGCATGAAACCTCGAACCCTGGGGTGTGTAAACACTCTGTGCGCAACCCCATAGTTAAACTGAACGCAGTTTGAGTAATCGGATAAACAGTGCTCATTCGAGTAACAGCTCGTAGCACTGCTGTGGCGTCTGGACACATCCTGTCAGCGGTCAAATAGACGTTATATCCCTACAAGCAGAGACCGAGAGCTGCAATCTCGGCCTGTACACAGTTTTATTCTCTCGTGGGATTCCATCGCATCGCGCAACCCGCTACGGAATGTCGGACAAATCCGCAATGCTTTTCATTTCTCCACGCAAACAGACGGGCGGCCCTTTCACAGAGTGGCGGCTTAAGCGCAGCTTCACACTGCTACACAGACCAGAGCTGTGTGGTGCGGACAGCGGCTCTGCTGCCGATCTGATACCCCGCCGCTTATCTGGCCGCTCTGTCGCCACACACGCCCGTTTAAGTGGCGCGTTATCCATCACGTCCGCGTGAGCTCTGCAAACACGGCAGGCCGCCGAATGACGGAGCGGCCTATACACTCACTCCTGTCAAAGCCGCCCCCAGAAGTCGACAATCGGCGCAGTCTCTTCTCTCAAAGCGGGAGCAAGCGCTCCCCCCCCCCCCCCCCCCTCCTCTCTGGCGCTCTTTTATTTTTCCACTTCTATGCGCCCCCTGAAAGGTTCCGCCGCACAAAAGACTTGGCGATCACTTTGCAGTACGAGATAAAATTCTCTTGGCGAATAGGCGTTTTTTTGAAGACTTCTTTTTGCCTAGGGTAAAGGGGTTGCAAAGTCATCTACGTACAGCTATATTCCACGAAACACCTTCGCTGTGCGTGGAGAACCCTTTTCATGCCAATATGATTCGTCCCTTTTACTGGCACAGCAGCGAACTAAGCGGGGGATGAACGCAAGTTGGTAAGCCTCAGTATGAGCTTGTTATGTGTAGGAGAAAGTAACATGCTGGCTGGCTGATCTTGAAAAGTACGCTCTCGAAATTATAATGTTAGTCAGTTACTTAGTTGCACACAACATTTGAACGATTCTCTTATCGAAATGATCGGGAAAGAGTCAGTTTACAGAATAGGTATGCATGATTAGTGTTGATGTTAGGGCCGACCGGTGTGGCCGAGCGATTCTAGGCGCTTCGGTCTGGAACCGCGCGACCGCTACGGTCGCAGGTTCGAATCCTGCCTCGGTTATGGATGTGTGTGATGTCCTTAGGTTAGTTAGGTTTAAATAGTTCTAAGTTCTAGGGGACTATTGACCTCAGATGTTGTCCCATAGTGCTCAGAGCCATTTGAACTATTTTGTTGGTGTTAAAGAGCACATATTCTAATCCTAATCATGCAACTGTACTTGAAAACGAGATTTTTGTATTTTTCTGATTTTTTTCTGCCTTCCGGTTTTTAACTAGAAATTGATCACTAGAACAGAAGAAGTTAGATTTAAAACTTGCTTCACTACCTGTCAGACATTTTATGTTATTCAGCACACGATTAAAAATTTTTTGTTGCTACATATTGAACAAAAAATTTTGCTCCTCCTGCCGTAGACCAGGGTTTCCCAAACTGTGTTCCGCAGAACACTGGTGTTCCGGGTGAAGTGAATGATTGCTCCACGATACACTGTTAATAAGATGGCGGCTTTTTTTTGGCTACATATTGAACACGATAAATAGTTTGGACAAGAAGAGAATAGAAGCTTTCGAAATGTGGTGCTACAGAAGAACGCTGAAAATTAGAAGGGTAGATCATGTAACTAATGAGGAGGTATTGAATGGAGTAGGGGAGAACAGGAGTCTGTGGCAAAACTTGACAAGAAGAAGGGTCCGGTTGGTAGGGCGTATTCTGAGGCATCAAAGGATCACAAATTTAGCATTGGAGGACAGCGTGGAGGGTAAAAATCGTAGAGGGAGACCAAGAGATGAATACACTAAGCAGATTCAGAAGGATGTGGGCTGTAGTAAGTACTGGGAGATGAAGAAGCTAGCACAGGATAGAGTAGCATGGAGAGCTGCATCAAACCAGTCTCAGGACTGAAGACCACAACAATAACAACACATACTGAACTCCTTTCTGAGCAACTGACAGACTTAATAAAGGGTAATGGAGGTCATTTATTCCATCCAGTATTGTGAATATGGACAACACTATCCCTATCATGTTGTGATGGATAATTTATGGTGAATTTCGCTGCCCAAAATAACGTAATATGACGCCACAATTAAAATATCTAACTCCTACATGACTTCCATGGATGAACAGCGCATATTACTTTTCTTGTTCGCTTTTGTGCAGTCAATAATGTCTTTCCATGTGATGAGACAGCCCATAAAATAATTACGTATGACATTAGTGAGTGGAAATACGTAAAATATTTCAGGAGACTGATTCATTTCTTTCCAAGATTAGCAACCACACTATCAGTGAAAATAGCTGCACTTAATTTATTTTAGAAGCTCAGTAATATCATTCTTCCAGTTCAAGTTTTCTTCAGTATGTTCATTCAAAAATTTGTACCATTATACCCTATTTACTACATCATGATCATGTACTACATCAATTATTGGTATCTCTCTATTTGTTGTACTGAACTGAATACAGAGTGTTTTCTTAACATTTAGGGAGAGTGCATTTTTAGAGAAACACGTTATAATTCATTAGGAAATACCATTTACCGACTCTTTTGATGCTTTCTCTCTAAAGAGCTTTATTATAGCACTAGTGTCGTCAGCAAAGCGTACAAATTCTGCTCGCTGAGTGCTAAGTGGGAAGTCATTCACATGCACACATCAAAAAGAGTTTTTCATCACCTCGGTTCCGAGAGTTCCGGAATATGTACAGAAAATTGGAGTAGAGATCAACATAAACATCATTTCCGCCCTTTTTATTGCTCATGTAAAACACACATTGCATGTTGCACCATAACACAGCGAGACCTTCAGAGGTGGTGGTCCAGATTGCTGTACACAACGGTACCTCTAATACCCAGTAGCACGTCATCTTGCATTGATGCATGCCTGTATTCGTCGTGGCATACTATCCACAAGTTCATCAAGGCACTGTTGGTCCAGATTGTCCCACTCCTCAACGGAAATTCGGCATAAAGCCCTCAGAGTGGTTGGTGGGTCACGTCGTCCATAAAGAGCCCTTTTCAGTCTATCACAAGCATGTTCGATAGGGTTCATGTGTGAAGAACATGCTGGCCACTCTAGTCGAGCGATGTCGTTGTCCTGAATTAAGTTATTCACAAGATGTGCACGGTGGGCACGCGAATTGTCGTCCATGAAGACGAATGCCTCGCCAATATGCTGCCGACATGGTTACACTATCGGTCAGAGGATGGCATTCACGTATCGTACAGCCGTTACGGTGCCTTCCATGACCACCAGCGGCGTACGTCGGCCCCACATAATGCCACCCCAAAGTAGCAGGGAACCTCCACCTCGCTGTATTCACCGGACAGTGGGTCCAAGGCGTTCAGCCTGACCAGGTTGCCTCTAAAACACGTCTCTGACGATTGTTTGGTTGCAGGCAATGCGATGCCAGTCCTGAGCGGTCCATTAGGCATGTTGTAGGTCCATCTGTACCTCATTGATCCTCCGGCTACTGGTGAGCAAGGCGGTGTTGTCCGCGAATTGGGCGAGCACCACCAGAGACAATAGCGGAATGCCTTTGACACAGATGACAAAGAGTAGTGGAGACAACACAGAACCCTAAGGGATGGCATCTGTGAGTAGTCGGAGTCTAGAGTGCTGTCCCTCGATCTTCACTAGTGTGCACCCATTGTGCAAAACGCTGTCGATAACATTGAAGCTGTAGTCTGGGAGTAGTTTCAAGTTCGCCAGTTTGAGTAGTTATTTTTCCCGCCTTTCCGAAATACAAAAAAACTGTCGCTGTACAACTGGACACATTAAGGTTGTGTGCGATAAATTCGGAGTCCTGGATGAGTTTTAGTTGTGCAGACAATGAACGTTGAGTCCAATTGGTCTGGAGGTATAATTTCGTTATCGAGGAAGGGTTGTCGTATTCTCTTCAATAGTAGCCTTTCGAGGATCTTTGAGACGGTCAAGAGTTAACTTATTGGACGGCAGTTTTCCGGGCTTGTTAGGTCCTTCCTGGCAGTGTTATTGTGACAATCCGGGCAATCTTCCACGCAGTGTGGAAACACCCTTTCAGCATATTGTTATTATATGCGTCAGGACACTGAGCCTTCTGGATGTGAGCATTCCGTATTACAAGGTAGACACAGATGGCACCATGGTAGTTATACCACTACGCCATCTATTAGCGGACGACGTTGAAACCATTATCAGTACATCTGCTATCCCCCAGGTGTCATATGCCATCACCAGATTAACATCGATGTCGTCTGTCCATTTTTTTGTTCTGGTCACAGAAGGAATTCACTCGTGAAATATAGGAATGGTATAGGGACTCGTGCGAGCAAGATCGAATCGAAGAAACGATCAGATACATTCTAAATGTGGATTCCTGCAAAGTGTGCAGAGGTGGGGAAAGGAGAGAAAAAGTTATTTTGCAATGCCTACAAGTAGGGATGTAAGAATTAAAGTGTGGAACATTTTCTTAAATTTAGTCTTGAGGGACATAGGTTATGAGGGTGTTACAATTTATTCATCCAGTGCTACAGATTAGGAAACCTGATTTTTAAATTATACCACTTTCATATGTTTAGAAAATTTTAGTGTTCCTATTTTTCTCAGAATTTCAACTCCAAGAACAACATCCTGAATTTGAGGATCGCATTATTTAAATACTTTTTTAATTCACTCTTTAGGCTATTGTAAATAAAGTTTTAAATGTGGTACAATTTAGGCAGCAGTCCCTTACTACGGACAGGCATTTGATTGTGCTGATCACAAAATATTGCTCGAGAAGTTGGACCATTACGGAATACGGGGAGTAGCTCACAATTGGTTCACCTCTTACTTTAGCAACAGACTGGAAAAGGTCATTGATAACGGCTGTGATGTAGGATCTGAATGGGGTACTGTCAAGTGGTTGGGGGGGGGGGGGGAGGGGGAGGTGCCTCAGGGATCAGTGTTGGGACTGCTTCTGTTCCTTGTTTATATAAATGATATGCCCTCTAATATTACGGGTAACTCTAAAATATTTCTGTTTGCTGATGACACTAGCTTGGTAGTAAAGGATGTTGTGTGCAACATTGGCTCGGTTTCAAATAGTGCAGTACATGACCTCAGTTCATGGCATATAGAAAATAAACTAACGTTAAATCACAGTAAGACTCAGTTTTTACAGTTTCTAACACACAATTCAACAAAACCTGACGTGTTAATTTCACAGAACAGTCACATGATCAGTGAAACTGAACAGTTAAATTTCTTGGTGTTCAGATAGATAGTAAGCTGTCGTTGAAAGCCCACGTTCAGGATCTTGTTCAAAGACTGAATACTGCCAGTTTTACTATTCGAACGGTATCAAAAGTGAGTGATACTTCGGCACAAAAATTAGTTTACTTTGCTTATTTTCATTCACTTATGTCGTATGGTATTATATTTTGGAGTAATTCTTCCCATTCTATAAGGATAGTTTTGGCTCCGAAACGTGCGGTTGGGGCAATAAGTAGTGTGAGTTCACGAACCTCTTGTCGACCTCTGTTCACGAAACTGGGTATTTTGACATTGGCCTCTCAATATGTGTATTCCTTATTGTCATTTCTTGTTACCAGTATTAGTTTATTCCACAGAATAAGAAGCTTTCACTCGGTTAATAATCGACAGATATCAAACCTGTATTTGTATAGGACTTCCTTAACTCTTGTGCAAAAAGTGTGCAGTATACTGCTGCATCCATTTTCAATAAGCTGCCACTCGAATTCAAAAATCTTAGCAGTAATCCACGCGCTTTCAAATCGAAACTGAAGAGTTTCCTCATGGGTCACTCCTTCTATTCTGTCGAGGAGTTCCTTGAAAAATTAAGCTGATTCTTATTGTATTGCTGATGTTGTTGTTGTTTTCCTCAGTCCTGAGACTGGTTTGATGCAGCTCTCCATGCTACTCTATCGTGTGCAAGCTTCTTCATCCCGCAGCACATACTGCAGCCTACATCCTTCTGAATCTGCTTATTGTATTCATCTCTTGGTCTCCCTCTACAATCTTTACCCTCCCCGCCGCCCTCTATACTAAATTGGTTATCCCTTGATGCCTCAGAACATGTCCTACCAACCGATCCCTTCTTCCAGTCAAGTTGCACCACAAACTCCTCTTCTCCCTAATTCTATTCAATACCTCCTCATTAGTTATGTGATCCACCTATCTAATATTCAGCATTCTTCTGTAGCACCACATTTCGAAAGTTCCTATTCTCTTCTTGTCCAAACTATTTATCGTCCATGTTTCACTTCCATACATGGCTACACTCCATACAAATACTTTGAGAAACGACTTCCTGACACTTAAATCTATACTCGATGTTAACAAATTTCTCTTCTTCAGAAATGCTTTCCTTGCCATTGCCAGTCTACATTTTATGTCATCCCTACTTCCACCATCATCAGTTATCTTGCTCCCCAAATAGCAAAACTCATTTACTACTTTAAGCGTCTCATTTCTTTATCTAATTCCCTCAGCAAGACTTGATTTAATACAACTACATTCCATTAGCCTCGTCTTGCTTTTGTTGATGTTCATCTTATATCCTCCTTTCAAGACACTGTCCATTCCATTCAACTGCTCTTTCAAGTCCTTTGCTGTCTCTGACAGAATTACAATGTCATCGGCGAACCTCAAAGTTTTTATTTCTTCTCCATGGATTTTAATACCTACTCCGAATTTTTCTTTCATTTCCTTTACTGCTTGCTAAATAAGATCGTGGAGAGGCTACAACCCTCTCTCACTCCCTCTCCAACCACTGCTTCCCTTTCGTGTCATATAACTGCTATCTGGTTTCTATACAAATTGTAAATAGCCTTTCGCTCCCTGTATTTTACCCCTGCCACCTTCAGAATTTGAAAGAGGGTATTCCAGTCAACATTGTCAAAAGCTTTCTCTAAGTCTACAAATGCTAGAAACGTAAGTTTGCCTTTCCTTAATCTTTCTTCTAAGATAAGCCCTAGGGTCAATATTGCCTCACGTGTTCCAACATTTCTACGGAATCCAAACTGATCTTCCCCGAGGTCGGCTTCTACCAGTTTTTCCATTCGTCTGTAAAGAATTCGCGTTAGTATTTTGCGGCTGTGACTTATTAAACTGATAGTTCGGTAATTTTCACATCTGTCAACACCTGCTTTCTTTGGGATTGGAATTATTATATTCTTCTTGAAGTCTGAGGGTATTTCGCCTGTCTCATACATCTTGCTCACCAGATGGTAGAGTTTTGTCAGGACTGGCTCTCCCAAGGCTGTCAGTAGTTCTAATGGAATGTTGTCTACTCCCGGGGCCTTGTTTCAACAGGTCTTTCAGTGCTCTGTCAAACTCTTCACGCAGTATCATATCTCCCATTTCATCTTCATCTGATATGCACTGCTGATAGCGTTTACTTAAATTTATGGACTGACTTTTTTCAGGTTCATGAACATTTATTTTTATCTATTATTACTTTTATGGTGTAATTTCATGTACTGACACGTTGCATGACCTTGGAGATTTGTTCCTCAATTTGGTCCTATGGAACTTGACGTGTAAATAAATAAAATAAAATAAAATCAGTCTAATGAATGCCAGATGTCATTACTTTTCATTAACTATAGCTATAATGTTATTGTATTATGCACTCTGCGTTTCTTTTGAAGATTGACATATAAAGATCTGCAGCTTCTGCTCGAAGCAAAGAATCTGGTACACACAACTCCTGTTCGCTTTCGCATAGCTGATAGTTTTATGCAACTAGCTGCATTGGAGGCCAGTGGAAACTTTCGGAGCGGCGCGACACCCTGGTGCAGTGTTCAGCTCTGTGTGGCGGCCGCTGCAGCCAGCAGCGACGTCCGTCAGCGAGCAGCGGACGTGTTGCCGCCCCTGCTTGGCGGCTGTCCCGCGCCGCACGCCGCAGCTACCTGCAGTCGTCACTGGCTATCTCTGCCGCTGTCACACAGGCAGCACAAAGCCGCCCTGCGTCATACGGCGCGACGCTAGCTGCGCCGCTCACACTGCGTCCTCACTGCCGCGGCCGTGCGGCTTCGCCTGTGGCGCTAACACTGCGCTAAAAAAAAGTCGTATTAGGAGCTCTCTGATACATATGCAACAAACTTCAGCTGCCGCTATCTGTGTCGTTTCATGCAACCCGAAGTGTTATATCTGCCGTTAAAAAAAGCATGCTTGAGATTTTCGTATTCTCTCGCTCGACACGCGCGAACTACGGCAAAGCGCCAAATAAGGTGGTATAGACATGCGAATTCAAATACAGGTATCTAAACAGGCAGAAAACGGGACTGCGGTCGGCAACGCCATTCATTAGCCTGATGTCCGTAGTAAGGGACAGCTGCCTAGATTGTACCACTTTTAAAACTTTATTTACAATAGCCTAAAGAATTAAAAAAGTATTTAAACAATGCGATCCTCAACATCAGGATGCTGTTGTTGGAGTTTAAATTCTGAGAAGAATAAGAAAACAAAAATTTTCTAAACATATGCAAGTGGTATAGTTTAGGAATGTGGTTTCCTAATCTCTAGCACTGGATGAATAAATTGTAACACCCTCATAACTGATGATAGTCGGAGTAGAGAGTGTGGTGTCACCGCCAGACACCACACTTGCTAGGTGGTAGCCTTTAAATCGGCCGCGGTCCGTTAGTATACGTCGGACCCGCGTGTCCCCACTGTCAGTAATAGCAGACCGAGCGCCACCACACGGCAGGTCTAGAGAGACGTACTGGCACTCGCCCCAGTTGTACAGCCGACGTTCATAGCAATGGTTCACTGACAAATACGCTCTCATTTGCCGAGACGATAGTTAGCATAGCCTTCAGCTACATTTGCTACGACCTAGCAAGGCGCCGTATTCAATTAATAATTAATATTATGAAGCATGTACCGTAACGAGAGATGTTCTACAATTTTGGATTAAAGTTAAGTATCCTACCAGTTACCTGCTGTTTTGCTAGTCTTATTTCTCTGACCTGTTCCAGACCTGACGCCAGTCAGCGTGTAATTAAACGCGTGCATTTCGGCCTCCTCTAGAAAAACAGTGTTGGCTCTTCTGCCAACACTACAGAGAGGATATAAAATGTAGACTGGCAATGGCAAGGAAAGCGTTTCTGAAGAAGAGAAATTTGTTAACATCGACTATTGATTTAAGTGTCAGGAAGTCGTTTCTGAAAGTATTTGTATGGAGTGTATCCATGTATGGAAGTGAAACATGGACGATAAATAGTTTAGACAAGAAGAGAATAGAAGCCTTCGAAATGTGATGCTACAGAAGAATGATGAAGATTAGATGGGTAGATCACATAACTAATGAGGAGATATTGAATAGAATTGGGGAGAAGAGGAGTTCGTGGCACAGCTTGACGAGAAGAAGGGACCGGTTGGTAGGACATGTTCTGAGGCATCAAGGGATCACAAATTTAGCATTGGAGGGCAGCGTGGAGCGTAAAAATCCTAGAGGGAGACCAAGAGATGAATACACTTAGCAGATTCAGAAGGATGTAGGTTGCAGTAGGTACTGGGAGACGAAGAAACTTGCACAGGATAGGGTAGCATGGAGAGCTGCATCAAACCAGTCTCAGGACTGAAGACCACAACAACAACAACATAACCTGTGTCCCTCAAAACTAAATTTAAGCCGGCGGAGGTGGCCGAGTGGTTCTAGGTGCTACAGTCTGGAACCGGGCGACCGCTACGCTCGCAGGTTCGAATCCTGCCTCGGGCATGGATGTGTGTGATATCCTTAGATTAGTTAGGTTTAAGTAGTTCGAAGTTCTAGGGGACTGATGACCTCATAACTTAAGTCCCATAGTGCTCACAACCATTGGAACCATTTTGCACTTTAATTCTTACGTCACTACTTGTAGCCATTGCAAAATAACTTTTTCTCTCCTTTCCCCGCCCCTGCACACTTTGCAGGAATCCATATTTAGAATGTATCTGATCGTTTCTTCGATTCGATCTTCCTCGCACAAGTCCCTATAACATTCCTCTACTTCACGAGTGAATTCCTTCTGTGGTCAGAACAATAAAATGGAAAGATGACATCGATGTTAATCCGGTGATGTCATATGACACCTGTGGGATATTAGATGTACAGATAGTGGTTTCAACGTCGTCCGCTAGTAGATGGGGTAGTGGCATAACTACCATGGTGCCATCTGTAATCTGCCTTGTAATAGGAAATGCTCTCAGCCAGAAGGCTCGGTCTCTTGACGCATATCTGTAATAACAAGGGTATTTCCAGACTACGTGGAAGATTGCCCGGATTGTCACAATACCACTGCCAGGATAACAAGTCCTGAAAACTACCGTCCAATGAGTTAACTCCCGACCGTCTTCAAGATCCTCAAAAGGCTACTATTGAAGAGAATACGCCAACCCTTCCTACAACAAGGGTGCGGCGCAGTTGTTAGATCTGTCACTGCTGCTACAATGCCAGATGATCAAGATTTAAGTGAGTTTGAACGTGGTGTTACAGCGGGCGCACGAGCGGTGGGAAACAGCATCTCCGAGGTAGCGATGAAGAGGGGATTTTCCCGTACGACCATTTCACGAGTGTACCGTGAATATCAGGAATCCGGTAAGCCAAAAAAAATCTCCGACGTAGCTGCGACCGCAAAAAGATCCTGCAAGAACGGGACGAACGACGACTGAAGATCATCGTTCACCCTGACAAAAGTGCAAACCTTCCGGTTATTGCTGCAGATTTCAATGCTGAACCATCACCAAGTCTCAGGGTGCGAACCATTCAACCAATCGATATGACTGCACGACACAAAGCTTTACGCCTCGCCTCGGCCTGTCGACACCTTCATTGGATTGTTGATGACTGGAAACGTGTTGCCTGGTCGAACGAGTCTCGTTTCAAATTGTATGCAGCGGATGGACATGTACGGGTATGGAGACAACCTCATGAATCTATGGACCCTGCATGTGAGCAGGGGGCTGTTCCAGCTGGTGTAGGTTCTGTAATGGGTGTGTGCAGTTTCAGTGATATGGGACCCCCGATACGTGTAGATACGACGTACGTAATCATCCTGTCTGATCATCTGCATCCATTCATTCCGATTGTGCATTCCGTCAGACTAGGGCAACTCCAGCAGGATAATGCGATACCGAATAGATCAAAAATTGTTAGAGATTGGCTCCAGGAACACACTTCTGAGTATAAACACTTCCGCTGGCCACCAAACTTACCAGACATGAACATTATTGACCGTATCTGGGATGCCTGTCAACGTGAGGTTCAGAAGAGATCTCCACCCATTCGTAGTTTTACGGATTTATGGACAGCGCTGCAGCTTCATGGTGTCATTTCAAAAAATGGTTCAAATGGCTCTGAGCACTATGGGACTTAACGTCTGAGGTCATCAGTCCCCTAGAACTTAGAATTACTTAAACCTAACTAACCTAAGGACAGCACACACATCCATGCCCGAGGCAGGATTCGAACCTGCGACCGTAGCGGTCGCGCAGTCCCGGACTGTAGCGCCTAGAACCGCTCGGTCACTCCGGCCGGCGGTGTCATTTCCCTCCAGCACTACTCCAGACATTAGTCGAGTCCATGCCACGTCGTGTTCCGGCGCTTCTATGTGCTTACGGGGGCCCTACACGGTATTACGCCTATGTTCCAGTTTTTTTGGCTCTTCAGTGTATTACTGCTACAGAAAAATGAAGATGATCGTTTTGTAGGGAATAACGTAAGAAGGCTCCTGACAGCTGTCAGCGTTGTTTCCAGGCTTCGACTTAAATGCACAAACAGCTATATGCGAAAACAATACCGTCTAGAGAGCTGCGACAACACTGATGTGTTACCATAGAGACGTGTGCAACATCCCGTTACGTAATCGGTTGAGGTAGATGCGTGAAGGTCTCAGTGCAACTCTCAGAGAACTTCTTTCGCCGACTCTGCTAGATTTCTATGGTTCACTACCCATCATCTGGCTCAAAGACTTGTAACCGGGAGGTGGTGAGGGTTCATCAGAGACAAGGGGATCGTCAGGAGTGCGTTATGGAAATGTGACAGGAACGCTGTTACTTGATGTGGCAGACAGGGTAAGGAGCAGTCTGCGACAACGCCATGCTGTACGGGAAGGCGTCGTCCGTGGGGACTGTAGGAAGATGCGAGGTGACTTAGACAAAATTTGTACTTCGTCTGATGCATGGCAACTAGCTCTAAATGTAGGAAAATGCAAGGTCACGCAAATGAGTAGCAAAAAGAAACCCATAATGTTCGATTGCAGGGTTAGTGGTGTCGTGCTTGACACAGTCAAATCGTTTAACAATCTGGGCGTAATGTTGCAAGACAATTTGAATTGCAATGAGTGAGTGAGGACTGCATTAGGGAAGGCGAATGGTGGACTTCGATTTATTGGGAGAATTTTGCGAAAGTATAGTTCATCTGTAAAGGAGACAGCACATGTGACACATTGTTGAGTACTGTTCGAATGTCTGGAATACGCAACAGGACGCAATAAAGAAAAACATCGAAGCAGTTCAGGTTTTAGGTGCTGTACGAGGTGTGGCTAGAAAAAAACCGGACTAGTACTGGTGAAACAATAAAACGAATGCAATAAGGCTGAAAGTCGCGTGGCCGGTCACGTGACTCTCGCTCCGCCTACTGCGAGTTTCATCTGCCTCCTGCACTCAGTCTGCCCGTGGCGTCTGTTTTAAGTAGTTGACGTTTTGTCTGTGCGTCGGAAAATGTTGAGTGTACAGAAAGAACAGCGTGTTAACATCAAATTTTGTTTCAAACTAGGAAAATCTGCAAGTGAAACGTTTGTAATGTTACAACAAGTGTACGGCGATGATTGTTTATCGCGAACACAAGTGTTTGAGTGGTTTAAACGATTTAAAGATGGCCGCGAAGACACCAGTGGTGACACTCGCGCTGGCAGACCATTGTCAGCAAAAACTGATGCAAACATTGA
The DNA here is from genome assembly GCF_023864345.2 of Schistocerca serialis cubense. Classification (NCBI taxonomy): domain Eukaryota; kingdom Metazoa; phylum Arthropoda; class Insecta; order Orthoptera; family Acrididae; genus Schistocerca; species Schistocerca serialis. Next base: position 45,180,455 of record NC_064649.1, on the reverse strand, counting down.
AAAAATCGGTAAACTTGTTCGACAAGATCGCCGTTTAACAATCAGAGCAGTGTCTGAGTTAACAGGAGTTGACAAGGAAAGTGTTAGGCAGATTCTTCATGAAAGTTTCAACATGAACAAAGTGTGTTCAAAAATGGTTCCAAAGTGTCTCACAATTGAACAGAAGGAACGCCGAAGAATGATTTGTTCTGACATCCTGGAAAACATTGAAAGTGATCCCACCTTCTTACAAAATGTTATTACTTGCGATGAATCGTGGTTTTTTACTTACGATCCCGAAACTAAACGCCAATCGATGCATTGGAAAACTCCTGGTTCTCCACGACAAAAGAAAGCACGAATGTCAAAATCGAAATTCAAGGCAATGATGATTGTTTTTTTTGACATCAAAGGGATTGTGCACATTGATTGGGTACCAGAGGGACAAACAGTGAATCAGCATTACTACATTAGCGTCCTGGCTACCCTACGTGAGCGAGTACGGAGAAAACGGAACGATTTGTGGAGAAAAAAGTTATGGATCCTTCACCAAGACAATGCCCCAGCTCACAGTGCGTTGTCAGTGAAGACGTTTTTGGCAAAACACAACATTCCCATCTTAGATCATCCACCCTACTCACCTGATTTGGCCCCCTGTGACTTTTTTCTTTTCCCTAAAGTCAAGTCAGCTTTGAAAGGACTGTTGAAGCAGTAAAAGAAAAAGCGACGGAAGTAATGTATGGACTTACCGAAAATGATCTGCAGCATTGCTATGAACAGTGGAAAATTGGTATGGAGCGGTGTAGAGACCGAGGAGGAGAGTACATTGAAGGAGATAACATGAAATTGTAAATAATTGTAAATAAATGTTTTTTCCAGCATCAGTCCGGTTTTTTTCTAGCCGCACCTCTTATTTCTTGTCAGTTGCCGGCTGGAGGGGGCGTTGCGGTTCTAGGCGCTACAGTCTGGAACCGAGCGTCCGCTACGGTCGCAGGTTCGAATCCTGCCTCGGGCATGGATGTGTGTGATGTCCTTAGGTTAGTTAGGTTTAAGCAGTTCTAAGTTCTAGGGAACTTATGACCTCGGAAGTTAAGTCGCATAGTGCTCAGAGCCATTTGAACCAATTTTTGTTGCCAGTAGGACTGAACAATACGCAAGGATTACGAAGGTGCTCCGAGAACTCAAATGCGGATCACTGAAGGGAGGCGACGTTCTTTGCAAGCAGCTCTATTGAGAAAATTTAGAGAACGAGAACCGGCATTTGAGAGATTCTACTGCCGCCAACGTGCATTACGCATGAGGGCCACGAACATAAGTTTAGAGGGATTAGGGCTGTTAGAGAGGCATCCCTCTCACTATTTGCGCATGGAACAGAACAGGTAATGAATAGTAATGTACGAGGTAGACATCGCCACACACATAATGCGACGGCTTGTGGAGTATGTATGTAGATCTACCGGGTGATCAAAAAGTCAGTATAAATTTGACAACTGAATAAATCACGGAATAATGTAGATAGAGAAGTACAAATTGACACACACGCTTGGAAAGACATGAGGTTTTATTAGAACCAAAAAAAGTCCGACAGATGGCGTTTCATCTGATCAGAATAGCAATAATTAGCATAACAAAACAAGACAGAACAAAGAAGATGTTCTTTACAGGGAATGCTCAATATGTCCACCATCATTCCTCAACAATAGCTGTAGTCGAGGAATAATGTTGTGAAAAGCACCGTAAAGCATGTCCGAAGTTATGGTGAGGCATTGGCTTCGGATGTTGTCTTTCAGCATACCTAGAGATGTCGGTCGATCACGATACACTTGCAACTTCAAGTAACCCCAAAGCCAATAATCGCACGGACTGAGGTCTGGAGACCTGGGAGGCCAAGCATGACGAAAGTGGCGGCCGAGCACACGATCATCACCAAACGACGCGCGCAAGAGATATTTCACGCGCCATCTGTGGGACATTTTGTGAATTTTTTTGTTGTAATAAAACCCCATGTCATTCTAAGCATGTATGTCAATTTTTAACTCTCTATCTACATTATTCCGTGGTTTATTAAGTTTTCAAATTTATACTGACTTTTTGATCACCCTGTACATACAGATACACTAATAATAACTGCATGAAATGTTGATTAACATATTTAAAGTTTGTGTACCTCCGTATCAGCACATCGTTTCTTTCAAAGATACAAATTTTCCGTTCGTGTAACAATGCAAATGAAGCGGTGGGCATGAGTATATGTTGGATCTCTGATCATTGACATGCGACGTGCGTTTCATTGGAAGTCTCAGAAATGTTGATGAATAACAGAGCGCGCACACTACACTATAAGTAAGCGTGATGGCACAGTGCTTATCACATTGGCCTCGGATTCAAGAGGACGACGGTTCGAAACCGTGTCCGGACATCCCTGTTTAGGTTTCCCGTGATCTTCCTAACTCGCTTAATGCGTGGTCTCTTTAGAAGAGCGCTGTCGTTTTCCTTCCTCACGCTTTCTTTGTCCAAGCTTGCACTACTTTTCCAACGAACTCGTTGTCGACGGGAGGTTTAAGTCAATCCTTCCTTGCCTCCACTGTACCGGCGCCACTGCTGTGTCGCCCTTGCGCTAATCCCAGAGGCGTCCTCTACTTCTCGCACCGGGAGTTCAACGCCCGCGCCTTTTAAGTCTGTGGCTTTAATTTCACGCGCAGGAGGACTCTTTCCGAATTAATTAACTACTAGGTTCCCCCATCAAGGTTTGGCTGCTGATGAAAGGTGCAGCGGGCGACTTTTCCTCCTGCCCCCCCCCCCCCTACGTGCGCCACCACCCCACCCTACGGCTACGCTGGATGCAGTCCCTGCCTCTCGATCGCTTCTGTCGTGTAGAAGCAGAGCGTTCGCGAACCCAGCACAGCGATCAGCCATCCCATGCGTTCCCTCACTTACACCACAGTTGACCTCCAAATACCCTGTCGTTCCGCCACTACAAGAACACCACCACAGCTAAAACGTCAACAGACACTTCGAGGCAAGTAGATCACAGCCGGCTGCGTGATATCACATCATTGTAAATAAACACTTGTTCTTAACTAGTGTTTTTCATGTTGATTTCAAAAGTGTTATCAGTTCACTTGTACCACGCACAATTTTTTAACACATTACAATGAAATTTATTTTACTTTTAGTTGTAGCAGTTTTTTTAGGTCAGCACATTCGATACTTGAAAATGCACTACATTTTACGGAGTGGAGTAGCCACGCAAAGCAAACCATCAGGGTGTAAAGCCTTGACCAAATTGGCGACATTTTGTACCTGGGACTAAAAACATGTTGCATGAACCACTTGTAGAACACATAAAAAAATATCGCTTCCATCACAATACACTGAAATGCGATTGATACAGCGGTTTGTAAGGGCTCTTCCACAAGCTGCATCCTGGCTTAGGTACCTTTCTATGAAATTTTCCTTCATTAGTCAAGAAAAATTAAGCTGGTATTTTTGTTGGTCCTGGAATTCACGAATTGCTGAAATAACGTAAAATTGAGGATACAATGAATGTTAGAGAAAAAGATGCATGGACTGGCTTCAGATTTGTTAATGAAAACTTTATTGGGTGTACAAAAAATCAAAATTGCAGGGAAATTTTTGAAAACTTTTTAAATAATTTCAAGAAGTGGAGTACCAGTTGCTGCTCTCCCGTAATGACTACTCCCGTGTAAATCTTTTGTGAAGAGCAAGGATAACATGTCCCGCAGGCCAGTAAGGATGTGGTGAAGAGGTACCAAGGAAGATGAAATGAAAGTACGAAGGCCGATAGTTGTTCTATGTTGAAGAGGGATAAGAAAGATCTGCGGAGAGATAAAAAAAAGAGGAACTTCAAGAATGAAATATTCCTGAGAAAACTGTATTTTTTGGTATACGCCTAAATAAATAAAACAATAATTATAAAAATGTAGTCTCTCACTGCAATTTTAATATATCAGACATTATTTCTCAAAAATCCTGACGTGAAATAATTTCCAGAATCATTATAGCAAATTGATTCTAGAAGACCTATTTTTGAGAAATCATCTCACAAGAACTTTAAAAATGCAGGCTTTGCCGAGACTCAAAACGTAAGTGTCACTAATTTCAAAGGACTCCTTAAGCTGTAAAGAAAGTGTACTCAGACAATGAAATTTTGGGGACTACCGATCTATTGCGCCCTTAATTGGTAAACCCACACGCCACAGTTAATGGAGGACTTCAGTTCAGCTACATTTCCAGTATCCATTATTACTATTTAAATGGGATTCAATAAAGATAAAAGTTTTTAACTGTGTATATTCCAACCACCAATGAGTTCTAGAATAATTTTTTGAGAAAACTTGACTTGCAGCGCCGCGCGGGGTAGTCGGTCTGTCTAGGCGCCTTGTCACGGTCCGTGCGGCTCCCCTCGTGGGAGGTTCGAGTCCTCCCTCTGGCATGGGTGTGCGTGTGTTGCCCATAGCGTGAGTTAGTTTAAGTTAGATTCAGTAGTATGTAGGCTTAGGGTCCGATGACATCTGCAGTTTGGTCCCATAAGACCTTACCACAAAATTCCCAAAAATTTCGACTTGCCGCGATATTATTTTCTGTATGCAGAAAGGTGTTGTAATAAATCTCTCTTGATAATTCTAGAACATCCAGAAAACCTGTTCAAAAATCTTCGTAGTTAGGCAACTATTTCACCCTATGTAAATTTATTAATATCCTTCGTCAATACCAATGTTTTTCGTTCACGGAAAAAATGGAGCCAAAAGCAAACTTGATACTGGGGACCAACAGATTAGCAAAGACTTCAAGGGCTTAATAGTAGAATGGTACAGGAAGGATTCATGTACATGGTTACACGTGTGTTCAACAAGTTGCCATAGCGTTTTAAATGTCTTATGGGCAATTCGATGGAGTGTATCATTTTATGTTATTTTATAATTAACACTAGCTATTACACGTGGCTTCCCATGTTGTGACCTAATGTGTCTGTCTGTTTTGGTAAGCACAGCTGGTGATCGGCAGCCCCTCTCCCTCACACACACACACACACACACACACACACACACACACACACACACACACACACACACACACACACGTGTGCGACAAGCAGCGTCACCCTCTTAGGCGTCGACTTCCGTTCCTTTCTATTAGAGGTCCATTTCCTTTTATTTTTAAAAGTAGGCTATGTTCTTCCTCAGGGATCAAGGTGTCTCCATACCAAATTTCATAGAAATCGTAAACGTAATTGATAGACATAATTTGGCATTTAATATCGTAAGTGTGGAAGTATGGAGTAAACACGTTGAGGATTGTATGAGCATTGTGTCGTAAGTGTTACACGCAGCTGCGCTTGTATGCCCATAAAATGAAATAAAACGTGCGCGGGACTTTATTGGCCTGGCTTTATTTGGCTTGTTCGGCCGCTTGGTCCAAGTAACTTTATCTGACACCAGTTTGGTAAGTTGCACGTCGATGATATGGACAACACACATTCACAGTCGCAAGTGGAGAAAATCCGACCTTCCGTGAATGGTGCCCGGGACCTTGTGATTGAGGGTCAGCAAAAACCAGTTGATGCATAGGAACAGACTAGTTACGGTCAGTGACAGTGCCGTTACTCTAATAAAATGTGATATTTCTATAACAAAAATAGCGTTAAACTCAGGAAGAAATAAGATAAAAAGTTTGTAGTTAGGAGCAGCGCAAATTTTATAATATTTGTGCATGCAGTAATATCAGCTGCCCTCATGTGTTTGAGTGTTATCTGCGGCTGTGCTCGCATACCATCAACAAATGCAGCCTGAGTAACAGCCTCACATGTTCCACAAGTAACGGTACAATGTCTCCCTTTTTGTGGTGCAGCATTACAATGATGCAGCTGTTGCGAGTCTTGAAGCATCTCAGAAGGAACAAGAGATGCGGGCGCCTCGGCTAAAATACGACGTGCTTGTTATTGATGCATCAGCCGTGTTGCGGCTCGCATTGGTGCTGTTTGTAGGTTTCCTCCCTCTGCTGGGGGCCAGATCACATCCTTTAGTTGGCATGGTTGCGGTTCTTTGTCTTCTTCTCGTCTTGACTGGCGCCATTCGTTTCGCAAGCGTTGCCTGTCCGCTAGTGGCAGCAGAGGCGGTTATCGATATGTAACTGTTGCTCTATGTTTGGGTCGACTTCGTTGTTTTTCCGTGTCGTGTGAGTGGACCAGTTCGGTTGGGAACTCAGGAGGAGCCAGGTCGGAGCATTGTGCGAACACGCCGGGACCGCTGGAAGCGCGCATGGTCTGCCGGATGGAAGGGCTGTGGTCACGAGGGTGCACGACCTCGTCGTAAACCAGATCCTGCAGGATTTAACATGAGTGCATTTCAATTCAAGCAGAGAAACCTCCACCATTGTGACATCAAGCGATTCCCCAGTGACTCGGGTCCGTGCTGTTGCCGAGGCGAAGGGCAGCGGGTGGAGTGCTTGGCGAAGGCGGATCTGATTGGCTTTCCTCGACTTCTTATTACTATTTACCTCGTTCAAGTTGTTACAATTTGTTAAGTTCAACCAGCGGTAATTTTTGTTGCCTGGTGGCCGCTAACGCCCCAGTTACCTGCCCTGGGGGTTGGTGTATGTAACGGCAGTGTACGTTTCCTCGGCTTGCCGCTGCTGTCCGCTAAGGAGTGTAGTTTTGACAGCTTTCTTGATTGTAGGCCGGTTGTGATTGGTGGTAGTGATTCGTTTCTCGTTCCGGGTGCTCTAAGCACAGTATTCTTGGGGCCTAGTTCAGTTTGCCGGTTGCGGCTTTGGCATGTTGTTCCATTCTTGCATTTGCCTTATTGGACGTCAGGTAGCTTCAGCAAGATTGTCATTACTCATTCGTTAGACTACCACTAGTCTGAGTTACCTTCTTGTGAAGTGAATGCAACTCTTGGCTGCATATTTCATCGCTCGTGAAAGTGTTTGTTGCCGGATCTTCTCAGACGTCGATTCCCGGTCCACCGTCTGTGACTGATCCTTGTGTTTATTATTATATTATTTATTATCATACCTAGTAATGCCTACATTAAAGGTTATCTATGTCTAGTTAATAGTTCCGGTCGCCTTCTGGAATAAATCTAGCAGTGTAAGGGTTGTGTTACAAGGCTACCATCACCTTATTTCACCCGTTCGATGGTCAGTTGCTTGTTTCTTTCAATTATACTCTGCTTGTATTTGCTGTTTTACAGAGGGTTTCTAAATTTTTTATATAATTGCTGTTCCTGGCGTGTAAGGCGATCAGCCGTAATTGTGGTCATTTGCTTTGAAACGCTAGTTCTATTTGCGTTTTAGCAGCCTTAAAACCGTATTTACTGCCATTCCTGGTAGCTGATATCTTCAGCCTGTGTTTGTAGGCACTTTTTTTTTTTTGGTCATCAGTCTACTGACTGGTTTGATGCTACCCGCCACGAATTCCTTTCCTGTGCTAACCTCTTCATCTCAGAGTAGCACTTGCAACCTACGTCCTCAATTATTTGCTTGGCGTATTCCAAGCTCTGTCTTCCTCTACAGTTTTTGCCCTCTACCGCTCCCTCTAGTACCATGGAAGTCATTCCCTCATGTCTTAGCAGATGTCCTATCATCCTGCCCCTTCTCCTTATCAGTGTTTTCCACATATTCCTTTCCTCTCCGATTCTGCGTAGAACCTCCTCATTCCTTACCTTATCAGTCCACCTAATTTTCAACACTCGTCTATAGCACCACATCTCAAATGCTTCGATTCTCTTCTGTTCCGGTTTTCCCACAGTCCATGTTTCACTACCATACAGTGCTGTACTCCAGACGTACATCCTCAGAAATTTCTTCCTCAAATTAAGGCCGGTATTTGATATTAGTAGACTTCTCTTGGCCAGAAATGCCTTTTTTGCCATAGCGAGTCTGCTTTTGATGTCCTCCTTGCTCCGTTCGTCATTGGTTATTTTATTGCCTAGGTTGCAGAATTCCTTAACTTCATTGACTTCGTGACCATCAATCCTGATGTTAAGTTTCTCGCTGTTCTCATTTCTACTACTTCTCATTACCTTCGTCTTTCTCCGATTTACTCTCAAACCATACTGTGTACTCATTAGACTGTTCATTCCGTTGAGCATATCATTTAATTCTTCTTCACTTTCACTCAGAATAGCAATGTCATCAGCGAATCGTATCATTGATATCCTTTCACCTTGTATTTTAATTCCACTCCTGAACCTTTCTTTTATTTCCATCATTGCTTCCTCGATGTACAGATTGAAGAGTAGGGGCGAAAGGCTACAGCTTTGTATTACACCCTTCTTAATACAAGCACTTCGTTCTTGATCGTCCACTCTTATTATTCCCTCTTGGTTGTTGTACATATTGTTTATGACCCGTCTCTCCCTATAGCTTAGCCCTACTTTTTTCAGAATCTCGAACAGCTTGCACCATTATATATTGTCGAACGCTTTTTCCAGGTCGACAAATCCTGTGAAAGTGTCTTGATTTTTCTTTAGCCTTGCTTCCATTATTAGCCGTAACGTCAGAATTGCCTCTCTCGTCCCTTTACTTTTCCTAAAGCCTAACTGATCGTCCCCTAGCGCATTCTCAATTTTCTTTTCCATTCTTCTGTATATTCTTCTTGTAAGCAGCTTCGATGCATGAGCTGTTAAGCTGATTGTGCGATAATTCTCGCACTTGTCAGCTCTTGCCGTCTTCGGAATTGTGTGGATGATGCTTTTCCGAAAGTCAGATGGTATATCGCCAGACTCATATATTCTACACACCAACCTGAATAGTCGTTTTGTTGCCACTTCCCCCAATGATTTTAGAAATTCTGATGGAATGTTATCTATCCCTTCTGCCTTATTTGACCGTAAGTCCTCCAAAGCTCTTTTAAATTCCGATTCTAATACTGGTTCCCCTATCTCTTCTAAATCGACTCCTGTTTCTTCTTCTATCACATCAGACAAATCTTCACCCTCATAGAGGCTTTCAATGTATTCTTTCCACCTATCTGCTCTCTCCTCTGCATGGAACAGTGGAATTCCCGTTGCACACTTAATGTTACCACCGTTGCTTTTAATGTCACCAAAGGTTGTTTTGACTTTCCTGTATGCTGAGTCTGTCCTTCCGATAATCATATCTTTTTCGATGTCTTCACATTTTTCCTGCAGCCATTTCGTCTTAGCTTCCCTGCACTTCCTATTTATTTCATTCCTCAGCGACTTGTATTTCTGTATTCCTGATTTTCCCGGAACATGTTTGTACTTCCTCCTTTCATCAATCAACTGAAGTATTTCTTCTGTTACCCATGGTTTCTTCGCAGCTACCTTCTTTGTACCTATGTTTTCCTTCCCAACTTCTGTGATGGCCCTTTTTAGAGATGTCCATTCCTCTTCAACTGTACTGCCTATTGCGCTATTCCTTATTGCTGTATCTATAGCGTTAGAGAACTTCAAACGTATCTCGTCATTCCTTAGTACTTCCGTCTCCCACTTCTTTGCGTATTGATTCTTCCTGACTAAAGTCTTGAACTTCAGCCTACTCTTCATCACTACTATATTGCTGTCTGAGTCTATATCTGCTCCTGGGTACGCCTTACAATCCAGTATCTGATTTCGGAATCTCTGTCTGACCATGATGTAATCTAATTGAAATCTTCCCGTATCTCCCGGCCTTTTCCAAGTATACCAACTCCTCTTGTGATTCTTGAACAGGGTATTCGCTATTTCTAGCTGAAACTTGTTACAGAACTCAATTAGTCTTTCTCCTCTTACATTCCTTGTCCCAAGCCCATATTCTCCTGTAACCTTTTCTTCTACTCTTACTTTTTAATGTTTCAGTACCTGTAAGTCGTAATTGCAACAATTTCTTAAACATTATTAAGTTATCGCCATTCTTGGTGTGTAAGGCCTTCAGCCGTGAGTACAGTGGCTTCTTTATTAAACATTATCTGTATTTTATGGCGATTTGTTAAATTTTAACACACTGAAAACACTATTATTTACGCAGCTGTTTATTCATTCATTAATAACGTTTGGTATTTTTTACTTATTGTTGAGTCTGGAATTACTGTTTTAAAAATAAATGTGTGTAACTCTAAAAGGCAACCAATAGTAACTGATTACGATCCCGTCCACAATCGTAACTCAATCCTGCATTCCCTTGACTATCAGGTCACAATGCGAGTATGGATTAAACACGTTTAGGATCGTACAAGTATTGTATTCACTGCTTTGAATGGTGTTATGTAGAACGTTGCAAACAAACAAAAAATCCTTTCACAATCATAATAAACTTCAAAAGAGTATTTTTTCCACATTTGACTTTACACGCTTCAAATCAGTAAACGTCTTGCACTACACACTTTCTAATGTAGCCTATGTTCTTCTTCAGCGTTCGAGGTATCTCAGTACCAAATTTCATCAAAATCTATTGAGCAGTTTAGTCGTGGAAGCATAACAGACAGAGCTACTTTCGCGATTATAATATTAGTGTGGATATGGATGTGGACATGGATATCGATTAGCACTTATTATGTTACTCGATGATTATGTTCTGATGTCTCGTGTCTACGCTCAATAAATCATTTGAAAACGCAGGAACTGTTTTTGACCAGGCAGTGGTCATCTTCACACTAAATACACATTGTGTGACGCTGACGTAAAACTGCCCTCCCTTGTGCTGCCAACATAAATATATTACGATGTACTTACCTCAACACTTGCAGCATGTGATTTTATTCAGACAGTGTGATGGATTACTGGCTGGTCGAAATTGGTGCCTGTACTTTGAAATGGCTATGTAATGGTTGTCGCAGGAAAATGAAAATTATTTCGTAATATTCAGTCGTTTCACTGCGTTGTACTGGAATAAAATGTTCATCCGTAACTGGTTTCCACATTCCAGAGGGCTCTCTCCATGGGAGTGCTGCTGATGTAATGTATTGTACACAGAAGTCTAATACGTGTCTCCGTATTTAGTAATTACGATAAATGTTTCCTGTTACGTGGGATACCCTAGGCTCCAATTCAAGAATTTTGAGATCCAGTTGAGATATTGCTTCGGTACATCTTGTTTCGATAGTGTTTTACTTTTCTAGCTATTATCCAGTCTCTATTTTACGATGGAATTTCCCATGCCGTTTACGAATCAAGTGTATGCGGGTTTCCTAACAGTTACTAATTATTTCTGCCAGAAAATAATTTCTGGACAAATAAAATAACGAGAAGATAGTTTTTCATACTTTCACAAAGACAGGAATTATGTCTATTAAATTTTCTTCTGTGGCGGTGCCACATGTAGAACAGCAACGCTAGCCAATTAAAACTAATACCAATACAAGTAATGAGTTCAAATGAGTAAACCGCAGTGTTGTTGTTGTTGTTGTTGCTGTTGCTACTACTTTCATTCCGAAGATTGCTGTGAGGTAGTTTCCAGTCTAGTCTATCCTCTATGAGTCTATTCATCTCCGAATGACTTCTGCAACCTACATCCATTTGAGCTAGTTTACCGCATTCATGCCTAGGTCTCCCACTAAAACTGTCGCCTCCCAAGCTTCACTCGATTAACAATCCTTGATGCTTCGCCATATGTCTTATCAACGGATCCCTTTTTATAGTCAAGTAATGCTATAAATTTATTTTTCCCATAGGTCGATTCCGATCTAACCATCTATTCTTCGAGATTCTTCTGCAGAAACACATTTCAAAAACTTGTTCTCTCGACTTGTCTGAACTGCTTATCATTCAACTTTCACTTTCGTAGAATGCTACACTCCAGACAAATACCTTGAAATTGCTATGTAATGAGAGTAACATAACGATTCTTTTGTAAACTGCCCTATTTCAAGTGTGCAGAAGTACGTTAATGGAGAAATATCCCACAAACATGGCTTGTTTGGGATGAAACGGCTCTTACTGGCAATAATACGTCGCCGTATGACGTATCCAAAACCTTAAATGTGAAGCAAGTACAGATTACGAACCAAAGACAGACATTACAGTCTGCAACAGCCTTCCAAGCACTGACCTTGTCCGTACAATCGGCCTTTGCTTGTTTCAGTACTGCAGTTGTGAAACTTTTTCACAAGCTGACGTCATAGCAGTAAATGGAAAAAGAACACATTACGTGTTCGCGTGATAGGTTAGCTGTGTGAACCTTGATGGGTGCCCAATTTATTGAATGATGAGTAGAAATTGATGTCAAAAAGAATTTCTCCTTTATCTTTCGACAATTTGAAAGAATTATCCAACTGATTTTACGTCTCTTTTCTTTTACTGTGCTTTGGACTTTTACCAAATGCGGCGAGGTGTATTTCATGTGCTACAAAGGCTTTTAGAAAGTCGTTTCGGTACTTTTGTAACCCTAACAGGTAATACTATGAATTATTTTGCCACATTAAAACTTTGCCTTTCACGGATCGTTACCCTGCCAATTGAGCTATCTATTCAGGAGTAACGATCAGCCCTCACAGCTTTACTTCCGTCAGTCCTTCATCTCTTACTCTCCCAACTTCACAGGAACTCTGCACATATCTTGTGCATCTAGCACTCTTCGAAGAAAGAACACTATGGAGAAGTTTGGAAGCTACAAAAGAGATACTGATGGAATTAAAGCTGCGTCGGCGGGTCGGAAATCGTGGTGGAGTAGCTCCGTCGGCTGGGCTATTGCCTAGGAAAGGCAAAGATTCTGGGTTCGAGTCCCGGTCCGGCACACGCTTCTCATTTGGCTGGAAGTTTGAAATCAACGTACAGTTCGCTGCAGAGAAAAAATTCAATACGATAACATCCTGTTATTGTAACGCATCGGAAATTGTTTACAGATTTCTTGATTATTCTTAACTTTAGGGTACTGGCGCAGCTGTATCTAATCCGGCGAAGCCGCTGCTACCACACCACTGTAGCAAGCAGCGCACGATTGAAATGTATGGCCCTGAGAACCAGCTGCCGATGTCGTAGCCTGCATACAGAACGTAAGCGCGGCTGCCACAGCTGACTCCGGGCGAGATGCTGGTTGCGAGTGTCTCCTTGCTGCGGACGGGCGGTCGCAGCTGTTAGGCGTGACGGACAAGAAACCGGAGTTGGTATTTCGGGATTTCATTACTAGTTTTCAGCAGGAGAAAAAAATTCTTCGAATGGCTCTGAGCAATATGGGACTTAACTTCTGAGGACATCAGTCCCCTAGAACTGGAACTACTTAAACCTAACTAACCTAAGGACATCACACACATCCATGCCCGAGGGAGAATTCGAACCCGCAACCGTAGCGGTCACGCGGTTCCAGACTGTAGCCCCTAGAAGAGCTCTGCCACTCAGGCCGGCTGTTCAGCAAGAGAGCAGGACTCCTCCTGTGGCAAATTCCTCTCTCCCCATCCCCCTCTCTCTCGCTCCCTCTCTCTCCCCCCTCTCTCTCGCTCCCCTCTCTCTCTACCCCTCTCCCCTTCTCTCTCTGCTCCCCTCTCTCCTATCTCCTCTCTCTCCCCCCGCTCCCTCTCTCTCCTTTTCCTCTCTCTCCTTTCCCTCTACCCCGTCTCTCTCTCTCCTCCTGTCTTTGTCTACGTTGCTCTCTCTTTCCCCCCTATCTCCCTCCCTCCCTCCCTCCCTCTCTCTCTCTCTCTCTCTCTCTCTCTCTCTCTCTCTCTCTCTCTCTCTCTGTGTGTGTGTGTGTGTGTGTGTGTGTGTGTGTGTGTGTGTGTGTGGTCACCAATTCACTGACTTTGCGTCTGGCCTGTGTGGATCACAAAAATGATGTTGGTTGGTTGGTTGGTTTTGGGGAAAGAGACCAAACAGCGAGGTCATCGGTCTCATCGGATTAGGGAAGGACGGGGAAGGAAGTCGGCCGTGCCCTTTGAAAGGAACCATCCCGGCATTTGCCTGGAGCGATTTTAGGGAAATCACGGACAACCTAAATCAGGATGGCCGGACGCGGGACAAAAAAATGATGTATGGTTGTGCAGAGTTCCACAGCACAATTTCAACGTCCAGAATGAGATTTTCACTCTTCAGCAGAGTGTGCGCTGATATGAAACTTCCTGGCAGATTAAAACTGTGTGCCGGACCGAGACTCGAACTTGGGACCTTTGCCTTTCGCGGGCAAGTGCTCTACCAACTGAGCTAACCAAGCACGATTCACGCCCCGTCCTCACAGCGAAAGGCAAAGGTCCCGAGTCTCGGTCCGGTACACAATTTTAATCTGCCAGGAAGTTTCATATCAGCGCACTCTCTGCTGCAGGATGAAAATCTCATTCTGGAAACATGCCCCAGGCTGTGACTAAGCCATGTCTCCTCAATATCTTTTCTTTCAGGAGTGCTAGTTATGCAAGGTTCGCAGGAGAGCTTCTGTAAAGTTTGCAAGATAGAAGACGAGGTACTGGCAGAAGTAAAGCTGTGAGGAGGGGATGGGAGTCGTGCTTGGGTAGCTCAGTTGGTAGAGCACTTGCCCGCGAAAGGCAAGGGTCCCGAGTTCAAGTCTCTGTCCGGTACAGTTTTAATCTGCCTGGAAGTTTCACAATTTCAACGTTTTTCAATTATGTTTCATAACAGTACTGGATTATACAGGGTGTAGAAACAATATTTTACTTTACATGTAGCGTTATCGACAATACGCCTGCTCCGAGCTTCTGCCAATTGTTTCTGCTGAGTGTGCTGTTTGTTCACTTGCAGTTGACGTTCATACTAGCTGTGTCCTCCGGACGTTATCTCGCCACCTATTTTGGACCATCGTCTTCCTCTCGTTCTGCCAATTGTCCTGCTGGATGCTGTTCTAGGTATTCTGTTCTCCGTCATTCTTTCTATATAGCCTGTACCGTTCAACCTTCACTTCTTTAGCACTTCGACGATGTTACGGTAGAGGCTGCAAATACCGCTTCAGTTGTAAGCTTCTTTTTATCTAGAACGATCGCTTTCGGGTTCTTATATGCCCATCATCAGGTGTTATACTGAAAATAAACAAGAGATCGGTCTTTTTTGTCATCAACCTCTTATGTAATGCTCAGTTGCGGATGTTCCTCCGACAGTATTGCTTGATGTAACAGTGATCGTACAACACTCGTAATTCCTCTTTCTTTTTTTTAAATTCCGCATTCCCTGTTATATTCATCATAAACAGACGCAAAAAATGTTCTGAGTATTTTTCTTTCGAATATTACAGTTTTCCTTCATCGTTCTTTCTAAATATTAATGCTTCATATCCGTGTAATGCTACCGGTATAACAGTCGATTGCTACAAGCAGATTTTGAAGGTAGTACTAAGTAATCTTTTATGATTTTGATAAAAATGGAAAAGTGTTTTGTTCGATCTTGATATAGGAGCATGTATTTTTATAACAGTTCTGTTGTTGTTATTACAAAAAAACTCGCTCAGTACTTGAAGCAGTCATCTGTCTCGAATGTGGATCCATCTGCAGCCAAATGTTCGTCTTTTCGGATTTTCTTACTGATGACCAGATATTCTCTCTTTTCTTCGTTAACATGTAATCCTGATTTCTGAGCGATTTTTTAACAATTTTGCGTCATTATGATGACGTCTATTTTGGAACTCCTCATCAATGCAACCGTATCTTCTTAGGCTAGTATAGTAATGTTCACGTGCTGCAGTTGCATCCCTTGTGGATTTTAGTTTATTTTCAATAGATCTCCCCTAAGACGAGGTTAAATAAACTAGGTGAAATGGTGTGCTCTTCTCGGTCCAGTGTACACGTTAAGATATTTAGTTTTTTCTACATTGGTCTTTACACAACGTAAAGTTTAATCAAACTTCGACGGCATTTCAGATTCCCTCGTTATATACGTTTTTACGAGTACGTACGTCATTGACAAATCGGCGCATACATACGCTAAATTTAGCATATGAATGACACTCTGTACTCACTTTTTGCTGTTGTCTTCTTTAACTGCATGGAGACATACTGATTAATGATAATACGTATACACCATATCTGTTGACACTGAGTACCAGACTGTACAGTCAATTATTATTCCTGACCATACTCTTTGATCCTTGTTGATGATATGTTTTTGTGAGTTCCACTTATACTATCTTTGCCATTTGTTCATGAAATAAGACGTATCCTGTCGTTTGCGATTGCCATATTTCAAGTTCGTAGCCGTGATACTCTGACATAAGTTGCTGTAATGATTAGCAAACATTATGTGAGCCAAGACAGATGCAAGTTTATAGAGAGGTGTCATTTTATTGATATGCATATGTAATTCACCAATGTCCAGCCATTTAAGTAACAAAAATGGTTCAAATGGCTCTGAGCACTATGGGACTCTATTTCTGAGATCATCAGTCCCCTAGAACTTAGAACTACTTAAACCTACCTAACCTAAGGATATCACACACATCCATGCCCGAGGCAGGATTCGAATCTGCGGCCGTAGGGGTCGCGCGGCTCCAGACTGTAGCGCCTAGAACCGCTCGGCCACTCTGGCCGGCTTTGTAAGTAACCTTAGAAGTATAAGTTTTCAGCACATTTTTCTGTATTTGTATGTGTCTCCTACATTTTGTTTATCGCGTTGTTGTTTATGTAAATCGAAACCGGTAGAAGAACAGAGTTGTATTCGTATAGCTGGTGGTTTGCAACACATTATTTCAAGCATTTAGGAGTATGTGTCGATGTATGCTGTCACAGGCATTTTTGAAATCTAGAAGTGATATGCAGACACCTACAATGTAGATGTAAAAAAAAAAAAACCAAAAAAAAGGTTTAAAATTTTTAGACTGCTCAGAGGAGATAAAAGAATTTCATTTTTATGTGACAAAAATGTCACAGGTACACCGCTTTCCCACTAGGCGTCAATGAATGTTTTAACGATAGTGATGTTCAGTGACGATGGTCAAACTGCTGTGTGATGATTATTCTTTTAGAGATGTTACTGAAATTTCGCCCGTTTTCATTAACGCGTAACTGGCGTTCGATGTACGGGACACTAACACACACCAAAAAATCTGGTTGCTGTTTGGCTGACACTGCAGGCATTATCTGTGAAACACCTCGTTGTTTTGAGCGGATCACACAATCATTAGCACGCAGCCACCAGTTGTGCACTAATGTAAACGTGTGACATTTTCACCAACATTTCTAAAACGATATTTTCATCACAGGGCACTTTGGAAAAAGTCTCTGAACATCACTAGTGCCAAAACCTTCATCGACTCCTAGCCGGAAAATGGTGGAAAAATTGGAAACTTTTTGGTAAGGTCTTATGGGACCGAACTGTTGAGGTCATCGGTCCCCGAGCCTACACACTACTTAATCTAACTTAAACTAACTTACACTATGGACGACACACACACACACACACACACACACACACACACTCACATCCATGGCCGAGGGAGGACTCGAACCTCCGACGGGCGGAACCGCACGGACTGTGACAAGGCGCCCTAGACCGCACGGCTACCTCGCGCGGCGGGAAACGATGCACCTGTGAAGTTTTTAACACATAAAAATGGATTTCTTTTGTCTCCTTAAACACTCTAAAATTTTGTTGACGTACTAGCGTAAAAGTAGAGTGTTATAGCATGGATCACCAGTGTAATACTTATCAAACTTCGTGGAGTTGTTGATGAAACAACAACTAATAAATCCACTCATTCCATCCATTCCATCTATTTGATTCCATTCGCCAATTATGTCCGCTATCAACATGAGCGTAAGTGCCGGCCGCGGTGGTCTAGCGGTTCTAGGCGCTCAGTCCGGAACCGCGCGACTGCTACGGTCGCAGGTTCGAATCCTGCCTCGGGCATGGATGTGTGTGATGTCCTTAGGTTAGTTAGGTTTAAGTAGTTCTAAGTTCTAGGGGACTGATGACCACAGATGTTGTCCCATAGTGCTCAGAACCATTTGAACCATTTTTTGAGCGTAAGTTTTAACCCTTGTGGGCGCGAAGACGATCGTGTATTCATTGTGGCATTGAATCAAGCAGCCTCTGATTGTCATCTTGAGGTATTCCTTGCCATGCTGAGTTATTTAATGACTGTTGCTGGCTGTGGACTGATGTGAAAGAGTACGTCTTCCCAACGCGTACCAGACATGCCGGACTGGCCAGTCAGTGATTCGTAAATTCCTCAAGGCGTTTCTGGTGTGAGTTGCAATGTATAGGTCTTGTGTTATCGTACTGTAATATACCATTTGGTACTAAAGTCATGAAGGGCACGACAACAAGGTTTACCGTTCTTTCCGCATACTGGCAAGTATTCAGCCTCCATTCAACAATTACTGGTTCAGTACTGTTGTGATATTCAGTAGCTCCTCATAAACCATGATTTCAGCACTTTGAGAGGTATATGTCCCGAACAATGCTGCTTGCTGTGACCTGTCTCCAGGTCATCTACAGGTACGTTGGCGTCGGTCTGATCGACACAAACAGACAATTACATTGTCCCAGTTGAGTCTGACTCTACACGACGCAGTTATCTGTTGTCTGTAAACGGAGTGCGGCAACACGAGATCTGAACCCAGCTTGCAGTGATCTGCTCTCAACAGTTCACGGCGACTATTCCCCTATTCGTCCTGCGATCCCCTCATAGTTTAGTCCTTCTGGAATGACTTCTGTCTACTCTTGTTGCCGCAGTGTTGCCTTGAGCCCACCTCGTCACGACCCGCTGTGAGTCAGTGCGCTGCAGACAACTGCGTGTGCGATCTGTCAGCATGACTCTCCCATGTGATTCAAAGCTGGGAATATCGCACTAGGCTACATGCGGACGTCCTACGGGCATGTTGCAGCCCCCACCCATCAGCCGCCGTACACTCAAACAATTCTTCCTCCTGCACAGCAAGTACTGAAAATAAGCTTGCATGTGGATTAGTTAATAGGTAATGTCCTCAGTGATACATGCAATGCATACTGCCACAGCGAATTTTTCCAGACAGAATAAAATCTGCAATCGTTAAACTAGTTCCCAAGAAAGGTGAAAAGAAAGTCTTAAATAATTATCATCAACTCCCCTCCCTGACATCTTTTTCCAGAAAAGCAATGCACTCATAAACAATTTACTTAGCATATCACAGTTTGAATTACACTGACAATGCTATAGTGGGGAAGGTGACATATACACAGATTTATCAAAGTCTTTATTTGCAAGTTCTCCAATATGATAGGTACGGTAAGCAATAATGTCTCTGTCTACAAAACGTTCAAGTCCTGGAACATTAGGTACTCCTGTACCACCTCTTACAATGGCTACAGTTAACCATCCGTTGCCATGGGTAAAGGAATCATTAATGTCAATGCTGAAATTCAGTCGACATCCACAGAAAACTCGTCAAATATTATAAGACTTAAATAATAAAGTATCGTCAGTTGGTAATTTTTAATGATCCTTACACGTAGATGACTTGAATCATACTTGTTGTTGTTGTTGTGATCTTCAGTTCTGAGACTCGTTTGATGCAGCTCTCCATGCTACTCTATCCTGTGCAAGCCGCTTCATCTCCCAGTACCTACTGCAGCCTACATCCTTCTGAATCAGCTTAGTATATTCATCTCTTGGTGTCCCTCTACGATTTTTACCCTCCGCGCTGCCCTCCAATGCTAATTTTGTGATCTCTTGATGCCTCAGAACATGTCATACGAACCTATCCCTTCTTCTTGTCCAGTTGTGCCACAAACTCCTCTTCTCCCCAGTTCTTTTCAATACATCCTCATTAGTTTTGTGATTTACCCATCTAATCTTCAGCATTCTTCTGTAGCACCCCATTTCGAAAGCTTCTATTCTCTTCTTGGTCAAACTATTTATCGTCCATTTTTCACTTCCATACATGGCTACATACCATACAACCACTTTCAGAAACGACTTCCTGACACTTAACTCAATACTCGATGTCAACAAATTTCTCTTCTTCAGAAACGCTTTCCTTGCCATTGCCAGTCTACATTTTATATCCTCCATAATTCGACCATCATCAGTTATTTTGCTCCACAAATAGCAAAACTCCTTTACTACTTTAAGTGCCTCATTTCCTAATCTAATTCCCTCAGCATCACCCGAGTTAACTCGACTGCATTCCATTATCCTCGTTTTGCTTTTGTTGATGTTCATCTTATATCCCCCTTTCAAGACACTGTCCATTCCGTTCAACTGCCCTTCCGTCCCTTGCTGTCTCTGACAGAATTACAATGTCATCGGCGAACCTCAAAGTTTTTATTTCTTATCCATGGATTTTAATACCTACCCCGAACTTTTGTTTCCGTTACTGCTTGCTCAATATACAGATTGAATAGCATCGGGGAGAGGCTACAACCCCGTCTCACTCCCTTCCCAACCACTGCTTCCCTTTCATGTCCCTCAACTCTTATAACTGCCATCTGCTTTCTGTACAAATTGTAAACAGCCTTTCGCTACCCATATTTGACCCCTGCCACCTTCAGAATTTGAAAGAGATTATTCTAGTCAACATTGTCAAAAGCTTTCTCTAAGTCTACAAATGCTAGAAACGTAGGTTTGCCTTTTCTTAATCTAGCTTCTAAGATAAGCCCTAGGGTCAGTATTGCTTCCCGTGTTCCAATATTTCTACGGAATCCAAACCGATCTTCCCGGAGGTCGGCTTCTAGCAGTACTTAACAAACAGAAAACGAAAAGGTCTGCTGTATAATTCAGCAATGTTGGAAGGGTAGAAAATTTTAGTGACTGGGGAGAAATCACAAAGAGACTCAACTAACTGGAATCTTAATCAACCTATCCTACATGCGTGGGAATATCGGACCATCTGCTTGGTAGCGTTCTGTCGATGTTTTTATGATATACCACTTTTTGTCTCCGCCAGTTAATATCTAAATCGTTCTGCAAAAAAATTTATTTCGCACACAAACTGAAGGAACGTAAGATTTGGTCTGAATTTAGTATCAAATACTCAGCTATGCAGGCACAAATACCAAATTCTGTATGGAAGTACCGAAAAAAACAGAGAGGTAAAATAGTCCAAACACGTTTGTTTCTCACAGCTGGGTTAGTTTAACACCACCTAATAGCAACATCGTCATACACTATTCCGATTTACCTCCGTATTCATTCTCTGTAGCGATGACATATGAAGCTATAAAGGTATCTTACTTAGCAAAATTTTAATTTTATAAATGATACTGCTGCCAGGTGGCAGTCAGCATTTGACAAACTAGTAACACTCACCACGATGTTTTAAGCTACTTATAGATCTATAAATCCCAGGTAAAACGGCGATTCTCTGTCATTGTTCTGACCTATAATTATGTTTACAAGTTGAAAATGCCCACCCCTGGTAGCTGAGTGGTCAGCGCGACGGAATGTCACACCTAGCGGCCCGGGTTCGATTCCAGGTTGGGTCACTGTCCGCTCAGGGACTGGGTGTTGTGTTGTCCTCATCATCATCATTTCATGCCCATCGACACAAAAGTCGCCGAAGTGGCGTCAACTCGAAAGACTTACGTGTTTGCTTGCTTGATAGGAAATGTATTTCTACCCAGGCGTTTCGTGATAAATTTACCAAATATCTTTTTATTATGGGAAGCCAGACGCGTCAGTAACTTGTATTTTTTTATCTGACCCCAATATTTGAGGATTTGTCTTCTTTTTATATTAGCTGTTTATGTACGTATGATATGCTAAAACTCTCTGCGTCTCAACAGGCCTTGGAAGGCGCAACGGTACCGACCGGTGTCACTGGATACGGGTATGGAGGGGCATGTGGTCAGCACACCATTCCCCCGGCCTTATGTCAGTTTACGAGACCGGAGCCGCTATTTTTCATTCATGTAGTCCTCATTTTGCCTCACAGTGTCTGAGTGCACCCCGTTTTCCAACAGTGCTAGGCAGACCGGTTGGTCGCCCTTCCAAGTGCTAGCCCAGCCCGACAGCGACTAGAACTGACATGTGATTACATTTTCAACAATTTGGATGCATAGATCTTCGGTGATCTGCCGGGAACCGGTGTTACCGCTGGCCATGATGTGCTACCATTAATGTTCGAGCAACTGCAGGCCTGTCAACAGGTGGTGATACACACAAAGGTTATTTTATGGATCATGACGTCTAGCTGGACATGGTCCATAAAATTCCTCCTCCAATAACTGCGTCTGTTGATAAGCCTGCAGTGGCTCGAAAACTAGTTAACGGTAGCAAATTCAAGAATGGTCTTATTGCATGTCTCACGTACATAAATCGCCAATGTAAATCACAGTTCCAAGTCGTCATTCACAATGGATATAATAAATTTACAGTTTTGCATTATTTTCGCTCCTGCTTCCTTATGCTTCCACTTTCCTCTTTCACTGTCATCAGTTACTTCACTGCTTCCACCCCCTCACACACACACACACACACACACACACACACACGCACACGCACACGCACACACACACACACACGACAGACTTAGATAATTACAAATGTACAATCAACATTAATTTTAAAGTGCAAAAAATTGTTGTTATTGAATCTGCGCTTTAGTTCGCTTTCACACTTTTAAACAACTGTCATTGATTTGTAGTTTCCGATATATTCTTGTCATGGATGGTCTACGGATATGAAGCCATTCAAAATTTGTTACAGTACTTCAAAACAAATGTATGTTTGGTAATTACGAAAACAGCTTACGTGAGGAATCTGGTGCACAGTCTGGTGATGTGGAACTCGTACGCCACATCGTGCAATGTGAGATGTTGCTTATCCTCCTTCCTATCGTTCGTTGCTGATCGAGTCCGGTGCAGAGCAGTAATGAGCAATGCATTTATATAGTTCTTTATTAGCAGAGGGCGAACCAAATATTTGGTCTGCCTCGGCATCTGGGTGTAGTATTATTTAACGCGCTATTTCGCCAGTTTTGTTTGTACCTTAGGGCGCCTGAGGTACCACTGATGTACTGGCAGCTTTCACTGCCGCAGCCGGAGTGTTCTGTTAGCAGTCGATAATGTTCACTGAGGCGGAAATTTTGCCCAGCTGCAGGCAGGTAGTTTAGCTCCGTAGTGTTTGCCTCTGTTTTACGCGTTGTTGGCAGGGTCTTATCCTACCTCTTGAATTTATTTTACTTGCTCAATAATTTCAGTATTTTTCTAAGTAACGCCGCTGTAACCGTCAAATTCAGTCAACGAGCAAGGATTCTGCGACACCATCTTTTGTTTAGTCAGATGTGTGTGTACCTTTTCGTACAGTAGCGGAATGCGGAGCTCAGTTCAGTGTATTACTAACAGGCTGTTCGCAAACCGTATCGTTATATACGGACGGGTCAAAGATCCCATACGGTCCTGGACGCGCAATCTGAGACGCAATGCGACGAAATGAAGCAAAACAAAAAATGAGTAGTTACGCAAACGTCATGACATCAGAGCTTGGAAGTTACAGTGTTTGGCCAGACAAGCATGCCATTATTCGGCCAGACTCTAAATCTTTCAACTTGATTAAAACCTTAGGAAATGGAAATTGCTTTTTTCATAGCTGGATGCACAGACACGACCTCGGAATTTGTTGGATAAAAGCCATTGACAGACGTAGCTGATATTGTAGGAAGTAAAGTTATTTTCAGGGCCAAATAATAATGCAGACACGTCTCATCCGTATAGTGGATCCACGAGATAAAGAACCTGGTCAGGAGAGAGTGAGATACGCCATGATAACAATGATGCAGACCAGACCGTGGTTTCCGTAGCTTCAGCTTCGGTCGGCATGTCCTTTAGTCATTGTATGCCACCCACGTGATGTTTAGTCACGGTCCATTCAAACACCGCCTCTATCGCATCGACATCATACTGTCAATTGTGGTGAAGAGGAAGACAGAATCTTATTTTCTTTACCTGCTTATACCGGAAAGATGTATCAACGACTTTAGCAGGGAACATCAGCCATCTTAAATATTACTTGCCCTCACCAGTGGCTGTACTTCTGCCATCAAGCTACATTTTCATGAATATTACACTACTGGGCATTAAAATTGCTACACCAAGAAGAAATGCAGATGATAAACGGGTATTCATTGGACAAATATATTATACTAGAACTGACATGTGATTACATTTTCAACTATTTGGGTGCATAGATCCTGAGAAATCAGTACCCTGAACAACCACATGTGCCCGTAATAACGGTCTTGATACGCCTGGGCATTGAATCAAACAGAGCTTGGATGGCGCGTACAGGTACAGCTGCCCATGCAGCTTCAACACGATACCACAGTTCATCAAGAGAAGTGACTGGCGTATTGTGACTAGCCAGTTGCTCGACCACCATTGACCAGACGTCTTCAATTGGTGAGAGATCTGGAGAATGTGTTGGCCAGGGCAGTAGTCGAAACTTTCTTTATCCAGAAAGGAACGTACACGACCTGCAACATGCGGTCATGCATTATCCTGCTGAAATGTAGCGTTTCGCGGGATCGAATGAAGGGTAGAGCCACGGGTCGTAACACATCTGAAACGTAACGTCCACTGTTCAAAGTGCCGTCAATGCGAACAAGAGGTGACCGAGACGTGTAACCAATGGTACCCCATACCATCACGCCAGGTGATACGCCAGTAAGGCGCTGACGTATACACGCTTCCATTGTGCGTTCACCGCGATGTTGCCAAACACGGATGCGACCATCATGATGCTGTAAACAGAACCTGGATTCATCCGAAAAAGTGACGTTTTGCCATTCGTGCACCCAGGTTCGTCGTTGAGTGCACCATCGCAGCCGCTCCAGCGTCAAGGATAACCGCAGCCATGGTCTCCGAGCTTATAGTCCATGCAGCTGCAAATGTCGCCGAACTGTTCGTGCAGATGGTTGTTGTCTGGCAAACGTCCCCATCTGCTGGCTCAGGGATCGAGACGTGGCTGCACGATCCGCTACTGCCATGCAGATAAGATGCCTGTCGTCTCGACTGCTAGTGATACGAGGCCGTTGGGATCCAGCACGGCTTTCCGTATTACCCTCCTGAACCCACCGATTCCATATTCTGCTAATAGTCATTCGATCTCGAACAACGCGAGCAGCAATGTCGCGACACGATAAACCGCAATCGCGATAGGCTACAATCCGACCTCTATCAAAGTCGGAAACGTGATGGTACGCATTTCCCCTCTTTACACGAGGCATCACAACAACGTTTCACCAGACAACGCCGGTCAACTGCTGTTTGCGTATGAGGAGTCGGTTGGAAACTTTCCTCATGTCAGCACGTTGTAGGTGTCGCCACCGGCGCCAACTTTGTGTGAATGCTCTGAAAAGCTAATCTTTTGCATATCGAAATTACGAGAGAGCACATTCCGGGAAGAGATGGGCAACATATTACTACCGCCCACATATATCTCGCGTAATGATCACAACGAAAAGATCCGAGAAATTAGAGCAAATACGGAGACTTACAAGCAGTCGTTCTTCCCACGCACAATTCGTGAATGGAACAGGGAAGGGGGGATCAGATAGTGGTACAATAAGTACCCTCCGCCACACACCGTAAGGTGGCTCGCGGAGTATAGATGTAGATGTAGATGTAGATCATAGTATGTTCTTCCTGTCGGTTAAATTTCGCGTCTGTAGCACGTTATCTTCGTGGTGTAGCGATTTTAGTGGCCAGTAGTGTATATTGTACATATTTGCAATGGAAGCGAAAGTAGAATTAGAACATACATTTACGGATTACAGGACAATGATTTTAGTGGTGGAATCTTAGTCTAATAGCATTTGTTGCCACCCTTCGTGTGAAGATACTGTAATTACTTCTAAGATTGTTTCGTTTCGCCTTAACATACGCCGCCGGAAAAAACATAAGTACACCATTGCAGAGGCTTCCAGTCCAAGATTTATTGCTGCAACAGTGCATATGGAGTACATGAAATGATTACTTTTACAGATCAACAGCACAATTGGTTCTGAGGTACCAGGTGTCGATAAGTTTTTTTTTTTTTTTTGTCATCGCGGCCCGCCACGAATTCCTTTCCTGTGCTAACCTCTTCATCTCAGAGTAGCACTTGAAACCTACGTCCTAAATTATTTGCTTGACGTATTCCAATCTCTGTCTTCCTCTACAGTTTTTGCCCTCTACAGCTCCCTCTAGTGCCATGGAAGTCATTCCCTCATGTCTTAGCAGATGTCCTATCATCCTGCCCCTTCTCCTTATCAGTGTTTTCCACATATTCCTTTCCTCTCCGATTCTGCGTAGAACCTCCTCATTCCTTACCTTATCAGTCCACCTAATTTTCAACATTCGTCTATAGCACCACATCTCAAATGCTTCGATTCTCTTCTGTTCCGGTTTTCCCACAGTCCATGTTTCACTACCATACAATGCTGTACTCCAGACGTACATCCTCAGAAATTTCTTCCTCAAATTAAGGCCGGTATTTGATATTAGTAGACTTCTCTTGGCCAGAAATGCCTTTTTTGCCATAGCGAGTCTGCTTTTGATGTCCTCCTTGCTCCGTCCGTCATTGGTTATTTTACTGCCTAGGTAGCAGAATCCCTTAACTTCATTGACTTCGTCACCATCAATCCTGATGTTAAGTTTCTCGCTTTTCTCATTTCTACTACTTCTCATTACCTTCGTCTTTCTCCGATTTAATCTCAAACCATACTGTGTACTCATTAGACTCTTCATTCCGTTTAGCAGATCATTAAATTCTTCTTCACTTTCACTCAGGATAGCAATGTCATCAGCGAATCGTATCATTGATATCCTTTTACCTTGTATTTTAATTCCACTCCTGAACCTTTCTTTTATTTCCATCATTGCTTCCTCGATGTACAGATTGAAGAGTAGGGGCGAAAGGCTACAACCTTGTCTTACACCCTTCTTAATACGAGCACTTCGTTCTTGATCGTCCACTCTTATTATTCCCTCTTGGTTGTTGTACATATTGTATATGACCCGTCTCTCCCTATAGATTACCCCTACTTTTTTCAGAATCTCGAACAGCTTGCACCATTTTATATTGTCGAACGCTTTTTCCAGGTCGACAAATCCTATGAAAGTGTCTTGATTTTTCTTTAGCCTTGCTTCCATTATTAGCCGTAACGTCAGAATTGCCTCTCTCGTCCCTTTACTTTTCCTAAAGCCTAACTGATCGTCACCTAGCGCATTCTCAATTTTCTTTTCCATTCTTCTGTATATTATTCTTGTAAGCAGCTTCGATGCATGAGCTGTTAAGCTGATTGTGCGATAATTCTCTCACTTGTCAGCTCTTGCCGTCTTGGGAATTGTGTGGATGATTCTTTTCCGAAAGTCAGATGGTATATCGTGAGACTCATATATTCTACACACCAACGTGAATAGTCGTTTTGTTGCCACTTCCCCCAATGATTTTAGAAATTCTGATGGAATGTTATTTATCCCTTCTGCCTTATTTGACCGTAAGTCCTCCAAAGCTCTTTTAAATTCCGATTCTAATTCGGGATCCCCTATCTCTTCTAAATCGACTCCTGTTTCTTCTTCTATCACATCAGACAAATCTTCACCCTCATAGAGGCTTTCAATGTATTCTTTCCACCTATCTGCTCTCTCCTCTGCATTTAACAGTGGAATTCCCGTTGCACACTTAATGTTACCACCGTTGCTTTTAATGTCACCAAAGGTTGTTTTGACTTTCCTGTATACTGAGTCTGTCCTTCCGACAATCGTATCTTTTTTGATTTCTTCACATTTTTCCTAGAGCCATTTCGTCTTAGCTTCCCTGCACTTCCTATTTATTTCATTCCTCAGCGACTTGTATTTCTGTATTCCTGATTTTCCCGGAACATGTTTGTACTTCCTCCTTTCATCAATCAACTGAAGTATTTCTTCTGTTACCCATGGTTTCTTCGCAGCTACCTTCTTTGTACCTATGTTTTCCTTCCCAACTTCTGTGATGGCCCTTTTTAGAGATGTCCATTCCTCTTCAACTGTACTGCCTACTGCGCTATTCCTTATTGCTGTATCTATAGCGTTAGAGAACTTCAAACGTATCTCGTCATTCCTTAGTACTTCCGTATCCCACTTCTTTGCGTATTGATTCTTCCTGACTAATGTCTTCAGCCTACTCTTCATCACTACTATATTGTGATCTGAGTCTATATCTGCTCCTGGGTACGCATTACAATCCAGTATCTGATTTCCGAATCTCTGTCTGACCATGATGTAATCTAATTGAAATCTTCCCGTATCCCACGGCCTTTTCCAAGTATACTTCCTCCTCTTGTGATTCTTGAACAGGGTATTCGCTATTACTAGCTGAAACTTGTTACAGAACTCAATTAGTCTTTCATTCCTTGTCCCAAGCCCATATTCTGCTGTAACCTTTTCTTCTACTCCTTCCCCTACAGCTGCATTCCAGTCGCCCATGACTATTAGATTTTCGTCTCCCTTTACATACTGCATTACCCTTTCAATATCCTCATACACTTTCTCTATCTGTTCATCTTCAGCTTGCGACGTCGGCATGTGTACCTGAACTATCGTTGTCGGTGTCGGTCTGTTGTCGATTCTGATTAGAACAACCCGGTCACTGAACTGTTCACAGTAACACACTCTCTGCCCTACCTTCCTATTTATAACGAATCCTACACCTGTTATACCATTTTCTGCTGCTGTTGGTATTACCCGATACTCATCTGACCAGAAATCCTTGTCTTCCTTCCACTTCACTTCACTGACCCCTACTATATCTAGATTGAGCCTTTGCATTTCCCTTTTCAGATTTTCTAGTTTCCCTACCACTTTCAAGCTTCTGACATTCCACGCCCCGACTCGTAGAACGTTATCCTTTCGTTGATTATTCAATCTTTTTCTCATGGTAACCTCCCCCTTGGCAGTCCCCTACCAGAGATCCGAATGGGGGACTATTCCGGAATCTTTTGCCAATGGAGAGATCATCATGACACTTCTTCAAATAAAGGCCACATATCCTGTGGATACACGTTACGTGTCTTTAATGCAGTGGTTTCCATAGCCTTCTGCATCCTAATGTCGTTGATCATTTCTGATTCTTCCGCCTTTAGGTGCAATTTCCCACCCCTAGGACAAGAGAGTGCCCTGAACCTCTATCCGCTCCTCCGCCCTCTTTGACAAGGCCGTTGGCAGAATGAGGCTGACTTCTTATGCCGGAAGTCTTCGGCCGCCAATGCTGATTATTTATCAAAATTTAGGCAGTGGGGGGGATCGAACCCGAGACCGAAGGCGGTTTGATTATGAATCAAAGACGCTACCCCTAGACCACGGACAATAAATGATGAAGCACCTATATTCGTACGTGGTTTAGCCCACACGGCTGGTGTCAAGTTCATCGTACAGATGGCGAATACTGTCCTGGGATGTGTCATTCCACTCCTGCTCGACTTGTTCACGTCGTTCTGTAAGAGTTGTTGGTTGACGAGTCGCACGAGCCACTTCTCGTTCCATCACATACCACACGTGCTCGACTGCATTCATGTCAAGTGGTCGTACTGTGCAGAGAAGTTGCTGCACGTCTTGCGGATCACGTTGAGTTTCACCGTCAGTGTATGGGCGAGCTGTATCCCGTTGGAAAATCGTACTATCTTCCTGTTGCAAGAACACCCCGCACGTACCGAGCGCATCGCTTGCGTGCAGGCAGAATCTCCTCCTATCCCTGATTACTGAGAGTCGCCTTTCCATCTTCCAAGTGATCCCTTGACGGCATGTGGAGCTGTGCAAGGTACTGCTGTGGCGTGAGGGGAAGGCTAATAACCTATTAGGAACAGTTCGTGTTGACACGTCTGGGCTCACAAGCCCTCTTACCTGCGCTGTGGTAGCTGTACGATCTGCCATAGTTGCCCTCGCAACACGACGATCCTGGTGGCGTCTGTGCAGTATGGACGTTCAGAACGCCGTCTACGGGTGTGAGAATGTTCACGTGACTACATATACGAGCATCGTTGCTCAGCTGGCGCAGAAAATCTTGTGTGGCAGTTCTCCGAAAGTACCATATCTCCACTGAGAAGATCAAAATCTGACCACTTTCCAACTCGCTCAGTTGGCTGTAGAGAGCACGAGTGCCTCTCCGTGGCATGGTTGCCTGCTTGGTTCACACGTTTGCAGCACACTGGGCCTTCTGGCTGTGAGCATCCTCTAAGAGTGTAGACACAGATGGCGCACTGGTAACTGTGCAACTGTGCTGTCTGTTTTTAGACGGCGTCGGAAACATTATCAGTACATCTGCTATCCCACAGGTGACATAATCCTTTATCGGACCAAAGCTGTCTTCGTCTTTGCAGGTATACTAATTTTATTTCCGGCAAAGTATCACGATGTATTATGTGTATAGGGGACCGATTGGGTTCCCAATACATGTGCTGTGTATATTCATACAGAACATAGCTTTTCGCCTCTGCCTATTTACATCCGCCCCCACGTTTAACCGACAGAAGACAACACGGAGGTTACAGATAAAGAAATTGAAAAAATTGTAATCATAAGCCTTTGAGGAATAGTGAAATGAAAAAAAAAAGTGGAAACAGAAGGGGGCAGGGCGCGTTAGCAAACGCTCGATAAGGACAGAGGATGTAGTGGACTGATTCGTGTTCAGGAAACTCTCCTGGCTTTTGATGTACAGGGTGTTTCAAAAATGACCGGTATATTTGAAACGGCAATAAAAACTAAACGAGCAGCGATAGAAATACACCGTTTGTTGCAATATGCTTGGGACAACGGTACATTTTCAGGCGGACAAACTTTCAAAATTACAGTAGTTACAATTTTCAACAACAGATGGCGCTGCAAGTGATGTGAAAGATACAGAAGACAACGCAGTCTGTCGGTGCGCCATTCTGTACGTCGTCTTTCTGCTGTAAGCGTGTGCTGTTCACAACGTGCAAGTGTGCTGTAGACAACATGGTTTATTCCTTAGAACAGAGGATTTTTCTGGTGTTGGAATTCCACCGCCTAGAACACAGTGTTGTTGCAACAAGACGAAGTTTTCAACGGAGGTTTAATGTAACCAAAGGACCGAAAAGCGATACAATAAAGGATCTGTTTGAAAAATTTCAACGGACTGGGAACGTGACGGATGAACGTGCTGGAAAGGTAGGGCGACCGGGTATGGCAACCACAGAGGGCAACGCACAGCTAGTGCAGCAGGTGATCCAACAGCGGCCTCGGGTTTCCGTTCGCCGTGTTGCAGCTGCGGTCCAAATGACGCCAACGTCCACGCATCGTCTCATGCGCCAGAGTTTACACCTCTATCCATACAAAATTCAAATGCGGCATCCCCTCAGCGCCGCTACCATTGCTGCACGAGAGACATTCGCTAACGATATAGTGCACAGGATTGATGACGGCGATATGCATGTGGGCAGCATTTGGTTTACTGAAAAAGCTTATTTTTACCTGGACGGCTTCGTCAATAAACAGAACTGGCGCATATGGGGAACCGAAAAGCCCCATGTTGCTGTCCCATCGTCCCTGCATCCTCAAAAAGTACTGGTCTGGGCCGCCATTTCTTCCAAAGGAATCATTGGCCCATTTTTCAGATCCGAAACGATTACTGCATCACGCTATCTGGACATTCTTCGTGAATTTGTGGCGGTACAAACTGCCTTAGACGACACTGCGAACACCTCGTGGTTTATGCAAGATGGTGCCCGGCCACATCGCACGGCCGACGTCTTTAATTTCCTGAATGGATATTTCGATGATCGTGTGATTGCTTTGGGCTATCCGAAACATACAGGAGGCGGCGTGGATTGGCCTCCCTATTCACCAGACATGAACCCCTGTGACTTCTTTCTGTGGGGACACTTGAAAGACCAGGTGTACCGCCAGAATCCAGAAACAATTGAACAGCTGAAGCAGTACATCTCATCTGCATGTGAAGCCATTCCGCCAGACACGTTGTCAAAGGTTTCGGGTAATTTCATTCAGAGACTACGCCATATTATTGCTGCGCATGGTGGATATGTGGAAAATATCGTACTATAGAGTTCTCCAGACCGCAGCGCCATCTGTTGTTGAAAATTGTAACTACTGTAATTTCGAAAGTTTGTCTGCCTGAAAATGTACTGTTGTCCCAAGCATATTGCAACAAACGGTGTATTTCTATCGCTGCTCGTTTAGTTTGTATTGCCGTTTCAAATATACCGGTCATTTTTGAAACACCCTGTAGATAATGCAGGGAAACACATAGGCTTCAATCAAAACTGCCGGGCGGAGAATCGCACTTGATTCCTCCGCATGGAGAATTTACCGACTGAATTATCTTAAGATCAAACTCTGGAACTTGGTTTAAGTTCTGAAGTACGAGTAAAAATGGTTCAAATGGCTCTGAGCACTATGTGACTCGACTTCAGAGGTCATCAGTCCCCTAGAACTTAGAACTACTTAAAGCTAACTAACCTACGGACATCACACACATCCATGCCCGAGGCAGGATTCAGACCTGCGACCGTAGCGGTCGCGCGGGTCCAGACTGTAGCACCTAGAACCGCTCGGCCACCCCGGCCGCCAGTACGAGTAACATCATCATTGTGATTGATTGTTAAAGTTACTTCTTTATAAATTCGCTATTACAATTTTAACGGTTTAGCCATTTTCAAGTGAAATATAATGAACGTGTCGTGCTTCATCTAACGTAAAAATATGAAAAGTGTCGAACATGTATATATGCTGTCATATTCATATGCTGACTACTTATCGGCATCTTTTGCAAACGCAACACCAAAAACTGCAAATGACCTGCATGATGGTATCTGAGGCTGTTTAGTGTTTCCTGAGTAGATGTTTTTAACTGTCAAAGGCATCGATGATGTCAAGACATATTACGACTTCGTTTTAGTGTTGTGTTGCGCCTACGTTTAATGTAGGTTGTGATAGGAACAGTGGAACTGAATAAGTAATTCCTATAAAGCCAGTCTTACCTTTTGTCGTACACCTTGATTATAATGTGGATATTTCACCCTACAACAGCACAACAACGCAAAGTTGTTTGTGTCGAGTACTACCTGCTTACGTTTCTTTCCAGGTAAGTGAGAGGAGACGGATGTGTGGCCAGACGGATCCGGTACGCAAGCTTCCTTTCTACATTTGTGCTCACCACGACGACGCAAACTATGGCTGTGAGTACCAACCTTTTGTTAGAAACCGTTATTGGAGAAAGAGAGCGTTGTTTGACAGTAGCTAGTTTTCTTCTATGCGAGAAATTTGTGTTCTTCCAGGACGGTTGTAAATTTCTAGTTCAGAATATGCCTCACCTTACTGTAACATGTGGACGTTTTCTTACCATTCTTAAAAAAATTATGTGACTTGCGGCCTTCATATGGTACAGAACTGTCAGCTGGACGGGACATTCTCGATCAAAATAATCTTCGGAAGAGATAACATGTTCGACATATAATATAAAAGAAATTGCGTCATATTATAAAGCGTCTTGTGCGTTTTGAGGAGTTTTAGTTCTTTTGCACTGCTAAGACAGCGAGAAATTCTAACTTATTTGTCGCAAAAATGTTCAAATTATTTTGCTCAGTTCATCACCACAGCTTTTAAGGTAAATGAGACAGGAAAACCCCAGTTCAAATAACTTCGCAAGTAAAACGTGAAGTAAGTTGCCTGTGTGAGAAGTTGATCAGTCAAGCTCTGCACCTGTTTAAAATTGACAGCGTTACTGAAAGTACCACAAATGTGACGACGGAGCGAGGTAAAAAAGTCGAGTAATATCTACTCGATGCGAGGACGACATGTGATTCATGGAGGCAAAGAAGTGCTTCCGACTGTGGTGCTGGTCTTGAGATGGGTGATACTCGTGGCAAATATAGCGCCACACGTTACCGTGGTGCCGGCTGAGGATCCCGGCGTGTTTTGCACACAATCCAGCTTGCTATGTGCCGTTGTGATGCCGTCTCGCTCTCCGAAGGGTCTGTCTGTTGCCGAGCCGGAGCACAGGCAACTTGCAGACCATGTCTGTTCAGCGGGTAGCAGAGGTCGCAGGCGATGGGATTTATGTCACTCATTTAACAGTCTAGTAGAAACGGCGGCGTAATCAAAATTTGTCACTCAGAAGAAGTCAACTGATTTTACCTGTC
Organism: Schistocerca serialis cubense; assembly: GCF_023864345.2. NCBI lineage: Eukaryota > Metazoa > Arthropoda > Insecta > Orthoptera > Acrididae > Schistocerca > Schistocerca serialis. Next base: position 45,146,533 of record NC_064649.1, on the reverse strand, counting down.
ACGTGTAAGACGTTAAGTTCCAGGTTAAGTAAATGGTACATCAGGTTGTATAAATATACACTACTGGCCATTAAAATTGCTACACCAAGAAGAAATGCAGATAATAAACGGGTATTCATGGGACAAATATATTATACTAGAACTGACATGTGATTACATTTTCACGCAATTTGGGTGCATAGATCCTGAGAAATCAGTACCCAGAACAACCACCTCTGGCTGTAATAACGGCCTTGATACGCCTGGGCATTGAGTCGAACAGAGTTTGGATGGCGTGTACAGGTACAGCTGCCCATGCAGCTTCAACACGATACCACAGTTAATCAAGAGTAGTGACTGGCGTATTGTGACGAGCCAGTTACTCGGCCATCATTGACCAGACGTTTTCAGTTGGGGAGAGATCAGGAGAATGTGCTGGTCAGAGCAGCAGTCGAACATTTTCTGTATCCAGAAAGGGCCGAACAGACCTGCAAGATGCGGTCGTGCATTATGCGGCTGAAATGTAGGGTTTCGCAGGGATCGAATGAAGGGTAGAGCCACGGGTCGTAACACTTCTGAAATGTAACGTCCACTGTTCAAAGTGCCGTCAGTGCGAACAAGAGGTGACCGAGACGTATAACCAATGGCACCCCATTCCACTACGCCGGGTGATACGCCAGTATGGCGATGACGAATACACGCTTCCAATGTGCGTTCACCGCGATGTCGACAAACACGGATGCGACCATCATGATGCTGTAAACAGAACCTGTATTCATCGGAAAAAATGCTTTGCAATTCGTGCACTCAGGTTCGTCATTGAGTACACCATCGCAGGCGCTCCTGTCTGTGATGCAGCGTCAACGGTAACCGTAGCCATGGTCTCCGAGCTGATGGTCCATGGTGCTGCAAACGTCGTCGAACTGTTCGTGCAGATGGTTGTTGTCTTGCAAACGTCCTCATCTGTTGAATCAGGGATCGAGACGTGGCTGCACGATACGTTACAGCCATGCAGATAACATGCCTGTCATCTCGACTGCAAGTGATACGAGGCCATAGGGATCCAGCACGGCGCCCTGTATTACCCTCCTGAACCCACCGATTCCATACTCTGCTAACAGTCATTGGATCTCGACCAACGCGAGCAGCAGTGTCGCGATACGATAAACCGCAGTCACGATAGGCTACAATCCGACCCTTATCAAAGTCGGAAACGTGATGGTACGCATTTCTCCTCCTTATACGAGGCATCACAGCAACGTTTCACCAGGCAACGCTGGTCAGCTGCTGTTTGTGTATGAGACATCGGTTGGAAACTTTCCTCATGTCACCACTTTGTAAGTGTCGCCACCGGCGCGAACCTTGTGTGAATGCTCTGAAAAGCTAATCATTTGCATATCACAGCGTCGTCTTCCTGACGGTTAAATTTCGCTTCTGTAGCACGTCATCTTCATGGTGTAGCAATTTTAATGGCCAGTAGTGCATATGGGCTGTTTGTTTTAATTTCAGACAACTAAGTATCTGGAAAGCGATGCAGCGTACGAATGAAATGTCCCAGGTGAAAAGTTAATATTAATAAAGGGGCCATCTGCCTGTACCACAACTGGGCACCTTGTAATCAACCCACCTTCTTGGGCGGGATCAACTCTGCATTTTCAAAGGTGAGCCCCCGCCCCCTTTCGATTTTTGTTGCATATTCGGATTCTACGCCAAGAAACCATTGTTTCCCTTCGTGCTAGATAGCGTTGCATAAGACAAATATCAAGTGTGCCTGTTTTTGCAATTAAGGATCTACGCATTTTATTCTGCATTTCATTTACAATGTAAATGTAAACCCTTATGCTCTAACGTTTGATACTGATGTACAAACGTTACTTCAGTGTCTCAAATGTGATTCCACAGAGAAAATAATATGGCTAAACACTGGCATCTTGGCAGATAAGCTACTAGTATGGTAACGTAGTTTTGGTGAGTCCCCAAACCATCGGAATGCTTGGTTTCCGTGGCCACCTTCGACTATGGGGTGTGGGCAGCCACCGTAACTGTCGCGGTGGTCGCTACGCGGCTATTGGCGTAATACAAACAACAACAATTATAATACGACAAAATGTGCATGAACTGATAGTAACAGGCGCAACTGCCATGGATACTGAACGAAACCAGGCACCTCCGTGTTATGCCGCGAGCATACTCACCAACATCGCCGGCCGGAGTGGCCGAGCGGTTCTAGGCGCTTCAGTCTGGAACCGCCTCTGGCATGGATATGTGTCATGTCCTTAGGTTAGTTAGGTTTAAGTAGTTCTAAGTTCTAGGGGACTGATGACCTCAGCCATTTGTCTCAGAGCCATTTGAACCATACTCACCAGCATCAAGCACCAGAATAGTGACAGAGAAGCACCCGAATGGTAAGGGGCAAAGGGACTCACCGAAATCAAACGTCCCAATGGTCAGAGCTCACCGAAATCGAGCACATAAACGTGAGAGACAAGTGAACACACCGAAATCAAGAGCACCAATTGTGAGATGCAAGGGGACTCACCGATATCAGGCATCCCCATGGGATTAGAAAACTATTACATTCTTTTCGTTGTTCCTGTATCACACTAAACGTACTTTCTAACCAGACTCTGAAACAGCTTACAATGTTGTGCTGTACAGTCACACTTGCAACACTAAAGTAAATTTTGAACATGAATATTAACGTGATGAATGTCCAGGGATTTTCTTTATTTTGCAATGATAATAGTTACTTGCTTGTACATGTTAATGCACAGTTTGCTGACTTGGACACAGGGGGCGGGGGGGGGGGGGGGGGGTGAGGCAGACCCGGATCGAGTCCGCGCAGCAGATTAACGATCGTAGTCTTTTTAGGCGGTTTCCCACGCTCGTTTAATTAAATGCTTGGTTGGCCCCCAAATTTACCTAAAAAAATACGACACACATAAAGTTAAAATCCGATAATACGCATATCATAGTTCACGTAATTCGCAGACAGAGGGTGCATATGACTTTTGTTTAACTGACGATTGTGGCAACAAATGCGCTGCCAAGCATAAAATAGAGAGGAAATAAAGTGTTCCGAGCCGCGCGGGATTAGCCGAGTGGTCTTGGGCGCTGCAATCATGGACTGTGCAGCTGGTGCCGGCGGAGGTTCGAGTCCTCCCTCGGGCATGGGTGTGTGTGTTTCACTTTAGGATAATTTAGGTTGTGTGTAAGCTTAAGGACTGATGACCTTAGCAGTTAAGTCCCATAACATTTCACACACATTTGAACATTTTTGAAGTGTTCCGAATCGTGAAAAACCATGGACGCTGTTCGGAGGGATAAATGCTAGAAAGGAGAATGCTGACAGCAATAGGGGATCAGTATTTCACGGTGGTTAATCTCTTGCTCTAAGTTGCTTGCTGATCGCGACACCGCCCAGAATTTGTCACCTTGTAATCGTGGGGAGTACGGTTGTGGTGGCTGAAGATCTTTTCGTGTCTCAAGCACATTCTTCTGACCGGCGTTACTGTAAGTGTTTCAAGCAATGGGGCATTGTTACTTGGAGGAGTAGAAATGATAGAGTTTTTACCATCACTTCCAAAAAAAATAAAATTATGTAATGAATTTTGTCTTTGTTTGCATTTACAAGTCTGCTGTCCTAGTACACACAGAAATCTTTGCGCCGCAGTAGGAGGCGGAACACTTGGTCGTATGAAACCACTCACAACGTGATGCATTTTCCTTAACCATCACTGCACTTGTTTACTGTAAGGTCACTGCGTGTTTCCGGTTGACCACGGGCGGCCAATTGCAATAATATCATGGTCGGATGGCAGTGTAGCACACCACCAAAGGAGCCAAATGGCACAGCCCATTCATAAAGAGAAATTAGTTTCCGATATGTGAAGGTGAACAGCGCTCGACAGTCCATGCTGAGTTACTGGAAGTGTTCTCCAGTAATGCGTAGCGTCGTTTACTGATTGCCTAATATCGACTGGGCCGCGTCAGCGCTCTGTGTACCATCCACCGCTGTGGCCTGCCGCGCGCCTGTTGCTCTGCGAGAGCTGTCCTTCCGCAAAGCCGTCACAGCTGGCAGCAAAGACGCTGCAAGTCGGGGTACCCGTCTTCTGTATTCATACTGTCGGGCCGCTTGGCTATTTCTATAGCCTGTCTAATCTTCCTCCTCAAACTAAACTGCTGTTTCCCTAGTACGCAGGCGTCACCCTCACATCCAATGACAGCACTCCTCCATAATACTAGTGCTCATTCAGCAGTTACCAATACACCCTGAGGAAGGCGCCTTGCCACAGTCCCCGAAACATCGGAATTTTGCAGATGACCACGCGGCCTCAAACCCAGATGAATTTTATTGACTGAGTACGGCCGCGGAGGTCCACGTTTACATTTGACGTTATAGTGTCCGAATGGTTCAAATGGCTCTGAGCGCTATGGGACTTAACTGCTGAGGTCATCAGTCCCCTAGAACTTAGAACTACTTAAACCTAACCTAAGGACACCACACACATCCATGCCCGAGGCAGGATACGAACCTGCGACCGTAGCGGTCGCGCGGTTCCAGACTGTAGCACCTAGAACCGCTCGGCCACCCTGGGTGGCTATAGTGTCCAGTTGCATGAAAGATGTCGGTGAGAAATCCCGCCGGGTGTGAGCCAAGATCCGCTTCCTATTAACGGAAAGAATAACATTTATCGAAATCTTTTCGTGAATCAAAACTGTTTACGGCGAAGGTGTTATGAATAGAACGAGTATGTTAAGGTGGTGTTGGGAGTTTAGTGGAGGGCGTAACAAACGCTCATGACGAACAGGAGTAGAAGACCTTCCATTTTGATTGATGGTTGTTGCAAAAAAATGAGAAAATTGTCTGTGAAGGCTGCCTATTGAAAGTCGATGAAATTTTTCCAGGTTTCTACAACTTTCCGAATCTCTGTTATACGAGACATTCCCAGAAACGCTGGGGTACTTGAAACCGTGCGCAAGATTGGCTTCTAAACATCTGATAAAACAACGCAAGGAAAATTGGATCAATAACTCCCGCGAGTCTACCGTGATTTGGTATGAAATGTGCGTGGCTCATTTCACGCCTGAGGCAAAAATAAAGTCGCCAGAGTGGTGTCACATCAATTCCCCACCTGTCAAAAAATTCAAAACCACAATTTCGGCCAAAAAAATTATACCTCATCTGTTTTTGGAAAGAAAAGGCATAGATTTTGTCGACTTTTGCCTCGGGGGAAACAAATTACAATGATATTATGAGGCACATAATAAAACTCAAAAGGAGCATTCATGACAAAAATACCGACTAAAGGAGTGTGCTTGTTGCACGACAACACCTGTTGTCACACAGCCTTAGCCACCAAGGTGCTGTTGAACTCGTTTGGTTTATATATTGTGAAGCAAGCCACCCTCCCCCGTCCCCCGATATTCCCTTGCTTTGGCCAGTTCAAATTATCATCTCTTCACCTCCCTCAAGACACACATGAGTGGAATTAAAGCTTCGACCGACAATCAGGTGCAGAAACAGGTTCCAAAATGGAGGGAGGAAGCTGGTGGGAGAGTTCTTCAAGGTGGGCATAAAGAAACTTGTGTTATGACTAACCAAATGCACTGGACTGGATGGCGATTATGTGGACAAATAGTCAACAAGCGTATTTTTTAAAAAATAATATAAAAATTTGGCACACTTACTTCCTTGACCTGGATCGTACACCATGCAGGTTGCAGCAAGCTTAGCCCCTAAAGCTCAGGCGGCATGGGACTTTGCAAACCCGAAACTCAGCAGCCAGGCCAGCAGAGGGCATCAACTGCGCCCTGTGGCCAGGAAACCATGCGGCGTCCACAGGGACGATAGAGCTCGCAGAGAAGCCGCACCTCTTCGTGCATCCGCCGTGTCACGGGCCGAAGAAAGAAACGCAAGTGTCCGTCCATGAGTCATGTATTTAGGCCGTCACAGCCACCGGCATGAAGATCTTCAGTGCCACACCAAAGATTCAGCCGCCGCGGCCGTGGTCCATGACCCTGAGACTATGAAGAATTCAGCGACGAGCCATCTGGGGCATGGTATTATTTGTACTGTTTTTCTACTGTGCGGCAAGACAGAGTCAGATTTAAAGTTTTCTATCCTTGTAAGGATTACAAATTTTCGCTGTTGTTGGACACTTGATGCTTCAGCAAGTGAAGTACCTATATACCTTCTCATTGGATTCACAGAAATATACACTACTGGCCACTAAAATTGCTACACCACGAAGATGACGTGCTACAGACGCGAAATGTATCTGACAGGAAGAAGATGATGTGATATGCAAATGATTAGCTTTTCACAGCATTCACACAAGGTTGGCGCCGGTGGCGACACCTACAACTTGCTGACATGAGGAAAGTTTCCAACCGATTACTCATACACAAACATCAGTTGACCGGCGTTGGCTGGTGAAACGTTGTTGTGATGCCTCGTGTAAGGAGGAGAAATGCGCACCATCACGTTTCCGACTTTGATAAAGGTCGGATTGTAGCCTATCGTGTTTGCGGTTTATCGTATCGCGACATTGCTGTTCGCGTTGGTCGAGATCCAATGACTGTTAGCAGAGTATGGAATCGGTGGGTTCAAGAGGGTAATACGGAACGCCGTGCTGCATCCCAACGACCTCGCATCACTAGCAGTCGAGATGACAGGCATCTTATCCGCATGGCTGTAACGGATCGTGCAGCTACGTCTCGATCCTTGAGTCAAAAGATGGGGACGTTTGCAGAGTCAAAAGATGGGGACGTTTGCAGGACGACAACCATCTGCACGAACAGTTCGACGATGTTTGTAGCAGCATGGACTATCAGCTCGGAGACAATGGCTGCGGTTACCCTTGACGCTGATTCACAGACTGGAGCGCCTGCGATGGTGTACTCGACGAACCTGGGTGCACCAATGGCAAAACGTCACTTTTTCGGATGAATCCAGGTTCTGTTTACAGCATCATGATGGTCGCATTCGTGTTTGGCTACATCGCGGTGAACGCACACTGGAAGCGTGTATTCGTCATCACCATACTGGCGTATCACCCAGCGTGATAGTATGGGGTTCCGTCTCGGTCACCTCTTGTTCGCATTGACGGCACTTTGAATAGTGGACGTGACATTTCAGATGTGTTACGACTCGTGCCTCTACCCTTCATTCGATCCCTGCGAAACCCTACATTTCAGCGGGATAATGCACGACCGCATGTTGAAGGTCCTGTACGGGCCTTTCTGGATACAGAAAATGTTCGACTGCTGCCCTGGCCAGCATATTCTCCTGATCTCTCACCAATTGGAAACGTCTGGTCAATGGTGGCCGAGAAACTGGTTCGTCACAATACGCCAGTCACTACTCTTGATGAACTGTGGTATCGTGTACCTGTACACGCCATCCAACCTCTGTTTGACTCAGTGCCCAGGCGTATCAAGGCCGTTATTACCGCCAGAGGACGGGGTTCTGGGTACTGATTTCTCAGGATCTATGCACCCAAATTGCGTGAAAATGTAATCACATGTCAGTTCTAATATAATATATTTGTCCAATGGATACCCGTTTATCATCTGCATTTCTTCTTGGTGTAGAAATTTTAATGGCCTGTAGTGTAATATTTCTTAAAAGACATCATAGTCACCGTTGACTGTATAAAATATTTATTATTACGATTGCGATTTCGGCCTTAGGGCCATTTTCTACATAAGTTACTTAAACACAAAAAACACAGATATGAAGCACAGGGTGTTAATTTTTGTGTTTTTTGTGTTACTTAAAAATGGCCCTAAGGCCGAAATTTCAATCGTAATAATGAATATTTTATACAGTCAACGGAGACTATGATGTCTTTTAAGATCTGTATAAGTGTATGTTGTTTCTATAAACGGAAGTTGACTGTGCACTTGTTTACTAGACCCGAACCGAGGAACGCTTTTGTCTCTTCACGTTAAGTTCTCAATGTTGCTTTATTTGGCTACTGAAATTGATTATTTGAAGCACACTGGACTCGCATTTGGGAGTACGACGGTTCAAGGCACGCGTCAGGCTATCCTGATTTAGGTTTTCCGTGGCTTCCCTAAATCACTTCAGGCAAATTCCGGGTGGTTCCTTTGAAAAAATACGACCGACTTTCTCTCCCATTCTTCCCTAATCCGATGGGGCCGACGACTTCGCTGTTTCGTCCCCTCCTCCCAGATCATCCAACCAACCAACTGTTTACAGCTTTGTGGAACTTAATTCTTTATTTTGTGAACTTGGAACTTTAAATTAATTGGCGAAGAAAATTCATTTATTTTGCTTTTGGAGACTTCTGTACTAGTCAGACCAGGATCTCTAGAAGCGTTTTAATTGTGCTTATCAACAAGTACGTGTTATTGTGACTATCTGCCCTCTTTTGCAGATGTCTCCCTAGAACGGGACACATCATGCTTAGTAGAAAGTTTCATGCTCGTATCAAGAAAGAAAGATTAGGGATTAACGTCCCGTCGACACCGAGATAGTTACAGAGCGAGCGCTCGGGGAATGTTTCAGGGATGGGGAAAGAACCATCCCAGCATTAGCCTGGACCGTTTTAGAGAAAACAAGGAGAACCTAAATCTAGATTTCCGGACGCTGATTTGAACCTTCGTCCTACTGTATGCGAGTTCAGTGTGCTAACCGTTGCGCCACCTCGCACAGTTTCGTGGTCGCAGTTTGGTTTTTTCTAGCTGACAATTACAACTTGTGTATGCCCGGCATTGTTACACCCTGGGGGCGATCTAAATTGATATGAAAATAAAAGTAACAAACTCGAAAATGCCACCATCGCTTTAATAGAGCATATCTTCAGATTGTACCAACTTTACAATACCCTCATCATACATGACAGCCACCTGTGCTCTCCGCCACTTCTCTGCGTTCGTCTACAGCTCGAGGTCTGTGAACAGAGATGAAACTCAGGGGGGAGCCAATTACGGGCTATATCGTGGGTGATTTCCCGTCGATAACGCTGCAGCAGCATCTTCATTGCCTCTGCAGTATGCGGCCGAATATTGGCATGACAGTTGTGTTATGTGGGTTGCACGATATCAGGCGTAATCTCTCAGCAGGTCGTCATACTTGGTGGAAGACAGTATTGTTATAGGCATCTTTGCGTGCTCACAATGCACTCAGAACTGAGAGGAGCTGAGTGACACAATCGATGGACATACTAAAGACACTCACCAATACATCTGCGCAAAGCTTCAACGGATTTTCACTGCGGTTTTCATTTCGCGCCTGATAGAACATTACTTTCCGAATAGCCCTCATACGTGTAGAGAACAAGATACAGTATAGATCATACTAAAACACTTTTCAATTTGTTATATTATATTTATAGAAAGGCAATGCAGAAAGTTTTTACAATTGCAATCTCAATTTCATTATAAAAATAATCTGCACTATGCAATATCAACACTACAGTGGAACTTCTACATTGAAGAGCCAAAGAAACAGCTACAACTGCCTAATACCGTTTAGGGACGCCGCGGGCAGGGAGAAGAGCCACAACACGACCTGGCATGGACTCGACTAGTGTTTGTAGTACTGATGCAGGGAACTGACACCATGAATGTTGCAGGGCTGTCCATATATCCGTAAGAGCACGAGGGGGTACAGACCTCTTCTGAACAGCACGTTGCAAGGCATCCCAAGAAGCGTTTAAACTCAGAAGAGTGTTCTTGGAGACACTCGGTACCAATTCTACAGCTGATCAGACAGGATGCTTGCGTACGTGTTAGCTGTGACAGTCGTATCTAGATGCATCAGGGGTTTCATATCACTCCAACTGCACACGCCCCATAACATTACAGAGCCTCCACGAGCTTGAACAGTCCCCTGCTGCCTTGCAGGGTCCATGGATACATGAGGTTGTACACGTCCATCCACTCGATACAATTTGAAACGAGACTCGTTCGACCAGGCAATATATTTCCAGTCTCAATAGTTCATTGTCGGAGTAGACGGTTCTAGGCGAGGCGTAAAGCTTTGCGTCGTGCAGCCATCAAGGGTACACGAATGGACCTTCGTCTCTGAAAGACCATATCGATGGTGTGTCGTTGAATGGTTCGGACGCTGATGCTTGTTGATGGCCCAGCATTGATATCTGCAGCAGTTTGCGGAAGCGTTGCACTTCTGTCACGTTGAACGATTCTCTTCACTCGTCGTTGGTCCCGTTCTTGCAGGATCTTTTCCCAGCCACAGCGACGTCGGATATTTGATACTTTACCGGATTCCTAATATTCACGGTACGGGAAAATCCCCATTACGTCATCACACATGCGCAGACTATTACACCACGTTCAGACTCACTTAAATTTTGATAACCAACCATTGCAGCAGCAGTAGCGGATATAGCAACTGCACTAGACATTTGTGTTATACAGGCGTTGCCGACCGCAGTGCCGTGTTCTGCCTGTTTACTTATCGCTGTATTTGAATACGCAGGCTACACCCGTTTCAAATGTTCAGATGTGTGTGAATTCGTAAGGGATCAAACTGCTGAGGTCACCGGCCCCTAGACTTACGCACTACTTAGACTAACTTATCCTAAGAATAATACACACACCCAAGCCCGAGGGAGGAATCGAATCTAAGGCGGGTGGGGCCGCGCAATCCGTGACATTGCGCCTCTAACCACAAGGCCATGCCACGCTGCTATACCAGGTTCTTTGTCGCTCCAGTATAAGTGCAATGAAAGCTTCTGGGCGATGTGTAGGTAAATTTAATTAAACTGAATACACCGTAAAGAACACAAATCGGTCCACTTTGTTACATCTGAAAGTAATGTAGTCATTAGTTTCCAAAGTGGGACCTATAAGCATTACACACACCTTAGAACATGTTGTTGTTGTGATCTTCAGTCCAGAGACTGGTTTGATGCAGCTCTCCATGCTACTCTATCCTGTGCAAGCTTGCTCATCTCCCGGTACCTACTGCTACCTACATCCATCTGAATCTGTTTAGTGTATTCATCTCTTGGTCTCCCTCTACGATTTTTCCCCTTCACACTGCCCTCCAATACTAAATTGGTGATCCCTTGATGCCTCAGAATATGCACTACCAACCGGTGCCTTCTTATAGTCAAGTTGTGCCACAAATTTCTCTTCTCCCCAATTCTGTTCAATACCTCCTCATTAGTTACGTGATCTACCCATGTAATATTCAGCATTCTTCTGTAGCACCACGTTTCAAAAGCTTCTATTCTCTTCTTGTCTAAACTATTTATCATCCACGTTTCACTTCCATACATGGCTACACTCCATACAAATACTTTCAGAAACGACTTCCTGACAGAAATCTATTCTCGATGTTAACAAATTTCTCTTCTTCAGAAACGCTTTCCTTGCCATTGCTAGTGTGCATTTTACATCCTCTCTACTTCGACCATCGTGAGTAATCTAATTCCTTCAGCATCACCCGATTTAATTCGACTACTTTCCATTATCCTCGTTTTGCTTTTGTTGATGTTCATCTTATACCCTCCTTTCAAGACACTGTTCATTCCGTTCAGCTGCTCTTCCAGGTCCTTTGCTGTCTCTGGGACAATTACAATGTCATCGGCGAACCTCAAAGTTATTATTTCTTCTCCATGGATTTTAATTCCTACTCCGAATTTTTCGTTTGTTTCCTTTACTGCTTGCTCAATAGACATTGAATAACATCGGGCATAGGCTAGAACCCTGTCTCACTTCCTTCCCAACCACTGCTTCCCTTTCATACCCCTCGACTCTTACAACTGCCGGCTGGTTTCTGTACAAATTGTAAATAGCCTTTCGCTCCGTATATTTTACCCCTGCCACCTTCAGAATTTGAAAGACAGTATTCAAGTCAACATTGTCAAATGCTAGAAACGTAGGTTTGCCTTTCCTTAATCCATTTTCTAAGATAAGTCGTAGGGTCCGTATTGCCTCACGTGTTCCAACATTTCTACGGAATCCTAACTGATCTTCCCTGAGGACGGCTTCTACCAATTTTTCGATTCGTCTGTAAGGAATTCGTGTTAGTATTTTGCAGCCGTAGCTTATTAAACTGATAGTTGGGTAATTTTCAGATCTGTCAGCACCTACTTTCTTTGGGATTGGAATTATTAACTTCTTCTTGAAGTCTGAGGGTATTTCGCCTGTCTCATACATCTTGCTCACCAGATGGTTCAGTTTTGTCATGGCTGGCTCTCCCAAAGCTATCAGAAGTTCTAATGGAATACTGTCCTCGTAACTTACAGCGTGAAGTTTAGGTACTAGTTTGGCTCATGAGGTCTAGTTATAATGTGAGGGGGCAAGGTCTTCATAATAAACAATTTCAATTAGAACGTGGTCGATACACCTCTTACATCGGAAGCAGTAGCAGCGCAGCATTAAGCAAGTGCTCTGTGTACAGACAGCTGGCACCTCGACCAGGTTGCCGCCCAACGGTTCCAGAACCCTCCCAACAGGGATGTAATCAGTTACGGGGCAAACGGCTGGCGGGATTAGGTGACATGTCCGGCGAGTGACCGGCTGGAATTTACGCCGTCGCTGGCGGGATCACCAGCGCTGCCACACTCGATAGCGATCCGCCGCTGGCTTCGCGCCGTTAATGGCAGCGCTCAGCGCGTCGCCATTCGCGCCGGTGATTGCCTCGTGTCCGACATCCATTATGGCGATATTGGCATGCGCTGGCGCCAAACACCATTTGTCTCTAAACTTCCATTAACGCCTTCGCGTATTAACGTGCAGCTTTCGATCGTGTGGACCGGCGGTCCAACGTCACAAGGAATCACCTCTGCAATTTAATGTCAGTGTACTGTTTGCAGAGACGTCTCCTCCAAGTACAATACGGGTGCGTTTGAGCTAACCAAGTTTAGCATTTCTCAGAGCGTCATTAGTGATCATTGTAATGAGTTCTAGGTACAGGTCGACTAAACGAAAGCTGCACAAACTATTGTCAGTTTGTCCATATTGTGTAGTTTATCCAATATTTTAAACTGCTTTTCTTTGATTTAAAATACACCACTGGTCATTAAAATTGCTACACCGCGAAGAAATGCAGATGATAAACGGGTATTCATTGGACAAATATATTATACGACATCTGACATGAGATTACATTTTCACGCAGTTTGGGTGCATAGATCCTGAGAAATCAGTGCAACCGACTCTGGCCTTTATAACGGCCTCGATACGCCTGGGCATTGAGTCAAACAGAGCTTGGATGGCGTGTACAGATACAGCTGCTCATGAAGCTTCAACACTATACCACAGTACATCAAGAGTAGTGACTGGTGTATTGTGACGAGCCAGTTGCTCGGCCACCATTGACAAGAAGTTTTCAGTTGGTGAGAGATCAGGAGAATGTGCTGGCCAGGGCAGCAGCCGAATATTTTCTGTATCCATAAAGGCCCGTACAAGACCTGCAACATGCGGTCGTGCATTATCGTGCTGAAATGTAGGGTTTCGCAGGGATCGAATGAAGTGTAGAGCCACGGGTCGTAACACATCTGAAATGTAACGTCCACTGTTCAAAGTGCCGTCAGTGCGAACAAGAGGTGACCCAGACGTGTAACCAATGGCACCCCATACCATCACTCCGGGTGATACGCCAGTATGGCGATGACGAATACACACTTCCAATGCGCGTTCACCGCGATGTCGCCAAACACGAATGCGACCATCATTATACTGCAAACAGAACCTCGATCATCCGAAAAAATGACGTTTTGCCATTCGTGCACCCAGGTCCGTCGTTGAGTACACCATCGCAGGCGCTCCTGTCTCTGATGCAGCGTCATGGGTAACCGCAATCATAGTCTCCGAGCTGATTGTCCATTCTGCTGCAAACGTCGTCGAACTGTTCGTGCAGATGGTTGTTGTCTTGCAAACGTCACCATCTGTTGACTCAGGGATCGAGATGTGGCTCCACCATCCGTTACAGCCATGCGGATAAGATGCCTGTCATCTCGACTGCTAGTGATACGAGGCCGTTGGGATCCAGCACGGCGTTCCGTATTACCCTCCTGAATCCACCGATTCCATATTCTGCTAACAGTCATTGGATCGAGACCAACGCGAACAGCAATGTCGCGATACGATAAACCGCAATCGCGATAGGCTACAATCCGACCTTCATCAAAGTCGGAAAAGTCATGTCAGGACGCTGTAGGTGTCGCCACCGGCGCCAACCTTGTGTGAATGCTCTGAAAAGCTAATTATTTGCATATCACAGTATCTTCTCCATGTCGGTTAAATTTCGCGTCTGTAGCACATCTTTGTGGTGTAGCAATTTTAATGGCGAGTAGTGTAATACCTAGAACATAAACCTGTTAGCACCAGCCGTAGTCAAGGAGCCACATCGCTTAATTAAGACATTCAATAACGGCAGCAAATACATGTAATCCCCGATACGCCTTGCGCGGTTAAGTAGTTTTCCAGTCAGAGAGTCTCAGACTAGCGACTCTGATCGGACGACTCAACCACGGCGACCATCGATAACCAGAAAGGCACTACTGAGGCCGGGAAGCCAGCGTGCATGGCTCAGTCCGCCTGGAGATTACGTGCTTCTTCACCAGTTCCTTCATTACACCAGACGTGGATAAGGAGCACGACTTCGTAGTTCATAACGCACAACGCCTGCCTGGTGGGCCTCCTTTGGGGTACCTGGAATACAGTTTGTTGTGACCGCCATTCATTATTCGGCGGCCTGCTCCTTGCGCTCGCACCAAAATGAAACGTTGTGATCTCAAATTTATTATAAATAACCGTTTACCTTTTTCATCGCTGCCAGTGTGGCAGATTAATGTAGTTTAGAAAACCATGATGAAGAGGCCGTATAGGCAGAACCATCACTGTTTATAGTTTGTTCTCACAATAAACCGATCACGGGCTTCGCTATCACAACCATTCATGCTGTTAACATTTCATATCGCCTTGCAACATAACGCGCAGACATTTAAATGACGTTAGTTCGTTACATCTACATCTACATACATACTCCGCAATCCACCATACGGTGCGTGGCGGAGGGTACCTCGTACCACAACTAGCATCTTCTCTCCCTGTTCCACTCCCAAACAGAACGAGGGAAAAATGACTGCCTATATGCCCCTGTACGAGCCCTAATCTCTCTTATCTTATCTTTGTGGTCTTTCCGCGAAATGTAAGTTGGCGGCAGTAAAATTGTAGTGCAGTCAGCTTCAAATGCTGGTACTCTAAATTTCCTCAGTAGCGATTCCCGAAAAGAACGCCTCCTTTCCTCTAGAGACTCCCACCCGAGTTCCTGAAGCATTTCCGTAACACTCGCGTGATGATCAAACCTACCAGTAACAAACCTAGTAGCCCGCCTCTGAATTGCTTCTATGTCCTCCCTCAATCCGACCCGATAGGGATCCCAAACGCTCGAGCAGTACTCAAGAATAGGCCGTATTAGTGTTTTATAAGCGGTCTCCTTTACAGATGAACCACATCTTCCCAAAATTCTACCAATGAACCGAAGACGACTATCCGTCTTCCCCACAACTGCCATTACATGCTTGTCCCACTTCATATCGCTCTGCAATGCTACGCCCAAATATTTAATCGACGTGACTGTCTCAAGCGCTACACTACTAATGGAGTATTCAAACATTACAGGATTCTTTTTCCTATTCATCTGCATTAATTTACTTTTATCTATATCTAGGGTTAGCTGCCATTCTTTACACCAATCACGAATCCTGTCCAGCTTATTTTGTATCCTCCTACAGTCACTCAACGACGACACCTTCCCGTACACCACAGCATCATCAGTAAACAGCCGCACATTGCTATCCACCCTATCCAAAAGATCATTTATGTAGATAGAAAACAACAGCGGACCTACCACACTTCCCTGGGGCAGTCCAGATGATACCGTCACCTCCGATGAACACTCACCATCGAGGACAACGTACTGGGTTCCATTACTTAAGAAGTCTTCGAGCCACTCACATACTTGGGAACCAATCCCATATGCTCGTACCTCGGTTAGGAGTCTGCAGTGGGGCACCGAGTCAAACGCTTTCCGTAAGTCAAGGAATATGGCATCCGTCTGATACCCTTCATCCATGGTTCGCAGGATATCATGTGGAAAAAGGGCGAGTTGCGTTTCGCAGGAGCGATGCTTTCTAAAGCCGTGCTGATGCATGGACAGCAACTTCTCTGTCTCAAGGAAATTCATTATACTCGAACTGAGAATGTGTTCGAGAATCCTGCAACAAACCGATGTTAAGGATATTGGTCTGTAATTTTGAGGATCCATCCTTCTACCCTTCTTATATACCTGCGTTTTTTTCCAGTCGCTCGGGACTTTACGTTGGGCAAGAGATTCGCGACAAATGCAAGCTAAATAAGGAGCCAATGCAGTAGAGTACTCTCTGTAAAACCGAATTGGAATCCCATCAGGACCTGGCGTTAAGGTAGTAATTTGTTCATTGAGGAACATTATTAATAAAGGACTCAGTTTCTTTGATTACCTGTAATTTTTTAAGCTTTGGGAATGATTTGCAGATTTTATAGTGAACTAAATTAATAATAAAATTAATTAAACATTACAGGAACATCGTTAAGAGTGGGAGAACTGTCAGGGTAGTAAGTTGTATGAGCTACCCACAGTGAGGTTGTTTATTTCAAAACTGATGCCTTGTTTACAAAATCATTAATTATACTACCACCGTAATCAAGGAATTTACTGATCTGGGTAAATGTTGTATCCCAAGTATTCTTGAAATCTCCTTGTGGGCGCCTCTAGTTGCTGTGTCGGCACTGTTTTCGCCTCAAAAGTTAGCAGACCTGCGCGTCTCCAGGGTCACAACCGGCCGCGGGCTGCTGTGCATGTTTGAGCAGCCGCCATTGTGTCGGCCGTAATGGAAGGCGAGCATCCCCGGGGGAAGCCCCGGGCAGCGAGCGGCGGACCTCGGCGCCCCTCTGCGGCGTCTGCAGCCAGAGCGGGCCGTTCCTCCTGCCCTCTGCTGTGCAAAACAGCCCCTTGGCCTGCTCTGCTCTGACATGGCAACCGGCTGTCGAAGATGGGAGTATTGGAACTCGCGGGCATTGTGTTTGATGTGTGCTGGAACAGGACGCCAATGACGATGAAAAGTCGTCTTTGTAATTTTAAAGTCATAAAACTTTCCAAAAGCTCCATGTGTGCCGCATTCCATGTGGATGTGGCGTTTCTTACGTGGGGCAGTTCGTGGAACGATACGGCAAAATAGAGGATTTCCGGAAAAATTAAAGCGCCCAAAAGTCAATATTGTCAATGTGTTTGAAGCTTGTCATCAAGGAAAGGTGACAGTGGCCGGAGACAAGACAAGTAATCCGAATTAGCGCTGTCAGTGCCAAGCGAATGAATTTGTACGAGACGTGCGGACGGCAAAGCGGCAGCAAGTCCAACAGAAGCAAGGCTTCGTCCTCCGGATAAACCAGGACCAACAGCGAGATCTGTAAAACAGAAGCTGCCACAGGTCTTATGTTCGCGACACGCCCACGGTGCAGGAACGTTCTCCTTGGTGTGTTTACGCTGTTTCTCCTAATCAGTCCTACAACCGTCATATAACATTACTATGCTGTCCATTCCGAATACACTCCTTGTGTTTTCTATACAATCAGTTAATTGTGCCATTCTTTTTGGGTATTTGTGTTTCTCTACACATTCGTGTTTTTAGGCTCAGTCTTCATTAACATAATTCCTTCGGAATTAGTTCTTTAGAATGTAACCTGCCTATACAAATGAAGTATTCAGCAAGCTACTGTAATGTGCGGGACATAGTGCACATCATGCCACTATTATCGCTTTTATTTATGTTCCATTCGCTTATTGATTGAGAGACAAATGACTGACTGTGTATCTTGAAAGTATTCTGGATTAGTAACAGCCTGAGCTCTGAAACAAAAACCTGTGAGTGCTACCCATTCAGCACCACATTAAAGAGATTTGCATGTTCTTCAACATCTTATTAATAATGTGGACAATATGCGCAACGGAAATACTAGCATATTGGAATGACACCTTACTATATTCCAGATAATGTCTGTTAAATAACGGTCGCCAAATGGGAGAAGTAGTAGAAAGTAGAGTTCGTAAATGGAAGTCGGCTTCATAATGTATTCAAATACAAATACAACATGGAATCTTATTGCAATGTGAGTCTTGAAAAACAAAAACACGAAAAAGTAACATGGAATATTGAAGTCAATTGTATGGGACCTCGATTGACATCGTTAGGAAGACTGAAGGAAGCACAAAATCAGAGTTACTCATCTCCACAAGCGATATTTTCAAATAAACAACAGATAAAACACAATGAAGAATCATAATAAAGGGGAAGCTGCACAGGTTTTCCTGATAGGGCGTACAAATACGCATAGACAATTTCTTAGATTGGGATCGAATTTGAACCATCGTTTACTATTGGTTGATGAAGGTGAGAGAATACACAAGATTCGTCAGACAGGGAATACTGTTGAAAAAGTGCTAAATTTGTCAAGTTTCATGGGAATGGAAAGGCAAAATTCATGTTGACATCCATGCTGAACAGTTACGTGTTAAATCTCAAGTGGACTCTTGGGGGGTAAAAGCGCAGCTGTTGCTACACGTCAGGGATTAACTCCCAGTAATGATAACTTCACTGCTTGCTGAGCAGACCTTGGAAACCACCCGATGATTTGCCACCGAACTTTAGAGCAAAGCTCTTCTGTCATACACAAGGGTGACCATGGTTAGTCCTGGAATCCATTTCTTTGGTTGAGAATTTTTTTTAGCCACAAGAAAACAGTCTGCACTGCCCACTTTATGTGTATGCCCATTGTGTGTCTGATTTCGTCCCAAACTCCTTGACTTACTTCAACCCAATAAGTATCTGCGCTGTGGGTTTTGTAAGGAGCAGAGATACAGGACGCTGCACAACATGCATGTTGTGTGGAAACATTATCAGCCTCCCAAATCACCATGCTTTGCAGGGCATCCTATGTGTCAGGGACAGTAAACGGTTTTCAAGCCACTGACATGTAGGCTGACCTCCACAACAGGTATGTTGCAGCGGTAGTATCAGTCTGCTTCTTTGAACTGTTGTCCATGGGCTACATGCACAGATAAGCTTGGTTGGGGGAAGGTTGAGATGGATAGAGGGGGACAGAGAGAGAGAGAGAGAGAGAGAGAGAGCAGCCATGATGGGATGCATGGGGAGAGAGAGGGGGGGCAGGACAAAAATAGGCAGGATGAGATGGACAGAGACAGAGAAAGGGGAGAGGAGATCAGCAAATGGGGGAAGGAGCAGATGTTCAGGGAAAGGGTGAGAAGAAGATGGGCAGAGGGATGGGTGAGGAGGAAGTGGACCAAAAGAGAGGAGGAGGAGATGTGTTCTGAAGTGTTGGCAGAAGTGCCAACACCGTGTTGCTAAAGGAGGCCGAAATGCACGCGTTTAATTACACGCAGACTGGCGTGAGGTCTGGAACAGTTAAAGGATTTGAGCCTAGCAAATAAAGTACGTAGCTGTTGGAATACTTAACTTTAATCCACAATTGGTGTACATCGCTCTTGACGGTACATGTTTTCCATTTCAATATCCACTGGTAATGGCGCCTTGCTAGGTCGTAGCAAATGACGTAGCTGAAAGCTATGCTAACTATCGTCTCGGCAAATGAGAGCGTAATTGTCAGTGAACCTTTCCTAGTAAAGTCGGCTGTACAACTGGGGCGAGTGCTAGTAAGTCTCTCTAGACCTGCCGTGTGGTGGCGCTCGGTCTGCGATCACTGACAGTGGCGACACGCGGGACCGACGTATACTAACGGACCGCGGCCGATTTAAAGGCTACCACCTAGCAAGTGTGGTGTCTGGCGGTGACACCACATGTTCAATATATTTTATGTGTCAAACATGTATGGGGAGGAAGCCATGGAGAAAAGGCTAGTTTAAGAAACAAATGTAATCGAAATTATACAAATCGTGAAGTGATACGTACCACTCATATTACAACGTGCCACTGTATGCGCCCTAATCTCTTATTCTCAAGAACCCGACGCGAGATATTCGAAGGTGGCTGCACGATGGCCACACAGTCTTCTTCGAGTACAGATTTTTTTACCCAACAGGGTCCCGTGAGAACTGCGTCGTCTTTCTTCCAGCGATTCTCGTTTAACTCGGAATATTTCTGTGAAGAGTATATAGACATATTACGATTCCAAGACAGAGTTCCTCAATTCGTCTGATGTCTGTCGTCTGCCTACTTGATAAGCACGCCAAATACTGGACCACCCCTCTATAATTGTTTCTCTAACGTCTTGTAATTGACTTCTTTTACCGCATGTGCCGCATTTTCCCAGAACCCTTCCAACAAATGTGAAGTTTTCCATTCGCATCCTCTAATGCCAGTTTTGCATGATAGTTCCATTTCATTATCGCTTCGTGAGTATTACCTGATAATGATGTGATGTGCTCAGGATGTTCACAACTAATCTTATAATCGGGTATTATGGAGTTCTTTCTGTTCGATATGATCACTGTCTGCAGACAATTCGCCGATCAGCATAATGTACTGTTAAGTTTAATTTAAATAATTAACAGCCTCAGTTGCACCGTTGGCCTAGAATTTACCTAGGTTTCAGTCGGGATAACCCAACCTTCTTCAGAATAACAATAACTACTGTTTGTCCATAGTGGACATAGTCACGCTAAAACTACAAATCCATAAATTATCATCAGACTATAACACTCACATTCCTCCTCCTCTCTTTTGGTCCACTTCCTCCTCGAGTTACAGTACAGCACTCGTGCCTGCCCGATTTGTAGTTTTAGCTTGACGATGTCCACTATGGACAAACAGTAGTTGCTGTTATTCTGAAGAGGGTTAGGTTATCCCGCCTGAAACCTAGGTAAATTCTAGGCAAAGTGTGCAACTGAGGCTCTTAATTATTAAAATTAAAACTAATATTTACACAGTTGCTGACACGAAATGTTGAAGATATTTAAATATTATGTAGTGTGTTTGCATACTGGGTTATGTGAGTCAGACACTCCTCGAGCCAATGACATGTTTGTGAAGATACTCTATATGACCATATCTGTTCACCTGCGACTATTGCTTTTGGACGGGAGCAACTTAGCACGTTACACGTAAATATTATAACGCTAGCGACCGATATTATTGTCAGCGTGCTGGCGTCATCATGTTCGTCAGTATCATCACTATTGTCATAATTAGGATTCCAAAGATTGCACTGTGGGAGGTTGCCACTGCTCAACCTGTAATAATGTCATTACTAATGATTCTGCGTTAAAGTGAAGACTTACTTTAGGGGACCTTAATTATGCAATTTTGTAGAGCAATCTTCTCAGACAGTGTCAGTTAATAAGCCCGCCTCCAGTAGTTACTGTTATAGAAAGATTAATCCGCAGCACAGCAGTAGCCTGGAGTTACCCAGACGCGTCTCCAGCCCTCAGTTAACTAGCAGAGCCGCCCAACCCACGCCTGTCTCTCCCCGCGGCGGATGAATAAAGGATGTTTGATATCTGCGACTTGCCTCGGCGCAGCCCCGCCGCTGCCGGCAGAACAAAGGGCGGCAGATCGCGGCATTAAAGCTGCAGACGGCCGATTCCAGCAGAGCACAAAGCGGACGGCCCCGCGTAGAAGGCGGGGCGCCGACACGGCGGTCAGCCGCCTCTCCAAGAACTGTGCGCCTGCCGTGTCACTTCAGTCGTGAGGCGCTGCATGTGTGGCGACCTGCAACACTAGCGCAACTGAAGTGTGCGATACCGCTTCGCCAACTCGCAAACATACAATTACTTTTCAACTTAACCTAAACTTCAGGCTACATTACACATCGGTTGTTGTTGTTGTGGTCTTCAGTCCTGAGACTGGTTTGATGCAGCTCTCCGTGCTACTCAATCCTGTGCAAGCTTCTTCATCTCACATTACCTACTGCAACCTACATCCTTCTGAATCTGCTTAGTGTATTCATCTCTTGGTCTCCCTCTACGATTTTTACCCCCCACGCTGTCCTCCAATGCTAAATTGGTGATCCCTTGATGCCTCAGAACATATCCTACCAACCGATCCCTTCTTATAGTCAAACTCTGCCACAAACTCCTCTTCTCCCCAATTCTATTCAATACCTCCTCATTAGTTACGTGATCTACCCATCTAATCTTCAGCATTCTTCTGTAGCACCATATTTCGAAAGCTTCTATTCTCTTCCTGTCCAAACTATTTATCGTCCTTGTTTCACTTCCATACATGGCTATACTCTATACAAATACTTTCAGAAATGACTTCCTGACACTTAAATCTATACTCGATGTTAACAAATTTCTCTTCTTCGGAAACGCTTTCCTTGCCATTGCCAGTCTACATTTTATATCCTCTCTACTTCGACCATCATCAGTTATTTTGCTCCCTAAATAGCAAAACTCCTTTACTACTTTAAGTGTCTCATTTCCTAATCTAATTCCCTCAGCATCATTCGACTTAATTCCACTACATTCCATTATCCTCGTTTTGCTTTTGTTGATGTTCATCTTATATCCTCCTTTCAAGACACTGTCTATTCCGTTCAACTATTCTTCCAAGTCCTTTGCTGTCTCTGACAGAATTACAATGTCATCGGCGAACCTCAAAGTTTTTATTTCTTCTCCATAGATTTTTATACCTACTCCGAATTTTTCTTTTGTTTCCTTCACTGCTTGCTCAGTATACAGTTTGAATAACAGTGGGGATAGGCTACAACCCTCTCTCACTCCCTCTCCAATCACTGCTTCCCTTTCGTGTCCCTCGACTCTTATAACTGCCATCTGGTTTCTGTACAAATTGTAAATAGCCTTTCGCTCCCTGTATTTTACCCCTGCCACCTTCAGAATTTGAAAGTGAGTATTCCAGTCAACATTGTCAAAAGCTTTCTCTAAGTCTACAAATGCTAGAAACGTAGGTTTGCCTTTCCTTAATCTAGCTTCTAAGATAAGTCGTAGGGTCAGTATTGCCTCACCTGTTCCACTATTTCTACGGAATCCTAACTGATCTTCCCCGAGGTCGGATTCTACTAGTTTTTCCATTCGTCTCTAAAGAATTCGCGTTAATATTTTGCAGCCGTGACTTATTAAACTGATAGTTCGGTAATTTTCGCATCTGTCAACACCTTCTTTCTTTGGGTTTGGAATTATTGTATTCTTCTTGAAGTCTGAGGGTATTTCGCCTGTCTCATATATATATCTTGCTCACCAGATGGTAGAGTTTTGTCAGGACTGGCTCTCCCAAGGCTGTCAGTAGTCCTAACGGAATGTTGTCTACTCCCGGGCCTTGTTTCGACTCAGGTCTTTCAGTGCTCTGTCAAACTCTTCACGCAATATCGTATCTCCCATTTCATCTTCACCTACATCCTCTTCCATTTCCATAATAATGTCCTCAAGTGCATCGCCCTTGTGTAGACCCTCTATATACTCCTTCCACCTTCCTGCTTACCCTTCTTTGCTTAGAACTGGGTTTCCATCTGAGCTCTTGATATTCATACAAGTGGTTCTCTTTTCTCGATAGGTCTCTTTAATTTTCCTGTAGGCAGTATCTATGTTACCCCTACTGAGATATGCCTCTACATCCTTACATTTGTCCTCTAGCCATGCCTGCTTAGCCGTTTTTCACTTTTTGTCGACCTCATTTTTGAGACATTTGTTTTCCTTTTTGCCTGCTTCATTTACTCCATTTTTATATTTTCTCCTTTCATCAATTAAGTTCAATATTTCTTCTGTTATCCAAGGATTTCTAGCAGCCCTCGTCTTTTTACCTACTTTATCCACTGCTTTAGCCCTCAAAGCTACCCATTCTTCTTCTACTGTATTTCTTTCCCCCAATCCTAAATGTAGGCGCAAAACAAACACTGTCTGTCAGTCTTTTGTTCTTTTTCTGTTGGCCCACGTGTGATGACAAATGGCTCAAATGTCTCTGAGCACTATGGGACTTAACATCTGTGGTCATCAGTCCCCTAGAACTTAGAACTACTTAAACCTAACTAACCTAAGGACATCACACACATCCATGCCCGAGGCAGGATTCGATCCAGCGACCGTAGCGGTCACGCGGTTCCAGACTGTAGCGCCTAGAACCGCTCCGCCTAGAACTGAGAAGATTGGTATGTGAGCTGTTTAAGCACTGTAGCTACGCCCTTGATAAGGCCGACGACAGCCACGAACCATCTTTTCACTTCACCACCTGCAAGCAAAGTACTGATTTAGTATCCTAATGCATGAGCCAGCCTTTAAAAGCGTTCTTTTGGAATTAATATTCTGTGATGAGTGTTTTGTACACAATAAATTAATGTCTCAGATAATTTCCTTTTCCGAATGCTTCATTAGGGCAACGGCCCTGCCGCAGTGGATACATCGGTTCCCGTGAGATCACTGAAGTTAAGCGCTGTCGGGCGTGGTCGGCACTTGGATGGCCGCCATGCGCTGTTGCCATTTTTCGGGGTGCGCTCAGCCTCGTGTTGCAAATTGAGATGCTACTCGACCGAATAGTAGCGGCTTCGGTAAAGAATACCATCATAACGACCGGGACAGCGGTGAGCTGACCCCACGCCCCTCCTATCCGCATCATCCTCTGTGGATGACACGGCGGTCGGATGGACCCGGTAGGCCAGTCGTGGCCTGACGACGGAGTGAATGCTTCATTGAACTCTAACATCACATTGTTAAGTGTTAGCTACAACTTCTGTTAAATTATTTCAAAATTTCACATGAATAATTATAACATTTACTGCATAATTAATGTTTAGATTTAAACAAAATATATATTGTTATGAACAAATGATTCTTTATGTTGCTAAAAGAAATACTTAGTACGCGTGCAAAGGAGTTTTATAATTGGAAATTTTCTGTAAGCGTTTGTTAGGAAATGAAAAGTAAATAATTTATTCATAGTTTTCATTCACAAATACTATTCAAAATAGTACATGTCTGTCTTGTACTGGTGACTGTAATACTGCCTGTCAAATTCGTTACATTCCTCTACTTAAACATCACACACTCGCACTCATCTGCTCAAATAACTTACGGTGATGCAGCTAGGTGTCATCGGCGACAATTGACGATGTTTCGACAGGAGCGCACATTGCCATTTTCACGGCAAAACTGCAGGAAGTAAGTTCTATGCAAGGGAATTTAAAACCTCGGTTTTCAGAAGACTCCGGAAAGATAACACTCACACACACTGTAAAACTAGCGTCATCACAAACCAAAGATGACCGGCATCAGAAGTTATCGACAGTGAACTCAATAATCAACTGGTGACGTAGCATAAGCTTTATCCCTCTCTTTCTTGACGGGGGAGAGAGCAGGATTCCATACAGAATTTAAGCAAAAACCACCATCTCTATTTATAATGTTACTTGCTAATTTAATTTCAACAGCTTCCTTAATAACACTATCCCAATATTGGAAGTGCATGGCAGACTCTTCGTATTGTTATATTCCGTAGGATGACCGTTGCCAAGACAACGTTCTGAAATGGCGGATTTTCTCGGCTGTTGTAAGCGTGTGTGGCGCTTATGCCCACTTCACCGGTCGTTCACCGTCATGATAGTCTCACCAATCTATGACCTGCCATAACAGCAAGGAATACGGTAGATACCCGCTGCACGCTAACCATGATCATCCCTTACGGAACCAAAAAGGACGCTGATCTTAGAAAGTGATCGAAAAACACGTCACATTATATTTCCGTAAAATACACTCAGTCGTGTTCGAAATGCTCCCTGCGTTAGGCAAAAAGACCGTAGACCTTGGTACCTTATTATCACTCAGACGTTACACAGATGGTCGATAGCGCAGTGCACGTCTGATACAAAACGTCTTTCACTACACCCTTCAGATGAAATGTAAAAAAATGGAACACCTACAGCCGTCCTTATGATGTCATTTATTGTATGGCTACCAGTTTCGGTACTTCAGCGCACCACCTTCAAGTCTTAGCTGGTTCAGAGGGGGTTAGCACCATCCGTATACACGATGCATCAGTGGCAAACTGTGGTTAATGGTTGGAAAGACAACAATGCGGTTACAGGTAGTCTGCGAAAGCCAGTTATAGTTGATGGCCACTGAAGCATTGAGTATGCGTATGGTGTTAACCCCCTCCACATCGGCTAAGGCCTGAATATGGTGCACTGAAGCACCGAAACTGGTAGCCATACAATAAATGACTTCATAAGAACGGCTGTAGCTGTTTTCATTTTCCTTGCATAAACGGCCGTAGTTTCCTAGTCTTCGAATCACAAGGACGGACATACAAAAAATTCTGATGAGAGGTGACTTCGAGGAAGGCTAACTCAGCTGCCAAACACTCATAGTTCAAGATGACGTGGTCCCTGTGAAGTATTCTTTCACTTTGAGTAGGATGGTGACAACTGCCAGCCTGCAGATACAAGACAGTGAGTAGGTTTCCTGTAAACTTCATGTCCCAACGTACCATCCACCTTCCTCCTGACCAACACATCGAGAAAGGGAGGACAGCCATGCTTTCCCACCTCCATCGTGAAAGAAATATTTGCGTGGATTGAATTCCGGTGTTCTATTGGTCATTCTAATCCTCGCTCCCACGAGGCCAAGAAGCTAAAGCATCGTCTACATATCTGAAAAAGCACGAAGGTTTTAAACCGCCGACTCTAAGCCACGTTTCTCGAAGTCTTCCATAAACCAAATGGCAATTACGGGTGACAACAGCCTTCCTGTCGCAGCTCCATCTGTCTATGCGTAGTACTGGTCACTGAATAAAAAATAAGCAGAAGACAAAAAAATTTCCATTCATCTGTAAAGAAACGTTAAAAGAAAGGTTAAAAGAAGAAGAAAAAAAAGGAAAAACGTTGTTTCTGAATTACCAGATGGGGCCCTCAACGCTGGTATTCTCAGTCCCTTCCTTCTACATCTGAACCTCGCAAGCCAGTCTTGTTGCGGTAGAGGGTACTTTGTGTACGACGCTTCTCCCTCTTCCAGTGTTGAATGGGGCACGTTTTGAACGATGGTTTGTAAGCTTCCGTGTAAGCTCGAAGTCTTCTAACTGCATTGTGTTTCTGCGAGATATGCTTAAGGGGAGTAATATGTTGCTTGACCCTCCTAAGTACCCTCTCATGCACAACGCCACACTTGTAGCTTTTGTCACTGGAGCTGGCTGAGCATGTCCCTGGCGCTTTCGCGGTTATCAGACGAACTTGTGACGAAACGTTCTGCTCTTCTTTGGATCTTCTCTGTTTCCCCGTAGCCGCTATTGGTTTTAGGATCCCAGACTGATGTGCAATACCCAAATGTCAGGATTTGGATAGCGTAGTAAGGGAAGGTTGCGTTGATGTCCCTATCATCTCTATCATATTCAACGATTATCGCACATACATCGCTCGCGAAAGAAAAAGTTCTGATTTCAGTTCCCCTGTAATTTAGTTTGCACATAGCGCACATTCCGCTGCAAATTGAAAGGCATATTATGGAAACAAAATGGCTAAACCGGTTTCCTTGCAGCGTGGCTTGTTCCAATAAGGTGTGCAATAGAACTTCAGTGCCATTTGTGACGGGCAGAAAGAAGCTGTAAGGGTGGGAGGGGGGGTGGGGGTATGGGGGGAAGAGCAGTGGGGTGACATTAGTGGGGCGTAGATAGCTCATTTGGTAAGAACACTGCCTTCGAATAGCATTGTTCCCTGTTTGAGTGTAGGTCTGGCTAGGAATCGTAATCCGACATGATGTTTAGATTGTTAAACATTTTTGTTCCCGGAGGAACTGATATGCCTCAGGACATGGGTTTCTGCAGGCATAGCCAACTACGAAGGTCAGTGATAAAGTTTTAATCGTCACCTCGAAAAATTTAGCAGCGACCAACAAACTTAGCTATATTAGTACGCCGGCCTTTGTGGCCGAACGGTTCTAGGCGTTTCAGTCCGGAACCGCGCGACTACTACGGTCGCAGGTTCGAATCCTACCTCGGGCATGGATGTGTGTGTTTTCCTTAGGTTAGTTAGGTTTAAGTAGTTCTAAGCTGTAGGGGACTGATGACCTCAGATGTTAAGTCCCATAGTGCTCAGAGCCATTTTTTATATTAGTGCTTCTCTACATATTCACTTTTGAATGCGAGACATTTCTCCCTACGACTGATCCAACTTCCCGGAGACCATCGTTGAAAGGCTGTTCAGGAAACGTTTCACGTCCTCATCCTTTTGGAAATGCCTGCCATACAATAGTGTGCTGTGTGGTTGTGAGTGCATTATGTACGAGATAAGTGACGCTGAACGTGGGCAAATTACTGCTACTCATATGGTGGGTGCTTCTGCAATCAAGCTAGCAGAAGTGCCTGGCGTTTCAAGAGGCACGGTATGGAAGATGGATTTTATACCGCATATAGCGTAAGCAGAAAACAATTTTTTAACTTATTGGCTTTAGTAACGCGTTATTTAGCCATCCAAACACAGGAAATGTTATATTACAAGTGGCTCTGACATTTCATGGTGACATTAATTTAAGTCTTACCCAGATAAGATGAAAAAGAGGATTAACGAAAGATTACCGAACGAGGTGGTGCGGTGGTTAGCACACTGGACTCTCATTCGGGAGGACTACGGTTCAAACCCGCGTCCGGCCATCCTTATTCAGGTTTTCCGTGATTTGTCCTAAATTTTCTTGTTAGAACTGGCACGGGAGACTTGCTTCCCCATCCTTCCCTAATCCGATGCGGCCCATGACCTCGCTGTTTGGTTCCCTCCTCCAACTCAACCAAGCAGCAGAGGACTGATTCGACTTAAAAGAAGTTTTACAACCAGCGTATGCTACAACTGCCCTCTCGGCTAGCTGCGCGGAGTAGTGTTGAGGTCCGGTGTGTCGGGCAGCCTGTGGATGGTTTTTAAGGCGGTTTTCCATCTGTATGGGCGAATGCGAGCTGGTTCCCCTTAGAGACTGCTCTGGCCTGTTGTGGAGTTCTGTACCCCTGAGGGCTACGGCGGGACGGAGCCTCCCCGTCGTTTCTAGGTCCACGGTTCAATATACAATACACACGATACTAACACTAGCTAGGACGAAAATGGACACTGGGATAGTTTACTATAAATATCCTACTGATAACACAAGAAGAAATGATTAATCGCCGTTGGTACACATTTGTAATATTCCCAGTTCAGTCCACATGAATGACAACATATTTAAAATTATTAATAAAATCTTCTTTCTATGTTATGTCAGAATTGTTTCAAAAGTTTCAGATAGAGAATTGTATATTTTTCTAGGTCGATAAGTGCCATATTTAGAGGCTGAGCGTTCCATATTCTGCATTGTAGCTAGTGGGAACACATTTAGCTGCGCTTTGATCTTCTCCTGGCATTCTAAGTACCAGGAGCACTAGAGTAGCAGCGCAGGGAGCTGTATGTTGACACTGGTACTGTTGGCAAACAGGTACAGTCAGCTCCTGCGTTGCTGCATCGTTGGATGCCAACGAGATTTGGAGGCTGCTTGGGAACAGGTGGCCAAGAGCCCCAAGATTACTTGCAAGGACGTTCATGTAGTATGTGTCCATCTACATCTACATACATACTCCGCATCTTCTCTCCCTGTTTCACTCCCAAACAGAACGAGGGAAAAATGACTACCTATATGCCTCTGTACGAGCCCTAATCTCTCTTATCTTTGTGGTTTGAGAACACTGTAGAAAAATATGGTTTGGATATTGTTCCTCTCCTCTTATGTTGAACCAACAGACATCCTTGACGTTTTTGCCGTGTTGTACCGTGGTACTGTTGGAATCGTAGGTTGAACTAGTGCGTAGTGACTGACTTTGACTTTCGACGTCAAACGAAAGACTTCATCCGCTAAGTAACAACCCGGACGAAACTGAGTGTTGAGTAATCATGATAGATGATCTTTGAACTGGACTGTAACGAAAAATAACCAGATGGCAGCTGAAAACCTCACTGCAGAACTGGCTGTCACGAACGGAGCTCCATCAGCAGGGAATTACAGGGCGAACTGCAATTCCAAAACCATTCATCAGCGATGGAAATGCCCGTAAAAGGAAAGCGTAGTACCGAAGCTATGTGGTGTGGCGATTGCAAAAAAATGGTTCAAATGGCTCTGAGCACTATGGGACTAAACATCTGAGGTCATCAGTCCCCTATAACTTAGAACTACTTAAACCTAACTAACCTAAGGACATCACACACATCCATGCCCGAGGCAGGATTCGAACCTGCGACCGTAGCGCTCGCTCGGCTCCAGACTGTAGCGCCTAGAACCGCACGGCCACTCCGGCCGGCGGCGAATGCACACTCTAACCTTGTATACCAGTAACACAACCAGTTCGTAGTTGAAACACTTCTTTATTTAATACCCATACACATGAATTCATCAGCAGTAATAATCAATTAACAACATTTGCATATCAAGGCCCTATCCACAATTAGTATTTGCAATATTAACCGTCACACTTGTGACAACGGCCCGTTTACGTGCCGGTATCTACAACCAAAATAATAGATGAAATAGATAATCAAATGTTTACACTGTCAGCTATCCCTTTTCTCACTCAGTTTCACACTTACTGAAAAGGTAAAATTAATTTGATGCTATCTGACCTGAATGGTACTATTAATTGTCCTGTTTATACTTAGCATTCTACTACACTCAACGTCCGGAAGATTCTAGACTTTATGCAAGCTTAAGGCGAAACGTCAATTTGATGAACATGTGAGGGACGAGAGCGAACGTTAATCTATTACGATTTCAAAAAAGGGTGAACCTATACTCAACTTTGGGCAGTGTGAAATCTTCTGTCTAAAACAAGCCTCTCGTTGAATGGAATAAAATCGCTCGTTAACGGGGTCCGGACGGCCCTGAGTTCAAATCCTGAGATTACCATCACACTGCAAGCTCGCGGGACGAGGTTTGCTCGCGTCGACCACTATACACGTTTCTGAAAACAGGAAAACATGAGGGTCAGGCAAACTGTAGGATATACAAGTTACACAAATATATATATATATATATATATATATATATATATATATATATATATATATATATATATACAATACCTTAATATAAACGTATTACAAGTTAACTAACGAACAGAATTAAGAAGCTTAGTTTCCTTTGATAAAAAAAGATCTAGATAGGTTGGTTGGGGGAAGGAGACCAGACAGCGTGGTCATCGGTCTCATCGGAATAGGGAAGGATGGGGAAGGAAGTCGGCCGTGCCCTTTCATAGGAACCATCCCGGCATTTGCCTGGAGTGATTTAGGGAAATCACGGAAAACCTAAATCAGGATGGCCGGACGCGGGATTGAACCGTCGTCCTTCCGAATGCGAGTCCAGTGTCTAACCACTGCGCCACCTCGCTCGGTAAAAATCTAGATACTACGTGACAAGATGTGTCATCCACACCCAATGACTTGAGGTCCACCTAACAAAATGGTTCAAATGGCTCTGAGCACTATTGGATTTAACTTCTGAGGTTCTAGAACTTAACTACTTCAGCATTACTAACCTAAGGACGCCACACACATCCATGCCCGAGGCAGGATTCGATCCTGCGACCGTAGCGGTCGCGCGGTTCCAGACTGTAGCACCTAGAACCGCTCGGCCACCCCGACCGGCCCAGCTTACAAGATAATCTGACTTTGCTGGATGGCTGACACCACATAAATCAAACGTGCAGTACCTAACGTGACAATCAACCTTCAGATAGGTATTTGAAATTGCAGCAGAAAACTAATGTCACTTCAATAGGTCGCTAATGCAATAAGCACGGCACCTATGGCCACAGACCAAAATACACACGGCCTCTGTCCGACCATAAAACACAATGGGATCTATATTTATCATGGCCGACTTGCCTTCCATACACACAAGAAATTATTACGAAATAACAACAACCACTAATTCGTAAAAACAGAAAATTCTAAATCTATAACTAAATTAAGAAATGACATTCAAGTGAACCAGCTACCTTCAGCGTGCCACTAAGCACCAAATCCAAACTTACAAATGCGAGGCGCTGTTTCTACCCACTTTAGTAACATAATTTCACGGCCTTTCCAGAACATAACTCGCCTCGCCACCACTGCAGTAAATGTTTTACTGGACACTAGCACGAGCAACTGCAACGGTCAATAGTCCTTAAGTACACAATAATATTCATTAATTGTAGAAGGAGGAACCCACCACGAAAGCTTGGGGATTAATTTTTTCTTCTTCATGTGAAATTCGTACGCCACCCATCTACATAGCTCTCGAGGTATTAGCAAATCCTGGTCGCCACTCGCCAGCCGAGTCAATGCAACTTTAATACCTTCCGGCAGCGGCCCATGCTTCTTCGTTGCTCCAACTCAACTCGTCCTCACGGCATACGGCCGTGCCACGTGACATGGTGTCGTCAACTCCCCACAACGACAACATCGAAAGCACGTCACATCACGGACTAACTCGGCTCATGCACGGACCCACACTCCTCAGCTTGCGCACTCGCGCCACCGTAAATAGCCTGCCTCAAAGACGCAAAGAGAACAAGGCACAGGGACAACGATCGAAGATGGATGAAAGAATCTATATCGCCTGGCGCCAGAAACCCACCGGCTCACTATGGAGCAGTGGAAGAAAATCATTTGCTTGGATAAGTCCAGTCTCTGTTTCCAACCTCTGGATGAGTTTACGTCTTAAGAGTGAGACATGGCGTGTGTTTGGTGATGTTTTAGGCTCCCATATAGTGTTATCCAATGGGCCTCATGCTTACTCTACAAGTTCGCACTATTGCCATGGATCATGTGACCATTTTCACCAATAAGGTCCATCCCATGGTACAATATTTGTTCCCCAAGGGCTCCTGTTCACACAACTCGCATCGTCCAGGACTGAGCACGATCTTCAACTGTCGCACCTCCCACGGCCACCACAGATCTCAATATTATTCAGGCTCTTTGGTCTACTTTGGAGAGGATGGTGCGTAATTACTACCCACGTCCATCATCTTTCCCTGGATTTCCCTTTATTTTCAGAAAGGATGGTATAAGATTACCTTGAAAACCACACAGTGCCTGTGTTTATCCCTGTTGAGACGACTGGAAACTCTTTTGAATGCCCACGGGTTTTCTACACAGAATTAGGCAACGCGTTTCTGCTGCTGCCACATTTTGGTCCAACCTGCAAACAAACAAGTAATTACTTACGTAATATTAGTTTATAGAGATGGTTACTGAATGTTTATTACTATCGTCCGTACACGACTAAATCTGCATGTTATGATAATTTCCGACGCGACACTTGGAACTAGTGACATCTACATCTACATCCATACTCCGCAAGCCACCTGACGCTGTGTGGCGGAGGGTACCTTGAGTACCAATATCGGTTCTCCCTTCTATTCCAGTCACGTATTGCTCGTGGAAAGAAGGATTGTCGGTATGCCTTTATGTAGGCTCTAATCTCTCTGATTTTATCCTCATGGTGTCTTCGCGAGATATACGTAGGAGGAAGCAATATACTGCTTGACTCTTCGGTGAAGGTATGTCCTCGAAACTTCAACAAAAGCCCATACCGAGCTACTGAGCGTCTCTCCTGCAGAGTCTTCCACTGGAGTTTATCTATCATCTCCGTAACGCTTTCGCGATTACTAAATGATCCTGTAACGAAGCGCGCTGCTCTCCGTTGGATCTTCTCTATCTCTTCTATCAACCCTATCTGGTACGGATCCCACACTGCTGAGCAGTATTCAAGCAGTGGGCGAACAAGCGTACTGTAACCTACTTCCTTTGTTTTCAGATTTCATTTCCTTAGGATTCTTCCAATGAATCTCAGTCTGGCATCTGCTTTACCGACGATCAACTTTATATGATCATTCCGTTTTAAATCACTCCTAATGCGTACTCCCAGATAATGTATGGAATTAACTGCTTCCAGTTGCTGACCTGCTATATTGTAGCTAAATGATAAGGGATCTTTCTTTCTATGCATTCGCAGCACATTACACTTTTCTACATTGAGATTCAATTACCAATCCCTGCACCATGCGTCAATTCGCTGCAGATCCTCCTGCATTTCAGTACAATTTTCCATTGTATGAACTCTCGATATACCACAGCATCGTCCGCAAAAAGCCTCAGTGAACTTCCGATGTCATCCACAAGGTCATTTATGTATATTGTGAATAGCAATGGTCCCACGACACTCCTCTGCGGCACACCTGAAATCACTCTTACTTCGGAAGACTTCTCTCCATTGAGAATGACATGCTGCGTTCTGTTATCTAGGAACTCTTCAATCCAATCACACAATTGGTCAGATAGTCCATATGCTCTTACTTTGTTCATTAAACGACTGTGGGGAACTGTATCGAACGCTTTGCGGAAGTCAAGAAACACGGCATCTACCTGTGAACCCGTGTCTATGGCCCTCTGAGTCTCGTGGACGAATAGCGCGAGCTGGGTTTCACACGATCGTCTGTTTCGAAGCCCATGCTGATTCCTACAGAGTAGATTTCTAGTCTCCAGAAAAGTCATTATACTCGAACATAATAGGTGTTCCAAAATTCTACAACTGTCAGAGATATAGGTCTATAGTTCTGCCCATCTGTTCGACGTCCCTTCATGAAAACGGGGATGACCTGTGCCCTTTTCCAATCCTTTAGAATGCTACGCTTTTCTAGAGACCTTCGGTACACCGCTGCAAGAAGGGGGGCAAGTTCCTTCGTGTACTCTGTGTAAAATCGAACTGGTATCCCATCAGGTCCAGCGGCCTTTCCTCTTTTGAGCGATTTTGTTTCTCTATCCCTCTGTCGTCTATTTCGATATCTACGATTTTGTCGTCTGTGCGACAATCTAGAGAAGGAACTACAGTGCAGTCTTCCTCTGTGAAACAGCTTTGGAAAAAGACATTTAGTATTTCGGCCTTTAGTCTGTCATCCTCTGTTTCAATACCATTTTGGTCACAGAGTGTCTGGACATTTTGTTTTGATCCACCTACCGCTTTGACATAAGACCAAAATTTCTTAGGATTTTCTGCCAAGTCAGTACATAGAACTTTACTTTAGGCAGTGCAAGATTTCGCTCCGTAACGAACTTGTTTGTTTTGAGTGGCTCAGGCGATTTGAGGGAGGTTAGTGCGTCACGTGGGTGTTTTTCCACGTGCCATTGTGACAGTAATCCCTTGTTCTGTCCTTCGCAGCGGCTTCGTGCGAATTTCGACGAAGACGCTTCCGCTAATCCAATAAGAGTGGAGCGTTCGCCCTTGAAGCCCGCCGTAGGTCGGCAATTGTACGCAGCGCCGGCAGGGAGCCTGAATCCCGACGACTGCCCCGCGGCGCGCGTTTCCCGTAAACAGGCTTTGGCTCTGTCAAAGTCGCGTGCCGCGCCTCGCCTCGCCAGTTTCCGCCGGCCATAATCACCGCCACTTAGCGCAGTGTGGGAGGGGAGCAGCGGAGGGAAACCCTAAGCGTAACCAATTTACCACAACTACTGCTGTTTCCGACTGGCGGTAGTCTAGCATTCATAAAGAGGGGCTGAAATCGCTGCAGAATGCTTCCCAGGTTACTGATTTAGCTACCCTCTAACTCAGACTGGAGCAGTGATTACAGCAACAGATGCTACACGAATCACTCGGAGACTCAGCCGTAATGCGAAATTAGTCACGTGACTAGTAATAGCTACTTTCCATTTCGAAATGGTGCCTGTAGTGTAAGCGGAACTACTGTTGATAGTGGTATGACATAGTTCGTTGTATCGCTCACGCATCGCTTGTTCTGTGGAGCACTCAGAGCAGGAGACACTGCTTGCTCTTTCGTTACATTTGACGCCTGTGACTAGATTCTGTGACCTGTCACCCGCTATAATTTGGTTGATTCTAATTTCAAACATTTTTCTTTGCAGTGATTGGATACAGGTAAAATATCTCTGTACATCCACTTTCTGGTGCATATTATGGCAACGACTGTTAGCATATACTAGCCATTCCCACACGACTTCGCCCACATGTTCATTCGACACATGTTTGGAACACGCCTCCTCATCCCTCTCTCTGCATCCATCTCTTCTTCCCTCTACCTCATGCTCCTAGCTCTGCCTGTCTATGTCATCCTCCCCCTCTGCCTGCTTCTTCATCTCCTTCTCCCCCTCTCCTTGTCCATTTGCTAAGCCAGGGTCTCTGATAATATATTCCTCCCTCCCTCAGATGATATCCTCCTCGCTCTCTCTCTCTCTTTCCATCTTTGCATCCCCCTCTTCTTTCGCTACTTGTCCACTAACCTGCTATATATTCCAACTCCGACAAGTATCTTCCCTCCTCCACTTTCTCAATATCCATTCCACCCTCTCCCACTCTGTCCATCCGCTTTTCTATCCATCCGACCTGTCTCCAGCCATTCTCATCAGCAAGTATAGCCTCTGGAATACAGTTCACTAAGGCAGAGACTACTCCCACAACGTGTTTGTCATGCAGGGCAGGCTACACATCAGGGCCCTGAAAGTCGTCAATTTGCTCCTGGTGCAAAGGTCGCCATGCAAATCAGATCAACAAAGTGGGCCGATACTACTCCAATACAATACAGTCTGGCATGAAGGATAGCCTATATATTGGGGCCCAGAGTAACGTTTTCTTGCCCCTGTCATGTAGGCTGCCTTGCAAAGCCAGTTGATTTGGTAGGCTGATACTGTTCCCACACAACATTCTGCCGAGCAGGGCTGTCTGCATGCCAGGGGCGGGGAAGAAACACTTATTTGCCCGTACCTCCATTATTGGAGCTATAAGGTTACAAACCCAGTTGCAATTGTTGCTGTTTCTGTGCCAGATTTCACTGAAATCGATCCAGATTTTGATGGAGATCAGGAACAATATACATATAGGTTCTGCTTTATAGCATATAAATGACAAACAAATGTAGTAAGTGTAAAACCATCAGCTGTATTTACTGGTTTTATTCATATGCAGCAGGGTTTGGTGTTTCAGTACTGCATCTTCAACTCCTCTTTCAGTCTGAGTGATCATATTGATGCAAGGAAACTTTCTGTAAAGGTCCAAAAACATTGGGAACCGCCAACTCAAAGCTTCTTAAGGTCTGTGGTGTCGCAGTACACCTACTCACTGGACTTCACCAATAGTTTCCAGCGTCAGCTGCGCCATGTGCGATCAAGAGTTGCCTTGAAGGAGAAGCACGCCTTCGTCTGCCTTCCAAGATATTTCCTCTTAGCACAGGTTTGACTTTGTCCTTATTCGTGACTCAGTTGTATAGCCTGTTGACTTTCCCAAAAAAATCACATAAAACAGGGTCATAGGCCGTGGTGGCCTTGCGGTTCTAGGCGCTACAGTCTGGAACCGCGCGACCGCTACGGTCGCAGGTTCGAATCCTGCCTCGGGCATGGATGTGTGTGATGTCCTTAGGTTAGTTAGGTTTAAGTAGTTCTAAGTTCTAGGGGACTGATGACCTCAGAAGTTAAGTCCCATAGTGCTCAGAGCCATTTGAACCATTTGAACCTAACTGAAGTGTTGACGTAAATATTAATCGAACAAATGACTAACACTATTCGCAAGGTTCCCAACTAACAGTTATAAAAGTTTCAGTTCCCTGGATCAAGCACTGCCTCGGCTGCATATGTTTTTATTTTTAATTATTGCATTACGCTCGTAGTTACAAAAAGGCGTACTGCATTAGATTTTTCCGAAAAAATGAAGTGTCAGGATTAAAGCGGTCAGTAATTTATTTAGCCGAAAAATTGGTTCATACATATTATATGGTGAAAAAAACTTGACATTCCGCCTTAAAGAAGACACTGTTTTATTAGTTTCGCTTTTACCCCGACATGTTTCATCTCTTCTTGAGTTATCTCCATTAGGATTTTTTGTTCATTTTCTTTCTGAAAAATTATTATCACGTGTTAACGTCATGTGTAGGTTACGTAGTAGATTATATAAAGTTCTGAAACATGTTTGGGTAGTAACGACACTAATAAAACAGTGCACTGCGTAAGGCGCAATTGCCCTCCAGTTTTTCTTAGCAGGTCCGGAAAGTAGGAAAAGCTATAACAGAAAAACGATGATTAATATTTCACAGCAATAGTGTGCGGGAGTACCGTCAAGCAAAAGCGTCACTCACTGTTACATTGTTGTGCTACGCCGGGCTTTGTAGTATAGAATTGTAGCGTGTGGCGTCTCTACACTTGTGAGGACACGGTAGCGTACGCTGTTAAGTAAATCCGCTCCCCGCAACCCGGAAGTAAACACGACGGTGCAGGTCTTCAGTTCGTCTTATCCGATGGCGCGCTGCTGCAGATTCTCACATTCGACACCATTTCAGGAGACGTGAGACACTCTTTCAGAGGACTTATTCGTCCTGTCTTACCAATTATTTTGCGTGCCCTCGGCCTTGTGTTGTTTTAGTTCCTGGCTGAAGTCTTCGAGATTTACTCTCTTTTTCTTCAAAACCTTTGAATTCCTTTTATTTTGGTCCTGAATCTTTCTTTCCCGAATGTCTTCTTTATCCACGTTAATCTGATCTAAGTCTTTTTGATTACCTATTACCCATTGAATTTAAGCAATATTCTACATCTCTTTAATACTGAAATACAGGGGGTATCAAAAAGTGTCATCCGATTTGGCACATCTGTATTTCTGAAACTAGTAGACATATACAATGAACTTTGTTTTTTGATGAACGCGAAAGTGAAAAACTTTTTTCTTTTTTTGTAACTCTTCATAGGTGTTCAATTAGCCTCCCTTGAGGTGCACGGCATATGTCAATGCGGTATTCAAATTGTTCTCACACTGCAGAGAGCATGTCTTGACTTACAACTTCCACAGCTGCTGTTATGCGATACTTCATTCGTTGTTTTCGGTAAGGGAAGCACATAAACTGAGTCTTTTATGAACAAAAAAAAAATGGTTCAAATGGCTCCGGGCACTATGGGACTTAACATCTGAGGTCATCACTCCCCTAGAACTTAGAACTACTTAACCCTAAGGACATCACACACATCCATGCCCGAGGCAGGATTCGAACCTGCGACCGTAGCAGTCGTGCGGTTCCAGACTGTAGCGCCTAGAACCGCTCGGCCACCCCGGCCGGCTGAATCATTTGGTACAGCCATCGTTCAATAATCCCTTGATTTAAAAAACCCGCACTTCCAAATGCTAGTGTGGCGGTGCCCCAATCTGTTAGTAAACGAAGTCTTTCCAATCAGTCTCCAACTATGGGAAAAGAAAGTTAAGTATATCGAAATACGTGCTTCCTGTAACAGTGTTCTCGGCAAAGAAGATCACACATCTTTCCCTGTGAAACTGCGCAAAACACATTAAATTTTGGAGAGTCCCTCTCATGTTGTACAACTTGTGGTTGTTCCGTACCTCATATTCTCACATTACGACGCTTCAACTTCCCTTTTAAATATAATTTTGCCTCGTCACTACTCACTGTCATCCTCCACCACGCCAAGAACGAAATTACAGGACTCAACACATTGTTGTTGGTCCCCTTTATAAAGAGCTTGCAGTAGCTGAATTTTGTACGGTTTCATGTGTAAACGTCGACGCAACACACGCCGGACGGACATCGGAGACATATTGAGCTGTCAAGCTGCACCGCGAACGGATTTCTGCGGACTCCTTGCGAAACCATGGCGGATGCCTTCGATATCTGTGTCAGACCCTCTGGGACGGACCGGCGATTTGTCTTTACACAAACAGCCTGTTCCTAAGAATTGTTCATGCCATCGTTAAATGCTCTGTGCTTTAGGATGATCCAAACCATAACTAGTGCAAAAGTCACGCTGAACTGTTATTAC
This sequence comes from Schistocerca serialis cubense, assembly GCF_023864345.2. NCBI lineage: Eukaryota > Metazoa > Arthropoda > Insecta > Orthoptera > Acrididae > Schistocerca > Schistocerca serialis. Next base: position 45,106,780 of record NC_064649.1, on the reverse strand, counting down.
AGACACGCACTGCGCAAAACGTTGAACACCAAATGCTTTCTGTTGTCCCGATACCATTTTTACTAGAACTGAAGTGGACGCACATTGCTGCTACCTAGCGGGAACCATGTAAAGTTCGAGAGTTTGCTCCTTCCAACAGTATGTTGTTGACTCAATATCTCAAATAACATAATACTTATGATTTTTTTAAGTCGGATGATTCCTTTTGGTACATCCCGTATTTGAAAATGGTTCACCACTGTACGCTGGGCCCGATTCTATTGCGTTTTACGTATGTAACGTTGCCCGCGACAATCTAAGCTGACAAAACTCATGGGACACCTCCTAATATCATGTCGGGCCTGCTGTTTCCCGGCGTAATGCAGAATCTCGCAGTGGCCTGTACTCAACAAATGGTTAGATGTTCTTTGCAGAAATATTGATCCGTTCTATCTCTATAGCCGTCCATAACTACGAAAGAGGTGCCAGTGCAGCAGACTGACCTCTCGATTACGTCCCAAAAATCATCGATGGGATTCATAGGGGGAGGTCCAGGTGGCCAAATCATTCGCTCGAACTGTCGCTCGGTGACATGGTACATTTGAAAGGTGGCTACACTGAGCCACAGCGCCAGAGATTGCGGCAAAGAGTTTTATTCAGCCGCCTCCACCGGCAGTTCTTGTCGAGACGTGGTAGTGGAGAGTGCTTATTGAGAAGTAGCAGTAGGCAGTGCTTGTTGAGATGTGGTAGCGGAGAGTTCTTATCGAGAAGTCGTGATGGAGAGTGCTATTGAGATGTAGCAGTGGTGAGTCGTTGTTGAGAAGTTCCCATGGAGAGTGCTTGTTCAGAACTTGTAGTATTGTTTTGATGGGCTAGACACCAGATGTTGTTGGATTGGGGATGCTGTATTGATCAGAGTGTGCTTTTCGTCAATATATATGAAGGTAAAAAAATTCCTTTTTTTTATTATTTCAATGTCTTAAACAATAATGCCTCTTGGACACAGGTTCAGTCAACAAAGCATCTGGCCCGTGTTCTTGTATTAGACTGTATTTCTGGTTTCTATGTGCAGTTATAGTATTTCTGTTTTTTTTATTACTTCAGTATAAATGGTGTTTAAAATATCTGGTCTTATTGAGGAAGAACCGTGCCAGATGTGTACGTTGAATCACACTTCCACACACAGAACAGCTACACTTGTGTTTTGTTGTTTCGTAGGTTTTATAGTTCCTGGGGACTTAATTAATTAATTGTGTTAACGGAAGTTTTCTTTCATTCTTTGTTGTTATTCTATGCAGTCAGATTGCGTACTAATACCAGTCAGGGCCAACCGGTTACGAGACTGCGTAACCGGACAGTTCGCTACTAAAAATTAAAAAATATTTGCATTATAAAATAGTTAAGCCCCCATGCACATTGTCATCCAGAAAAATTCCATCGTTATTTGGGAAAGGAACATCCATGAATGGCTGAAAATGGTCTCCAGGTAGCCGAACATAACCATTTCCAGTCAATGATTCGCTCAATTGGATGAGAGTACCCACTTCACCCCATGTAAGAGACCAGCTGTGTGGCTGGATTGAAGAGTTTTTAACAAACAGAACACAGCATGTTGTTCAAAATGGAGAGACGTCTACAGACGTTAAAGTATCCTCTGGCGCGCCACAGGGGTGTATTATGGGACCATTGCTTTTCACAATATATATGACCTAGTAGATAGTGTCGGAAGTTCCATGCAGCTTTTCGCGGATGATGCTGTAGTATACTGAGAAGTTGCAGCATTAGAAAATCGCAGCGAAATGCAGGAAGATCTTAGGCGGATAGGCACTTGGTGCAGGAAGTGGTAACTGACCCTTAACATAGACAAATGTAATGTATTGCGAATACATAGAAAGACGGATCCTTTATTGTATGATTATATGATAGCGGAACAAACACTGGTAGCAGTTACTTCTGTAAAATGTCTGCGAGAATCCGTACGGAACGATCTGAAGTGGAATGATCATATAAAATTAATTGTTGGTAAGGCGGGTGCCAGGTTGAGATTCTTTGGGAGAGTCCTTAGAAAATATAGTTCATCAACAAAGGAGGTGGCTTACAAAACACTCGTTCGACCTATACTTGAGTATTGCTCATCAGTGTGGGATCCGTACCAGGTCGGGTTGACGGAAGAGATAGAGAAGATCCAAAGAAGAGCGGCGCGTTTCGTCACAGGGTTATTTGGTAAGCGTGATAGCGTTACGGAGATCTTTAGCAAACTCAAGTGGCAGACTCTGCAAGAGAGGTGATTTGTATTGCGGTGTAGCTTGCTGTCCAGGTTTCGAGAGGGTGCGTTTCTGGATGAGGTATCGAATATATTGCTTCCCTCTACTTATACCTCCCGAGGAGATCACGAATGTAAAATTAGAGAGATTAGAGCGTGCGTGGAGGCTTTCCGGCAGTCGTTCTTCCCGCGAACCATACGCGACTGGAACAGAAAAGGGAGGTAATGACAGTGGCACGTAAAATGCCCTCCGCCACACACCGTTGGTTGGCTTGCGGAGTATAAATGTAGATGCAGATGTAGATGTAGATGTAAACACGGTCCACTACATCATGGAGAGACTACCAGCTTGTTCAGTGCGTTGTTGAGAATTTGTGTCCTTGGCTTTGTGAAGTCTGCACCACTGACGAACCCTACCGTCATCTCTTACCAGCTGCAGGGACTCACCTGTTGACGCCACAGTTCTCCAGTCGTCTAGAGTCCAACCAGTATGGTCACAAGTCAAAGGCAGGCGTTGCAGGCGATGTCGTGCTGTTAGCAAAGGCACTCGCGTCCGTCATCTGCCGCCATAGCTCATTAACGCCAAGTTTCGCTGCACTGTCCGAACGGATACGTTCGCTGTACGTCCCACAGTAATACCTGCGGTTATTTCACGCAGTGTTGCTTGTCTGTTAGCACTGACAGCTCCACGCAGATGCCGCTGCTGTCGGTCGTTAAGTGAAGAATGGCCACTGCGTTGTCCGTGGCGAGAGGTAATGCCTGAAATTTGTCATTATCGGCACCTTCTTGACACAGTGGATCTCGGAATACTGAATTCCCTAATAATTTCAAAAGTGGACTGTCCAACACATCTAGCTCCATCAGCCATTCCGCGTTCAAAGTCTTTTTATTCCCGTTGTGGGACCATAACCACGTTGGAAGCCTTTTCACATGAATCACCTGAGTAAAAGTGACAGCTCCTTTAACGCACTGCCCTTTAATAGCTTGTGTACGCGGTAGTACCAAAATGTGTATTGTGCATATCGCTGTCCCATGACTTTATCATCTCAGTGTACACTGACAGAGTTCGAAGATGCCTTCTCAACTGGCGATGCAACGACTGTAGTTTGATTCAACGGACGTATTTCAGTTTAAGTTAAGGAAAGTGAATTGCTAAAAACACCATCAACGAGATCTATAGAAACAGCCTAGGATAAAGGAGGGTAGACCATTGATCGTACCATTCATCATCCTCCAAGACTTCACACTTCTGATAACAGTAATGCGTTCAGAAAAAGAAGAGATTAACAGAAATGTGCCGGCAGGAGTGGCAGGTTGGAATCCTGCCTCGGGCATGGATGTGTGTGATGTCCTTAGGTAAGTTAGGTTTAATTAGTTCTAAGTTCTAGGCGACTGACGACCTCAGAAGTCCCATAGTGCTCAGAGCCATTTGAACCATTAACAAAAATGTGGTGGTAATTGATAAGGAAAGTGAAGGACTATTTACATATTACTTCGCCGGCCGCGGTGGTCGACTGGTTCTAGGCGTTTCAGTCCGGAACCGCGCGACTGCTGCCATCGCAGGTTCGAATCCTGCCTCGGGCATGGACGTGAGTGATATCCTTAGGTTAGTTAGGTTTAAGTAGTTCTAAGTTCTAGGGACTGATGACGTCAGATGTTAAGTCCCATAGTGCTCAGAGCCATTTCAACCATATTACTTCACTTTAAGCACATTTTCAGAAAGTGAAAAAATAAAGTAATGGATGAGTTGAAACCTTGGCCCGATTGCATTTCATAACTGCATGTTGATAATACTGAATAGCTAAACATGTTATTTTGTATCGTACTGAAGGCACGCTTTCATTCTTCCGTTGAATTAAGGCACTCGTAGCGAGGCCATGCTGTCGTTGGTCTTCTCATATGACAGGTCTGGGCATTGAAAGGATTACCGAAATGTTTGTCAAACAAGAACAAATTCTAAAACATGGTACGTCATCGCGATGTGTGGTGGTGATGGCTTTGGGTGTGTGTATGTTGTGTGTGTGTGTGTGTGTGTGTGTGTGTATGTGTGTGTGTGTGTGTGTGTGTGTGTGTGTGTGTGTGTGCACCACTCTAATTTGATTAATTCAAAATGGTTCAAATGGCACTAAGCACTAAGGGACTTAACATCTGAGGTCATCAGTCCCCTAGACTTCGAACTACTTAAACCTAAGGACAGCACACACATCCATGCCCGAGGCGGGATTCGAACCTGCGACCGTAGCAACAGCGCGGTTCCAGACTGAAGCGCCTAGAACCGCTCGGCCACACTGGCCGGCTTGATTAATTCACACTAGAGGTAAAATCGCTGTTAATCTCCCACAGGGTTATACATTGGGGCCAGCTTTCTTGTTTATTACATACATAAAATTTCCTGTTATATATGAAAGATACTAGAATATCTTTCTTAAATTACGATATAATCTATGTACATAAATGCAGCATCCTCTGACTTAGTTATACCTGTAATTACGTTACATAGCTTAATAAGTGAGTAGTGATGTGTATATGATGGTGCGTGAAATGTTTTTGACACACGATTCATCGGTGGAGTGGCTCTGCGCCAGGGACTTCATGGGGACGTCTTTGAAGTGAGGCGCCACAGTGGATATTAATGACCCGTCTGGGTGAGCCCTGCCGCGACTACAAGATAAACATTTCTGAGCGTGCGTCTCTGTAGCTCTGCCGCTGGAGGGTTGATCTTAATTTCTCGCCAAATTAATCTCAGCAGTCCCATACCTCGTGTTGCACAGGGAGCTGCTTTAGCGTAGCAGGAAAGATTATTTCATTTCACACGGCCTGACTCAGTTTTTGACCCGGCGTTGTGTTTTATTTTACGACCGGAATTTTCTCCGTCCAACGCGGATTAATACGGTAAGAATGACAAAGATTTATCTATGGTTGTATCATATAGAAGTAAATGTTACCGAAGTGTCAGTTTAATAAGCCATCGTTGCAAAATACTGATTCGAATTATTTACAGAAGAATGGAAAAACTTGTAGAGATCGACCTGGGAGAGGATCAGTTTGGATCCCGGAGAAATGTAGGAATACGCGAGGTCATACTGACCACAGGGCTCAGAGGACAGACTGAAGAAAGGCTAACTACGTTTACAGCATTTGCAGATTTAGAGAAACCTTGTAGTACAGTATTGACTTGACTATACTCTTCGAAATTATTTAGGTAGTGGGGATAAAACGCAGGCAGCGAAACATTATCTACAAACTGTACAGAATCGAGACCACAGTTACCAGCGAAAGACACGAAAATGAAGCAGTAGTCGACAAGATAGTGGGACAGTGTTGTAGCCTGTCCCCTATGTTATTTAGTCTTCACACTGAGCAAGCAGCAAAAGAAAACATGGAAAAATTTGGAAAGGGAACTAAAGTTCAAGTAGGACAAATAAAAACTTTGCGGTTTGCCGATGACACTGTACTTCTGATAGCAGCAGCAAAGGACTCGGAAGAGAAATTGAGTGGAACGAACTTCCAAGACCTATTAAATGTAACAGATTAAAGTTTTGAAAGGAGAATGTTAGATGAGCATTAGGGAAAGTAAAACAAGGGTAAAACAACCGAAGTAAATCAAGCGATACTGAGGGAATTACATTACGAAGTGATACAATGGAAGAGGTCGATGAGTTTTGCTATTTGAGCAGCAAAATAACCGATGATTGCCGAAGTAGAGAGGATGTAAAATTTCGATTGGAAATTCTGAAAAAATACAAATTAAAGTGTTAAAATTTCTTTTCTGAAGATATACGATGGAGTATAGTATTGTTCGTGGACTATAAGCAGTTAAGCCTCTAATGAAATTCCGTGCTACAGAAGATCGTTCAAGATTAGATACGTAGATCGAATAACTAATGAGGAGGATCTGGGTCGAATCGAGAAAAACAAATAAGTGGCTCAACTTGACTAAAAGAAGCGATCAATTGATGGAAAATACCGTGAGGCATGAAAGAATCGTGAAGGTAAAAATTGTACAGGGAGACAAGTCAGGACTGCAGAAAGGATAGTGAAATGAATGCAGAGTGCGGTAGTTACGCAGAGATGAAGATTCTTGCACGGTGTAGAGGTGCATGGAGAAGCGCGTCAAAGCCGCCATCGTACTCAAAAGCACAACCGATATATTTTGCCATTTACTCGCGATATCAGTGCATTAGGAAAAACAAACTTGTATTTATGAAAGATGTTTGAAGCTTGATAGAGTAGTGTAAACACAGCTCTGGTTTTCTCTGTTCCTTTTGCATGATCACATTTGTGCAAATGATAAAATGCTGTATTGATAAAAAGCTCTACAATTAATTGCCGTTGGTAGCTGCAACATACACCCACTGGAATCTGTTTAGTCAAGTGTTGGCGTCCCTCTACAATTTGTATCCCCCCACACTCCACTCTATTATCAGATGCCTCAGGATGTGCCCTATGAACCGATCTCTTTCTTAGATCACTTTCTTAAATCATAGACTTTCCCAGCGTGTTTCACCATATCTTTGGTAAGATTAAGGCAACCATTACGTCCATCCCATAAGAAGAAAGGGCATTTTATAAATCTAAATTCAAATCACAAGTTCTCGCATGCTGATGCAATTACAAATCTAATGACCGCAAAAATGATCGATTCCGTGTATTTTAAGCCCGTACATAAACTTTTTTTGCGAGTCTAGCCCATAAAATCAGTATGCAGGTTGGGATATTGACAGTGTGTTGCGGAAGGAATGGAATATGATCATTGTTTTCGAAATCTTTATGTGATTACCGTGCGTTAATCACCGTTTTTAAAATTCCCAACATGCTAGCCGGCAGGAGAAGCTGATTACATTCAAATTTTTCAAATGACCCATGCGGTCGCAGCAGTAGATGTTTACAGTCATGGACACGCCTTGGCGCCAGGTGGAGAGGGCACTCCAAGAGCTAAAAATGTTCTCGCCTCCGCTATAAAGACATAACAGAGCTAGAGCAGTGGAGCTGACGTGTAGGGTTCATTCTATAGAACGGACGGAGACTCAGCTCTCCGTCTAACTCGTACACCCATTCGGATCACTTGCGAAGTTCACTCGCTCGATTCGCCCCAACGTGTAGGCCTGTACTGGCGCAGAAATCTGTTCCCATGCTAGATAACAGCATGCCAGTTCGGCAGAGTCTTAACAATTAATTCTGTCGCCTCGCGAGAACGTGACCTCGACACACGCCGGACACCACGTGCGCCTAGGGTCGGTTCTGCGATTCTCCGTGCACCTACACTATGAGATCAAAAGTATCCGGACGCCTTGCTCAAAATGACTTACAAGTTCGTGGCGCCCTCCATCGGTAATGCTGGAATTCTGTATTCTGCTGGCCCACCCTTAGCCTTGAAGACAGCTTCCACAGGTACACGTTCAATCAGGTGCTGGAAGGTTTCTTGGGGAATGGCAGCCCATCCTTCACGGAGTGCTGCACTCAGGAGAGGCATCGATGTCAGTCGGTTAGGCCTGGCACGAAGTGGGCGTTTCAAAACATCCGAAAGAAGTTCTGTAGGATTCAGGTCAGGACTCTGCGCAGGCCACCCCATTACAGGGATGTTATTGTCATTTAACCACTCGGCCACAGGAGGTGTATTATGGACAGCTGCTCGATCGTGTTGAAAAATGCAACCGCCATCCCCGAATTGCTCTTAAACAGTGGGAAGCACGAAGGTGCTTAAAACATTAATGTAGGCCTGTAATGTGATAGAGCCACACAAAACAACAAGGGGTGCAAGCCCTCTCTATGATAAACAAGACCACACCATAACACCACCGCCTCCAAAATTTACTGTTGGCACTACACACGACGGCAGATGACGTTCACCGGACATTCGCCATACCCACACCCTGCCATCGGATCGCCACATCGTGTACCGTGATTCGTAACTCCACACAACGTTTTTCCAGTGTTCAATCGTCCAATGTTTACGCTCCTTACACCAAGCAAGGCGTCGTCTGGGATTTACCGGCGTGATTTGTGGCATATGAGCAGCCGCTCGACCATGAAATCCAAGTTTTATCACCTCCCACCTACCTGTCATAGTACCTGCAGCGGGTCGTGATGCAGTTTGGAATTCCTGTGTGATGGTCTGGACAGATGTCTGCCTATCACACGCTACAACCCTCTTCAACTATCGGCTGTCTCTGTCAGTCAACAGACGAGGTCGGCTGTACGCTTTTGTGCTGTACGTATCCCTTGACGTTTCCACTTCACTATCACATCGGAAACAGTGGACCTAGGGATGTTTAGGAGTGTGAAAATCTCGCATAAAGACGCATGGTGCAAGTGACATCCAATCACATGACCTCGTTCGAAGTTTGTGAGTTCCGTGGATCGTCCCATTCTGCTGCCTCACGATGTTTAATAACTACTAAGGTCGCTGATATGGAGTACCTGGTAGTAGGTCGCAGCACAATGCACCTAATATGAAAACGTACGTGTTTGGGGTGTCCAGATACTTTTGATCTCATAGTGCACTTGCTGTCGATGTTGGTATGCGCTACGCCGCAGCTTTCAACGAATCACTACAACACCCATAACTAGTAACTTCTGTTCCCTTTCTCTGCTTGGTTTCCGTCCGTGTTCATTTGAAATTCGAACGATTTCCCTAGTTTCTTACGCGTACATGGCAGTCAACTGGCGTGCTGTGACCTTGTCGTTCCGCTCTAACCTGCTATGAGCTCTAGTGTGCGAACTCCTGTATTTGTATACTGGGTTTAATGTTCTAACAATGTACCGTATGTGTCAGGGCTTCTTCCTGTAACAATAGGATTGTTGTGGATTAGTGTCTTCCAAAAATATGGCCTTACTTGTCGTACGTATTGAAAAATGTAGCTAAACCAACTTAATCTTCTACTAACTGTTTCTTGTCCTACCGCAGGACATTCACATAGCAATTTCTTCAGAAGCAATAAGATAGGAAGTCCGATACTGAAATGGTCATACTGACAGGATAAATTCTCTGGAGGAGGAGGAGGAGGAGATTAGCGTTCAACGTCCCGTCGACAACAATTTCATTAGAGAAATAATTCAAAAGCCAAGATCGCTTAAATATTGTTTACTGGGTAACCGGTTTCAACACACTAAAGGTGCCAACATCGCATCTGTGAAGATATAACGTGAAAGGATGGAGGGAGTTCAAATGGCTCTGAGCACTATGCGACTTAACTTCTGAGGTCATCAGTCGCCTAGAACTTAGAACTAATTAAACCTAACTAGCCTAAGGACATCACACACATCCATGCCCGAGGCAGGATTCGAACCTGCGACCGTAGCGGTCGCTCGGTTCCAGACTGTAGCGCCTAGAACCGCACGGCCACTCTGGCCGGCGATGGAGGGAGTGCCTACATGAGTTGCACTATATACATTACTATTAGTACAGTACCACACACATGAATGTAGCTTAACATGTTTTTACTCTGTAACTGACGTACTTTATAGTATGCATAGTTTTATTTATTTAATAGTATGGCTAGGGCCCCCAGTCGGGCAGACCGTTCGCCGGGTGCCGGTGCTTCAATTTGACGCCACTTCGGTGTCCTGCAGTCGATGAGGATGATAGGATGATGACGAGGACGACAGCACAACACCCAGTCCCTGGGCGGAGAAAATTCCCCGACCCAGCTGAGAATCGAACCCGGGCCCAGAGGATTGACAGTCCGTCAAGCTGATCATTCAACTACCGGGCGGCGGACGGTATGCACAAAAGTGTGTGCGAAAGTGTTCTTTGCAAGGGTATTTGATTAGCAGTAATAATAAAGTCGTAGTAGTAGTGGAAATGAGCGTTTGGCGTCATTAGCCGAGAGGCCCCTTGCGGGGGAGGTCCGGCCGCCTTGGTGCAGGTGGTATCACATTCGACGCCACATTGGGCGACCTGCGTGTCGGATGGGGATGAAATGATGATGAAAACAGCAAAACACCCAATCCCTGAGCAGAGAAAATCCCCTACCCAGCCTGGAATCGAACACGGGCCTGTAGGACGGCAATCCGTCACGCTGACCACCCAGCTATCGATGCGGTTAGTGTAGTAGTAATGAGTGGTTATACTTTAGGACTGTGTGTGCACTGCTTGGGCTGCGCTGTCTAGTGGCCGGTTGTGAACCACTAGAATCGCAGCAGGTAAATCGACGCCGAATAGGGCAGTGTGATGCCGACCGTTGTTAGTCGAGCAGCGCTCATGTACCAAATAGTTTTATCTTGTGACTTCCGTTTTACGTATCTGATGGAAAATAATGACCACGAGAGCAGTTGTTTTTTATTTTTTTGTGACAATGATTTTATATCAGCTGGTCTGCCTCATGTACCGTTACATCCAAATGGTTCATAAACGTTAAGCTACATTCAGGTATGTGATACTGTACTAATAATGTTGTATATATTAACTCATGTGGGCCCCCCTTCACACCTGTCATGTTATATCTTCACAGATCCTATGACGGCACCTTTAGTGTGTTGAAATCGGTTATCTAGTAAACAATATTTAAGCGATCTTGTCTTTTGAATTATTTCTGCAACAGAGTTGGTTGGTTGGTTTCGGGAAGGAGACCAGACTGCGTGGTCATCGGTCTCATCGGATTAGGGAAGGATGGGGAAGGAAGTGGGCCGTGCCCTTTCAGAGGAACCATCCCGGCATTTGCCTGGACTGATTTACGGAAATCACGGAAAACCTAAATCAGCATGGCCGGACGCGGGATTGAACCGTCGTCCTCCCGAATGCGAGTCCAGTGTCTAACCACTGCGCCACCTCGCTCTGCAACAGAGTGATCGCCCCACTACGCACTATGTGTTTACTGCAAAATGTCATTAGAGACAGAGCACAAGCTCGGTTTTAGGGAATGGTGGAGAAGGAAATCGGGCACGCCCTTCAAAGGAACCATCCCGCCATTTTCATGACGCGATTTAGGGAAATCGCGGAAAACCTAAATCAGGATATTCGGACGGGGGTTTGAACTGTCGTCCTCCCGAATGCGAGTCCAGTGTGTCAACTGCTGCGCTACCCTTCTCAGCAGGAATTTTCTGGAAGCCACCCAACAGTGTGTGCCGGAGGGCACTTCACGTGCCACTGTCATTACCTCCCTTTCCTGTTCCAGCTGCGTATGGTTCGCGGGAAGAACGACTGCCGAAAAGCCTCCGTGCGCGCTCGAATCTCTCTAATTTTACATTCGTGATCTCCATGGGAGGTATAAGTAGGGGGAAGCAATATATTCGATACTTCATCCAGAAACCCACCCTCTGGAAACCTGGACAGCAAGCTACACCGCGATGCAGAGCGCCTCTCTTGCAAATTCTGCCACTTGAGTCTGCTAAACATCTCCGTAACGCTATCACGCTTACCAAATAACCCTGTGACGAAACGCGCCGCTCTTCTTTGGATCTACAAAAATGGTTCAAATGGCTCTGAGCACTATGGGACTTTACTTTTGAGGTCATCAGTCCCCTAGAACTTAGAACTACTTAAACCTAACTAACCTAAAGACATCACATGCATCCATGCCCGAGGCAGGATTCGAACCTGCGACCGTAGCGGTCGCGCGGTTCCAGACTGTAGCGCCTAGAACCGCTCGGCCACTCCGGCCGTCTTTGGATCTTCTCTATCTCCTCCGTCAACCCGACCTGGTACGGATCCCACACTGATGAGCAATACTCAAGTATAGGTCGAACGAGTGTTTTGTAAGCCACCTCATTTGTTGATGGACTACATTTTCTAACGTCATTCCCAATTAATCTCAACCTGGCACCCGCCTTACCAACAATTAATTTTATATGATCATTCCACTTCGAATCGTTCCGCATGCATACTACCAGATATTTTACAGAAGTAACTGCTACCAGTGTTTGTTGCGCTATCATATAATCATACACTAAAGGATCCTTCTTTCTACGTATTCGCAATACATTACATTTGTCTATGTTAAGGGTCAGTTGCCACTCCCTGCACCAAGTACCTATCCGCTGCAGATCTTCCTGCATTGACTGCAGTTTTCTAATGCTGCAACTTCTCTGTATACTACAGCATCATCCGCGAAAAGCCGCATGGAACTTCCGACACTATCTACTACGTCATTTATATATATTTTGAAAAGCAATGGTCCCATAACACTCCCCTGTGGAACGCCAGAGGTTACTTTAACGTCTGTAGACGTCTCTCCATTGAGAACAACATGCTGTGTTCTGTTTGCTAAAAACTCTTCAATCCAGCCACACAGCTGGTCTGATATTCCGTAGGCTCTTCCTTTGTTTATCAGGCGACATTGCGGAACTGTAACAAACGCCTTCTGGAAGTCAAGGAAAATGGCATCTACTTGAGAGCCCGTATCTAATATTTTCTGCGTCTTGAATAAATAAAGCGAGTTGGGTCTCACACGATCGCTGTTTCCGGAATCCATGTTGATTCCAGATCGACGTCAGAGATATAGGTCTATAGTTTTGCGCATCTGCTCGACGACCCTTCTTGAATACTGGGACTACCTGTGCTCTTTTCCAATCATTTGGAACCTCCCGTTACTCTAGAGACTTGCCGTACACGGCTGTTAGAAGGGGGGCAAGTTCTTTCGCGTACTCTGTGTAGAATCGAATTGGTATCCCGTCAGGTCCAGTGGACTTTCCTCTGTTGAGTGATTTCAGTTGCTTTTCTATTCCTTACTTATCTGAGAGAGGAGAAGGAAATGCAGTCGGGGTAAGACCACAGCCCAAGATTTACAGCCCCAGTTAGATTCTTTAATTATAGATAAGCGCAGAGACACTATTTGATTGTGTCTGCAAAGTTCGATACAATGTTCCTTCGGACACGGGTGCTATCCGGGCTCGAAACCCGGTCCAGCACAAATTTTCATTTGTTTCCAGTAAGCTGTATAGTTGTTTCAGTACCGTATTCGAAAATTGTGAACACATTTCATGAACTTCATTGGCTATCCAGTTTATCAGTCTGGTATTCATCATTGTTCCGCGACACTACATTTCGAAAGGCAGACGGGTACGTTACAAATTTCTTAATTCGTAGGTGCGCTAAGTGGGCCGCTTTTGGTGTGCATATTGAAGCTGGTGCAGGCGGGAGGGTTTTAAACTGCTGCTGCGGACACTCCTCGCGGCAGACATAATTTAGCGAGCTCAAACAGCCCTCGCTTCCGCGCGCTTTAATCCGCCGCGCCCCTGCCGTCGCGCTAACGCCTCGCTGCCCGCGAACCTCTCCGCTCCTGACGCAATTACAGTGCACGTTCCGAGGGGCCGAAACTCCTGCAACTCAGGCTGAGTGTGAGTGGAACGTCGGGCGGCTATGCTGCCGTACTGGCGAGCGCTCGGAGCCCGCCTGCGTAATCGCGGCGCGGCGCGTTACGCCTGAAATACGCAACCCTGGTACATCGTTAAGAGGGTGAATGTTGTGCTCCGTAATCGCTGATTTGTCTGTCGAGCCATTAGAGCAATTACTCTGTTTCTCCAAGTGATAATAGGCAGCAACTGCTTCTGTTAGTGATACCTGTGCGTATTGAAAATGGGGTACTTATGCCTTACGCGTTTTACTTTTGCTTTCCAAAAGCGTTACCAATAGCCGGAAATACTAATGCACTTATAAATGTTACAGTCACAAACGTTACACTTAGAAACGTTACACTAAGAAACGTTACACTTAAGAAATGTTACACTTCAGAAACGTTACACTTCAGAAATGTTACACTTAAGAAACGTTACACGTAAGAATAGTTACACTTATAAAGGTTACATTTATAAAATTTATGCCTATAAATACTGTACTCATGTAAAGAAATCCAGATTGCTGCAAGAGTACGCTACTGGCCATTAAAATTACTACACCAAGAAGAATTTCAGATGATAAACGGGTATTCATTGGACAAATATATTATACGAGATCTGACATGAGATTACATTTTCACGCAATTTGGGTGCATAGATCCTGAGAAATCAGTACAACCGACTCTGCCCGTTATAACGGCCTCAATACGCCTGGGCATTGAGTCAAACAGAGCTTGGATGGCGTGTACAGGTACAGCTGCCTACGCAGCTTCAACACTATACCACAGTACATCAAGAGTAGTGACTGGTGTATTGTGACGAGCCAGTTGCTCGGCTACCATTGACAAGAAGTTTTCAATTGATGAGAGATCAGGAGAATGTGCTGGCCAGGGCAGCAGCCGAATATTTTATGTATCCAGAAAGGCCCGTACAAGACCTGCAACATGCGGTCGTGTATTATCCTGCTGAAATGTAGGGTTTCGCAGGGATCGAATGAAGGGTAGAACCACGAGTCGTAACGCATCTGAAAGGTAACGTCCACTGTTCAAAGTGCCGTCAATGCGAACAAGAGGTGACCGAGACGTGTAACCAATGTCACCCCATACCATCACGCCGGGTGATACGCCAGCGTGGCGGCCAGCGTGGCGATGACGAATACGCGCTTCCAATGTGCGTTCACCGCGATGTCGCCAAACACGGATGTGACCATCATGATGCAGTCAACAGAGCCTGGATTCATCCGAAAAAATGACGTTTTGCCATTCGTGCATCCAGGTGGGTCGTTGAGTACACCATTGCAGGCGCTCCTGCCTGTGATGCAGCGTCAAGAGTAACCGCAGCCATGGTCTCCGTCTGATAGTCCATGCTGCTGCAAACGTCGTCAAACTGTTCGTGCAGATGGTTGTCGTCTTGCAAACGTCCCCATCTTTTGACTCAGGGATCGAGACGTGGCAGCACGATCCGGTACAGCCATGCGGATAAGATGCCTGTCATCTCGACTGCTGGAGATACGAGGCCGTTGGTATCCAGCACGGCGTTCCGTATTACCCTCCTGAACACACCGATTCCATATTCTGCTAATGGTCATTGGATCTCGACCAACGCGATAGCAATGTTGCGATGCGATAAACCGCAGTCGCGATAGGCTACAATCCAACCTTTATCAAAGTCGGAAACGTCATGGTACTCATTTCTCCTTTTTACACCAGGCATCAGAACAACGTTTCACGAGGCAACGTCGGTCAACTGCTGTTTGAGTATGAGAAATCGGTTGGAAACTTTCCTCATGTCAGCACATTGTAAGTGTCGCCACCCGCGCCAACCTTGTGTGAATGCTCTGAAAAGCTGATCATTTGCATATCACAGCATCTTCTTCCTGTCGGTTAAATTTCGCGTCTGTAGCACGTCATCTTCGTGGTGTAGCAATTTTAATTGCCAATAGTGTACTTTAGTGGTATATTTATTTAGATGGATCCAGTTAAACTGGAGCGTCGTCTTCAGACCATCTGCGAAGGTCACATAACACTTTTTACTCATTGTAATGTTGGTTAATCATATTTTCGTATATGCATATTTCGTTCTTACGTTCATATGTAGTCACTTGTCGCTCTCAATGTGTACTGAGGTTTAGGAGTCTTATGCTATAAAGTTTTCTGTGGTTTGCTCCTCTTGTTGATGGTCCTTTATTGAAATTTTTATAATCTTACGTTTTATTGTAAGATCTGACACTTGTGATAGTTGGCCAAAGATACTGTATGGTTTCGCTTGTTATGGTGTGTTGTTTTTATCAGTTGGGGCTCTATGTATGGTCTTTGTAATCGATGTTTCTTTGGGTAGTTATTTGTGTCAATCCGTTATCTTTGGATAGGCATTCAGTAAAAGTCTATACGAAATGTTTACGTTTTACAATTGTTGTTGCTTTTGTTCCTAAGCAAATATATCAGACGGTTTAAAAATGCCCGGACGGGAGTTAAAGATGATTCTCGTTTAGAACGCCCTTCGACGTCTACAGTCGAATGTCCTTTGACTTTGAAGGGTAAGTTCATCATGAATTCGTGCCACAGATACGAGCTATTAATCGGTGGTACTATCAGGACGTGTTGTGAAGCCTGCAAGAAAATGTGAGAAGGAAACGGCCTGAAATGTGGCGATACAACTCGTGGCCCTTGCATCACGATAACGCACCCATCGCATTCATCCCTGTTGGTGCGTCACTATCGCACAAAAAACGAAATCACTGTGGTGGCTCATCTTCCGCACTGTCCAGACCTGGCCCTGCGGGCTTTTTTTAATTTCCAAAGTTGAAAATTCCGTTGAAAGGACGAAGATTTGCAACGATAGACGAGATAGAAGAAAATTTGCAGATGGCACTTCGCGCGATCCAGCAAGAGGCGTACCAAGACTGCTTCCAGAAGTGGAAATGGTGTTGGAAAAGGTGTATGAATTGTGGAGGAGAGTATTTCGTAGGAGTAAAAGGTAGGCGTGGAAAAATTTTGTGGACGAAGTTCCGGAATTTTTTTGTACAGACCTCGCAATATCTCTAAGAGAAACTTCTGCGGAGCGAGGCCATTGGATCGTAAAATATTGCAGCTGACTTCTAAAAATTGGATGTATTGGCGGGAGTCTTACGGGTCCTGACGCATCCTGCTTCACAGGCTATTTTGTGCATTTTCAGCTGTCAAATTTCTGCCCTTCTTAGGAAGTACATTTCCAGAATTTCAGTCTTGCTGCGGTTCTTCTCTGTAACTTTCCAGCAACTCTGAACCACTGATCTTAACTTCGCATTATTCGATTTTAATGTAACCGCAAAACTTAAGAAACACCTTCGAGGGCTTCGCTTTGATAGTGATGAAGTAATGCAGCCAGTGACAGCTTCAGTAAACCGGTTTCTCTTTGGGAAAGTGTGTTTGTCGCCAGGACGATAAAAAGATTATATATGAAGAATAAATATGTAGAATGTTAAAGAAGATTTTTTTATTTAAAAACTTTAAGAGTATTCACATAAAGAATTGAAAAGAATTACTCTTCAGCACAGCTTCATATACGTTAAACTTCGCTTTTAATTAGATTCATATGGTTCAAATGTTTCAAATGGCTCTGAGCACTATGGGACTTAACATCTGAGGTTGGTTGGTTGTTTTGGGGAAGGAGACCAGACAGCGAGGTCATCGGTCTCATCGGATGAGGGAAGGAAGTCGGCCGTGCCCTTTGAAAGGAACCATCCCGGCATTTACCTGGAGCGATTTAGGGAAATCACGGAAAACCTAAATCAGGATGGCCAGACGTGGGATTGAACCGTCGTCCTCCCGAATGCGAGTCCAGTGTCACATCTGAGGTCATCAGTCCCCTAGACTTAGAACTACTTAAACCTAACTAACCTAAGGACATCACACACATCCATGCCCGAGGCAGGATTCGAACCTGCGACCGTAGCAGCCGCGTTGTCCGATACATATAAATATAATTATAAAAATGATACGTGTGTTAGTTCTGTGAGATAAAAATAAATAGTTCACCATGTTATTTTGGCTGAGAATTTGAATTTACAGTGAGAGTATTCCGATTCTTCTTTATTTACCGGACATATACGTAGAGTCATCCATAGGAGAGTGATATTGCAGACAATGAAATCACTTCCTTATGAACAAGAGAACCAAAGTACTCTGTATTGCGGCGTAAAGTCAAGCGCCGGCACGCCAGTCGGGAACGAGAGAGCAGAGAGTACTGTTAAGAAGACGTCAGCCAATCGCTAGCTGACCGATCTCTGTCCAGGACGACAATGCAGCAGCAACGTCCTCTATGCGAAGAGGACATAAGTGACTCGCCCGACTGACCGCAGCCCAGTCGAAGAGAAGCCTGAAAACCAGCGACAAGCTTAGAAGCGTTAAAGCTCATTACTTTGCTCGTACATTCTATGCAGCTCAAACTTGGAATTGTTATATTGTACAAGCTTGTTTATTTCGGATTTCGCCCTTTCCCTGCGACACATCTATGTAATTCTCAAAGTAATATCACTTACTTTCCGTAACAAAACTCATTAATACGATATATTTGAACTATTTGTCTAGCGATCCGAGAAAGGAGGTTTCCTAGACACCCCACATTCGACGACTAAGCGGGATCTAACATTCTGGATCAAAGGGAAAAGGGTATTTGGAAGACATAGGAATGCAGAAAACGTGGATTTACTACAAGCAGACACTGATATAAAAATAAATCTGGGTATCCTGAGTTTCCACAACGGAATTAGACCCATGACGAAAACACCAGGAACGGAACAGCGAAGAAAGTGGGCAAAGATAAAGACCAGAGGAACCGAAACTGGTCTTAACTGACGCGATATTCAATGCCCAAAACAAGAAACATAGAAACAGTATTTACAATCTGGACAACGTTTCGTACATTCTAGTTCGAGATTAACCTGACATTAACTAGGAAGCAGATATTCACATTCGCAGTACTGAGTGCAAGGCTAGCATGCTGATAAACGTCAACTACTAAAGTAAGAATTTAGTGGAGAAGATTCTGAAGTAGACTTGATAATAATGAGTGGTGTCAAACAACCTGCTCAGTGCGAGCAGTCCCTTTAACCATCTGGTTGTCTAAGGAGAGCTCCGTGCTTGACACATTCATTATGTTTTTTGTTCGTTCTGAATTTTTCAACGGAATTTTCCATATCATAGATTTTTATTTTTAGTTTATTTTTTTCTTACACTGCTGCCGTTTATTTGACTGAACTTGATCGAACTGATGCGGTAAACGGGGACGAGAGTCTGAAGTTGAGCGGCGCTTCGCATCAGGAAAACAATGCAGTAACACGCCTCGAAAAGCGTAACTCGTTTACTGGAAACACAGAAAGGGTGGACGTTTCGGGGAACGCTGGCGGGAGGAGCATAAAAAGGGAACGCGGAACTAAGGGCGTGGCCGTCGCCGGGAATCGAACTCGGTATAAATAGCGACGCCCCGCCAACAGAGCACGGGATCCACAGCAGGCGGCCGCAAAATTTTTGCAGCCAGAATGGATCACCGCAGAAGACGGACATGTATCTCGAAATGACGCAGTGTAGTGTGCTATGGAAAGAGAGACGAAAGATGGAAGACAATCGGACTTGCGAGGTGCGAGGTCGTAAACTGAAGACCACAGAGGGGAAAAAGTGAGAAAGTCCACCTCCCCTGTCAGTCACTTTTTGCTATATCCCTGTTGGTTAAATTCTGGGTATTACAGCGCACAGATGCTTAAGGGAACAAAGAAGTTGCTACAGAAATATTGACTGATCTAATATACATGCTGGGGTGGGGGGGAGGGGCGGAGGGGCAACAGCCTTACGACAGCGGTAACACCGGTTCCCGTCAGAACACCGAAGTTAAGCGTTGTAGGGTTTGGCTAGCACTTGGATGGGTCACCGTCTGGGGATGCTAAACGCTGTTGGCAAGCGGGGTGCACTCATCTCTTGTGAGACCAATTGAAGAGCTATTTGACTGGCAAGTGGTGGCTCCGATCGTGAAAAGTCACAACGGTCGGGAGAGCGGTGTGCTGACACATGCCCCTCCATATCCGCATTCAGTAACGCGTGTCGGCTGAAGATGACACGGCGTTCGGTCGGGACCGTTGAGCCTTCCGAGGCCAGTTCGGCTAGTTTTGGGCTTAGTAGGGTGGGAGGGTAGAGGGAGGGAGATGTGCCGCGCCTTCTGGATGAGAAAAGAGGTGTGTCCGTAAAGGTCCTAAAACTGGAGTCTCGTGAAACGTTACACAAAAAACTTGGATAAGTACGAATACGATTCGAACACCGATGGTTCCGCACAAACCTAGTTATGTACAGACATACAGACAGTTCATCTATTCCAGGATCAAGATTGTCGACGATGCTTGCCTGTTATTCATACTGATATCGATATCACATAACAAACGAATAAAAAATAGAAAGGGCGTTCAAAAAGTTTTGCACAGTCGTATCTAATTCTTTTATATTTTGCAAGAGGAGAAAGAAATGTTTTGTCAAGATACTTGGAAAATTGATCTGTAAGTTGGTATATAAAAGTATTTTCGCTTATTTACAGATGAGCCATAATGGATCGTGAAGTAGATGTCAGGTTGCGACAACGGTCGGTGATGGGGTTACTCTTCAAGACCGACGATGACTCTGCCACATCGATTCACAGGAAGCTGCTCCCTGTTAATGTGGAGGACACAGTGGATCGTAGCAGTATCCAGGGGTGGTTGCAGAGGTATAAAGAAGGTGATTTCTCTCTCTTGGACAATCCACGATGCGGTAGAGCATCGACAACAGTGAGTGATGTGAATAAGGAGACCATTGATCAAGTCATCCAAAATGACAGACGTGTGTCGACACGACAGCTGGATAAAACGACTCGTCTGTCGTTGGTAGTGTGGTATCACTGGTACAGTCACTAGGGTACAGATGAATCTGTGCACGTTGGGTGTCTAGATTATTGACAAGAGAAATGAAAACGACGAGGAAGAATGTGTGCGAGGGTCTCATGAAGACCTTTACTGAAGAGTGGAAACAGTGTTTTGACGCCGGCCGGAGTGGCCGAACGGTTCTAGGTGCTAGGCGCTACGGTCGCAGGTTCGAATCCTGGCTCGGGCATGGATGTGTGTGACGCCCTTAGGTTAGTTAAGTTTAAGTAGTTCTAAGTTCTAGGGGACTGATGACCTCAGAAGTTAAGTCCATAGTGCTCAGAGCCATTTGAACCAGTGTTTTGACGGCGTCGTTACCCAGGACGAAACATGGTTGTTTTTGTCCTAACCTGAGAGCAAAACCCAATCCATGGAGTGGCGTCATTCGGGTTCCCCTCGGAAGAAGAAACCAAGACTTTGACGAACAGCAGGCCGAAAGGTGATGGCCTCCTTCTTCTGGGATCAGTGTGGTGTCATTTTCATTGACTTTTCGGAACCTGGCTCCACAATTAACAGGGACCGTTACTGTTTGTGACTGTACAAGCTGCGACGTGCCATCAAGACCCACAGACCACAGCTTCAGGGTCATCTCATCAGACTACACCATGACAATGCCAAACACCATGCAGCCCTTATGACGCAGGAGAAAATCAGGAAAATATGTTGGAAAATTGTTCCTCATCCTCCCTACAGTCCGGACTTGGCTTCGTTTGATTTTTACCTCTTTGGTCGTCTGAAGCCCCACCTGCGCTATAAAACATTTGATAGTGAGAAAGACCTTATTTCCTGTGTCAAGCGATGGTGTGAAAGTCAATCCCCAGAATTTTACCAAAGTGCATTTACATCATGGAAACAACATTGGGCCAGATGCATCACACACATGTTGTACTTTGTCCCGTACATCGCTGATGATAAACGTGAGACATATACGTAACAGATGCTAAATATCTCAAGAAAATGCCTTCTTGAATTTGTAGATGTAACTGCAGTAGTCCAGAAATTGCTTCATTACTCGCTTCTAGACAGATGAATGAATTAATTGACAGCACGACACAGCAGTGACTACACGAGGGCTGCTGTAGTGCTGTACATAGTTTAAATATCATTCATCTTTCGTCATTTTAAAAATAAAAGTGTTCCAAGAAAAGTCTTTCATTCTGCCGTTTACTTAGTCTGTAAGTAGGCTGTTTAGGTTTTTATGCAGGTAACGCCACGTAGCGCTCTATATGAAAATCACTGGCTGTGCTGTGTGCAGTCTGTGGCTGGTTGGCATTGTTGTAATATTCGCCATTGTAGTGTTAGGCAGTTGGATGTTAACAGCGCGTAGCGTTGCGCAGTTCGAGGTGAGCCGCCAGCACTGGTGGATGTGGGGAGAGAAATGGCGGAGTTTTGAGAGCGGATCTGGACGTGTGTCCATCAGACACTAAATTTGTAAGTCTGGATGTCATGAACTGCTTTATATATTGTGACTTTTGAACACTATTAAGGTAAATACATTGTTTGTTCTCTATTAAAATCTTTCATTTGCTAACTATGCCTATCAGTAGTTAGTGCCTTCAGTAGGTTGAATCTTTTATTTAGCTGGCAGTATTGGCGCTCGCTGTATTGCAGTAGTTCGAGTAACAAAGATTTTTGTGAGGTAAGTGATTTGTGAAAGGTATAGGTTAATCAGAATGAGATTTTCACTCTGCAGCGGAGTGTGCGCTGATATGAAACTTCCTGGCAGATTAAAACTGTGTGCCCGACCGAGACTCGAACTCGGGACCTTTGCATTTCGCGGGCAAGTGCTCTACCAACAGAGCTACCGAAGCACGACTCACGTCCGGTACCCACAGCTTTACTTCTGCCAGTATCTCGTCTCCTACCCTCCAAACTTTACGCAGGAGAGCTTCATATCAGCGCACACTCCGCTGCAAAGTGAAAATCTCATTCCGGAAACATCTCTTAGGGTGTGGCTAAGCCATGTCTCCACTATATTCTTAGGTATAGGTTAATGTTAGTCAGGGCCATACTTTTGTAGGGATTATTGGAAGTCAGATTGCGTTGCGCTAAAAATATTGTGTGTCAGCTGTTGATCAGATTAGGTAAAGAGCGAAATGTCTGAGTACGTTCAGTTCTGCTGAGCTGTTTGAAAATCAAATAATGTAAGAGGTCTATCAGCACAGTAATTCATTAATTTTTCTAAGGGGACGTTTCAAGGCGCTAAAGTTGGTGATGATATGAGGGAGGGATGGAGACCAATAGATGGCAGATGGGGGAGGGAGAGGGCGGGGGTAATAGCTAATGTCTTAACTGCACTCGGGGATAATGGTCTAAGAAAGGGTGGGAACCTCTGGTCTAAAGTAAATAAAGAGAAGTGTACACTACATCCCAGTCACTTTTCCCAATACGAAAATGTAACTCAACATAATACTTCATCGTAGGCATATCTCGAGAAAAGGACAATGAAGGTAAAATTTGAGAGTTTAGAGCCCACACGGAGGCTTACCAAATGTCGTTCTCCCCACGAACCATTAGTCAGTGGAACAGGAAAGGAAGGGAAGTACCCTCCGCCATGCACACCATAACGTCGCTTACGGATTACAGATATAGATTGCTAGACGTTTCTTCCCGTCTCTGTGTTTCTAGAAGGTGGAATGCGAGCGAACTATTGCCTCCCTATGTAGCGAGCAGCACCACACTTACACTGCAGCTTCTGTTGTTGTCTCGTCTCAGTGTAAGAGCATGAATGGAATTCCGTTAAAGGCGTGAGTATGTGTGAGGGGGAGAGAGAGAGAGAGAGAGAGAGGGAGAGCTCTCGCCAAGGCAGGCGGAGTGAGGCGTCGTTAGCGGTATTGATTCGCGCGCCGCCAGCTGGTAACTTATTCACGTGGGCCCCTCCATGTGGGGGCAATCGACCGATCCCTTTATTTAACCCTCCGTGGGCTGCTTTCCGGTAGCCCACGACGTGCTCACACTCTTCTCAAACTTTGCAGAGCTAGTGTTTCACCTGTGTGAAATACAAAGTTTCACTGCTGGAAAAGGAATCTGATAATGTTGTCTGCCAAGAGATGCCCAGAGTACTGAAGAAAGCAAGTCTACATTACAAAGACGTGTGGGTGATATTCAGCTCCTTCAAGAACGACATAGGTGAGAGTAGGAATTTTCGACAGGAACAAGAAGCAAAAATTAGAGAAGGTTTGAGAGAAAGATGTGCACTTCCTTCTCTACTTACGTCCAGGAAGCTATGGACTATGTTCGCGAAACTATTGAGGTGAGGATCAAAAGTAATGGGCAGAAGATACGGATGCTGCCTTACACAGATAATATAGTTGTGGTCATGGAGACGAAGGAAAATCTAGAAACGTCCTCAGCACGTTTGCAAAGGTTTTTTTGTAATTACTGTAGTGTGAGAATAAACAGTGGAAAAACTGAAGTGATAGTATTTATTACTGAATGTATATGAACCTCTAAGAATAAGAATTGGAAAAGAGCATTTAGAAATGATAGAGGAATTCACCAATTTCGGAAGGAAGATCACAAGGTATGGCAGAAGCCGGAAAGAAACTGTGAACAGAAGATAGCGGACCATGAACAACTGCATGTAAGTAAGGAAATGGATAATGAAAGTATTTAGCTGGAGTGTGGATCCGTGCGGTTTGAAACTTGAAAAATCGAAAACAAGAGACAAGGCGGCTGGAAGCCCTAGAGATTTGGCGCTACGGGAGGATGATAAAGGTCCGCTGGAGAAATTAAGTTACCAATGAAGAGGTGCTGAGAAGAGAAAAAAGGGCAGCTGACCGTCTGAGACACATCCAAACAAGAAGAGAAAAATGCACATTTTAAGACACAACAACATCGTTGAAATAGTAGCAGGAAGAGCTATCGAGGGAATAAATGGCCGGAGACGACCAAGGATGTCATACATACAGCAGATTGACTAATGTGGGATGCGGTACATCTATAGAAATGAAGAGGGAGGCAAGAAGAAGAGGAGATGGTGTACTGCTGCAAACCAACCTTAGGGTTGAAAACTGAAGAAGAAGAAAGCAATGGTCCCATAAACTCTTGAAAATCTCTCTCTCTCTCTTTTATTTTTTTATTATTATTATTATTATTTTAATGAGACTGTGTTAAATGCACACCTACTGTCTTACGATGTTCGAGACAATGCTGTCGCCACTCTTACACTTGGAGCAAACTGCGTTCCTCGTCCTTACTTGTCACAGTGTGAGCGACCATGTGGGGCAGATTAATGCACTGATCTGGAGAGCTGCTGATGTGGAAGACACCCACAGACCTGACGTTGCAAGAAGGGTCTGTTGTTTAGTACTGAATTGTAGATGGGTTTAGTTAGGTCCGATATTGGGCGCCATTGCACTGTCGTTCCTATAAAGCGCTCAGAAACATATAGAGGGTTGTCGGAAACAGTTTGATAAGCTTCTAAGGGTGTTACAGGTGAAGTTGTGCTGAAAAATAATTCTTAAGAAAGAAGAATTCTGTACTTTGTGCTGCTTCAGAGTTGTTTAGTACTGAAGGTCAGCACGCGCAAAATTTCAAGCAACTCCCCAGAGACAGTGTCGCCAAACGTGTTCTTTGTTTGGTTTCCTCAAACTCAAACCGAACAAACGTAGTGTTTCGCTCACTTAGCTTAAATTTGTCACTTCCAAAAAAGGCAAATTTTGACCAGTAATGAATATTAGAACAATTCAACCCACGGACGCACAGATGTCTGTGCATTACAGCATTCGGTCCAAGTGCTCTAAGTTTTGCGCGCGACGATCTGTTAGGCTAACATCAATAGCAAATAACTCGTAACGGTCCAACGTATCGCATTTTTTTTTCTTGACAATTATTTCGCAGCGCTACCTCCCCTGCAACATCTTTATAAGTTTTTCAGACTGATTTTGACTGCCCTGTAGATATGTTTTAATAATAAGAGTTATACGCTGAGAATCTGGTGTCCTGAAATGGCATCAGTAAGTTTGTCTTACTCTGAAATGATTACAGAGGCAGCAAAGTGATATTCAAAATTACATTGTGGTAGTGCGGACGTGTGCTAGTTTGAATGTCAAAAATGTACGGAGGGCTGGGTTTGTGCGTTTTCTGTTAGTGAAATGAGGTAAAACTGTTGTAAAAACCGAAATACGGACTTTTAAACTTCCATTTACTGGAACATGTAGAGCTCTACCGTACTTGATATTGTTGCACGAATGAAATGAATACGTAGAATTAAACCAGTTTTCTAAACTGACCAACAGAAACCGGTTAGTATTCATAAAATTTGGGACATACGTTGGCAAATTTTCAGACAACCTCGTAAAAGAAATTATTGTTTCTCAACCACAGACCTGCGTTCCATAATACCAACGGTATGTAAAAATTTTTATTCAGCTGTAAAGACAAATTTCAACCTTTGTCACAGAGTCGTGTGTGCAAAATCGCTTGCAAGCTCTTGAGACGTTTATTAGGTTTACAGAAATATGAGTACAAAATTTCATAATTGTGGCATATGTGTTGATCAGGCAGAGTTCTGGAAACTAAATAATCCAGACATGAGAGGAGTTGCAGATTAAGTGGGGACGTTGATGAAAAACAACACTGTTCCAAAAATGCACCAAATCCACAGTTTTGGAGATATGGCAATGAAATTTTTGCCACGCTTTACATGAAAGTAACATATTTACATATAAAATGTTCAAAAAATAATTTATGTTCCTTTTTCTCAGAAAGTATTCAAAAGATTTCTACAAAACTTTCTCCGTTTCATCTCTTTATATGTTGTAAGTTTCTCTCATGAGGTTTTCGGAATCGGTCAAACAGGAATATTTTCATAAATTTTTAATTATAATTCCACAAGTACAATTTTAAATTCATGCAAAATTCCAAGCACTTTGCCCCATATCTCAGCTTGCAATCGGAATCTCAAAATTTGCTCTAGAGATGTTTATTAGGTTTACAGAAATATGTGTACAAAATTTCATAATTCTAGCATTCATAGAATTTGAGGAAATGGTACATAAACTTTAATAAACAAACTTTTCAGGAAATGCAATTTAAAGTTCATCCTAACTTTTTTCCTTATGTCAGTTCTTCAGAAGGCACCACATTTGTACTCTGGATCGTCTTTCCCATCAAGGCTTCTCTTCTGGTTTCTTGTTGTCTGTCTTCTTTTCTTTACCAGGTCTTCAACTGACTTTTCAGCTGCAGAGTCGTAGCCTCACTGCTGGTTTGTCGTTGTTTCTCGCGTCTTTCATCCACTAACTTATTCAAACTCAGTTTATCCATTTTTTTATACACTCTTTGTGATCGTGGCATAACTGAATGGAGAAAGAATCGAACACTTGTAAAAATTGTTTCGTCATAAACGATGCAACTAGTTTGTTATTGTTTATAACATACGGAACAGAGTCAAAGGTGATCTATAAAACCAAAGAGAATGTATCACGGTCTTATCGATGTATCCCGCAAACGTTTGGTTGAAGGTAATACACAGTATCGTTGTTCACTGAGCTGGTATTGAAGTGCTGCTTCAAAACGTGGGCGTGGCAGGGAGGCCGCGTCACACTTTTAATTAATTTTGAAGCACTTCGGATGCGATTTCGACATGGAAACTTTTGGAACTTATTGTACACGAGTTGAACTAACAAATAAAAAATAAATCAAAAATTGACATTTTTGGTCAATTTCATCAACATCCCCCCCTTAGGAAGACTTATTCGGCCCCTGCCGAAAATATTTTAACGACCCATTTGGCGTATATTGTGAAGTCTTACACACTGTTAAGAAAAGCAGACAAAATGATTTACTTTTTCCCTATTTTAGTAATAGAAATAGTAGTTTTCTACTGCCAAGTCAACTTCATTTTCGTCTCCTGTTAAAGTTATGTAGTTGCACACATACTCCATAAATCTTTTGAGCAATTCTTTTGTCGAAATGCAGTAGAACGAGTAATTTTACAGGCTTTCTATTCATGATTAGTGGTACATTAGTGAACATATATCTTTTTAGTCCTACTCATGCAACTGCACTCCAAAAATAATTTTTTCGATTCATCTGATGGAATTACATTTTCCCGGAGACATATGTCTCTCAACATTAGAAATGTACCGATACCAACATAAAATGTTTCATTTCTCATTTTTAGAGTTCTGTACGATAATTGGTAAAAACGGAGCCCCAATAAGATCGCTTTATCCGTCTGTTAAGACCCTTTTTAAGACCCTTTTTTCAGGAACTGATAGAAGAAACATGCGTAAAATTCTAATGTCTACGGTCCCAGGTATGGCTATGTATATACTATGTGATCAAAAGTATCCGGACACTCCCAAAAACATATGGACTTCGACCGTGGTCAGGTGAGAGGGTGTCACTTGCGTCATCTGTTTGTACGCGAGATTTCCACACTCCTAAACATCCATAGGTCCACTGTTTCCGATGTGATAATGAAACGTCAAGGGACACTACAGGCCGGCCTCGTCTGTTGCCTGCAGAGACCGCCGACAGTCGAAGAGGGTCGTAATGTGTAATAGACGGACATCTATCCAGACCGTCACACAGGAATTCCAAACTGCATCAGGATCCACTGCAAGTACTATGACAATTAGACGGGAGGTGAGAAAACTTAGATTTCATGGTCGGGCGGCTGCTCATAAGCCACAGATCATGCCGATAAAAGCCAAACGACGTCTCGCTTGGTGTAAGGAGCGTAAACATTGGACGATTGAACAGTGGAAAAACGTTGTGTGGAGTGACGAATCACGGTACACAATGTGGCGAACCGATGGCAGGGTGTGGGTATGGCGAATGCCCGATAAACGGCATCTGCCAGCGTGTCAAGTGCCAACGGTAAAATTCGGAGGCGGTGATGTTATGGTGTAGTCGTGTTTTTCATGGAAGGGTCTTGCACCCCATGTTGTTTTGAGTGGCACTATCACAACACAGGCCTACATTGATGTTTTAAGCACCTTATTGCCTCCCACTGTTGAAGAGCAATTCGGCGATGGCGTTTCATCTTTCAACATGGTCGAGCACCTGTTTATAAACCACGGATCTGTGTCGGAGTGGTTACACGACAATAACATCCCCGTAATGGACTGACCTGCACAGGGTCCTGATCTGAATAATTTAGAACACCTTTGGGGATGTTTTGGAACGCCGACTTCGTGCCAGGCATCACCGACCGACATTGATACCTCTCCTAAGTGCAGTACTCCGTGAAGAATGGGCTGCCATTCCCCAAGAAACCTTCCAGCACCTGACTGAACATATGCCTGCTAAGCTTGGGCCACCACTGTATTGAATTCCAGGATTACCATTGGAGGGTGCCTCGAACTTGTAAGTCATTTTCAGCCAGGTGTTCGAATAATTTTGATCACGGTGTGAAAATATACACTCCTGGAAATGGAAAAAAGAACACATTGACACCGGTGTGTCAGACCCACCATACTTGCTCCGGACACTGCGAGAGGGCTGTACAAGCAATGATCACACGCACGGCACAGCGGACACACCAGGAACCGCGGTGTTGGCCGTCGAATGGCGCTAGCTGCGCAGCATTTGTGCACCGCCGCCGTCAGTGTCAGCCAGTTTGCCGTGGCATACGGAGCTCCATCGCAGTCTTTAACACTGGTAGCATGCCGCGACAGCGTGGACGTGAACCGTATGTGCAGTTGACGGACTTTGAGCGAGGGCGTATAGTGGGCATGCGGGAGGCCGGGTGGACGTACCGCCGAATTGCTCAACACGTGGGGCGTGAGGTCTCCACAGTACATCGATGTTGTCGCCAGTGGTCGGCGGAAGGTGCACGTGCCCGTCGA
The DNA here is from genome assembly GCF_023864345.2 of Schistocerca serialis cubense. Classification (NCBI taxonomy): domain Eukaryota; kingdom Metazoa; phylum Arthropoda; class Insecta; order Orthoptera; family Acrididae; genus Schistocerca; species Schistocerca serialis. The sequence goes on along the minus strand of NC_064649.1, from coordinate 45,077,547 downwards.
CCTGGGACCGGACCGCAGCGACGCATGGATGCACGCCAAGACCGTAGGATCCTACGCAGTGCCGTAGGGGACCGCACCGCCACTTCCCAGCAAATTAGGGACACTGTTGCTCCTGGGGTATCGGCGAGGATCATTCGCAACCGTCTCCATGAAGCTGGGCTACGGTCCCGCACACCGTTAGGCCGTCTTCCGCTCACGCCCCAACATCGTGCAGCCCGCCTCCAATGGTGTCGCGACAGGCGTGAATGGAGGGACGAATGGAGACGTGTCGTCTTCAGCGATGAGAGTCGCTTCTGCCTTGGTGCCAATGATGGTCGTATGCGTGTTTGGCGCCACAATCAGGACTGCATACGACCGAGGCACACAGGGCCAACACCCGGCATCATGGTGTGGGGAGCGATCTCCTACACTGGCCGTACACCACTGGTGATCGTCGAGGGGACACTGAATAGTGCACGGTACATCCAAACCGTCATCGAACCCATCGTTCTACCATTCCTAGACCGGCAAGGGAACTTGCTGTTCCAACAGGACAATGCACGTCCGCATGTATCCCGTGCCACCCAACGTGCTCTAGAAGGTGTAAGTCAACTACCCTGGCCAGCAAGATCTCCGGATCTGTCCCCCATTGAGCATGTTTGGGACTGGATGAAGCGTCGTCTCACGCGGTCTGCACGTCCAGCACGAACGCTGGTCCAACTGAGGCGGCAGGTGGAAATGGCATGGCAAGCCGTTCCACAGGACTACATCCAGCATCTCTACGATCGTCTCCATGGGAGAATAGCAGCCTGCATTGCTGCGAAAGGTGGATATACACTGTACTAGTGCCGACATTGTGCATGCTCTGTTGCCTGTGTCTATGTGCCTGTGGTTCTGTCAGTGTGATCATGTGATGTATCTGACCCCAGGAATGTGTCAATAAAGTTTCCCCTTCCTGGGACAATGAATTCACGGTGTTCTTATTTCAATTTCCAGGAGTGTATATATTGTGCGGAACTCTCAGAGCGCACTTATCCGGCTGTTTAGTTAAAGGTAAATATTTCGGAGTGATATAAATGTAATACTTTCCTTTGCAAACATTCTACACGTAATCATTTTTGTATCTTCTATGTAGGTAATATCCAGGTCTGTCCTATATTATTTTGTGTGTTTGCGACAGTCGATTGTTACTTGACGATGGCCAAAGAAGCTGAAATCCGTCTCGTGACCAAATAGATGTACTTTTACAGAAAATTACAAAAGTCTTTCCAGAACGAGATTCTCACTCTGCAGCGGAGTGTGCGCTCATACGAAACGTCCTGGCAGATTAAAACTGTGTGCCGGACCGAGACTCGAACTCGGGACCTTTGCCTTTCGCGGGCAAGTGCTCTACCATCTGAGCAACTCAATCACGACTCACGCCCCGTCCTCACAACTGTACTTCTGCCAGTACCTTGTCTCCTACCTTCCAAGCTCTCCTGCGAACCTTGCAGAACTAGCACTCCTGAAAGAAAGGATATTGCGGAGACATGGCTTAGCCACAGCCTGGGGGATATTTCCAGAATGAGATTTTCACTCTGTAGCGGAGTGTTTCCTGTCTAATATTAACTGACGAGGGACTTTATTTACACAGCAGACGCACAATCTGACGCATACAAATGCAGTTACCCGTTAAATTAAATTACTGAGTAAGTGAGTGTCCGACATGAAATCTGCCGTCGAGCTTCTCCGATAGGCTAGGGCAGCATTTCATATGGCCAGAGAGGTTTTGGTGAGATGCGATGGCATTGCAAGCCTTGGCTTGTGTCTCCCTCCCTCCGTGTCTGGTGGAATTCGGCAGTGGTCGCCGTTACTTTCGGGCCGTTTCCCAACGGCGCACTGAAATTTCTGATGGCCGCTTCTGGCCTCCGAGGAACGCAGATGCAAGCAATAAATTTCGTTCCGCCGCTGCGCGCTGTCCGTTGCTCCTAGTATGTCCACGCTTCACTTCCATGGCCCGCAAAAGAACGCTGCAGTCTTGCCTCGCCAGAATACAGTAGCTCCTCGTCCCGCTCTCTCGTTCCTCGGCTTCCAGATAAGAAAATCTCCCAGATTTCCTCTTTTGATTGGCGGAGACGACGTTTCATGTGGCCAGTGAGTGACACCGTATTTAGTGTCCGCAACACACGCAGGCTGTACAAAACCAAAACGCTGTATATTAAAATGGGGTTTTGGGGTTTTACCAAAGCTCATATCCCGGGAAGAGGTAGAGATAAGTATTTTGCACAGCCCATGGGATAGGGACCATTTGTATACTCAACAGAAGGATCGCCTTAGTGTCACTATCCTACACTACGTATGAATATTAGACACTCCGTACAGCTCAGCCAAATGAAGCCAATCTATTGGTGCTTTTTGCATTTAATATGGCCTACGGTGGGTTTTATGGGGTTTACGGAGGCACCATTTAATTCAACCAACCTAAAAGAAAAGCTCTTTTTTTATTTTTTCCTGCTAAAAGCGATCCGCGGATTCCAGGACGGCTATGCACAGCAAATGGCTAAAATTTTTACAAAATGTTCTTAAGATCCTTATTTTGAACAGTTTTGAAAATGTTCTTGTGAACTTTATCCGTTTCCGATGATGATGATGATGATGATGTTTGGTTTGTGGGGCGCTCAACTGCGTGGTTATCAGCGCCCGTACAATTATCCAATCTTTGCTCAGTCCAATTTCGCCACTTTCCTGGATGATGATGAAATGATGAGGACAACACAAACACCCAGTCATCTCGAGGCAGGTGAAAATCCCTGATCCGTTTCCGAAATACAGTGGTTTAAAGTTACCGTACTTCCACACGTGAAATAAGCAAATAAAATCCTGTATGAGGTGAAATATAAATAATCACAGAAAATTGTTCAATTTTTAACGAAATATCCTCTGGGCATTTATCTAGAAGTGCCATCTTCTCGTTTTCAGAACTCTTTATTCGTTATCGAGAAACACCCCAAAAACTTGGTTTTTGCGTACCAAAACCGAGTTGCGGATTGCAGGACGGCTATGCACAGCAGATGGCTGACTTTTTTGCGATATATTGTTAAGCTCCCGCGGTCAAAAAGCCATGACAATTTTCTTGATTATGTGTTTCCGAGAAACGAACTTCAAAGTTACGCTACTTGTCCAAGTAAAATACGCAAGTAAAATCCGATATGAGGTGAAAATGTAGTTCATAAAATGACACAGAACGGAGAAATATGGTGTATGTTATATCAGAAGGGTTCTAGGAACCTCATGTTGTGGTACTGAAGCACATGCAAAATCTTTTTGCACGTGAAATGCGATCTGAGGTTTAAAATAGGCCCTGCGTTTTTTCAGTTTCACATAAGTAAACTATCAAAATTTTACTGACAAGTACGTTTCTTTTCGTATGGGAGACATGGAGTGATGCAACAGGGAAAAGAAGGAAACCAGCAGAAAAATGGTCCTGTCGGAGCACAAAAATTTACAAATATGAACCTCTTTAAAAATGTGTGTGAAATCTTACGGGACTTAACTGCTAAGGTCATCAGTCCCTGAGACACTACGTAACCTGAATTATCCTAAGGACAAACACACACACACCCATGCCCGAGGGAGGACTCAAACCTCCGCCGGGATCAGCCGCACAGTCCATGACTAAAGCGCCTGAGACCGCTCGGCTAATCCCGCGCGGTGCTCCTCTTTAAAAGACTGATAGAAAAGTAGGGTAGCTCCTGCCTCTTTCTACCTACCTTCAACGCTTTTTTATGCTGAGTGAGAAGGAGACAGTGGTATTGAGAAAGAGAAGATAGTAGATAGTGGATGTGTTATAGAAAGAGAGAAGGAGAATAGCAGTGTGAGAGAAAGAGAGAGACACAATGGCAGTGGAATGTAATTGACAGTGAAAGAACAGTGCCAGGAAAAGAGCGAAGGAGAGAGTGCCAGTGGGAGAGAATTAAAGAGGCGGAGAAAGTGGAAGTGGATGAAACCCAGTGGCAGTAGGAAATAATCTACAACAATAATAAAGAGGGTGAGAGAGATAGTGTTCGTGAAAAGAGACAGCAAAAGTGGGAAGGTTGAGTGAGACTGAGAGAGAGTAATAGAGAGAGCAACAGGGAGACCGTGACACGGACAGGAGAGAACAGAAGTTGGACAGAACGAAGCAGACAGTGGCTGTGAGATAGGGGACTGAGAGACACGAAAAGATAATGCAAATGAGTTGGGTTGAATGAGTGAGTGGGAATGGGAAACTGGGAATGGATGTGTATGAGCGACCTATGGCGCTGGACTGGTAGGGTTGATCGAGCTACAGTTATGGAAGCTTGCGGGAGTGAGATGTGAGCTGCATGTTAAAAAGAGCGCAAATATGTTTGCAAGCCAAAATTTTTGGGAAGATTTTTAAAGGAGCTGAAGAAGGTAGAATGAGACAGCTGGTAGCGCAGTTTTCAGTCAGTCTTTTAAATAAAGAGGAACATTTTTGCACTTTATGTGCTCCCATAGCAGCATTTTTCCGCTGGTCAAGATTTCACTGGATATTTGTGGAACTTTTTCAGATAGCACATGAATGCAGATGACTGCATCATCAGCAAAAAGTCCGAAATTCTATTAAAATAGTGGGCCAGGTCATTAATATGCAACATGAACAGCAGGAGTGTTGGAAGTAGGCTGTTTAGGTTTTTATGTTGGTAACGCCATGTAGCGCTCTGTTTGAAAATCACTGGCTGTTCTGTGTTCAGTCTGTGGCTGGTTTGCATTGTTCGTTCTCGCCATTGTAGCGCTGGGCAGTTGGATGTGAACAGCGCGTAGCGTTGCGCAGTTGGAGGTGAGCAGCCAGCAGTGGTGGATGTGGGGAGAGAAATGGCAGAATTTTGAGAGCGGACGATCTGGACGTGTGTCCACTAAAAAGAGTAAATTTGAAATATTGGATATCATGAACATATATATATATATATATTATGACTTTTGAATATTATTAAGTTGCTGCTGGCCGTCTCTACAAGGACTGCAGTGGGTCTGCACCTTTGATGGCCCACCAATACCATACTCTCTATCAGGACTACAGTGGGTCTGGTCTGGGAAGACCTACCTACCAATATTCTTCAAAGATTCGACTGACTCTGTTGTGGGTTTGCTATGTTGTGGCCCATTACCTGTCTGCATGTCAAGAGACAGCACTCTGTTGGAAGGACAACACTACTTCTTCAAGACTGTATGGAGAGCCACTACTTCCGTGTGCATTTTCTTTTACTGCTCAGACTTTGAGAAAAAAAAGGAAAACTGTAATTACTATTGTGATGAATGATCAGGCCTGTCTTCATGAGAACAATTTTTCCTTTTGACCAACATTGCATCAATAAGTGTGTGCATTTGATATCTTTGTTATTGTAATTATGAAAAATTTTATCAGATCATTATTGGCCACTGCCCAAAACTAATTTGTAAAATTTTTTGTGGGGAGCATGGGGGCTATGTAAGTAGGCTGTTTAGGTTTTTATGTTGGTAACGTCACCTAGCGCTCTGTATGAAAATCACTGGCTGTGCTGTGTGAGTCTGTGGCTGGTTGGCATTGTTTGTTCTCGCCATTGTAGTGTTGGGCAGTTGGATGTGAACAGCGCGTAGCGTTGCGCAGTTGGAGGTGAGCCGCCAGCAGTGGTGGATGTGGGGAGAGAAATGGCAGAATTTTGAGAGCGGACGATCTGAACGTGCGTCCATCAGAAGGAGTAAATTTGTAATATTGGATATCTTGAACTGATACATATATATGATGACTTTGGATCATTATTAAAGTAAGTACATTGTTTGTTCTCTATCAATATCTTTCATTTGCTGACTATGCCTATCAGTAGTTAGTGCCTTCAGTATTTGGAATCATTTATTTAGCTGGCAGTAGTGGCGGTCGCTGTATTACAGTAGTTCGAGTAACGAAGATTTTTGTGAGGTAAGTGATTCATGAAAGGTACAGGTTATTTATTGTTAGTCAGGGCCATTCTTTTGTAGGGATTTTTGAAAGTCAGATTGAGTTGCGCTAAAAATATTGTGTGCCAGTTCAGTGTTGATCAGAATAGGTAAAGAGCGAAATGTCTGAGTACGTTCAGTTCTGCTCAGCTGTTTGAAAATCAAATAATGTAAGAGGTTTATCAGCACAGTCATTCTAAAATTTTTCTAAGGGGACGTTTCAGTGTCAACACACTTCCCAGGGAATATGTGAAGTTAGTCCTACATTTGGCAATCCTCTCTAGCCAACATAACACGCCGCCTGCTTGAATCCAGTCCCCATTATTTTTGACACTTCATCGTCCCTGTGGTATGGAATCAAGGCTTTTCGAAAGTGAAGAAGTACTTCGCCGTAGCATCATACACCAACCTTCCTACCTGCTCACCACTATGGAATCTATCGCACTGAACAGCGCCAGCAGACACGTACAGAGGGGAGGACTCCTGGAGCTGAAAGGCCGGCAGCGGAGAGCGAGTTTCAACGAAGCTGGGGAGGTCCCGGCCGCGCTGAAACGCGGTGACCCAGATCACGAGCCGCCACAATGTGCCCCCGGGGGCAGGCAGAGCGACCATACGACGACGCAGAGGGGTAAGGCGGGATAACGCTGCGGCGTGGGACCAGCGCCGGACGTCTGCAGTGCCTCCAGGTCGCGGCTCGAAGACGTCTCCCAAGGCGCTCGCTGACCCGTTTCTCCAGGACCCGGTCACACACACACACACACACACTGGAAAACACGCCAGCACCGTAGCAGCACTAGGTCGGTCAGGCTGGACCCCGGCCTCAAGAACAAAATGAGGGGCATACACGCACTGACAGCAGGGCGTCGTTTGGGGTACATACCGTGTCACTTCATGAGAGGCACCAGTCCGACATTTATGAAACTTTGTGGAGGGTATTATACGATTAGAGCTTCGTTCCATTCGAAACTGATGTGCGTCATAAGGGTGAATGACAGTTGTGAACTTCCATGGCCACGAATACACTTTCGTTTTCATTGTGACATGGAAGCGAAGATGTCGGAATGTGATCTGCCCGTACAGCAGTTTATTGCCATGCCTGAAGCACATGCTGTGTCAGACCATTGAGAATTGCTACACTACAGTCCATTAAAATTGATACACCACGAAGACGACTTGCTACAGAATCGAAATTTAACCGACAGGAAGAAGATGCTGTGATATGTAAATGATTAACTTTTCAGAGCAGATGGCGACACCTACAACGTGCTGACATGAGGAAAGTTTCCAACCGATTACTCATACACAAACAGCAGTTGACCGGCGTTGCCTGGTGAAACGTTGTTGTGATGCCTCGTGTAAGGAGGAGAAACGCGTATCATCACGTTTCCGACTTTGATAAAGCTCGGATTGTAGCCTATCGCGATTGCGGTTTATTATACGAGGTGTGGCTAGAAAAAAACCGGACTAGTACTTGTGAAACAATAAAACGAATGCAATAAGAAATCAGTACCCAGAACAACCACCTCTGGCCGTAATATAGGCCTTGATACGCCTGGGCATTGAGTCAAACAGAGCTTGGATGGCGTGTACAGGTATAGCTGCCCATGCAGCTTCAACACTATACCACCATCAAGACTAGTTCAAATGGTTCAAATGGTTCAAATGGCTCTGAGCACTATGGGACTCAACTGCTGAGGTCATTGGTCCCCTAGAACTGAGAACTAGTTAAACCTAACTAACCTAAGGACATCACAAACATCCATGCCCAAGGCAGGATTCGAACCTGCGACCGTAGCGGTCCTGCGGTTCCAGACTGCAGCGCCTTTAACCGCACGGCCACTTCGGCCGGCATCAAGATTAGTGACTGGCGTATTGTGACGAGCCAGTTGCTCGGCCACCATTGACCAGACGTTTTCAATTGGCGAGAGATCTGGAGAATGTGCTGGCCAGGGCAGCAGTCGAACATTTTCTGTATCCAGAAAGGCCCGTGCAGGACCTGCAACATGCGGTCGTGCATTATCCTGCTGAAATGTAGGATTTCGCAGGGATCGAAGAAAGGTAGAGCCACGGGTCGTAACACATCTGAAATGTAACGTCCACTGTTCAAAGTGCCGTCAGTGTGAACAAGAGGTGACCGAGACGTGTAAGCAATGGCCCTCCATACCATAACGCCGGGTGATACGCCAGTATGGCAATGACGAATACACGCGTTCACCACGATGTCGGCAAACACGGATGCGACCATCATGATACTGCAAACAGAACCTGGATTCATCCGAAAAAAAAAGACGTTTTGCCATTAGTGCAACCAGGTTCGTCGTTGACTACACCATCGCAGTCGCTCCTGTCTGTGATGCAGCGTCAAGAGTAACCGCAGCCATGGTCTCCGACCTGATAGTCCATGCTGCTGCAAACGTCGTCGAACTGTTCGTGCAGATGGTTGTTGTCTTGCAAACGACCCCATCTGTTCACTCAGGAATCGAGACGTGGTTGCACGATCCGTTACAGCCATGTGGATAAGATGCCTGTCATCTCGACTGATAGTGATACGAGGCCGTTGGGCTCCAGCACGGCGTTCCGTATTACCCTCCCGAACCCACCGATTCCATATTCTGCTAATAGTCGTTGGATCTCGACCAACGCGAGCAGCAATGTCGCGATACGATAAACCGCAATCGCGATAGGCTCCAATCCGACTTTTATCAAAGTCGGAAACGTGATGATGCGCATTTCTCCTTCTTATTGGAAACGTGATGGTACGCATTTCTCCTCCTTACACGAGGCATCACAGCAACGTTTCACCAGGCAACGCCGGTCATCTGCTGTTTGTGTATGAGAAATCGTTGTAAAGTTTCCTCTTGTCAGCACGTTGTACTTGTCGCCACCGGCGCCGACCTTGTGTGAATGCTCTGAAAAGCTAATAATTTGCATTTCACAGCATCCTCTTCCTGTCGGTTAAATTTCGCGTCTGTAGCACGTCATCTTCGTGGTGTAGCAATTTTAATGGCCAGTAGTGTATAATGTTGCGTTCAACTTTAGTTCTCCTGTATAGCCCCTCTGTATATTCCTTCCACCTTTCAGTTTTCTCTTCTGTGGTCATTACTGGTTTTCCATCTGAGCTCTCGATATTCATACGGCAGTTGCGCTAATTATTCTCAGCTAATCGTGCTTTAGTCTGTGCAAACAAAGAATAGCCGAGTGGCTGTTGCTCTGTCCAGTTATATCGCTTAATCTACAGTGGTGCGTTCCAAGCTAACTGGCAAATGCTATGAAGGGAATCGATGAAGTAATCAATTTGCGTCCACTTGAGTTAATCGTGGGCGCATCGCCCACCTGAATAGCGCTTGGACTCTCCCTCTCCTTTACGCAGCAACGCGCTGCCTGCATCGTCTTTCCTCGTCCCCGCACAGCCCGCGGCCACAGAAAACTCTCTAGGATTTTTGATCAACGAAAATCTAATAATCTGCTGTGCTTGAACAGCGCATAGCTGATTTAAATATCGGCGAGTGTGGAGCTACAGGTATACTTATGCTAAAACTAACCGCAAAGTGCCTAAGCGGCACTACTAATAGCAGATGGTTTTTGTACACTATCTGATAAAATGCATCCGGACACCCATTATCGGATATTAATATGGCGTGTGTCCACCCTTCGCATTCATCACGGCTTAAACTCTGTAGGGGACGCTTGTAGTGAGGTGTCTGAACGTCTGTGGAGGAATGGCAGCCCACTCTTCTTCAAGAACTCAAAACAGGTAGTGATGCTGGATGATGGCTTCTGGAGCAAAGTCGGCATTCTAAGTCACCGCAAAGGTTCTCCATTGGTAAAAATATTCAACAGCCTAGATCGCATAAAATATTTCTTTACTTAAGACGATCAGTTTCGACAGACTTTGCTGTCATCTTCAGGTCTTAAAAATTCTTTTCTTGTGCAATATGTTCATTTTAATAAGTAATATGTAGGTGAGGTGCTGTGGCACTACAAGACAGCTCAACACATTTTTGCAAAACATAAACAATCAACTTAAAAATGTTCAGTTTGAAATGGAGATTCGTAACAAATCCATAAACTTCTTAGCTCTCACCACTGACATCAGTCCACAGACTCCTTGTTTCAAAATTTATAGAAAAAGCTACAACTACAGTAAACCTTCTTGCTCACGACACCGCATTGCTAACAAACATGCAGCTTGCCACTCAGTGATACACCGTCTCACATCAGTCCCCATTTCCACAGATGATTTCAAAGCAGAATTAGATACAAGTTTATTGCCTCAACCAGTGGCTGCAGTCCAGTCCTGATTGACCAGATCTTGTATAGCAAACAAAATCTCCTCTATGTCCCATCCCTTCCACTGTCTGCAAGAAGTGGTGTACATAACCATTTCTAGGAGAGGTATCACAGACTGTAGCAAAAACACTGAAATTCTGGAAGTATAGGGTCCCTATTACACTACAGCTCAGAGTATTTTCAATAGCAAAGATAAGATCGAGTTATGAGCCAACAGTGGAGTATACAAAATTACCTGTTCTGATTGTGACATGTTTTACTGTTGTGTCGGTATCTGGGCCGACACCGTGAAGTTGAGATGGCTGAAAAGGCAAGCTAGACTAACGCAGACGGGCGTGAAGTACTGGAACAGGATACGTAATTAATGTTAGGAAGAAAAGTACGGAGTAGGTTTAATACTTAACTTTACTCATTCCTTGTGGTACATCGATCTTGACGATACACAGAAGACTTTAAGTACAATCACTGTATGGCTAATGGCGCCTTGCTAGTTCGTAGCCATTAACTTAGCTGATGGCTATTCTGTCTCTCGGCTAATGAGAGAGAAAGGCTTCGTACATCTGGTCGGTAGCTAGGTTCTCGTACAACTGGGGCGAGTGCTCTCTCGTATCACGAGACCTGCCTTGGTGGTGGCGCTAGGTCTGCGATTACACAGTGGCGACACGCGGGTCCGACATGTACTAAATGGACCGCGGCCGATTTAAGCTACCACCTAGCAAGTGTGGTGTCTGGCGGTGACACCACATTCCTCCCCCGCAAATCGGCGAACGGTCGTGTGATAAGGCTTCCGCCCGCCGTGGGGAGGACCACATGTTGACGTATGCGATGAGGTGGGGAGCCTAACAACAGGCGAGGCTGTGCCACCCGCACCCGGCCATTCGGTCCGAGGGGAGCTAGGAAACGCCCGAAAAACTAGTCCAGGGTGCACGTCAACATGCGGTGTATGCGCCCGTAAAGAGACAGGAGGGACCGAAGGATCAACCTCCATTGCGTCGGGGTAGCCGACGCGCGATGACGTCATGTGGTCCGGAGCGGGCGGGAGTTCCATGGCGGAGGACAGCTGGTCACGGGAAGCGATCGGCGGCGCGGGACCCTGGGAGGCGCTTGGCGGCTGCAACGAAGCGTCGAATGCGGGCGGCGCCGGCGGGAGAACAAGCGGCGGCGGCGGCGGCTGCTGCTGCTGCGGCGGCGGCGGCGCGTCGCCAGAGGGCAAAATGGAAGGCATCGTCGGTAACACCTGGGGATGAGGCGAGCCAGTAGATGGGTCCCCAGGGCGCTGACCGGACGGCACCGTCGCTGAAAGCAGACGGGGAGCGGCAGAACCCGAGCGACGACAGAGGCGCAGCTGATTGAGATGCCGACGCACCTCACCAGAGGCCCCCAAAACCAAATACAGCGCGCGGCCGAGGCAGCGAAGAATGCGCCCTGCGAGCCAACGCCGTGAACCTCGATAGTTGCGATAAAATACAACGTCGCCTGGAGCAAAAGCAGGAGTCTGCCGCTGCACAGGAACCTGATGCGGCGGATGCAGCAAAGACATCAAGGTGCGATGAGGACGACCGTGGAGCAACTCAGCCGGCGAGCGACCATCTCGGGGCTGAGAGCGATACGAAGACAAAAAGAGCAACAATGCGTCCTCCCGAGAATGCGACTCTTTCAATTTCAACATCTGTGACTTGAAAGTCCGGACCAATCGTTCAGCGGCACCGTTGGACTGAGGCGAAAACGGCGCGGATGTCAGATGTTGAATACCATTGGCCTGGCAGAATGACTGAAATTCTGCGGACATGAATTGTGGGCCATTGTCGGAAACAATAGTTTGCGGAAGACCTTCAATGCAAAAGATAGCAGACAACGCTTGGATGGTGGCGGAGGACGTCGTGGAAGACATCCGGACAACAAAAGGAAAATTACTGAAGGCGTCGACCAGAACCAACCATCGAGCATTCCAGAATGGACCAGCAAAATCAATGTGCAAGCGTTGCCAAGGGGAAGTGGCTTTTGGCCACGCAAAGACTTTCCGCGGCGGTGCGGACTGTTGTTCGGCACACGCCGGGCACGAAGAACACATATTCGTAATCGCAGCATCGATTCCGAACCAAGTACAGTGCTGACGAGCAAGTTGTTTCGTTCGCACTATACCCCAATGTCCTTGGTGAAGAAGCCGTAAAACAGAGGACTGTAACGAACGTGGGACCACGACTCTGAACTGATCATTATCAGAACGCAACAACAAAACACCACGTCGAACAAAAAGTCTCTCCTTGTGAGCAAAAAATCGGCGAACCAACGGATCTTCGATCCGAGACTTTGACAAAGGCCATTGCGTAGCAACAAAACGGAAAACAGTAGCAAGGACAGGGTCAGCAGCTGTGGCTGTAGCGACACGACGAAAATCAATCGGAAACGATTCGACCACTTCATCGGTTTCCGAATCAATGAACATGCAAGCAAGTTCGGAAGAATCGAATGCTTTATCCTCAGCAACAGGCAAACGGGACAACGCATCGGCGTTTCCGTGCTTAGCAGTGGACCGATACAAGATATCGTAGCGGTACTGCGAGAGGAAAATAGACCAGCGAATGAATTTCTGCGCTGTACGTGGAGGTACAGGCTTGGTCGGATGAAAAAGCGAAGTCAAAGGTTTGTGGTCTGTGATGATGGTAAAGTGACGACCATACAAGAAATCATGGAACTTAGTAACACCAAACACGAGAGCCAAAGCTTCTTTCTCTATCTGTGAAGAATTTCTTGGCGCAGACGAGAGCAATTTGGACGCAAAGGCAATAGGGCGATCATGGGAGCCAACTTTGTGCGCAAGCACAGCACCGATCCCGAAATCCGATGCATCGACCATCAACAAAGGGGTTTCTGGGGATCGAATGGCGTAAGGCAAGTATTAGAAAGCAACGCCGATTTCAACTGGCGAAAGGCGCGTTCGCATTCCGTCGTCCAGAGAAACGGAACACCTGTACGGCGTAAGCGATGAAGCGGAGCTGAAATGAAAGAGGCATTGCGCACATTCACTCACACCTTGTGATTCTACATTGTTTAATGTTCTTGCGACCTCCTGACGCAATGCGTGGGGAACATTGCGCGCTCTGAAAAATTTCGGTTGCGCGTTTCCTTCCAGTTCCATATGTGCTTCATAGTTTTTAGCGCAACCTAAGCCCGGTGCAAAAATGTCTGCAAATTCGTCACACAGCCGAGAAACACTGTCTGTAGGCACAGTCTGATTCACTGATAGGACCCGATTTACAATAGACATGTTAAACAACTGAAATAAATCTAGACCAAACAAGTTCACAGCAGAAGAAGAACGAAGAACGTAAAATGACACAAGTTTTGTTTGTCCCTTGTATGTTGCAAGAAGGCTGCACTGTCCTAACACAGGAATTGTCTGTCCGGAATATGTAGTTAGCTTAACATTTGCGGAACGCAACGGAGGTTTGCCCAGTTGTTTGTACGTGTCATGATTGAGCAATGAAACTGCAGCTCCGGTATCGAGCTGGAATGGTATCACTTTGCCTTCAAAGTCTAAGTCCACAAAAAGTTTATTGTTCTGCTGACGACAAGAGCGACTGTTTTGTGCAATTGGAACAGACACTGGTACAGAATCACTTGCTAATTGACGTGATTTCCGGCGACGTCGACGCACAGTTTTTGTGGGACGATCACAGTCACTGTTAGAGAAAGTGTCACTGGACGAAGCGGAATTAACGACATGAATGTCCATAGGCGAAGGTCCACGAGCCTGAGTGTCCTTGGTTCGATTCCGGCGCGAAGCAAAGGGCCTGGAATGATTGTGATTGTCTGATCTGAGCTTTTTCCGGCAAACACTTTGAACATGTCCTTTCTTATTGCAGAAAAAGCAAATAGCTTGGCGTGACGGGCAATGTTCACGCGAATGTCTAGTAGCACACCGCGGGCACGATTTCACTACATTTGTGGGCTGGCGCGGCACACGTGGCTTAGCGCGCGGCGGCAGCTGTGCGGACGTGCGCGAGGCCCGGTTACCGGGCCGCGCAGCGCGTCCAGCGGGCCGGTTAATGTTACACACGGCTGGCGAAGTTTCAAAAGATTCCTGAGCACAGTCAAGTGTGTCCTGTCTATCCAATATGTCTATCACTTGTTGAAGGGAGGGATTAACTAGTTTCAAAATTTGCTCCCGTATGCGAACATCAGAAACGTTCTGTGCAATTGCATCACGCACCATTGTATCTGAATAAGAAAGACCACAGTCACATTCAAAGGCACAGTCCCTAGTAAGTCCTTGCAATGTTGCTACCCACTCCCTATTAGTTTGACCGGCCGTACGTTTTGTACGAAAGAACGTATACCGTTTTGCAACCACATTAACTGTTTCTTTGAAATAGGCATCTAATGCAGACAAAATTTCCTCGTAGGACAGAGTTGTTACGTCGCGTCGGGGAAACAATTTCACTATCACACGGTATGTGGACACACCGACACAAGAAAGCAAAAACGGCTGCCGCTCTTTACCTTGAATTCTGTAGGCTGCTAGATGAAAGTTGAACTGGCGAGACCACTCGTGCCAGGTCTCATCGGCTGCCACGTATGGTCGAAAGGGAGGTGCAACAGCGTTTAGTGGCAGCGGTAGCGAAGAAGCGGCGGCGGCCGCATCGGTTTGAATGGTACGTTGACCCTGGACGAGCTGTCCAAGGGCCTCCAATAACGCCTGCGTCTGCTGATTCTGCAAGCGTTAAAATTCGGACAGTACATCTGGAGAATGTGGCGAAGCCATGACACAATTAAATGTAAGCAATCAGAAAGAACTCTTTTCCCTCGTCGCCAATGTTGTGTCGGTATCTGGGCCGACACCGTGAAGTTGAGATGGCTGAAAAGGCAAGCTAGACTAACGCAGACGGGCGTGAAGTACTGGAACAGGATACGTAATTAATGTTAGGAAGAAATGTACGGAGTAGGTTTAATACTTAACTTTACTCATTCCTTGTGGTACATCGATCTTGACGATACACAGAAGACTTTAAGTACAATCACTGTATGGCTAATGGCGCCTTGCTAGTTCGTAGCCATTAACTTAGCTGATGGCTATTCTGTCTCTCGGCTAATGAGAGAGAAAGGCTTCGTACATCTGGTCGGTAGCTAGGTTCTCGTACAACTGGGGCGAGTGCTCTCTCGTATCACGAGACCTGCCTTGGTGGTGGCGCTAGGTCTGCGATTACACAGTGGCGACACGCGGGTCCGACATGTACTAAATGGACCGCGGCCGATTTAAGCTACCACCTAGCAAGTGTGGTGTCTGGCGGTGACACCACATTTACATTGATCAATCGGGCAGAGAAACAGCGACTAGGCAGCCTGTACGTAAACGCAGTTGGAGATTCAGAATTCGGACTCCACATTTCCTGAGCATGTACTGAGTGAGGGTCACAACTTTTAAACAGAATCCCATGTCCATCACTCAGTAAGCTTAGGTTAAAAACTCAACCTGCAGGAAGCCGTGGGAATTAACGAACAGCTAGCTCACAGTCCTGATCTAATCTTAAATGAAAAAAAAAAAAAAAACAGCTTAATACTTCCCTTTTCCTAATCTTCACATAATCCTCTCTGTTTTTCATGACTTCCCCTACTATCCGGTCCCCCTTATTCCCCCATATTCATCGAGTTTCTTTTATTTTATTGAAATGGTCTATGTAATTCATATAAACTATAGTGATAGTTGTTAAGTATTTCTTTTAACTGGTTCTTGTATTACTTTTATGTTTAATACCTCTTAAAATTGTCTTATCAAACACTGTTTTTATTTTACTTGGTTCGTTTATTTAATGCAAACTGTTATATTGGCACAGTCTTGAGTATAGTGTTAATGTTTTTACTGTTTGCTGCTTTTATATTTGTATATTGTTCAATTTTTTACTTTTTGAAATACAGTACCACCACACTCTTAAAGATGGCATTTAATATATGTTCCCTCACACTCCTCCATTTTCCTGTATTTATTCATTTCTGTTTATCTTGTTGATAATGCTTAGTTCCTCATATATTCTGCAGTTACATTGATAATTTTTTCTGTAAATTGGTTTGTGTGTCACTGTCCATGTTTTATACTTCCTGAAGTAGCCTTGTCAAGTACTAATTTTATTTTATTTTGTTGATTTTGTTTATTAAAATAAACTGTTGTATAGCTTGTTGTTCCACTTTTGTGTTAAAGTTTTTTTTTCTGTTTACTCCCTTATATTTATTTACTGTTCAACTGTTTACCTTTTACGCTGCATTACCACCACACTGTCAAGGATTTATTTACTGTACGTTTCTGCTTCAAATTTTCCCAATGTTGTTAGCTAACGTTGTAACTTCTTTGGCGATAATAGTTAGTATATATCTGAAGATGGCCTTATAAGCCGGTAACCGGTTAACAAAATAAATGTAATACTGTAGACCAAAGGGAACCTACCGCTTTTCATTTATCATAATATTGTTCTACCGACTGAAGATTCAGTTACCATGGTGTTAATTTTACGTTGGACCGCACGCCAAGTTGTTATGCGGGTAAAAATCAGCACATTATAAAAGGTTTGTCATAAATAAAGTATTTATCAACGTAAAGTACCTTATGCAAACGGTCATGTCCATACATCCATCCATCACAGATGGTTGTTATATCGCAAAAAGACCGCGCCGTGTAGCCGAGCGGTTTGAGGCGTCTTTTCACGGTCCGCGCGGCTTCCCCCGTCGAAGGTTCGAGCCCTCCCTCGGACATGGGACCGATGACCTAAGCAGTTTGGTCCCGTAAGATCTTACCACAAGTTTACAAACTTTTATATCGCAAAAACACACGATATACGGTAGCACATTTGTTTACGTAAGGTGGACATATTCTAAACAGTGAAAATCCATTTCAAACGGTGTATAAGGTACAACTGTCAGTGTATATAGCGTGAGAATGTAAGACAGAGATGTAGTCTTCCACCCATACTGACCAAACTGTACATCGAATAAGCAATGACGGAAATAAAAGAAAGGTTCAAGAGTGGAATTAAAATTCAAGGTAAAAGGTTATCAATGATACGATTTGCTGATGACGTGGCTATCCAGCTTGAAAGTGAAAAAGAAATACATGATCTCCTGAATGGATTGAACAATCTAACGAGAACATAGTATGGATTTAGAGTAAATGGAAGAAAGACAAAGTAATGAGAAGTAGCAGAAATAAGAAGTGCGAGAAACATTAGGATTGATGATCATGAGGTAGACGAAGTTAAGGAATTCTACTATCTAAGCAGCAAAATAAGCAATGAGGGTGAAGCAAGGAGAACATCAAAAGTAGACTAGCACTGGCAAAAAGGGCATTCCTGGCAAAGAGAATTCTACTAGTATATAACATAGGCCATAATTTGAGGAAGAAATTTGTGAGCATTGCGTAGTAGTGGAACCTGGACTGTGGGAAAGGCGGAAAAGAAGAGAATCGAAGCATTTGAGATATTGTGCTACACAAGAATGTCGGAAATTAGATGGTCTGATAAGGTAAGGAATGAGGAGATTTCGTGCAGAACCGGCAAGGAAAGGAATGTGAGGAAACCACTGACAAGAAGAAGGGACAGGAAGACTGCACATTTGTTAAGACATCAGGGAATGACTTCCACGGTACGAGAGGGGGAGCTGTGAGGATAAAAAGTGTCCAGGAAGACAGTGACTGGAATACATCCAGCAAGTAATTGAGGACGTAGTTTGCAAGTCTACTTGAAATGAAGAGATTGGAGCAGGAGAGGAATTCGTTGCGGGCCACATCAAACCAGTCAGAAGAATGATAAGAAGAAAGGATTGACAACACACGTCTGCAGGCTGCTACTGTAAGGACTGTAAATTGTCGTCGGGAGATGCTACTTCCTTCAGACTTTTCCCCCTACGTTCTGAAAGTCAGTTTTTCTGCCCTTTTTTTCCTCTGTGATGGGTGTTTCCTTGTCTGTCTTTCCTTTTCCACTTTCTCTTGTTTGACAACTCCACGTATGGACTCACGAATAGTATTGGATTCGTTATGAGTGGGAGGTAGGGTTATCCTGTGAATGGGCGCCTTCATGTGGCTGGACTACTCTGTGCAGGCGGTCTGCCCATGTGGGCTAGCAGCAGGAGAAGGTATCCTGTGTTAAACAGAGCTTGTAGCTTGTACACTACTGGCCATTAAAATTGCTACACCAAGAAGAAATGCAGATGATAAACGGGTATTCATTGGAAAAAAATATATTATACTGGAACTGACATGTGATTATATTTTCACGCAATTTGGGTGCATACATCCTGAGAAATCTGGTCGTAATAACGGCCTCGATACACCTGAGCATTGAGTAAAACAGAGCCTGGATGGCGTGTACAGGTACAGCTGCCCATGCAGCTTCAACACGATACCACGATACATCAAGAGTAGTGACTCGCTTATTATGACGAGCCAGTTGCTCGGCCACCATTGACCAGACGTTTTCAATTGGTGAGAGATCTGGAGAATTGCTAGCAAGGGCAGCAGTCGAACATTTTCTGTATCCAGAAAGGCCCGTACAGGACCTGGAACATGCGGTCGTGCATTATCCTGCTGAAATGTAGGGTTCCGCAGGGATCGAATTAAGGGTAAAGCCACGGGTCTAACGCATCTGAAATGTAACGTCCACTGTTCAAAGTGCCGTCAATTCGAACCAGAGGTGACCGAGACGTGTAACCAATGACACCAATGACACCAATTTTGATGACCCGTAGTGTATAGACAATTATGGGGAAGGTGGTCCGATGAATCTCCTGCGAGGCACTTTTAGCAGTGTATCCACGTAGATGTAGATGCAGATGTAGATGCAAATTATGTACGGCCTTCTACACGTCACGCTACACGCTAGTCACTGCACTATGCCTCTACAGTGGATTATATTATTATGACTGTTGTTAACCACTTCCAACGATGAACTGCAGCCTCCAAAACTCAGACTTTATGTCGTGCGAAGCTTATCTAACGTAAGACGATCGCTGTCGGCTATAGTAACTGTTACGTGACGTTGAATCGCGTCTTGTGGCGGCGTTTGGTTAGTGCTGTGTATGACAAGTGTGTTTCATTAGCATCGTTGTGTGTGTATGTTGTTTGGGGGAGGTTATCGCGTCACGAATTTCGAAATAAAAGGGCCAGGCCGAGGATTCCGGATCCAAACGCACCAAGAAAGAAGGCCGGACAAGGAATGTGAAGTGAACTGACCATCTGTTGTGGCAGTCTGGCAACGGCGAACGGTTCGTGCGTGACGCTGGGCGCTCTGATCGGAAGAGACCAACCCCAGCGGTGAGTTGTCAACCTTCTAGTAATTTTAATCGGACCGGAACTTTACAAGGGGATCTGTGCGTCGGTTGGCATCGCACCCTCCACGCACTTTCTCGTCGGTATTTGCGCTGCGCGGCGCCGTTGTTGGTGGGAGGCGAGAAGCCCGGAGAGGGAGGGGGGGGGGGGGGAGGGGGAGGGAGCCAAGGCCGGCGGCGCCGCACTGCAGCGTCTGGCGTCGAGGCTCGGCCCTCGGGAGCCGGCGATAGGCGGGCACTGCGCAGGCGCGGGGCTGAGGTGTCGGGGCATCGGATGTGATGGGGTCACGAGGGGTCATGTCCGTCAAAACGGAAATCATTTCAGTAAAAGCGTTTATATTTCTAAGAGTATCACTTTCCAGATTTCGCAGATACATTTCGGAGAATAAAGTAGCATTAAAGCTAAGACTCCCGGAAATGGCACAGAGTTGTACACCACTGGCCATTAAAATTGCTACACCACGAAGACGTGCTAGAGACGTGAAATTTAACCGACAGGAACAAAATGCTGTGGTATGTAAATGATTAGCTTTTCAGAGCATTCACACAAGGTTGGCGCCGGTGGCGACACCTACAACGTACTGACATGAGGAGAGTTTCCAACCGATTTCTCACACACACGCACAGCAGTTGACCGGCGTTGCCTGGTGAAACGTTGTTGTGATGCCTCGTGTAAGGAGGAGAAATGCGTACCATCACGTTCCCGACTTTGATAAAGGTCGGATTGTAGCCTATCGCGATTGCGGTTTATCGTAACGCGACATTGCTGCTCGCGTTGGTCGAGATCCAATGACTGTTAGCAGAATATGGAATCGGTGGGTTCGGGAGGGTAACACGGAACGCCGTGCTGGATCCCAACGGCCTCGTATCACTATCAGTCGAGATGACAGGCATCTTATCCGCATGGCTGTAACGGATCGTGCAACCACGTCTCGATCCCTGAGTCAAAAGATGGGGACGTTTGCAAGACAACCACCATCTGCAAGAACAGTTCGACGTTTGCAGCAGCATGGACTATCAGCTCGGAGACCGTGGCTGCGGTTACCCTTGACGCTTCATCAGAGACAGGAGCGCCTGCGATGGTGACTGAACGACGAACCTGGGTGTACGAATGGCAAAACGTCATTTTTTCGCATGAATCTAGGTTCTGTTTACAGCATCATGATGGTAGCATCCGTGTTTGGCAACACTGCGGTGAATGCACATTGGAAGCGTATATTCGTCATCGTCATACTGGCGTATCATCCGGCGTTATGGTATGGGGTGCCATTGGTTACAAGTCTCGGTCACCTCTTGCTCGCATTGACGGCACTTTGAACAGTTGACGTTACATTTCAGATGTGTTACGACCTGTGGCTCTACCCTTTTTGATCCCTGTGAAACCCTAGATTTCAGCACGATAATCCACGACCGCATGTTGCAGGTCCTGTACGGGCCTTTCTGCATACAGAAAATGTTCGACTGCTGCCCTGGCCAGCACATTCTCCAGATCTCTCACCGACTGAAAACGTCTGGTCAATGGTGGCCGAGCAACTGGCTCGTCACAATACGCCAGTCACTACTCTTAATGGACTGTGGTATCATGTTGAAGCTGCATGGGCACCTGTACCTGTACACGCCATCCAAGCTCTGTTCGACTCCATACCCAGGCGTATCAAGGCCGTTATTAAGGCCAGAGGTGGTTGTTCTGGGTACTGATTTCTCAGGATCTATGCACCCAAATTGCGTGAAAGTGTAATCACATGTAAGTTCTAGTATAATATACACTCCTGGAAATTGAAATAAGAACACCGTGAATTCATTGTCCCAGGAAGGGGAAACTTTATTGACACATTCCTGGGGTCAGATACATCACATGATCACACTGACAGAACCACAGGCACATAGACACGGGCAACAGAGCATGCACAATGTCGGCACTAGTACAGTGTATATCCACCTTTCGCAGCAATGCAGGCTGCTATTCTCCCATGGAGACGATCGTAGAGATGCTGGATGTAGTCCTGTGGAACGGCTTGCCATGCCATTTCCACCTGGCGCCTCAGTTGGACCAGCGTTCGTGCTGGACGTGCAGACCGCGTGAGACGACGCTTCATCCAGTGCCAAACATGCTCAATGGGGGACATATCCGGAGATCTTGCTGGCCAGGTAGTTGACTTACACCTTCTAGAGCACGTTGGGTGGCACGGGATACATGCGGATGTGCATTGTCCTGTTGGAACAGCAAGTTCCCTTGCCGGTCTAGGAATGGTAGAACGATGGGTTCGATGACGGTTTGGATGTACCATGCACTATTCAGTGTCCCCTCGATGATCACCAGTGGTGTACGGCCAGTGTAGGAGTTCGCTCCCCACACCATGATGCCGGGTGTTGGCTCTGTGTGCCTCGGTCGTATGCAGTCCTGATTGTGGCGCTCACATGCACGGCGCCAAACATGCATACAACCATCATTGGCACCAAGGCAGAAGCGACTCTCATCGCTGAAGATGACACGTCTCCATTCGTCCCTCCATTCACGCCTGTCGCGACACCACTGGAGGCGGGCTGCACGATGTTGGGGCGTGAGCGGAAGACGGCCTAACGGTGTGCGGGACCGTAGCCCAGCTTCATGGAGACGGTTGCGAATGGTCCTCGCCGATACCCCAGGAGCAACAGTGTCCGTAATTTGCTGGGAAGGGGCGGTGCGGTCTCCTACGGCACTGCGTAGGATCCTACGGTCTTGGCGTGCATCCGTGCGTCGCTGCGGTCCAGTCCCAGGTCGACGGGCACGTGCACCTTCCGCCGACCACTGGCGACAACATCGATGTACTGTGGAGACCTCACGCCCCACGTGTTGAGCAATTCGGCGGTATGTCCACCCGGCCTCCCGCATGCCCACTATACGCCCTCGCCCAAAGTCCGTCAACTGCACATACGGTTCACGTACATGCTGTCGTGGCATGCTACCAGTGTTAAAGACTGCGATGGAGCTCCGTATGCCACGGCAAACTGGCTGACACTGACGGCGGCGGTGCACAAATGCTGCGCAGCTAGCGCCATTCGACGGCCAACACCGCGGTTCCTGGTGTGTCCGCTGTGCCGTGCGTGTGATCATTGCTTGTACAGCCCTCTCGCAGTGTCCGGAGCAAGTATGGTTGGTCTGACACACCGGTGTCAATGTGTTCTTTTTTCCATTTCCAGGAGTGTATTTGTCCAATGAATACCCGTTTATCATCGGCATTTCTTCTTGGTGTAGCAATTTTGATGGACAGTAGTGTATTTCCTGTGCGAGCACTGATTTCCCTTATTTTATTATGATGATCATTTCTCCCTGTGTAGGTCGGCGTCAACAAAATGTTTTCGCAATCGGAAGAGGAAGTTAGTGATTGAAATTTCGCGCCACAGCGAGAAACGCCTTTGTTTTAATTATGTCCACCCCAAATCCTGTATCGTTTCAGTGACACTATCTCCAATGTTTATCGATAACACAAAAGGTGCTGCTCTTGTTTGAAACTTCTCGATATACTCCGTTAATACTCTCTGGTAAGGATCCTATAATGCGCAGCAGTATTCCTAAGGAGGGCGGATAAGCGTAGCTTACGCAGTCTCGTTGGTAGATCTGTTGCATCATCTAAGTGTCATGCCAATAAAGTACAGGCTTTGTTTCTTGCAATTTAAGTTGATCGTAATCGTAGTTCGTTGGTATTTAATTGAATTTGCAGCCTTCACTTATTTATTGTGTAAGCGAAGTTTAGTGGATTCCTTTTAGCACTCATGTGGATGACCTCCCACTTCTCATTATTTAGGGCCAATAGCCAATTTTGACACCATACGGATATCTTGTACAAATCGCTTTGCAATTTTTTTTGATCTTCTGATGACTTTACTAGTCGATAAACGACAGCGTCATCTGCAAACAACCTTTGCCGGAGGCTCAGATTGTCTCCTAAATCGTTTATACAGTAAGGAACAGCAAAGGGCCTATAACACTACTTTGGGGAACGCCAGAAATCATTTCTGTTTTACTCGATGACTTTCCGTCAGTTACTACGAACTGTGACCTCTGTGACAGAAAATCACAAATCCAGTCGCATACCTGAGACGATAATCCCAAAGGCACGCAATTTTATTACAAGCGCTTCTGAGGTGCAGTGTCGAAAGTCTTCAGGAAATCCAGAAATATGAAATCAATTTGAAAAGACTTCTCAGGAGCACTCCACACATCGTGTAAGTAAAGTGTTGGTTGTGTTTCACAAGAACGATGTTTTCCAAATCCGTGTCGACTGTGTGCCAATAGAACGTTTTCTTTGAGGTAATTGGTAATGTTCGAACACAACATATGTTCCAAAATCCTGCTGCATATCGACGTTTCCGACAAGGGTCTGTAATTTAGTGAGATACTCCCACTGACTTTCATCGAATCTAGTCAGATGCACCGATTTTTTTTTTTTTTTTTCAAATCTGTAAACCTAATCAAAAGAAATATATGACGGTAGTATCTGTTCCCGAAAGAACAGTTACCGTGGATGACCATGCAGCTTTGCTAGAAATGAAATGATAATTAAATGGACACCCTAGCTGCAAACAGGCGTTGATGTACTTCATTGGGGACCATGTTGAAAATGTGTGCCCCGACCGGGACTCGAACCCGGGATCTCCTGCTTACATGGCAGACGCTCTACCCATCTGAGCCACCGTGGGCACAGAGGATAGCGCCTCTGCAGGGACTTATCCCTTGCACGCTCCCCGTGAAACCCACATTCCCAACATGTCCACATCACTACATTCGTAGTGCGCCTATAGATGTTTGCCCATCATACTCATTACCCGTGGCAGATTAATCTACCAAGTCCCGTACGAGTTCGGGCATAGCGTGTGCGTTCGCACAAGAAGGTCAATGGCCGGGAAGCCATATTTTAACTATATATGACGGTAGTATCTGTTCCCGAAAGAACAGTTAGCGTGGATGACCATGCAGCTTTGCTAGAAATGAAATGATAATTAAATGGACACCCTAGCTGCAAACAGGCGTTGATGTACTTCATTTGGTGGACATGGTGTGGACATGTTGGGAATGTGGATCTCACGGGGAGCGTGCAAGGGATAAGTCCCTGCAGACGCGCTGTCCTCTGTGCCCACGGTGGCTCAGATGGATAGAGCGTCTGCCATGTAAGCAGGAGATCCGGGGTTCGAGTCCCGGTCGGGGCACACATTTTCAACATGTCCCCAATGAAGTACATCAACGCCTGTTTGCAGTTAGGGTGTCCATTTAATTACCATTTCTAATCAAAAGACTTCAATTATTTTTATACAGTTAATTGGTTTAAATGTAATTTTTTTATTTCTAATACTATGCCGCAGCGTTTACGTAATGGTATTGAGTTTTTTGTTTGCTCTTATTTTCCTTCCTGTCATTCCTTTTTTTCGTGTGGAATCTGATTGTATCGCCTACGATTCGAGACGAAGTGCTAACCATGACTCCTCATCGGCTGGTACCGCGGCAGTTCGTGTAGCCAGTGAGAGGATAGTTTCAGGTAGCCAGTGAAAGCGTCAAATTAGTTTATTTTTGGCTCTGAAACTGAAATTTTTCTGTGTCGGGTTTGCTCGTAGAGATTAGCTTTAATCGTTGTGAACGAAGTGGTCGTGATTTCAGTTCCGCCGCAGATTGTTGACCGCCGGTTTCTCGGATACATTCATCACGAGGCTGTGGTTGACTCAGGACATCAGTTTAAATTGAGAGCTACAAAATGCTTCGTCCGCCGCAATACCGACATTGGTCATTGAATACCAGCCTTGGTCAGAACATTGTCGCCATACTTCGCAGCAGCCGTTTCGTACAAAAAAATGGTTCAAATGGCTCTGAGCACTATGCGACTTAAGTTCTGAGGTCATAGGTCACCTAGAACTTAGAACCAATTAAACCTAACTAACCTAAGGACAACACACACATCCATGCCCGAGGCAGGATTCGAACCTGCCACCGTAGCGGTCGCTCGGATCCGGACTGTAGCGTCTAGAACCGCACGGTCACTCCGGCCGGCCGTTTCGTACAATGTTTTGCGTTACACCATAAGTAGAGACGTTGATGAGAAACACACACTATTTCAAAAATGAACCAAATCCACAGTTTTGGAGATATGGCAATGAAATTTTGTACCACGCTTTAGATGAAAGTAACACATTTACATATAAAAACCCTTTGATTATATATATTCAACTTTTTTTAATGAAATTTGAAGTATTATTTTCAAAAAATAATGTATGTTCCTTTTCCTCAGAAAGTACTCAAGAGATTTCTACAAAAATTTCTCCGTTCCATCTGTTTATATGTTTAAACTTGTCTCATGAGGTTTTCGGAATAGGTCAAATAGGGGAATTTTAATAATTTTTTAATTGCAATTCCACAAGTACAATTTTAAATTCATGCAAAATTCCAAGCACTTTGCCCCATATCTCAGCTTGCAATCGGAATCTCAAAATTTGCTCTTGAGACGTTTATTAGGTTTACAGAAATATGTGTACAAAATTTCATAATTCTAGCATTCATATAATTTGAGGAAATGGTACATAAACTTTAAAAATCAAACTTTTCAGGAAACGCAATTTAAAGTTCTGCCTAACTTTTTTCCTTATGTCACTTCTTCAGAAGGCACCACATTTGTACTCTGGATCGTCTTTCCCTTCAAGGCTTGTCTTCTGGTTTCTTGTTGTCTGTCTTCTTTCCTTTACCAGGTCTTCAACTGACTTTTCAGCTGCAGAGACGCGCTGTGAATCTATTTTTCTCAGGATGTCTTGAGTAAAATTTCCTATCTTGAAGCCCATTATTTCTAATACCTTCATCCTCCTGACGTTCCCATCATTAAATACAGTAACTGCATCATAAGTTGCAATTCTGACAACTGTACCAGATGCAAATGTGTTTTTAGGGCATCGTTTCCATATGAGTGAATTTAGAGACTCATTTGGATTTTGGGTTTTGCCATGAACACACTTTTTGAGAAGTGCAGGATCGGCCAGAAACCTGTATGTGTGCTTGACGAGATCCAGCATACACGTTTGGTTGAAAGTAATACACAGAATCGTTGTTCACTGAGCTGGTATTGAAGTGCTGCTTCAAAACGTGGGCGTGGCAGGGAGGCCGCGTCACACTTGTAATTAATTTTCAGGCACTTCGGATGCGATTTCAACATTGAAACTTTGGGAACTTAATGTCCTTGAGTTGTACTAACAAATAAAATATAAATCGAAAATTGTCATTTTTGGTGAATTTAATCAACATCCCCCATTAACAGCATCTATGAGCTGCATGTACAGTCGTGGACAAAACGAGCGAGACCCCTCGCCTTTTCGTTATGCTGATCCGCACACCTTTAAAGTTTGCTACACAGCATAACAGGCAAAGCGACGAAGTGCTACCAACATACTATCGACAGGCGTGAAATTGACAAATCATCCGAATTTTCTCAGACTGTTTTCAATCATGCTGATTAGTGTGTTAAACACAACACATAAATATAAGATGTAAATAAAACAGGAAACGTAATCAGTATGAACTGTACTAATGAAAATAAATTTCAGTTTATCGAGATAACATAACTGTTTTAGTAAGACAAAGTACCCCAGTTCTGTACGAATTAGCTAAACAGGTTTTAAGGGCTCGGTAGACAGACAGACGGTCAAGAAAGTGATGTTCCATTTTTACCGATTTAGGTGACGAAATCCTAACAACGAAAATAGCTACGACAGTTACTGTAGATGAGGGCCGCATAAATAATCTCCCCCCCCCCCCCTAATCTTTATTGGAAATCTTCTAGTTGCAGTCGATACATCAGCATATTCCTCGTAGCTATACTTTTGATCCAAATCACGTTTACAGGAACGCAAATAAAATCCATTTGCCTATACACGTGATGATTCACATCCCAGTATTAATGCCACCGCGTTTTGGAAGTGCGAGCATTCCCATTGCTAGGTAGCTTAAAAAAAACACTTCGGCTAATGAACGTTTTCTGGCTGTGGCGAGTATAATGGAGAATTCCAAACATTGTAGAATACGTTTGGCAGCCATATACCCGTTTATTTCCTGGGGTGGTGCAGAATTATCCTACTAAATTTACTCGCTAATAACAGTATTTTGTTATTTCGATAAACATCCCGAGTGATTGTCATATAAGCGGTGGCATAAAGGTAGAAAATTCTTGCTTTTGAGTCCGGAAACTGCAGATAATTTTGCCATTTTCATTGCGAAATTGCCGGCTTATTCAAGTCTGGGGTAATAATAGAGGGCTGATTGCCTGAGTTGTCTGCTAGTGTAGTGAAAGGTGTTTGCTACTGCAAGGGAGGTCTGGTTTGTTTTCGGTTCTAATCTCGATGGAGGCAGATAGGCCGGCAGTAAAGCAATTTTAAGAGACTCTCGCGCCCCCGATGCGTTTTATTCTGTACCGGCGTCCTGTGGATGTAAATATGAAGATCTTGTAGAATTTCATACTTCTTTCTGATTACTTTTTCCGCTTCGGTCAATAACTGATACGACTTACGTGTGGCACTGAATGATTTTTGACTTAATTTCGTTATGAATCCTCATGCATTGCTAAATTTGCACATTTTCATGGTAGGTCAGCAACGGTAATCCAGTATGACTGGTCTGAACGTTGACACAGACCGTTTCGCAGCCGAATACGCATAATATTTTGCTAATTCGTAACGATCTGAGGTACTTTGTCTTACTAAAACAGTTATGTTGTCTCGATTAACTGAAATTCATTTTTATTAGTACAGTTCATACTAACTAGCGTTTCTTCTTTCAGTTACATATTATATTTACGTGTTGTGTTTAACACACTAATCAGCATTAGTATAGTCTTACAGATGATGGAAAACAGTCTGACCAAGTTCTGATAGTTTTTCAATTTCACGCTTGTGCATAGTATGTTGGTAGCACTTCGTCGCCTTGCCTGTTATGCTGTGTAGCAGACTTTAAAGCTGTGCGGGTCAGCATAACGAAAAGGCGAGGGGTCTCGCTCGTTTTGTCCACGGCTGTACATAGAGGGAGATCCCTGCTGTCAATTGCAGCGAGACATTGCGTGGAGTCAGTGGCGACGAGTAAAAATGTGTACTGGACAGGGATTCTAACCCGGGATGTCCTGCTTACTAGGCAGAAGCAGGAACCACTGCGCCATCCGGGACGCAGCGTTATCGCAACTGCTCGGACTGTTTCGGCACGCCTGACGGCCGATCCACATTCCCGCCGAGCGCCACCTGTCTGCTGTCCCAGTCGGACATGTTCGAAAGAACAGACACCACTCATGCATACAGTTTATGAACTGACCCGCCGTATTCGTGTGATGTCGCCTGTAACCGAGCGGTAGCCGACAGCCGATTTGGCAACACGGTAGCGGCAAGTGACTGGCGTCAACCGTCAAAGCAGTTTTAATCAGACGATAGCGGATCCTCTACATCTACGTAGTTACTCTGCAGTTCACACTTAAGTGAGTGGCAGAGGGTTCATCGAACCATTCATACTACTTCTCTACCATTCCTCTCTCGAAAGGCGCGTGGGAAAAAGGAAAACCTAAATCTTTCCGTTCGAGCCCTGATTTCCCTTACTTTACTATTATGATCATTTCACCCTAGTAGGTGGGTGTCAACAAAATATTTTCGAATTCGGAAGAGAAAATTTGAAATTTCGTAAATAGATCTCGTCGTAAAGAAAACGCCTTTGTTTCAGTGAGTGCCACCCCAACTCGCGTATCGTATCAGTGACACTCTCACGCCTATTGCGCGATAACACGAAACGAGCTGCCCTTCTTTGCAGTTTTTCGATGTACTCCGTCAATCCTACCTGGTAAGGATCCCACAACGCGTAGCAATATTTTAGCAGAGGACGGACAAGTGTAATGTAGGCTGTCTCTTAAGTGGGTTTGTCGCGTCTTCTAAGTGATCTGCCAACAAAGCACAGTCTTTGTTCCACCTTCCCCACAATATTACCTGTGTGGTCATTCCAATTTAAGTTCCTCGTAATTGTAATTCCTAGGTATTTAGTCGAACTGACATCCCTTAGATTTGTGCGATTTATCGTATACCCGAAGTTTATCAGATTTCTTTTAGTACCCATGTGGATGACCCCGCACTTCTTTGTTTAGTAGTGCCAATTACCACTTTTCGCACCATACAGAAATTCTCTCTAGATAATTTTGTAATTGGAATTGATCGTCTGATGATTTTACTAGACGGTAAATTACAGCGTCATCTGCAAACAATCTTACCGGGCTGCTCAGATTATCACCTAGATCATTTATGTAAATCAGGAAAAGCAGAGCGCCCATGACACTACCTTGGGGAAAGCCAGATTATCACTTCTGTTCTACTCGATGATTTACCGTCTATCACTACGAACTGTGACCTCTCTGAGAGAAAATCACGAATGCAGGGCTACAACTGAGACGATTCTCCATACGCACGCAATTTGGTTAATAGTCGCTTGTGAGGAACGGTATCAAGAGCCTTCTGGAAATCTAGGAATATGGAATCGACCTGAGATCCCTTGTTGACAGCACTCGTTATTTCATGGGAATAAAGAGCTATCTGTGTTGCACAAGAACGATATTTTCTGAATCCGAGTTGGTTATGTATCAATAAGTCATTTTCTTCAAGGTGACTCATAATGTTCGAGTACAGTATATGCTCCAAAACCCTACAGCAAATTGATGTCAGTGATATGGGTCTGTAATTCAATGGGTTACTCCTGTTTTCTTCCTTGAATATTGATGTGACCTGTGCTACTTTCCAATCTTTAGGAACAGAGCTTTCGTCAAGTGACCGGTTGTATATGATTGCTAAGAAAGGCGCTATTGTGTCTGCATACTGTGAAAGGATTGGTATACCATCTGGACCGGAAGACTTGCCTTTCTTAAGTGATTTGAGTTGTTTCGCAACACCTAAGATATCTACTTTTATATTACTCATGCTAACAGGCTAACAGCTGTTCTGGTTCCTCACCAGGCCGGAAATGTTGTACGGTATGACTGAGCGTTCAGCGCCTCGGCTGGCTCTGTCGCCAGGTAGACACACAGTTATTACACCGCACTAACACTTACTACGTCCACATGGAACAAAAAATAAACACCTATATTAGCTTGTTGAATTGCATCAGTGAAATAGGAGTAGAGTAATTTGGTTTGGCTCAATAGCGTGGTGTAGGTCTTTCAATTGGATGCCACTTCCAGTACCGGCGTGTTCCTAACCTACCCCATTTACCCACCCGGGGAAAGGTGACCTACAGATTAACGTGGAATCCGAAATGTACGTTGTTTGTGGCAACACATCGGGTCGTTGTGAGGGCTTGATTAGATCGAAGACTGAAAAATATCCGACCGAGATTCGATTTCGAGACCTCTCAGTTTCCAGGCACCCGCTTTACAGCGAGACCGCCAGACTCGATTTATAATAAGAATGACAACTGATTTATCTAGCTCGTCGACCAAGGTGAGTAATTTACGGGTGCCATGTACATAACAGTACGGCGTGTATTAGCGCCGCTCGCATAAGCAGGTTGGCCAGAAAGTCTGAAAAGCTTCTACGGGTGCTGCAGGGTAGGTTGTGTTGTAAAATAATTGTTACGAAAAAAATTCGATATGTTGCTCCGTTTCCTAGTTAATGAGCATTGAAGTTAGCCACTTAGGCGTCGCGCGGGGTAGACGCGCTGTCTGCTGCGTCTTGTCACGCTCCGTGCAGCTCCCCCCGTAGGAGGTTCGAGTCCTCCCTCCGGCATATGTGTGTGTGTTGTTTTTAGCGTAAGTTAGTTTAAGTTAGATTAAGTAGTGTGTAGGCTTAGGGACCGATGAACAACCGAAGGACAAATTTGGCTGCGCTGTCTCTAACTGGTCGCTTGAATTGGCGCTAGATTTGTTACTGGTAAGTTCGAACCAGACGCAGGTATTACGTAGATGGCAAATCAAGTGGAAATCCCTGGAGTGAAGGCTACATTCTTTTCGAGGAACAGTATTGAGAAAATTTAGAGAACCTGCATGTGAAGCTAATGCTGGACGATACTACTGCCGCCAACATATACTGCGCGTAAGGACTACGAAGATACGACACGGGAAATAAGCGCTCGTTTGCTTGCATATGGGCCGGCGTTTCCACGCACCGAACGGAGAAGGCTTACGGAGTTTCTTGAGGTTTTATGGCCTTCGTCTGCTTTTTCCATTCTTCTGTAAATTACCATTCCGGTAATTACAATTGCAAATTACCCAAGTACTGCTTTCATTACCTCCACTCGTATGGGAGCTAGGTGGTTTGGAAGGAGATCCCGGACATATGCGAGCACACACACAAATATATATATATATATATATATATATATATATATATATATATATATATATATAGAGAGAGAGAGAGAGAGAGAGAGAGGGTGAGTAACCGATAAACCCTGCATTGCCTGTTGCCTGTGTATTTATTTATACTGTTCCTCCACCTTCCCCCTCGCTTTGTCAACCTCTTCCTCCTTCTGTGTCCAAATGCTATTTCACACACTCTGTCCAATTGCTCCTTTCCTCTCTGTCCATCTCCATCTCGCCTCTGATTTCATCTTCACCTCTCACACTCTCTGTCAGTCTCCTCCTTCCATCTCTCGCTGTCCATATCCTCCTCCTAGCTCTCTCTGCTCATCTCCTCCTCCCATCTCTCTCTGTCAGTCTCCTCCTCCCACCTCTCTCTGTCAATCTTCTCCTCCCACTCTCTCTGTCTTTCTGTCCTTCCCCCACTCTCTGTCCTCCTCCCACCCCTCCCTCTGTCACTCTTCTCTCCCACCTCTCCCTGTCCATCTGCCTCCTCTCTCTGTCGACCTCCTCCTCCCACCTTTCTCTGTCCATCTCCCCCACTCTCTCAGTTAATCTCCTCTTCCAACCTGTCTCTGTCCCTCTCCACTTCCCCCCTCTATCGATCTTTCCCTCCCCCTCCCTCTGTCCATCTCCTCCTCTCATCTCTATCGATCTCCTCACCCCTCTCTGTCCATCGCCTCCCATCTTTCTCTGGCCATCTCATCCTCCCACCTCTCTCTATTCATCTCCTTTTCACCCTCTCTCTGTCCATCTACTCCTCGCCCCTCTCTCTGTCAAACTCCTCCTCCTCTCTCTGCCCATGTCCTCTTCCCTTTCTCTGCCCAATTTCTCCACTTCTCTTTCTCTGTCCATTCCTTCCTCTTCCCTTCCTCTGTCCATTTCCCTCTTCCCTAACTGTCCATATCCTCGCCTACGAACTCAGAGACAACGTGAAGTATACATAGGGTGTAAAGGATTATCGTTTACAACGTAGCATAGCTATGTAGTGGAAGTCGAAACGAAGAATTATATACAAGACACTTGTGGTCTATTAAGTTGGGAAACAGCCACATGGGCTATACATCGTCATCGATTGTTTCGCAATTGGTGTTTGCATTAGCTTGTTATTTCTTCACTGCCTAATTATTACATATTTGTCTGTTTGTTGTATCTGCTCTTAAAGGGCAACACATCGTCTGTAATTGGCGAGCAGTCTGTACTCGGGGCCGGTTTTCCGTGCGGCACCCTATTTCATTTCCCTGCGATCAGCCACACAAGGCTACAATTAGCAAGACGAGAGGTTCTGCAGAATCACAGAAATTACTTCTAAAAGTGTGTAAGAATTTTGTAATGAATAAAAACTCTATACTCCAGGGGGGAGGCAAGTGCACCCTCTTGGTGCCCTCCATCCTTCAGTCACCTATACTACTAGTTTTCAGATTTTCATAAAAACGGTATACCAAGCACAAATGAACGGTGAACGAGTAAAAATGAACGGTTCCCAAAAAAGAACAATCAGCGGTGAACTAGTTCCCAAGGATGAACGAGTTTGCCCATCTCTGTAGATGAAGTGCTTAACAACACTGCATTTTGTAAACATGATGTAAGTATTCTCCGAATCCTGACTTGTCATATTGGATAGGCGTGGACCCAGTGGTCACAAAGAAAAGCTGTTCCTGTGTGATACACTTTCCTGTCAGAATGGTGGATAATGCATTGCGTAACCAGGTCACAGGGGAACGTCCCTCTGATCTGTACTGCACTTGCGAGGAGAGACGCCGGCCTATTACGACTGAAGGATGAGGAGAGGCACAACGTGTTGGGACGACTGTCAGAATATTGTCTGGGAGAGGCAACACTACGCAATTCTCTCGAGATTAAATTCTCCGCCTGCGTGGAGCCCGGGATAAACTTTGCGCCCCCGTGCCGGCCTCTGTGTGGCCCGTGCGTCCTTGGCAGCTCGTTAGCCGCTGGCTCGCCCGCCCTCGTCACAGCAACGAACGCGAGAGGTGCTGAGTAGCGAAGGGCCGGGGGCGGAGCCCTGGGGGGCGCGCCGAGCTGCCCCACGCCCTCCTCCCCTGGGGCTGCCTGTGGCGGAGATAGCGCTGACCTCGGCGCGGGCGCTTCCTCCAGTGTAAACAACCTGCGCAAAGGCATCTGCGATAGCCTCTATGTGTAAACAAACCGCGTAACATTGAAGTTACTACTAGACAAAAAACGAACTGTGGACCTGTTAGTAGAAATTCCCACCTTGGTGACGCGACGAGGCGCATTTTTCATTTCAGTTACTGAGAACACAACATCACATTGTAAGTACGTTTTTTAGGTTTTTATGTTGGTAACGCCACGTAGCGCTCTGTATGAAAAATCACTGTGCTGTGTGAGGTGTCTGGTCAGAGGGGTGTTCTGAACACAATTTCGACTCAAAGCAGCTCAATAGGCTGTGGAGTGGAAGGGTTAAGCTAGCAATAGAACAGTGCATCACCATTTACTAGACACTCATTTATTGAACACATAAGTCAGGTATTACCCAAAAGGAACATTCAGTACAAATTACAAAATAATATTCTTTTCCTTTAAGTCACTCAAACATTTAAATAGGCAAATAGCAAATCATTTAACTGAAAGCCTTTTAAGAAAGCAAGACTAGAAAATTTGAATGATGAGTTAAAATCATATTTAAATAGGCTCTGACGAGCACATATTTTAAAACGAAATACTTCCTTTAAGGAACCAGTGATCAAAATTAATTACATGATCCTCAACAACCATATTACTTCCAAGATAGTAATATATAGCATCAGAGAGCTGCAGTCCCAAGTTTTAAGCAGCACGTTTCAGATGGACTGCACTGCAACATTACAATACAAGTCCCTCAGAGGATCTCTCTACACAGGAAGTTATTGCCGCAATCGACAAAATATCAACATCATTCCATGTACAGACCTAAAACAAACTAAAAGCCCTCTTAAGTTTGGTACAGTTGATTCCCTTTCAACATAACATACATCACAAGTCTAGCCCTAGTACGGCACCGACACCCAGCAATTTAGCACGCGAAAAATTACAGCGATGCACTCATCACGTATCCTTACAAAATCCAAGAACAGAGAGCCGGCTCCCCAACAGCGGAACATTCTGCCACGCGCAGCGTGCGGGATGCTGATCTCGCCCTTAACCTCAACACCAGTTCAAATACTAGTCAGCCTACAGTCTTCAACCACCATACACATTCCTTCAGTTACTGCATAGAAAGCCAATGTGATAGGCAAACAGACAAGCACATGATAAAAGCTTAAGCAATTTCCTTACTAGACAACCCTTATGAATAGTAGCCGTAATTATTTTTTAAACGTGAGCACACCCACAATCAAAAGACAAACAACGCCAATCATAAGGACAGTAGCACAAAAGCAAGTAGCAATGGTAACTTCTGCTTAGATTGGCTACAAATCAGCGCGTGATTTAACACACCAGAGAACAGTCTTTACAACATAACCATCAATACAATAGCAAATTACTCACACGTGTACTCCCACACGATTTCGATTCGCAAAGCCATAGACAAAACGTGGAGAACGTATCACTTAGACTAACATAATGGTGCTCCCTCAGTTACCCCAAATAATTGGCTCCCTTAGCTGCACAGCAAAGAACCAGACCTAATGAAACCACCACAGTTTTCGCCTCTAAATTGTCACAGTACAAGTGGGACTCAATCACAAATGTAATTTTACATCACCAGCTCCCCTGTAGTTAGTACAAGCGCCTGATTTTCACCTGTTTATAACGGCAGGCAGCAACATCGTACTTAAAAGAGCGTAGACACAAGCTCTTACCAATTCTCTTCTCCGAAAGCAGCCACCGCAACTCTCGGGAACCACTGGGACATCCAATGCAAAAATCGTTACTCCTTCACACAAATTACAGCACGCCCGCTTCCCGCTGTTTGGTACGGCGCCCTCCGTTCAGAGCCAACTTGTATATCGCCATGCGATAGGTCCGGTCCCACACTCGCTGCGTCAACCCGACAACCGTCTTCCACCACGTCCGTGAGCACACCCCCCACAGGACCTCGCCTCGTTCTTCTCGCGTAGGCCCCAGAAGACGCTGCTTACTGCCCTGACCGTGGCAGGAAAGATAAACCACCAGAGTGGCACTATCGATATGAGTGAGCCGCCACGGCTCACTGTGTGCAGTCTGTGGCTGCTTGGACTCATTGTTAAAATATTCACTAGTGTATTGTTGGGCAGTTGGATGTGAACAGCGCGTAGCGTTGTGCAGTTGGAGGTGAGCCGCCAGCAGTGGTGTATGTGGAGAGAGAGATGCCAGGGTTTTGAGAGGTTACTATAAGCGGACGATCTGGATGTGTGTCCGCCAGAAAAAGAAAATTTATAAAGATGCTTGTCATGAATTCACAGGTATAGGATGACTTTTGAACGTTATTAACGTAAATACATTGTTTTTTTGTTTTTTTTTGCTAACTATGCCTATCAGTAGTTAGTGCCTTCCGTAGTTAGAATCTTTTATTTAGCTGGCCGTACTGGCGCTCGCTTTTTTGCAGTAGTTCGAGTAACGAAGATTTTTGTGAGGTAAGTGATTCATGAAAGGTATAGGTTATTGTTTGTCAGCGCCATTCTTTTGTAGGGATTTTTAAATTCAGATTGCGTTGCGCTAAAAATATTGTGTGTCAGTTTAGTGATAAACAGAATAAGTAAAGAGAGAAATGTATGAGTACGTTCAGTTTCGCTCAGCTGTTTGAAAATCAAATAACGCAGAAGTTTGCCAGCACATTCATTCATAATTTTTCTAAGGGGAAGTTTCAACATGACCTATTTTGCGGTTGCCTCCAGTACTTCTCAGAAGCGCAAGTTATAATGGTATTGTCTAAATTCACTGTAGCGCCAAAGAAACTGGTATAGGCATGCTTATTCAAAAACAGAGGTATATAAACAGGCAGAATACGGTGCTACGGTCGGCAACGCCTATATAAGACAACAAGTGTCTGGCGCAGTTGTTAGATCAGTTAGTGCTGCTACTGTTGCAGGTTTCAATATTTAAGTGAGATTGAACGTAGTGTTATAGTCGGGGCACGACCGATGGGATACAGCATCTCCGAGGGTCACGAGTGTACCGTGAATAACAGGAATCCGGCAAAACATCAAATCTCCGACATCGCTGCGGCCGGAAAAAGATCATGCAAGAACGAGACCAACGACGACTAAAGAGAATCTTTCAATGTGACAGAGGTGCAACCCTCCCGAAAATTGCTGCAAATTTCAATGCTGGGCCATAAACAAATGTCACCGTGTGAACCATTCGACGAAACCACATCGATATGAGCTTTCAGAGCCGAAGGCGAACTGGTGTAGGCTTGGTGACTGGACGACAGAGCTTTACGGCCTGTCAACACCACATTGGACAGTTGATGGCTGGAAACATGTTGCCTAGTCGTACGAGTCTCATTTCAAATTGTATCCAGCGGATGGACCCTGCATGTCAGCGGGTGGCTCTTCAAGCTGGTGTAGACTCTGTAATGGTGTGGAATGTGTGGAGTTGAGTGATATACGGCCCCTCTTACTTCTAGATACGACTCGACAGGTGACACCTATGTAAGCATCCTGTCTGATCACCTGCATTCATTCATGTCGATTGTCCATTACGAGGACTTGGGCAATTCCAGCAGGGCAATGCGACACCTCACACGTAGAGAATTGCTACAGAGTGGCTCCAGAAACACTCTTCTGAGTTTAAACAGTTCCGCTTGTAATGGTTCTTTATTTACGTGACCATTACGGCACTCCAACACCAGTTCTCGATACCAATAATATCGTACTACTTTTCTGCGAAATAACAGACATATTTTTGTGACAATATTCGCATTTGGTTTTATTAGTGTATAGGTACTCCGATGTATCGATATATTACAGCGATATGGTTCTTGTGTGTATTCATTTCTGTGAGACATAATCTTTGACTTACTTGTAACCGTGTTGGCGCGAATGCGCACAGAGCAGTCTTTGTTTCACTTTGCAGAAGTTAAGTTGTTATTTCGCTTTGTAAGAGAACAGTCAAGTCTTGTGTTTGGTTAAAGTGGAAATTAAATATATGAAGATTGATACAAAACTGTTTTCTTGATGATGTAACAATTAAGAAGAAGCATATGTGAATTTACGAGAAGTTTAATGAAAATGAGGATCGTGGACATCAAGTCAAAAATTATTTCTACCATACCATTGTTCTCATCTTGGATTGTTTGACCATTAAGAATTTCCTGAAAAACGCATTTGTTAGGTCTTCAAATATTGCTAAAATACAGATCTGCACCTTCTACCAGTCAAAGTGGAATCACCCTAGAACCAAAAAGATGAGCCATAACAACTTCGACGAAATCTACGTGGGAATCCATTCAAGGTATGTGCCAAAATTAATGACTTTTTTACAGTGACTTCATTATTTCCATTCTGACGATACCATTCTCAGTCAATAACTTTGTTGTTGCCCGATGAAGCGAACCTATGCTGCGTGAGCAACATTATTAATCTGATTTCTAACCTACTTTGCAAGTGGTGGTAATGTTAGACGCTGATCACCGAACTCTCCAGACGTGAACATTACTGGGATGCCTTGCAACGTGTTGTTCAGGAGAGATCTCCACCTCCTCGTACTCTTACGGATTTATGGACAGCTCTGCAGGATTCATGGCGTCATTTCCGTCCAGCACTACTTCAGACATTAGTCGAGTCCATGCCACGTGGTGTTGCGGCACTTGTGCGTGCTCGCTGGGGCCCTACATGATATTAGGCAGGTATACCAGTTTCTTTGGCTCTTCAGTGTATACATGGTTTTATGTTTAGAAATTTCTGATATATTTTCAGCTTTGTATAATACCAAAAATAATAATATGGGCAATTAGAGGAAGAAGCTAATGACTGAAGAACATGACATAATACCACATATAACTTCACCAGTCCTGAAAGTTAATTCAAATTTAAACTCTGCTCCATGCTGGTCTCGATAAAACGCTAGTCACAGAACTGTATGTTCTCTCTGTTAATAATTTCAGTTGTCTCGATAAAACCCTACGCTTTCGTTGGCTTCTGTAGAGCTCAAACCGCTGTGTCTGAACATGTGTCTTAAAATGAACCGTAACCACGGTAGGCAGCGCTGACGAACGAATGTTCCTCTGAGCACGTGTTGTGTGTTCCTTGTGTGTTGCAGGCTGTCTGACGCGGCGTACTGTAAGCAGCAGAATGGCCCGGTATTCATATCGGGAAGAAGCCGAGATGGAGTTTATGTACGACCAAGCAGATGGAAGTAGCACGGCTGTAACAAAACAAGTACCCTCACAGACGCCAACCACATCACACAATACATCAAGTCCTTTTTGGGCGTTTGTGCGATCATGGATCTTTTCAGACAGATGAACGTGCAGGGAGGCGTGTGCGTACACCAGATTTGGAGTACCGGGTTCTGCCTCTAAACAATTTCCATCTGCTTGGCCGTACGCAGACTCCATCTCGGAGCATTCCGCTGCTTAAAGTACGCTGCTCCAGTCACACAACGCTCAACACCCAAGGGTCACACGACATGTGGTCAGAGGAACTTCCATTCGTCAGCGCCATCTACCGCGGCAACAATGCATTTGTGGACCATGTTGACAGGACTTTCTTTCCTCCATTTCCAGTCAGGAACCCATCCCGGCAGTCTGTCGGTTTTATTAATTTTCACCCTGTGTAATCCACAGGATGAACGAACACTGTGAAGGTACACTCGACTTGTTGTCAATGAAATGAGTTTGTCTACATCAACAGTAGTAACCCAGTTACAAATCGTAGCACGAGATATATTGGACACTTTCCAGAATATTTTCACTCTGCAGCGGAGTGTTAAATAATTATGTATTACTACCATTTAGATGTACGGTTTAGTTTTTCACATGGATATCGTGAGAGATATTTGTGTGCCTGTAGAACCAATACCGCTTTTATGCAGGGTGACAGTAACATGGTCTCAGCGATATTGTCTTTAACATCTGGTCACTTATAAGACGATTACGCCACTCTTCCTAAGAGACACTGGTACCTCTCGTAAGGAAAGCAAATGAGGCATATCCATCCATCGCGTATTTTCACTCAGTGTTGTTTTGTGCTATCAGCATTCTGTTATTTTTGAAGTATTATATACTACTGGCCATTAAAATTGCTACACCAAGATAAAATGCAGATGATAACGGGTATTCATTGGACAACTCAACTGACATGTGATTACATTTTCACGCAGTTCGGGTCCATAGATCCTGAGAAATCAGAATAACGGCCTTCATACGCCTGGGCATTGAGTCAAACAGAGCTTGGATGCCGTGTACAGGTACAGCTGCCAATGCAGCTTCAACATGACACGACAGTTCATCACGAGTAGTGACTGGCGTATTGTGACGAGCCAGTTGCTCGGTCACCATTGACCAGACGTTTTCAATTGGTGAGAGATCTGGAGAGAGTGCTGGCCAGGGCAGCAGTCGAACATTTTCTGTATGCAGAAAGGCCCGTACAGAACCTTCAACATGCGGTCATGCGTTATCCTGCTTAAATGTAGGGTTTCGGAGGGATCGAATGAAGGGTAGAGCCACGGGTCGTAACACATCTGAAATGTAACGTCCACTGTTCAAAGTGCCGTCAATGCGAACAAGATGTGACCGAGACGTGTAACCAATGGCACCCAATACCGTCACGCCGGGTGATACGGCAGTATGGCGATGACGAATACACGCTTCCAATGTGTATTCACCACTGATGCAACCATCATGATGGTCTAAACAGAACCTGGATTCATCCGAAAAAATGACGTTTTGCCATTCGTGCACCCAGGTTCGTCGTTGAGTACACCATCGCAAGCGCTCCTGTCTGTGATGCAGCGTCAAGGTCACCGCAGTCATGGTCTCCGAGCTGATAGTCCATGCTGCTGCAAATGTCGTCGAACTGTTCGTGCAGATGGTTGTTGTCTTGCAAACGTCCCCATTTGTTGGGTCCAGCACGGCGTTCCGTATTACCATCCTATACCCACCGATTCCATATTCCGCTGACAGTCATTGGATCTCGACCAACGCGAGCAGCAGTGTCGCGATACGATAAACCGCAGTCGCGATAGGCTACAATCCGACCTTTATCGAAGTCGGAAACGTGATGATACGCATATCACCTCCTTACACGAGGCACCACAACAACGTTTCACCAGGCAACGCCGGTCAACTGCTGTTTCTGTATGAGGAATCGGTTGGAAACTTTCCTCATGTCAGCCCGTTTTGGGTGTCGCCACCGGCGCCAACCTAGTGTGAATGCTCTGAGAAGCTAATTATTTGCAGATCACAGCATCTTCTTCCTGTCGGTTAAATTTCGCGTGTGTAGCAAGTCATCTTCGTGGTGTAGGATTTTTAAAGGCCTGTAGTGTACTTAGTAGGGGGTGTGTGGTAGACTCGGTGTGATCGGCAGGCTTTTATAGATTGTGTTTGGGTGTAATGTTCCAACCTGTGCAAAGAAACTGACCATGTCCAGTC
The DNA here is from genome assembly GCF_023864345.2 of Schistocerca serialis cubense. Lineage (NCBI taxonomy): Eukaryota > Metazoa > Arthropoda > Insecta > Orthoptera > Acrididae > Schistocerca > Schistocerca serialis. The sequence continues at coordinate 45,036,162 of NC_064649.1, read as the reverse complement.
ATAAGGGACGTACGGATTTGAGTGGGAGATTGAGATATCAGTGCACCGATAGCCATAAGGGCAATGAAGGATTTTACGTGGAACATTATGTAAATAACGTCCAGTCGTAAGAGGAATACAGATTTTAATATGTCCAGAGCTACAGCCATCAGGAGGAGGTATTTCTGATACTTCACTCATTGTCGAATGTCATCAGATTGGGGTTGTAATCGTAATATTTGACTGTAGTTACACTGACAAATATGTAGCTGTTTCGCTAGGACGACACCATTTGGCGGTGATGCGCGCGTGACAGCGGTAGCCTGTAGCTGGAACGAATGGGCATTTCTGGCTTAAGGCTCTCACGAGTGACAGGTACTGAAATGTTGATGCATTAAGTTGTTCTGAAAGCGGTGCTGATATTCAAGACATTAAAAGCGGCTTAAAAGCTGTGAGCTACCTGGGGAAGTTAACCTTGCATTACTGAGCAACTGTTTCACCAGGTATCCAATCTAGCTTACCAAATTCCCAACCAGACTAACATTTATTATAATCTTTCAATAGTCATCTTACGACAACTGGTGATATATATATATATATATATATATATATAAGAGAATTTAAATAAAAAGAAATAAATCAGTTTATCTTTGGACATTTATTTTAACATTGATCATTGTTCCGTTAAAATTTCAGCGTATTAATCTTGATTCACAACTAAACCGGTGCCTTATTTAGGATTGTGAAAATGTGAGTTTTTAATCTTACGGAATACATCGAATATCGAGCCAAGATTGGGAGACTGCATACAACACTGCATTCATAAAAAACACACGAACAACATATGCAAGAGGAAATTAACCACAACCAACCGATTCAATTTTCACCCAAAGAAGTTTTTTTCGAAGCGCAATTCTGTCCATCATGAAATTACCACTCACTTGTACACTAAATTCGTACTAACTCTCTGTGAAATCTTCCCGAAAAGATTAGCTGAGAGCTACTTTGATGATTACAGTACATGCTTCACGTGGTCAACTTGGTTTACACAAAGAGTGTAGCTCCACAATAATTTTGGTAATTAAAATAAATTACATCAAAACGCAATTTACAAAAGAAAAAACTCGAACTGGTTACTATCGTCTTACTATTAACCTGATGGGTCAAACAATTGTATAAGCACGTGGTACTGGTCTCACAAAGTACACCCCACGTGGGTTGAACATAAAGAAAAGTTGCTATACTGAAAAATATTGTCAAGACGAGACGTTATAATCTCACACACATTCGCATTTAAGATTGATGATCTTAGTTAGAGTTACGGGTCATCAACACGTGGTTCCACTTTACTCACAGAGTAGTGACAAAGCAACTACTGGAAGATATTCTGAACTTCGCACTCGAATTATACTGCGTTGGAATTTAAGATAACATATTTTAGATCTAAACCTGAAATAAAGGTGATTAAATTTTCAGTTAGGCTGAGCTTGAGAAATCCATTGTCCTACGGACTTAGCAGAGACGCGCTTAGCTGGAGATCTTACCACTTCAGACGCTCGCCGCGGACAGATTGCCTGAGCCCCTACCGAGGGTGCTTAACAGATACAAAGGGATGTGACCAGAGAGGCAGCTTCCTATACCAACATGACAAGGGACGGACAGGACCATACTAAGAATAGAAACCTCTCTGCTTTTAGAAAGCATAGCTACCTGTTCCGACGTTGGTCCTACCGTTCTCGAGCAGACAGGCTTGTCTGCTACCATCAAGCATGCAACTAGAAATACATTTCCTCATTCATCCTCTCACACAGAAGGGAAGGGGGATGACAGTATCTTATCATATATACTATATAAAAGAAAGCGCATGTAGGTTCCATATGAGACTGTGTGACATGAATTACACATAAACTGTGTTTTAAAGTGTAGTAATGTGACAGATCGTTCTTGTTTGTGTGTAAAAGTAACACGTTCCACTGCTCAGTCTCCTCCCAGATTGAGTCAGAAACACCACAGTAAATTTAGAAGTGGAATTTATGCCGTAAATGACAACAGATTTAAGAAATTAACATGAAAGGAATCCAACAGAGACCCTTCAGTAGAAAGAAAAGTTCCAGCTGGCTGCCTAGTCAGTTCGTGCCCGCAGCTGCAGGGACAAGTCTTGGTGGCAGCACCCTGTGGGTAGCTGAATACCGAAGTAATACTTAGCATGCGTTGGGCTGTCTCCGAGATTGCGTGTGTTGCACGTCTTCTCCGTGGTAAACTGAGCTATTCAATATCAATTACTGCCAAGTGTTGGCGCTGGACGTATTAATAACAACCGAATTCCTACCAGTCGAGTCATCCCTGAATGCCCTCCATGGCTGAAGGTGGTGCACTTACACTCGCGCCCACTACTGCGAGTGCAATTGCAGTGGCAGTTTCCACTGACCTCTGACTGTTGATGCTCCCGGTGTATGAGGGGATTGGCGCGCCGCGTGTGGCCATTGGGACATGAGCGCAGCAGATGAGCGATCTCTGACATCCAGCTAAAAAACTACTGCTATCGACTGGATGGTGGTTTAAGTGCATCGTGTTTAGTGCTCCTCAATACAGTGGACTCTATCCTCCTCCTCCTCCCGAATGCAGCGTAGAGAACCAATTTAGGAATTCTATAGTGCTTTAAAAACCCAACTGAAACATCAAATTCATGATTAATCAATTTATTGTGTCCAATAGTTGTACTGCAAGCACGCATCTGTCCAGCCCCTCCTACAAATTCCAGAATGATATTTTCGCTCTGCAGCGGGGTGTGCGCTGATATGAAACTTCCTGGCAGATTAAAACTGTGTGCCGGACCGAGACTCGAACTCGGGACCTTTGCTTTTCGCGGGCAAGGGCTCCACCAACTGAGCTACCCAAGTGCGACTCACGCCCCGTCCTCACAGATTTACTTCTGCCAGTACCTCGTCTCCTACCTTCCAAATTTTACAGAAGCTCTTCTGTGAACCTTGCAGAACTAGCACTCCTGAAAGAAAGGATATTGCCTAGACATGGCTTAGCCACAACCTTGGGTATGTTTCCAGAATGAGATTTTCACTCTGCAGCGGAGGCAAAGGTCCCGAGTTCGAGTCTCGGTCCAGCACACAGTTTTAATCTGCCAGGAAGTTTCATATCAGCGCACACTCCGCTACAGAGTGAAAATCTCATTATTGAAACATTGCCAAGGCTGTGAGTAAGCCATGTGTCCGCAATATCCTTTCTTTCAGGAGTGCTAGTTCTGCAAGGTTCACAGGAGGGCTTCTGTAAAATTTGGAAGGTAGGAGGCGAGGTATTGGCAGAGGTAAATCTGTGAGGACGGGGCGTGAGTCGTGCTTGGGTAGCTCACAAATCAATCGCCGCTGAATGTATGCAAACCGCATTAACAAAGTGGCATAGAACGCAGCTTGTCCTTTACTATTGCTTCACATTTTAATGTCTTAGTTTTGCATTGATGGAGACAGATTTTTTATTGTAGTGGCTCCACGTGAGCTTACATGTTTTTTTGTAATTTTGAGATTCGTACTTTATTGGCTATTCTGTTCAGTTCTGGTGTTGGGTGATCTCTGCTAGCTATTTGAAGTGCATAACTTGTGAAAGGATTTGTAGGCCAGTTTTCTGTGATATTCAGTGAGGCTTCTCCAGGGCAGATTTGGATTCTTCTCTATTGTTTTTGGATTGCGAGGTCGTCAGCGAAAACCAAACACTTCACGTTGATTCTCTGCTCTTTTTTAACACCTGGTTGCTTTCTTTTCTTCTGTCTTCAAATATTTTTGCAGAACCATGCTAAACAGGGGGAGGGGGGGGGGGGGGGAGAGTCCACTCCTTGGCGAACACCGGTATGGAATTTAGATTTTCAGCCTGCTAACTAGTGTTGGATAGGTGCTCTTGTTTCCTCCAGGGTATTGAATTATGTTTGCCTACCCATCTAATGGTGCACATGGTGACTGAGCTGCGCTTGCGACCCACAGTGCACTGAAAAACCATGCGTGACTTTTTCATATTCTCTCACTTGCTACTGTTAGTCCTATAGAAAAAATAAACAGGTACTTTTTGTAGAAAATGTAATGAAATTAAATTTTTTACTGGGATACGTTTTTGCGGATGCCACATTTTTTGAGTTAGTCATAGGAAACGAATTTGTGCAAAAATTAGCTATATTAAATTTCCTGCAAAAATCTCCTAACCATTTTTTTCTGTAGGACTAATAGTTTGCATGTAGTGAGCGAGAGAATATGAAAATCTTCTTCGTCGTATTTGAAAGTGTTGTAGGTTGCATTAAGCCCATTGGTAGGGACAAATGAATCACACCATACGTTTTTAGTGTATGATGTAGTAATACTTGTTTTTACGTTTTTGCTGTTACCTGACAATGAGACTACAAGAATCGTTTATGTGTTCAACGCGTCACCTGTTTACATTCCTTTGTGCCCTGAACTTTATAAGTTCCCCGTGTGATATCTGGTTAGCAACGTTATTTAAAGTTGCCCAGAAATCGGCCTTTCTCAAATCTAGTCGAAGATAGACTTCTACAGTGATGTTGCCCCGGATATCTCTGTTTAGAGAGTAAACTAACAGAATGTGACCAGGTGTACCATCCCCTCACAGTCCGAATTTGTCTAACGTTTGCTGATTTTGTGCAGATACCCAGGGCACGGATCGTATGCCTTTATGAAACGGATCATGCCTCTACTTTAGTTCATATACTGCTGTTCCTTTCCTTTCTGAAATGTCAGGAAGCAGTTGGTAAACAAGGCGACCAGAGCCCCTATAGTAAATATTTTTCTGCCCTGTACTGCGCCTCCAGGTCTTTAATTGCACTTTATTCCTGATTTGTTCTCCTGTGACCTGCCCCACCATCATAGTCTCTCCTTTCCGCGACCGACGTAGCCTGTCGGTTAGAGGTTGATATCACGTATTTGTTACAAATGACGGTGCATGTTTACTGTACGTAACTGAGATTTCAGGCACAACTAGAAATCATAAGTAGCAAATAATAACAAAAATTAACATGTAACGTTCAGTGCTGTGTGCCATCTGTTGATCGACACACGTACTCCGTTCCACGAACTTTGTGTCTCACGCTAAGGACGTGTAATCTACCTACGATCGAAGAAATGAACCAAGAAGCTAATTTGCTAAGAGAAAGATTTTAGCAAATTCCCCCATCACAAGGTACTTCCCCCACCACAAGGGACGCTCGCTTTTCCATTTACCTAGGGACTTAAGTACGTAGCTCTACATTTGGCGATTCTATCGGCTGGATATATTCGCAGATCTAGTAACGATGTTTCTACTGATGTTGTTCTAGATGGTTCCGTAAATCTTACCACACTTTGCTGCATACCTCTTAAGCCGTCGGCACACGGACCGTGCTGTCGAACGTTAACGTTGAGCGTGACAAGTTCAACGTGCTGCTGAACGCTCAGGAACGATGCGACTTGTGCATACGGTACGTGGGCCCCAACGTGGTATACGCTATCGCAACGCACTCCAGCGACAGTTGAGGGATGTTTCTAGTTCGTAAATCACACTGTTTACTCAACGGGCGCGCCTAAAATTCCCACGTTAGCTCTATTAAAACGCACATTTCTTCCATCGTCCACGAAAAGTAAAGTACCATGTCCAATCAATGAGGACACAGGCTTATAAAAGTTCGATTACAAACAGTGCGTTACAAATTTGGAATACTTCTCCGCATAGGATAAACATTATTTCATCATTCCCACATTTTAGTAAAACCCGAAGGTCAGTCTTACTTGATCACTGTTCCTACCCAGTAGCAGAATCTTTGCAACGTGTGAATTACGAAGCGTAAAAGTAGAAGGAGCAAAACATCTTTATACAAGTAGCGCAAGCTATCCTTCAGATTAAGCCAATCGAACAAAGTCACACTTCAAAAATAGGTGAACTTGTATTTACATAATATCAATTAATATAGTCTATATTTATATTAAACTAATAATGAAGTATCAGAACCTAATAAACACGCGAATGTTAGGGGAAAAATTGGTTGTGTCAGGACGCGAACCACCGTCCCAACAAAAAAAAAAAAAAAAAAAAAAAAAAAAAAAAAAAAAAAAAAAAAAAATCGTTGTAGGACAGTGACGCTATTCATTACGCTAAACCAATATTACACCTTTTGTGTCTAATCATAGTATCTTACCGCTCGCTAAAAACCTTAATCGTAGATACGTTACTAACTGAAATTTAATTATAACAAATTGTACCAAATGTGGTGTCACCACCAGACACCACACTTGCTAGGTGGTAGCTTTAAATCGGCCGCGGTCCATTAGTACATGTCGGACCCGCGTGTCGCCACTGTCAGTGATCGCAGACCGAGCGCCACCACGCGGCAGGTCTAGAGAGACTTACTAGCACTCGCCCCAGTTGTACGGACGACTTAGCTAGCGATGCAACACTGACGAAGCCTCGTTTATTTGCAGAGAAGACAGTTAGAATAGCCTTCAGCTAAGTCAATGGCTACGACCTAGCAAGGCGCCATAGCAATTGATAGTTATCGTATGAAGCATGTCTCATCAAGAACGATGTATACAAATGATGGATTAAAGTTAAGTATTCCAGAAGCTACGTACTTTTCTTTATAGCATTCATTACGTATCCTGTTTCGGACCTCACGCCATCCTGCGTGAGCTTATAGCGTGCATTTCGGCCTTCTCTAGCAACATAACACCAAGAACAATACGTTTGGGTGGATCTTCAGTGTGTTGCTGCCTTGAAATAGTCTACTCTCATTATACGCAAGTTAGAATAATTCTTTTGCCACGAACATGATGTTTCTCATTATTTTATTGGAACGAATCACACAGTTAACAACGGGTATTGCAGTGATTCTCAATTTGATGGTGCTCGGAACGGCTTATACACATATAGGCTTGAAATGAATGCCAATATGGCGCCTCACAACTCTCTACTTGAAGGGAGACGGCGTGCTTGTGACGTAGGTGACGTTGTGCCATCTCATTGGTCAACGCTCAGACGCACGCTCAGAATATCTGACATGCCGGATATTGCTCTGCACGTTCGGAAAGACTCCCGAGCATGCTATTCCATGCTGTGACGTCAGAAACTCGGCACGCTCAACGCTCAACGTTCGGATGCACGGTCCGTGTGGCGACGGCTTTAGGTGTGCTGTCGCGCACTGGTGGCACAGCTGCATGGCCTATTTGTTTGTTGCAGATCCAACAGTGGCGACAAGGATGGCACTGTGCTATAGTCTCTTTATTGGCAATGCTAATTTATAAGTCACTGTTCCAACTGGGGCGGACTTGTGCATTATTTTACAAATTTTGTTGGTAATTTTATTGAGGTGAGCTGATAAATTTCCTTTTTCATGCACGTACCATACGAAATATCTACACACTTGGCTTCTGCAAATAAATATTCCTCCTAATTTGAGAATTGAGTTTACTAGTTAGAGACAATCTAAATGCTAAAGTGCTAGTGCTGACGGGAAATTATCCAACATTACTTTGGACTCTGACGGAATGAAGGAACACACTAGACCGTACTGACCTATGATTTACCATAGAAGATAGGTTAAAGAGAGACAAAGCCGTTGACAGAATTGACTGGAACACACTCTTTGAAATTCTGAAGGATGAAGTACTGAAAGTACTTGAAACATTGTGTCGGAGTATATCTGCTGTGACAAATCGGATTATTTGGATGGCGCTATTGTAATAAAGTATACTAAAAATGTAAGATATAATCTTGGGAACAGACTTTCAGAAGAGAAAGTCTGCACCCTGATTGCATTTTCCTATACCAATGAAATTCGTTTTTGTTACAGGTGAGTGAGTTCCGAAATCACGAGACTTGTTGTCACTACATGAAACCGGGCACAGCGGCTGATTCGGCAGCGCTGTGACTTCAAAACATCCCATAACAGGTAATTTCCTAGAAAAAACTTACCTACAAAAGCTAGATAATTTATGATGTTTCAGTGCCTGTGTTGTTAAGAAGAACGATGCATTGTTCCTTCGAACATGCAGGCATGTCCGCACAGGCACTGCAATATTGTATTTATCCGCCGATACCAGACTGTCAATTAAAATTTACTCCCCTATACAGGAATTACATAATGTGTGTTAGAGTACAGGCAGTGACACAGTAACAACGACATATGGAAGTATGGTTCTGCCGGGAATCGTGCACAGGTAGCCAGAGTGGTTAAGGCGATTGCTCGCGTAAGGCAGGAACTACGGGTTCTAGTTCCGCTTGGGCACAAATTTTAACTGTCCTCAATTCCTAATACAGCTGATGGTTATTCGTTTTCGCAACTGCGAACACTTTTCATGCAAATAATTTTGTATTGGCATTTTACACAATATTATTATCACGATATTCACTATTTTGAGACGCGGTAGCTAAGTGATCAGTAGCTTTATGGCCAACATCACGATTCTACATCTGCATGTATACTCTGTAAATCACATTTAAATGCCTGGCAGAGGGTTCATCGAACCACCTTCACAATTCTCTATTATTACAATCTCGTATAGCGCGCGGGAAGAATGAACATCTATATCTTTCCGTACGAGCTCTGATTTCCCTTATTTTATCTTTGTGATCGTTCCTCCCTATGTAAGTCGCTGTCAACAAAATATTTTAGCATTAGGAGGAGAAAGTTGGTGATTGGAATTTCGTGAGAAGATTCCGTCGCAACGAAGGACGCCTTTCTCTTAACGATTTCCATCCCAAATCCTGTGTCATTTCTGTGACAGTCTCTCCCATATTTCGCGATAATACAGTTGACTTTACGGCTTTTAGATTAGACTGATTTGTCGTCTAACCGAAGTTTAACGCGTTCTTTTTAGCACTCATGTGGATGACCTCAACCTTTTTTGTAATTTAAGTTCAACTGCCACTTTACGCACCATTTCGATATTTCTTCTAAATCGTTCTGCAGTTTGTTTTGATCCTGTGATGACCTTAGATGCATGGTAGAGTATCCTAAACAGAATACTTCATGATGATATTGTTGCTTTTTTTGACATAAAAAATTAATCGTTACAGCGACTCCTTAAGCTTACAACTATAGTTCAAAGATCTCAGTACATGCATCATAACATAATCGTTTGACAGGACTGAACTCTGTGTTTTAAATCATTTTGCACCACTGTTTGTTGACTTGATTTTTGTTTGGGGTGTAACTACTGTTTTGCAAGTTCTCACCAGACCTTATTCTTGAAAGCGTGCCTTCCATAAAAAAATATGGCTGTTGCTTACTGAAGAATCATCTCCCGCACAGTCCCTTGTACCCGGAATCAACCCCCCCCCCCCCCCCCCCCCTTGCAGGCTCAGGCTGCAGTATCGATACAGTGCAGTGTCTCAGACACCGCGGCTGGCGAGAAGAGAGTTATTGGCAGCTCCACAGCCTAGAAGGCGAGAGCAGAGGGTACATCGAGTGGGCTCTCTGGTGAAATTGTTCACTTACACACGCACATTGTCAAGTTCATGCGCTTGCCTCTTACCTCTCAAAGCCTTCGCAACGAGCCATTCAATACATTGTTCTATTTTTACTTACTGTACGGTTTTCTGTCTTTCGGTGTCCACTTTGGAAAAAAAGTGTGTTTATGAATCCCTAAGGGACCAAACTGCTGAGGTTATCGGTCCCTAGACTTACACACTACTTAAACTAAATTAAACTGGCTTACTTATGCTAAGAACAACACGTACACTCGTGCCCGAGGGAGGACTCGAACCTCCGGTGGGAGAGGCCGCGCAATCCGTGACATGGCGACTCAAACCGCGCGGCCACTCAGCGGGGCTTTCCACTTTTGGACTGATTTTCTCTGCTTATGACGACTCGCTGTGTTCTGTGCTGTGTTTCTAGTCAGGCGTTGGCTATGTAAATTCAATTCGTTACCAATCTTTGGCAATTGCCGCTGGTTCCACCGATCACCGCCTCACAGTGTGGCGAGTGGTACTGAACTTTTGCGGTGTTCTGGAAACCGCGCCCAGGAAAGGTCGAAGAAATACTCCGCAACTTGCCCGGCAGGGCTCTTGTGTTGTGTTTATAATAAAGACTGATCAATGGTATTCGAGATTATCGAACAAGAACTCAAGCGCCGGAATTTTTACAATCGTCAGTCATCATAATTTATTTTCTGTCAGAAACACAAACTTACAACCGATTCTTCAGAAAATACTGTGGAAAACATGAGAACCGAATCACTAACTTGAAATTTTATCTAGACGTTATTCTTCTACTTCACAAACCGTACTTTGGAAATTTGTGGTAAGATCTTATGGGACCAAACTAATAAGCCTACACACTACTTAATCTTAGTTAAACTAACTGACGCTATGGACAACACACACACCCATGCCTGAATCACTTACCTCACAAAAATCTTCGTTACTCTAACTACTGCAATACAGCGTGCGCCATTTCTGCCAGCTGAATCTAAGATTCTAACTACTGAGGGCACTAACTACCGATAGGCACAGTTAGCAAATGAAAGATTTTGATAGAGAACAAACAATGGATTTACCTTAATAGTGTTCAAAAGTCATTATATGTTCATGATATCCAGTATTACAAATTTACTCTTTTTGGCGGACACACGTCCAGATCGTCCGCTCTTAAAATTCTGCCATCTCTCTCCCCAGATCCACCACTGCTGGCGGCTCACCTCCAACTGCGCAACGCTACGCGCTGTTAACATCCAGCTGCCCAACACTACAATAGCGACTATTCCAACAATGCCACCCAGCCACAGACTGCACGCTGCACAGTCAGTGATTTTCATACAGAGCGTTACGGACGTTATCAACATAAAAACCTAAACACCGTACTTACAAACATAAGATCTATCTAGCTACTCCTCCCACTCTTAACGCTACATGTGTGCGGCCTCTATATGTGGCTTCCAAAAAAATTCTGTACGATTGTAATTCTGCATATTTTTGTCATAATTACCAACTAGAAGATGTATCAACATTATGAAATCGCGTATTAAGTGAAAGTAATATTCTTCCATGAGAGAGAGTTGTTGCTGTGACTTTGTTGAGCAGGCAGTTTGTAGGAATAGTTGGTGCAAATTTTACTGTTTTTTTGTGGGCGCAAATTTTACCTGGCGCAGTATTCATACATCCAAAGTTGACTACGTGCACTGAATGGGACAGTAACGTGGCGACGAGACCATTACTGACAGCAAATGATGATATACCATATCCTAAAATTCTTTCATGCTCATTAATTTAGAGGGATTCGCTTCAGCTATACTAATGTTTATTTAAACCACGACCGGTTTCACTATTTTAAAATCCCACCTTCAGATGTTTGTTAATACACATCATGCAATCGGTTATGTATTACTAAATACTATATTTTCATACACCTGAAGATGGGATTTTAAAATTTCGAAACTGGTCGTGGTCTAGATGAATATTAAGTAAGACTGAAGCGGATCTCTCTAAATGAAGTATTGTGCCTCTCAGTTGCGGATGTCCTAGCAACCAAATCTTCCACAAATTTCTTCCAGTCACGATTACCCGTGTTGCGAAACTTTCTTTGTGGGAAATGAATCCGACTGTATTGTAGACGAAATGCAGGCTTGGAAGTTCCCACATCACGTAATTATCCATCTTAGACAACTACTCATGAAATATAACGTGCCAAGTTTTTTTTCCAATTGGCGAGGTTGATCGTGAAAACTCCCGAGCTGGTTGCAGGGCCCTGCCCATAACACTCGAAACGCTCTCAGTTGTTGGGGAGAAGACAAGCAACCCTCCTGGCGAGAAGTAGTAGAAATTCTTGCCGTGTGCTGGTGGGCATTATCTTGCTGCAATGTAAGTCCAGCATGGCTTCCCATAAAGGACAACGAAACGAGGTGTAGAATACGTTGACGTACCGGTATCCTCTAAGGGTTCCGCGGGCAATAACCAAAGTGGTCCTGTCATGAAAAGAAATGGCACTCCAGACCATAAATTGGTATCCCATTGCTGTGTGGGACACCTTCAGAAACATCTTCGGCCCGGAATCTCATTGACTGGAGTAGAACTGCTTTCAGTGATGAGTCTAGCTTTGAAATGAGCACCGATTATCAGCAAACATGTGTCTGGAGACGGCCCAGACAGTTGTGAGATACCAACAGTCATATGGCCCGGAGCGATGGTCTGGGGCACAATTTCATTTCATAACAGGACCCCTTTGGATGTCTTCCCCGGCATCCTTAAAGCACAGCGTTACGTGGACGATATTCTACGCCCCGTTTTGCTGTCGTTCGTGGCACACCAACCGAGGTTCACATTTCAGCAAGATAATGGCCACCCGGACTTGACGAGATTTTCTACTGCTTGTCTTCGTGCTTGCCTAACCTTGTCCAGTAAGGTTGCCGGATCTTTCCCTAGCTGAGAATGTTTGGAGCATTACGGGCAGGGCACTGCAACGAGCTAGGGATTTTTGCGATGTAACGCGCAAATTGGACGGAATTTGGCAAGATATCCCTCAGGAGGTCATCCAACAGCCCTGTCAATCAAGGCTAAGCCAAATAACTGCTTACAGCCGGCCGGTGTGGCCGAGCGGTTCTAGGTGCTTCAGTCTGGAACCGCGCGACCGCTACGGTCGTAGGTTCGAATCCTGCCTCGGACATGCATGTGTGTGAGGTCCTTAGTTAGGTTTAAGTACTTCTAAGTTCTAGGGGACTGATGACCTCAGATGTTAAGTCCCATAGTGCTCAGAACCATCTGAACTGCTTACATAAGGGCCAGAAGAGAACCAACGTGTTGTTGACTTGCTGAGTTTGTGAAGCTGTTTCTCTTGAATAAATCATCCGATTTCTATGTAACTGTAATCATTCGTTTGTCCGTATATGTAGATCACATCTACCGATTTCCCTCTCATTCAGGTAATTCCATCGTGGTGCGTCGTTTTTTCGCCTTTCAGTGGGATGTAGGAGTGGTCTGTGAGCAAGTAATTACAGACCAACTATGGACACTATGGTCAGTCAAATGGAAAAAAAAGAATTAATTGTGCTTTACATAGAAGCAGCTGTGGCAACATACCTTAAGGGGGGGGGGGGGGGGGGGGGGTAGGACGTCAAACGGGCCGACTTGGAGCAGGAGAGGCACCACAGGACATTATAATTTCCACTGTCTATACTTTTACAAATAAATTCATAAAACTTTGTCAGCATGACCAGTAAGGATTCACAATTCACACTCATAGCAGTGGAAGTTCGAAAACATAACGAAATGATTTTTTTTACATGTGAAATTTCATCATTTTTTTCACTTACTAATGGCAGCATTTGTTGCTGTAGGTACACTTTTCTTCATAAGTAAGAGAGATTCTTCGATGAATTTTGCACAGCATACAAACCATACTTAAAGGTGTATGAAACTCTAGAATTTTCCTGATCTATTAAAAACTGTGGTAAAAATTGAGGTAATTAACTATAAAATTTCTGTTTTTTGTAAACATGAAGTTTAAAATATAACAGTTCATTCTTTTTTTCATAAATTAAATAAATTCTAGAGTTTCGTGCACCTGTAAGTATGGTATGTATGCTACGAGAAATTCATCGAAGAATCTCTCTTACTTACGAAGAAAAGTGTACCTATAGCAACAAATGCTGCCATTAGCAAGTGAAAAAAATGATGAAATTTGACATTAAAAAAAAATTACTTCGTTATGTTTCCGTACTTCCACTGCAATGATTGTGAATTCTGAATCCTTCCTAGTGATGCTGACAAGGTTTTATGAATTTATTTGTAAAAGTATACACACTGGAAATTAAAATGTCCTGTGATGCCTCTCCTGCTCAAAGTCGACCCGTTTGAGGTCCTACCCCCCCCCCCCCCCCCCCCTCCTTAATAGTGTTTGTACGACAGTGATTAGGCTACTCTGTCAGTCCGCCTAATTATTCTCGACTTACATTACGTTCCGCTGGAAATACGCTGTCACCAATTCCAAGCACACCGAGTGAATGCATTCTTGCCGTACGGGTGGCGAGAAAAGTGTGAGAGGGGAGGGACGGGGGTGGGCAGTTGGCCTGGTGTCGAGCAGACAGAGGCCAGGTGGGGTTAATGGGCCGCAGCTGGTCGCAGCGAGATAAGTCCTAATCCAGCCCGTTCGAGGCGATTATACGCCGAGCAGCGATTATGAGGGGTACTGCACCGAGAGCAGGGGCAAAAGCGGGGGTTAATATGTGTGTGTGAGTGTGTGTGTATGCGTAGGAGGGAAAGGTGAAGCATCGGCTCTAAGCAGTTTCTACTGACGCCTTCTCCGTCGGTGAAATGCCAAGCCGAATAGCACCATTAAGGCAGAATACTGGAGCACCCAGCTAACCATCTGCTTCCTCTACTAATCCATCGGAGTTTCCTTAACGTGGGAACTCACCTGCCTTTTACTGACCACAATTTTTTGGACAATGTTTGCGGAGGATAAACTGTATGGTATCATGAAACATAAGTGTTGTCCTACACATCTAATAAATGCACCAAAGAATTTATACGAGAACACCGATGTCTCTGTAGAGATATGTGGCAAATTCACATTACCTACCAACCTACCTCAGCAGAGAAAGGCATCATATACCGTTCTAACATAGCATTTGTATTCGCGATGCAATTCGGACCGAGCGGTCCTAGGCGCTACAGTCTTGCACCGCGCGACCGCTACGGTTGCAGGTTCGAATCCTGCCTCGGGCATGGATGTGTGTGATGTCCTTAGGTTAGTTAGGTTTAAGTAGTTCTAAGTTCTAGGGAACTGATGACCTCAGAAGTTAAATCCCATAGCGCTCAGAGCCATTTTAACCATTTTTTGAAATGGAAGACGCCCTGCTAAGCCCGCAGGACACGACAGGTAGTTTAAGTTGTGGAAAGAGGCCAAAATAAGGGGCTGTCATTTACACTCGAATATACAATCTTTCATTTTATCAAACACCACAAGAGCCAAGAATTTTTTTTTTTTTTAAAGGAGCACAGCTTTAGTTTTGGAACTTAATTAGCGGCTGAATGCGCCGTACAATCTCATGTCTTAAGGGCAAGACCAGTTTAATTTAAAAACGGCTGAAAGCCAATAACTTACAGCTCAACCAAAATCAGAAATTTAAAAGGCAAGGCCTTATCTTAAAACAGTTCCTTAATTATATTTTAACTAAAGTTCAGTCTTGATCACAACACTTATGTCTCAATAACATAGGTGACCGGTTTCGGTTATATTTATATAACCATCTTCAGACCCGGGGTCTGAAGATGGTTATATAAATATAACCGAAACCGGTCACCTATGTTATTGAGACATAAGTGTTGTGATCAAGACTGAACTTTAGTTAAAATATAATAATCTATTGGTCACTGTATGCCAAAAATGTTTACCAAAAGTTCCTTAATTAGGCTGAAGACCCAAAGAATCTGACACTTTAAGAGCAAACAACTTAAATTCAAAATCGGCTGAAGGCCCAAAACTTAATATTCAGTAACACTAATTTTAAAAATGCCAAAGCCTTTACGTAAAACCGTTCTTAGGCTGAAGACCCAAACCATCTGACGCCTTTAGGGCAAAACAACCTTAATCTAAAAATCGGCTAGAAGCCATACAAGTACAAACAACAAGAACAAACCAGAAAAGGCAGTACACCCAACGGCGCTCAGAAGTTTCCGAGGGTCGGCCTGGCATTCAAACACTAACGCTCGCTTAGGTGAGACAGGCAGTCGGCCCAACCATTGTCGATCCGACGACAACCCAACCGACAGACAGTCAACGGACCCACCGTCAAGCTAACCTCCACTTCACCCGACCAGCACACAACAGGGAGTTCAATGGAATAAAGTAGAAGGTATTGGCGCCCACAACCCATTATACATTGAGCTGTCAAACTACACACTGTGCAGGACAGCGACAACACGATGAGGAAAACACACTGCCTGAATTTACGTCAACGGCCAGGGCAGGTAACCGGAACGTTAACGGCCGCAAGGCAGAAGATTCCGCTGGTGCACTTCAATTCAAATATCCAAGTACAGTTAAACTCCACCGGAGCCAACTTCAGAACACACGTTACTGGAAAATATTGTACACTCCTGGAAATTGAAATAAGAACACCGTGAATTCATTGTCCCAGGAAGGGGAAACTTTATTGACACATTCCTCGGGTCAGATACATCACATGATCACACTGACAGAACCACAGGCACATAGACACAGGCAACAGAGCATGCACAATGTCGGCACTAGTACAGTGTATATCCACCTTTCGCAGCAATGCAGGCTGCTATTCTCCCATGGAGACGATCGTAGAGATGCTGGATGTAGTCCTGTGGAACGGCTTGCCATGCCATTTCCACCTGGCGCCTCAGTTGGACCAGCGTTCGTGCTGGACGTGCAGACCGCGTGAGACGACGCTTCATCCAGTCCCAAACATGCTCAATGGGGGACAGATCCGAAGATCTTGCTGGCCAGGATAGTTGACTTACACCTTCTAGAGCACGTTGGGTGGCACGGGATACATGCGGACGTGCATTGTCCTGTTGGAACAGCAAGTTCCCTTGCCGGTCTAGGAATGGTAGAACGATGGGTTCGATGACGGTTTGGATGCACCGTGCACTATTCAGTGTCCCCTCGACGATCACCAGTGGTGTACGGCCAGTGTAGGAGATCGCTCCCCACACCATGATGCCGGGTGTTGGCCCTGTGTGCCTCGGTCGTATGCAGTCCTGATTGTGGCGCTCACCTGCACGGCGCCAAACACGCATACGACCATCATTGGCACCAAGGCAGAAGCGACTCTCATCGCTGAAGACGACACGTCTCCATTCGTCCCTCCATTCACGCCTGTCGCGACACCACTGGAGGCGGGCTGCACGATGTTGGGGCGTGAGCGGAAGACGGCCTAACGGTGTGCGGGACCGTAGCCCAGCTTCATGGAGACGGTTGCGAATGGTCCTCGCCGATACCCCAGGAGCAACAGTGTCCCTAATTTGCTGGGAAGTGGCGGTGCGGTCCCCTACGGCACTGCGTAGGATCCTACGGTCTTGGCGTGCATCCGTGCGTCGCTGCGGTCCGGTCGCAGGTCGATGGGCACGTGCACCTTCCGCCGACCACTGGCGACAACATCGATTTACTGTGGAGACCTCACGCCCCACGTGTTGAGCAATTCGGCGGTACGTCCACCCGGCATCCCGCATGCCCACTATACGCCCTCGCTCAAAGTCCGTCAACTGCACATACGGTTCACGTCCACGCTGTCGCAGCATGCTACCAGTGTTAAAGACTGCGATGGAGCTCCGTATGCCACGGCAAACTGGCTGACACTGACGGCGGCGGTGCACAAATGCTGCGCAGCTAGCGCCATTCGACGGCCAACACCGTGGTTCCTGGTGTGTCGGCTGTGCCGTGCGTGTGATCATTGCTTGTACAGCCCTCTCACAGTGTCCGGAGCAAGTATGGTGGGTCTGACACACCGGTGTCAATGTGTTCTTTTTTCCATTTCCAGGAGTGTATAATAACAAAAATTGAGTCGTGTGAAGTTAGCACCCCTTTTTCGAGAAATATACATTTTTTTCACAGTTCTTGATAGATGTAGCATAGTTCTAGAGTTCTTTGTACAAAATTTCAATAGTTCTGCAGAATTTAGCGACGAAAACAACAATACTCGAAAAAATTTTCGTATCTAAAATGTTCTTTGGCAGTTTCCGCAAAATGTAAATAAGTACAAGAGTTCTGAGCACAGTTCTGAACAGAACTCCAAGAGTTCTTTCGAAAATCCAAGTAACATTTTTTTGTGCAGCTAATAGTTTACGAGATAATTGCATTTTAATGAGAAAATCTTTTCACTTACTGTGAAGTTGGCACCCTTTTTTTCAGAAATATATATTTTTTTCAGAGTTCTTGATAGATATGGCATAGTTCTAGAGTTCTTTGTACAAAATTTCAATAGTTCTGCAGAATTTAGCGAAGAAAACAACAAAATTCGAAAAAATTTTCGTATCGAAAACATTTTTTGTCAATTTTCGCAAAAATTAAACTTGTACAACAATTCTGAGGACAGTTCTGAACAGAACCCCAAGAGCTCTATCGAAAATCCCAACATTTTTCTATGGCGATAATGGTTTGAGATAAATTGATTTAATATGGAACACACTTTCTTTACGGAAAATATAAATATATTCGTACAACAGTTCTGATGACAGTTCTGGACACCACGTGAAGAGTTCTATCGAAAATCCTAGTGAAATTTTTTTGTGCAGGCAATAGTTTAAGAGGTAATTGCAACTTAATTAAGAATTCCATAAGAGCTCCTACTGTGAAGCTGGCACCCTTTTTTTCACAAATGTATACTTTTTTCAGATTTCTTGATAGATATGCCATAGTTCTAGAGTTCTTTGTACAAAATTTCAATAGTTCTGCAGAATTTAGCGACGAAAACAACAACACCCGGAAAAATTTTCGTATTGAAAATGTTCTTTGGCAATTTCCGCAAAATGTAAATAAGTACAAGAGTTCTGAGCACAGTTCTGAACAGAGCTCCAAGAGTTCTTTCGAAAATCCAAGTAACATTTTTTTGTGCAGCTAATAGTTTACGAGATAATTGCAATTTAAGGAGAAAATCTTTTCACTTACTGTGAAGTTGGCACCCTTTTTTTCAGAAATATATATTTTTTTCAGAGTTCTTGATAGATATGGCATAGTTCTAGAGTTCTTTGTACAAAATTTCAATAGTTCTGCAGTATTTAGCAACGAAAACAATATTCGAAAAAATTTTCGTATCGAAAATATTCTTCGTCAATTTTCGCAAATTGTAAATAAGTACAACAGTTCTGAGCACAGTTCTGAACAGAACTCCAAGAGTTCTATCGAAACCCCAAGTAACATTTTTTTGTGCAGCTAATAGTTTACGAGATAATTGCAATTTAAGGAGAAAATCTTTTCACTTACTGTGAAGTTGGCACCCTTTTTTTCACAAATGTATACTATTTTCAGATTTCTTGATAGATATGCCATAGCTCTAGAGTTCTTTGTACAAAATTTCAATAGTTCTGCAGAATTTAGCGACGAAAACAATATTCGAAAAAATTTTCGTATCGAAAATATTCTTCGTCAATTTTCGCAAATTGTAAATAAGTACAACAGTTCTGAGCACAGTTCTGAACAGAGCTCCAAGAGTTCTATCGAAAACCCAAGTAACATTTTTTTTTGCAGCTAATACTTTACGAGAAAAAATGCAATTTAAGGAGAAAATCTTTTCACTTACTGTGAAGTTGGCACCCTTTTTTTCACAAATGTATACTTTTTTCAGATTTCTTGATAGATATGCCATAGTTCTAGAGTTCTTTGTACAAAATTTCAATAGTTCTGCAGAATTTAGCGACGAAAACAATATTAGAAAAAATTTTCGTATCGAGAACATTCTTCGTCAATTTTCGCAAATTGTAAATAAGTACAAAAGTTCTGAGCACAGTTCTGAACAGAACTCCAAGAGTTCTATCGAAAACCCAAGTATCATTTTTTTGTGCAGCTAATAGTTTACGAGGTAACTGCAATTTAAAGAGAAAAACTTTTCACTTACTGTGAAGTTGGCACCCCTTTTTCCAGAAATATATATTTTTTTCAGAGTTCTTGATAGATATGGCATAGTTCTAGAGTTCTTTGTACAAAATTTCAATAGTTCTGCAGAATTTAGCGACGAAAACAATATTCGAAAAAATTTTCGTATCGAGAACATTCTTCGTCAATTTTCGAAAATTGTAAATAAGTACAAAAGTTCTGACCACAGTTCTGAACAGAACTCCAAGAGTTCTATCGAAAACCCAAGTAACATTTTTTTGTGCAGCTAATAGTTTACGAGATAATTGCAATTTAAGGAGAAAATCTTTCCACTTACTGTGAAGTTGGCACCCTTTTTTTCACAAATGTATATTATTTTCAGAGTTCTTGATAGATATGCCATAGATCTAGAGTTCTTTGTACAAAATTTCAATAGTTCTGCAGAATTTAGCGACGAAAACAATATTCGAAAAATTTTTCGTATCGAAAACATTTTTTGTCAATTTTCGCAAAAATTAAACTTGTAAAACAGTTCTGAGGACAGTTCTGAATAGAACCCGAAGAGCTCTATCGAAAATCCCAACAACATTTTTCTATGGCGATAATGGTTTGAGATAAATTGATTTAATATGGGACACACTATCTTTACGGAAAATAGAAATATATTCGTACAACAGTTCTGATGACAGTTCTGGACAGAACCCCAATAGTTCTATCGAATATCCTAATTACAATTTTTTGTGCAGCTAACACGTTACGAGATAATTGCAATTTAAGGAGGGAATCTCTTCACTTACTGTGAAGCTGGAATCCTTTTCTTCAGAAAGATATATTTTTTCAGAGTTCTTGATAGAAATATCATAGTTCTAGAGTTACTTGTACAAAATTGGAATAGTCCTGCAGAATTTAGCGAGAAAAACAACAATACTCGAAAAATTTTTCTTATCGAATACATTCTTTGTCAATTTTCGCAAAAAGTAAATTCGTACAACAGTTCTGAACAGAACACCATGAGCTCTATCGAAAATCCTAATAATATCTTTTTGTTGGGATGGTACTTTATACGGTAACTGCGTTGATGTTAGACCCACTTTCTCCACAGAAAAAGTAAATTCGTTCAACAGTTTTGATGAACAGTTCTGGTTAACACCTCAAGACTTCTATCGATAATCATAATAACATTTTTTGTGGTTATAATAATTTGTATGGTAATTGATTAATTGTGGGGCACTCTTACTAAAAAAAAAATTTGTCTGTTCGTATGCTCTGATGCCAGCTCTGGATAGCATTGTAAGAGTTCTATCGGAAATACTAGTAACATTCTGTGCAGGTAATTGTTTACGTAGTAACTGCCTTTATTAAGGAATGCTTATGAGCATTTCCCGTGAAGTTTGAACCCCTTTTACGATATATATAAATTTTTTTCACAGTTCTTGATTTATATGCAATAGTTCTAGATTTCCCTGCTCAAAACACGAATAGTTCTACAGAATTTCGGGAAGAAAACATTAACTCGGCAAAATTTTGGTATGGTAAAAAATTATTTGTCAGTTTGGAAAAAATAAATTTGTATAACAGTTCTGTTGGCAGTTCTGGATGGCACCGGAAGAGTTGCATTGAAAATGATAAGAACATTTTTGTGGCGATAATAGTTTATACAATAATTGTTTTAATCTGATACTCATTTCATCTAATATAGCAAAATTCGTAGAATAGTTCTGATGACAGTTCTGAATATCACCCACAGAGTTCTACCAAAAACTATAATAACATTATTTGTGACGATGACATTATATGAGATAATTAAAGTGGGACTCACTTTTGTCATGTAAAAGTAATAAATTCGTACAAAAGATCTGATGGCATTTCTTAATACGACCCTAAGAGTTCTACCGACAACTGTAATAACATTTTTTGTGGGGATAACAGTTAATGAGATAATAGCATTTTCGAGAGACCCACTTGGTCTACATTATAATAAACTGGCACAACCCTTTTGCTGACAGTCCTGGATAGCACCGAAAGAGTTCTTTTAAAAACCCTCATAACATTTTTATGGTGCCAGTAGATTATGAAATTGATTGTGTGTTCACTCTGCAGTGGGTGGGCGCCGATGTGAAACTTACTGGCAGATAAAAACTGTGTGCTGGACCGGGTCTCTAACCCCACGCTGTGACGAAAGAATATCGTCACAATATCCTTTCGTCCAGGAGTGCTTCTTCTGCAGTTTTCGTAGGACAACTTCTACGAAATTGGGAACGCAGGAGTTAAAGTACTGCTGGAAGTACAGCTATGAGTACGATCGTAAATTCTCACTTTTATTTTCGAAAACCGAAAATCGAAAACCCGGATGTATATTCTACTAAATACAAAAAGTCTAAATGTTCAGCACTATACAAATGCCAGTACACCTTCTTAAGACTGACTGTAGTAACTGTAGGTGGAAGCGTGGGATGTGCACGCTTAGATGATTCAGGGAGAGAAGGCTCGTCAGTGCAAAACAAACAGATGGCTGAGAGAGCAGATACATTCACACGCGCCACTAACCAGATGGTGTCACACCTGTCGAGAATCGCACCAGAGGTACAATGAGCTGTGGTGGAGTGCTGTTGGCGTGGTTACTATGCAACTTACTTGATGGGCATCAGTACACCGTTATATTAATGTACAATACTTGAGAAACAATGTCATTCCCACACTCCGAGTTCCTTATCACTCAGTACTAGATTAAATTACCGGCCTAGTGATAAGCAGCCTATGTACCTCACCGACTACACATCTTCGTGTTATAAGAAAAAAAGAGAAAAATACCAAGGGACACAAAATATGAATCCGGATAAACAGGAAATCCGGATTACTAAGGACCAAATAAACGAGGTTCTTATTTACAAATTTCGAACTTCTTATTAACTTTAATACTGTATCCCCTCAACATTATAACACCTCTATCAGTCATGTATTGAATTAGGATTTAAACGTACTACTTAGTTCGTTTGTACGATATATTCAGTAAATATACTTACATTTCTATACATTGTAAAGACTTTTAACTCTCGCTGTAGTGTAACTCATCAAACTTCCACACTTCCTTTCTAAGTAGAACAAATGTTTGCAACAATATTAACGACAGCAATTTCAAATTTATTCGTTACACACAGCACATGTTATTATGTATCCTAGCGGCTGGTGATGTTGCCACATAACTGTCATCCATGAGGCTCCTGGGCATATTTTTAGCTGTTAGTGGGTCCTGGATGTCATGAGAGCCCAAAACAATTACTGTTTTACGTAATAAAATTCATCTGGTTCTTCCTGATTCTAAAAGTATACACTTCATGTGTGCCTTTCATTGTTGTATGATTCAGTATCGACGCTAATGCTCTCTTGATGAGATATGAGCCGATTGCTCGTTTTTATCCACTGTGCCCTTTCATATTTCATTTCAGCGATTAATTTATTTGTTTATCACCGTAGTAAGTAGTACAAAGCTAATCCAGAATGTAAACTGCACTTAAATTCTGTTTGAACTGTTTAATAGTCAGTGTCCGCTGTCTGAACGTCAAATTTCAGATCAATACACTGCGCGTGGCTGCGTTATTTTATAGAAATTTTATTATTGTAAGTGGGAAGTACTAGATAGTGTTGAAGAAATCCAAAGCATATTGTTCGAAGAGCATAATATTATTCGAAATTTACCTGTACCAATAGGTGCAGCCAAAGCAGCATTTGTGATGCTGTAATTACCTCATAGATAACGATATTTGTCTATTGTAGTTTTGTATTCCAATCAGAATTTTGAGAGCATCAAAGCCTCATTTCAACGTGAGAGAGGGGTAAAATCAATAGATGATATTGAATTGAAAGCCTTCATGAGTCTCTTGTTTTTAATTGTTGTTAACAAAAGTAACAGATAAAGCCTGGAAGATCTGTGTGGAACTGATGGTGATGGCATTGAAAAATTTCACCTCGCAAATGAACATAAAACGTTTCAAATTTATTCTGGAGAACCTTAGATTTTACAGTCGCGCTATTCGTGATGAAAGGAGACAATTAGACAAGCTAACAGCTATTCGGGAAATATTTACTGTGTTTGTACGCAACTACCACAAATCTTACACCCTTGGAGAAAATGTTACAGTAGACAAGAAGCTGGAAGGATTCTGTGGAAGGTACAGTTTTCGCCAATATGTATCAATCAAAACAAACGAGTATGGATTCTTAAGTGTGGATTCTTAAGTATTTTACCTGTACAATTTGGAAATATACGCTGTGTTGCAACCAGAAGGATTTACCAACTGAGCAATAAACATTTTGATGTTGTTCTGTGACTGTGTAAACCTATATATCAGTCAGGTCGAAATGTGAAAGCGGACAACTGGTTTACTAGTACTGGAATGATAATAGAGCTATGAAGGGAGAATTTTTCTTTTGTTGGCATGATGAAGAAAAACAAGCGTGGAGATTTCTCTAAAGTTTGCTATCAGTAAAAGAAGGGATGCCCACATTTCCTTTTTTGGCTTCCACAAGACTGAACTCTAGTTTCCTCCGTACCTAAAAAGGGGACGTGTGTGATCCAGGCATCACGTTTGCATGAAGATAATTCGATAGATGCTGACATTGTAGATAAACGAGAACCATCCACCGTAAATTTTAAAATAGCGTTAAGCGTGGTATTTTCACAGCGGATAAGCCGAATGCTTTGTACAACGCTGCAAGAAATGTGCGCCGCTGGTCAATGGTTGTATTTTTGTAATGATCAGTACCGTTGGAATCTATGCACAAGTGATTTATTGTGGCAACAGTAAGAATTGTATCAGAAGGAAAGGGTTCCTGAATCAGCTATGTTATACAATGTCGTTTTCTTCGCTAAATTCTGCATAACTATTGAAATTTTGTACAGAGAACTCTATAACTATGACTTATCTATCAAGAACTCTGAAAAAAAATATATTTCTGAAAAAAAGGGTGCCAGCTTCACAGTAGGAGCTCTTATGGGGTTCTTAATTAAGTTTCAATTACCTCTTACACTATTTCCTGCACTAAAAAATTCTACTAGGAATTTCGATAGAACTCTTCACGTGGTGTCCAGAACTGTCATCAGAACTGTTGTACGAATATATTTATATTTTATGTAGAGAAAGTGTGTCCCACATTAAATCAATTTATCACAAACTATTATCGCCATAGAAAAATGTTATTAGGATTTTCGATAGAGCTCTTGGGGTTCTGTTCAGAACTGTCCTCAGAACTGTTGTACAAGTTTAATTTTTGCGAAAATGGACAAAAAATGTTTTCGATAGAAACATTTTTCCAATATAGTTGTTTTCTTCGCTAAATTCTGCAGAACTATTGCAATTTTGTACAAAGAACTCTAGAACTATGGCATACCTGTCAAGAACTGTGAAAGAAATATACATTTCTGAAAAAAAGGGTGCCAACTTCACAGTAAGTGAAAAGATTTTCTCCTTAAATTGCAATTATCTCGTAAGCTGTTAGCTGCACAAAAAAATGTTACTTGGGGTTTCGATAGAACTCTTGGAGTTCTGTTCAGAACTGTGCTCAGAACTGTTGTACTTATTTACAATTTGCGAAAATTGACGAAGAATGTTTTCGATACGAAAATTTTTTCGAATATTGTTTTCGTCGCTAAATTCTGTAGAACTATTGAAATTTTGTACAAAGAACTCTAGAACTATGGCATATCTATCAAGAAATCTGAAAAAAGTATACATTTGTGAAAAAAAGGGTGCCAACTTCACAGTAAGTGAAAAGATTTTCTCCTTAAATTGCAGTTATCTCGTAAACTATTAGCTGCGCAAAAAAATGTTACTTGGGTTTTCGATAGAACTCTTGGAGTTCTGTTCAGAACTGTGCTCAGAACTGTTGTACTTATTTACAATTTGCGAAAATTGACAAAGAATATTTTCGATACGAAAATTTTTTCGAATATTGTTTTCGTCCCTAAATTCTGCAGAACTATTGAAATTTTGTACAAAGAACTCTAGAACTATGGCATATCTATCAAGAAATCTGAAAAAAGTATACATTTGTGAAAAAAAGGGTGCCAGCTTCACAGTAGGAGCTCTTATGGAATTCTTAATTAAGTTGCAATTACCTCTTAAACTATTACCTGCACAAAAAAATTTCACTAGGATTTTCGATAGAACTCTTCACGTGGTGTCCAGAACTGTCATCAGAACTGTTGTACGAATATATTTATATTTTCCGTAAAGAAAGTGTGTCCCATATTAAATCAATTTATCTCAAACCATTATCGCCATAGAAAAATGTTGTTGGGATTTTCGATAGAGCTCTTGGGGTTCTGTTCAGAACTGTCCTCAGAACTGTTGTACAAGTTTAATTTTTACGAAAATTGACAAAAAATGTTTTCGATACGAAAATTTTTTCGAATTTTGTTGTTTTCTTCGCTAAATTCTGCAGAACTATTGAAATTTTGTACAAAGAACTCTAGAACTATGCCATATCTATCAAGAACTCTGAAAAAAATATATATTTCTGAAAAAAAGGGTGCCAACTTCACAGTAAGTGAAAAGATTTTCTCATTAAAATGCAATTATCTCGTAAACTATTAGCTGCACAAAAAAATGTTACTTGGATTTTCGAAAGAACTCTTGGAGTTCTGTTCAGAACTGTGCTCAGAACTCTTGTACTTATTTACATTTTGCGGAAATTGCCAAAGAACGTTTTCGATACGAAAATTTTTTCGAATTTTGTTGTTTTCTTCGCTAAATTCTGCAGAACTATTGAAATTTTGTACAAAGAACTCTAGAACTATGCCATATCTATCAAGAACTCTGAAAAAAATATATATTTCTGAAAAAAAGGGTGCCAACTTCACAGTAAGTGAAAAGATTTTCTCATTAAAATGCAATTATCTCGTAAACTATTAGCTGCACAAAAAAATGTTACTTGGACTTTCGAAAGAACTCTTGGAGCTCTATTCAGAACTGTGCTCAGAACTCTTGTACTTATTTACATTTTGCGGAAATTGCCAAAGAACGTTTTCGATACGAAAATTTTTTCGAATATTGTGGTTTTCTTCGCTAAATTCTGCAGAACTATTGAAATTTTGTACAAAGAACTCTAGAACTATGACATATCTATCAAGAACTCTGAAAAAAATGTATATTTCTCGAAAAAGGGGTGCTAACTTCACACGACTCAAAAATTGCTATTAATTGTAAAATGATGCACAGTCATAAATACTTTAGTTACTTGAGTTTTGACATTACCTTTCACTGTGATACAGATTTAGATAAAAGGATATCAAATCGCGGGAATATTTATGGATCTTAAATAATGAAACACCATTACCTGTGTGAATTGACTGATTTCAGTTACACTCATTGATAGCATATACATAGAATTCCACGCTTTACGAATATTTAAAAAGAATTGCCAATCTTTGTCTCAATTTCAAGTATTTTCAAGAACTTACTGATTTCTTGTGCAACTTGTTTAGACGGTATTTCCTTATAGATAACTGCATCATCCGCAAAACTTTGAGGTTAGCGCCTTCCCCCGTCGGAGGTTCGAGTCCTCCCTCGGGCATGGATGTGTGTGTGTGTGTGTGTGTGTGTGTGTGTGTGTGTGTTTGTCGTCCTTAGCGTAAGTGGTGTGTAAGCTTGGGGACCGATGACCTCAGCAATTTGGTCTCCTAAGACCGTACCACAAATTTCCACATTTCTTTTGGGGTTACTGTTGATATCGTGTATTATGTCATTAATGTACATCATGAACATCACGAACCGGCCGAAGTGTCGGAGCGGTTCTAGGCGCTACAGTCTGGAACCGCGTGACCGCTACGGTCGCTGGTTCGAATCCTGCTTCGGGCATGGTTGTGTGTCATGACCTTAGGTTAGTTAGGTTTAAGTAGTTCTAAGTTCTAGGGGACTGATACCTCAGAAGTTAAGTCCCATAGTGCTCAGAGCCATTTGAACCATTTATTTTTTTTTTTTTTTTTTTTTTTTTTTTTTTTTTTTTTTTAACACCACGACTCCAGACACATGCCTTACGTCACTCCTATACATGTCGATGAATCTCCGTCCAAGATGGCATTCTGCTCTTTACTACGAAGACATTCCGAATCCTGTTTGATGACCATATACGACCATACATTCACTAATACGCATTGGTCTGGTCCTCAGACAAGAGTTTTGCAGAAGCCCATTCTGTACATCGACGTGTTTGGTATTCCGGAAAGTTACTTTTGCAACATTTAGCTACGCTTGTAACATTTATGATATCAATTTCTTAACTCTACCTTAAACTGAGTTATTATATGTAAAGTTTGCAGCCAGGGTTGCTTGGTTGATTTGAGGGAGGGGACCAAACATCTAGGTCATCGGTCCCATCGGATTATGGAAGTATGGGGAAAGAAAAGAATGTAAAGTTTGCAGCCAGGGTTGCTTGGTTGATTTGAGGGAGGGGACCAAACATCTAGGTCATCGGTCCCATCGGATTAGGGAAGAATGGGGAAAGAAAAGAATGGGGAAGGAAATCGGCAGTGCCCTTTCAAAGGAACCATCCCGGCATTTGCCTGAAGCGGTTTGGGGAAATCACGGGAAACCTAAATCAGGATGCCTGGACGCAGGTGTGAACCGTTGTTGTTGTTGTTGTGTGGTCTTCAGTCCTGAGAGTGGTTTGATGCAGCTCTCCATGCTACTCTATCCTGTGCAAGCTTCTTCATCTCCCAGTACGCACTGCAGCCTACGTCCTTCTGAATCTGCTTAGTGTATTCATCTCTTGGTCTTCCTCTACAATTTTTACCCTCCACGCTGCCCTCCAATGCTAAATTTGTGATCCCTTGATGCCTCAGAACATGTCCTACCAACTGGTCCCCTCTTCTTGTCAAGTTGTGCCACAAACTCCTCTTCTCCCCAATTCTATTCAATACCTCCTCATTAGTTATGTGATCTACCCATCTAATCTTCAGCATTCTTCTATAGCACCACATTTCGAAAGCTTCTATTCTCTTCTTGTCGAAACTATTTATTGTCCATGTTTCACTTCCATACATGGCTACACTCCATACAAATACTTTCAGAAACGACTTCCTGACACTTAAATCTATATCCTGAACCGTAGTCCTCCCGAATGCGAGTACAGTGTGCTAGCCACTGCGGCACCTCGCTCGATTTTTCAGCCAGGCGCTATATTTTCCGGAAACAGAAGAGTTATGCAACACAGTGAAACAGTGCAACCTACTTGAAATAACTTCCTGTTGTTTTGTGTTGAAAACTTCATGTTGTGCATTGCTGCAAATGGAAATTAAAAGTGGAAACAGTACCGTGTCTCCCACCAGGACTTAATAACGATCCGCAGGGTGCTACGCTGTTAGTTCCCAGAACAATCTCGTCGCACAGTATCAGTAGTTCGGGCGTCCGACTCTCGCACGCTTTGTTATGGATTGACACATTTGGCTTTCAGCCAAATTAAAGCTCACGAGTTAATTCCATTCACTACGGTACTTCCTGTTAACAGCCGTAATGCCCTCCTTACATCTACATCTATATTTATACTCTGCAAGCCACCCAACGGTGTGTGGCGGAGGGCACTTTACGTGCCACTGTCATTACCTCCCTTTCCTGTTCCAGTCGCGTATGGTTCGCGGGAAGAACGGCTGCCGGGAAGCCTCCGTGCGCGCTCGAATCTCTCTAATTTTACATTCGTGATTTCCTCAGGAGGTATAAGTAAGGGGAAGGGATATATTCGATACCTCATCCAGAAACGCACCCTCTCGAAACCTGGGCAGCAAGCTACACCGCGATGCAGAGCGCCTCTCTTGCAGAGTCTGCCACTTGAGTTTGCTAATCATCTCCGTAACGCAATCACGGTTACCAAATAACCCTGTGACGAAACGCGCCGCTCTTCTTTGGATCTTCTCTATCTCCTTCGTCAACCCGACCTGGTACGGATCCCACACTGATGAGCAATACTCAAGTATAGGTCGAACGAGTGTTTTGTAAGCCACCACCTTTGTTGATTGACTACATTTTCTAACGACTCTCCCAATCAACCTCATCCTGGTACCCGCCTTACCAACAATTAATTTTATATGATCATTCCACTTCAAATAGTTCCACACGCATACTCCCAAATATTTTACAGAAGTAACTGCTACTAGTGTTTGTTCCGCTATCATATAATCATACAATAAAGGATCCTTCTTTCTATGTATTCGCAATACGTTACATTTGTCCATGTTAAACGTCAGTTGCCACTCCCTGCACGAAGTGCCTATCCGCTGCATTTCGCTACAATCTTCTAATGCTGCAACTTCTCTGTATACTACAGCATCATCCGCGAAAAGTCGCATGTAACTTCCAACACTATCTACTAGGTCATTTATATATATTGTGAAAAGCAGTGGTCCCATAACACTCCCCTGTGGCACGCCAGAGGTTACTTTAGTGTCTGTAGACGTCTCTCCATTGAGAACAACATGCTGTGTTCTGTTTGCTAAAATGTCTTCAGTCCAGCCACACAGCTGGTCTGATATTCCGTAGGCTCTTACTTTGTTTATCAGGCGACAGTGCGGAACTGTATCGAACGCCTTCCGGAAGTAAAGGAAAACAGCATCTACCTGGGAGCCTGTATCTAATATTTTCTGGGACTCATGAACAAATAAAGCGAGTTGGGTCTCACACGATCGCTGTTTCCGGAATCCATGTTGATTCCTACAGATTAGATTCTGGGTTTCCAGAAGCGACATGATACATGAGCAAAAAACGTATTCTAAAATTCTACAACAGCCCTCAAGCTTGCATTTAGTACTGCTCGCTTCTGTTGAGGTTTTTATTTCTCAGCAGTATTTGCTGTACGTCAACAGTGACACACAGTTGTGTGGAAAGGTTTAGTGATGGAGAGTTGATCGATATGCACCTCGTGTGTGGGTTCAGTGAAGGCAATGGGAGGGCGCTGCAACTTTCCTATTCTGAACTGGTCCTGTAGCGACGGCCACAGCGTCACCGTACTTTTGAGTTACAGTGAAGGCTTTCACCACGTTACGTCTGGCTGCTCGTAAATCTTCCAGGCTGTGTGGCGGTGCTTCAAAGAACTTTTTCGCTTCTGTTGTTTCGGCCACAGCTGCGCTGCGCATCCTCAGAGGTGTTCCTAGTACCGCTCAAACTTGACGACTTGTTTTCCTTTGTACGTTTTGGTGATTGCATGTTACAGATGTTTTCGCAGGAACGAAATTACTGGGGATAACAAACCAAGTAAATCACAAATAAATTATGGCCCTGTAATGAGCCACAGCAGACAATGGCTCCATTGTGCAAAAACTGAACCGCCGAAATGTTTGCATCGAGGTTAACATTCCTCACTGTGTAAGCACCTAAAAGTGCAGCAAGCTGCTGTGCACACACGTTTCCTCCACACTCCACCATCCAGCCGCCTTTTAATTACGCGACGTAGCGAAATCGTTTGCGACGTACAACTTCTGTCGCGAGCAGACTGCTCCAGCCAACTTCATCCCGCGATGACACAAGGGAAAAGTACGTTTAAGCGTCAAGCACTGGAGGCGAAGTTAAAAAGGGACGTTGCAGAGCGGCTCTCTACAATTTTCTGCGTAATTACGCAGTTTCAGAGTCAGTGCCTGGACATCAATTTCCTACAGCAGTATGATACAAGTCGCAAAAACAACAAGAAAAAATCGGAAAATATCCGAACGTAGTTAACTAAAGTAAATTTGGAGCATTTGTAAATATTCACCTGTAGCTAGACTCCTAGCATTCTAATCTTGTAACCTGTATGTTAAAAAGGACTGTGAAAAGCTAATTGGGGCTGAAAAAAATCACCTACCTCTTTTTGGAGATTTTTTTTTATTTAGACATTCATAACATATTTCGTCGCCAGCTCGTTGTCTAGTGACCTGTCAGCAATTAAAATTTGACGTTATATGCTCTTCCCTCAATACAAATGCAAGTATACACAATTGCAAGATTCACAAACGTATAAACTTTCCACTCGCACAGAGAGAAACCAAATATACCAGAGCCAAGGCTGCAGTTAACGTGCGCTGTAGCCGATAGAGGTTGCCCTGGGCTAACACAGTGCCAGGTGACGGAGAAGCCTGTGTTATAAGGAAATTTAATGTAAGTTGTATATCCAGATTACTAACAGTGGCAAAAGTAAAGCTCAAAGGCATAATATATGACAAGCAGTATTACATGTGTGAAAAATGCAGCACAGAAAAATACACTCAAAATTGCGGCAAACGTCGCCGCACATTTGGTGTTACAAAACAGTGGCCGGAAAGGGAGCACAATTTTTACTTACGATGGCAACCGAATACATTATCAAAAATAAGCAGTCTTTTGTTCTACTGATCTGCTCATTAAGTAATCGCCATGGATCCGCCGTGTAAGTGTGGTGCTTGTGACAAGTTTTGCAGGCCGATCAGTTCTAGGCGCTTCAGTCTGGAACCGCGCGATCGCTACGGTCGCAGGTTCGAATCCCGCCTCGGGCATGGATGTGTGTGATGTCCTTAGGTTAGTTAGGTTTAAGTAGTTCTAAGTTCGAGGGGACTGATGACCACAGAAGTTAAGTCCCATAGTGCTCAGAGCCATATGAACCATTTTGACAAGTTTTACATCGGACAGACTGGGAGGGAGTTCAGAACGCGATACAGGGAACACGGTTATTCCAGCTGTGGTAGTGTACTATGAGCTCAGTTGCGTCAGTGTAGTCATCAGCTTCGTGACATCGAAAACTGTTTACAGATTCTACATTATGAGTGTTGTCCTGCCTTGTCGTCGAATATGCAGTACCTAGGAAACCCGCTTTCTGGGATCGCCAGACAACAATTCCGGCAAATCTTATTAATGAATTATTATTACAGTAAGATAAATGACAATATTTAACTTCGAGAATATACAGAGATGTGTCGCAAGCAATGGGCGACAGATAAAATGAGAAATCTCATCAGTATAGACAATGCCTGATACAGGTGAAACGATACAGTTCCTAAGCAGCTGCTGTAGAGCTCGTAGAACGGCTAGTCTTCAGCTGGGCCGCTTATGTCCTCTTCGTGTCGCGTTGTCGTCCTGGAGAGGGGTCGGTCCGCGTGCGATTGGCTGACGCCTTCATCACAACCCTGTCTACTCTAACGTTCCCGATCGGCGTGCCGTCGCTTCACTTTACGCCGGAACAGTGAGGATAAAGGTGTTTATTTGGATATCTTGGAATTATTGAGCAGACCACTGGAACAAGAGACTATTTTTTCATATTTTTGATAATGTTTTCAATTGCCATTGGAAGTAAAAATCGTGCTCCCTTTGCGGACACTGTTTATAACACCAAATGTGCGGTGACGTCTGCCACAATGTTGAGTGTATTTTTGTACTCTGTATTTTTCACATATGTAATATTTGTTGTCACATATTAAACGTTTTTACGACTTTGGGCTCTACTTTTGTCATTGTTAGTAATCTGGATGTACAACTTAAATTAAATTTCCTTACGGTACTGGCTGCTCCACCTGGCATTGTGTTAGACCAAAGTGGCCTCTATCGGCAACAGCGCGCGTTAACTGCAGCTCTGGCGCTGGTACATTTGGTTTCTATCTGTGCTAGTGGGAAGTTATTGCATCTGATAAACCATATGCATTTCTTGATGCTAAGCATTTACAACTGCCTCTTGAGCTTACACAATTGTTTGTGGTATTTTATTGTACCCTATTTTTACATCTTTGTTTATTTCTTATTTTTTTACGTTTGTGAATGGCTCTGAGCACTATGGGACTTAACTTCTGAGGTCATCAGTCCCCTAGACTTAGAACTACTTAAACCTAATTAACCTAAGGACATCACACACATCCATGCCCGAGGCAGGATTCGAACCTGCGACAGCAGCAGCAGCGCGGTTCTGGATTGAAGCGCCTAGAGCCGCTCGGCCACAGCGGCCGACTACGTTTGTGAACCTTGCAATTATGTACATTTGTATTTGTATTGTCAGAAGATTTTGTGATCCAAAATTTTAATTACTGACAGATCACTAGACGATGAGCTGGGGCAGAAACATTTTGTGGAGGTGGAAAAAAAAATCTCCAAAACCAGCTATGAGGTTTTCTGAGCAACCAGCCACACATGCCAGAGCATCGACCAAAAGTCCTCTTACCAGAACAAAGTCCAGCACCCGACTGCCTCGCACCTCTTCAAAAAAAAAAATCCGTTTGCTGCAACGTGCACGAACGACGCCGCCTTCACGCCGTCTTGAGCCAATCACAGGGCACTAGAGGCGCTAAATCTCTCTCCCCACACGACAGCACAAAATCATGTCGAACCAGGGTAAGAGTTACGAAAACTGCGTCTCTGAAAAAGAATGGACACCACCAATTACTGCCCTTTTTAAGTTTTGGTGGAGGGGGAAGATGTTTTTCTTCGAAGTCAAGTCATTTCCCACAGCAAGAAGCAAACAGACACAGTCTTGTAGATCTTTATCTAAGTCGCCTGTGCCTTGGAGTTTGTTAGTCCTAGCTATGAGGTGTAATAAAGATTCTATCTCTAAACATTTCTCAGATGCCAGAGTTTCTTATACAACCGAGGCAGCTCATGGAAGTGGTTCGCAGGCTTATTTGCAGTATCGGCAAACACGAAAACATGTGAATTTTTATTGTTTGGCTCTGCACACAATGACCAGTTTACGACTCCACCGTGTAGATGC
The DNA here is from genome assembly GCF_023864345.2 of Schistocerca serialis cubense. Classification (NCBI taxonomy): domain Eukaryota; kingdom Metazoa; phylum Arthropoda; class Insecta; order Orthoptera; family Acrididae; genus Schistocerca; species Schistocerca serialis. The sequence continues at coordinate 45,001,958 of NC_064649.1, read as the reverse complement.
GTCCCTTCAGTCCGTCGCCCCCAGCCCAGTCTTCGCACTGACGCCAATGCAGGTATAGCGGCATTGTTCTGCTGGAGACCTGTCTCGACAAGGGACTGCTCTGTCTGCCCTGTACGGCTGTGGGCCTGTCTGGCAAGATTTACTGAAGGATGGGCTCGCCGCCAATTGCTTCTAACTCCCAACATGCCGTTTCTGTGAGCTAAGAACCATAAAAATACCTCATGCTTTTAGCGCCCTACCAGGCTCCATCGACATCTGCTGAAGCTGCTTCAGGTTGTAATAAAATCTTTAATAATTTTCTGTACACGAAAAATAGGTGAGAGAAATGCAACGCGGAGTTACCATACAAACCGGTGACAAGTGAAATAATAACAAGTACAGAGGACTTATATACTAACTGTAAGCACTTCATTAATAAAAGGTAAAATAAGTTTCATTTAACAAGGGCACTTGAATAATAAAGGTGAAATAACTTACTCTTAAATAGGTCACCTGGGCAAGTGCAATAGGGCAATTCACATGATTTCCAATTTCCGCTACCGATGAAGTATTTGTCCTTTGTTCAACTCCCGCTGCACGTAAGGTATAATTCAGAACACTAGTGTCCTTCCTTTATAGTTTTGAAGGTAAATATATAATCAGTATAGCAAACGGAACAGACGCCTTGGCGCCCCAATGCAGAGGAAACTTAACGCAAGATCCCCCCTCAGTGCAACCCGAAGATCTCAGTGGCCGCCGTATCGGTTGCCATTTTCCCCGCGGCCAAAAGAACCTGCCGTTCCCTGGTAATGGTCGGCCAAGGCCCCGTTCTCCGGACATCGGTTTAGACACGGACTAGGTGCCCGCTGCAGTACTGCAACAGAAAAGCACAAACACAGCCACAGCCAAAAGAAACAATGTTAACAGCACCAAAATATAGTAAGGTAAAATTCTGCAAAGATAGGTCATATCAAGACAAAGGCAAATTAGAAATGGTTAAAAGAATTAACTGTGGACCTCAAATTTCAAAGCATGTATAATTGCCCCAATACAAACAGACTAGTTTTAAAAGGGCAACAATGAGACAAAGCATAACGTTATTACACCAGTACGTCGCAGTTCCAATACAATATTGGCACTCATAAGAAAAGGTAGAAGCCAGTGATAACACGGGTAGGCCCGAGTGCAAAACTAGAAAGCTTGAATATCCTTCTATAGATAGCTGCGTGGTATATAGTTCAACTCCACTAGCCAAAATGAATAACACATTGCTCAGCGTCCTGTGTAGAAGACCATGGCTCAGTCACGCCTCGAGAACAGGCCCGCTTCCGCACTCCGAGTCACATACACCGGTGAAATCCAGCTAACTCCACGCAAACACTCTCCGAGCAGCGACACGTACCGGCCGTTCCGAAGCCAAAACCCAGTCTGCCCGCCAGCCCACCAGCACCACCAGCGTCCAACGAGGGAAACATAAGCAACGCCAGAGGGAAAAAATGGATCCGGGTGAATCGAACGGAGAAAGAGACCGGCGCCAGCGCCTCCCCTCGTATCAAGAATAACTTGTCCTCTCAGAAATGGTTGAAATGGCTCTGAGCAGTATGGGACTTAACATTTGAGGTCATCAGTCCCTTAGAACTTAGAACTACTTAAACCCAGCTAACCTAAGGGCATCACACACATCCATGCCCGAGGCAGGATTCGAACCTGCGACGTAGCGGTCGCTCGGTTCCAGACTGAAGTGTGTAGAAACGCTCGGCCACTCCGGGCGGCTTGTCCTCTCAACCTGTACAATCTGCGTAAGGACCATGAAGGTAGAATGCGAGCAAAGGCATGTAGATAGTCGATTTTCCTTCGTTCTATTTGCGAGTGGAACAGGATAGGAAATCACTAGTAGTAGTACAGGGTACCCTCCGCCACGCACTGTACGGCGGCTTGATCGTCTTTTTCCAGTGTATTCAAGACGTGCTCTGTACTGCTGCAAGAACTGAAGTCGCGGCACCGACCTTCAGATGCTACAAGTCGAAGAGGGGCGGAACAGAGTGGCGGATGAGGCGCCCCGCTTACAAACAGGAGGACGCGAGATTAGCCGGAGGGACACGCAGGGGTGGCGCAGCGCAGGCGGGAGGCGGGAGAATTTTCCTCCGACGCCGGCAGCAGTGGCGACTCTGCCCAAGACAGCCAGGGAACTACTCGAGAGGACGTCAGTGGTGGCGGAGGGGGAGGGAGTGGGGAGGGGGTGTTGCGGCGCAAATGGCGCGGAAGGAGGCGGCGGGTGGACACGGCACCGCGACGCACCGCCGTCGTCCCCGCTAGAGGCGCCACCCTCATGCTACTACTGGCTGCTGCTGCTGGCCGGCCAAGGACGCCGCCACAGCGCGGTGAGAACGTCACACTGCGGCAGTCCGGGCCTGTCGAGAGTGTAGGGCATCGTCATCTTCTTCTACATAAAGGGTGATCAAAAAGTCAGAGTAAATTTGAAAACTGATAAATCACGGAATAATGTAGATAGACAGGTACAAATTGACACACATGCTTGGAATGACATGGGGTTTTATTAGAACCAAAAAAAATACAAATGTTCCAAAGTGTCCGACAGATGGCGCATCATCTGATCGGAACACAAATAATTAGCATAACAAAGTAAGACAAAGCAAAGATGATGTTCTTTACAGGAAATGCTCAATATGTCCACAATCATTCCTCAACAATATCTGTAGTCGAGGAATAATGTTGTGAACATCACTGTAAAACATGTCCGGAGTTATGGTGAGGCATTGGCGTCGGATGTTGTCTTTCAGCATCCCTAGAGATGTCGGTCGATCACGATACACTTGCGACTTCAGGTAACCCCAAAGCCAATAATCGCACAAACTGAGGTCTGGGGACCTGGGAGGCCAAGCATGACGAAAGTGGCGGCTGAGCACACGATCATCACCAAACGACGCGCGCAAGAGATCTTTCACACGTCTAGCAATACTTTTTTTTTTTTTTTTTTTTTGTTCTAATAAGACACCATGTCATTCCAAGCATGTGTGTCATTTTGAATCTCTCTATCTACATTATTCCGTGATTTATTCAGTTTTCAAATTTATACTGACGTTTTGATCACCCGGTACTTACTCCGCACGCCACCGGACGGTGCGTGGCGGTGTGTACCTGTACCACAACTAGTCATTCGCATTCCTGTTCCAGTCCCAAACAGAAGGAGCGAAAAACTACTGTCTAAATACCTTCGTATAAGGCCGTAATTCCTCGAAAGGTATGTTCGCGGTACTACAATTCAACCATGAATATACTTTCAAAACTTTTTCTTAAGACCTTACTTTATTTACTAGCGATTCATCAAGAACATTAACACATTTAACCATACTGTGTGAGCGTGGAAGTAGTTGCCACGCAGTAATTGATGAAATCAAAATGAAATTGCTTTTAACAAATGGGAATTTTATTCCTGAAAGTTTTTTTTATAAGAACAGATTAAAAATTATAAGCAGAAAGCACCCTCTAAATGTCAAGTTACAATTTTTTCAGAGGCAGAAATAATTTTTTTTTTTTCAGTATAAGCTTTCGGGCTGAGAAGCTTGCCGCTCCCTTTTAACACGGTCGTAGTCACGACCGCTCACAACAACCTCTGAAAGACCACACAGGTGCAAATCTGCAACACATCAGATTACCTTAAAGTAAAAGTTTTAACAATTCACACAACCACACAAAATATGCACCTCGTTGCAGGGATGGAAATGGTACAAAACACTCCAATTAAAAGATTAACTTGCCACCGAAGATGTAACTTGATTTTAATTTTTAAGAAAAGTCTTACGGTGGAAAAGTGGCAACTTTATATACTAAAATGACCATTTAAATAAAAGCCCATGAAATGCAATCTTACATACATTATACAAGGTTGGCCAAACGTGCTCCACAGTACACATATACCACCTCTCAAGATGATAGGCAAGATAAAAACATATTTCAGGAATTAGGCCGTTACACTTCAAGCAATAAATTCGTTAACACACCGAATCCGACAAACATGACAGAGGCAGCTACTAACGTACGGTACATTGATAGGGGGATTACCGAACGACCCGAAGCGCAGGTTGCTCTAACTCACCCCTACTCCACAAGGGAAAAACGGACCACCCAATTTACAAACAACCACCTTCCCGCGGGTGGGCAAACGGAGAAGAATGGTGTGACGACCCCAAAGCAAAACGGCTGGTTACATCACCAAGAAAATAAGTAGAATTTAACAATTAAATGAAACAACATATCACCAATCACTTAACTTCTAATAAACTGCGATTTCTGGCGAAGACCTGGCGCAGCACCCCGAAAACGCTCTCCCGAACCGTCCGCTGCCAGCCGCTTCAACGGACGCAGAAAGGCGCGCCGATCTCCCGTCTCACGGCGTCGCAGCACGCGCCGGCCAGACCGATGTCGTGGTTTGACTCCTGTTGCTCTCCTGTCGACCGCGAAGTCACTACCCCTCGCTATACGCCGCGGCCCACTGGACTCACGTGGCGACCTCACATGACCCCACGCTCCAAACGGACAAGTCATCTTGTGTCTCAGTGCGCGACCGACCAACAGATCGATCCAACTGCCAATGACCATTGCCTGAGCAAACTCGAGCAGACTGGCGGCCTAACGCGCAGACTCAGATGCAGGAAATAAGCCCCGAACGGGCGACCACTCGTTGACTTCTCTCACTGCGCCACAAATTCGGACGAGAGACAAACTAGCAAGCTGGGGACGAGAGACTGACCCCAGACTGACTCCACACTCACCCAGACTGACCAGCTGGCGAGCTCATAGCGCCCCCTTAAATCCACGTGAACAGGCAACCTTTCCCCTTTTCCACCAGAGGGAGACACCAAAGCGGCGATTGCCACAGCGGCGCCACCGCCAGAAACGGAGGGCGACTGCTTCACACTAAGCGCTGCGGCGCGCTCTTCAAAACAGCAGTTTTTCCACGGCTCAACAATCATCTAGCAGTGGGCTTAAAATGTCGGTTCTCTAAATTTTCTCAGTACAGCGCCTCAAAAAGAACCTCGACTTCCCTACAGGGATTCCCATATGGCTGCCCGAAGCACCTCCGTCAGACTTGCACTTTGTTCGAGCCTACCGGTAACAAATCTAGCACCTCGCCTCTGTATTGCTTCGCTATCTTTCTTTCATCCGACCTGCGCCGGATCCCAAACACTCCAGCAGTACTCAAGAACGGGTCGCACTAACGTCCTGTGTCCATTCTCCCTTACAGATGAACCACACTTTTCCAAAATTCCCCCAGTAAATCGGAGTCAACTATCCGCCTTCCGTACAATAATTATCAAACGCTCGCCTTATATCGCTTTGCAACGTTCAGTTATTTTAACGATGTGGGTTTGTCAAGCGTGACGCTACTGATGTTGTAACCCGCACATTACAGGTTTGTGTTTCCTACTCGTCCACATTAACTTACGTTATTCTACGTTTAGAGCCAGCTACCATTCGTCACACCAACTAAAAATTTTGTCTATTTCGTCTTGTATCCTAATTGCAGTTACTGAGACGCATTCCGGTACACGACAGCATCGTCACCGAACAACAGCAGACAGCTTATTACACTGTCCGTCAGATCATTTATGTAGACATAGTAAATGACCTAAACCTTTCACCGCTTCACCGCTATTAGTGCGGAAATGGGAAGCACAATTGATGTGCAGTCTCCATGCAATGGATTGATAGCCATCGTCACGTATGATTAGCCAATAAACAGATTGTAATAACACTTAGAAAGTCTATTTCTTGTGCAAAAATATGCTTTCTTAAATGCAACAATCCCTATCGACTCCAACAGACTGAAAGTCGAACAAATTACATTAAAGAACCAAAGAAACGGTACACCTGCCTAATATCGTGTGGGGCCCCCGCGAGAAAGCAGAAGTGCCGCATCATGACGCGGCATGGACTCCACTAATGTCTGAAGTAGAGCTGGAGGGAACTGACATCATGAATCCTGTTGGGCTGTAGATAAATCAGTAAGAAGGGATGGAGATCTCCTCTGAGCAGCACGTTGCAAGCATTCCAGATATGATCAATAATGTTCAAATCTGGGGAGTTTGGTGATCAGCGGAAGTGTTTAAACTCAGAAGAGTGTTCCTGGAGCCACTCTGTAGCAATTTTGGACGTGTGGGGTGACCAAGTCCGTCGGAATGCACAATGGACGTAAATGGATGCAGGTGATCAGACAGGATGCTTACGTACGTGTCAGAGTCGTACCTAAACGTATCAGGAGTCCCATAATACTCAGACCCACACCACTGAAGAGCTTCTACGAGCTTGAACAGTCCCCTGCTGACATGCAAGGTCCATGAATTCACGAGGTTGTCTCCATACCCGTACACGTTCATCCACTCGATACAATTTGAAACGAGACTCGTCCGACCAGGCAACATGTTTCCAGTCATCAACAGTGAAATATCGGTGTTCACGGGCCCTGGCGAAGCGTAAAGGTTTGTTTCGTGCAGTCATCGAGAGTTCACGAGTGCGCAATCGGTTCCGAAAGCCCTTATCGAAAATGTTTCGTTGAACACGCTGACGTTGATGGCCCAGGATTGAAGTCTGGAGCAATCTTCGAAAGAGCTGCACTTCTGTCACGTTGAAGGATTGTCTTCAGTTGTCGTTGGTCCCGTTCTTGCAGGATCTTTTGCCAGCCGCAGCGATGTCGGAGATTTGATGTTTTACCGGATTCCTGATATTCATGGTACACTCGTGAAAGGGTCGTACGGAAAAATCCCCACTTGATCGCTACCTCCGAGATCCATCGCTCGTGTGCCGGCTATGATACCACGTTCAAACTCACTTAAATCTTGATAACCTGTCACTGAAGCAACAGTAACTGACAAAGAACTGCGCCAGACACTTGTTGTCTTACATAAGCGCTGCCGACCGCAACGCCGTCTTCTGCCTGTTTACATACCCCTGTATTTGTATACGCTTGCCTATACCAGTTTCTCTGACGCTTCAGTGTAGAATGTCAGTTGTGTTTGTTGCAGGATCCTAGTGCACGTCGTGTACAAGATATCGTATTTCGGAAAGTATGCATACTGACACTTGTTTGTGGCGTTCAACCTTCGTAGTTGGTAGGTATGTGGTATGTTGCTTACATTGTGCTTGTGCGTTCGTTGAGCGCATTGCTACTTGGTAGTCAGTTACCATCTGACAGTCCAAGCAATAGGTCGTGAATGGACGATGAGATTTACCACAGAGTTTACTAATTTAAGGAGTGTAGAACGTTCAGGAAACTCATTTTCTACCAACAATGATGAACATAAAACATTCTTTGGATGTTGCATTTACACAAAATTATTTGATGGCCCACTTTTAAGAATGTTTTTGGTTCTAGGAACAAGAATTCCAAAGACAAACCTCAAAGTTGTTGAAGATAATAGTGTGCTTCGATAGTACAGACAAACTTATCACACCTGGAAAGTGAAGCCTATGCTAAATATTGTTCGAGACTCTTGTTCGAAGATGCCACGAGCTGTAACGGTACGCCCTGACGAACAAATGGTCTGCAGCACGACTGTGCTCTGTCGTCAGACCTGCCGCAGATCGCCGCTTATGGCGACCTTCGGACCACTGGGTTCCTTGATGAGGCACTGATGTCCAACACGTTGTTTCTTATTCGTGGTTTCTCTGTTCTAGAAACACTTCCCTGCCGTAGCACGCGAACAGCCGATCGCGTTTCACGAGATGCTCGTTCCAGGAACCGAGCGATAACAGTCTGCCCTTTGCAAGCGCGCTTATGTCAGTGGATTTCCTCATTTCTGGCCCATATCGTCGTTAGATTAGTTCCCCATTCGTCTCTGTTCCGCGTATATACTTCACACACGCGTCACGTGCCTATATCGCCACCTCTCGGTGGACAGTGGCGATAATTGTTTCAGTGTAGAGCTTTGATGTACTACTAACAGGGAACGACACCCTCTCCGCCGATCAGCTCCGCCATCGGTCTGGTCGGAACGACGCCTGCTCAGCCCAGAGATTTCGCCTGGCGAGAACTGCCCATCAAGCGTTTAATGGCCGCACTGTCTCCGTTCTTATGACGGTCGTTTGTCCCGGGTTGTTCTCCGTGGAGATCCCGCCGTTTGAGTGGGCTTCATGGGGCGAGACGTCGCCGCGAAACAGCCGACAGTCTCACATTGTAGCTGCCGTAATTCAGGCGTGAGTCAGTACCTTTGGTGATAAAATCATAGTCTATTACCGCCAATCATTTAACGAGAGCTAGTTGACACGAAACTGGTTTATCCCCCTCTTTCGCACTCGGCTTGCACATCATAAGCTTGCTGTTCACATGCAGTGCACTCCGTTTGTCCATTATTTTTCCTTCTTCGACATTATCATCACATTTTGTTGCATCCTGCCCGTGATGTAACCTCCTTCGTCCTATACTTAACGTTTATTTCGTTTCCCCAGGTGCTGTTTTGGTCACCAGTCATCAGTTTCTGCCTTGTTTAATGCGGTCCGCCACGAATTCCTGTCTTGTACCAACCTCCATCTCGGTACAGCACTTGCACGAAACGTCTTCAATTACCGTTATCCACTACAATTTTTACTTCCTGCAGCTCTCTCTAGTACCACAGAAGTTATTTCCTGATGCCTCGGTTTCTTTATCGCCTTAGAGTTAAAACATATGAGATACAAACCCGAAATATATTTTCATTGTGGCTAGAAGGACCCAACAGGAAGTTTTTGTTGTTGTGGTCTTCAGTCCAGAGACTGGTTTGATGCAGCTCTCCATACTGTTCTATCCTGAGCAAGCTTCTTCATCCCCCAGTAACTACTGCAACGTACATCCTTCTGAATCTGTTTAGTGTATTCATCTCTTGGTCTCCCTCTACGATTTTTACCCTCCGCGCTGCCCTCCAATACTAAATTGGTGATCCCTTGATGCCTCAGAACATGTCGTACCAACCGATCCCTTCTTCTAGTCAAGTTGTGCCACAAACGTCTCTTCTCAACAATTCTATTCAATACCTCCTCATTAGTTATGTGATCTACCCATCTAATCTTCAGCATTCTTCTGTAGCACCACATTTCGAAAGCTTCAATTCTCTTCTTGTCTAAACTATTTATCGTCCACGTTTCACTTCCATACGTGGCTACACTCCATACAAATACTTTTAGAAAAGGCTTCCTGACACTTAAATCTATATTCGATGTTAACAAATTTCTCTTCTTCAGAAACGCTTTCCTTGCCATCGCCACTCTACATTTTATATCCTCGCTACTTGCTCCCCAAATAGCAAAACGAGTTTACTGCTTTAAGCGTCTCATTTCCTAATCTAATACCCTCACCATCACCCGATTTAATTCGACTACATCCCATTATCATCGTTTTGCTTTTGTTGATATTCATCTTATATCCTCCTTTCAAGACACTGTCCATTCCGTTCAGCTGCTCTTCCAGGTCCTTTGTTGTCTCTGACATAATTACAATGTCATCGGCGAACCTCAAAGTTTTAATTTCTTCTCCATGGATTTTAATACCTACTCCGAATTTTGCTTTTGTTTCCTTTACTGCTTGTTCCATATACAGATTGAATAACATCGAGGATAGGCTACAACCCTGTCTCACTCCCTTCCCAACCACTGCTTCCCTTTCATACCCCTCGACTCTTATAACTGCCATCTGGTTTCTGTACAAATTGTAAATGGGCTTTCGCTCCCTGTATTTCACCCCTTCCAACTTCACAATATATGATACTTAGGGTCTTAAGCTAAAGAATTTCATACATACGCACCTCAAATAACTGTGTGAAATTTGCTGAAGCAGTTGCACGTATTTCTTTTCTTTTCTGCACCATCGCGTACATTTATCTTTAGGCTCGAAACCAAACTCTGTTGAGGCAAGACATATCCCTCAAATATTAAACCATTTAATTATGGCAATTTTTCCATCGCACCGAACCACTTGATAGTGGCTGCCTCTTTCAGCCCTCTTCATAACATGATCTGTCGAAAATAATATCGATTTTCATATTCGATTGTACATAATTGTACATGTTGCTGTAACATGTCCGTGCAGTAATTCATCAAGTAATGGCATCAAGATAAATTATTTGTCACTAAAGATGCTCGACCTTACAGAAACTGTGTCATATAGCTTCAACACTGGCTTCGCTCCCATGTCTTTGTGTGTCAGAGAACAGAGTTAACTGTGCTCTCAAAAGACGTTTTTTTCTACTCATAATGGAGCCCAAGAGTGCACCACTCTCAAAGACCATTACCGAAAGTTTTATTCCAAAAGGATTTAATTTGCTTCTGATATACTGTCTCATATCAACATGACCGTTAATAAAGGGGACTATTTGTTCGTCAGGGCTAACGGTTACAGGTCGTGGCGTCTTCGAACCAGAGTCTCGAACAATATTTAGCATAGGCCTCACTTTCCAGAAATGATAAGTTTGTCTGTACTATCGAAGCACACTGTTATCTTCAACAACTTTGAGGTTTGTCTTTGGAACTCTTGTTCCTGGAACCAAAAACATTCTCAAACGTGGACAGTCAAATAATTTTGTGTAAATGCAACATGCAAAGAATGTTTTCAGTTCATCATTGTTGGTATAAAATGATTTTCCTGTAAACTCAGCTACTTTTGCATATATATGCAGCAGAGGCCACACTAATCCTAGGACATACACGTATCAGACAACTAGAAAAAGTAGAACGGAATACACACTCCTGGAAATTGAAATAAGAACACCGTGAATTCATTGTCCCAGGAAAGGGAAACTTTATTGACACATTCCTGGGGTCAGATACATCACATGATCACACTGACAGAACCACAGGCACATAGACACAGGCAACAGAGCATGCACGATGTCGGCACTAGTACAGTGTATATCCACCTTTCGCAGCAATGCAGGCTGCTATTCTCCCATGGAGACGATCGTAGAGATGCTGGATGTAGTACTGTGGAACGGCTTGCCATGCCATTTCCACCTGGCGCCTCAGTTGGACCAGCGTTCGTGCTGGACGTGCAGACCGCGTGAGACGACACTTCATCCAGTCCCAAACATGCTCAATGGGGGACAGATCCGGAGATCTTGCTGGCCAGGGTAGTTGACTTACACCTTCTAGAGCACGTTGGGTGGCACGGGATACATGCGGACGTGCATTGTCCTGTTGGAACAGCAAGTTCCCTTGCCGGTCTAGGAATGGTAGAACGATGGGTTCGATGACGGTTTGGATGTACCGTGCACTATTCAGTGTCCTCTCGACGATCACCAGTGGTGTACGGCCAGTGTAGGAGATCGCTCCCCACACCATGATGCTGGGTGTTGGCCCTGTGTGCCTCGCTCGTATGCAGTCCTGATTGTGGCGCTCACCTGCACGGCGCCAAACACGCATACGACCATCATTGGCACCAAGGGAGAAGCGACTCTCATCGCTGAAGACGACACGTCTCCATTCGTCCCTCCATTCACGCCTGTCGCGACACCACCGGAGGCGGGCTGCACGATGTTGGGGCGTGAGCGGAAGACGGCCTAACGGTGTGCGGGACCGTAGCCCAGCTGCATGGAGACGGCTGCGAATGGTCCTCGCCGATACCCCAGGAGCAGCAGTGTCCCTAATTTGCTGGGAAGTGGCGGTGCGGTCCCCTACGGCACTGCGTAGGATCCTACGGTCTTGGCGTGCATCCGTGCGTCGCTGCGGTCCGGTCCCAGGTCGACGGGCACGTGCACCTTCCGCCGACCACTGGCGACAACATCGATGTACTGTGGAGACCTCACGCCCCACGTGTTGAGCAATTCGGCGGTACGTCCACCCGGCCTCCCGCATGCCCACTATACGCCCTCGCTCAAAGTCCGTCAACTGCACATACGGTTCACGTCCACGCTGTCGCAGCATGCTACCAGTGTTAAAGACTGCGATGGAGCTCCGTATGCCACGGCAAACTGGCTGACACTGACGGCGGCGGTGCACAAATGCTGCGCAGCTAGCGCCATTCGACGGCCAACACCGCGGTTCCTGGTGTGTCCGCTGTGCCGTGCGTGTGATCATTGCTTGTACAGCCCTCTCGCAGTGTCCGGAGCAAGTATGGTGGGTCTGACACACCGGTGTCAATGTGTTCTTTTTTCCATTTCCAGGAGTGTACTTAGGAAAATATTTGGCGCAACTAACAACAATGGAATATGGATCAAGAAACCTACAGAGGAACTATACAAACATACGGAGACAATCACAGAAAAGATTAGAAAACGCAGACTACAATTCTATGGACACCTATACAGAATGCCATCACACAGACTGATCAAACAGATCTTTGACTGGGTAACCACTAGAAACAACAAATGGGTGGCAGAGGTAAAAAACGACCTGAACCAACTCAACATAACAGCAGACACAATAAACGACAGAATAAAATTCAGAAACATCGTTAAGAAAAGTAAACTACATGAGATACAATGTGACAAACGAACAGGCATGAAATGGACCGAAGAACGCAAGAAAGATCACGGCCGGAAGATGAAAGAAATATGGGCAACCAAAAAGAAATCAAGATGAAGCCGAAGACACGGAGCCGACAAGAAGCATGGACAGAGGACCGGAAACAGAAACACAGTGAGCGAATGAGTGAAGTTTGGGCAGCAAGGAAGGCAACAAAAGGAACTGGCCATGTACAGGGCTATTAGAAATGATTGAAGCGATTTCATAAATTCACTGTAGCTCCATTCATTGACATATGGTCACGACATACTACAGATACGTAGAAAAACTCATAAAGTTTTGTTCAGATGAAGCCGCACTTCAGGTTTCTGCCGCCAGAGCGCTCGACAGCGCAGTGAGACAAAATGGCGACAGGAGCCGAGAAAGCGTATGTCGTGCTTGAAATGCACTCACATCAGTCAGTCATAACAGTGCAACGACACTTCAGGACGAAGTTCAACAAAGATCCACCAACTGCTAACTCCAGTCGGCGATGGTATGCGCGGTTTAAAGCTTCTGGATGCCTCTGTAAGGGGAAATCAACGGGTCGGCCTGCAGTGAGCGAAGAAACGGTTGAACGCGTGCGGGTAAGTTTCACGCGTAGCCCGCGGAAGTCGACGAATAAAGCAAGCAGGGAGCTAAACGTACCACAGCCGACGGTTTGGAAAATCTTACGGAAAAGGTTAAAGCAGAAGCCTTACCGTTTACAATTGCTACAAGCCCTGACACCCGATGACAAAGTCAAACGCTTTGAATTTTCGGCGCGGTTGTAACAGCTCATGGAAGAGGATGCGTTCAGTGCGAAACTTGTTTTCAGTGATGAAGCGACATTTTTTCTTAATGGTGAAGTGAACAGACACAATGTGCGATTCTGGGCGGTAGAGAATCCTCACGCATTCGTGCAGCAAATTCGCAATTCACCAAAAGTTAACGTGTTTTGTGTAATCTCACAGTTTAAAGTTTACGGCCCCTTTTTCTTCTGCGAAAAAAAACGTTACAGGACACGTGTATCTGGACAGGCTGGAAAATTGGCTCATGCCACAACTGGAGACCGACAGCGCCGACTTCATCTTTCAACAGGATGGTGCTCCACCGCACTTCCATCATGATGTTCGGCATTTCTTAAACAGGAGATTGGAAAACCGATGGATCGGTCGTGGTGGAGATCATGATCAGCAATTCATGTCGTGGCCTCCACGCTCTCCCGACTTAACCCCATGCGATTTCTTTCTTTGGGGTTATGTGAAAGATTAGTCTTTAAACCTCCTCTACCAAGAAACGTGCCAGAACAGCGACTCGCATCAACGATGCTTTCGAACTCATTGATGGGGACATGCTGCGCCGAGTGTGGGAGGAACTTCATTATCGGCTTGATGTCTGCCGAACCACTAAAGGGGCACATATAGAACATTTGTGAATGTCTAAAAAAACTTTTTGAGTTTTTGTATGTGTGTGCAAAGCATTGTGAAAATATCTCAAATAATAAAGTTATTGTAGAGCTGTGAAATCGCTTCAATCATTTGTAATAACCCTGTATAGTCCAAATGCGCTCTATAAGGGCAATATATATACACTCCTGGAAATTGAAATAAGAACACCGTGAATTCATTGTCCCAGGAAGGGGAAACTTTATTGACACATTCCTGGGGTCAGATACATCACATGATCACACTGACAGAAGCACAGGCACATAGACACAGGCAACAGAGCATGCACAATGTCGGCACTAGTGCAGTGTATATCCACCTTTCGCAGCAATGCAGGCTGCTATTCTCCCATGGAGACGATCGTAGAGATGCTGGATGTAGTCCTGTGGAACGGCTTGCCATGCCATTTCCACCTGGCGCCTCAGTTGGACCAGCGTTCGTGCTGGACGTGCAGATCGCGTGAGACGACGCTTCATCCAGTCCCAAACATGCTCAATGGGGGACAGATCCGGAGATCTTGCTGGCCAGGGTAGTTGACTTACACCTTCTAGAGCACGTTGGGAGGCACGGGATACATGTGAACGTGCATTGTCCTGTTGGAACAGCAAGTTCCTTTCCGGTCTAGGAATGGTAGAACGATGGGTTCGATGACGGTTTGGATGTACCGTGCACTATTCAGTGTCCCATCGACGATCACCAGTGGTGTACGGCCAGTGTAGGAGATCGCTCCCCACACCATGATGCCGGATGTTGGCCCTGTGTGCCTCGGTCGTATGCAGTCCTGATTGTGGCGCTCACCTGCACGGCGCCAAACACGCATACGACCATCATTGGCACCAAGGCAGAAGCGACTCTCATCGCTGAAGACGACACGTCTCCATTCGTCCCTCCATTCACGCCTGTCGCGACACCACCGGAGGCGGGCTGCACGATGTTGGGGCGTGAGCGGAAGACGGCCTAACGGTGTGCGGGACCGTAGCCCAGCTGCATGGAGACGGCTGCGAATGGTCCTCGCCGATACCCCAGGAGCAACAGTGTCCCTAATTTGCTGGGAAGTGGCGGTGCGGTCCCCTACGGCACTGCGTAGGATCCTACGGTCTTGGCGTGCATCCGTGCGTCGCTGCGGTCCGGTCCCAGGTCGACGGGCACGTGCACCTTCCGCCGACCGCTGGCGACAACATCGATGTACTGTGGAGACCTCACGCCCCATGTGTTGAGCAATTCGGCGGTACGTCCACCCGGCCTCCCGCATGCCCACTATACGCCCTCGCTCAAAGTCCGTGAACTGCACATACGGTTCACGTCCACGCTGTCGCAGCATGCTACCAGTGTTAAAGACTGCGATGGAGCTCCGTATGCCACGGCAAACTGGCTGACACTGACGGCGGCGGTGCACAAATGCTGCGCAGCTAGCGCCATTCGACGGCCAACACCGCGGTTCCTGGTGTGTCCGCTGTGCCATGCGTGTGATCATTGCTTGTACAGCCCTCTCGCAGAGTCCGGAGCAAGTATGGTGGGTCTAACACACCGGAGTCAATGTGTTCTTTTTTCCATTTCCAGGAGAGTATATATATATATCCGCCTAAGCCGGTCCCAAGCCCGGTTGTAAAAGGAGGAGGGGGAGGAGTAACACCTCGTAAAAAAACCTTGGTTCACCTGGCCCGGGTGATAGTACCTTGTGAGGGTCCCTTGCCAGGGATACGGCGAAGACCTCAACGGTAGTGAAGACGGAGATGAAGATCATCGGTACGGCGGAACTGGCGGAAGAGGCAAGCATTATCAACAAGATAAAGCATATTGAAAAGCCCAGACACGTCTGTGTGGCAACCACCGGTACTCTGGCCAGCGTCTGTTCACCATGTGACGTGCGGCTGAACACCAAGCTCCAGGAACTAACAATCCCTGGTTCTAACTACCCAGCATTAGCTGGAACTTAATTACAAGCAGTATGATTCGTACAAGTAAAATTAATATTACCCCAGGTGGCCAATCCACTCGCCCTGTGGCGACAACCAAGCTATCGGATTCTGGGGAGCTTGGGCTCGTACGACAGAGAAAGTCGGAGTTCTCTAGTAAACGTCCACGAAAGTCCCATACATTTATTGGCACTTTTAACATTCAGACACTAATTCAGACAGGCAAACTTCATAATCTTACAACTGAACTCAACAAACAGAAAATTCAAATCCTTGCTCTCCAAGAGACCAGATTCACTGATTCAGAAACAATAGACTACAACAATTACCGTATCTTTAAAAGTAAAACAGACAAGAAAATTGGCAAAGGAGCTGCAATATTTGGCATGGCTTTTATTGTAAATAAGGACACCCTTGACTCTGTTATAGACATGAATCAAATCAGTAACAGACTAATGACCATGCGAATCAAGCACACCAACAAAATATATACATTTATTAATGTTCATGCACCTACCAACATTGCCAACAAAAAAGAACCGGAGAAGACAGAAAAATTTTGGGAAAAACTCGAAACTGAAATGTCCAAAATTCCAAAGGAGGATGTAAAAATTCTTCTAGGGGATTTCAACGCGCAAATTGGCAAAGAGAGGAAATATAAAAAAACAGTCGGTAATTACCCTGCACACAAATTCACAAACAAGAACGGCATGAGACTCATCGAGTTATGTCAGCAAAACAACCTAAAAATCGTGACAACATCACTTCGAAAAGACCCCAAGAAACAAAAAACATGGAGATCACCAAACCTTCAGCTTGGTGAATTTCAAATAGACCATGTTGCGATCTCCTATGACTTCCAGAAAGAAATACACGACGTTCAAGTCCGCAGAGGGGCAAATATAGATTCTGACCACTACCTTACCAGAGTTAAAATTAAATTCACTCCAAAAAGGAAACGCCAAAGGAAATCACCACTAATTCCCAAATTTGACTTGAAAAATATCAAGGAATCAGAAATTACAGAAGCATGGGATAAACAACCAACAAACAACTGGAAAGATTTCCGAACGAAAATTATACAGAAAGCAAGAGATTTGATTCCGTTAAAGAAAATATCCAAGCATCCATGGTGGAATTCGAATTGTGATAACGCATTAGAAGAGAGACAACAAGCCTTTTTAAACTACAATTGTGACAAATCAGAAACCACACAACAAACATTTTTCAAAGTGAGAAAACAAACAGCTAAAATACTTAGACAAACTAAAAGAAAATACCTTAATGAACAGCTAAACACAATTGAAGAAAACTTTAAGAACCACAACACTCAAGATTTTTATAAAATATTCGCAAATCAAATCAAAGGATACACTCCACAAAATCTCTACTTCCGGAAACAGAATGGAAAATTGGCACTAACTAACAAAGAAAATTGCCAAGAACTAGCTAAATATTTCTCACAACTCCTAAATTGCCCACAACCAAGTACAAGATTCCCCAGATTACAACCAGAACACACGAATGAGACTTCACTACCACCATCTCAAGAAGAAATTTATAGTCACATTAGAAAACTCAAAAATAATAAATCATCGGGAGAAGATGGAATTGTAGCTGAACTACTGAAAAACCTTGGTCCAAATTCGTTAAAAGAGATCACTAGCATCATCAAAGAAATTTGGCAGACAGAAAATATCCCAGAGGAGTGGAAGTGTGCACTAATTCACCCATTGCACAAAAAGGGAGAGAGATCAGACGTAAACAACTACAGAGGCATTTCACTTTTACCAGTTACCTACAAAATTCTATCTGCATGTCTCCTAAAGAGGGCACAAGAACAACTAGAACATACAATTTCAGACTACCAAGCAGGCTTTCGTCCTAATAGATCATGCCCGGAACAGATATTCAACCTTAAAACTATTTTAAAGATTAAAGCAATCAGGTCAAAACCAATAATCTGCACATTCGTTGATTTCAAAAAGGCATACGGTTCCATAGACAGACAGTCTCTATGTCACATTCTCGAAGAACGAGGCCTAGACACTAAAACCCGAAAACTAATTGAACAAACACTAACAGAAACCAAATCAAAAATTAAATTCAGAGGGGAAATTTCGGAACCATTCTCAATTAAAACAGGAGTAAGACAAGGAGATGGGATCTCACCACTATTATTCAATATAGTTTTGGACAAAGTTATGAAAGAGTGGGAAGTAACACTAAGGAAACAAAACTTTTGGAAGCCAATTGAACTAGGAAGAGGTAAAGGAAAATTGAACATCCCTTTTTTAGCGTTTGCAGATGACTTGGCAATTATAACTGACAGTGAAGAAACAGCAGAAAAACAAATTGAGACACTTAAAGAATGTGCTGAGAAGGTTGGCCTGCAAATCTCCTTTGAGAAGACAGAATTCATCTGCTCAAAATTAGATATTTCGAAACTAAAAACAAAGTATGGTGAAATAACTAGAGTCAAGCACTTTAAGTATCTCGGTGAAGTTATTGAACCAACAGGACTTGAGAAAATAGCACAAAAAAACCGATTACAGAAAATCAAGAAAGTATTCGGACTTATTCAAAATATATATAACAAGAAATGTCTATCAAAAGGCACTAAAATCAGACACTACAACACAGTCATCAAACCAACAGTCACATATGCAAGTGAAACACTCTCCCTGAATAGAAAATTAGATTTACACGAAATTAAGAAAGTAGAGAGAAAAATTATTAGAAAAATCCTAGGACCACGATACACACAAGATGGATACAGGCTGCAGACTACCGAGACAACCGAAAAAATATCAAACATCGAGGCAGATATCAGGAAGAGGCGGATGAAGTTTTATGGACATATAGACGGATTACCTGGAAACAGGTTAACTAAACGTCTATTGGACTATATGACATCACTTAAGGCAACAATACCCTGGGTAACTGAAGTTAAGAAGGATTTGAAAAAGGCAAAAATTGACATAACAAACACATCAGACCGGGATACATTCAGAAGAAAAATCGACAAGTGGAAGTTTACTCCAGAGACGGAATCTAAACCTTTCCGACCAAAGTGGACCGAAGAAAGGAAGAAGGCCTTTGGGGAGGCAATGAAGAAATACTGGGGAAATAAGAAGAACATTAAGAAATGTTAATCACCTGCTTATCGTTCTCCCATGGGGACATTCGCTAATAATAATAATAATAAATATATATATATATATATATATATATATATATATATATATATATATATATATCGCCATTTACATTGCCTTGGTAGTATTCAAGTGGCTTCTTAAGATTATAAGTACACAGTAATTGTGATGCGACAATTTGTGTTGGTGAAAATCTGCTTGAGAGGAAAGGAAAAAAAGGAAACAATCTGTAATTTCTACAATCATAATCTCAGCAATATAGCTCCTCATTATTAAATAAATTTTGTTACTGGAGTTCTAAACTTCCTGTTCATTTCTTCTCTCTACTTCCTTAAAATCTCACTGTAACTGATTAGGAGGTTCCTCATCTGAAGTTTCCCAAGACGTGTTACAAGTTTCCTGAATCAGCCCCATTCGTCTTCGCTGTCTTCCAACTTAAAATCAGGGAGTTCTAGGTCTATGTGAGTTACCAGAGAAAAAAATTGCATCGTCTGTGAATGCTGCAAGTGAACGCAAAACACCTGTCTCGGTGTGAATATTGTTTACTTTGGCATGTTAAAGAACAATGGTATCAAATCTGATACTTTCATGTTTTGACCTGCGAATTCCACGTAAATTTGTATTTCAGTTATCCAACACAACTGGTACGACTAGTGTTCTTGAATGAAACACAATAAAAGGAAACCGCTTTCGAAACTGGAGAAATACTGTTGTGTTCACCTTGGTTCCTTCCAGCAGTGCGGGAACAGCTCACACGCTCCATTTTGAACTGCCTCGACGTCTATTGGCGAAGTGGTGAGGCCTGCAACGACCACCAGTCACGTTCAGCACGTTATGCTGCTTGTAACACTGCTGGTTCCAGAAACAAATATGCACACTGAGGTGTGAGAAATATTTCGTAAGTGAGAACCGAAAAGGTTAAATTTGTACTGAGATCATAGAACATGTTGATGAGCCGGCCGGAGAGGCCGAGCGGTTCTAGGCGCTTCAGTGTGGAACAGCGTGACCGCTACGGTCGCAGGTTCGAATCCTGCCTCGGGCATGGATGTGGGTGATGTCCTTAGGTTAGTTAGGTTTAAGTAGCTCTAAGTTCTAGGGGACATGACCGCAGAAGTTAAGTCCCATAGTTCTAAGAGCCATTTGAACCATTTTTGAACATGTTGATGAATTTTGCAATTTTTATATTTTATTCGGCAGAATCGCATGGGCATTTCACATTGGCTTGACCGGTTCCGACCAGCCAGTATTCATCTTTAGACCAGGGGCACAAGTTACAAGAGGTGGTCCCTGAACCCGCCGGGAATCGAACCCGGGACCCCATGCTCGGGAAGCGAGAACGCGACCGCGAGACCACGAGCTGCGGACAAGGTAGCTAAGAGGTGAGATTTAAGAAAAGTAAAAGAGGCTAATGGAATGTAGTCGAATTAAATCAGGCGATGTAGACGGAATTCGATTGGGAACTAAAATACTGAAAGAAGTCAATCAGTTTCGCTATTCGCTACGCTGTCCTTAGCAAATGTTAGTGTGAACCAGTCTTTGATCTTAAAATTTCCTGAAGGCAATTGATTGTAACAAATCGTATGAAAGACGATCCGATTTTGATAAATCTTGAATGTGCCTGTACCTTTAAACGTCATTCTCGCAGAAATGTGAAAAGCAACAAATACGAAAAATCTTTAACCACCTAACGTCGTTTACAGTCATTTTATTATAACAAATCGACGTGTTTTCGAGGGATCCAACATTTTGCCAGTACTTTTAAGAAGCACGTGTTCATAGCCCGAAAGCCACGATATGAAAACCACCAAACATGGTCATCAAAATCACACGAAGTAATCCACTATGACGTCCCTTAAGTTCTGCTTGTGTCGTAGAAATCGATCCTTGCATCTCGCAGCCCACGTCCTCTCCATAAACCAAAAATTTGACCTGTCTGCCTATCACGTTTGTTAACGCTCTACAAATGACGTCATAAAATCGATCGGCTCAGTCAGGCCACATTCACTTTCATGTTCCACGCGGGTAACATTTTTCCCCTGCACATGAAATGTTAATATTGATATTTCTAGTCCGTGCGGTCCTGGGCGCTACAATCTGGAGCCGAGCGACCACTACGGTCGCCGGTTCGAATCCTGCCTCGGGCACGGATGTATGTGATGTCCTTAGGTTAGTTAGGTTTAATTAGTTCTAAGTTCTAGGCGACTGATGACCTCAGAAGTTAAGTCGCATAGTGCTCAGAGCCATTTGAACCATTTGATATTTCTAGTGGTAGAAATAAATAACTTTCTGAAGTGACAAGAGTTCATTTACATAAATCCTTTTATTGAAGTCCAAACAGCTTTAAATGCTGTGGCATGGATCGATCAGTATTCTATCATTCGAAGGAAGGAACGAAGGAAAATTATGGTTCAACATCCCGTCGACACCAAGGTCATTAGTGACGGAGCCGTCATTCGAGAGTGCCTCAGTTATAGGTCCGAGTGGTCTCTCATAAACGTCTACGCACAAATATAGTTCAGTATCAATCACATCAGCTCAGTAATATTCTACACTAGAAAGCTAAAGGCCTTCTTGCCGCTGAATTCATTCCGTCCGTCGCTTACCACGTCCCTAGTACACTAGTTGGTCTAACTCAACTGCCTCGCTGACTGCTTTCTCATAGGATGCCTGAGGCGTTCCCCCACCATTTTATGCCCATCTCACAGCATGTTAGTACCTAAATATTTATCCAATAAAGATAACCAGAGAATAGGATCATAGCACAGTTGGACGAGCACTGATGCCTCCATTAAATGGGTATGTTGTTTATAATTTTGCTACCTAAACCACTAACTGAAATAAGTTTACAAAATTACACTACGTAATAAGAACTTGGAAAATGGCTCATTGGTAGTACCGGCGGAAAGATGCTCCTATCGGAGCAAAAATAAGGCGAATACGTTCCTGTTTGTTCAGAAGACTCTAACTGAAAAGTGAGGTAAAAGCTGCTTCCTTGTGTCTTCCTCAGCGCCTTAAAAATGTTACCAAAAAAAGTTATCCTATTTGTACACGTAAAATACGCACCTAAAATTCAGTGTGAGGCGGAAACGTAGATTATAAAGCGACGTAGGACGCAGAAATATTCTGTGAAGTGTCTTCGTTATCATCAGAAGAGTTTGGCAACCCCATGTTATAATAATGTAGCTCATACGAAATTTTTGTGCACGTAAAATACGGTCGGAGTTTTGACAGTTTACTTATGTATGTACGAGGCCTCACCTACCGTCCACTGGAACGTTTGTCACCCGACTACTCCAAATGGTTCAAATGGCTCTGAGCACTATGGGACTTAACTTCTGAGGTCATCAATCCCCTAGAACTTAGAACTAGCTAAACCTAACTAACCTAAGGACATCACACACATCCATGCCCGAGGCAGGATTCGAACCTGCGACCGTAGCGGCCACGCGGTTTCCGACTGCTCCGCTTTGACAGTGTGCACTATCAGAGGAAGTTATTGTTTTCAAACCGTTTCACCTGTGGTGCCAGCGTTATTTATAATTTACTTAGTTTTTAACAGATGGACAGGAAAAAAGTACTGCGGAATGGAAATACTCACAGATGATAAATCCTCGTACGCTGACCTGATGTCGCTGATGGTCAGGTTATCGTAGCAGGAGATAAGGACGACGAAAGATACACGCTTCAGATCCAAAAGAAAGAATTCCAAGAATGGAGAATGAAAATTAAAGTGCAGGAAACTGAATATTTAGCGGTAGACCTAGACGTAGAAATGACAAAAATCGAAGGATGTGGCTCTTGGAGATACGTAGTACCTCTGTTATACAGTAGGAGAAGCAAATTAGACACAAATAAAAAAATAGTTCAAGAGAAGAGAGGAATAAAGGAGCGCCAGTGTGTTCACCGGAATAGCAAAAGATACGAAGCAAATGATCTACGAAGCCGTTATTTAGATGGTTGCTATGTATGGTGCAAAGACATAGGAGCTGAATCAGAGGCTACTGGAAGTGAAAATTGACTTTCTCAGAAGAAGTTGTGGCAATTTGAGGATGGAGGATGGATCGTGTGAAAAATAATGGAGTAAAGGAGAGCATCAGAACCTGAGAATCGGGCGCGGACGCAAGATAAAAAAAAAAAAGCTGTTGTGCTCGGCCACCTAGAAAGGATGAATGACGACAAGTGGTGAAAAAGAATTTGGAAATGGACTCCACATGGCAGCCCCCCATTAAAGAGGGAGGAAGGTGTCTGAGGGCCGAAGAAGGAGCCTGGCTCAATAGAAAGAGGTAGAAAATGGATAGCGACGGGGGGCGACGACCGTGAATAACATCCGCGACGAGATGTCTCATCGTTATATGGTAGCCAGCCGTGATCAGATAAGCGAGGCAAATAAACAAGGAAAAAAGCATACAGTACAAGGCATAAAGTAAGAGGGGGTGACTACTCGAAATGTGTTATGCAGCGATAAAATGTAAACTACTTGTGATAAAGCTGCGAAAATTCGCCTACAAGTAAACGATCTCGAGACACGTCATCAGACTGTATCCTTCATGCTGCAAATAGCCATTAGCACCTTGACCATGCTGATAAATTTGTAGTAGTGGACTTGGAGCACGTTTACACGGCGTGTGTGGTCGTCTACCATTAAATTACTAAAACTTTTTGATGATGTTGACTGGAATATAGTCTTTGAAATTTCGAAGGAAATTGGAACAAAATACAGCGAGCGAAAGGTTGTCGGCAGCGTGTACGAAAATCAGGCTATACTTACAACAGCTGGAGGGCATGAAAGGCAAGCAGTGGTTGAGAAGGGAGTGTGGCAGAACTGTAACCTATCCTCGATATTATTCAATATGAACATTGAACAAGCTGTGAAGAAACCCTAGGAAAAACTTGGAAAGGAAATTAAAATTCATTGAGAATAATAAAAACTCGAAGATTTGCCGACGACGTTGTAATTCTGTCAGAAGCAGCAAAGGACTTGGGAGAGCATTTTAGCGGAATAGATAGCGTCTAAAAAAGAAGTTGTAAGATCAACATCAATGGTGAAACAAGGCTAATGGTGTGCCGTCGAATTAAATCAAGTTATACTGACGGAGTTAGTTTAGAAAGTGAGACATTAAAAGTAGCAGATGAATTTTAGTATTAATTTAGCGAAATTACCTACTATGAGCGAAGTAGAGAGGATCTAAAATGCAGACCAGCATTAGCAAGAAAAGCGTTTCTGAAAATAAGAATTTTTTTAATACTCAAGCATTAGGAAGAATTTTCTAAAGATATTTTCATATACTGGCGACATGATGACTTGTACTTTGTTAGGCTTAAGGCTGTTGAGAGGTAGGAAATCAGAGACACAGTGCAGACAGCATGCAAAGTTCCGGAAGATAAATAATAACTCTAAAGCCATGCAAATTGCAGACGCTCTGGGCAGCTGTCCCAGGGCAGAAGTTTATCTTCAGAGAATTAACTGGTAACTCCATCCACCGCCTAGACGCTGTCGTAAGGCGTTAATGTAGAAAATGGTCAGAGAAAGACACGTCTTTGCAGAGGCATCTAGCTTGATATTCGCTGCAGTGGGGGGGGGGAGCATGTGACATGAAACACTGTTTTTGCTGGCCATAATAGGAGTAGCAGGGACGTTAAGCTTTCAGCTGAACGCTGTCGATATAAATTTGGAGTTTGCAAATGTAAAATCCAGAAGCATCCCTACCTGCCGTGTGTAGAAGGAAAGGAATTTACAGGGTTAGCCAGTGAAACAGGAAGATTTAAATAAGTAACTAATTCTGTAAGATTTATTTTTTTAATTTAATGGTTAGAAATACAATGTACAAAGGTAGCCATTTACTGTACAATAAGTGTCCTCCATTGGAATCTATGCACTTCTGCAGCCAGGCCTGGAAGTTTCCCATGACATTTTGCAGCATATTGGCTGGTATTCCTTCAATTTCATCCCGAATTCGTTGTTTTAGGGCTGGGGTAGTTCTGGGTGGATCGTTCTGAAAAAATTTTTGTTTTTAAGTAACCCCACAGAAAAAAGTCGCAGGTTGTCAGATCTGGAGAGCGAGGGGGCGAAGGGATATCCCCGTTTCGGGAAATGACACCGCCTTGAAACAAAGCATTCACAGCAACTCTTGCAGTGTGGCTTGCTGCCCCATCTTGTTGGAACACTGTGTGTCCATTCACTGGAAAACGGGCGAGTTCTGGCATAAGAAAGTTATGGATCATTGCAACGTAGCGCACAGAGTTAACAGTCACAGCA
This sequence comes from Schistocerca serialis cubense, assembly GCF_023864345.2. Lineage (NCBI taxonomy): Eukaryota > Metazoa > Arthropoda > Insecta > Orthoptera > Acrididae > Schistocerca > Schistocerca serialis. The sequence continues at coordinate 44,976,736 of NC_064649.1, read as the reverse complement.
CTTCCATTGATATCCTCGAAGAAAAATGGGCCAATGACTCCTCTTGCCGACATTGCGCACCAAACCGTCACTTTTTGAGCATGAAGAGGCGTTTCGGGAAGTGCGCCAGGGTTTTCCTCCGGCCAGTATCTGAAGTTTTGCTTATTAACAAAACCAGAGAGGTGGAAATGCGCCTCATCGCTCATCCACAAGTGGTTTACGTGGTCGTCATTTTCTTCAAGTCTTTTGGCCATTTCCTGACAAAATTGTAGTCGTTTCTGATAGTCACTTGGTTTGAGAGATTGAACAATCTGTATTTTGTATGGGTGAAAACGTAAACCTTGACGAGGAATGTAGTTGATTCGTACACTGCTCATAACGAAGGAAATGATGAGAGACTTTATAGCAAATGAATATGTTCTTTTTTAGCGCTTACAATAGCTAAGACCATAGTGCCTAGACAGGTAAAGCCCAGCATACAGGTTTTAATCGCTCGTCACATTGTACCTAAGTCGTGTTATGAACAGTTTCGTGTGTGCATATTCCTGACGTCCTTATGTGAATAAAGGTAAATTATAATATATAGTTTTGTAATGCGCTAATGGATAATGTCTGTGCCTCAGATGCTTTTACTTTGTAACTGACGTACTTTATAGTGATTGCAGTATGTACAGGAAATGTATGCTCAAATGTGGGCTTTGCATGGGTATGTGACAAGCAGTTATAGTAAAGTTGTGTTTAGTAGTAATGAGTGGTTACACCGTGGGACTGTGTGTGCGGTGCTTGGACAGCGCTATCTGGTGGCCGGTTGTGAACCGCTACAATCACAGCAGGCAAGCCTGCGCGGAATAGGGCAGTGACGATGCCGACCGGTGTTAGGCGAGTAGTGGTAGTTTCATCTGGTGACTTCAGTTTTATATTTTATGGATAGAACGACCATGAGAGCAGTTTTTTTATTATTTTTATTGGTTGTGACAATGTTTTTATCAGATGATCTGCCTCATATGCCATGGTGTCCATATGGTTTTATAAATGTTAATCCACGTTTCAGGTATGTGGTTCTGTAATAATTGTAATGTATATAGTTAACTCATATAAGCCCTCCTCTTCCCCCGGGCTTCCCCTCCCCCTTCCTCCCTTCCCCCTATCTCCTCTGCCCGTGGCATTTCTGCTCTCCCCTCTCCCGCTCCCCCCCCCCCTTCCTCCTCTCTTGTCAGGCCCCCGGACTCGTACACGCTCAGTGGACTTTCGCGCGCCGGAGATCATCGCCATCAGTGTCTCGTGTGTGTGCCTTCGTTTTGTGTTTAGTGTTCTTTCGCCGTCACGCCACCACTGTTCACGTGTGCCGTCGCAGTCATCCGTGTTATGTGCGCCGTGTCAACAGGTTTTAGTGTTTTTTATCGTCCAGCGTGAACGGCTTCATGTTTATTGTTTTTCGTATCTACATTTTTTGCCCGCCATTTTTATTGTACACTCCTGGAAATTGAAATAAGAACACCGTGAATTCGTTGTCCCAGGAAGGGGAAACTTTATTGACACATTCCTGGGGTCAGATACATCACATGATCACACTGACAGAACCACAGGCATATAGACACAGGCAACAGAGCATGCACAATGTCGGCACTAGTACAGTGTATATCCACCTTTCGCAGCAATGCAGGCTGCTATTCTCCCATGGTGACGATCGTAGAGATGCTGGATGTAGTCCTGTAGAACGGCTTGCCATGCCATTTCCACCTGGCGCCTCAGTTGGACCAGCGTTCGTGCTGGACGTGCAGACCGCGTGAGACGACGCTTCATCCAGTCCCAAACATGCTCAATGGGGGACAGATCCGGAGATCTTGCTGGCCAGGGTAGTTGACTTACACCTTCTAGAGCACGTTGGGTGGCACGGGATACATGCGGACATGCATTGTCCTGTTGGAACAGCAAGTTCCCTTGCCGGTCTAGGAATGGTAGAACGATGGGTTCGATGACGGTTTGGATGTACCGTGCACTATTCAGTGTCCCCTCGACGATCACCAGTGGTGTACGACCAGTGTAGGAGATCGCTCCCCACACCATGATGCCGGGTGTTGGCCCTGTGTGCCTCGGTCGTATGCAGTCCTGATTGTGGCGCTCACCTGCACGGCGCCAAACACGCATACGACCATCACTGGCACCAAGGCAGAAGCGACTCTCATCGCTGAAGACGACACGTCTCCATTCGTCCCTCCATTCACGCCTGTCGCGACACCACTGGAGGCGGGCTGCACGATGTTGGGGCGTGAGCGGAAGACGGCCTAACGGTGTGCGGGACCGTAGCCCAGCTTCATGGAGACGGTTGCGAATGGTCCTCGCCGATACCCCAGAAGCAACAGTGTCCCTAATTTGCTGGGAAGTGGCGGTGCGGTCCCCTACGGCACTGCGTAGGATCTTACGGTCTTGGCGTGCATCCGTGCGTCGCTGCGGTCCGGTCCCAGGTCGACGGGCACGTGCACCTTCCGCCGACCACTGGCGACAACATCGATGTACTGTGGAGACCTCACGCCCCACGTGTTGAGCAATTCGGCGGTACGTCCACCCGGCCTCCCGCATGCCCGCTATACACCCTCGCTCAAAGTCCGTCAACTGCACATACGGTTCACGTCCACGCTGTCGCGGCGTGCTACCACTGTTAAAGACTGCGATGGAGCTCCGTATGCCACGGCAAACTGGCTGACACTGACGGCGGCGGTGCACAAATGCTGCGCAGCTAGCGCCATTCGACGGCCAACACCGCGGTTCCTGGTGTGTCCGCTGTGCCGTGCGTGTGATCATTGCTTGTACAGCCCTCTCGCAGTGTCCGGAGCAAGTATGGTGGGTCTGACACACCGGTGTCAATGTGTTCTTTTTTCCATTTCCAGGAGTGTATGATCTGTGCCACCTATATGTCATATTATTGTACCACTCAAGGCTGAAGAGCAGCGTAATATGCTGCTGACAGCCCGCCTTGTATGAGGTGATTAAAATTACAATAAAGAAAAAAATAATAATAATCCCTCCCTCAAACCTGTTATGTTATACCTTCACAGATCTGATGATGGCAACTTGAGAGTGCTGAAACCGGTCATCTAATAAACGATTGAAGCGATCGTGGCTTTTCAATTATCTTAAAAACAGAGTGATCGCCCCACAACGCACCATGTGTTCACTGTACGAAAGTATGTGTTGAGTGATTGTGACAGACGGTTATTGAAGAAAATTATGACGAAAAATAAGAGGACAACAGCTGCAAATGTCACTGCACATGCGAATGTACACTCACGAATCAGCATCAAAACAACGTGAAGGGAGCTCCATAAGCGTGGTATTGAATGGCGGGCTGGAATTCCAAAAACCACATATCAAGCATGCGAATGCGTGTAGCAGGGAAACTGGAGGTGAAGCCCTAAGACCTGGACTGTCTAGCACTGGAAGATAGTCCTTTGGTCGGATGAACCTTGTTTCACACTGTTTTCAACTTCTGACCGAGTTTACGTCCCACAAGTGAAACATGGAGGGGGATTCGGTGATGATTTGGGCAGCTATGTCCTGCTATCGTATTCCCTGAGCCCCATGGTTATTGTGCAAAGCCACATTGCTCCCAAGGAGTATGTAACTACTTTGGCTAATCAGGTCCATCCAATCGTACAGTGTTTGTTCCCCAATGGCGAGGCGGTATGACACACAGACATGGGCCTTGTTCACACACCTCGCATCGTCCAGGACTGGTCTTGTGAGCACGATGATAATTGTCACATCTCACCTGCCCACCACAGTTACCAGACCTCAATATTACTGGACATCTGTGGTCTATTTAGGAGAGAGGGGTACGTGATCGCTATGCACCTCCATCGATATTACCTGCTTTTTGCAGGAAGGAAGGTATAATGCGCTCTAGAAAACGATATGAGACTCGTATTTATCCATTCCGAGACGATAGGAAGCTGTTTTGAATGCCAACTGATTTTCTGCACCGTGTCATACATCGTGCCAGACATGGTAAAGTGTTGTAACTGGCGCTACCATAAATTTGTCAGCCCCCCCGTCCCCATATGATTTAAGGCTGACCACAGAGAATTTCGGGGCGGAAGGGAGTGAATGGGAGGACTGATCCCCAACTCACCGTCTCATCATCACCCGCAGGCATTCACTTCAGCTGCCAGTTACAGCCGGCCGGAGTGGCCGAGGGGTTCTAGGTGCTTCACTCTGGGACTGCGCTACCGGTCGCAGGTTCTAATCCTGCCTCGGGCACGGGTGTGTGTGATATCATTAGGTTAGTTAGGTTCAAGTAGTTCTCAGTTCTAGGGGACTGATGACCTCAGAAGTTGTCCAATAGTGCTCAGAGCCATTTGATTTTGTCAGTTATAACTAGCTCTTGTCTGAACTGAAGTTCTGTATCACCCCAGTTCCCAGAACTCCTGAAGAAGGATTGTATCACAGACACTGTCCATTTGACTGTTCAGAGATGTCACTAAACCCGCCCAAAAATGTAAACAACTGTGCATAAGCGGCGCCCATTAGACGGAGGGAGTCCGACAGCCGATCGGTTCCAGTCAGTCCACCAGGAAGGAGGTACACGGCTCGTGATGTCTGTACTTCAACCGTGCCTAGACGGTCAATACCGCGGTTCAGTCGCGTCCGCATTGTTAGTTTGTGCCAGGAAGCGCTCACAACAAGGGAGGTGTGCAGGAGTCCCGGAGTGAACCAAAACGAGGATCGGACATGGAGGAGACACAGGGAGACAAGAATTGTCGATGACATGCCTCGCTCAGGCCGCCCAAGACCTACTACTGCCGTGGATTACCTACGGATTATGGCACGGAGGAACCATGACGGGAACGCCACCGTGTTGAATAATCCTTTTCGTGCAGCCACAATACGTCGTGTTTCGACTCAAACTGTGAGCAATAGGCTGCGTCATGCGCAACTTCGCTCCCGACGTCCATGCCAAGGTCCACCTTTGCAACCACGACACAATGGAGTGCGGTACAGATGGGCGCAACAACATGACGAATGGACCGCTCTGGATTGGGATCACGTTCTCTTCACCGGTGATTGCCGCATATGCCTTCAACCCGGTCAGGCTGAACGACTTAGATACACTGTACAGCGATTGCAGCAAGGGCGAGGTTCCCTTCTGTTTTGGGGTGGCATTATGTGGGGCCGACGTACGCCACTGGTGCTCATGGAAGGCGCCGTAACGGCTGTACGATACGTGAATGTCATCCTCCGACCGATACTGCAAGCATATCAGCAGCATATTGGTGAGGCATTTGTCTTCATGGACAAGAATTCACGGCCCCCTCGTGCATATCTTGTGAATGACTTCCTTCAGGATAACGATATCGCGCGACTAGAGTGGCCAGCATGTTCTCCAGACATGAAACGTATCGAACATGCCTGGGACGGATTGAAAAGGGCTGTTTATGGACGACGTGACCCACCAACCACTCTGAGGGATCTGCGCCGAATCGCCGTTGAGGAGTGGGAGAATCTGCACAAACAGTGCCTTGATGAACTTGTGGATAGTATGCCATGATGAATACAGGCATGCATCAAAGCAAGAGGACGTGCTACTGCGTATCAGATGTACCGGTGTGTACAACAATGTGGACGACCACATCTGAAGGTCTCGTTGTAGGGTGGTTCAACATGCAATGTGTGGTTCTCATGAGCAATAAAAAGGGCCGAAATGATGTTTATGTCGATCTCTATTCCAATTTTCTGTACAGGTTCCGTAACTCTCGGAACCGAGGTGATGCAAATGTTTTTTGATGTGTGTATCAAGAAACTATGGGTGCCAAAAATATTAATTTTGTCACAGTGCGTTAGTGTTGTAAATAATGCTGTAGGAATAGCAACTGAATACTATCGGCAAGTGATTATCTGTCATGTGAAATTCGTGGGCCTATACGTTATCGGGCCGGTGTTGCAGTTATTTGTCCAAGCCCTGTACTTCATTTTCCTGATGTAGAAGCTGTCAGACGAACGCTGGCGGTCGGCTGGTAGACGTGCGCTGCTGGTTATGGCCCGCTGCCCACGCAGGCGCAGATGGAGGCGGCGAGGGAGGCGGTAAAAGCTGGAAGCAGCTGTAGGCAGCCGGCAGGCGCGTCATAAAACTTAGGATGAGGCTCGGGTTACAAGGCCAGTCAGTGTGGCAGTGTGTGTGTGTATGGGAAAAGCCAGAGCGTTGCATTGGGCTCCGTCCGCTTCCCAGCCAAGAACTAGAGCATTGAGCCCTCACGCTCAAGAGAAAATCTGACAAATAACCGTAACTGCAAACATTCTGGGTACAATTTCATGAATCTAAGTGTATAACAAATCAAACAAGTTAAATAAAAGTGTATAAAAAAACTGATGGTTTTAGGAATGACATCCTTTTATCATCGTTCTCGTCATTTTCTTGTTCTTGGTATTATTCTTCTTGATCACAATTATCATCGCCTTCATCATCATAATCATCGTCTTTTTCTTTTCCTTTGTTATCATCTTCTTCATCATCATCTCCGTCATGGCAAAAATGGTTCAAATGGCTCTGAGCACTATGGGACTTAACTACTGTGGTCATCAGTCCCCTAGAACTTAGAACTACTTAAACCTAACTAACCTAAGGACATCACACACATCCATGCCCGAGGCAGGATTCGAACCTGCGACCGTAGCAGTCGCGCGGTTCCGGACTGCGCGCCTAGAACCGCTAGACCACCGCGGCCGGCCATCTCCGTCATCATCATATTCTTCTTCTTTTCCTTTGTCGTTTTCATCTTTTCATCATCTCTTATTTCGTGTTTTCATTTTGATCTTCATTATTTTCTTGTTCTTCTTCGCCATGCTGTTATTCTTCACCATCTTCTCCTTCTTGTTCTTCTCCTCCATGTTATTCTCCTTCACCATCTTCCTCTTATCATTTGGGGCATTCATCTTGTTTGCCATCTTCTTCTTTATGAGAACTTTCCCATCATATCGTGGTCATCGTTCTTTAGATAAAAAAAAAAGCAATTTCTATACCATTTATGTTGCTGTTTTCTGATCGAGATACAGATTATAGCCCTGAAGAGTAAATGTTGACGTATTTTGAATCTCTTCTTAAACTACTAATGAGAAATGTATTAATTTACTTCTGCTTGTGCATTAGTGTTTCATGAAGCACTGTGTTACGAAGTGAGGTTGGTGGTAGTGAGGGTTAAGCGTTCCGTCGACACAAGACCAGATGCGAATTGCTAGCTGTGGTAAGCTAAAAGGCAATCGTCTCTCTCTCTCTCTCTCTCTCTCTCTCTCTGTCGATAGGGAATAGCCGAGCGGTCTGGGACGCTGCGGTCATGGACTGTGCGGCTGATCCCGGCGGAGGTTTTGAATCCTCCCTCGGGCATGGATGTGTGTGTTTGTCCTTAGGATAATTTAGGCTAAGTAGTGTGTAAGCTTAGGGACTGATGACCTTAGAAGTTGTCCCATAAGATTTCACATACATTTGAACATTTTCTCTCTCTCTCTCTCTCCCTCCCAATCTTCCTCTGTTTCGCGTTTCTTCCTCCTCAGATTGATTGTATCACTGTAGTTGACACTCACACCAACAATAGATTTAAATGCCGCAGTCATAATGAAGGGCGATTGCAGAACACGTGACCCTCTGTTTACAAGGAATGAGTGCGTTCAGCGTCTTTACATAGTCCTCTGAGCAGCTTTAATACTGAATTATAACTTTGATTCCAGAAATAACGTCTCAGTTTGCAGCAGAAGTCACATAAGGGTACTTCCCGCAAAAGGCAACGTTTCAGGTTCGAGTCCCTGTGTGGTGCACAGTTTTAGCACGGTCTGGCACATACAGCCGCCGCACCCACTGCTGTGGAAGTTGTGGCCGTCTTACAGTAGGAATTACGGTGGCATACCAAGTGGTGAGAAAGCCATCAGTGAGATCGTTTGTTTCTAATCGGTTTTGTATTGATTTGGCCAAGTAGTTATTATATTTTGGCGTCCCAATCATTAGTAAATTATCGAGAGACATGAATGACCGTGAAATAAATGTAAAAGAATCGAATACCGTCGATTCATTGACATAAGCTACAACGTATTCTAGAAGAAATACTTTCAAAATTGTGTATAAGTGCAATTTTTTCCCCGTTCAAGGCAAAAGAATATAAACACACTGTTTCATGCATGTGAAAAGTGTGTTTCTCTTGCTATGTGTTCTTATTGTAACAGGCACATTACTTGACACATAACTATTTTGCATTGAGTGTAACGGTATGCACGTTCTTATACTTCGCTCAACTTTCTTGCATACAAGTATTTTTGTAAAAGTAATCACTTTTTCTTCAAAAGTCAACTCCGAGGGATATCCTCGCCATTTGTGGCTCTCATATCTGTGAATCAGATGTAACAAAAACAAGTTGGAGTGGTTGCTTGTATGCTGGGAAAGAATTTTATTTCTTTTGAGTGTTTATAACATGTGTGCTCGGTTTTCTCCGCAGTTAAAGTTACGGCTGCTTATCAGGGACGTTAAATAATGTAGACTACCTCGTACTGTGCCATTTATGCTGCTAAGGGCCCTAGGAAGCTTAAGGAAGACAATGGTGACGTCACTTGCATCTATAGCTACTTCCCCCCGCCCCCAACCCCCACCACCACCACCACCACCACGCCACCGCTCCCCACCTTACGTGACCTGCGTCAGTGGTAAATGGTTCGCTGGAAGAAAGATTGCCAGTAAGTCTCTGTGTGCGCTCCATAGTCTTTCCGCGGTTTACACATGCGAGGATGCAATATGTTTGCCGGCCGGGGTGGCCGAGCGGTTCTAGGCGCTACAGTCTGGAACCGCGAGACCGCTACAATCGTAGGTTCGAATCCTGCCTCGGGCGTGGATGTGTGTGATGTCCTTAGGTTAGTTAGGTTTAAGTAGTTCTAAGTTCTAGGGGACTGATGACCTCAGAAGTTAAGTCCCATAGTGCTCAGTGCCAGAGCCATGCAATATGTTTGTTGCTTTTTCTAGGGTGGTACGCTCTGGTAAGTTTCCTGCTATTCATCCCACTAAGTACACTCCATTTTATGCATAAAAAACTATGTTCCAAATCAATATAAACGGTACTATTCCTACTGACTTGATGTCGTATTTAGCAGTGTAATTTACTGTCCACTTGGACCGCTGCTGTCACAGTGCGTAGCAAAAGCGATCTGATGTGATGCGACAGTACGTGTTACACTGTACTGTAGTTATACTCCATGCCCGGAAGTTTTGAAACAAATGTGAGCAAACCAGGGGCTGGAGGGGGCTGGAGATTCTAGTTCTTTGGGACAGGCATCCGGTGGGCACAGCACTGCTAAAAGTACGAATTTTGCGATATGAGCGCGGGTGATTTTTCAAGAAGAAAGCGTTTGGAGTGGCTTTTATAGAGTTACTCGTTGAAAAACCCGGCATTGCCTACGTAATCGTTTTGCCAATTTTGTATTAGAAACAAAAACAAAAAATGAAATGTGTTTGTAGCGTGATATACACTACTGGCCATTAAAATTGCTACACCACGAAGATGACGTGCTACAGACGCGAAATTTAACCGACAGGAAGAAGATGCAGTGATATGCAAATGATTAGCTTTTCAGAGCATTCACACAAGGTTCGTGCCGGTGGCGACACCTACAACGTGCTGACATGAGGAAAGTTTCCAACCGATTTCTCATACACAAACAACAGTTGACCGCCGTTGCCTGGTGAAACGTAGTTCTGATGCCTCGTGTAAGGAGGAGAAATGCGTACTATCACGTTTCCGACTTTGATAAAGATCGGATTGTAGCCTGTACCGATTGCGGTTTATCGTATCGCGACATTGCTGCTCGCGTTGGTCGAGATCCAATGACTGTTAGCAGAATATGGAATCGGTGGGTTCAGGAAGGTAATTGGGAACGCCGTGCTGGATCCCAACGGCCTCGTATCGCTAGCAGTCGAGATGACAGGCATCTTATCAGCATGGCTGTAACGGATCGTGCTGCCACGTCTCGATCCCTGAGTCAGCAGATGGGGACGTTTGCAAGACAACAACCATCTGCACGAACAGTTCGATGTTTGCAGCAGCATTGACTATGAGCTCGGAGACCACGGCTGCGGTCACCCTTGACGCTGCATCACAGACAGGAGCGTCTGCGATGGTGTACTCAACGACGAACCTGGGTGCACGAATGGCAATTTTTTCGGATGAATCCAGGTTCTGTTTACAGCATCATGATGGTCGCATCCCTGTTTGGCGACATCGCGGTGAACGCACATTGGAAGCGTGTATTATTCATCGCCATACGGGCGTAACACCTGGCGTGATGGTATGGGGTGCAATTGGTTACACCTCTCGGTCACCTCTTGTTCGCATTGACGGCACATTGAACACCGTGGCTCTACCCTTCATTCGATCCCTACGAAACCCTACATTTCAGCAGGATAATGCACGACCGCATGTTGGAGGTCCTGTACGGGCCTTTCTGGATATAGAAAATGTTCTACTGCTGCTCTGGTCAGCTCATTCTCTAGATCTCTCACCAATTGAAACGTCTGGTCAATGGTGGCCGAGCAACTGGCTCGTCACAATACGCCAGTCACTACTCTTTATGAACTGTGGTATCGTGTTGAAGCTGCATGGGCAGCTGTACCTGTACACGCCATCCAAGCTCTGACTCAATGCCCAGGCGTATCAAGGACGTTATTACGGCCAGAGGTGGTTGTTCTGGGTACTGATTTCTCAGGATCTATGCACCCAAATTGCGTGAGAATGTAATGACATGTCAGTTCTAGTATCATATATCTGGCCAATGAATACCCGTTTATCGTCTGCATTTCATCTTGGAGTAGCAATTTTAATGGCCGTGAGTGTAGAAAAATTTGATTTCAATGTATGCGTGAAAATACCTTAGAAATTTACCAGTAGATTCAATGTGATGATCCCGGATTGTTTCTGCACGAAGGGCGCAGCTGCTTCGCGTATCTATAGCACGATTTTGTGAACACGTCTGTGGGAACGCGTCTCCATAGCTCTGTTGGGGACTATTGTTTTCGCCTACAGCCGTTTGCAAATCGCAGTTGAAAGATGTCAAAAGCGCATTTACGTGTGAGGGGCTTCCTTAAGTAGATTCGACTAGGAGTAACGTTGTCGTAATGAACTGCATTAAAACATCATGCACGATGCGGCATTATTTTTTTCACGTATCTCAGTGTTCATGACGCCATATCTCTTGAATTATGTGTCGTAAACTGATATGTGGATACTGGCAACGAAATATGGTGGAAATAGAGGTAGCAATTCGGTAATTTTTTTAACGTCTCGTTGTTTATGACGTCATATCTCCAGAACTATGATGGGTAGGTGGTCCCTACTCCCACAGCGATTGTTGCTTGAGAGTAATGGATATGTGTACCAGGTTTCGTTAAAATCGATCCGGTAGTTTAGGAGGAGATGTGGAACGTACAGACACAGACAGAGACATACATAGAGGCTGACTGAATCGTCCGTTAACATTTGAAAATACACCAATTCACGGAGCAATATAGACCGAGGCGTAAAACTTGACACACCTGCCTGAAATGACATTGTGCTTTATTGAAACTGCAAATGACGCTCGAGCGATGAAGCACGTTCCGATGGTCTGTCAACGCCCACAACTGCAGAACTGTCGCAGAGACCTCATTACACGACGAGAAAGTCACACTGTAGTGTGGATTTACCACATCAGTTGTGATCAGAAGCTTTTTCTTCGAGGAAATATCGGATGCTGCTTTTCAAACTGTCATCATGACTAGTGCGAGATACGCCGGTGCGTTACAGAATCGCATCACCCCCTGGCTGGCAGACAGAAACCTGCTGGAAGATACGACTTTTATGAAGCATGGCGCTCCACCCCATACTGCTACATGAGTGAAAGATCTCTTGCACACATCTTACGGTAAAGATCGCCTGCTGAGCCGCCACTTCCGTCATTGTTGGCCTCCCATGTCTCGAGACCTTAGTCCGTGCGATTATTGGTTGTGCAGTTACCAGATGTCGCAGATCTACCGCGATTGTGCGACCTCATTAGGGATGCTGAAAGACGACATCTGACTGCAATCTTTCACCATACCTACTAGTTTTATGTTGTAAAGTGCTGTTCACAACATTGTGCATCAACTAGAGGTATTGTTGATGATTGACTGCCGGCAAGTTTATTGTTATGAAGAAATCGCCTTTGTTAAAAATCAATTGTTATGTTAATTGTTGCTTTATTAATCATATGAAGTGCCATCTATTGGTCATTTTGACTACTTTTTTTCGTTTCAATGAATCCTCGTTTCATTTCAACCATGTGTGTCAATTTTTAGCTTGGTGTGTAGTCATGTATGGAAGTGAAACATGGAGGATAAACAGTTTGAAAGGAGGATAATGGAATGCAGTCGTGTTAAATCAAGAGACGCTGAGAGAATTTGATTAGGAAATGAGACACTGAAGTAACAGATGAGTTTTGCCATTTGGGGAGCAAAATAACTGACGATGGTCGAGGTAGAGACGATACAAAATGTAGACTGGCGATGGCAAGGAACGTCTTCCTGAAGAAGAGAAATTTGTTAACATCGAGTATAGGTTTAATTGTCAGAAAACCATTCCTAAAAGTATTTGCATGGATTGTAGCCACGTATGGAAGTGAAACATGAACGATAACTAGTTTAGACAAGAAGAGAATAGACGCTTTCGAAATGTGGTGCTGCAGAAGAATGCTGAAGATTAGATGGGTAGACCACGTAACTAATGAGGAGATACTGAATAGAATTGGGGAAAAGAGGAATTTGTGACACAGCTTGACAAGAAGAAGGCATCGGTTGGTAGGACATGTTCTGAGGCATCAAGGGATCACCAATTTAGTATTGGACGGCAGCGTGGAGGGTAAAAGTCGTAGAGGGAGACCAAGAGATAAATACACTAAGCAGATTCAGAAGGATGTAGGTTGCAGTAGTTCCTGGGAGATGAAGAAGCTTGCACAGGATAGAGTAGCATGGAGAGCTACATCAAACTAATCTCTGGCCTGAAGACCACAACAGCAACAGCCACCAACGTCATTCCGTGAAGTATTCAATTTCAGAATGTTAACAGATATTTGGCTCGCGCTGTCGATGCATTTTCGTATTATGTACGGATTGCTGGTCGCCATTGGCGACACTTAAAGCCGATGTCCGCCGGCCCCGCGGGCTGGGGCGTTTATTTCCTCAGAGCCCGGCGTCGCCCGCGCCGTTATTTGCGGCGGACGGGCCGCTATCTTTAGCAGAGCCGTTCGTCACGGCGCGGCGCCAGGCCGGCTCAGCTGACCGTGGAGGCGACGGGGCGGCCGCTCGGCGCCCCACGCCCCCTTCTCGTCGCACGTTTGGGACTGGCCGTGTGCGGTCGTCCGTGAAAGCGACGCGGAGCAACCACGGATGTGATGCCGGTTTCAGCACCACGGAGATGTGTATTTCCAAGGTCGGAAACCAGGTTTCCATTAACATCGCAGCCCAACATTTGTCATAATAAGGGTCACTGATGACCTGAAGCTTGCCATGGATGCACGTGAGGTGACTATCATACTTCAGACTGTCACGCGATCCTTATACTTCAGCAAAGCATTTGACAAGGGTCCAAGGCTTCAATTCAGTCCTTGTTGATCAGTGTGGCGTCGCAACAGAAGGTAGCAGAACGAAAGCCGAAGTTTTACACCACTGGCCATTAAAATTGATACACCAAGAATACATGCATTGGACATATATATTATACTAGAACTGACATGTGATTAGAAAATGGCTTCAAATAGCTCTGAGGACTAGGGGACTTAACTTCTGAGGTCATCAGTCCCCTAGAACTTAGAACTACTTAAACCTAACTAACCTAAGGACATCACACACATGCATGTCCGAGGCAGGGTTCGAACCTGCGACCGTAGCAGTCGCACAGTTCCGGACTGTAGCTCCTAGAACCGCTCGGCCACCCCGGCGACGAAATTTGGGTCCATAGATCCTGAGAAATAACGGCCTCGATACGCCTGGGCATTGAGTCAAACAGAGCTTGGATGGCGTGTACAGATAAAGCTGCCCATGCAGCTTCCACACGATACCACAGTTCATCAAGAGTAATGACTGGCGTATTGTGACGAGCCAGTTGCGCGGCCACCATTGACCAGACGTTTTCAATTGGTGAGAGAATGTGCTGTCCAGGGCAGCAGTCGAACATTTTCTGTATCCAGAAAGGCCCATACAGGACCTGCAACATGCGGTCGTGCATTATCCTACTCAAATGTAGGGTTTCGCAGGGATCGAATGAAGGGTAGAGCCACAGGTCGTAACACATCTGAAAGGTAACGTCCACTGCACAAAGTCCCGTCAATGCGAACAAGAGGTGACCGAGACGTGTAACCAGTGGCACCCCATACCATCACGCCGGGTGATACGCCAGTATGGCGATGACGAATACACACATGCAATGTGAGTTCACCGCGATGTCGCCAAACACGGATTCGACCGTCATGATGCTGTAAACTGAACCTGGATTCATCCGAAAAAATGACGTTTTGCCATTCGTTCATCCAGGTTCGTTGTTGAGTACACCATCGCAGGCGCTCCTGTGTGTGATGCAGCGTCAAGGGTAACCGCAGCCATGATCTCCGAGCTGATAGTCCATGCTGCTGCAGACGTCGTCGAACTGTTCGTACAGATGGTTGTTGTCTTGCAAACGTCCCCATCTGTTGACTCAGGGATCGAGACATGGCTGCACGATCCGTTACAGCCATGCTGATAAGATGCCTGTCATCTCGACTCCTAGTGATACGAGGACGTTGGGATCCAGCATGGCCTTCCGTATTACCCTCCTGAAACCGCCGATTCCATTTTCTGCTAACAGTCATTGGATCTCGACCAACGCGAGCAGCAATGTCGCGTGATACGATAAACCGCAATCGCGATAGGCTACAATCCGACCTTTATCAAATTCGGAAACATGATGGTACGCATTTCTCCTCCTTACACGAGGCATCACAACAACGTTTCACCAGGCAACGCCAGTCAACTGCTGTTTGTGTATGAGAAATCGGTTGGAAGCTTTCCTCATGTCAGCACGTTGTGTGAATGCTCTGAAAAGCTAATCATTTGCATATTACAGCATCTTCTTCCTGTCGGCTAATTTTCGCGTTTGTAGCACGTCATCTTCGTGATGTGGCAATTTTAATGGCCAGTAGTGTAAACTTCATGTTTAGGAATCGTTCACACACGAGAATCGTACAAACGCACCGTCATTTCACCATCGGACAGACACCCGTAAGGAAGACATAGTAATAACTAGGGATCGGATTATATGCTTTTTCATGTTGCATATGTGTTTGCATATGTGGCTCATTTCCACCGGTTATTGAATATTTTAACTAAAAACTAGTCACGATGCATGTTTTTGTTCTCTGTTTACAGTATTTTAAAAATTTAGACGGACAGTCGCTAGATCGGTCTAGTTTTGATGTCTCACACATTGACCGCGACCTAGAACTGCGCGCAATCGCTAACCGACAGACCACTGCCTAGCGAAACCACTACAGAAGTGGAACAGGAACAGGCAGACAGAGGCAATGTTCCTGCGGCTGCGCCCTTGTTAATCCCCTCTGCTGCATACCGTATGCGTCGGCTACAATTACATTAAACTACACAAGCTTTTAGTCGCACCTTTATTGTTTCAGTTTAGCTTTCTATTTACTTGTACACAGTTGAACGTGTTTACGACCGGTAGTGTGTAACGTGTTGTGCGCCATGCCGCCCGAAAAAAGAAACGTCGTTTCGTGCATACCTGACCATCCTCGATCTGTTTTATATTGTCGAGTTTGCGAGAAAAACGTTTCGTGCAAAAAAAAAAAAGTTCAAATAGACTAACATGTCAAGACAAGTCTTCATATCGCGAGAATGCAGAAGGAACGGCAACGACAACAACTTCTGATAACACCAAGTTGCAGTAGCAGAGATTTGTCCAAAGGTAACCAAAAAAGTTTAACATGGATCTATGTGAAGCATTCATTGCAAGCATTATTTCTCTTCACAAACTTACAAACCCTACCCTCAAAGGCTTCTTGCGAAAATATTACTTAAATCAAAATATACCGGATGAATCAACACTGCGTAAAAATTACATGCCGACAATTTACATAAATGTACTAGAGTAAATACGTAATGAACTCAAGGACAGCATTATCTGGATTTCAGCTGACGAAACTTTAGACACTTGTCTGCGCTACAGTGCAAATTTAATTGTTGATGCTTTAAAAGAAGAGCCTTATCCTTCCTTTTTAGCGGCCTGCAAAGAACTTGAAAAAGTAAATGATTCTACGATCGCCAGATTATTAGAAAAATATTTCCAGAATCTTCTGTAGATGAAAGAGTGTTTGTGTTTATTTCTGATGCTGCCCCCTATATCATCAAAGCGGGAAAAGCCCTCCGAGTATTTTATCTCAATTTGATTCATGTGACGTGCTTTGCTAATGCAGTTCATCGCCTTGCTGAAGAAGTAAGTTCGAAGCTTGTGAATGTAAATAAACTGATTTCATTAACAAAGAAAGAATTTCTAAAAGCCTCCTGTTCGCATCAAGACCTATAATGAAAAACTAGCAAACATGCCTTTACCTCCCAATCCAGTGGTAGCTCGTTCAGGTACGTGGGTCGAAACTCTGTTGTTTTAGAGTGAACATTTCGAGGCCATTAGAGCGCTAGTAAACGGCTTCGATAGTGCAGAGGCTTTGGCAAATTGCCAGTGCAAGGAAGCTTTCAATGATTTCGGTATTAAAAAGATATTGCTGTGATTAGCATTCATTTTTCTCATATACCTGCAAGTATTAAAAAGCCTGAAACTCAAGGTTTGCCGTAGAGTGAACCTATTCCGTGCTGAATAAAATTATTATAGTGAACTCCTCATTCCCGGAGGGCCTGAGGTATTACCAAGAAAACTTAAATAAAAGTTTGAAAAAATTTTAAACAATAACCCAGGCTTTGAACCCTTGTCCAAAATTGATAGTTTTTTAATGGGACAGGTGAACTTTTACCAAAAACGATAAGTGCCAACATAGCACCCAAATTCGAATACTGCTCAGTTACGTCAGTTGATGTAGAACGATCTTTTTCTGCTTAAAAATATGTTTTGAGTGACCGAAAACACAATCTTAGTACCGAACAATTGGAACAGCACTAGGTCGTTTATATTTACAATACCAGAAAAATGTAAAATAAATTGTAAATGATGCTTTGATCCAATAGCATTAATTAAAAGTTAATTCTGTTAAAAAATCATGATTATATGTTTTTTTCTAAATAAAATATTACGGAGCTTTTTGAGCTTGCCCCTCTGCATGTGATATATATCGAAATTGTTACTTTATATATCGATTATTTCGCTGCGATTCACTTGCATCCCATCCGCCTATTACCGACAAAAAAGGACAATTCTTGAAACACGATATCCGTCCGCATTTTGCAAATTTTTAGAAAATAGTCCCAGAAAGATCCCCTTCCTAACCTCTATCAGAAGGCATTCAGAAAATGATATCAGCGTTTTAAATGTACGGATTTTTCACGTGGTCCGCGCTCTTCCTCGTAACTGATATGCGCAGGTTCGACTTAGAGATATAATACACGCAGTAACTACCATGTTTTTTTTATTATTTGATCTTGGACATTTCGACACTTTTCATGCATTTTTAACCATTTTATGCATATTTGCATGCATATTTTAAGATTTTTGTGATTCATATAATCCGGCCTCTAGTAATAAGCATTCCTGGCGTAGAGAAACAACTGAAAGATTTGAAAGGAAATAAATCACCAGATCCGGATGAAATCCCAGTTCGATTTTACAATGAGTACTCTACCGCATTCGCCCCTTACCTAGCTTGGATTTATCGTGTATCTCTCGCCCAGCACAAAGTCCCAAGAGACTGGAAAAAAGCGCAAGTGGCCCCAGTATACAACAAGGGCAAAAGAACGAATCTGCAAAATTACAGACCATTATCCCTAACGTCTGTTTGCTGCAGAATAACATATTGCCAGTTCGAATATAGTAAACCTTTTTGAGACTGAGGAGCATACGTCCACGAATCAGCACGGTTTTAGAAAGCATAGCTCGTGCGAAACTCAGCTTGCCCTACTCTCGCATGACATATGGATGAAGGGCAACTGGTAGATTCCATATTTTTAGATTTCCGGAAAGCATTTGACACGGTGTCCCATTGCAGGCTGTTAACGAAGGTACGAGCTTATGCAATTAGCTTACAGAGATGTGAGTGGCACGAATACTTCTTAAATAATAAAACCCAGTATGTTGTCCTCGACGGCGGGTGTTCATCAGAGACAATGGTATCGTCAGGAGTGATTTGGCGGACAGGGTGGGCGGCAATCTGCGATTGTTTGCTGGTGATGCCGAGGTGTACTGTAAGGTGACGAAATTGAGTGACTGTACGAAGATACAAGACGACTTAGAAAAAATTTCCTGTTCGTGTGTTGAATGGTAGCTAAGCCTAAATGTGCAAAAATGTTAATTAATGCGGAAGAGTAAGAAGATCAATTATGTAAGGTTCGGATACAGTATTATTGTTTCCAGCTTGACCCAGTTAAGTCGTTTACATATCTGGGCGTAACGTTAAAAGCGATATGAGATGGAACGACCGTGTGAGAACTGTGGCAGGATTAGGCGAATCGTCAACTTCGGTTTATTGAGAGAATTTTAGGAAAGAGTGGTTCACCTGTAAAGGAGACCGCATATAGGACGCTGGTGCAACCTGTTCTTGGGTACTGCTCGAGAGTTTGGGATCCATACCAGGTCGGACTGAACGAAGACATAGAAGCAATTCAGAGGAGGGCTGCTAGATTTGTTACCGGTAGGTTCGTACAACACGTAAGTGTTACGGAGATGCTTCGGGAACTCAAATGGGAATCCCTGGAGGGAAACCGACACTCTTTTCGAAAAACACTATTGATAACGTTTAGAGAATTTTAAATTGCTACAAAGTAGCTTAACCACTTAGCCCCATTACCATCCCACAAGAAACCATATGAGCTTCATTTGTTACTGTCAACCTATATAATTGCAATCAGTCTCCTCACTCACAAAACATTATCAGTCGGTGCCATAGTTGAACTTACTGATGTATTAACAATAAAACTTGATTACAAATAAGTCTCTTTCAAAAGTAACGTTGTTATATCGAAAGAAAAATTAGCCTTGGTTTATCCACTTACTGGCACAATTACTAATAAATTTATTAATTATCTTAAATACATATTTTTCAATAAACATCTACAAGAGGCATAGAAAATAGTTTATCATAAATGACATGCAGATTACATCATTCTGTTGTATCAGTATCTAAAAATGACATCGATCTGTTAGCTCTCAAGGTAAACGAACTTTATCCTGCAAAAGATCAACAACATTCGTCGATGATTAATTAGATTTCTCTGTTTCACTTGTCAATCAGAATCATTATTTTGGTATTTACCGAAAGAATGGTACACAGATGTCAATAATAATTAATTAATACCACCAGGATAACAGAAATGAATCTTCTTTCAGGCAGTGATGAGCAGAACTCAAATTATAGCTAAATCGTAGTGAAACCAGTTTTGAGCCATATTTAATTCAGAAATAGTTTCACTAATCCAACAGTAATTATATATATTTCTGTAGTTCTTCAGATTACAGGCAACAAATATAGTGACGATCCTGCAGAAAGAATGAAATTTATCTTGCTTCCGTATTCTGGTAATATTTCATATAATCTCGTTGCGCTGTTCTACACGTTTAATGTTAGAATTGCTTTCAAGAACACTAACACACGTAGTATTGAAAGTAAAACAACAAGTCTGCAATATCAGGTATACATAAAATCTGTTGTACTGACTGCGACGCTTTTTACATCGGGCAAACAGGCAGAAACTTCCAAATCAGATACAAGGAATATATACAAGCAGGAAGAAAAATTGCAGAAGATATATTATACTAATACTGACAACAACCTTACTACTTTACATAAAATGGAGAAGGGCATTCGAAGAGTTAGAAATTTATAAGCATGTGCACTGTAATAAGAAAAAGTTTGTGATCAAAACTTAAAAAATAAATAATAAAATAATTTTATATGGTCTTCGAAATGTGTTCGCTATGTTGGAGTGTAAATGAATGTACTGCCGTTACTTAACACTACACAGTTCCTGAGGTTTGCTTGCTTACTGTAATAGGCCACTCTATTCACCTCAGGCTTCATTTCACTTAATCATCTTGTATGCTTGCAGACATGTATTTACTGATCCCATTTGTCTGCCATCACTTCCTTTCCAACTTGGACGCCGCTTTCGACAAGATTTTCTGAGCGTCGTGCCTACTTTTTTCGTATTGGTTTTTGGGACGTTTTCTGTGTCTATGTAAATCTTTTAAACTCAGTTTTTTTCGGTATTTTGATTTGCTTTTAAACCAATGTATTATTTGCTTCGGCTCACGGCCTTTCCTGCTCCCCCCCCCTATTCAGTATCGCACACGTCACATTACAGCCTCTGTTGATCCATTGTGGACATGGGACAGCGGCTGGTCAAATATTTAACAATGAAATTCACCAAGAGCCGTGCATTTAGGATGTTATATTGCTTTATTTTAACCAACCGTTTTGGCATTCCATTATCCCATGTTTGTGGCTCTGCAAAATTAAAAGAATATACTTGAAGTGTAGTCAGTAGTAGTTGTTTCCATCATTTTAATTTTGTTGCTGATGAATTCACGAGCTTGTCGTATCACTTGGTGTGGTACATTCAGTCTCTATTGATCCATTGTGGACATAGGTCAGCGGTTGATAAAGTATTTAACAATGAAATTCACCAAGAGCCGCGCACTTGAGTTTCCCCATTCCATTACGTCATCTTCAGGCTTCTGCATAATAAAAAGAGTATACTTGTATATAGTCAATAGCAGTTGTTGTTGCCATCAATTCAGTTTTGTTGGCGATGAATTCACGGGCTCGTCTCATCACCTGGTATGGTACATTCAGTCTCTGTTGATCCATTGTGGACATGGGACAGCGGCTGGTCAAGTATTAAATTGAGGGCAACAACAACTGCTATTATCTGTACTACAAATATAGCCTTTTTATTATGCAAGGGGACGGTAGATGGCATAATGGAATGCCAAACTGGTAATTAAAAAAGAATAACATGTCAACTGCACGGCAGTTGGCCAATTTCATTATTGAAAAAAATCACATTACAGCGGATGCACAGTTCACAATAATAGTTCGAATATCCCACCTTCATTGCATTTGTGTACTCTTAGGAGAACATGTGTTGCTTAACTGAGTACCTCTCTTCCTTAATGAAGGCAGTAACGTCCGTGGTACGACCCAGCAGTTCAACTCGGGTACTCACATTTCGTTTGTACACCTCAAACTTGATACAGCTACATAAACAAAAGTGTAAAGGCATAAGGTCTAGCGATGTTGGTGGCCTGTTAATTTTACTTCCGCAACCAATCCAGGGATTAGGGTAAATTCGCTTGAGATGTTGTCTCGCAAAACAAAATCTGCACTACACGTGTACTATCTCGTAAACTATTTGGAGTAGAGCCTTTGTCCCTAAGAGGACTTTTAGTCCAATGAGCCTTCATGTTACGTCCTTGAATACTGACCTTTCTTCCTGGCGCACCCTGTGTGCTACGTTCTCACATTTTCGGCGAGTTGTTACACAACGTTGCATATTTCACTATGCAGTATTGTTTTGATGGCGTTTGTTGTTACTTTTTTGCTCATGAAACTTATTACATTTGCAGCATGCTTTTTCTTAAGAGTGTTATGTATTTAATTTAGGTAACCTATTGAAAATGGTCTTGGTGGCTGGAATAGATCGTTATGTTAGAAAATAAAATCGCAATTGGTGCTGCACCCAATTAAATTGCAAAGTGCTGAAGCGGTATTATGGTTCTTATTAAGGTAGACCATTGGTTACAATGAGCCCAATTAGTTGGGAAGTTATTAGAACAGTTTACATTTAAAATCCTTCCTCCCAAGAACCATGCACCTTGCCGTTGGTAGGGAGGCTTGCGAGCCACAGCGATACAGATGGCCGTACTGTAGGTGCAACCACAACGGAGGGGTATCTGTTGAGAGGCCAGACAAACGTGTGGCTCCTGAAGAGGGGCAGCAGCCTTTTCAGTAGTTGCAAGGGCAACAGTCTGGATGATTGACTCATCTGGCCTTGTAACAATAACCAAAACGGCCTTGCTGTGCTGGTACTGCGAACGGCTGAAAGCAAGGGGAAACTACAGCCGTAATTTTTCACGAGGGCAATCAGCTTTACTGTATGGTTAAATGATGATGGCGTCCTCTTGGGTAAAATATTCCGCAGCTAAAATAGTCCCCCATTCGGATCTGCGGGTGGGGACTACTCAAGAGGACGTCATTATCAGGAAAACAAAACTGACGTTCCACGGATCGGAGCGTGGAATGTCAGATCCCTTAAGGTAGGTTAGAAAATTTAAAAAGCGAAATGGATAGGTTAAAGTTAGATATAGTGGGAATCAGTGAAGTTCGGTGGCAGGAGGAACAAGACTTTTGGTCAGGTGAATACAGGGTTATGCAGGAGTAGGTTTAATAATGAATAAAAAATAGGAGTGCGGATAAGCTACTACAAACAGCATAGTGAACGCATTATTGTGGCCAAGATAGACACAAAGCCCACGCCTACTACAGTAGTACAAGTTTATATGCCAATTAGCTCTGCAGGTGATGAAGAAATTGATGAAATGTATGACGAGATAAAAGAAATTATTCGGGTAGTGAAGGGAGACGAAAATTTAATGGTCATGGGTGACTGGAATTCGAGAGTAGGAAAAGGGAGAAAAGGAAACATAGTAGGTGAATATGGATTGGGGCTAAGAAATGAAAGAGGAAGCCGCCTGGTAGAGTTTTGCGCAGAGCATAACTTAATCATAACTAACACTTGGTTCAAGATTCATGAATGAAGGTTGTATACATAAAGAATCCTGGAGATACTAGAAGATATCGGATAGATTATATAATGGTAAGACAGAGATTTAGGAACCAGATTTTAAATTGTAAGACATTTCGAGGGGCAGATGTGGACTCTAACGACAATCTATTGGTTATGAACTGCAGATTAAAACTGTAGAAACTGCAAAAAGGTGGGAATTTAAGGAGATGGGAACTGGGTAAACTCTCTAAACCAGAGGTTGTACAGAGTTTCACGGAGAGAATAAGGGATGGGGGAAAGAAGTACGGGAGAAGAAGAATGGGTAGCTCTGAGGAATGAAGTAGTGAAGGCAGCAGAGGATGAAGTAGGTAAAACGACGAGGGCTAGTAGAAATCCTTGGGTAACAGAAGAAATATTGAATTTAATTGATGAAAGGAGAAAATGCAGAAATGCAGTAAATAAAGCAGGCAAAAAGGAATACAAACGTCTCAAAAATGAGATCGACAGGAAGTGCAAAATGGCTAAGCAGGGATGGCTAGAGGACAGATGTAAGGATGTAGAGGCGCATATCACTAGGGGTAAGATAGATACTGCCTTCAGGAAAACTAAGGAGACCTTTGGAGAAAAGAGATTCACTTGTATGCATATCAAGAGCTCAGATGGAAACCCAGTTCTAAGCAAATATGGGAAAGCAGAAAGGTGGAAGGAGTATATAGAGGATCTATACAAGGGCGATGTACTTGAGAGCAATATTATGGAAATGGAAGATGATGTAGATGAAGATGAGATGGGAGATATGATACTGCATGAAGAGTTTGACAGAGCACTGAAAGACCTGAGTCGGAACAAGGCCCCGGGAGTAGACAACATTCCATTGGAACTACTGACAGCCTTGGGAGAGCCAGTCCTGACAAAACTCTACCATCTGGTGAGCAAGATGTATGAGACAGGCGAAATACCCTCAGACTTCAAGAAGAATATAATAATTCCAATCCCAAAGAAAGCAGGTGTTGACAGATGTGAAAATTACCGAACTATCAGTGTAGTAAGTCACAGCTGCAAAATACTAACACGATTTCTTTACAGACGAATGGAAAAAATTGGTAGAAGCCGACGTCGGAGAAGATCAGTTTGGATTCCGTAGAAATATTGGAACACGTGAGGCAATACTGACCTTACGATTTATATAAGAAGAAAGGTTAAGGAAAGGCAAACCTACGTTTCTAGCATTTGTAGACTTAGAGAAAGCTTTTGTCAATGTTGACTGGAATACGCTCAAATTCTAAAGGTGGCAGGGGTAAATACAGGGAGCGAAAGGCTATTTACAATTTGTACAGAAACCAGATGGCAGTTATAAGAGTCGAGGGGCATGAAAGGGAAGCAGTGGTTGGCAAGGGAGTGAGACAGGGTTGTAGCCTCTCCCCGATGTTATTCAATCTATATATTGAGCAAGCAGTAAAGGAAACAAAAGAAATGTTCGGAGTAGCTATTAAAATCCATGGAGAAGAAATAAAAACTTTGAGGTTCGCCGATGACATTGTAATACTACCAGAGACAGCAAAGGACTTGGAAGAGCAGTTGAACGATGAATAGTGTCTTGAAAGGAGGATATAAAATGAACATCAACAAAAGCAAAACGATGATAATGGACTTTAGTCGAATTAAGTCGGGTGATGCTGAGGGAATTAGAGTAGGAAATGAGACACTTAAAGTAGTAAAGGAGTTTTGCTATTTTGGGAGCAAAATAACTGATGATGGTCGAAGTAGAGAAGATATAAAATGTAGCCTGGCAATGGCAAGGAAAGCGTTTCTGAAGAAGAGAAATTTGTTAACATCGAGTATAGATTTAAATGTCCGGAAATCGTTTCTGAAAGTATTTGTATGGAGTGTAACCTTCTATGGAAGTGAAACATGGACGATAAATAGTTTGGACAAGAAGATAATAGAAGCTTTCGAAATGTGGTGCTACAGAAGAATGGTGAATATTAGATGGGTAGATCACATAACTAATGATGAAGTATTGAATAGAATAGGGGAGGTGTTTGTGGCACAACATGACAAAAAGAAGGGACCGGTTAGTAGGACATGTTCTGAGGCATCAAGGGATCACAAATTTAGCATTGGGGGGCAGCGTGGAGGGTAAAAATCGTAGAGGGAGACCAAGAGAAGAATACACTAAGCAGATTCAGAAGGATGTAGGTTGCAGTAAGTACTGGGAGATGAAAAAGCTTGCACAGGATAGGGTAGCATGGAGAGCTGCATCAAACCACTCTCAGGACTGAAGATCACAACAACAACATCAACAACAACAACAACGACATTTAAAATACATTTTAGTCACTGTGGCACTATTTCATACTCAATTTAGTGGCTGATCACTGTTTACTGAAACGTTTTTGCTCGTATTGCCGTGTATTTTCAGCCGTGTCATTTTTTGGTATTATTTATGGCCAACTATGCACAGTTCGTGTTCTGCCTCTCGGCCTGAGGACCGGGAGACTTTCGCCCAACGGGCTGATATAAGCATCACATGGCCCCACTCTGTGACACAGTGAGTAGAAGTGTGCAACTTAACCCAGCACACTGGGGGAGCAGTCTGGCGATCAACAGAGTACCGGCCAGCATTTTTCTTCCCTTGTCTGAAGACAGTTTTCTCTACAACCAGGAACCGAAAGGGGCACCGTCGAGTAGAATGCCGTAGCGTTTCAAATACCTCAGATAGCGAGGCAGCTCATCAGACATTTCACTGACCAGCCGCTGTGGCCGATCGGTTCTAGGCGCTTCAGTCTTGAGCCGCGCTGCTGCCACGGTCGCAGGTTCGAATCCTGACTCGGTCATGGATGTGTGTGATGTCCTTAGGTTAGGTAGGTTTAAGTAGTTCTAAGTTCTAGGGGACTGATGACCTCAGATGTTAAGCCCCATAGTGCTCAGAGCCATTTGAACCATTTGAACATTTTACTGGCTAAGTCACGCGCCAGCACTCGGTCCAGAGAAGTCTGTTTCGCGCTGGCAGCCTGGCCAGTACCCAGTCGAACCGCTGGCGCCAATGATGTTGCCCTGGCGCCAGTGGGATTCCAATTTCGCTGCGAGCCCGGGGAGCCGCGCTCAAGGCCCTTGAGCACGTCTGCCGGGCCTCTCGAAAACTTTCCGCTCCTATAGGGATTGGCTCTCCGGACCGCGCCGAGAGATCACAACTAGGCCCGCAACGGTAACGGCCCGGACTCATTCCGACACACGGCGGCGTAAGCAAGCAGCGTCCCTGAGAGACAACGGCCGTGTTGGAAGTAGGGTAAAAACTCTGAAATTTAACAGCTTTGATTTACGGTTATCTTTGGTATCGTCTCGTTGTCCACTGAAATACCAATGTTGGCTCTTTATTACCGATAAGCATCAGCTTTGTGGAAAACATAGCAGCATTATACCAGCATGCGATGATCTCCACTTAATAAGATTTCTAAGAGGGTCATCCAATAATTATAGAGACAAATTGGTCCGGGGAAAAAACTGTTAGTAGGACAAGTCTGTTACTTTTATAGCATTAAGATGGCATCACTGGAATGAGCCCTGATCAGCTAATGTATCAACATTGTTTTGTTTATAACCTCAAAAATACATTTCAAGATGGCGAGTCCACTTGAAACGTCCCGATTAGTTGAACAACGTTCTGTTATTAGTTTTTTACTTGCTGAAGGCGAGAAACCAGTGAATATATACTGCAGAATGTCTAAATTATATGGTGTAGGTTGTATGAATCGTGCAATTTTTTTACAAGTGGGTAGAGCAGTTCTAAAATGGCCGCGACTCAGTGACTGACGAACACCGTTCTGGCCAGTTGCAGTTTCAATTCATTTACTTGAAAGTCGAATTGATGACATTATCCGTGTCGACCGCTGTGTGACTGTGGAAATGATAGTTGGTCAGATTCAAGTTAGTACTGATACAGTTCATAACATTCTGTAACAAGCTGAAGTACCGCAAAACATGTGCATGATTGGTCCCAAAGGAGTTGACGCGGCTACACAAGGAAACAAGGTTGAGAGTGTGCACAGAGCTAAAGGAACTTTATGAAAGAGAAGGTGAGCACTTCCTCAACAAAATTTTAACTCTTCGTACATCCATATTTAAATTGGATGAAGGTGGGACACAGCTGGTATAAATTTTTGTTCAAAATGAAACACCTCCAGCTGTACTTGATACTATATTTATTTGGCTACTAGTTTCGACTCACCGAGGACTTCTAGTACTGAGCCACACAAAATTGATTACATCAAAGTGCACGGGCCTCAAGATGGCGTTGATGCAACGTCGAAACTAGTAAAATCTTAAGTAGAGCTGGAAGAGTTTCATTTTGAACATAAAAAATTTAACTTGTGATTAAATTTGGGTTCACTAATATGAGCTAGAATCAAAAAGACAAAGTAGGGAGTGAAAGCACACCAACTTACTTGTCAAGAGAAAATTCAAAACCCAAGCATCAACGGGAAAAGTCATGTTGTCGGTATTTTGAAGGTCCAGTTTTTTGTGATAATCTCGAAGAGCAGCGTACAATGAACAGCCAATACCGCTTGGATTTACTTTTAAAGAAGGTGAAATGAGCCATGATTAGAGAGACGTCGTGGATCTCAGTGGAGAGTTGTGATTCTCCAGCACGCCCTCATATTGCTCAACTAACACGTGAAACCGTCGACAAAATGGGCTGGGAAGTACTGCCTGATCCCCCTTACAGTCCTGACTTAGCGCCTACTGATTTCTATTTGTTTGGTGCACTGAAGGAGGCATTACGTAGGAAGATGTTCCAGGACAACGAGGACGTGAAAAAGTTTGTGCGAAATTGGTTCAAACATCACGATAAAGAGTTCTTTGCAGCCCGAATAAAAAAGCTTGTAGCCCCTTGGGACAAGTGCATAAAAGTTCAAGGGGATTATGTTGAAAAGTAGAAAAAGTATTGTTTTTCTTTTCTCGACACCAATTTGTCTCTTTAATTACTGAATGACCCTCAGGATTGGCATCACGTTGTCTTCACCGATGAGTGTCACTTACGCCGTCAATCAGAGAATCGTCGAAGACATGTTTGGAGGCAACCGCATCAGACTGAACGCCTTAGACACACTGTCCAGCGAGTGCAGCAAGGTGGAGGTTCCCTGCTGTTTTGAGGTGGTATTATGTGTGGCCGACGTACGCCGTCGGTGGTCATGGAAGGCGCCGTAACGGCTGTACGATACGTGAATGGCATCCTGTGACAGATAGTGCAACCATATCGGCAGCATATTGGAGAAACACCCGTCTTCATGGACGACGATTCGCTCCCCCATCGTGCTCAACTTGTGAATGACTTCCTTCAGGATAACGACATCGTTCGACTAGAGTGGCCAGCGTATTCTCCAGACATGAACCCTATCGAACATGCCTGGAATTGATTGAAAAGGGCTTTTTATGGACGACGTGGCCCACCAACCACTCTGAGGGAACTACGCCGTATCGCCGTTGAGGAATCTGACAATCAGGACCAACAGTGCCACAACGAATACAGGCATGCATCAGTGCAAGAGGACGTGCTACTGTGTACAGCAATCTGGACTATGATGTTTGAAGGTCTCACTGTATGGTGGTACAACATGCAGTGTGTGATTTTCATAAGCAATAAAAAGGTCGGAAATGATGTCTATCAAAATGAGATTTTCATCCCGCAGCGGAGTGTGCGCTGATATGAAACTTCCGGGCAGATTAAAACTATGTGACGGACCGAGACTCGAACTCGGGGCCTTTGCCTTTCGCAGGCAAGTGTTCTACCAACTGAGCTACCCAAGCACGACTCACGACCCTCTCTCATAGCTTCAGTTCTTCCGGTACCTCGTCTCCTACCTTCCAAACTTCACAGAAGTCCTTCTGCGAACCTTGCAGAACTAGCATTCCTGGAAGAAAGGACATTACGGAGACATGGCTTAACCACAGCCTGGGTGATGTTTCCAGAATGAGATTTTCACTGCAGCGGAGGCAAAGGACCCAATTTAGAGTCACGGTCTGTTTTTTAATCTGCCAGGATTTTTCAATGATGTTTATGTTGATCTCTATTCCAATTTTCTATACAGGTTCCGGAACCCTCAGAACCGAGATGGTGCAAAAGTTTGTTTGATGTATGTATATGGAGTCATACAGGTATCCTTTGCTTTTTTCTCTAGTACGAGAGTAGGCGGTTTTCTAGAAAAATTCGACGACAGATCTAGATTTCTGCGGTAGGCGCACATAGCATGGTTGTCATCGGAGCACAGATTTACCCCATAAGAAGGTACATGGCACCAGCTTTATCAGTATCCAATTAGCGTATTGAGCGAGGGAAAGATGTATGCCTCAGTAGGCGCCCTGATCTTTCTCGTCTTTTCCTATGCGAGATATACCTTGGTAGTAGCGTAATAGTCCCGCAGTCTTCTTCGACTAAAGGTTTCCTAAATCTACCCTACAGAGCTTCACGAGAACTTCATCTGCCTTCCAAGGCCTCCGATGTAAGTTATTCTAGCATTTGACCTACTACGATCCTGAACTCGTTCCATGTGCCCTGTCACGCCTACTTGCTTTTTTTTTTTTTTTTTTTCATCAGTCTACTGACTGGTTTGATGCGGCCCGCCACGAATTCCTTTTCTGTGCTAACCTCTTCATCTCAGAGTAGCACTTGCAACCTACGTCCTCAATTATTTGCTTGGCGTATTCCAATCTCTGTCTTCCTCTACAGTTTTTGCCCTCTACAGCTCTCTCTAGTACCATGGAAGTCATTCCCTCATGTCTTAGCAGATGTCCTATCATCCTGTCCCTTCTCCTTATCAGTGTTTTCCACATATTTCTTTCCTCTCCGATTCTGCGTAGAACCTCCTCATTCCTTACCTTATCAGTCCACCTAATTTTCAACATTCCTCTATAGCAGCACATCTCAAATGCTTCGATTCTCTTCTGTTCCGGTTTTCCCACAGTCCATGTTTCACTACCATACAATGCTGTACTCCAGACGAACATCCTCAGAAATTTCTTCCTCAAATTAAGGCCGGTATTTCATATTAGTAGACTTCTCTTGGCCAGAAATGCCTTTTTTGCCATAGCGAGTCTGCTTTTCATGTCCTCCTTGCTCCGTCCGTCATTGGTTATTTTACTGCCTAGGTAGCAGAATTCCTTAACTTCATTGACTTCGTGACCATCAATCCTGATGTTAAGTTTCTCGCTGTGCTCATTTCTACTACTTATTACCTTCGTCTTTCTCCGATT
Source organism: Schistocerca serialis cubense (assembly GCF_023864345.2). Lineage (NCBI taxonomy): Eukaryota > Metazoa > Arthropoda > Insecta > Orthoptera > Acrididae > Schistocerca > Schistocerca serialis. Next base: position 44,946,540 of record NC_064649.1, on the reverse strand, counting down.
TACTCTCAAACCGTACTGTGTGCTCATTAGACTGTTCATTCCGTTCAGCAGATCATTTAATTCTTCTTCACTTTCACTCAGGATAGCAATGTCATCAGCGAATCGTATCATTGATATCCTTTCACCTTGTATTTTAATTCCACTCCTGAACCTTTTGTTTATTTCCATCATTGCTTCCTCGATGTACAGATTGAAGAGTAGGGGCGAAAGGCTACAGCCCTGTCTTACACCCTTCGTTCTTGATCGTCCCTCTTGGTTGTTGTACATATTGTATACGACCCGTCTCTCCCTATAGCTTATCCCTACTTTTTTCAGAATCTCGAACAGCTTGCACCATTTTATATTGTCGAACGCTTTTTCTAGGTCCACAAATCCTATGAAAGTGTCTTGATTTTTCTTTAGCCTTGCTTCCATTATTAGCCGTAACGTCAGAATTGCCTCTCGTCCCCTTACTTTTCCTAAAGCCAAACTAATCGTCACCTAGCGCATTCTCAATTTTCTTTTCCATTCTTCTGTATATTATTCTTGTAAGCAGCTTCGATGCATGAGCTGTTAAGCTGATTGTGCGATAATTCTCGCACTTGTCAGCTCTTGCTGTCTTCGGAATTGTGTGGATGATGCTTTTACGAAAGTCAGATGGTATGTCGCCAGACTCATATATTCTACACACCTACTTGTTACAGACTCCAAACACTGGAACGGTCCTGCACTGCATCTTTGTATGGGATTCGCTTTACAGATGCACTGCACTTTCCTAGATACCAACAACAAAAACCTGAGTCTTCCATTCGCCTGCGATACGACTGAATTTATGGGTCTCATATCGTACTACCACTAAATTCATACTCGATGTGATATACAAAAGACGTTCACCACTAACCTTTAATCAGATTAATAGGATTTTTTCTCATAGTTGTAGGATTTACCTTGCATTTATCGACATGTAAAGGGAACTGCCATTCATAACATCAAGTGGAAAGTTTGTCCAATTCTTTCTGCATTTCATTACGATCGTACCACGACCCATTCCTCATGACAACAGCATCTTCTGCGAGCAGTCTTACAGTGCTGCTGATTCTGACACTACGGTCGCAGGTTCGAATCCTGCCTCGGGCATGGATGTGTGTTATGTCCTTAGGTTAGTTAGGTTTAAGTAGTTCTAAGTTGTAGGGGACTGATGACCTTAGAAGTTAAGTCCCATTGTGCTCAGAGCCATTTGATTCTGACAATTCTAAAACATGAGAGATCCTGTTATGTTTCCTTCGGGTGCACTTAATATTACTTTAGTTTCTGGAAAACATTCGCCGTCGAGTATAATGTACTGGCTTTTCTTGTCCTTTGGATTCATTAGTCTTATGACTGGTTTTGTGCGGCCGGCCACGAATTTCTCAGCTGTGCCAACCTCTTCTCCTCAGAGTAGCACATCGACGCTCTCAATTATTTCCTGGATGTATTCCTGTCTCTGTCTTCCTCTACAGTGTTTACCCTGTTCGGCATCCTCTAGTTATTCCCTGATCTCTTAACAAATGTCCTACTATCCTGTCCCTTGTTTCTGTCAGTGTTTTTCCATATATTCTTTTCCTCGACATTTCTCCGGAGCCCATCCTCATTCCTTGCCTTATCTCTCCACCTAATTTACGCCATTCTTCTGCAACACCACACCTCAAATGCGTCGATTCCCGTTCGTGCAGGTTTCCTACAGTGCATGTTTCACTACCATACAATAGTGTGCTCCAAACGTACTTTCTCAGAAATTTCTTCCTCAAATGTGTGTCTATGTTTGATATTAGTAGACTTTTCTTGGCCAGGAATGCTTTTTCTGCCAGTGATAGTCTGCTTTTGATGTCTTCTTTGCTCCGTCCATCACAGGTCATTTGCTCTAGGTGGCAGAACACCGTAACTTCGTCTACTTCGTGATACCCAATTCTGATGTTAAGTCTCCCACTGTACTTGTTTCAGCTACTTTCATCATTCTTCGATTTACTCTACAACCATTTTCTGTACTAACCAGAGCATTACAATCTCCAAAATGGCTCTGAGCACCATGGGACTTAACTTCTGAGGTCATCAGTCCCATAGAACTCAGAACTACTTAAACCTAACTAACCTAAGGACATCACACACATCCATGCCCGAGGCAGGATTCGAACCTGCGACCGTAGCGGTCGCGCGTTTCCAGACTGTAACGCCTAGAATCGCTCAGCCATCCAGGACGGCTTCAATCTCCAGATCATGTAAATCTTCTTCACTTTCATTGAGGTTGGCAATCTCAACAGCGAATCTTATCATTGATATCCTTTCACCTTGAATTTTGATCGCAGTCTTGAAATATTGGTTCTGCAGTGTATGGACTGAACACCAGGTGGGCGAAAGTCTGCATCCCTATCATACACCACTTTTAATCGGAGCATTTGGTTCAAAAATATTCAAATGTGTGTGAATTCCTAAGGGACCAAACCGCTTAGGTCATCGGTCCCTAGACTTACACACTACTTAAAGTAACTTACGCTATGAACAACACATACACACCCATGCCTGAGAGAGGACTCGAACCTCCGGCGGGAGGGGCCGCTCTGTCCTTGACATGGACGCCTCAAACCGCGCGACCACACCGCGCGGCTCTTCGTTCTTTTTCTTTCAGTTTTAAAAGTAATAAAATGTGTGTGAAATCTTGTGGGACTTAACTGCTAGGGTCACCAGTCCCTAAGCTTACACACTACTTAACCTAAACTATCCTAAGGACAAACACACACACCCATGCGCGAGGGAGGACTCGAACCTCCACCGGGACCAGCCGCACAGCCCATAACTACAGCGCCCTAGACCGCTCGGCCAATCCCGGTTCTTCCAGTTTTATCGCTCCGTCTTGGTTCTTGTACGTAGTGTATATTACCTTTCTTTCACTACAGCTTACTCCAATTTTTCTCAGAATTTCGCATATGATGCACTATTTTACCTTAACGCACGCTTTTTCGAAATCGACACATCCTACGAACGTGTCTTGATTTTTCTTCATCATTGCTACTATTATCAACCCTAAAGTCAGAACTGCTTCTTTGGTGCCCTTACCTTTCTTACGCCAGTCTGATCATCGATCTAACACATACTTAACTCTTCGCCATTCTTCTGTATGTTACCCTTACCAGCAACTTGGAAGATGAGTTAAGTTGATTGCGCAATAATTCTCGCGCTTGTAATCTTTCGGATCATGTGAGTGATGTTTTCCGAAAGTGTGATTGTGTATTTCCATTCTCACACATTCTACATACCAACGCGAAAAGTCATTTTTTGCTACTTCTCCCAATGATTTTAGAAATTCGGACGGAATGTTATCTATCATGATTCTCTTATTGGATCTCAAGTCTTCTAAATCTCTTTTAAATTATAATCTTGCAACCCTTATTTATTCTCTGTTGACTCCTGTTTCTTCGTCTTGTATAACGTCTTCCTCCACCTCATAGAGGGCTTCAGTGTACTTTTTCTATCTGTCCACTCTCTCCTCTGCATTTAACAGTGGAATTCCCATTACTCTCCTAATTTTACTGCCTTTTCTTTTAATTTCACCGAATTCGACTTTACCCTCTCGTCAAACATTTCTTTTTCGATTACTTCACATTTTTCATGAGTCCGCTTCTCCTTACCGTCTCTGCACTTCCTGTTTAGCTCGTTATTAAGTTACTTGTATTTCTGTACCCCTATATTTCCCTGAACATTTTTGAACTTCCTTCTTTCGTCGATCAACTGAAGAATTTCCACCGTCATCCATGGCTTCTTTCAGTTACTTTTCTTGTATCTACGTTTTTCTTTCCAAATTCTGTTATGACCCTTTTCAGAGATTTCCATTTCTCTTCAGCTGAACTGTCCACTGAGATTTTCATTATCGCAGTGTCTATAGGCTCAGAGAACTTAAAGAGTATCTCCCCATTCCTTACTATTTCCGTATCCCGCTTCTTTGCACATTGTTTCTTCCTTGACAGGTCTCTTAAATTTCAACCATCTCCTCATCATCTGGATTGTATTCGACTAATATTACTCCAGTCTACCACATATTTGGGAACATAAAATAGATGCTTTTTGTAATATAAAAATGACAAAAACAATCAATAAACGTTACATAATAATGCTAGGTTAGGAAAAAGAAAATAAGTATTACAGCCAATGCAGGCTACATCGTTACACATCGATTTGTGGGGTTTCCGATTTTGCTACATGAAGTACACCTTTACTATTCACAGACGTCTGAAGCCACTGTCTTTTCCGTGTGCTCGCATCGTCTTCGGCAGCAAAATACAGTGAGTCCAAAAAGTATTCGCCTAGATGTATTTTTTTTAAAAAAAGGGGGGGGCGAACGTAGTCTGTGGCACGTGAAAATAATACAGAATTAGAACAAATCCTGTGGAAAGCACATCAGTAAAACATTTTTATTGAAAGATAAAGAAACAAAATACATTCATATCGATAACAAAGGTAGCAAAATAGAAAATTTCACGCGAAAGCTACTTCATATAGTACTCGTCCATTCATGTTTTTGGTACAGAGCCCGAAAAAGTGGTTTAGATTACAGAAATCAACATTTAATGAGTTCGCCTTTGCGGTTATTACTGTTTTGAATCGTCTTGGGATATCATTTTGGCGTATTTCCAACTGCATGCTTCATGTCGTTGTCTTGTTGAAAGATATACTTTCCTTAGAGACCTAATTTTTCGGCACTACCAGATTTTCCTTTAAGATATTCATAAATATTTTTTGATCCATCACACTCTCTATAAAATGTAGTTTTTGAACTCCTGCAGTAATCGTTCACACACACATGATCATTGAACTGACATAGTGTTTCACCGCTGTCACAATTTTCTGCGGCACCATCTCCGCGTTTTTCATACGCCACACCATTCACCTGCCATCCGACCCGAATATATTTACTTTTATAAGAAAAAAATGACTTCATTCCAGAAGTCTTCGTTCTTCGCTCGGTGGTGGTGGTAAGTTGCTGTGGGAGCAAACTGCTGAGATCATCGGTCCCTAGACTTACACACTACTTAATCTAACTTAAACTAACTTATGTGGAGGACAACAGACACACACAGGCCGGAGGGAGGACTCGAACCTCCGAGGGGGGGAGCCGCGCGAATCGTGGCAAGGCGCCTAAGACCGCGCGGCTACCCCGGGTGGCGCTCCGTCTCTAATGACCTCGTTGTCGACGGGACTTTAAACACTAATCTTCGCCTCCTCCTCCTCCTTCTCCGCTTTGCAATCAAAATGATTTCCACAGGATTGTCTCTTTAGATTTTGTATTCATTTCGTTTCACGTGTCACAGTCTTACTTCTTTAATACGTAGGTTGGAACTTAAATAGTGGCAACACTGCTGTGGAGACACTATGCAATGGAATCTACTGTTGTCGCCGACAGCACACGTTGCTGACATACCTACCTTGCCTCCGAGCAAATGGACTCGCCCGTCCCACGTCGCCGGCGTGCGCACAGTCAGGGGAAACACAGTCACTTGTGAGCGAGCGGTCTAACGTAACCGTGTCACTATGTTTTCGAAACGGGAACAGCGGAGTTGGATCAAGATTGTATGTGGCCAAGGTCGTGCAGCACGACAGTGTCATCAAGGTCTTCAAGAGGCGTGCGGGGAATCGGCATTGCCGTACAGAATGTAAGTAGGCTGTTTAGGTTTTTATGTCGGTAACGTCACCTAGCGCTCTGTATGAAAATCACAGACTGTGCTGTGTGAAGTCTGTCGCTGGTTTGCATTGTTGGAATTTGCTATTGTAGTGTTGGGCAGTTGGCTGTTAACAGCACGTAGCGTTGCGCAGTTGGAGGTGAGCCGCCAGCTATGGTGGATGTGGGGGGAGAGATGGCAGAATTCTGAGTGCGGACGATCTGGACGTGTGTCCATCAGAAAGAGTAAATTTGTAATTTATCATGAACTGATATATATATATTATGACTATGGAACACTATTAAGGTAAATACATTGTTTGTTCTCGATCAAAATCTTTCATTTGCTAACTATGCCTATCAGTAGTAAGTGCCTTCAGTAGTTAGAATCTTTTATTTAGCTGGCATTAGTGGCGCTCTCTGTATTGCAGTAGTTCGAGTAACGAACATTTTTGTGAGGTAAGTGATTCATGAAAGGTATAGGTTATTGTTAGTCAGAGCCATTCTTTTGTAGAAATTTTTGAAAGTCAGATTGCGTTGCGCTAAAAATATTGTGTGTCAGTTTAGTGATGATCTGAATACGTAAAGAGAGAAATGTCTGTGCACGTTCAGTTTTGCTCAGCTGTTTGAAAATCAGATAACGTAAGGGGTTTATCAGCACAAACATTCATAAACATTTCTAAGGGGAGGTTGAAAGAACAGTGGCACGTTGGGTAAGAGTCTTCAATGAAGGTCGGCAAACTTGGCAGACATGCATCGGGCAGGTCGTCCTAGCGTCTCTGAAGATGGAGTGCATGCTGTTGCCGCGTTAGTGAACAGTGATCGACGTCATACGATTCGTGAGCTCGCCCACGAATCCGGATTAGCGCATCGACTGTGCTTCGCATCCTGAAGGAACGCCTGAGCATGCGAACAATTGCACTATGATGGGTCCCGCACGACTTTACGGAAATGCAGAAATGGATGCGTTACGACGCTGCTCAGACGCATTTGGAGTGTGTGGTGTCACCGCCAGACACCACACTTGCTGGGTGGTAGCCTTTAAATCGGCCGCGGTCCGTTAGTATAAGTCGGACCCGCGTGTCGCCACTGTCAGTGATAGCAGACCGAGCGCCACCACACGGCAGGTCTAGAGAGACGTACTGGCACTCGCCCCAGTTGTACAGCCGACTTTGCCAGAAGGGGATCACTGACAAATACGCTCTCATTTGCCGAGACGATAGTTAGCATAGCCTTCAGCTACGTCATTTGCTACGACCTAGCAAGGCGCCGTTACCAGTTATTATTGCTATTATACTTCTGTATCAACAAGAGCGATGTTCTACAATTATGGATTAAAGTTAAGTATTCCAGAAACTACGTACTTATTTTAAAGTCTCATCTCCTTTAACTGTTCCAGACCTCACGCTATCCTGCGTGAGCTTATAGCGTGCATTTCGGCCTCCTCTAGCAACACTACAGAGTGGCTTTGTTACGCCGTATCGTAACACTGGATAAGGCCTGGGCCACATCGTACGAGTCACAACTGAACCGCAGTCCAACGAATGGCGTCGTTATGGGCGCCACGAAAGTCGAAAGTGCGTCAGAGCCCCAGTATGGTGGAAGTTACGGTGATTCTCGTATACGAATGTGATGGTGTTACCGTAACGCATTACGTTCGACCACGGCAGACCGTCAATGCACAGTATTACTATTCGTTTTTGGAGCATCACCTGCGACCAGCTTTGCGAAAGAAGCGGCGACACTTTCTGCGCAACCCACCCAACATTTTGCACGACAATGCGCGGGCGCTTACACAGCAAGCTGTGGCTGCTCTGTTCGGTCGATGGGGCTGCGACTTACTGTACCATCCACCATGCTCCCCGGACTTGTGACTTTGATTTGATTCCGAAGATGAAGGAACCACTTCGTGGCATTCGCTTCAGAACTGTTCCAGAGATGCGACAGGCAGTAGACCGCTCCATTCGCACCATCAACAGAACAGGCTCTGCTAACGGTATACTACGCCTTCCACATCGCTGGCAACGGGCTCTACACAAAGCTGGTGGCTACTTTGAAGGACGGTAACAGATGCAAACATGTAACTCTTTTGTATTTGTTGTGATTAAATAGTTGCGACTATTTAAGTTCCAACCCTCGTACATACACTTAGACGAATAATTTTTGGAGTCACATTATATCCACATTCCCTGTTTTCAGTTCACGACGGAAATAATCAAGTGGAGATAAATCTACAGATGTGGCACAAATTCGTGGAACGTCCCATCCGTCAGCGGTTCTAAAATGCGCTATCGGACGCAAATGTTGGCAAATACTGCGTGGCTGGGCAGCGTTCCCGGCGGTTTGCACGTCAACAGACTCCGACGTTTCGTCACGACGCGTTTGTGCCGACCTCAGGAGAGATTTATGGAAACTGCTCTGCGACGGAAGAGGTTGCTGGCATCTGAATGCGGCTGAGCTTGTGTCAGCTGTCTACGAGACTCTGAAAAAGAAAAGAGAAAACCATTTTAGCTTCCGCGGTATTAACGCCATCGTATGGTTCTTGATATTATTTTTCTGATGACAGATCTTCTTAATATTTACCGAACACCGAGCTGTCTGTATTTTCCGCCTCATGTTTCATCTCTATCCAATACGAGGTCATTTTATAACGACATTACTCATAAATCTCTCTCAGTGTGTTACTCTCCAGACAGAATTGGTAGCATACTTTGCATACTTCCACGCAGTAATGTGATATGGTATAATCTTCATGCCACTAAGAGGAGAAAGTAGTTATTCTACAGAAACGTGCCGTCACAGCAAAGCTGATAACTGAACGTCTCGCGGAAGAAACTTCAGGGATATACGGATTCCTTCAGTGACATGCCAATATCGGGTGGTTGTAATTAAAGAGCAACTACTGACAGAGGTCCAGTGTGGGCTGTAATTATCGAATGGAAGCGAAACTTGGTAGATATATGTGGAAGCGATTTATGCTGCAAAGAATTATTTCTAACGTGGCCACCAGGTGACAGGGTGAAAATCTGTAAATCTGGCGCTGTGAATGCAAGAAAGACGTTTAGAAATGATTCCGTATGTAATGGATTAGGGACAGGACGTAGGTAGGAAATGTCGAGAAGGGCATAACGTTGATTTTGTTACTAGCCGCTCCTTACACAGTTTGTTCAAATTAAGTACTGGAGACGCCAACGAGACACTGTACAGCGCCACATTTTCACCTGGTGGACAAAATTGGAACTAATTTTTCCAGCCTAAATTGGTTCCGCGTGAATGCATTTGAATATCTGCAAAGTTTGTATGCCATTTAATAGTTACAGCCCACACTGAACATCCGTCATCAGCTGCGCTTTAATTATAACCACACAGTACACATATTCCATAATGGTATTTGTGGTTAATGACATGAGACAATTTACGATGAAGTCTCCAACTGACAGCCACAATACTAAAAGCTTCCTGGCAGATTAAAGTCAGACGAAAAGTCTGACGGAAGTGGGACCTTTCGTATTCGCGAGCACCGATTGATCTGTCCAAGAACGACTCAGTATCTGCAACTTTATTTCCGAATATTCTTCCTTGTAGGATTTCTAGTGAAGTAGACACGCGAAGGTGCGTCGTGCGCTGTGTTTGGACTGCTCAGTCGCTAGAGCACTTGCTCTCAAAAGGCAAAGATCCCAGGATCTAATCCCGATCCGGGACAATTCCAGTCATACGGAAGTTTAAGCTCAGATGGCAGTCATAAGAGTCAAGGGGCATGAAAGGGAAGCAGTGGTTAGGAAGGGAGTGAAACAGGGTTGTAGCCTATCCCTGATATTATTTAATCTGTATACTAGGCAAGCAGTAAAGGAAACAAAAGAAAAATTCGGAGTAGGAATTAAAATCCATGGTGAAGGAACCAAACCTTTGAGGTTCGCCGACGACATTGTAATTCTGTCAGAGACAGCAAAGGACCTGGAAGAGCAGTTGAACAGAATGGATAGTGTCTTGAAAGGAGGATATAATTTGAACATCAACAAAAGCAAAACGAGGATAATGGAATGTAGTCGAATTAAATCGGGTGATGCTGCGGGAATTAGATTAGTAAATGAGAGGCTTAAAGTAGTAAAGGAGCTTTGCTACTTGGGGAGCAAAATAACTGATGATGATCAAAGTAGAGAGGATATAAAATGTAGACTGGCAATGGCAAGAAAAGCGTTTCTGAAGAAGAGAAATTTGTAAACATCGAGTATTGATTTAAGTGTCAGGAAGTCGTTTCTGAAAGTATTTGTATGGAGTGTAGCCACGTATGGAAGTGAAACATGGACGATAAATAGTTTGGGCAAGAAGAGAATAGAAGCTTTCGAAATGTGGTGCTACAGAAGAATGCTGAAGATTAGATGGGTAGATCACATAACTAATGAGGAGGTATTGAATAGCATTGGGGAGATGAGGAATTTGTGGCACACCTTGACTAGAAGAAGGGATCAGTTGGTAAGACATGTTTTGAGGCATCAGTCGATCACAAATTTAGTACAGAAGGGAAGCGTGGATGGTAAAAATCGTAGAGGGAGACCAAGAGATGAATAAAATAAGTAGATTCAAAGGATGTAGGTTGCAGTAGTTACTCGGAGATGGAGAGGCTCGCACAGGATAGAGCAGCATGGAGAGCTGCATCAAACCAGTCTCTGGACAGAAGACCACAACAACAACAGTAAAGGCTACGGAAGCAAATCACCTTGTGTGAATAATTAATGACGACAGGAATGGTTCTAGCTGGACATAAAGGCATTCGTATAAAAAGAATTATACTTGAAACACATTAATTATGAAGCCACAGGTACCATCAGGAATGGCAAATACAATTTTACAATCACCTATATAAAGAGGATAACAACATGCTACGAAATAAAGTTTCATACTTAGCGTTATCGATTGAAAAACCACAAGTGGTCAATGGAAATTCTCAAATACCTCATATACAGTCACTTCAACGCCATCACCTGTAAGAAATAAAACACATAATTTTAAACATATGTTTACATGAAAATCTTATTACTAATTGCACGGTTACCTAATAGTTAATCCAATCACCACCATCCTTTTCACAAGATTTTCTGCATGCTCTGTCGGTAACGATCTCCATATCGTCCTCATTTTATATGACAACTGCTTCAAAGTACACACTGGCTCTCCTTGAAGTTTCATCGTAACATACCACCAAACATTTGCGACTGGATTTGCACCCGGAGACATTGCAGGTCAATCCATCGTGAACAGCCAATTGTCTTTGTTGTGGACTGGCAAGACAGCCAATCCACAATGACGGGTAGCCGAAAGGCACGCGTTTAAGCTCACGCAGGCTGGCGTGAGGTCTGGAACAGGACACGGAAATGAACTAGCAAAAGCAGGACGTAGCTGTGGAATACTTAACTTTAATCCATAATTGGTGAACATCGGTCTGACGGTACATGCATCACAAGATAAACAGCAAATGATAATGGCGCCTTGCTAGGTCGTAGCAAATGACGTAGCTGAAGGCTATGCTAACTATCGTCTCGGCAATTGAGAGCGTAATTTGTCAGTGAACCATCGCTAGTCGGCTATACAACTGGGGCGAGTGCTAGGAAGTCTCTCTAGAGCGACGTATACTAACGGACCGCGGCCGATTTAAAGGCTACCACCTAGCAAGTGTGGTGTCTGGCGGTGACACCACAGTCTTGTTTCCATGCTGTACAGAAACGGCTGCGATGTTTCGGATCATTATCCTCTTGTAGGACCCCGTTTACCTCGTTCGAACCAGGACCTCAAAAGGCATTTTTGATAAATATTGGACATTTTTCAGCGTTTAAATTTGCTGTAAATACGTGCAAATAACCAAAACTACAACCGAAAAAACAAAACATTTAAGTCTCACACTGTTTATCGATTCTGCAAAAGCACATTGAGTACAGCTTCGAGACCACTACCAGAGATGTTGCTGCGGGTGTCACACTTAACATTACGGCGTACACCATCTTGCGGAACTGACTGTAAACTGGCTATCATAATTAAATTATTGTAGATAGAGCGAAATTCAGGAACATAATTTATAATATTGAAGATTTACTTCACGACATACAAGATGAACAGGAGAATATGAAAAGAAACGCAGTTAACGAAAGAACAGATACAGGGAGGAAAAGCATGAAAAAAGTGTTAAATAAGTCCAAACGCTCGCGTCGGTGGGGCTAACCGATTTCTTAAATAGGGGTACAATAATTCAAGCAGGACTTTGGGAAAACAGGAGAGAGAGAATTATAAAGTCACAATGGTGCATTTGTGGAAACGTCATGGATGGAGGTAAACAGCCAGATAGCGTCAATTACAGCAAATTAAACGAACAAGCCACTACAGAAAAGAAGAAACGTAAGTACATAAATAAGTATTAACTCGGCATAACATCTTCCTGAGATGCAGACTGTAGTAAACTAACAAAACTAAACTTTTATAAAGCTTCCGCCAATTTACCATGAAGCAAAACACAGGATAAGTTGGCTAAATCAGCAACGTACAGCTTGGAGGATATTGTGATGGCTCATCGACTGTCAAGCTTTCGCTGCCGAGATCACACGGAAATGCAGAGAGAATTTGTTTCCTATTCCAAGCGACAAATAATGAAATATATTATAAATGACAAGGACAAAGTTGTGGGTATTTTACAGTATTAACTGACGTACATAGCCGAGTATGGCTTACAAGGCCACGCTTAAACTATCGTCGTTAAGGAGGATACATACAATACTGAAACATGTTACACGTAGGAACAGTGTAACCGTCCCGTGAGTGAAAAGGTAAAGGTAACAAAACAGAAGGCAAGACTTAAACTGTGTGTGTGCGTGTTTGTTTGTTTGTGTGCGTACATGCATGTGTGTAGGCGCGATGACAAGGCGAAAGAGAGGCAGCGGGCAGCATTAGGAAAGAATTACTCTCGACTGATGAGAAGATGTACATGTAGTAAAACCATATAATAGCATGTATAACAGTTTAAATTAACAATCTCAATAATATAAAATAAATACAATAATGCTGAAGAAAAGCTTGAAGAATTTTTACTTATCGAAGGTGATGCAAAACAGTATAAACAATATGAATGAAAATTGTAACAGGAAATAATCTGAACTGTGTGTCGGTAATGGTGAAGAATAACAGTTACCGCAGGGAAGATGTACAATAAATAAATCAACAGTGTGTATAGCGATTTCGAAAACACTGAATATCACAATAAAACGGGGGGGGGGGGGGGGGAGATTTGAAGAAATGTGTGGCTTAAGGGAAGATTAAGGCAGGGGATCTGTCAACTGCGTTTGGTCATTTGATAATAAATCACGACGGTGTGCCAGATGTTTTTTCGTCTCCAGCGCTTCCAACTGTTTGTTCTCTTTATTTCTATTTACTGTTTAGCTTTAATGGCTCTGAGCACTATGCGACTTAACATCTGATGTCATCAGTCCCCTAGAACTTTGAACTACTTAAACCTAACTAACCTAAGGACATCACACACATCCATGCCCGAGGCAGGACTCGAACCTGCGACCGTAGCAGTAGCACGGTTTCAGACTGAAGCGCCTAGCCGGCCGCGGTGGTCTAGCGGGTCTAGGCGCTCAGTCAGGAACCGCGCGCCTGCTACGGTCGCAGGTTCGAATCCTGCCTCGGGCATGGATGTGTGTGATGTCCTTAGGTTAGTTAGGTTTAAGTAGTTCTAAGTTCTAGGGGACTGATGACCTCAGAAGTTAAGCCCCATAGTGCTCAGAGCCATTTGAACCATTTTTGAAGCGCCTAGAACCGCTCGGCCACGCCGGCCGGCGTTTAGCTTTAATATTTTGATTTACGCTAGTATCACTATTGTATTGTCATAGAGGGCAATTATTCTGTGTCTGTACCTCACTACTCATATGTAATATATTTTTGCGTGTTGTTCACCAGTCCTGTACTCTCTTCGATGACGGTAGTCCGTTATGCTCTGATGATTGTCTCGGTAAGCCGCAATGTGAGTAGCGGCGTAGATTATTGCAGCACATCATCCCCAATTTTGTGGGTTTCGTGTATAAATATGAAAATGGTCTCTCAAGCAGCGATGGAAAAGTCAGCAGACGTAATGAAGTATACATCCGCCACGCTCAGGTGCCCTCCGCCAACTTAAAGAGCAAGTGCGCACCCTTCTGAAACTTTCAAAAACGTATTAGAGGGCACATTTGCAGTTCACCTGAATTTCCCTTGCCGTTTAATAGGAATTTATCGCGCTTTCGGATCCGCCCTGGTGTAGTAAAATAGTACGGCGGAGTTATAATTAAACTTTCGCTACATCAGCCAGTATAAACGAAAAACTATTGATACTGGTGTTAGCGTCATGACTTGCCGTTGGGCGGCGTTATTGGTACGGCGACGTGGGTTTGAAACAGAAGCATCAGTGTGCATTACGGTTGCAGACAGTCAACATGGGTCTGGACAAGCCGTTTTATCAGGTCAACAGCAATAGTGCTGCCGCTCTTCACGACTACCGACGCCTTAAAGGATTACGGAAAGGTCATCTTTGTGCACCGTGGTTGAAGAAAATGTTTGGAAGTTCTAATTAAATGGTGATTTGGGAATTGCTCCTGGCAAGGTCCGACTGCCAGTTAAGCCACAAATTGTTGAAGTTCCTGTTGCCATGGCTGTGAAACATGCAGTTTGAAGATGAGCGCCGTGCGGAGTGGCCGCGCGGTTTGAGGCACCTTGCCACGGACTGCGTGGTCCCTCTCGCCGGAGGTTCGAGTCCTCCCTCGGACATGGGTGTATGTATTGTTCTTAGCATAGGTTAGTTTAAGTAGTGTGTAACTCTAGGGGCCGATGACCTAAGCAGCTTGGTCCCTTAGGAATTGACACAGATTTGAACATTTGAAGATGAGCAGAGCGTGGGAGGTAGCCAACATCCCACATGAGCAATCCTTTAGTGTATGATTATATGATAGCGGAACAAACACTGCTAGCAGTTACTTCTGTAAAATATCTGGGAGTATGCGTACGGAACGATTTGGATTGATCACATAAAATTAATTGTTGGTAAGGCGGGTGCCAGGTTGCGATTCATTGGGAGAGTCCTTAGAAAATGTAGTCCATCAACAAAGGAGGTGGCTTACAAAACACTCGTTCGACCTGTGCTTGAGTATTGCTCATCAGTGTGGGATCCGTACCAGGTCGAGTTGGCACGGAAGGTAGAGAAGATCCAAAGAAGAGCGGCGCGTTTCTTCAAAGGGTTATTTGGTAAGCGTGATAGCATTACGGAGATTTTTAGCAAACTCAAGTGGCAAACTCTGCAAGAGAGGCGCTCTGCATCGCGGTGTAGCTTGCTGTCCAGGTTTCGAGAGGGTGCGTTTCTGGATGAGGTATCGAATATATTGCTTCCCCCTACTTATACCTCCCGAGGAGATCACGAATGTAAAATTAGAGAGATTCGAGCGCGCACGGAGGCTTTCCGGCAGACGTTCTCCCCGCCAACCATAAGCGGGTGGAACAGGAAAGGGAGGTAATGACAGTGGCACGTAAAGTGCCCTCCGCCACACACCGTTGGGTGGCTTGCGGAGTATAAATGTAGATGTAAATGTAGATGTAGTTGGGTTCCGGTCTGTCGTGGTTGCAGGCGGTCGTTGCTCAGTGTGAGCAACGTTTGTAATCTGAAAGATAAACATGTACGTAATTAACAAACGTTACAATCTCATGTGAAAACTGAAATACGTTTCTTTCAATGAGTTATTCGATATTTCTCTTTCGTATGTCCTTAAAAATGTGCTTCCATAATGTTTCATCGTCCTATGACCATTCGTTTTTCATGTGAATCCTGTCAACAAGGGAATGTTTAATTAGAACCACCCTTTACATACTTTCCAAACGAAGTTTTTTAGCTTTCTGCCATGTAAAAACGGTCTTCCGAATCTGGAACCGAGCCTACGTCCTTTGCTTTTCGCGGAAAATGTTCAAATGTGTTTATGAATACTTAAGGGACTAAACTGCTGAGGTCATCGGTCCCTAGACGTACACACTACTTTAACTAACTTTTGCTAAGAACAGCACACACACCCATGTTGTTTTGTAGGGCGGGCAACCACCGCCAAACTTCGACATTTTTCGAAGTAAATTCCGCACTGGCTGTATCAATGTTTTTTATTAAATCTGCGACCGGTTCGGACCACTTATCGGTGCATCCTCTGGAAATATAGGCTGTTTATAACCTGGTAAAGTTGAACATTGCCCTGTTGCTGCTCTCATCATTTCAAAAATTTTTAAAAAAAGGTTTTTAAATTTTGACCACCGCTTTCGCCAGATGACGGCATATTGGACGTGAATGGTGGTGAGTGGCTACAGGGCAATGTTCAACGTTACCATGTTATAAATAGCGTACATTGCCTGAGGATGCACCGGTAAGTGGTGTGAAACCGGTCGCAGATTTAATAAAAACATTGATACAGTCAGTGTGGAATTTTCTTTGAAAAACACACACTCATGCCTCCGGCGGGAGAGGCCGCGCAATCCGTAACATGGCGCCCTGGACCGCAGGGTCACTCCGCGCGGCCGTTTCAAAATGGTTCAAATGGCTCTGTGCACTATGGGACTTAACATCTGTGGTCATCAGTCCCCTATAACTTAGAACTACTTAAACCTAACTAACCTAAGGACATCACACACATCCAAGCCCGAGGCAGGATTCGAACCTGCGACCGTAGCAGTCCCGCGGTTCCGGACTGCAGCGCCTAGAACCGCACGGCCACCGCGGCCGGCTGCGGCCCTTTCGCGGACAATTGGCCCACAAAGCTATCGAAGCCCTGACAGCTCTGCTTCTGCCAGTAACTCATTTCTGCTACAACTTACTTTATATTCCGGGCATCCGCAGCTGTAGAAATTCTTGATGCTAATAAGAATTCCACTGACAGTTGATAAAATACTCGTTTCGTTGATACAAAACTGGTTTCGCAGCCTAGAGCCGCATCATCAGGTGCAACCTGGATGGTAAAAAGTAATATGCAGTGTCTCAACTTTGTGGATATCAAAATTGATGAAGGCAATATCCAAAATATACTCACAGTATTCAATGGTCATAGGTGTACCCACCTCTCCTGGTCAAGATATATTATCCAGTGAATATTGTCTTCTTTATATTGGCTAACTGCGACAAATATGTGGTTCATTAATTACGTAAAAACTGCTGGTGGGTGGATCATGTTGTTGAAGACCCATATTTTTAAAATTTGCCTGTATGATATTCTTTATCATGTAAGTTGCACTTATCATGTACGTTGCACCTGACGATGCGCCTTTAGGCGGAGAAGCCCGTTGTTTATCAATAAAAGAAGAATTCTCCAGCTGTCAGCGGAGTTCTTCGTAACATCGTCTCATTTCTCCCAAGAGTGCCAATACCGCAAGGTACGAGACAGAACTTGTGTGTGAAGTTTAGGAAGTAGTAGAAGCAATGCTTTAGGAAGTAAAGCTGAATGATTGAGGAGGGTGAGTAAGAGAGCGGCAAACGGTGAGTAGTTCTGTGATAGTCGGCACAGACCTTGCCCGCAAAAGGCAGAGGTCGCAGGTTCGAGTCCCATTCAGGCACACAGTTTTAATCTCCCCGGAGGTTGCATATCACTGCACAGTCCTCTGCAGGATGAGAAGTCATTCTGGGAGTCTAGCAGATGTTTGCTTTGAGAGCGGCGGAGCCGGCAGCTTCCTGCGCCTGGGATGGCGCATCGCGATGGCCGCGCCTCTATCCAGAATAGAATTGGCACAAAGTGCCGCCTTTGTCTCTTGCATCCGCACACACACACACACACACACTGACACACTCGCGTCGTATCACGAGCGCGGACCAAGGGCGACATCTCGGTGCTCTGCGTACGTGCTGACTGCCGGCGGTTCGACCTGCCCGAACCGGTTGTGCTGTTTCTGTATCGCTTGTCATCCCTCGGCCTTGCGTTGTCGCCCGCTTTAATACACACTGGTGCACGGCGGTTCTCGCTATATGCACCTATTTCAGGTGCACGGGACCGAATAAAATGGAAAAAAAACTATAAGGTGGTAAGCAACGTGTACACAAAATAAGAAGTTGTAAATACCAGGTGGTGCACTTAGAGTATCTCAGAGAAATTTGGTAGATATTTTAAAGTGTTAATGCGGAAGCGATTTATGGTGGAAAAAAAATTAGTTCCAATTTTTGCCACCAGGTGCAACTTTGGCGCTCTACAGAATTTCGTCGACATCTCCGGTGTTCATACTGAACAAACTGCATAAGTGGCAGTTAATAATAAAATTAATTTGTACCTTTCTCACTAATCCGACAATTTCTGATCACGCCCGTTTCTTAATCCATTCCATATGAAAACATTTCAATATGTCTTTCTTGCATTCACAGCGCCAGATTTGCACCAGGTGGCCAAAAGTTGAACTAATTTTAAGCACTGGTGTACGGCGGTTCTCGCTATATGCACATATTTCTGGTCCACGGGGCCGAAGAAAACGGAAAAAAACTATAAGGTGGTAAGCAACGTTAGTAAGAAGTTGTAAACACCAGGTGGTTGGAATTGAACTGTGCCTGTTCTCTGTGGTCTAGTCTGAGCTGTACTTGGTATATATTTTAATGTGTTAATGCGGAACCGATTTACGATGGAAAAAAAATTAGTTCCAATTTTGGCCACCAGGTGCAACTTTGGCGCTCTACAGCATTTCGTCGACATCTCCGGTGTTCATACTGAACAAACTGTATAAGTGGCAGTTAACAATAAAATTAATTTGTACCTTTCTCACTAATCCGACAATTTCTGATCACGCCCGTTTCTTAATCCATTCCATATGAAAACTGTGGTGTCGCCGCCAGACACCACACTTGCTAGGTGGTAACCTTTAAATCGGCCGCGGTCCGGTAGTATACGTCGTACCCGCGTGTCGCCACTATCAGTGATTGCAGACCGAGCGCCGCCACACGGCAGGTCTAGAGAGACTTCCTAACACTCGCCCCCAGTTGTACAGCCGACTTTGCTAGCGATGGTTCACTGACTAAATACGCTCTCATTTGTCGAGACGATAGTTTAGCATAGTCTTCAGCTACGTCACTTGCTACGACCTAGCAAGGCGCCATATTCAGTTACTATTGATATTGTGAATCATGTACCGTCAAGAGCGACGTTCACCATTAATGGATTAAAGTTAAGTATTCCACCAGCTACGTCCGTTTGTCTAAATTCTAATTTCCTTGTACTGTTCCAGACCTCACGCCAGCCTGCGTGAGATAAAACGCGTGCCTTTCGGCCTCCTCTAGTAACACGGTGTTGGCTCTCCTGCCAACCACAACAAAAACATTTGAATATGTCTTTCTTGCATTCACAGAACCAGATTGGAACCTGGTGGCCAAAACTTGAACTAATCTTTTGCAGTGTACCTCTGTTCCACATGAACGCACTACAATATTTACCAAGTTTCGCTGGCACACGATAATTACAGCGCACAGTCCACCTCTGAGTAGATGCACTTCCATTTTAACCACCTGACATAATAAGAAAATACAAAAAAGTGCTTTCTAAAATTTTGCGTACTAACGCCGCTACTTACCGCCCTAGTACCTTTTCGAAGTCTCATAAACTAGTACTTGTAATATCACAACAGTAACAATAGCCCTTGTGATAGTAACTACAACAGACAAAAGATAAGTCGCCCACGGAGACATCTCGCTGCAACCGCGTAACATCGCTTCTGAACGTGATAATGACGCCAAATTGTGCAAGGAAGAGAATTCGCAAGTTGTTTCTCGTGTGCCACGTATATCACTAAACGTCAATCCCGGTTTATGGGCCGGCCGGAGTGGTCGAGCGGTTCTAGGCGCTTCAGTCTGGCACCGCACGACCGCTACGCTCGCAGGTTCCAATCCTGCCTCGGGCGTGGGTGTGTGTGCTTAGGTTTAAATAGTTCTAAGTTCTTGGGGACTGATGACCTCAGCTGTTAAGTCCCATAGTGCTCAGAGCCATTTTGAGCCGGTTTATGGTTCACAATGTCAGATGCAGGTTTCCTGCCGAATGATTCCCAGGGGCATCAAAAATCTAATTTTCAATATTTCGCATAATTTTGAGAGTGAAAACATGGCCCAAGTATGCTATAATCTGTTTATTAACCGTGCAGTTGGCCAGTTTCAACGTTGGGTCCTTTTCAAGCACTTGTAAAACTACCATTGGTCACATCAGTAACTTGGTTTATAAAGTGTCTGTACATGCGAGAGCTTGTAGACATTTGATGTATAAACCAATGTCACCATTACAGGTGCTTGAAAATGACCCAAGGTTTAAATTGGCCAATTGGGCCATTAATAAATAGATTACAACCTACTTGGACCATAATTTCATTCTTAAAACACGTTGAGGCGGTGAACTCCCGCAAAAATAAAATTTATACATATTTCTTCTAATTACTATTGATTGAATTTAAAAATTTTAAATGTTGTCATAATCTATCACTAAGACATACGATCTTATGTTGCGGATGTAATACGATAAGATAAATATTAGTTACAAACTGTGGTACACAAGTGGTTTGTTTTCAGTTGAGACCTCTATTGAAACGTTCTATGTGAAAAGTTAATATTAGTAGAGGTGAGCTACAACTGCTCACCTCCTAACCATCCCTACTTTATTGTGTATTAGGTTTCTACGCAAGGAAACGTACGTTTTACTATAAAAAAACATTGTTTCTCATTCGTGGAAGATGGTGCTGTAAGCAATATAAATCAAGATGGTGCTGTAAGCAATATAAATCAAGTGTGCCTGTTTTTTGCAATTAAGAAAAAATGGCTCTGAGCACTATGGGGCTTAACAGCTGAGGTCATCAGTCCCCTAGAACTTAGAACTACTTAAACCTAACTAACCTAAGAACACCACACACATCCATACCCCGAGGCAGGATTCGAACCTGCGACCGTAGCGGTCGCGCGGTTCCAGACTGAAGCGCCTAGAACCGCTCGGCCACACCGGCCGGCTTGCAATTAAGAGCCAACTCATTTTATTCTACGTTTAATTTACGCTGTCAGTGTAAATCCTCTTTTCTAACGGTTGATATTTATCTTGTAAGTTTACTTTAGTGCTGCAAATTTGATTTACAGTACAACATGGTTAGCCGTTTCAGTGTCTGGTTATAAACTACGTTTAGCGTGATCCAGGAAAAACGATGTGGGTGTAATCGTTTTCTGTTCCCATTGGGATGGTTGATTTTGGTGAGTCGCCTTGCCTGTCACCATGGGGGTGCTTCATTTCAGTGCCTGCCCTTGCCTCTCACCGTAGAGATGATTGATTTCGGCGAGTATTCACTGCAGCTGCACCTGTCAGTATCCCTTCACGGATTTTTTACTACAAAGGACACCCTCCTCTAACACTACATTTTTTCTTATAGAAATAACCGATACCATGTATACTATCGATTCTTGTACAGGTGAACATTGTCGCCTGTTTCACTGAAAGAATTTCATTTAATTTTGTACACGTTGTATTATATTTCAGACTAAAATGTATTTCTTTGCTATTTTAACTGCATTTTTATCTCGTTAATTTTTAAGATTTCTTGTTTGGAGGCCTTCAGCCATGAAAGAATTGCATTTTGAAACTCGTAGTTGTAAAGGTTCGGCTATGTGTCGTTTTGGTTTAAAGGTGTTATTAAATTACAATAAATTACAATTTTGAGTGAAACTGACCGACTCCTTATTTGGCCCTTTCCACAATCGTAATCACCTGTTCTGCCCAGCGGGATTAGCGGGCGTTTCACCACAGAAGCGATGATAATCTCATTAATGTGACCACCGCCTATGTCCGACGTCAACGAGCAGTGAACACACTAAGAAAACGAGACGCCACTATCGCTATTACAAGATGCCAAGCTGACAACGGCCTCAATGCGAGCCGCACACGGCTCATACATCCCTGCTCACATGAACCGCTGGCTATGAAGACGATGTTCTGGCACGGACAGCGAGCTGTAGACCAGCGTTGAGAATAGGCAGGAAGTACAGGTGGCTTGATCCTGTGATGACGGTAGTGGAAAGTTGGTTTGCTCCATCTGCTTTTGCCTTGAGGCTTTCCACCTAGCTGTGATAACATACTTTATCACAGCTAGGTGGAAAGCCTCAAGGCAAAAGTGGATAGAACAAACATATGCAAGGTGCAATACAAACGGCTGAAGGCCACAAATAAATTTCAAAATTTTAAAACATATTACCATAATCTTTTAAGGCAGAAGGCCGCAATGTTATCGTTAAGGGGAAATTTTGAGAATAAGGCTTTTAGCGGCTGAAGGCCCACAGTTGATTTTCCAAAATTCCAAAAATACCTTAACCTTTAATTTTCAATGGGAGAACGCACACTAAATGAAAAAGCAACGCAGCGACTAACTAAATTTAAGAATAAGGTTTTATCCGGCTGAAGGCCCACAATTGATTTACATTTCTTTTAAAACATTGGCATTAACCACCCATGAAAAGGACAGTACAGACAACAGCACTCAGACGCCTCCAGGGGAGGGGGGGGGGGGGGGGGGACTGCCCTCGAAACATTAACGTTCACTTAGGTGAGGCAGGTGGTGAGCCGAGCTACTGTTGATCCGTCGGTAACCCAACCTTGAGGCAGTCACAGACCGACCGACCAAACCGCTTGCTCGCCACCAATTGGTACATAAAAACTCAAAGACCAAACTCTTACAGATGTAATTATCCACAATGATATGTGTATTAATCTGTCAAAACCACTCACCATGTTGGACATCTACATCTACATCCATACTCCGCAAGCCACCTGACGGTGTGTGGCGGAGGGTACCCTGAGCACCTCTATCGGTTCTCCCTTCTATTCCAGTCTCGTATTGTTCCTGGAAAGAAGGATTGTCGGTATGCTTCTGTGTAGGCTCTAATCTCTCTGATTTTATCCTAATGGTCTCTTCGCGAGATATACGTAGGACGGAACAATATACTGCTTGACTCCTCGGTTGAGGTATCTTGTCGAAACTTTAACAAAAGCCCGTACCGAGCTACTGAGCGTCTCTCCCGCAGAGTCTTCCACTGGAGTTTATCTATCATCTCCGTAACGCTATCGCGATTACTAAATGATCCTGCAACGAAGCGCGCTGCTCTCCGTTGGATCTTCTCTATCTCTTCTATCAACCTTATCTGGTACGGATCCCACACTGCTGAGCAGTATTGAAGCAGTGGGCGAACAAGCGTACTGTAACCTACTTCCATTGTTTTCGGATTGTATTTCCTTAGGAGTCTTCCAATGAATCTCAGTCTGGCATCTGATTTACCGACGATCAACTTATATGATCATTCCATTTTAAATCACTCCTAATGGCTACTCCCAGACAATTTATGGAATTAACTGCTTCCAGTTGCTGACCTGCTATAATGTAGCTAAATGATATGGGATCTTTCTTTCTATGTATTCGCAGCACATTACACTTGCTTACATTGAGATAAAATTGCCATTCCCTGCACCATGCGTCAATTCGCTGCAGATCCTCCTGCATTTCAGTACAATTTTCCATTGTTAAAACTTCTCGGTATACCACAGCAACATCCGCAAAAAGCCTCAGTGAACTTCCAGTGTCATACACAAGGTCAGCTACAACAGGTCAGGAAAGAACGCTGCCTGAAATTACGTTAGTGGCCACGGCAGGTAACCGGAACACTAATGGCCACAGGGCACAAAATTCCATTGGTACACTTGAATTTGAAAAGAGGGAATATAGTTTTCACCCAAAAGGAACACTGCCTGAATTTACGTCAGTGGTCAGGGCGGGCAACCAGAACACTAACGGCCACAATTCCGCCAAGGCAGACAATTCCGCTGGTGCCCTTGAACTGTAGTGAACCAATATAGTTAATTCCACCGCACGGCAGCTCAATTTCACCACTACAAACACTTGGTGTTGCTCACAGGAAAAGCTCCCCAACAGCGAACCACCGAAACGAAAGACACAAAATGAATGGACGTGGCTTGGGTATTTAAGACACCACTCAACTTTGACGTCCTGGGTCTGTGAGCCATGAAGCTCGTAGCGATCGGACAGCTGCACACACGCTCCCACAATGCGCAGGGACCGCCAGCGGACCCAGCCGACTGCACCGCGCGGGGAGATCCTCCCTGGTCCGCACCAACCGATAACATCTAAAACAGTCGTCAGTGGAAATAACGCCAACACGCAAACTGACAAACACGTGGACGATACCCAACAGTAACTAAGCATGCACGAAGACAAATCGGGAGTCGATGCACACACACACACACAGCCGACTGATGAACGATCGGCGAGCCAAAACGCGTCGTTCGGTAGGACGATCCACCAAGGCCGTGGCCCGGCTCAAGTGATGCGTGGTTGGCAACGGTCGGGCGAGCCATGTCGACGCAGACGTCACTGCTCCACCCGACTGCAGTAGTGCCGCATTGCAACTCCCCGACTGGCAGGTCCGGACTGCGCTCCAGACGCGTTCCAACTGACTGGCAGCCCGAACTCGCGACCCCAACTCCTTTACGACAGAGAACGAGCGGGAAGTAACGAGAAGTAATAGCAGCCTAGCAAAGATACTACGAGAGCGGGGATTTATTGATATGCGTTGCTAGCTCCGCTCACGGTCAGGCAAAGCAGCAGCTCAGTGACAGTAGCAATTTTAATTGACGTAGTGAGGTGGAAGTAAGTTAAAAACAGGTTGTAAAATACACGATGTCGGGAACATGAGCCACGCACGGCTCATTTGTTTTTCATATTTCATAGGTAAAAGTGTATTTCCTCCAATATTTCAGTTTTGAGGAAACACATTGTTAGACTTACCAGCATACAGTCTTAGTATTTCTGACGGTTACCTTTGTTTGCATACATGAACGAGCTATTGCGGCCATGAAGGTGAGGAAGACAGGGCAGGGTCCCTATGATGACCCTGAGAATTGCAACGTTATTACACTACTGGCCATTAAAATTGCTAAATTACGGAGATGACGTGCTACAGAAGTGGAATTTAACCGACAGGAAGAAGATGCTGTAATATGCAAATGATTAGGTTTTCAAAGCATTCACACAAGGTTGGCGCCGGTGGAGACACCTACAACGTGCTGACACGAGGAAAGTTTCCAACCGATTTATCATACACAAACAGCAGTTGACCGGCGTTGCCTGGTGAAACGTTGTTGTGATGCCTCGTGTAAGGAGGAGAAATGCCTACCATCACGTTTTAGACTTTGATAAAGGTCGCATTGTTTCCTATCGCGATTGCGGTTTATCGTATCGCGACATTGCTTCTCGCGTTGGTCGAGATCCAATGACTGTTAGCAGAATATGGAATCGGTGGGTTCAGGAGGGTAATACGGAACGCCGTGCTGGATCCCAACGGCCTCGTATCGCTAGCAGTCGAGATCACAGGCATCTTATCCGCATGGCTGTAACAGATCGTACAGCCACGTCTCGATCCATGAGTCAACAGATGCGAACGTTTGCAAGACAACAACCACCTGCACGAACAGTTCGACGACGTTTGCAGCAGCATAGCTTATCAGCTCGAAGACCATGGCTGCGGTTACCCTTGACGCTACATCACAGATAGGAGCGCATGCGGTGGTGTACTCACCGACGAACGTGGGTGCACGAATGGCAAAATATCAGTTTTTCAGATGAATCCAGGTTCTGTTTACAGCATCGTCATGGTCGCATCAGTGTTTGGCGACATCGCGATGAACGCGCATTGGAAGGGTGTATTCGTCATCGCCATAGTGGCTTATCACCCATCGTGATGGTATGGGGTGCCATTGCTTACACGTATTGGTCACCTCTTGTTCGGATTGACGGCACTTTGAACAGTGGACGTTACATTTCAAATGTATTACGTCCCGTGGCTCTACCCTTAATTCGATCCCTGCGATACACTACATCTCAGCAGCATAATGCACGACCGCATGTTGCAGGTCCTGTACGGGCCTTTCTGGATACAGAAAATGTTCAACTGCTGCTCTGGCCAGCGAATTCTCCAGATCTCTCACTATTTGAAAACTTCTGGTCAATGGTGGCCGAGCAACTGGCTCGTCACAATACGCCAGGCACTACTCTTGATGAACTGTGGTATCGTGTTGAAGCTGCTTGGGCAGCTGTACCTGTACACGCCATCCAAGCTCTGTTTGACTTAATGCCCAGGTATATCAGGGCCATTATTAGGGCCAGATGTGGTTGTTCTGGGTACTGATTTCTCAGGATCTATGCACCCAAATTGCGTGAAACTGTAATCACATGTCTGTTCTATTATAATATATTTGTCCAATGAATTCCTGTTTATCATCTGCATTTGTTCTTGGTGTTGCAATTTTAATGGTCAGTAGTGTAGTTTGCAGAACTTGTGATAACACAAACTGTAGTGGCATTAAAAAGTTCGGTAGTGGACTGTAGCAGTGACGTGGCTTAACAAACGAGCATATTTTATTTCGACGTGGAAATGTGTTTGGGAAGCATATGCAGTTAGAGATTAGCCGGTACGTCGTAATTCCTCTCTAATTAATTGTACCATCAGACGTCACTGGTGTCATTTTATTTACGCCCTCCTGGGCGCTGCCACAGTTTGCCAACACGACGGACGTTTTACGTGACTGCCGCTAAAATGACGCGCTCTCTACACGGCGTATTTGTGAAACCTGTGTGATTGAACGCGGTGCGTAGGAAATGGCGTGTGACGGTCGACGCTGAGCGATCGTTCTGTATTGAAAAATGGAGAGCGGAAAGGAAATTGCGATACCACCGCTGTCGGGCCGGTCGTAAATCTGCAGTTAGCCCCTGCGAACAGTGGCGAACTGCAGCGATCCAATGTCCGCCAACGACGCCCATTGGTTCGCCGCTACCCCCAGCTGTATCAACCGAACGACCTCCGTGCACGGTACACAGGGAAACTGTAACTTCATTCTTTTTTTCTCTACTTCTACCAGTATCAATTATGTGAGTGGCCGGAAGACTTCTTAAGTAAAAGAACTGAGTGTGTTGGTCTCGACGGCTAGTGTTTCTCACAATGGAACCTCCCCATCGCACCCCCCTCAGATTTAGTTACATGTTGGCACAGTGGATAGGCCTTGAAAAACTGAACACAGGTTAATCGTGAAAACAGGAAGAAGTTGTGTGGAACTATGAAAAAATAAGCAAAATATACAAACTGAGCAGTCCATGCGCAAGATAGCCAACATCAAGGATGGTGTGAGCTAAGGAGTGCCGTGGTCCCATGGTTAACGTGAGCAGCTGCGGAACGAGAGGTCCTTGGTTCAAGTCTTCCTCGAGTGAAAAGTTTACTTTCTTTATCATCGCAAAGTTATGATCTGTCCGTTCGTTCATTGACGTCTCTGTTCACTGTAATAAGTTTAGTGTCTGTGTTTTGCGACCGCGCCGCAAAACCGTGCGATTAGTAGACGAAAGGACGTGCCTCTCCAATGGGAACCGAAAACATTTGATCGCAAGGTCATAGGTCAACCGATTACTCCACAGGAAAACACGTCTGATATATTCTATACGACACTGGTGACGGCATGTGCGTCACATGACAGGAATATGTTGTCGAGCCGCCTAACTTGTACACTTGGCGAATGGGTAAAAAGATTCTTCTAAAGCTTCCTGCTTCCCCGCGAAAGGCAAAGGTCCTGAGTTCGGGTCTCGGTCCGGCACACAGTTTTAACCTGCCAGGAAGTTTCATATCAGCGCACACTCCGCTGTAGAGTGAAAATTTCATTCAAGATTCTTCTATCTTGCCCGATTTAGGTTTTCTTGTGGATGTGATAATCACACCCAAAAAAGTGATGAAAACATAAGAGTTTGTCACGTAAACTGCAGCAAATGATTGCAACAGTTTCACAGTCGCACAGTTTTCCCTGTGCTCTGTCAAAACATATGTTTTTAACGTTTTCAAATTTTTCCGTGTGTAGACCGTCAAATCCTGCATAGGTCCAAGCAAATCTGAACATGTCCTAGATATTGGAGAGCGAAGTTGATTATGTGTGAGTGCCTGAACTTGGATAATTGTCTGAAAATAAAAAATTAAACTTTTCATTCGAGAGAAGACTTGAACCAAGGACTTCTCATTCGGCAGCTGCTCACGCTAACCACGGGACCACGGCGCTCCGGAGATCACACTAGCTTGGATGTTGCTTATCTTGCGCATAGACTACTCAGTTTGTAATATTTTGGTTATTTTTTTCATAGTTCCACACAACTTCTTCCTGTTTTCTCGATTGATCTGTGTTCAGTATTTCAAGGCCTTTCCACTGTGCCAACATATAACTGAATCTGAGGGGGGTGCGATGGGGAGGTTCCCTTGTCAGAGACAAAGGTATCGTTACAAGTGTCCCAGGGAGTGACGTAGGACCGCCCTTATTCTCCACACACATAAACGTTCTCACCCATAGAGTGAGCAACAATTTGCGGCTGTTTGTTGATGATGCTGTGGTCATGGGAAGGTGCATCGTTGGTTGACTGTAGAAGAATACGGCATGGCTGAGACAAGATTTCTATTTGATGTGATGAATGGCAGCTGGCTCTGAATGTAGAAAAATGCAAGTTAATGCAGGTGAGTAGGAGAAACAATCCTCTAACGTTCGTATAGATTGTCAGTGGTGTGCTGCTTGACACATTTTTTTTTCTTTATTGATTTTCAATTCCCCCCCGAAGGGGTGGGCTGGCAGCAGCTCAGTACGCTGCTCTACAGCCTACAGATTTTTTTAAGAACGGAAGAAGAAAAGAAACAAGAAAAACAGGCGATAAAACGGTGACTTAGTGTAAAATGGTGAAAAAATGCGGAAAGTTAAAATAGAAAGCAAAGGGGTTGGCAATGTTAATAAGAGAAGAAGAGAAATTTGTTAACATCGAGTGTCAGGAAGTCGTTTCTGAAAGTATTTGTATGGAGTGTAGCCATGTATGGAGGTGAAACATGGACGATAAATAGTTTGGACAAGAAGAGAATAGAAGCTTTCGAAATGTGGTGCTACAGAAGGATGCTGAAGATTAGATGGGGAGAAGAGGAGTTTGTGGCACAACTTGACAAGAAGAAGGGACCGGTTGGTAGGACGTGTTCTGAGGCATCAAGGGATCACAAATTTAGCATTGGAGGGCAGTGTGGAGGTTAAAAATCATAGAGGGAGACCAAGAGATGAATACAATAAGCAAATTCAGAAGGACGTAGGTTGCAGTAAGTACTGGGAGATGAAGATGCTTGCACAGGATACAGTAGCATGGAGAGCTGCATCAAACCAGTCTCAGGACTGAAGACAACAACAACAACAACAACTACAACAACAACAATGTTAATAAAATACACAGGAATCAGACAAGTAACATAGTAGACACACAATTTAAAAACATGCCGACAGTCTGGTTTCTGTTCGCAAGAGATAAAAAATCACACCCAGCGACAGTATGATGGCCATTCGCAACACTTCCCAAAAGACACAACACGGATCACTCACTGTAAAACACTGCACAAAAATGTCAGCACAAAGATGACACTCCCTAGCCATGGGCAGATGGGGGGGAGGGGGAGGGGGACCTGGATGAGGGGGAAGAACAAGGAGGGAGGAGAGGAAAAAACGAAAGGGTGGGGGGGGGGGACCAAAGGAGCGAGAGGACTCATAATGGGTTCATAAGGGGGGGGTGGGAGGGGCAGGGCAGACACGAGAGGCAATGGGAAAAGGCAGAGGAGGGAAGTGCATAAGGACTCGGGGGAGAGAAGGGGGGGCAGAGAGAGGGTAGGTGGGGAAAAAAGAGGACGGAAGGGGGCGGAGAGGGAGCCCGGGAAAACGACAGAGGAAAGGAGGAGGAGTGAGGATCAGAGTTGATAGGAGGGATAAATGGAGGGAGAGAGGGGATCATCTGGGAGGGGGAGTTGATGGAAGCCACCTTGGAAAAGGAGATGAAGGTGTAGAGATGGAGGGTAGGTGGGACACAACAATTAAGACGTGGCAGGGGGCGGGGATGGGAGAGGAGAGGAGCAACCTGGGGGTGAGGGGGATCAAGGCGGCGGGAGGTGTAGAGGATGCGGATATGTTTGAGGAATAGGAGCAGAGGGGGGAAAGGAATGAGGTCATAGAGGATCCGCGTGGGGGATGGGATGCGCCCTTTAAGTATCTCGGCATGACGTTGAAAGCGCTACGAAGTGAAATGAGCGCATAACGTGTTGTAGGGAAGGGGAATGGTCGACTTCGATTTATTGGGAGAATTTTACGAAGCGAAAGGTGATCCAACTAAAACATTCGTATTTTACGTACTACACGCATATGTAATAAAAACTGGGGTTCCAATTTAAAAAACGCAGTTGATATCCGTTTGACCTATGGCAGCGCCATCTAGCGGGCCAACCATAGCGCCATCTGGTTTCCTCCTTAAAGCTAGACAAGTTTGGATCTTTGTAGTATTTTCGTTTGACGCTTATTTCGTGAGATATTTCGCCCAGTCACGATCAATGGACTATCCTGTATATATATTTTAATTATTTCATTTGTAATTGTAACTGCCTGTTTTCAGTCACTTAAAATTTACCTTCAGCCGTGAAAGATTTGGAGTTTGAAACTCGCAGTTGTAAAAATTTGGCTATGTGCCGCTTTGGTTGTAAATGTGTTATTAAATTACAATAAATTACAATTTTAAGGTGAAAGTGGCACCAACCTTATTTGGCCCTTTCCACAATCCTAATCACCTGTTCTGCCCAGGGGGTTTAGAGGGCGTCTCAGAAACAAAGGAGACGGCACATATAACATTCGTGTTACCAACTCTTGAGTGCTACTCGAGTGTTTGGGATCCCCATCAGGTCGAATTAAAGGAAGATATCGAAGCAGTTCAGAAGTGTTCTGCTATATTTCTTATCCTGAGGTTCGATCAACTCGCTAATGTTACGAAGACGCTTCACGAAAACAAATAGGAATTTCTGGAGGGAAGACTACGCCTTTTTAGCGAAACACTATTGAGTACATTTAGAGAGCAGGCATTTGCGGCTCACTACAGAACAGTTCTGCGGTTGCCAACGTACACTTCGTGTAAGGATCACAAGTATAGGATAAGAGACAGGCATAGAGACAGTCAAATGACTGCCAGTCTATCAGGATAGCGAATGACTGGCAGTAGGGTAATGTACCCTACATCCACATGATGTATGGTGGCTTGCCGGGTATTTACAATGAAGAGCCAAAGAAACTGGTACACCTGCCTAATGTACTGTAGGGCCCCCGCGACCACTCAGAACTGTCGCAGCACAGTGTAGCATTGACTCAACTAATGTCTGACGTAGTGCTGGAGGGAACTGACAGCATGAATCCCGCAAGGCTTTCAATAAATCAGTAACAGTACGAGCGGGTGGAGATCTCTTCTGAACAGCACGTTTCAAGGCTTCCCAGACATGCTCGATAATGTCATGTCTAGTGAGCTTGGTGGCTAGCGGAAGTGTGTTCCTAGAGCCACTCTCTATAAATTCTGGACGTGTGGGGTGTCACATTGTCGTGCTGAAATTGACCAAGTCCGTCGGGATGCACAATGGACACGAATGGATGCAGGTGATCAGACAGGATGTTTGCGTACATGTCACCTGTCAGACTCGTATCTAGACGTATCAGGGGTACCATATCACTCCAACTGCACACGCCCCACACCATTACTGAGCCTCCTCCAGTTTGAACAGTCCCATGATGACATGCAGCGGCCATGGATTTACGAGGATGTCTCCATACCCTTACATGTCCATTCACTGGATACAATCTGAAACGAGACTCGCCCGACAACGCAACATGTTTCCAGTCATCAACAGTCCAATGTCGGTGTTGAAGGGCCCAGGCGAGGCGTAAAGCTCTGTGTCGTGCAGTCATCAAGGATACACGAGTGGGCCTTCGCCTCCGAAAGCCCATATCGATGATCTTTGGTTGAACAGTTCGGAAGCTCACACTTGTTGATGGTCCAGCACTGAAATCTGCAGCAATTTGCAAAAGGCTTGCACTTCTCTCTCGTTGAACGATTCTCTTCAGTCGTCGTTGGTCCCATTCTTGCAGCATCTTTTCCCAGCCGCAGCGATGTCGTAGATTCGATTTTCCGCATTCCTGATATCCACGGTGCACTCCTGATATGGTCATACGGGAAAATCCCCACTTCATCGCTACTGCGGAGATGCTGTGTTCCATCGCTCGTACGCTGGCTATAGCACCACGTTCAATCTCATTTAAATGTTGATAACCTGCCATTGTAGCAGCAGTAACCGATGCACCAACTGGGCCAGACCCTTGTCTTACTTAAGCGCTGCCGATCGCTGCGCCGTATTCTGCCTGTTTACGTATCTCTCTATTTGAATACGCATGCCTGTTACAATTTCTTTGGCGCTTCATTGTATGTACTTGTAGTTGCAGATTTTCCAAACCTGTGTGTGCCCTCATGCTTGATAAAATCATCATAACTAACAACCATACAGAGAATGTTCGCAGCTCGTGCTGTAAATGGTAGCGGGGTCCTGCGTTCGAGTCTCGCTTGAGTTCTGTATTTTCTTCGGTCCAGTACTGGGTGTTTGTGTTGTCCTAATGATAATCGAAGCGCAAATCGATGAAGGTGCGTCAAATAGAAAGACTTGCACAGTGGGACATCTCTTGCCGTCAGTAATGCCATACCATCATTCCACTGCATAAAGAGGTTGAACCAGAACGCCAACAACAAAATTTCGCGGTTTGTTCAGCGATATTTTCTGAGTATTCTCCTATAACGAACCCGTGGTCTGTAGTGGATCGTTACAGAACAATGATGTGATCATGATTCATCCGGTTTGTTCGAGCCACGAAGCATTTAGTCTGTTTTCAACGTAGCTGACATGGCGCCGCAGGCAGTAGCTGTGATAGATACTGGGGAAAACATCGGACGACACCCGAGGGCAAATACCATGAACACGTGGAAGTTGTGGGGAGTGCGGGCAGGCACCGTTGCTATAATTAAATTTTACCTTTAAAATTTTGCAACTTTATTAACTAGATTTTGAAATAGTAACTGAAAAAATGGCTCTGAGCACTATGGGACTCAACTGCTGAGGTCATTAGTCCCCTAGAACTTAGAACTAGTTAAACCTACGGACATCACAAACATCCATGCCCGAGGCAGGATTCGAACCTGCGACCGTAGCGGTCTTGCGGTTCCAGACTGCAGCGCCTTTAACCGCACGGCCACTTCGGCCGGCAATAGTAACTGAACATTCGTTACCATGAACAGCGAGATTCTCAATACAGTTTCTTAATTAAAGTTCCTGAAGCATTATTTAACAGTCTCTTGAATAATAATAGATCAAAGAACAGCTCTCACAATCAATTTACAACGCTTAAAACTCAAAATTCCTTTTTAAGCTAAGGAAAAATTGAATTACATAATGCATGGTTAAATATAAGATTCTAACGCCATATGGCAGTATAAAAATTTTCCAAGATATAATCTGTGACCTCTAAAGGCAATAAATTATTGGTCACATAATTTTCATTAAAACAATTTAAATGCAATAAAATCTGGTAGCTATCAATGTACACGCAAACCCCGTAGTCTCTACGATGCGTGCCGTACCAAATAATATTTTCCTTCCTTTTAAACACTTTACACCATAAACGTCCCTACATGTGATCCATACGACACCCAACGAATTATGACAAATAATTAAGCATAGATATTATAATTAACGAGGTATGTATATCTTTTCCTTTCAAAATAATAAAAAAACACAAAAATCAACTCTTAATCTCAGTGGCTACATCCGTTACAAGATAATATACAATACAGATCATTTGATTTGTTCGTGGTCATGCGCTGTTGTACACCGTGCTGTCCTTCACGATCACATACGGCACGGAAAAGATTTTCTACGATGTACAAAACGTTATCAGGGCGCAACCAACTTACACAGATTGCATACTGGGATTATACGCCGATATGGAGTCGGCTCGCAAATGTTAAAACGGGCGAGGGAGTAGATGCGGTACTACTGAACTCTTGACTATATCGCACCGCACCAAACAGCAGTATGGTTGCGTAGACAAGAGACCAATCACCAACTGTTGCAAGGCAACCTCAGCAACGGCAGTAAGAAAATATTTTCGGGGGGGAGGGGGGCAGGGGTGGGGGGGGGGGGCACAACAAACCACAGAATGACGTCCAAATTATAAAAATATTATCGTCAATTTCGCCACGACAAGTAGAAGCGTAAAATACCATAAGAAGTGAACTGCAATTAACATGATTCATAAGCGTCCGAGTGTAAGACTCCAGAGTCGTCTTTCCCTTGTTACAAACACTTAACAGTACCTCCAAAGTTCACTCGTGAATACTACCAGAGTGTCAAATTACTCGTTATAACTGTAAATAACAGTTTAACACTCTGGGGGCCGACTTAGGTTTCTTAATAAGACAAGCGGTGATTCGGTTCCTCACTTAGATCCACCTTCGATCCTAAATAGTCATTTACTTTAAAGCAGCTAAACAGACGACAGCGCGCTCCCCCCAAGCTGCGCTCTAACTGGAGACTGCGTTACCGAAGCAAAGTTTACACCACACACTTGTCCGATGTACGCCCCACCAACGTGCACCTTTTTAGGATTCTTATGTTCACCAAACTTGCCGTAATTCTCCGTCGGAATCCAAGGGCAGAACCCAGAAATCACTTCTCAGCCCTTGAGTGGCACACGATGACCGCCATCGGGACACCACCGGCCCTCCACACTAGGATATTGGAGCCCACGGCGTTCCGTCCCCGCGGGGCCCACCGACCGAGCGGCTAGCGGCCTCGCCCTCCTCACGCACAGTCCAGAGCTAACTCACAGCAACCCTCTTTTTCCTCGATCTGTCGCCCCGCGGTGCGCGGGAAGCCAACTCGCCAAAGATATGCGGCGACCAGAGACTACAATCCGATCTCGATATTGACATCTCGGCTAGTACTTATAAGTGGTTTCAAAAACAAAACAAAAATTTAAACAACGAGCCGTACCCGCTTAGTAGCCTCAATTTATCAACGATATGAAGAGTCTGCAGGAAAGACACTTGATTAGCATTCCACGCTGTAGACCCCCCTGCCCCCAGTTGTTTAACTGAGGTAGATTAGCGACTTGCAAGTCGACTTTGTGGTGCCCAGTACTCTGCCACTGAGCCACACGCAGTTGTCATTATTTCTAGCTGAACACCCGACCTTTCTCCTAGTCATCTATTAGTCCATCCTCTGTCTTCTCAATGTCCATGTCCTTCCCTTTTTCTGTCCATTCCCTCTTCCTCCTCTGTCTGTTCACTTCCTCCACCCCCTCTCTCTACCTAAATCTTCCTCTTACAGACTCTCTCCATCTCATTCTCTTTCCTTTCTCTGTCCATCGCCTCCCCTCCGTGTAACCATTGCTTCCCCTTTTGTCTGGCCATCTCCTCCTGCAATGTCTATCCCTATTCCCCTCTATCTGTCCATCTCCTCCTCCGCATGTCTGTGCCTATCACCCCCTCGCTATCTGTCCATCTTCTCCTCTTCCTCCTCCTCTGCCTATCCTCCTCCTCCTCCTGTCTGTACCTGTTCCCCCGCCCCCCCTCCCCCATCACTACCTACCCATTTCACCTTCCTCCTCCTGTCTGTGCCTATCGCTCTCCTCTCACTATCTGTCCATCTCCTCATCCTCCTGCTCCTCTCTGTGCCTATTCCCCCGCCCCCCCCCCCAATCACTACCTACCCATTTCACCTTCCTCCTCCTGTCTGTGCCTATCGCCCTCCTCTCACTATCTGTCCATCTCCTCCTCCTCCTCCTCTCTGTGCCTATTCCCCCGACCCCCCCCCCCCAATCACTACCTACCCATTTCACCTTCCTCCTCCTATCGCCTCCTCCTCCTCCTCCTCCTCCTGTCTGTGCCTATCCCCCCCTCACTATATGTCCATCTGCTCCTCCCGCCTGTGCCTATTCCCCCTCTTACTATCTGTCCATCTCCTCCTCCTCCTCCTCCTCCTCCACCTGCCTATTCCACCCTCACTTTCTGTCCATCTCCTGCTCCTCCTGTCCGTACCTATTGCCCCCCTCTCACTATATATCCATCTCCTCCTCCTCCTCCTGCCTCTGCCTATTCCCCCTCTTACTATCTGTCCATCTCCTCCTCCTCCGCCTCCTCCTCCTCCTCGTGCCTATTCCACCCTCAATTTCTGCCCATCTCCTCCTCTTACTCCTCCTGTCTGTGCCTCTGGCCCCCTCTCACTATATATCCATCTCCACCTCCTCCTCATGCCTATTCCCCCTGTTACTATTTGTCCATCTCCTCCTCCTCCTCCACCTATTCCACCCTCACTTTCTGTCCATCTCCTCCTCCTACTCCTGTCTGTGCCTATTGCCCCCCTCTCACTATATATCCATCTCCTCCTCCTGCCTGTGCCTATTCCCCCCTCTCACTATCTATCCATCTCCTCCTCCTCCTCCTGTCTGTGCCTATTCCCCCCTCTCACTTTCTGTTCATCTCCTCCTCCTACTCGTGCTTATTGCCCCCCTTCTCACTATATATCCATCTCCTCCTCCTGCCTGTTCCTATTCCCCCTCTTACTATCTGTCCTCCTCCTCCTCCTCCGCCTATTCCACCCTCACATTCTGTCTGTCCTACTCCTCCTGTCTGTGCCTATTGCCCCCCTCTCACTATATATCCTCTTCCTCCTCGTGCCTATTCCCCCTCTTACTATCTGTCCATCTCCTACTCCTCCTCCTCTTCCTCCTCCTCCCTACTCCACCCTAATTTCTGCCCATCGCCTCCTCCTGTCTGTGCCTATTGCCCTCCTTCTCACTATATATCCATCTCCTCCGCCTCCTCATGCCTATTCCCCCTCTCCTCCTCCTCCTCCTCCTCCTCCTCCTCCTCCTCCTGCCTATTCCACCCTCAATTTTTGCCCATCTCCTCCCCCTACTGCTTCTGTTTGTGCCTATTGCCCTCCTCTCACTATATATCCATCTCCTCCTCCTCCTCCTCCTCGTGCCTATTCCCCCTCTTACTATCTGTCCATCTCCTACTCCTCCTCCTCTTCCTCCTCCTCCTCCTCGTGCCTACTCCACCCTAATTTCTTCCCATCTCCTCCTCCTGTCTGTGCCTATTGCCCTCCTTCTCACTATATATCCATCTCCTCCGCCTCCTCATGCCTATTCCCCCTCTCCTCCTCCTCCTCCTCTTCCTCCTGCCTATTCCACCCTCAATTTTTGCCCATCTCCTCCCCCTACTCCTCCTGTTTGTGCCTATTGCCCTCACTATATATCCATCTCCTCCTCCTCCTCATGCCTATTCCCCCTCTTACTATCTGTCCATCTCATCCTCTTCCTATCTGTGCCTATTCCATCCTCACTTTCTGTCCATCTCCTCCTCCTACTCCTTGTGTCTGTGCCTATTGCCCCCCTCTCACTACATATCCATCTCCTCCTCCTCCTCCTGTCTGTGCCTATTCCCCCCTCTCACTATCTGTCCATTTCCTTCTCCTCCTCCTTCTGTGCTTATCCCCCCTCGCTGTCTGTTCATCTCCTCCTCTGCCTCCTCCTCCTCCTCCTCCTCAATTGTGCCTATTCCCCCCTCGCTATCTGTCCATCTCCTCCTCTAGTGGTTCTTCCCCCTACTGTATTTCTTTCCAGATTTTGTGTACGAAATGCCATTCAAGTCGCTCCATGGATATTAGGTTGAGCTTGTTAGCCATGGGTTTGCGCGCATACACCCGTTTCACATATATTTAACGTACATTTAACCTATTTCATGCGTATTTGTACATGTATTTCACCTTCACTTCTAGCGAATTTCGTCTTGCAGTTTCATTTTCACGCAGCTCAAAGCTCACGACGCTATACTGGTGAATTATGTATTGTACAATGACATATTTTGTAGGTACATTCAGTGGCAAATGTGGATACTGGCTGCAGAATGTATTGTAAATGGAGTTAGTAATGGAGAAGTAATAAATTTAAACATCGTGCATGATACGGTAGTCTTCCGGGCATTTCAGTTCTTCTGACGTCATATCTCCTTAATTGATGTAATTTTTCTGGTACATTAAGTGGTAATACTGTGCGGAAATTTGTCGTAAATGCGGTAAGCAGTGAGGAAGGAATAAATTTAAACGTCATGCTTCATGTGGTAGTTTTTACTACATGAACAGCAGAAATGTAGTAATCGATAATTTTTTCCTTCCTTTCCCCGTTTTGTGAGAGCCATCAGCGAGAAAAGGTTTTTTAAATTTCTAAAATGTTGTGTAAAGTCTGTTGCAAGTCTTTAAGTGCTCCCATCCTCAAATATTGGCTGACTAAATTAAAGGTATTCGTTCGTCGCGAGCTACACTGCTTTCTCAACCCCACCCCTTTGATAAGTGGGTGGTTCTTACTTTCATAGCGATTCGTTCCGGACAATAAGTCGGGACAAACTCCAGTTTAAATTGGTACAACCGCTTTTATTGCGCACTGTCCTTTTAGGAATGCGTAGAAAATGGCTCTGAGCACTATGGGACTGAACTTCTGAGGTCATTAGTCCGCTAGAACTTAGAACTACTTAAACCGAACTAACCTAAGGACATCACACACATCCATGCCCGAGGCAGGATTCGAACGTGCGACCGTAGCGGTCGCGCGGTTCCAGACTGTAGCGCCTAGAACCGCTCGGCCACTCCGGCTGGCGGAATGCGTAGACTAAATCGGTTTGTCAGGAGTTGCGACCACGGAGAAAGTGGCGTGCGTACGCCAAACGTCCCTTTGTGAGTTGTAAAGCACATACCGTCAGCGAAACGCATCCACGCGTAGCGAAACACGCCGTAATGCGAATGAACCTTACCGCGCATGTCTGTCTCCACACACACACACACACACACACACACACACGTACGCGCGCACACACACACACACACACACAGAGAGAGAGAGAACGAGAGAGAGAGACAGACAGAGAGAGAGAGAGGAGAGCTATTAAAACGGCTTTAGCTCCGCCCCCGACGCGGACACAATTAGATGGGCCTGTTATTAGTTGAGGGGGTCCCTTAATGTCCAGCCTCAAATTCTGTCGCAACAGAGTGGTGGCCGGTGGATGTCGGGCAGACCAAAGAACAGCCGCTTGGACTTTTAATTACGCCAGCCAGGCTTTCAGCTCAGGGCAGGCAGCCTCTGCGGAAGTCCGACTAGTCCCGGAAACTGCTCCTGTCCCGACGTCAGTAACCTCCCATTAGGTTGAAAATAGAGTTACACTCTACCAAAACTACGGTTCGGTACTTTTGTTGCACTACGTAAATGAGTTAGTAAAACAAAGAATTACCGGTAGTATTGGCAGCGCTGGTAAAGAGAGAAACGTAAATGCATCCGCAAAAGAGAAAGGGAGCCGACTCCTTTTTTTGTTGTTGTTGTTTTGTACATAATTACAACGGTATATCATTCACTGTTCATCCATTGTGTATTTTATATCCTTACAGAATGTAAATTGTATTTTGTAAGTAATAAAAATTAACTGCTCGCGTCACTTCTGTTCTTTTATGTAACCAAAGTAATTACTTTTGATGCAACTACAGTTTACGTGCACAAAACATATAAAGGGTGATTCACAAAGATATGCAAATATTTTAATAAGTTATTCTACAAGTAAATCTAAAGAAAAAAGTTCATACAATAGGTGTACAAATGTTTAGTTAAGGAGTTACGGCTAATAAAAGATTTAGCCTGAAATTTAGCAACTTCGCTAATATGAAGCCATCGCAAAACTGTACGACGTTAAAGTAAAGCACGATTTCCATTTATTTTGTTGTTATTCGTCTGTTGAATTTAATAAAACATGTCCCAGACGTGTATCTGCAGTAGATTTCCAGAACATCCAGAGAGACAAGGATTATTGTACAAGTAAATTTGCTTACTTTCCTGAAACGAGCAACAATATCTGTTCATGCACTTGCAGCAAAATGCATTGAGCTCGGTGCAGACATTTTCCAACATTTATTGCGAATGTACTGGGAAATTGTATGTATACTGTACAACTTCCTTAGCACTGAGCTTTGTTTCTTTCCGGTTTGACATGAATTCACGTGTGCTATGGCATTAATAAAAGGAGATTATCTCACACATTCATACACTTTCAACTAACGTTGTTACCATCATTTTTCCAAAATTAAATTCTCTACAACTTCTGTCGAAAACTATGTGCAATTGATTTGAATTTAAAAAACAAATTTGGCCAAGTAATTAATAAATTAAAATTTTTACGAAATTACGTCTTTGATTCTCTGGATGTTGTGGAAACCTACTACAGCTACACGTCTGGGACATGTTTTATTAGATTCACCAGATCAATAACAACAAAATAGGTGGAAATCGTGCTTTACTTGAACCTCGTGCGGTTTTGCCATGGCTTCATATTAGCGGAATTGAAATTTAAGGGAAAATCTTTTATTAGTCGTAACTACGTAAGTAAACATTTGCAGACTTGTGTTTATATGAACTACATCACAAAAGCGTAAAGGCCGACCTCGTTTTTTGAGTGACAGAGCACGCAGATACCTATCCAGACCATCACACAGAAATTCCGAACTGCATCAGGATCCACTGCAAGTACTATGACAGTTAGGCGGAAGGTGAGAAAACTTGGATTTCATGGTCGACCGGTTACTCATAAGCCACACATAATGCCGGTAAATGCCAAACGACGCCAGTTTGAAACACCTTGGATATGATGAATCGGGAACTTTCTCGTTCTATAGTGGCTGCAGGAACCATTGCCGAATTGCAACAAAAGGCGCAGGATGCTTAGGAAAATCTGTCGCAGTATGCTATTCAGCAATTTCACAATCGTTTGCACGCGAGAACACACACCGGCGTTCTCACCAGAGCGAGTTAAACTGTGTATTGATGTGACTGTTTCTTCATCGTGTACTCTGACATGTAGGTATCATTTGGTCTTAATTTAATTTAAATAATTAATATATATATATATATATATATATATATATATATATATATATATATATATATATATAGTGAGGAACTGCCTCTCACCTCATTTGTCAATCAAATGATCTTGTCTTTGAGGGCACTGCCTTTTTTTCAGGCATTGTACGTACGTTTCTGAAATTTCACTTCCTGTCGCTCCAGTTTGAGAGATGTTAATACAACTTTTACTGTCGGTTATATTAGTTACTGTCCAAGAGAATTTTGTCTGTTTTTTTTTTATTTCACTCTTTTTTAGATGCCACGGTAAGCTTCTTGCTGTATTCTTCTTGATACATATTAATAATAATATTGTTTGTAAGTAGCTGGATAACTCGGATTTAATCACATGAAGCATGTAATTTCAGATCATTGAATCATAAAGGTGATATTCATATTCGGATTAACATTATAAAAAGATGTACTTTGCAAATACGAATTAAGTAGTGTACTACTTTGTAGAAATATTTGTTTTCATCTCAAACAACCGAGTCAAAACACGTGGTGTGTTTACATATATTGTTTTGTCGCTCAGCTGATTTGAATAGTAATAGAGAGAGAAGTAAGTATATATGGAAACATGAATTAAATACCAGTGTCATTCGTTCGGGTAAGACGGTAAAAACAAATGTTACTGGTGGTCATTTCGCGACAGCTCATCTTTAAATCGACGTCCGTGCGTTTTTATGAAGGAATGTAAATCATCTGAAGATGAATGAGTAAATTCGATATCGGAAGCGGAACATTTTTAGCAAAGTAAATCAAAACTGAAATGTGAATAATTGCTCCTGTGTACCGTCGACTTCCTTTATCAGTTTATTGCACTTAGAAGAGATGTACAGCTTTTACTGTTGCACGCCCCAGAGACTCTTTTCGCTGGATTTGTGGAATATGACTCGTGTAATACAAAATTGAAGTTACTGCAGCGTCAGAGTAAAAGACCTCAGCATTTTTTTTTCTAATGTCCTTTCGGAACGACTCGCTTTTTAGGTAGAAAAAATTCTAGCTTTCTTCCTTATGACATCATCCCCTGTAGTGCGTTCAGTTGTTCGTGCACTCCGGCGATGCTAAAACTGTGTGTGTGTGTGTGTGTGTGTGTGTGTGTGTGTGTGTGTGTGTCCGCGGCTTCTCGGCCATCCGCGGGGAGCTGTCAGGCTTGCCAACGTACCGGAAACTGAGACCCCCGCCGCGCCGTGTGGACTATCTATCACGCAGCATGAGAGAGCGGACGCTGTGTGTGTGTTTGTGTGTCTGTGTGTGTGTGTGGGCGGACGGGCTGACGCCGCACCACCCTGTTTGAAGGGAGGGGGGAGGGGAGGGGAGGTGGTGCGGGGGTGGGTGGCGACGTAATGCATAGCTTCCAGCTCTGTACTGCACTCTCAGCTCTGCTACCGAAAATATGGAAAACACGGCGTGGGGCGCACCAGCGCTACGACTGACGCCTCGGATGGGTCCGTCACAGCGTCGGCAGGTGGAACGGAAGCGTCGCGCTGCCACGATAAGAACCAACACAGCCGTCCCTGCAAATGCAGGCAAAGCTGGAAACCTGATAGCGACGGTCCCAATACCAAACTTCTCATATACATACA
Source organism: Schistocerca serialis cubense (assembly GCF_023864345.2). NCBI lineage: Eukaryota > Metazoa > Arthropoda > Insecta > Orthoptera > Acrididae > Schistocerca > Schistocerca serialis. The sequence goes on along the minus strand of NC_064649.1, from coordinate 44,904,349 downwards.
CAAAAAAAAAATGCTTTGCATCACCCCGGTTCCCAGAACTTCTGAACATAGACGTTGAATGTGGATATTGTATCACAGACACAGTCCATTTGACTGTTCAGATATGTCAGTAAACCCGTCCAGAGATGTAGGCAACCATGCATGAGCAGCGCCTGTTAGACGGAGGAGGTCCGACAGCCGATCAGTTCCAGTCATTCCACCAGGAAGGAGGTACACGAGTCGTGTTGTCTGTAGTTCAACAATGTGTCGACGGTTCGATCGCGTCCGCATTGTTACTTTGTGCTAGGAAGGGCTCTTAACAAGGGAAGTGTCCGGGCGTTTCTGAGTGAACCAAAGCGATGTTGTTCGGACATGGAGGAGATACAGAGAGACAGCAACTGTCGATGACATGCCTCGCTTTGCCGCCCAAGGGATACTACTGCAGTGGATGACCTCTACCTACGGATTATGGCTCGAGGGAACCGTGACAGCAACGCCACCATGTTCAATAATGGTTTTCGTGCAACACCAGGACGACTTGTTACGATTCAGACTGGGCGCATTAGGCTGCATGATGCGTAACTTCTCTCCCGACCTCCACGGCGACGTCCATCCTTGCAACCACGACACCATGCAGCGCGGCGCAGATCGGCCGAACTAGATGCCGAAATGGCCGCTCAAGATTGGCATCACGTTCTCTTCACTGATGAGTGTCGCATATGCCTTCAACCACACAATCGTCGGAGACGTGTTTGGAGGCAACCCGGTCAGGCTGAACGCATTAGACACACTGTCCAGCGAGTGCAGTAAAGTGGAGGTTCCCTGCTGGTTTGGAGTGGCATTATGTGGGGCCGACGTACGCTGCTGGTGGTCATGGAAGGGGCCGTAACGAATGCACGATACGTGAATGCCAACCAAATGGTTCAAATGGCTCTGACCACTATGGGACTTAACTTCTGAGGGTATCAGTCCCCTAGAACTTACAACTAATTAAACCTAACTAACCTAAGGACATCACACACCTCCATGCCCGAGGCAGGATCCGAACCTGCGACCGTAGCGGTCGCACGGTTCCAGACTGTAGCGCCTAGAACCGCTCGGCCACCCCGGCCAGCGACAGTGCAACCATATCGCCCGCGTATTGGCGAGGCATTCGTCTTCATGGACGACAATTCGTGCTCCCGTCTTGCACATCTTGTGAATGACTTCCTTCAGGATAACAACATCGCTCGACTGGGGTGGCCAGCATGTTGTCCAGACATGAACCCTACCGAACGTGCCTGGGATAGATTGAAAAGGGCTGTTTATGGACGACGTGACCCACCAACCACTCTGAGGGATCTACGCCGAATTGCCGTTGAGGAGTGGGACAATCTGGATCAATAGAGTCTTGATGAACTTGTGGATAGTATACCACGACGAATACAGGCATGCATCAACGCAAGAAGACGTGCTACTGGTTATTAGAGGTACCAGTGTGTACAGCAATCTGAAGGTCTTGCTGTATGGTGGTACAACATGCAATATGTGGTTTTCATGAGTATTAGAAAAGGCGGAAATGATGTATATGTTGATCTCTATTCCAACTTTCTGTATAGGTTCCGGAACTCTCGGACCCGAGGTGATGCAAAACTTTTTTTATGGTGTGTACTACTTTATTTACATACACTTAAATGACAAAAATCTTGGAATAGCGATATGCACATATATAGAGGGCGGTAGTGTCTCATACACAAAGTGTACAGTGGTGCAGCTGTCATTTGTACTCCAGGTGAATCATCTGAAGATGTTTCCGAAGTGATTATGGCCGTATGATGGGAACTAACAGACTTTGAACGCGGAATGCGTTGGAGCCAGAGGCATGGGACATTCCTGGTCGAAAATCGTGGGAATGCAGTATTCGAGATCCTCATTCTATAGAGTGCGTCGTGAATACCAAAATTCACGCATTACCTGTCACCATGGACCGCGCAGTGACCGACAGCCTCCCCTTAAAGACCGATGGCAACGTTTACGTGGAGCTGTCAGTGCTAACAGACAAGCAACACTCCGTGAAATAACAGCGGGAATCAGCGTGGGACGTAATTCGGACGTGTCCGTTAGGATAGTGCAGGGAAATCTGACGTTAATGGGCTGTAACAGCAGACGGCCAACGCGAGTGCCTTTGCTAACAGCACGACATCACCTGCAGCGCCTCTCCTGCCCTCGTGGCCATATCGGCTGGACCCTAGACGACAGGAAAATCGTGGCCTGGTCAGATGAGTCCGGATTTTAGTTGTATGAGATGATGGTAGTGTGCAATGCAGACCGCACGAAGCAATGGACCCATTTGTCAACAAGGCACTGTGCAAGTTGGTGTCGGCTCCACAGTGGTGTGGGCTGTGTTCACATGGAATAAACAGGGTCCTCTGGTCCAACTGAAGCGATCATTTACTGCAAATAGTTGTGTGTGGATACCATTTACAGCCATTCATGGATTTTATGTTCCCAAACAACGATGGAATTTGTATGGATGTCAATGCACAATGTCACCGGGCCACAGCTGATCACTGTCTGTTTGGAAAGAACATTGTAGTAATTTCGGGAGATTATTTGGGCACCCAGGTAGCTCGACATGAATCCTATCGAAAATTTGTAGGACGTAACCATGAGGTGAGTTCGTGCACAAAATTCTGCTCCGGCATTTATCGACGGATGTAGAGGCAGCATGGCTCAATATTTCTGCATCGGGCTTGTCGAGTCCACGCCACGTCGACTTGCTGTACTAGACAGGGCAATCGTAGGTCCGACACGATATTAGGACGTATCGCACGACTTTTTTCAGCTCATTGTGGTGTCTCCTTTCCCAATCGAATGCCTTCACTATCACCTCATGTAATTCGAAAACATTCCGTTAACCTCGTTTTACTTTTGTTGATGTTCGTGTTATAATTCTTTCTTAAGTCACTACCCGTTTCGTTCACTTGATATTCGAAGAGCTTTGCCCTGTACGATGGTATTAGGCCTATAACGCTATCGACAACCTCAGAGCTTTGATGTGCTATTCCTGAACTTTAATTCCCTTTCCAGACCTACTGCTTGCTCATTGTACTGCTAGAATAGCGCAGGGGATGAGCTGCAACCCTGTCTCAGTCCCTTCTCGACGATTGCTCCCTTTTCATGCCTGTCGATTCCTACAGCTGCAGTCTGGCTCCCGTACTAGTTGTGAATAAGCTTTCGTTCCCTATAAGCAAACCTTGCTAGCTTTAGGATTTAAAAGGGTATAGTCTGGTCATTGCCTGCACGCTGGTAGAAACGACTTGTCGTCTGACGTTCCTCACGTGGTTCCACAGCGAAAAGTTGGGACGTCTGCTCGGAGGAAGCAACTTCCAAGACGTGAAATGGTACACATACGTCGATACTTAGACAAGGACGACGGAGTCAGTCCGGACAAAATAAAGGATTTTATTCTTTAGCACACCTGCACATATTACCGAAACTACGATCGTATGGAGCACAAGCGAAATTCGTGACTGGATGGAAGGTTTCGTGGTACGATGGACACAGCATGTTATCTTGGATGGAGGGTCACCGGCAAATGTGGAAGTAACTGCGGGTACACGCCTGGGAATTATGTTGGGATCCTTACTGTTCAATGTAGAATCAAAACAGCTTCAGCGCTCTAAATTTACAGTTGTTATTTTATTTGAGCGACCCCCGTGTAAACGACTCGTTGAGTCAATGCTATGACGAGTTCGTACACTATGCCGAGCAAAAAGAGGTCCGGCACGATATCAGGACGTATCGTATGATTTCTGTCAGCTCAGTGTCCGTTATTATGTACGTATTTGCTATCGTTAATTTCCTTGTACACTTCATTCCACAATTTCAGAATGATGAAACGAGTACTCTTAATGGAATGTGTGCGATAAAAGACTTTTCTATATTTCAAAGTTGGGTCACAGGTTTGTCTGATAGGAGACTGTCAGAGAGATGCAGAAGAAACTGAAGTGGGAAACAATTCATAAGATGGACGCAAACTGTCCCCAGAAAGCCTACTCACAAAGTTTTATTAACCAGCTGAAGCGATTAATCTAGGACAATACTACAGCATCCGTCCTCTCGAACTCGAGGAATCGCTAGAAAAATATCAGACCAATTACAACGCGCGCAGAGGCGGTTAGGCGATCATTCCTCTCCTGCTCTGTACGTGAATGGTACAAGGAGAAGACCTAATAAATGATTTAATGTGAAGTAACCTCTGCCACGCACCTCGCATTGGTTTGAACAATATGGGGGCAGATACAGGTAAATGGTCAGTAAGCAGACAGACCCCTCACCCCTCCCCCCCCCCCCCACACACACACACATACACACATGAATCATGTATCATGTATACATTGCCTATAAACTGACTCGTTTCCCACAATTTCATCAAAATTCCTACAGATGCCCTATGGAACCTATAACTATGCATGACATCCAACTTTATGCTTACGACAGCCTTGTATAAAACATTCTCTGCTGACTTGTCGCTTCAGATTAATTTAATGCAACGTATAAACTAAGAATATCTCGTAGCCTACCGCAATTAGATAACTAAGTAGCTTGAACTCATTAATGTAAAGTAAACGCTCTTTACAGGATGTTCTTGAGTTCGGCTTAGATTATAAGCGACAACATCAGTGAACATCGCACTACGTGTAGGATGCGCCAAACAAAACAGTTTTCTGCTCAAGAAATAATGCACTTTGGGCAATAGTAGCAGTATTTGAAAGAATGTTCAAAATTTATGACTCGACATCATGACAAGGCCTGGAACTGGAAATCATGCATCATTTATTTTTATACGTTTTAGGAATTTTATGTTCCCATGTTATCTTGGAATGTGGTGGTCAAAACGTCGGAAAGTTAGTTTACATATCATACCGCAGTTTGTTAATGTCATTTGAAATAATATTGTGGGGCAATCCTAAATTTTCGCACCTCGAGGGCTCGTAAAAAGTAGAGGCAGTAAGTGGTGCACTTCATTCAACCTACTCCAGAAAGCTGCAGTGATAACAGCTTCACAACACACTTAAGCCTACAGGCTTATGAAGTATGACCTCGACAACCTTTCAGAATTTGAAAAGAACCGTGATGTTCGCGTATATAGACCTGACAGTAAAACGAACTTTCACTGTTCACAACTTGTTTAGAAAATGAGACACAAAGCGCCAAATTTGTGTGTGTGTGTGTGTGTGTGTGTGTGTGTGTTGGGGGGGGGGGTATGTGTGTGTGTGTGTGTGTGTGTGTGTGTGTGTGTACTGTTAAGACGCCGCTATTAACGCACTTTTTTCTTTTGTTGCAGGTAAGTTACTGTTCTTCCCTATGTGTAACTCGGTATCTGAACTTCAAAATGCGATTCTTTCCTGTGGAGGTAAGTTGTTCTGTTGCATGACATTTTGGGCTAGGGATATCTTCAGCTGATTAACTGGCAAAATTCTATAGAATTTGGCCGAATGGCCATCTTCCACGGAGAATTGTTACAGCTGTACGTTAAATAATATTGATGAATCGTACCTTATAAAGGATGATTTTTTTCGACCGCGTACAACCTCTAGGGATTGATCGATGAGAGAATACGGAACCACATGGTCTAATAAACTTATGCCCGGAAATGGAAGGTTTCCATGCTGGAGACCATTTATTCAATCACAGATTGTTACAGAGGCTGCGGTCTAATACTCGTTGTACCTTGCAGTCACATTTGCCGTATGCATCCTCCAAGAGGGTGAAACTGTTCCTCATACGTCATGCCCTAGCGCCCTCTCCTACCATAACCAACGTAAGTTTATTACATCTTTTTTGTTCCGTAATCACATCTTTTTTGTTCCGTATCCTCTCATCGATCGGTCCCCAGAGTTTGTACACGGTGGAAAAAAATCACCCTGTATAGTTTCAGTTTATGTTTTCTGGAATACAATTATTCTGCTGATTTCCTCACAAATTTCGGCCACTGCTCAGCTTCAAAAGTGACTGTACTGTACAGGAAAACATTTATGTAGACAATGTTAACAATTAAAATTTTAGACATACGATGACATAGATGATATTAAGTATCTCGTCAATGGTGTCCGTTCAAATCATAACTGCAGACTGATAGCATTGGGGAAACAGTGTCCCATAAGAAAACAGTCCGGACGCCAAACGACACTGTAGGTCGCTACCCAGAGAAAATGTGATATCAAATAAAAGTACGTCTTTGAGACACATATGTACTTTACCTTTCAGTGATTACATCGTATGTTGTAACTAACAGATAATGCTGGTACATTAGTATACAATACCGGAGACATATATACAATTAGTACATTTTTAAAGTTACCATAATACCGAGCTGATAAGTCCCATGAGGAAATTGCAAGTTTTCTGATGGACCAAGCTCACTCGCAATCGTTTCATGTCATGCAATATCTTCCCATTTTTAAGTGCATCTACTGAGGAGTGAAGGTGATCTTGTTGAGTTCAGTGGAAAAGGGTGAAACCCGGTTTTGGCACACCGAGGGGGCCGCCGACGTTATGAAAGCTCACGGGTTCGATTTCCGGTACATCCTCAGATTTATGTCTGAGGCAAGGAGGAATTTTGATTTTCACAGATCGAAAGGTAACTGAGATAACAAATTGCATTAATCACATTTACATCATGAGTCTGTAACTAACCACCGAAGACCACGTGTACTCTATACCAATGTACTCAAGCAAACCTCACCATCTCGGGGTATCAGTAACACTCGACATCCTCAGTTGTCTGTTCTATACACGGCGAACATCAATAAAACCGACTAATGATAGGGATGGATTCCTGAGTGAAAATGCAGGAAAACAGTTCCTACGAACATGTGCCCGGAAAAGTATCGTTGTCACTGTAGATGGTGCTGAACAATGAAAAACATCGTTCAAATGGCTCTGAGCACTATGGGACATAACATCTGAGGTCATCAGTCCCCTAGAACTTACAAGGGAACCTCCCCATCGCACCCCCCTCAGATTTAGTTTTAAGTTGGCACAGTGGATAGGCCTTGAAAAACTGAACACAGATCAATCGAGAAAACAGGAAGAAGTTGTGTGGAAGTATGAAAAAAATAAGCAAAATATACAAACTGAGTTGTCTATGCATATCATATGCCGTCCAAGGAGGAGTTGAGTGCACGAGCGCCGTGGTCCCGTGGTTAGCGTGAGCAGCTGCAGTACGAGAGGTCCTTGGTTCAAGTCTTCCCTCGAGTGAAAATTTTAATTTTTTATTTTCAGACAATTATTATCTGTCCGTCCGTCCGTCCGATGCGATCACTTTTTTGGGAGTGATTATCACATCCACAAGAAAACCTAAATCGGACAAGGTAGAAGAATCTTTTCACCCATTCGCCAAGTGTACAAGTTAGGCGGGTCGACAACATATGCCGTCACCAGTGTCGTATAGAATATATCAGACGTGTTTTCCTGTGGAGGAATCGGTTGACCTATGACCTTGCGATCAAACTTTTTCGGTTCCCATTGGATAGGCACGTCCTTCCGTCTACTAATCGCACGGTTTAGCGGTGCGGTCGCAAAACACAGGCACTAAACTTATTACAGTGAACAGAGACGTCAATGAACGAACGGACAGATAATAATTGTCTGAAAATAAAAAATTAAAATTTTCACTAGAGGGAAGACGTGATCCAAGGACCTCTTGCATTGCAGTTGCTCACGCTAACCACGGGACCACGGCGCTCATGAGCATATATTCTCCAAGATGTTGCATATCATATGCATAGACCACTCAGTTTGTGTATTTTGCTTATTTTTTTCATACTTCCACACAACTTCTTCCTGTTTTCTCGATTGATCTGTTTTCAGTTTTTCAAGGCCTATCCACTGTGCCAACTTATAACTACATCTGAGGGGGGTGCGATGGGGAGGTTCCCTTGTTAGAACTATTTAAACCTAACTAACCTAAATACATCACACACATCCGTGCCCGAGGCAGGGTTCGAACCTGCGACCGTAGCGGACACGCGGTTCCAGACTGTAGCGCCTAGAACCGCTCGGCCACCCCGGCCGGCGAAGAATGAAAGTTCCTTGTATGTTGCGGGCTGTGTGAGTGACGTAGCGTACTGTAAGCAGGAGAATGGTCCAATATTCATGTCGGGAACAAGCCGAAATGTGTTTGTGTACGGCCAAGCAGATGGAAATGGTCGAAAGGCGGCACTGGTATACCAAAACAAGTACCCTCACAGACACCAACCACATCACACAACATTTCAAGCTCTTTTTGGGCGTTTGTGTGATTATGGATCCTTCAGACTGACGAGAGCGCAGGGAGGCGGCGGACTGTGCGTACAACTGATTTGGAGGACGGGGATCTACAGGATATCGAGACGAACTCTTATACAATCTCCAGGCAAGTGGCCCGCTAACGTGGTGTAAGCCTAAGCACGGTTATATGTACTCTGCGTGCATTGCATCCGATAAAGACCACTTTGAACATCTGCTGTGACGTGAAGGGCGGTGCAGCTCAGTACTGTGTTTCGGGATAATTTTTTGTTGTTGCACGCACACTGTCAATTTCCAGATATATATTCATAGGACCTTTTTTCCTCCATTTCTAATCAGGAATCCATCCCTGCAGTTCGTCGGTTTTATTAATGTTCACATTGCATACTCTAAAATCTGTCTTCCCATATTTCCCTCTGCGGTTCCCTTTAATGTCATGAAAGATCTTAACACAAGTCCGATCATCATATCCCTTCTTCTTTTTGCGCTTTTGGATATACGACGGGAGTTCAAACGGCAAGGTACGAAACGTCCAAATAACCAAATCGGCTGAAAGTTGCATACGGCACGTCTAGGGACACGAGTGTAGTGTCCTGCGTGGTTGCGAACATGTGTCGTCACCCCGTAAGAAATTCAAAGCTGTGTCCTCAGCAGGGAAGGTGATTCACACCACCTTTTTTCTCAAAGAGAAGAGGGAAGCGTTTCAACTAGGACAGAAATTCCGGCAAGAGGCAATCCTTCGACTCGTGAAACACTGGCAGAGTTGTTCTCAGGTCTCTAGTGATCATTTCTGAATAAAGACTTTACAGAAACAGTGTTGTTTCATACCTTTTCTTCTCAACACTCCTCATGTTTCTGTCCTCGCAGATCTCCTCATTTCTTGTTTCTCTATTGCACTTAATTTTCAAGCATCTTCCCGTAACTGAAGTTAAATTCTTCTGGGTTATTAGGCCACGTCATATTTCTACTAATATGATCGACGTTTCGACCCCAGTGCTGGGATCTTCCTCAGGATCGTATGGTGTCCACTTCCCGTAACCCCCCTCTCAGACTGCAAATACACTACTGGCCATTAAAATTACTACACCACGAACATGACGTGCCACAGGCGCGAAATTTAACCGACAGGAAGACGATGCTGTGATATGCAAATGATTAGCTTTTCAAAGCATTAACACAAGGATGGCGCCGGTGGCGACACCTACAACGTGCTGACATGAGGAAAGTTTCCATCCGATTTCTCATACACAAACAGCAGTTACCGGCGTTGCCTCGTGAAACGTTGTTGTGATGCCTCTTGTAAGGAGGAGAAATGCGTACCATCACGTTTCCGACTTTGATAATGGTCGGATTGTAGCCTATAGCGTTTGCGGTTTATCGTATCGCGACATTGCTGCTCGCGTTGGTCGAGATCCAATGACTGTTACCAGAATATGGAATCGGTGGCTTCAGTGGGGTAATACGGAACGCCGTGCTGGGTTCCAACGGCTTCGTATCACTAGCAGTCGAGATGACAGGCATCTTATTCGCATGGCTGTAACGGATCGTGCAGCAACGTCTCGATCCCTGAGTCGATGGTGACGTTTGCAAGAGAACAACCATCTGCACGAACAGTTCGACGACGTTTGCAGCAGCATCTACTATCAGCTCGGAGAGCATGGCTGTCGTGTTAGTCTTGACGCTGCATCACAGACAGGAGCGCCTGCGATGGTGTACTCAACGACGAATCTGGGTGCACGAATGGCAATACGTCATTTTTTCGGATGAATCCAGGTTCTGTTTACATCATAATGATGGTCGCATCCGTATTTGGTGACATCGCGGTCTACGCACATCGGAAGCGTGTATTCGTTATCGCCATACTGGCGTATCACCTGGTGTGATGGTATGGGATGCCATTGGTTACATGCCTCAGTCACCTCTTGTTCGCATTGACGGCACTTTGAACAGTGGACGTTACATTTCAGATGTGTTACGACCCGTGGCTCTACTTCACTCGATCCCTGCGAAACCCTACATTTCAGCAGGATAATGCACGACCGCATGTTGCAGGTCCTGTACGGGCCTTTCTGGATACAGAAAATGTTCGACTGCTGCCCTGGACAGCACATTCTCCAGATCTCTCACCAAATGAAAACGTCTGGTCAATGGTGGCCGAGCAACTGGCTCGTCATAATACGCCAGTCACTACTCTTGGTGAACTGTGGTATCGTGTTGATACTGCATGGGCAGCTGTACCTGTACACGACATCCAATCTCTGCCTGACTCAATGCCCAGGCGTATCAATGCCGTTATTACAGCCAGAGGTGGTTGTTCTGGGTACTGATTTCACAGGATCTATGCACCCTAACTGCGTGAAAATGTAATCACGTGTGAGTTCTAGTATAATATATTTGTCTAATGAATACCTGTTTAGCAATTTTAATGGCCAGTAGTGTAACTTATTGGTACATTGACCTAGGTTTCGACACCTCTAAGGATTTCTTCACCAGAATGAAATTTTGAGAAACTGTCTGTTGTTGTTTGTTGCCAGGCATACGTCCCAAAGGCTGGAACGTGTTTTATTTTATTTTTTGATTTGAGCATATCTTCTGACCAATGCCTTCTAGCAATGTAACTTTACATTTTCTCGTAATTTCATTCTGATGAAGGCATCCTTAGAGCTGTCGAAACCTAGGTCAATCTTCCAAAAAGTTATTTGCGGTCAGCTGGCTGTGTGATTCCTATGTTGATAGGTGAATCGAATACTTTTGTTGATGTTTCTGGCCTCTGTATTTTTCGTTAATTACCAGAGCTGTAACCGACAGTTACTTTTCAGAACGCATTTCGTAGCTATCTCGCACAAAAACAGACAACTCTAGCTACAGAGCCTCTGCCTTGCGCTTCGAAAGCGCTTTATTTTTGCGCATTGCAGCGGCTGAATTGTGCAGCTGAATCGCCGCGACGAAGTCGCCAGAGCGAAAGGAGACTTACAACGCCGCCTTGATTTGTGAAGTATGCATCCCGCAACATAAGCTTCGTATACTCGCTGCGCTTCTGCTCTCCAGTCTCCAGCTGTGGCGTAGTGTAAACTGTTGCTGAACACAGGTAGCACAAGGTGTCATGCCCTCTTTGCGATGACGGAGGAAACGCCAGAGGAAGCGGCGGAATTAATTCTCAGCGAAATATTTAATTACGGGCTCGGGCAGAGCAGAAGTGAAAAAGGAAAGGAAATTAGCGAGAATGCGGAAAGAGGACTTAATAAAATGGTTAAGTTTCCAGTCACGTCCTCTGCCAAAATGGCCACCGCCGGGAATTGCTGGAATTCGACGGACTGACTCTGACGAGATGTATGTGCCCTTTATTACGTACTCACCGTCACCAGACAAGAATCAAACGTACTGGAAAGCTATTATTTGACAAGTACTTTGTGGAAAAGTCAGTACCATACAACACGCATTCCCGGGGTTAATACAAGGCGATAAATTCGTAGAATTGGTAGAGAATCGTCAACTGAATATTCAGAACTTCACTGACGTTTTCTTACGCACTCTAAAGACAATTCACCATTTCGTGGTCGATGTGGCACATGTGTCCCACAAAGGTAATTCAGTGTTCTTCAAATGTGTCTTCAGAAAGGCCTGTGGGCTTTCGTCGGAACACAAATGGGTGTTAAGAGCTTAACTGATACTGTCAGGAGTGAAATTGGCTTCATCAGCAAACTGTGTTCAGGAAATTAATCGGCGATTAGCAATTAGCCAGGGACAATATTCCAATCGTCTACCTCCATCTCCTTCTCGAAACTGTTGAATTTTGCTGTAAATGAAGTGAACAGAGCCCGTTCACACGTAATGCTCACCATTTTTTACTTGGAACACCGGTACATGTGGAGATTGTGGGTGCGCTTGTTAAAGGAGAAAATTCTGGCAACTGAACAATGTCTTCCACTTCATCCACAATCTGTTCAAGTGCACGCTTAGGTGAGATGCGACTGCTTGGCATAACATCTGTCTCACGAAGTTTAGTGAAAACACTTATAAATCTGATAACCGGCTGCTGTGGCCGAGCGGTTCTAGGCGCTTCAGTCTGGAACCGTGCGACTGCTACGGTCGCAGGTTCGAATCCTGCCTCGGGCATGGATGTGTGTGATGTCCTTAGGTTAGTTAGGTTTAAGTAGTTCTAAGTCTAGGGGACTGATGACCTCAGAAGTTAAGTCCCATAGTGCTCAGAGCCATTTGAACCATTTTTTTTAATCAACCAATCAAAACTAGACGCATATTACATACAACATTTTATCCGAGTTAGTCTATACTACTATCTTCTAAAATATTTACTATTCTTCTTGAAAAAAGCTTTCCTCAGTCAATGAAAACGATACGCATGGAAAAACTTTTTCCAGCTCGTGGTTTGGTTGGTATGGTAACCAGTATGTATGATATGAGGGAACAAGTAGTCTTGGTTGCTGTGCTAATTTTTTATTATTTCCCAATGGCGCGTTTCACCTTCATTTAGACATCTTCGAATTGGTCTACGGGAGAAATACAAAATTGCAGAACAGTGACGTGACCCCATTTAGTGAGATTGGCTTACCAAGAAAATATAAAAGAACTTACTGATATTTGGTAACGATGGGTGTATTGGATACTGCGCATAAATATATCCTAGCAGCCAGAGACAGCTCCGGACATGGGAGAGGCGCCACGGCATCTTTCAAGACGAGTCCCGCTTTCAAATTCAACAACACGATTCTGATTCCATGTATGGAGGCTCCGACTAAACTAACGTTGTCACATTGCATACATCATCGTCACATAGGGTCAGCAGCTGGTATGGAATGCGCTTGGGTACACAACACGGTCACCTTTGGTTCGTTTAGCTGGACCACAGCCACTACATTTTTGACGTATTAAGACCAATGGCTGAATTCAATCTTCAAGATCTCCGTAACGTTATACAGTATTTCAATAGGCTAATGGAAGACAGCGTATTGCGTGTTTGTCATGTAGTACCTCGCTACAGAAGGCGTTCGACTATTACCTGTTGCCCTGCTCATCGCGTTCTCCAGACCTGTCACCCGCTGAAAACATCTCATCATGGGTTGATGTGGGACGGCACTTGTAATAAATCCTAACTTGTAAAAAACGTATGTGATGAATAAAGGGGGAAAAATGTTGTGGCCGGCCAGTGTGGCCACGCGGTTAAAGGCGCTTCAGTGTGGAACCGCGCGACCGCTACGGTCGCAGGTTCGAATCCTGCCTCGGGCATGGATGTGTGTGATGTCCTTAGGTTAGTTAGGTTTAAGTAGTTCTAAGTTCTAGGGGACTGATGACCTCAGATGTTAAGTCCCATAGTGCTCAGAGCCATTTGAACCATTTTTGAAAATGTTGCACTTTCATTTTCCCTAATCTTGATGAAAAATATAAAAGGAAAATGATTATTCTTATTCTTTAAATCTTTGCTTTGAAAGTTCTTTAAGTTCATACGAAGTTCATATGAAGTGGATTATTCAACACAATCGAGAGAATGATGTCCATTTCATGTAACAGTACACGTAGTTAAAGTCGAACGTTTCACAATAATTACTAATAGATAAGAGAGTGAAGACGGCTGTTCCCTTAAACAGCAGGTTAAACAGAACATGGGCTACCTTATTTTCACGGTAAATGTGGTCTCTGTATGTACGATTGCTGATGAGCTGGAACACATTTACAAGTAGCTGGAAATAGTAAAAGAAAATAAGCTGCGTCGTTGTTCAACATACGTGACTGTCTGCGACGTAGTGTACTTGAAATAATTTAAAATACTGGCCTTATGGTCTTGTACTGCTTTCTTGATTAACGGAGGCAATTTTTGGCAAATATGTGGGCGCCATACTCAGTTTTAGGCGAATTTAGAGAATGTTGCAGCATTGGCGGCCAACAATTAAACTATATCTGCTGCATTGAAAATGTCAATAACTCGGAGGAAAAGTTATTTACACACATATGAATATTAAATAAAATCAGTTATTTCATGTTAACGAATAATAATTATATTCTGAAATAACAAACAGAAATTATTACATAACAGACCTTTCCATACACGTAATAAAATGTTAGCGTACAAGAGGAGGAGGTATACTTGGAAAAGGCCGGGAGATACGGGAAGATTTCAATTAGATTACATCATGGTCAGACAAAGATTCCGAAATCAGATACTGGATTGTAAGGCGTACCCAGGAGCAGATATAGACTCAGATCACAATATAGTAGTGATGAAGAGTAGGCTGAAGTTCAAGACATTAGTCAGGAAGAATCAATATGCAAAGAAGCGGGATACGGAAGTACTAAGGAATGACGAATACGTTTGAAGTTCTCTAACGCTTTAGATACAGCAATAAGGAATAGCGTAGTAGGCAGTACAGTTGAAGAGGAATGGACATCTCTGAAAAGGACCATCACAGAAGTTGGGAAGGAAAACATAGGTACAAAGAAGGTAGCTGCGAAGAAACCATGGGTAACAGAAGAAATACTTCAGTTGATTGATGAAAGGAGGAAGTACAAACATGTTCCGGGAAAATCAGGAATTCAGAAATACAAGTCGCTAAGGAATGAAATAAATAGGAAGTGCAGGGAAGCTAAAACGAAATGGCTGCAGGAAAAATGTGAAGACATCGAAAAAGATATGATTGTCGGAAGGACAGACTCAGCATACAGGAAAGTCAAAACAACCTTTGGTGACATTAAAAGCAACGGTGGTAACATTAAGAGTTCAACGGGAATTCCACTGTTCAATGCAGAGGAGAGAGCAGATAGGTGGAAAGAATACATTGAAAGCCTCTATGAGGGTGAAGATTTGTCTGATAGAAGAAGAAACAGAAGTCGATTTAGAAGAGATAGGGGATCCAGTATTAGAATCGGAATTTAAAAGAGCTTTGGAGGACTTACGGTCAAATAAGGCAGAAGGGATCAATAACATTCCATCAGAATTTCTAAAATTATTGGGGGAAGTGGTAACAAAACGACTATTCACGTTGGTGTGTAGAATATATGTGTCTGGCGATATACCATCTGACTTTCGGAAAAGCATCGTCCACACGATTCCGAAGACGGCAAGAGCTGACAAGTGCTAGAATTATCGCACAATCAGCTTAACAGCTCATGCATCGAAGCTGCTTACAAGAATAATATACGGAAGAATGGAAAAGAAAATTGAGAATGCGCTAGGTGACGATCAGTTTGGCTTTAGGAAAAGTAAAGGGACGAGAGAGGCAATTCTGACGTTACGGCTAATAATGGAAGCAAGGCTAAAGAAAAATCAAGACACTTTCATAGGATTTGTCGAGCTGGAAAAATCGTTCGACAATATAAAATGGTGCAAGCTGTTCGAGATTCTGAAGAAAGTAGAGGAAAGCTATAGGGAGAGACGTGTCATATACAATATGTACAACAACCAAGAGGGAATAATAAGAGTGAACGATCAAGAACGAAGTACTCGTATTAAGAAGGGTGTAAGGCAAGGCTGTAGCCTTTCGCCCCTACTCTTCAATCTGTACATCGAGGAAGCAATGATGGAAATAAAAGAAAGGTTCAGGAGTAGAATTAAAATACAAGGTGAAAGGATATCAATGATACGATTCGCTGATGACATTGCTATCCTGAGTGAAAGAAGAAGAATTAAATTATCTGCTGAACGGAATGGACAGTCTAATGAGTACACAGTATGGTTTGAGAGTATATCGGAGAAAGACGAAGGTAATGAGGAGTAGTAGAAATGAGAACAACGAGAAACTTAACATCAGGATTGGTGGTCACGAAGTCAATGAAGTTAAGGAACTCTGCTACCTAGGCAGTAAAATAACAAATGACGGATGGAGCAAGGAGGACATCAAAAGCAGACTCGCAACGGGAAAAAAGGCATTTCTGGCCAAGAGGAGTCTACTAATATCAAATACCGGCCTAATTTGAGGAAGAAATTTCTGAGGATGTACGTCTGGAGTACAGCATTGTATGGTAGTGAAACATGGACTGTGAGAAAACCGGAACAGAAGAGAATCGAAGCATTTGAGATGTGGTGCTATAGACGAATGTTGAAAATTAGGTGGACTGATAAGGTAAGGAATGAGGAGGTTCTACGCAGAATCGGAGAGGAAATGAATATGTGGAAAACACTGATAAGAAGAAGGGACAGGATGATAGGACATCTGCTAAGACATGAGGGAATAACTTCCATGGTACTAGAGGGAGCTGTAGAGGGCAAAAACTGTAGAGGAAGACAGAGATTGGAATACGTCAAGCAAATAACTGAGGACGTAGGTTGCAAGTGCAGCTCTGAGATGAAGAGGTTAGCACAGGAAGGGAATTCGTGGCGGGCCGCAACAAGCCAGTCAGCAGACTGATCACAAAAAAAAGTACCTTATTCTTCGTAGGAAGTCTGACTGCAGGGTTACCGAAAACCGCGTACGCGAGTGTTTGAGTGGTTCGAGCGTTTCCAAGATGGTTGAAAAGACGTTGAAGATGACTCACGCCTGGGACGCCTTTCAGCATAAAAAACAGATGATAATATCAAAAAAGTAGGTAGGCCTAATCCGATTCGGCCTGGCTATCGGCTGAGCACTCAATAGGTTGTTGAAACTGTAGCAATTTACAAACAATGCGTAAAACGAATTTTGCATAACGATTTTAACATAAAATTTTTTTTTACGAAACTGGGGCCGAAAAGACTCACGATCGAACAGCAAGGAGCTCGCGAAAATGTTTGTGCTGACATTACGAATACCAGTAAAATTGCTGCTAATTTCTTGGAAAGACTAGTGACGTGTGACACATCTTGGTTTTTCACTGACGATCCAGAAACTAAGCGCCAATCCACGCACTGAAATAGCTCAAATTCACAGAGAGTGAAAAAAGCTCGAATGTGCAAACCAACATTCAAACAGAAGACTTTTTTTAGTATTTATGGGATTATCTATACTGGGTTCCTGAAGGTCAGACTATTAATCAACATTACTGGCCAGCCGCTGTGGCCGAGAGGTTCCAGGCGCTTCAGTCCGGAACCGCGCTGATGCTACTGTGCTAGTTCGAATCCTACCTCGGGCATGGATGTGTGTCATGTCATTAGGTTGGTTAGATTTAAGTAATTCTAAGTCTAGGGGACTGATGGCCTCAGATGTTTATAGTGCTTAGAACCATTTGAACCATTTTTTTCAACATTACTGCCTTAAAATTACTGCTCACTTCCCTGAGAAAACAATAAAAAACCACCCGAATTGTGGAATAATATGTTATGCGTTCTGTGTCAAGACAAGGCACCGTATCGTATTGTCTGTTGAAGAGGTTTAGAGCGAAGTACGACATCCCAGTGTTAGACCACGCACATTATTCGTCCGCCCTAACACAATGTGACATTCGTCTATTTTCAAAGGCCAGCTGTGCATTAAAAAGAGCAAGATTTCAGTCCGTTGAAGCAGTGAAATAAAAAGCGGCACGCGTCATCATGGAGCTCACAGAGGAACGGTTGCAGCACTGTTTCCAACGATGGAAAAATCGTATGGCGCGTTCAAGTGATAGAGGAAGGCCGGCCTCTGTAGCCGAGCGGTTCTAGGCGCTTCAGTCTGGAACCGCGCGACCGCTGCGATCGCAGATTCGAATTCTGCCTCGGGCGTGGATGTGTGTGATGTCCTTAGGTTAGTTACGTTTAAGTAGTTCTAAGTTCTAGGGGACTGATGACCTCAGCTGTTAAGTCCCATAGTGCTCAGAGCCATTTGAACCATTTGATAGAGGAAGGCAGCATATTAAGGGTGTCAATATGTACGATTTTAATAAAATCTTTTGGAGTAGTGGTCCCTTTATTTTATTAGCAGCACCTCGCTAATACGCAGTTGCATTAGAGCAATTGTTACTGCCAAATGTGACAACTCTTTGTACTAAATTTCACATCGTGTATACACAGAATCACCAAGACATTTAACCTTGTATTGCTGTTACTGTACTGCAAACACACAGTGAGTAAAATTTCGTCACTTGCTATCCTTTCTGTCACTGAGTTTTGTATGTCCTGCAGTTTAACAAAGATTTTTCATTAATTTATGGCGTCGATAGGTTCTCGTGTTTAATCCTACGGAAACCGTCAGATACCGTTACACATCGCAGTTATGGCATCAAGGTCTCACCAGCCGCCAGCAGGGCCTCGCAATGGCGATTTTCGTAGCCGTGTGTGTAGGAAAGGAGAGTGGCAGAGCAGCCAGTAAGCCGGGCAAGCCTGGCACGCCAGCCGCTGCTGTTGTGTTCACGGGCCTGCACAGTGGATTAGCGCTCCCGAGGCAGCAGGCTGCTGATGGTTCCGTCCTCAGCTGGCCTCAGCCGACGGCACGCTCGCACTGTCGACCTTTTCATCTGCACCGCTGGACCGTGTCGGGGTGCAAGCACAGGTCTACCTACAAACAACTACACTTCTGTTATGTACGTCTGCTGGATTTCGTGGCCGTTGTCACTAAAGATAAAATCTTCTGGGATGTTAGGCCGCGTCATATCTCCTTCTACACTACTGGCCATTAAAATTGTTACACCAAGAAGAAATGCAAATGGAAATTTGGGGGCATAGATCCTGAGAAATCAGTACCCTGAACAACCACATCTGACCGTAATAACGGCCTTGATACTCCTGGGCATTGAGTCAAACAGAGCTTGGATGGCGTGTACAAGTATAGCTGCCCATGCAGCTTCAACACGATACCACAGTTCATCAAGAGTAGTGACTGGCGTATTGTGACCAGCCAGTTGCTCGGCCACCATTGACCACACGTTTTCAGTTGGTGAGAGATCTGGAGAATGTGCTGGCCAGGGCAGCAGTCGAACATTTTCTGTATCCAGAAAGGCCCGTACAGGACCTGCAACATGCGGCCGTGCATTATCCTACTGAAATGTAGGGTTTCGCAGCGATCGAATGAAGGGTAGAGCCACGGGTCGTAACACATCAGAAATGTAGCGTCCACTGTTCAAAGTGCCGTCAATGCGAACAGGAGGTGACCAAGACGTGTAACCAATGGCACCCCATACCATCACACCGGGTGATACGCCAGTATGGCGATGACGAATACATGCTTCCAATGTGCGTTCACCGCGATGTCGCCTAACACGGATGTGGCCGTCATGATGCTGCAAACAGAACCTGGATTCATCCGCCATTCGCGCACCCAGGTTCGTCGTTGAGTACACCATCGCAGGCTCTCCCGTCTGTGATGCAGCGTCAAGGGTAACTGCAGCCATGGTCTCCTAGCTGATAGTAGATGCTGCTGCAAACGTCGTCGAACTGTTCGTGCAGATGGTTGTTGTCTTGCAAACGTCCCCATCTGTTGACTCAGGGATCGAGACGTGGCTGCACGATAAGTTACAGCCATGCGGCTAAGATGCCTGTCATCTAGACTGCTAGTGATACGAGGTCGTTGGGATCCAGCATGACGTTCCGTATTACCCTCCTGAACCCACCGATTCCATATTCTGCTAACAGTCATTGGATATCGACCAACGCGAGCAGCAATGTCGCGATACGATAAACTGCAATCGCGATAGGCTACAATCCGACCTTTATCAAAGTCGGAAACGTGATGGTACGCATTTCTCCTCCTTACACGAGGCATCACAACAACGTTTGACCAGGCAACGCCGTTCAACTGCGGTTTGTGTATGAGAAATCGGTTGGAAAGTTTTTCTTCATGTCAGCACGTTGTAGGTGTCGCCACCGGCGCCGCCCTTGTTTGAACGCTCTGAAAAGCTAATCATTTGCATATCACAGCATCCTCTTCCTGTCGGTTAAATTTCGCGTCTGTAGCACGTCATCTTCGTGGCGTAGCAATTTTAATGGCCAGTAGTGTAATTAATCGACGTTTCGACCCCTCAGCTGGGATCTTCTGCAGGATGTATCAGTGTCCACTATTGCTACAACACTGTCAGTGTCGCGTTCTCTTACAAAGGGAATTTTTCCCGCGTTTGTGCTGGACAAGTGGGAGTATCGGTTCCGCCGAGCTGACTTGCAGCACGCTGTTTATATTCCTGTCATACCGCGGCCGCTTATTTACTTCTTTGATGGCGGAAGCTTATAACCGTCCTCTCTATTGAAATTACATGCATTGTGAGAAATTTCAGCAGCTTCTCGGAGCTGTCTTCTATAATTGTTAGTTTTCTTAGGCAGCACACGTACGTTATTAAAGTCGATCTCAGAGCCACAGTTCTCATGATGTTCCGCCACTGCCGATTTTACACTTTGTTTTAAATTGCTTGTGCCGTTCGTGTTCCTTAATGCGCTCTTTAAAATTTCTCTCGTTTCGCCTATATATACTTTGCCGCAGCCACATGTCAATTGATAGACGCCTGCATTGTGGAGGCAATCACGCGCACACGTCTTTCGTCGGAAAAATCTTTTTTTTGTTTTGACTGAAGAAAGATGTTTGGATACCATTTTTCTTTAGAATTCTGCTAATGTGGTCAGCGACCCCAGAAAGGAACGATAACCTAACGGAGTGAGAAGGCGGTTCCTCGTCATTCTTATTAGCGTGATTAACATGCCACCAAAAGCCCTGTCGATTGAACAACTATCATAGCCATTTGCCTTCCTTATCCTCCTTAAAAAATCTAACTCCGATTCCAGGTTGTCGTCATCGCTGATACGGAAGGCACACGAAGACAGTGTGTTGAGCACTGCTTGTTTCAGGACTGGGTGGTGGTGCGAAGTGGCGTAGCTGTTTGTGTTGGTCTGCTACATGTCTGTTGTCGGTACAGTGCCCACGTACAAAATACTCCGGTCAAGACAGGTGTGTAACGTTACGAGGGTGATTCAAGACGAAACATTGTTAAAAGTCCAGAATGAAATTTTCATCCTGCAGCGGAATGTGCGCTGGTTATGAAACTTCCTGGCAGATTAAAACTGTGTGCCGGACCGAGACTCTGACTCAGGACCTTTGCCTTTCACGGGCAAGTGCTCTACCAACTGAGCTACCCAAGCACGACTCACGACCCGTCCTCACAATTTTACTTCCGCCAGTACCTCGTCTCCTACCTTTGTAGGAGGGCACGGTTCGTGAGTTGTGCTTGGGTAGCTCAGCTGGTAGAGCACCTGCCCGCGAAAGGCACTTGCCCGCGAAAGGCAAAGGTCCCGAGTTCGAGTCTCGGTCTGGCGCACAGTTTTAATGTGCCAGGAAGTTTCATAATCAGCGTACACTCCGCTGCAGAGTGAAAACTTCATTCTGGGAGTGTTCCCCAGGCTGTGGCTAAGCCATGTCTCCGCTATATCCTTTCTTTCAGGAGTGCTAGTCCTGCAAGTTTCGCAGGAGAGCTTCTGTGAAGTTTGGAAGGTAGAAGGTGAGGTACTGGCGGAAGTAAAATTGTGAGGACGAGGCGTGAGTCGTGCTTGGGTAGCTCAGTTGGTAGAGCACTTGCCCTCGAAAGGCAAAGGTCCCGAGTCTCGGTCCGGCAACCAGTTTTAATCTGCCAAGAAGTTTCATTGTTAAAAGTGCAATAATATTTCTCAAAATTGTATTATTAGTTTGGCTGTTGCTAGGAAATACGAAGTGAGATCAAAAAATACGACGAATCATTTTATGAGGAACAAATTGATCAGCTTACATGGAATTTGATTTAATTCCCAATAAAGTACTATCCTTGCCTAGCAATGCATTTACCCCGGCGTTGAATCCATGACTAGAAGCGTTGCTGGAAAGAATCTTTTGGAAGGGTGTTTAGCTGCTCTGTCGTGGTCCTTTCAATGTCAAGAATGGTGGTAAAATGCTTTCCTTCAACCACGGCTTTAACTTTTGTAAAGAGTCACAAGTCGCATAGCGCACAGAGAGGAATGAGTTTTGCGGTCAATACTCGCGAATCAAAACCGAGCTGGGACACGGCGCGTCGTCGTTATGAAGAACGAAGCCATTGGGCCAATTTTTTGTCTCTTTTTTCGTACGTCGTTTTGCAAACGCTGCATACGCACTTCTAAAATTCGGCGTTTACAGCTGTCCCACTTGGAACGAGTTCTGATCGCACTATGCCCTCAATATCGAAAAAAAAACAATGGGCATGACTTTGATACACGAATTTTACAGACGTGCCTTTTTAGGGCGAGGAGTTTCACTTTGTTCTCCAATGGGAACCTTGAATTTTCGTCTTAGGGTCATACCCATAGACCGAACTTTCATCTCCAGTTACAGTTTTCGACATGAAATCCAGTCTGCATGAAGAAGATCCTTCAACTCCCTATAAATTAACACATCACTCGAAAGTCTGGGAAGAAATTATACACACAGTCGTCTGATTTCTGAATTGTTGCTTATGTAATTTTTCCTCCTATCTACGTAATTCTGTAGCTCTCAATTCGTTCTAGCAATCAATCATTCATGATAGGAAACACAGTCATAGCTCAGTCACTCAAAATGATCCTGAAATTTTACTTGTTAGAATGAAATCAGGCGATGATTCTTCTTCTCTGCAGGCTCTTGCTTTGTGGCAGTCTGCTAATCTGTACAAATAAAATGCCTCGTAATTTTGGGAGCGTTGTATAATCAGTCGGGAAACCTCAGATCAAGCGGATATTTGGCTTTGATGAAGTCTAGCCTTCCGAAGAAGTAATGGAGCTCTTAGATTATTAAATGCAGGTTCGTATCCAGTCTTTCGGAAGTTCCCTTCTGATTAACAACTACGCAATATATCGATAAATATCATTAATTCTCAAATGTCAAATACACACCTTTGGTATGAAGAAGCAATCTATATATATATTTCCTTTTTAATCGTACAGTTCGTATCAGTTATATTCTGTGATAAATGTCAATAATCAGATTACAGCTCTTCAAACTCGGGCTAATCGGCACGAAGACAATCTCGGAATCTCTTTTTTTTTCCAGAGAGAGTACTACAAAGAATACTTATGCGCTCATGGCATAGCTATTGTATGAACTACTTTTTGCATGGATTCTGCGAGTATGAAGATAGAAAATTAGTAAACGTCATTCAAGGGTAGAATTGTATCAGAATGATTCATCGAATATAAAGAGATATTACACTTAGAATGCTTCACCTGGACCCGTACTAGATGCTCTCGGTAACTTCTGGAATTGCTATTCGCCTGTTTGAAAGAACATTTTTGCCACTTTTCGGACGATTTCATTCGTATTTGAGATTAATGGAAGTCACGAACGTTGTTCGTCTTCTGCCGATTCCACTTTTAAATCGTTCAAATGGTTCAAATGGCTCTGAGCACTATGGGACTTAACATCTGAGGTCATCAGTCCCCTAGAACCTAGAACTACTTAAGCGTAACTAACCAAAGGGCATCACACACATCCATGCCCGAGGCAGGATTCGAACCTGCGACAGTAGCAGTCGCGCGGTTCTGGACTGAAGCGCCCAGAACCCTTCGGCCACAGCAGCTGGCTTTAAATCGTTCATTACACTTGTAAACGGTCTTCAGAGTTACAGCATTATCACCATATTCCAATTTCTTTCTAAAATGTCTCTGAGCACTATGGGACTTAACATCTGTGGTCATCAGTCCCCTAGAACTTAGAACTACTTAAACCTAACTAGCCTAAGGACATCACACACATCCATGCCCGAGGCAGGATTCAACCTGTGACCGTAGCAGTCGCGCGGTTCCGGACTGAGCGCCTAGGATATTCCAATTTCAACATTTCGTAAGTGTGCTCGACACTTTTACACAACCTGAAACAGAACTTAATTTTCGCGCATTGTTTGAAATCCACGATGCGCGACAAACATGGTAAACACAGCCTCACTCTAGCCTCTGTACGCTGACCGACAAGTGAGAACGTGTTACATCTTGACGGGTCAGACTAGTAGAGAAATGCGTGAAATAGTTGTAGCGTCAGCAATTGCTGCTGAAGAAACTCATTCACAGTATTTTTTCATCGCATCTCGTGCATTTTCGCTTCAATAGGTGCCCCCCCCCCCATTCACTTTATCTACTGTATCTCATTACCCCAGCTTACCTCCCTCTTGTATCAATACCCGTCCATCCCTTACCTTTTCTTAATGCCTCTGATCCATTCCTTGTAATCGCAATGTGCACCATTTCCTCATTCACTGTACACCCGTCTTCCTGCCCACCCTCCCCTCCCCTCCCCCGCCATTTTTTGACCATCTTTTTATCATTGTACACTTGGTCTTTTATAACAATCTTTGTCACTTTTATGTAAAGAGTTTTAAATTCTAACGATGTTTGTGAGCATTTACTTTACATAACTGACCAGTTCTTACACATGATTGTAATTCATAACAATGTATAACTGCTTATTTTAGGAGGGCTATTCGGAAAGTGAGGAACGATCGGTCGCGAAATGGAAACTACTGTGAAAATACGAGGAGGCTTTTCACAGAACGTTATGGGCAGTGTCTTTACTATGCCTGTCGATCACATCAAGACGCTCTTTTCAATTGTGAGCGCACTGTGAGTGAGTAAAGCTGCCTAGAACAAAGATGTCTCCCGCCAAGTAGGAGGGCCCGCTGAGAGACTTCGCCTTAATGAATGCAGCCCACCTAACACGACTGCCACTCACTTCTTCATGGCAATTCTCAGCCCCACTCTGCAGGGGCAGTGAAGATGCTCCTGCAGCCTTTTCGATGGGAAGTGCTCGATCACCCACAACACAGCCCTAATTGGCTCATCCTATCATCTCTGTTCACATGAAACGCTGGATACGAGGACAACACTTGGGCACAGGCTACGCGCTGTAGACCAGCGTGGAGAATTATCGGAAAGCACAGGCGGCTGCCTTCTGTGACGATGGTGTTGGAACTTTGGTATAGCGCTCTGACAAATGTCTAAGTCGGAGCAGCGAGAGAAGTACCTGGAGGGTGTAGCTAAATGTGCAAAGAAAACAGTTTTGATTTTCAATGTGGTTTCCATTTCGCGACCGATCGTTCCTTACTTTCCGAACAACCCTCGTATAATTGACCATGGATCAAATATTTCACTATCTTGAAAGATTGTACTTCCATGTATCTTTGATTACGGTGGTGTAAGTCGCATTTTTACATGCACACTGGGAAGTTGGCTCTTCGCGCTGTATAATGTAAACACAGGCATCTTCTGCCCACTTCAAAGATAATGTAACGAACTTGTATAATAAAGAGTCCCACTACCCATTCCTATGACATACCACAGATCCATGGTGGAAACTGGACTGCCTTTTTGATGGTCTTTGGCTATCGTTTCACTTATGTTTATGTTAGTGGCTGCTTAAACATAGTGTAGTGACGTATAAACCCTAAGATTTGGTTACTTATTTTATTCCAGAACCATGTTAAATGAAGAAAGCATGCTAACTGCCAGTAAATTAGCCTATTACAGAAATGATCTCGCATTTACTATTGACAAAATTGGTTTACGTAAGCGAAGATACATGTTTTGACAATTAATTGTGTTCTACCCAAGTCTAATGATTTTTGATACGTAAGTTAGAGAACTTAGTTACTTATTTTTCAGTCTTACTTATGTACCTTATCCTCAAAAAGTTTTATTTGACTGTGGCTCCACTCGGAAGTAAAACCAATAATTTTGGCACACTGTTGTTGCATCAAAGAAAAAAAACTGGCAGTGCAAACAGGGATGCTTCAGAGTCGACTTAAAATGCCTTTGAGCACCGATGTGTGATGCTTTTTTTTTTTAGTAGTGTAGCTGTTAAACATGGGGGAATGCGTCGCGGGGTGACGGAAGGGTATGGTGATTCGTGTGTGTCCGTGCAGCAAAGGTACGAATGGAATGTGAAACAGGCGTGACGTAAGTGGAAAGCGCTCCGCGCTTGGGTGTTGCACATCGTGTAGTGGCGAACAAAAGCATTGTCGCTGTACGAGAGCTCGTGACAGGAAACAGGCTTATTATTTTAAACGAAATAGCCGGTGTTTTGGATATTAACGTTGATTCAGCATCCAAAGGTTGTCCATGACGTGCTCTGATGTCGCTTCGCACTGAATTGAGGCAACGTCACGTCGATGCCTGTGAGGAACTACTGTGTCGTGATGCACTTCTGGGCGGAATCTTTTTAGGAGCTGAAACCTGGGTGCAGTGTTACCAATCTGAAACGACAACACCGAACTCTCGGCCAAAACTAAACAAATTGCGCACTCATCTGTAGGCGGGAAAAGTCATGTGCGCTCTCTTTTCGTTGCAAAAGGGGTGCTTTTGGAGGACTACTTAAAAAGGAGATTGACAGTGACTACTAATTCAGATCTGCTACGAAATCGTACTTGTGTATTAGTCAGGAGTAAATGATCAGGACTTCTGACTGCAGCCGTGTGGGGTAGCTGAAGGTCTGAGGCGCCTTGTCGCGGTTCGCGAGGCTCCCCCCCCCCCCCCCCCCCCACTCCCAGCACCCCTCCTCCGTCTGAGTTCGCCCTCCCTCGGGCATTGGTGTGTGTGTGTTGTCCTTAGCGTAAGTTAGTTTAAGTAAGAGTAAGTAGTGTGTAAGCTTAGGGACGGATGACCTCCGCAGTTTGGTCCCATAAGATCTTGCCACAAATTTACAATTTCTGACTGCAGATGTTTTGTTACACCACGATAATTCTCGTCTTCGTATTGCCTGTTGAACCGTGTCAGCAATACAGGGTATGAAATACGAGTATCTGGAACACCCATCTGACTTCTAGACCTCGCCTTAAGTGACTTTCGTTTGTTCGGACAGCTCGGAGACGCGAAAACCGCAGTACACGAATGGCTCCATTCACAAACGAAAGACTTCTTCTCTCCAAGTATCCACCGACTTCGGATGCAGGCATGTTATGCGATCTATGTCAAAAATGATACATATATCATTCTTGTGTGTTACCTTATTTGCATAGTAATAGATAACTGAATTATTCATTTAAACCACACAAACTCCACAGAGACACATTTCTACCACGTTAACTTCTTAGCCTGTTTATTGGAATGTAATGTTGCTAGCTGTGGAATGTAGTTTGTGAGGACTAAGGTCGAATGTCATGTTTTGTGTGTGTGCGTGTGTGTGTGTGTGTGTGTGTGTGTGTGTGTGTGTGTGTGTGTGTCGGCTCTTTGGCCAGGTTTTGTAGTGTGTTGTTGTTTATATTAACCTGATCACTTGGCAATTGCTTGCTCTTTGCTACGGCTATTCGAATGTTATTTCCTTGCGTTGGGATGAGATATTAATTATGATCATTTATTTTGATAGTTTTTGTATCTTGCTCTATACTCGTCTGGCCATTGTTCTATTGTTTTAAATTATCTGCAAATGTGCAGTGATTAGTGCTACACTTCCAAAATCTGATAGGTTTTTTTTATATCACAAACTAGATAATGAAACATATTTTCACCAACTGCGACATAGTCGCGTATACAAACAGTGATCCAATACTGTCAATTTTTTTTTTATTCCAGTCTTTGATCACAATATCAATTCTTTAGACTATGACCGGTTTCGGTCCGTAAAGACCATATATTGGACAACAGGTGCCAATGTCAGTATTGTTTTGTAACTCAGGAGTACATCACTATATACAGGGTGTCCCAGGAGGAGTGATCAATATTCAGGGATATGACACTAATGGTCATTCGAAGCAAAAACCTCTAGTAAACAAGGGCTGTAAATTGCACATCTTGAGAGCTATGAGCACTTTTTTGTCTTCGATACTGGGAAACAAATCTCTTGCAGTGCTACTACTTTTCGCCTTCCGTATTTTGAGCGGTGGTAGTTTACAAGAAAAAAAAAATTTCGGTAAACATGGGTTCTAAAGGGTATACCTTGAGTGCTACAAGCACTTTTCATCTCCACTACTGTGAAACACATGTCTTCTACTGAAAAATGAGTTTTAGAGCCCATATTTACTAGACTTTTTTTGATCTGAATGATCGTTACTGTCATATCCTTGTATATTGACAATTCCTCCTCGGATACGCTGTACAGGTTGAGAAAGCACGTGTATTTCAGGTTACTGATAATGCGTTAGTAAAGTGAGCCGAAATATGCCTGACAAAGCGCATATAATCTTCATTCAGTTGCAGACAGACGGTCATAACATAGATATCATTAATATAATCTTAATAGCAAATGGAAGTCGGCATATCAACGATACTGGCTAAAATGGCTCTGAGCACTAAGGGACTTAACTTCTGAGTCCCCTAGAACTACTTAAACCTAACTAAGGACAGCACACACATTTATGCCCGAGGCAGGATTCGAACCTGCGACCGTAGTGATCACGTGGTTCCAGACTGTAGCGCCTAGAACCGCTCGGCCACCCCGGTCGGCTATCAACGATACTGAAGAAGTGTGTTAAGCTTTGCGGTGTCCTGCTGATAATGAGTGACAGGATGGGCTGTAGATGCGGCAGTCAGTTGGGTTGCAACATATCGATGATCTGCCGTTCGCTCCCCCCGTGCTCTTCACGTGTCCGTAATGTACTCCCAGGACCAGTTTCCGATATGTGGGTAAGAAAGTTTTCTCCAGTCCCGAGACGAGGGGTGCCTCTTTCTTTAGTCTGCTGAAATGGTTGGAAATCGGAGGTTGCACGAATTGCTTAAAAGTTTCTGTCTCTCCACGATGGCCGGATGGAGGACGGAGTCTGTAACTGCCGTCGCAAACTCTGGCAGAACTCTGTGAATGAAGGCCCCCGTGCAACTAAAGTGACGCCACAAGACTGACGTGATGAGAGTGCACGCGGAATCACGTAATGAGACAACTCAAGGAGAACGTCCTTCTCCATGCCAAGCGTTCCGAAAAGATCGTCCATGCGAAACCCAGCACGCAGTTTCCCCACATGGCGTCCTGGAAGCCACGGATCAAGGCAGTCAGCATTTCTCCACTTCTTAAAAGCATTAGACCCAGCACCACACCGACGGTTATTAACGGAACAAAATTTGAGTCTGAATTGAGAATTTCTTTTTAGGGAAGACGCTGGATGTTACGGTGGACGGTCATCAAAAGATGT
Source organism: Schistocerca serialis cubense (assembly GCF_023864345.2). Taxonomy (NCBI): domain Eukaryota; kingdom Metazoa; phylum Arthropoda; class Insecta; order Orthoptera; family Acrididae; genus Schistocerca; species Schistocerca serialis. The sequence goes on along the minus strand of NC_064649.1, from coordinate 44,875,192 downwards.
AGGGGTAACTTTGGGTTCCCCCAGGACAGTCTGTTACTGCTGTATACTACTGACCTGAGACATAATATTAGCCTTTTTGCATATGATACAATTACCTATAACGTAGCAGTGTCTGGAAAAGCTGCACAAAATAAAACAAGAAGTTGTGTCAGGAAGGAATTATCCGAATGTGATAGAAATCGATAGATGTAATGTACATGTTGTTGTTGTTGTTGTTCTTGTGGTCTTCAGTCCTGATACTGGTTTGATGCAGCTCTCCATGCTACTCTATCCTGTGCAAGCTCCTTCATCTCCCAGTACGTACGGCAGCCTACATCCTTCTGAATCTGCTCAGTGTATTCATCTCTTGGTCTCCCTCTACGATTTTTACCCTCCACGCTGCCCTCCAATACTAAATAGGTGATCCCTTGATGCCTCAGAACATGTCCTACCAACCGATCACTTCTTCTAGTCAAGTTCTGCCACAAGCTCCTCTTCTCCCCAATTCTATTCGATGCCTCCTCATTAGTTATCTGATCTACCCATCTAATCTTCAGCATTCTTCTGTAGCACCACATTTCGAAAGCTTCTATTCTCTTCTTTTCTAAACTATTTGTCGTCCACGTTTCACTTACATACATGGCTACACTCCATACAAATACTTTCAGAAACGACTTCCTGACATTTAAATCTATACTCGATTTAACAAATTTTTCTTGTTCAGAAACGCTTTCCTTGCCACTGCCAGTCTACATTTTATATCCTCTCTACTACCACAATCATCAGTTATTTTTCTCCCCAAATAGCAAAACTCCTTTACTACTATAAGTGTCTCATTTCCTAATCTAAATCCCTCAGCATCACCCGACTTAATTCGACTACATTCCATTACCCTCGGTTTGCTTTTGTTCATGTTCATCTTATACCCTCCTTTCAAGACACTGTCCATTCCGTAAACTGTTCTTGCAAGTCCTTTGCTGTCTCTGACAGAATTACAATGTCATCGGCGAACCTTAAAGTTTTTATTTCTTCTCCATGGATTTTGATACCTACTCCGAACTTTTCTTTTGTTTCCTTTACTGCTTGCTCAATATACAGATTGAATAACATCGGGGATAGGCTACAACCCTGTCTCACTCCCTTCCCAACCACTGCTTCCCTTTCAAGTCCCTCGACTCTTATAACTGCCATCTGGCTTCTGTACAAATTGTAAATAGCCCGTCGCTCCCTGTGTTTTACCCCTGCCACCTTCAGAATTTGAAAGAGAGCATTTCAGTCAACATTGTCAAATGCTAGAAACGTAGGTTTGGCTTTTCTTAATCTAGCTCCTAAAATAAGTCGTGGGGTCATTATTGACTCACGTGTTCCAACATTTCTACGGAATCCGAACTGATCTATCCCGACGTCGCTCCTACCAGTTTCTCCATTAGTCTGTAAAGAATTCGCGTTAGTATTTTGCAGCCGTGACTTACTAAACTAATAGTTCGGTAATTTTCACATCTGTCAACACCTGCTTTCGTTGCGATTGGAATTATTATATTCTTCTTGAAGTCTGAAGTCTGTCTCATACATTTTCCTCATCAGATGGTACAGTTTTGTCAGGGCAACGTACATGTACAGACAAACAAACAACCATTACAGGAATATAAGATGATTTATTAAAGAGAAAGGGGAAAGTCAATAAAGCGTCAATCCGCCACTGGCCCTCATGCAAGCAGTTGTTCGACTTGGCATTTAATGAAAGGGCTGTTAATCTTTCCCTGGGGCATATAATACCAATTGCCGCGTTAGATCGTCAGAACCCCGAGATGGTTGGATGGCGCTCCCGGTAATGGTCCATACGTTCTCAATTGGAAAGAAATCAGGCGACCTTGCTGGCGGAGGCAGGCTTTGGCAAACTCGAAGACAAGCAACAGAAACCCTCGCTGCGTGAGGGCGGGCATTATCTTGCTGAAAAGTATGCCCAAGAAGTCGCAGGTTCGAATCCTGCCTCGGGCATGGATATGTGTGATGTCCTTAGGTTAGTTAGGTTTAAGTAGTTGTAAGTTGTAGGGGACTGATGACCTCAAATGTTAAGTCCCATAGTGCTCAGAGCAATTTGAACCATTTGAAACGAGATGGCGCCCCAGACCAAAAGTCCCAGTTGCTGAGCCACTTGGCGGGCGACAGTCACGTTGCTATCCCACCGCTGTCTAGAGCGTTTCCAGACAATTCTTCGGCCTAGAGTAGAATTTTGTTCAGTAACGAGACCCGCTTCGAAATGAGCCCTGATGGCCAGCCAAGACGTCGCTAGATATACCCCGAATAGCGGTGGGATTGCAACCTGCTTGTCGCTGGCCAACAGTGATGGTCTGGAGTGTCGTTTCATTTCATAGAAGGACCTCTTTGGTTGTCATCCATGGCACCCATACTGAACAGCGGTGACGATATTCTACATCCCCTTCTGCTGCCCTTCATGGCAAACCGTCGTGGGCTTACAGAGTTTCTACTGCTTGTCTTCGTGTTTGCCAAAACCTACCTTGGCCAGAATGGTATAGAGTATTCGCTATTAGTAGCTGAAATTTATTACAGAACTCAATTAGTCTTTCTCCTCTCTCATTCCTTGTTCTAAGCCCATATTCCCCTGTAACCTTTGCTTCTATTCCTTCCCTACAACTGCAATCCACAATTTTTATGTCCCTTTACGTAATTTATTATCCTTTCAGTATCCTTATATACTTTCTCTATCTAATTGGTAGTTCCGTTTTAAACTGCTCGAGGTAGATTATAGGTGGGTACTTGGGAGTGGTGCCCGCTCACACGAATTTCAGATAGTACAATAAAAATATGTGTGATCTTCCCACTTGATATACAAGACATAAAATCCCGTCTGAGGCCTGCGATCAGTTTTATGTTAATAATTGGCACCCAATGCTGTACAATCGCAGTAAAGTCATGAGATGTTCAATTGACTCTTTTATTAGAACATGTTACGCGTTTCGGGATTACACCCATCTTCAGACATCACAAACTTCAACTCCTTCCTAACCAACCAGCCGTACAGCCTTGGCACTCAAAGAAAGTGTCGCTGACATATGTTATTCGACACTTTCTTTGAGTTGCCAAGGTTGTACGCCTGGTTGGTTAGGAAGGAGTTGAAGTTTGTGATGTCTGAAGATAGGTGTAATCCCGAAACGCGTAACATGTTCTAATAAAAGTGTCAGTTGAACATCTCATGACTTTATTGCGATTGTACAGCATTGGTTGCCAATTCTCTTCCCACTTATTGACTTTGACTGTCGTCGCGAAAATTCATTTCCTTTACGAGTGCGCCTGCAGCAAAATAGAACGTTAGACTAGCGTGTGAGAGTGTACGCTGCGTGTCGGCAGTATGGAAGCCCGGTGATCATCTCATCGGAGTAACTATGAAGGAGAAGCGAAGCGGATGTGATGGCTTCGATCGCCGCTCCCGTCTATTCTCACACTGCGTCGACGCAGTACGCTGTCACACACACACACACAAACACACACACACACACACACACACACACACACAGCCCTAACTCTTATCGTTATTCAACATCTTTAAAATTTAAAGTGATGCCCTTTGCGATGTTCCATGAATTTATACGTGTAGACATGTACGGTACTATGATAGTCGTGTTGTTTCAAATCGCTGAGATGCACTGAACGTTGTTCTCGCTCGAGTCTACTATGACAGCGGTGACATATTAAAATGACAGGAGCACTTTTGTGTACAGCCACGCAGGACGATAGCGCCAAATTATGAAACTATGATTACGCACTTCGGAAGGCCGAAATCAGCTGAGGCTGTGAAATCAGTCACTGTGATGTACAGTCAAGGTAGCAAACGGAATTGCCTGTCAGGGAATTCGCGACGTTCCTTCCATTGACCAGACAGAGCTTTTGTGACTCCGAATGTGTCAGTAATCAGTACCTCCTGAAAAAGCTTGCGGAATCGCAGCTAAATTGCCAGCAGAAGTTCGACAACCTTTTTCACAATGCGCGACCGGCAAGGCTGGTTCTTAGATTACGCCAAGAATTCTAATTTTAAGGGACAGAAATTGTTGTCGGTAAGTTTCCCTGTACCCCAAGACAATACTGAATGCACTCACAAGGCTAGGAATAACGTGTATTGATTAGATGAGATTGACAATGAAATGTCTCGTGCGCTTTAGCCTTTTGAAAAAATATAATACGAAAATAAATAAGAAGAAAACCGAAATCCTCGTCTGTAGTTAAGTTCTAATACTAGCAAACCTAGGTCTGGCTGCAGAGAATATTAAGCAAGTCACTAGCTTTAAGAACCTGGGCAGCAGAATAATAGAGGATGGTCGATCGAGCCTGGAATTAAATGCAGAATTGCAACAGCTAAAGTAGCATTCAAAAAGAAGACGCAGAAGGAGTTAGTAATACGGAAAATATGCTGGTTTAAACACCAGGAAACTGTGGTGTTGTCCGAAGAGCAAGGTGCCAAAGGAGAATTGGGGGCAAGCCGCAATAGTGAATGAGCGACACCGGCGTAGCCACGGCCACAACTGACGTTTCGCTACGTCGCCCCATTGGCTCTTCTACCAACGGCCGAGCACAGAAAGCATCGTCTTCTAGTCTTCTAGTCGGCAGCAGTCTGACCAATGTATTAGGCAGAAAGTGTGGAAGTTCTTGTTAGATGTACTCCAAGTGAGAGAGACCAGTATTTTTTGTGTACCAAGTGAGACATTAATGTTGAGAGAGCGCTGTAAATACTCATGACATTCCTGTGGAAATGGATTGTCTAAAGTTGAGTAATTCTTCTTATCCATATGCTAAAAAAGTGAACTAATATTTTATGTGTTATAGTATCCAGTATATTTACGGCGACATCATCCGCGCAAGGGCTCACAAGCGCGATAATTATCTCACAATTAGTTTAACAGCTCATGCATCCAAGTTGCTTGCAAGCATATACAGAAGAATGGAAACTGAGAGTGTGTTAGATGACAATCAATTTGGCTTTAGGAAAAATAAAGGGAGGAGAGGAGCAATTCTGACGTTTCGGTAGGTAATGGAAGCAAGACTAAAGAAAAAACAAGACACGTTCGTAGGAAAAAGTGTTCGACAGTACCAAATGGTGCAAGATGTTCGAAATTCTGAAAAAAATATGGGTAAACTATAGGGAGACATAGGATACAGTATATACGAGAGTCAAGAGGGTGTAATCAGAGGCGACGACTAAGAACGAGGTACTCTGATTAAAAAGAGTGAACCCCGGTGCAGGTTCGAGTCCTCCCTCCGGCATGGGTGTGTGTGTTTGTCCTTAGGATAATTTACGTTAAGTAGTGTGTAAGCTCAAGGACTGATGACCTTAGCAGTTAAGTCCCATAAGATTTCACACACATTAAAAAAAAAAAGAGAGTAAGAGAATGATATAGTTATTTGCCCCTACTATTCAATATGTACATTGAAGAAGCAATAATGGAAATAAAAGAAAGGTTGAGGAGGGCAATTAAAATTCAAGTTGAAAGGATATCAAAGATAAGATTCGCTAATAACATTGTTTTTTTTGTCATCAGTCTACTGACTGGTTTGATGCGGCCCGCCACGAATTCCTTTCCTGTGCTAACCTCTTCATCTCAGAGTAGCACTTGCAACCTACGTCCTCAATTATTTGCTTGACGTATTCCAATCTCTGTCTTCCTCTACAGTTTTTGCCCTCTATAGCTCCCTCTAGTACCATGGAAGTCATTCCCTCATGTCTTAGCAGATGTCCTATCATCCTGTCCCTTCTACTTATCAGTTTTTTCCACATATTCCTTTCCTCTCCGATTCTGCGTAGAAGCTCCTCATTCCTTACCTTATCAGTCCACCTAATTTTCAACATTCGTCTATAGCACCACATCTCAAATGCTTCGATTCTCTTCTGTTCCGGCTTTCCCACAGTCCATGTTTCACTACCATTCAATGCTTTACTCCAGACGTACGTCGTCAGAAATTTCTTCCTCAAATTAAGGCCGGTATCTGATATTAGTAGACTTCTCTTGGCCAGAAATGCCTTTTTTGCCATAGCGAGTCTGCTTTTGATGTCTTCCTTGCTCCGTCCGTCATTGATTATTTTATTGCCTAGGTAGCAGAATTCCTTAACTACATTGACTTCGTGACCATCAATCCTGATGTTAAGTTTCTCGCTGTTCTCATTTCTACTACTTCTCATTACCTTCGTCTTTCCCCGATTTATTCTCAAACCATACTGTGTACTCATTAGACTGTTCATTCCGTTCAGCAGATCATTTAATTCTTCTTCACTTTCACTCAGGATAGCAATGTCGTCAGTGAATCGTATCGTTGATATCCTTTCACCTTGTATTTTAATTCCACTCCGGAACCTTTCTTTTATTTCCGTCATTGCTTCCTCGATGCACAGATGGAAGAGTAGGGGCGAAAGGCTACAGCCTTGTCTCACACCCTTCTTAATACGAGCACTTCGTTCTTGATCGTCCAGTCTTATTACTCCCTCTTGGTTGTTGTACATATTGTATATGACCCGTCTCTCCCTATAGCTTACCCCTACTTTTTTCAGAATCTCGAACAGCTTGCACCATTTTATATTGTCGAACGCTTTTTCCAGGTCGACAAATCCTATGAAAGTGTCTTGATTTTTCTTTAGCCTTGCTTCCATTATTAGCCGTAACGTCAGAATTGCCTCTCTCGTCCCTTTACTTTTCCTAAAGCCAAACTGATCGTCACCTAGCGCATTCTCAATTTTCTTTTCCATTCTTCTGTATATTATTCTTGTAAGCAGCTTCGATGCATGAGCTGTTAAGCTGATTGTGCGATAATTCTCGCACTTGTCATCCCTTGCCGTCTTCGGAATTGTGTGGATGATGCTTTTCCGAAAGTCAGATGGTATATCGCCAGACTCATATATTCTACACACCAACGTGAATAGTCGTTTTCGTTTTGTTACCACTTCCCCCAACTATTTTAGAAATTCTGATGGAATGTTATCTATCCCGCCTTATTTGACCGTAAGTCCTCCAAAGCTCTTCTAAATTCCGATTCTAATACTGGATCCCCTATCTCTTCTAAATCGACTCCTGTTTCTTCTTCTATCACATCAGACAAATCTTCACCCTCATAGAGGCTTTCAATGTATTCTTTCCACCTATCTGCTCTCTCCTCTGCATTTAACAGTGGAATTCTCGTTGAACTCTTAATGTTACCACCGTTGCTTTTAATGTCACCAAAGGTTGTTTCGACTTTCCTGTATGCTGAGTCTGTCCTTCCGACAATCATATCTTTTTCGATGTCTTCACATTTTTCCTGCAGCCATTTCATCTTAGCTTCCCTGCACTTCCTATTTATTTCATTCCTCAGCGACTTGTATTTCTGTATTCCTGATTTTCCCGGAACATGTTTGTACTTCCTCCTTTCATCAATCAACTGAAGTATTTCTTCTGTTGCCCATGGTTTCGTCGCAGCTACGTTCTTTGTACCTATGTTTTCCTTCCCAACTTCTGTGATGGCCCTTTTTTAGAGATGTCCATTCCTCTTCAACTGTACTGCCTACTGCGCTATTCCTTATTGCTGTATCTATAGCGTTAGAGAACTTTAAACGTATCTCGTCATTCCTTAGTACTTCCGTATTCCACTTCTTTGCGTATTGATTCTTCCTGACTAATGTCTTGAACTTCAGCCTACTCTTCATCACTACTATATTGTGATCTGAGTCTATATCTGCTCCTGGGTACGCCTTACAATCCAGTATCTGATTTCGGAATCTCTGTCTGACCATGATGTAATCTAATTGAAATCTTCCCGTATCTTCCGGCCTTTTCCAAGTAACATTGTTATCCTGAATGAAAGTGAAGAAGAATTACATGATCTGCACAATGAAATGAACAGTCTAAGGAGTCAGAATATGGATTGAGAGTAAATTGAAGGTAATCGAGGGTAATCGTAACCGGGAACACTTGTGCCACATGGGGGATGCGTGAGGCTTGGTAAACATTCACATATTGCGCGCGCTGTAATATGTAGACGGATCTGTGCCGGCGGTCCACAAGGTCAGCCCTGACCGTTTGGAGGAGACGTCGACTGTTGGTTGCCGCTGAACGACGGAGGTCATTCATAAAATCAGTGCCCAAACAGCGGACGCTGGTGGCCACACTTACAGGAGCGATATGTCTCTCAGGTGGGCCCTCAACAATGAGCGGAACCTTCGATTTGGAAATGTTAGTGAATGTCAGAAGTGAATACCTATCACTTCCTGGCGAATTCGAGAATGAATTGTTCGGTTTCATAAGCGCGTGGACGTGCATATTCGTCTCGGAATGTTACTTTGAGTGTCACTCGGCGGGAACAGTACGCCATGAGGTGCAGCAGTAATGGACGCTGCACAACGCGAAATAACGCGACGCTGAAGTAAACAGCTGTGATGCGCTGCCCGGCGCGTGGAGCCGGTCCGCACGCGACCACGTCCGAAAACCGACTCTGGTCAGGCAGGCAGGCTAGCTGTCGCACCAACATACACGACTGGCCATTAAAATTGATACACCAAGTAGAAATGCAGATGCCAAACGCGTATTCATTGGACAAATATATTATACTAGAACTGACATGTGATTACATTTTCACGCAATTTGGGTGCATGCACCCTGAGAAATCAGTACCCAGAACAACCACCTCTGGCCCTAATAACGGCCTTGATACGCCTGGGCAGTGAGTCAAACAGAGCTTGGATGGCGTGTACAGGCACAGCTGCCCCTGCAGCTTCAACACGATACCACAGTTCATCAATTGTAGTGACTGGCGTATTGTGACGAGCCAGTTGATCGGCCACCATTGACTAGACGTTTTCAGTTACTGAGGGATCTGCAGAATGTGTTGGCCAGGGCAGCAGTCGAACATTTTCTGTATCCAGAAAGGCCCGTACAGAACCTGCAACATACAGTCGTGCTTATCCTGCTGAAATGTAGGGTTTCGCAGTGATCGAATGAAGGGTAGAGCCAGGGTCGTAACACATGTAACGTCCACTGTTCAAAGTGCCGTCAATGCGAACAAGAGGTGACCGAGACGTGTAACCAGTGGCACCCCATACCATCACGCCGGGTGATGCGCCAGTATGGCGATGACCAATACACGCTTCCAATGTTCGTTCACCGTGATGTCGCCAAACAGGCGTGCGGCTATCATGATGCTGTAAACAGAACCTGGATTCATCCGAAAAAATGCCATTCGTGCAGCCAGATTCGTCGTTGAGTACACCATCGCAGGTGGTCCTGTCTGTGATTCAGCGTCAAGACTAACCGCAGCCATGGTCTCCGAGCTGATAGTCCATGCTGGTGCAAACGTCGTCGAACTGTTCGTGCAGATGGTTGTTGTCTTGCAAACGTCCCCATCTGTTGACTTAGGGATCGAGACGTGGCTGCACGATAAGTTACAGTCATGCGGATAAGATGCCTATCATCTCGACTGCTAGTGATACGAGAACGTTGGGATCCAGCACGGCGTTCCGTATTGCCCTCCTGAACGCACCGATTCCATATTCTGCTAACAGTCATTGGATCTCGACCAACGCGAGCAGCAATGTCGCGATACGATAAACCGCAATCGCGGTAGGCTACAATCCGACCTTTATCAAAGTCGGAAACGTGATGGTACGCATTTCTCCTCCTTACACGAGGGATCACAGCAACGTTTCACCAGGCAACGCCAGTCAACTGCTGTTTGTGTATGATAAATCGATTGGAAACTTACCTTATGTCAGCACGTTGTAGGTGTCGCCACTGGCGCCAACCTTGTGTGAATGCTCTGAAAAGTTAATCATTTGCATATCATAGCATCTTCTTCTTGTCGGTTAAATTTCGCGGCTGCAGCACGTCATCTTCGTGGTGTAGCAATTTTAATGGCCAGTAGTGTAACTAACGTAGCTGCACTGACTACCCTAGTCCAGTGCCCTCCACAACACAAACTTCAAATCTTCGGTTCATTCCAGCTCAAAATGTGGATTGTAGTTTGTCTTTGGGAGGTCATTGAACTATGATACTCTGTGCAGCTTCGTTAGCTATAATGCTGTGCCTGGTAAGCAATGAGATCTGGTTGCAAGTCCTGGCCATCGCACAAATTATAATTTATTTCTTGAGATTCTGTTACTATCGTAAAATTAATGATCATAATCCGGAACTGCTCCGGTATAATAAGTTTCAATTGAATCCTATCCAGCCGACGTCTACAAATTACCCATAAAAAATGAAGTTCCTAAGCTCCGTTGTAAGCTACGGAGGATCGATTGTACGATACTAGTGTGATGAAGCACCATGCATTCTGTAGGTACCCCAGTGGATTCCCATATGCAACGCCTCCGTCATAGACTGTCACCTGTCAAAATCCTACCTTCTCGGGCACTGTGCCTTTCTCTGAAGGCCCCAATGCTTACGGACGTGTGGGGACAATAGACGGGTGTGGTGGTCTAGTGGTGACGTTTGAGTTTAGAAAAAAAAATGGTTCAAATGGCTCTGAGCACTACGGGACTTAACTTCTGAGGTTATCAGTCCCCTAGAACTTAGAACTACGTAAACCTAACTAACCTAAGGACATCACACACATCCATGCCAGAGGCAGGATAGCGCTTAGAACCGCTTGGCCACCCCGGCAGGCTGCGCGCATAGAAACCGGAAGGTCGCAGGATCGAATCACGGTCGGACAACGCTATATTTCAGTCTGTCTTTAAGCTAGCCTTCATCTATCGATAAAGAGAAGATTAGACAGGAACGGTAGATCGTCTGGATTCCACGTTAAACTGTGGGTCGCCTTTGACCAGTATGATTATTTGGACGGTTTAGGGAAACGCAACTGGCCGAAGAGGCGTCCAGTGGAAAGACCCGGTTGGACCAAGCCGCTCGCCTGCACGGACGGCAGTCGCGGGTGGCTACTGTGGCGCCGCAGCTGCGGGCCGGCTCTCGCCAGGAGGCGCAGCGGCACAGTGTTTGCGCAGCGCACTCACCTTTCACGCACAGCGCTCTGAGCGCGCAGCACGCACCGCACCGCACCGCACGGCTCAGCGACGCGCCTGCCGGCGCCGCCGCTAATGCCGTGACGCACTGCGCACGCGTCTGTTCAGGTGCGAAGGTCAGGCGCGGCCGACGGCTCACGCACAAAGACCTTTGTCACCGTCTCGTACTGGCAAGCATCCACCTGTTACTGCGCTGACGTGTAACTGCACGCCCCGCAGTTGCTAACCTCATATTTCTTACTTAATCCCTTTACTACGCCGCGATGTGACCTGCTGGTATCACGCCTTTTTTGCTGTAACATATTATACAGCCTGTTTACTCACTCGGATAGCCGTGCATGCTTGATCGCCGCATCCGGGATTGAGCCAGATTCGCCGATTGCGAACCCAATCCGTCCGGCGGATAAACGGCGAGGGTGTTTGTGCCGGCCAGCCTGGATGTGGTTTTTGGGCAATTCCCCACATCTGACTACGTGAATATCGGGCTACTAGCCAAGTTCCGCTTCGGTTACCCGATTCGTTTAACCTAACCACTCCACATCTACACTACTGGCCATTAAAATTGCTACACCACGAAGATGACGTGCTACAGACGCGAAATTTAAGCGACAGGAAGATGATGCTGTAATATGCAAATGATCAGCTTTTCAGAGCATTCACACAAGCTTGGCACCGGTGGCGACACCTACAACGCGCTGACATGAGCAAAGTTTCCAACCGATTTCTCATACACAAACAGCAGTTGACCGGCGTTGTCTGGTGAAACGTTGTTCGATGCCTCGAGTAAGGAGGAGAAATGCGTACCATCACGTTTCCGACTTTGATAAAGGTCGGATTGTAGCCTATCGCGATTGCGGTTTATTGTATCGCGACACTGCTGCTCAAGTTGGTCGATATCCAATGACTGTTAGCAGAATATGGAATCGGTGGGTTCAGGAGGGTAATACGGAACGCCGTGCTGGATCCCAATGGCCTCGTACCACTAGCAGTCGAGATGACAGGCATCTTATTCGCATGGCTGTAAAAGATCGTGCAGCCACGTCTCGATCCCCCAGTCAACAGATGCGGACGTTTGCAAGACAACAATCATCTGCACGAACAGTTCGACGACATTTGCAGCAGCATGGATTATCACCTCGGAGACCATGGCTGCGGTTACCGACGCTGCATCACAGACTGGAGCGCCTGCGATGGTGTACTCAACGACGAATCTGCGTGCACGAATGGCAAAACGTCATTTTTTCGGATGAATCCAGGTTCTGTTTACAGCATCATGATGGTCGCATCCGTGTTCGGCGAGATCGCGGTGAACGCACTTTGGAAGCGAGCATTCGTCATCACCATACTGGTATATCACCCGGCGTGATGGTATGGGGTGCCATTGGTTACACGTCTCGGTCACCTCTTGCTCGCATTGACGGCACTTTGAACAGTGGACGTTACCTTTCAGATGTGTTACGACCTGTGGCTCTACCCTTTTCGATCCCTGTGAAACCCTACATTTCAGCACGATAATCCACGACTGCATGTTGCAGGTCCTGTACGGGCCTTTCTGGATACAGAAAATGTTCTACTGCTGTCTTGGCCAGCACATTCTCCAGATCTCTCACCAATTGAAAACGTCTGGTCAATGGTGGCCGAGCAAGTGGCTCGTCACAATACGCCAGGCACTCTGTTGATGATCTCTGATATCGTGTTAAAGCTGCATGGGCAGCTGTACCTGTACACGCCATCCAAGCTCTGTTTGACCCAATTCCCAGGCGTATCAAGGTCGTTATTACGGCCAGAGGTGGTTGTTCTGGGTACTGATTTCTCAGGATCTATGCACCCAGATTGCGTGAAAACGTAATCACATGTCAGTTCTAGTATAATATATTTGTCCAATTAATACCTGTTTATGATCTGCATTTCTTCTTGGTGCAGCAATTTTAATGGCCAGTAGTATAGTTGAGAATAGTTAAGCTCTTGAGCCTAACTGAAGTGTTCCTATCAATTCTTCGATGTGTGGTATGCATTGCTGAGTTTATACTTTCATGCGTGGTCGAACACTGTGATGAGGAGTGCGCCCCATGGAATACGGCTAGGGTTGGGTTGGGTTGTTTTGGGTGAGGATCGGGATTAGGGAAGGACGAGGAAGGACGTCGACCGTGGGCTTTGAAAGGAACCATCCCGGCATTTGCCTGCAGCGGTTTTTGGAAATCAAGGAAAACCTAAATCAGGATGGCCAGACGTGGGACTGAACCGTCATCCTCCCGAATGCGAGTCCACGGTTAGGCTGAAGTAGAGTACTTCTAATCTCATATGTATGTGAGAGTAATTGTGACTTGGTGTGCGTGCGATATTTCTTTTCGTTCACCTCTTAAACTGTCTGCCTTGTGTTGTCACATACGCGCTTCATTCTGTAAGCCTTCAGCTACGTTATTCCATCTCTGTACGTTGTCCGATCGAGATTAATTGATCAGTGCCGGCTGCTTTGACTGAATTACCGAATTTTCGTGTTTTGTGGAAACCTTCGATAACCGTTTTTGTTAAACGGGGACCACGTGTTCCTTGAACCATTGCAGTCTTCCATCCTGCTGGTATTGGTATCAATTCGCGGTGATTCATGATGTATTCGTTCTTAGAGTCGTGTTCCGTCATTGATCCTATATATTTCGTGATTTCATTTCGGTTTGGAACGCTTAAAATATATGACGTGGTCTTCCAAGTGCACAGTTCGGTTCATTGTTTGTTGAATATACTTACCTTGAGAAGATGTTTCAATCGGTGTAAACCTCTTTACGGTCAGTGCTTAGACGTAATGGTGCTGGTATGTTCCTCTGAACTCCCTCCACTTCCGTGTCAATCTAGATTGAAGAAATACCAGCCTCCTGTTGGAGTGAGCGTGGCAACGTGGGGAGCTGAGGAGGAGAAGGTGGACAGACAGCGAGGGGGAAGGAACAGATGGGTATGGGAGAGGAGGAAATGAACAGAGAGAGGGACAGTGTGAGGGTAGAGGAAGCGATGAACAGAGAAAGGAAAAAGAAGGAGATGGACACGAACAGGGGAGGAAGTGATAGGCAGAGAGGCGTTGATATACTTCATGGTTAGATGAGTATGATGGGCAAACATCTATTAGGTGCACTACGAATGTAGTGGTGTGGACATGTTGGAAATGTGGGTCTCACTGGGAGCGTGAAAGGGATAAGTCCCTGCAGGCGCACCATCCTCTGTGCCCTCGGTGGCTCAGATGGATAGAGCGTCTGCCATGTAAGCAGGAGATCCCGGGGTCGAGTCCCGGTCGGGGCACACGTTTTCAACATGTCCCCGTTGATGTATATCAACGCCTCTTTGCAGCTAGGGTGTCCATTTAATTATCATTTCATTCCAGCAAAGCTGCATGGTCATCAACGGTAACTGTTCTTTCGGGAACAGATACTACCGTCATATATAGTTAAAAATCTATATTATTCTATTATGTTAAGTAACCTATAAATATCAAACAAAAATTGACGTAATAACTCATCTAAATAACTCAAATTAAATAAAAATAAATATTTCAATTACTATACTACGAAAGAGGGGCTTCATTGGAACAAGTAACTTGGTGACTCTGGGTACTGAGCTAGAACTCTGATAAACTAGAGCGTGTACGGAGGCTGACTGACAGCTGTTTTTCTGTGCAACATTTGTGAGTGAAGCTGGAAGAATGGGGGTTAGGGAGGAATGCTACAGGTACATTACGAACTAAACGCCACAAACAGTACTTTACTTTCTGGTTGAAATGCGTATAAAACTGGTAAAGGTCGCACGTTTTGGAGCTACTGGCATGGCGAATGCGTCTCCTCAAAGCGTTCGCAGCGCCCACTGTACTCTGGTTTCCGCCTTCCATGGGGCGCTCTGTGTAACACTCTGGGACGATTATGGCACTGAAACAGAGGATGACACGCGTAAAGCTGAAATACTAAACACCTTTTTCCAAAGCTGTTTCACAGAGGAAGACCGCAGTGCAGTTCCTTCTCTAAATCCTCGCACGATCGAAAAAATGGCTAACATCGAAATAAGTGTCCAAGGAATAGAAAAGCAAATGAAATCACTCAACAGAGGAAAGTCCACTGAACCTGAAGGGATACCAATTCGATTCTACACAGAGTACGCGAAAGAACTTGCCCCCCTTCTGACAGCCGGGTACCGCAAGTCTCTAGAGGAAGGAAGGTCCTAAATGAATGCAAAAGAGCACAGGTAGTTCCAGTTTTCAAGAATGGTCGTGGAGCAGATGCGCAAAACTATAGCCCTATATCTCTGACGTCGATCTGGTGTAGAATTTTAGAACATGTTTTTTGCTCGCGTATCATGTCATTTTTGGAAACCCAGAATCTACTTTGTAGGAATCAACATGGATTCCGGAAACAGCGATCGTGTGAGACCCAACTCGCTTTGTTTGTTCATGAGACCCAGAAAATATTAGATGCAGGCTCGCAGGTAGATGCCATTTTCCTTGACTTCCGGAAGGCGTTCGATACGGTCCCGCACTGTTGCCTGATAAACAAAGTAAGAGCGTACGGAATATCAGACCAGCTGTGTGGCCGGATTGAAGAGTTTTTAGCAAACAGAACACAGCATGTTGTTCTCAATGGAGAGACGTCTACAGACGTTAAGGTAACCTCTGGCGTGCCACAGTGGAGTGTTATGGGACCATTGCTTTTCAAAATATCTATAAATGACCCAGTAGATAATGTCGGAAGTTCCATGCGGCTTTTTGCGGATGATGCTGTAGTATACAGAGAAGTTGCAGCATTAGAAAATTGCAGCGAAATGCAGGAAGATCTGCAGCGGATAGGCACTTGGTGCAGGGAGTGGCAACTGACCCTTAACATAGACAAATGTAATGTATTGCGAATACATAGAAAGAAGGATCCTTTATTGTATGATTATATGATAGCGGAACAAACACTGGTAGCAGTTACTTCTGTAAAATATCTGGGAGTATGCGAACGATTTGAAGTGGAATGATCATATCAAATTAATTGTTGGTAAAGCGGGTGCCAGGTTGAGATTCATTGGGAGAGTCCTAAGAAAATGTAGTCCATCAACAAAGGAGGTGGCTTACAAAACACTCGTTCGACCTATACTTGAGTATTGCTCGTCAGTGTGGGATACCAGGTCGGGCTGACGGAGGAGACAGAGAAGATCCAGAGAAGAGCGGAGCGTTTCGTCACAGGGTTATTCGGTAAGCGTGATAGCGTTACGGAGATGTTTAGCAAACTCAAGTGGCAGACTCTGCAAGGGAGGCGCTCTGCATCGCGGTGTAGCTTGCTGTCCAGGTTTCGAGAGGGTGCGTTTCTGGATGAGGTATCTAATATATTGCTTCCCCCTACTTATACCTCCCGCGGAGATCACGAATGTAAAATTAGAGAGATTCGAGAGCTCACGGAGGCTTTCCGGCAGTCGTCCTTTCCGCGAACCATACGCGACTGGAACAGGGAAGGGCGGTAACGACAGTGGCACGAAAAGTGCACTCTGCCATAAACCGTTGGGTGGCTTGCGGAGTATGAATGTAGATGTAGATGTAGTTCAGCCACACTGGGAAGCCCTTGAGGGATCCCCGCATTAAGATAGCAGTCCGTTTCCCTCCTACTAGCAAGACGTAAAGTGAATTCCCTCTTGTTAGCGCTTCTTAAGAGTCCTGCATGAATATTCCGCCTTCCTGATTCCTTAGCAACGGTGTATTTCACCTAATGCCCTCTTTTCTTCCGGCAATCGCTCGTAACACTTCCAAGAATCGTTTCGTCTCCAGACCGTGAATTTCCTCGCTCTCTGCTTGAATGACCCGTCCTCTTCCATTCTTTACGACTTTCTGCTCTGATAAGCAAATGTCTCATTCAAGTCGTTGATCTGAATGGGATCTGCAGTAAAATTTTACTGGCGACATAGCGTCTGAGTTACTGGCTACAGTCACGTTTAGTGGCCTTCAGGCAACTCTTTAACAGAAATTACGTGTCACAGGAGACGCTTCTATAACCGATATGACCACATTTCATAATGAATAATCTCAACCGAATATCATGGTACACTATGTTGGAGATCTTTCATTCTTTTCATTATGTACCTTGACGAGGGCACCATTGTCGTTCAGAACTTCTTAAATGACAATATTTCTGCCGTGGACTGTCTTTACTAGTTTCTTTTCCACTTCTGGCCAGTTTGGGCTGTAGCGCCGCTATCAGGCCTGAGGACAGAGCACCAAGTTGCCCATCCGCCAGCATATAGCGGGCAGACATACAGCGCAGGACACGTGGCCTTGCGTACAACTGGTGTAACAATCGGTTTAAATGTAGTAGCAGAAACGAGGACCCTGCCCAGTGCGACCCAACAAAATTTCTTTTCAAAGTACCAGCAGTCATGTAACAGGTAATGTAACACCAGCCGCTGAGTGCGCGTTGAAGCATTATTCTTGTTCATATCAACTCAAAGACTGCCATTACACATATGGGAAGCAGTACCTCTAAGACGCGTTTCTCAAAATGGTTCACATGGCTCTGAGCACTATGCGACTTAACTTCTGAGGTCATCAGTCGCCTAGAACTTAGAACTAATTAAACCTAACCAACCTAAGGACATCACACACATCCATGCTCGAGGCAGGATTCGAACCTGCGACCGAATCGGTCGCTCGGCTCCAGACTGTAGCGCCTAGAACCGCACGCCCACTCCGGCCGGCATGTTTCTCAAGTACTGAATTACTGATGTGCAGTTGACGTGCACTACTCATACATTAGCAATCTCT
Organism: Schistocerca serialis cubense; assembly: GCF_023864345.2. NCBI lineage: Eukaryota > Metazoa > Arthropoda > Insecta > Orthoptera > Acrididae > Schistocerca > Schistocerca serialis. The sequence continues at coordinate 44,857,457 of NC_064649.1, read as the reverse complement.
CTCAGTGACTCGCATGGCTAATGTACTATTTTTTTCATGTTTTTCCATTAAACACATTGCGAACGGATTCGAAGTTTACTAGTGTTTCGTATGCCATCCGTTACGGACGAATCTCGAGATAACTGGTGTTTTATACTCGCTGTCTGTAGATGCCATATGCTGCGATATATACACCGAAGAGCCAAAGGAAACTGATGCACCTGCCTAATATCGTGTAGGGTTCCGTGACCACGCACAAGTTCCACAATACGACGTGGCATGGACTCGGCCAGTGTCTGAATTAGTGCTGGAGGGAACTGACTCCATGAATACCGCAGAGCTGTCCATAATTCCGTAAGAGTACGTCGGGGTGAGATTCTTCTGAAAAGCACGTTGCAAGGCATCCTAGATAACCGCAATAATGTTCATTTCTGGGGAGTTTGGTGCCCAGCGGAAGTGTTTAAATTCAGAAGAGCGTTCCTGGAGCCACTCTGTAGCAATTCTGGACGTGTGGGGTGTCGCATTATTCTGCTGGAATTGTCCAAATCCATTGGAATGCACAATGGACATGAATGCATGCAGGTGATCAGACAAGATGAGTAGGTTTACGTATGTCTCACCTGTCAGAGTCGTATCTGGACGTATCAGGGGTCCCATATCACGTCAACTACACACGTCCCACACCATTACAGAGGCTCCACCAGCTTGAGTAGTCCCCTGCTGACATGCAGGGTCCATGGATTCATGAGGTTGTCTTCATACCCGTACACGTCCATTCGGTCGATACAATTTGAAACGTGACTCGTCCGACCAGGAAACATGTTTACAGTTATCAGCAGTCCAATGTCCGTATCTAAGGGCCCAGGTGAGGCGTAAAACTTTGTGTCGTGCAGTCATCAAGGGTACACGAATGAGCCTTCGTCTCCGAAAGCCCATATCGATGACGTTTCGTTGAATACATCTACATCTACATCTACATCTATACTCCGCGAGCCACCTTACGGTGTGTGGCGGAGGGTACTTATTGTACCACTATCTGATCCCCCCTTCCCTGTTCCATTCACGAATTGTGCGTGGAAAGAACGACTGCTTGTAAGTCTCCGTATTTGCTCTAATTTCTCGGATCTTTTCGTTGTGATCATTACGCGAGATATATGTGGGCGGTAGTAATATGTTGCCCATCTCTTCCCGGAATGTGCTCTCTCGTAATTTCGATAATAAACCTCTCCGTATTGCGTAACGCCTTTCTTGAAGTGTCCGCCACTGGAGCTTGTTCAGCATCTCCGTAACGCTCTCGCGCTGACTAAATGTCCCCATGACGAATCGCGCTGCTTTTCGCTGGATCATGTCTATCTCTTCTATTAATCCAACCTGGTAAGGGTCCCATACTGATGAGCAATACTCAAGAATCGGACGAACAAGCGTTTTGTAAGCTACTTCTTTCGTCGATGAGTCACATTTTCTTAGAATTCTTCCTATGAATCTCAACCTGGCGCCTGCTTTTCCCACTATTTGTTTTATGTGATCATTCCACTTCAGATCGCTCCGGATAGTAACTCCTAAGTATTTTACGGTCGTTACCGCTTCCAATGATTTACCACCTATGGCATAATCGTACTGGAATGGATTTCTGCCCCTATGTATGCGCATTATATTACATTTATCTACGTTTAGGGAAAGCTGCCAGCTGTCGCACCATGCATTAATCCTCTGCAGGTCCTCCTGGAGTACGTACGAGTCTTCTGATGTTGCTACTTTCTTGTAGACAACCGTGTCATCTGCAAATAGCCTCACGGAGCTACCGATGTTGTCAACTAAGTCATTTATGTATATTGTAAACAATAAAGGTCCTATCACGCTTCCCTGCGGTACTCCCGAAATTACCTCTACATCTGCAGATTTTGAACCGTTAAGAATGACATGTTGTGTTCTTTCTTCTAGGAAATCCTGAATCCAATCACACACCTGGTCCGATATTCCGTAAGCTCGTATTTTTTTCACTAAACGTAAGTGCGGAACCGTATCAAATGCCTTCCTGAAGTCCAGGAATACGGCATCAATCTGCTCGCCAGTGTCTACGGCACTGTGAATTTCTTGGGCAAATAGGGCGAGCTGAGTTTCACATGATCTCTGTTTGCGGAATCCATGTTGGTTATGATGAAGGAGATTTGTATTATCTAAGAACGTCATAATACGAGAACACAAAACATGTTCCATTATTCTACAACAGATTGACGTAAGTGAAATAGGCCTATAATTATTCGCATCTGATTTATGACCCTTCTTGAAAATGGGAACGACCTGCGCTTTCTTCCAGTCGCTAGGTACTTTACGTTCTTCCAGCGATCTACGATAAATTGCTGATAGAAAGGGGGCAAGTTCTTTAGCATAATCACTGTAGAATCTTAAGGGTATCTCGTCTGGTCCGGATGCTTTTCCGCTACTAAGTGATAGCAGTTGTTTTTCAATTCCGATATCGTTTATTTCAATATTTTCCATTTTGGCGTCCGTGCGACGGCTGAAGTCAGGGACCGTGTTACGATTTTCCGCAGTGAAACAGTTTCGGAACACTGAATTCAGTATTTCTGCCTTTCTTCGGTCGTCCTCTGTTTCGGTGCCATCGTGGTCAACGAGTGACTGAATAGGGGATTTAGATCCGCTTACCGATTTTACATATGACCAAAACTTTTTAGGGTTCTTGTTTAGATTGTTTGCCAATGTTTTATGTTCGAATTCGTTGAATGCTTCTCACATGCTGACACTTGTTGATGGCCCAGCATTGAAATCCGCAGCACTCTGAGGAAGGGTAGCTCTTCTGTCACGTTTAACGATTCTCTTCAGATGTCCGTTCTTGCAGGATATTTTTCCGGTCGCAGCGATGTCGGAGATTTGATGTTTCACCGGGTTCCTGGTATTCATGGTACACTAGTGACATGGTCGTACGGGAAAATCCCATTTCGTCGCTACCTCGGAGACGCTGTGTCCCACACTCGTGCACCGACTACAACACTACATTCAAACTCACTAACATTTCGATAATCTGCCATTGCAGCAGCAGTAGCCGATCCAACAACCGCGTCAGACAGTTGTTGTCTTACACAAGTGTAGGTGTTGCCGACTGCAGCGCCGTATTCAGCCTGTTTACATATCTCTGTATTTGAATACGCATGCTTATAACAGTTTCTTTGGCGCTTCAGTGTATATTAGCTACTTCGTCTCTTTAGGTTTTTACACCCGTAGTCAGTGAATCAAAGTGACTGACTTCGTATGCTTTTTGTTTATTAAGCATTCTTATTGTACTTTCAGACAGTTACTGTTTCCGTCTCGAAGTTTCTCCTGCTTTTATCGATGGCCCTGCTCAGAGCACGAAATGAAATAAACTGATCTGAAGTACTTTCGTAGGATTCTGACGATTGTTATTCATATGACCCTGGTGGGAATGACCCGGATAACTGTGTGAATGGATGTTTTTTATGGTTTTGAGAACGATTCCTCTAACGTTGACATGATTAGAACTGTAAAGAAGAGTAAGGTGGCAATGTTTTCAGTTGATTCCAACAATAACGATGAAGGTGATTCTCTCCTTGTGAATTATTCGTCTCGTGATGATGTTAGCACTGGTGAAAATTTGTTCCAGTAACGGGATTCAGAAATTGAGAATGCTACAGGCTAACACACTCACACCGAATTAATTACGACGGTGAGTATAATAGTTGCTAGGCCTTACAGTATGCGGGTCTACACCACGCGAGAATCGAGTTAAATCGAATGCGCGGCTCAGTGCAACGACACCCTGGCGAGTATCGATATGCTGGATGAGCTGCTGCACGTGGTGACAGACATCCCACGGGCCTCCTGCAGTTACCAGTGTTCGCGATGAGTGCTGTAAATGCGTTAACTGTCCACAACCATATGCTACGTCCGGCAACAAATGCTGTTGCCTAAAGTGCCACCCACAGTTGAAATTGCGCGTTTCTTTAGCAAAATATCTCACCAACAAAAATTAGTCTCACTCGTAAGAAAAGAGTCGATACTTTGCGACACTGTACATATGCTGCCAGGCAATAGTGTGTGCGTCCATCGCTGACCATTGAAGGAATGTGTATGCTTAGCAGTCGGCTGTATGCAACAACAACAATAAGATGAGACTACGCTGTGACCGAAAGACAGGAACGAGCTACCTTCTTTGGACGTGCCCATGACGTCACCGAGAGTCAAATTTGTCCTTTTTGTTGGTGTATAGTCACAGAGTGTGCGACACGTTTACAAGGAACAATGTACCACTTCCAGGCATGTAACACGGTGTAAGAACAGTGGTCATAAAAACGGAACAACCAGCTTATACTAGCGACAATTAGCTTCAAATCTCTCCGGACTGAAGCTGTCAGTGAATGTACATTCATTCCAAGAAGTCTGTAAGTGAATGAAACACTGCTTTTCCTTGTTGTAAGCTCTCTTGTGTCAGTGTTGGTGTTATGTATAATATATTAAGTCGATAATATAGCAGTTTTTCATTGTCAAATATTGACCTGCTCGAAAAATAACCCAGGTAGAATAATATCCAACCATTCACATTTACCGGGGCTGGAACTTAAATAGTGGCAACTAGTTAATTACAACTTATACCAAAGAGATACATGTTTCACACTTTTACTGTCCTTCAGAATAGTCACCAGCATTGTACGTAAACCGTCGCCTGCGATGTGGAAGTCATAGAATATGCTTAGTAGCGGCAGTTGTGTTGTTACTTCGAGTGGAGCTATCTATTGTTCGACGAATCTCTGTAACAGCCCTCAAGCGAGTACTTTAAAGTGCTTCCTTCATCTTGGGAATCGAAGTCTCAAGGGCGTAAGTGTGAGAAGTGTAGTGAATGGATGGTACAGCACTTTCCAGTCGCATCTGTCGCACAAAACTGTCACACGTTGCGCCAAATGCGTCCGAGCATCGTCCTGAAAAATGGTGGGCGGGACCTGCAGAATGTGTTACCGGCTCACTGGCCAGTGTGGCCGAGTGCTTCTAGGCGCTTCAGTCTGGCACTGCATAACCACTATGGTCACAGGTTCGAATCCTGCCACATGCATGGATTTGTGTGATGTCCTTAGGTTAGTTAGGTTTAAGTAGTTCTAAGCTCTAGGGGACTGATGACCTCAGATGTTATGTTCCATAGTGCTCAGAGCCACTCCAACCATTTTTTTTTTGTTACTGGCTCTTTTTCTAAGTAGCCCATATTTGAGGCACAATTCGCGACCAGCTCAGGAAAAGAGGCGACGAACTTTCTGCAGGACTCGCCCACCATTTTGCAGGAGAACGCTCGGGTGCATACTGCGCAAGTTGTTATTGTTTTGTTCAGTCGATGGGGGCTGCGAAGTGTTGTACAACCCACCACACTTCTCGGACTAGTGACTTCAACTTGATTCCTGAATTGCAGGAAGTGCTTCTTGGCATTCGCTGCACAACTGTTGCAGAGGTTCGTCGGGAAATGGACATCTTCTATCTAACTGCCAGCACAAGTACCCTGCGATATCCATCTGGCGTTGCAAGGGGTTATACACAATATAGCGTCACACCTGAATTATTTCATTGTAGTCTTGTGACACGATCTGGTTCGAGCCACAAACACTTTAGTGGTACCCAGGAAAATGCCTTACTTGTCATTTCCTCAGCAGGTGCACTGTGTCTAGGCGACTAGAGACCTGAAAACCACCTACACTGATCATTGCTAGGATGATTTTATAGGTTCTGGCTCACTAGCTCAATCTTATAAAAAACAAAAAATTGCTCACTAACACTCGCGTTTTTTATTTTCCATAAGATTTATCTAATTATCCAGAACCTACAAAATCATCCAACTATCCATTTTACCTAATAATAATATAATAAAATAATATAATGACAACTATAATAATAAATCATTCTTTTTACATGCATTTCTAATAGGTGAATGCAATAAAATAAATAAAATGCTTTATTTATTAAAGTATGTTACTTAAAAAATCATATTGTGAATATAAGTAAATAATTAAATTGTATTAGTTACGAAAGTACATTTTTTGTAAATATTTTAAACATAAACTACAAATTAATTTTTATAAAAACTAATAAAAATTTTTTCTATATAAATGCATATTACTTTAATCAGGAAGCTAAATAATTTAAGTATTTCTAAAGAAATTAGAAAAGTAAATCAGCTAGAGATAAATGTTTTATATAATATTATGGACTCTGAATATTTAAATATTAGATTTGGGAAACAACTTTATCTAGAACTTAACAATGATTTTAAAGTTATTTTATCAAATAGGTTTTCTAAATTAATTGATTTTGGATTTTGATATAATTAAAAGAGGACAAATGAAATTAAAATGTAAAGGGATGAAGAAACTTAAAAGTAGAAATAATGAATTTCATGATATAGAGTTCTCAATGTGATTATGTAATTTTGAAATTATAGCAAATGTTTTATTTTTTTATTTTTTATAAATCTAATAATAATTATTTCTTATAAATGGAGAACCAAAACGAAATGCAAGCTAAAGAGAAAGATACTTATGAACTAACTGAGGTATGTGAAAAAGATATTGATTGCCCTATTTGTTTAAGTGATGAAAATAATAATCATTTTGTTAAACAAGCTGCAAACATATTTTTCATAAAGAATGTATTGATGAATGGTTAAAGGAAAAAGAAAATTGTCCACTTTGTAGAACTATTATTAAAAATAAAGTACCAGAAAAAATTGAAATAACTGATACTTATGCTGTATTTGATGCTCAAGATGAAGCGGCTTATTGTGGTGATTGTGATAATGATTATTGGAGATGACTATTTTTTAAAATAATTTATATCAATATTATTAGAAAAATTAAAAATTATAAAAATTATTAAAAATTATTTTTTATAATTCTAATAAATTTTTTCTGTATAAATGGAGCAAGTTCAAGTTCAAGAAGATTGTTCTGTGAAAACAAAATTTTGAGAGAAATCATTTGATTATTTAACCTTACAAAAACACACAAAAGATGGTTATAGAACTATATGTAGGCCATGTTTAAATAAATATCATGTAGAAAATTCTAATAAAAATCGAATTCCTTGTGTATGTGGGTATGGGTTGCTAAACATTATTTCAAGGAACATACAAAAATGGAAAGTGGATCTACACTGAATAATTAGGAAGTTATAACTGAAGAAAAAAGAAATGTCAAATTTGTCAAGAAATTAAAGATTCAAATAGTTTCTGCATAAGTCCATCACAGAAAGATGAACATAATAATAAATGTAAGAAATGTACCTAATAATATAGCAAGAATAAGAAAGCTTTAACTTTAAATAATTATCTGTTATGATTAATTATCTTGCCATCTACTAAATAAGTATCATTTTATTGATAAAAATAATTTTTACAAATCTAATGAACTATTTTTGTAATAAATAGCATAGCAAATAATTGATTTTTAAACTAAATAGTAAACTATATAGTGAACTAACTCTTTAAAAAACCAATTATTAGTTAAACTAATTCTCTTTTTTGATTAATTGTTTATTAAATAATAATCCTTCTCCATCTATTAAACAATTATCATTCTATTAAAAAAGCATTTTTTTAAAATCTTATAAATCTTTTTGTAATAAATAGAACAGGATATTAGAAGGTACACTGCTGTTCAACTAGATCAAATTTCTTATTGACTACAACGATATACTGTGGCAAGGCTTCGTGAATTTTGTAGAATAAATAATTTATGAGGATATTCAAATGATTTAATTAGATTAATTACTAATAATCATTCAATTATTATTAGCAATCATCCAAATATATTTAGAAATAATACACCTGTGGTAAGTTGAAATAAAACATCTGAAATGAAAATAATGCATCTGAAAATAATACAAATATTGTTGAAAATAATACACCTGAAATAAATGAAAATCATAAAATTTATATAACTGAAGGAAGTAAAAAATATAAAAATACTGTTAATATTTGTATACCTGAAGAAGTAAGTGATAATCAAACAAATATTGTTAAAAAAAAATAGTCAAAGTAAGTGATAACCTTTGGAAAAAGTTACCATTTTATTATATTTATGACGTTTTTCTAACTAAAGAAAATAAGCCATTTAATTGATATTTCCATTTTCTACAAATCTATTTGCCAAACCAAAAGATAGAACAAAATTTTTAGATTACTTAGTTGAAAAGGCATTTATAAACAGATTGCATATTATACATTTACAAAATTATATGGATATACTTGCTCCCAATCATTTCTTAAATGCAGTAAAAATAAAAAATTGTTAAAGACTATTTGAAAGTACACCATGGTGTAAAAATAAATTTTAATTTATATTGTGAATATAAGCTACAAACAGATGAAACAAATGAAAAAGTTCAAGAATTTGGACAACAAATACTAAACTATACTATTTTAACAGAAAAAGATTTTAATAAAAAATTCAGATATGGTAAAAGACATATTTTAGAAAAAATATCTATTTTCAACCACAGAGATCTGGATGGTCATTAAATAGAATAATTGGTTTACAATTAACAATTAATAAATATGTTCCTCTAAGACGATCATATTATATTGATTTAACAGGTAATATTAAAATTAAAAAGGCATGTGTTAATGTGAAAAATAATGATCAAAAATGTTTTTTTGCTCTATAAAAGCAGCTTTGTTTCCTGTAGATAAAAATGCTGAAGAATAACAAAATATTAAGATGTTGGTCTTAACCTTGATGAAAAACTTAAAAAAACTGAAATTCCTGTAATAGTTTATAGTATTCCAAAAATAGAAAAAATAAGTAACATATCAATTCATGTTTATTCATTTGATGATGAAGAAGAAAATTGTCAAATTAATCCATAAAAAATAACAAAACCTAAAAAGAAAAAACATAAATCTACTTTATTTCACGAAAGATAATAATTCATGTTCTTGTTATATAAAAAATTTACTAGACGTGTATCACGTCAAATTACCAATCATCAAACATTAAAATTTATTTGTGATTTATGTTTACTACATTTTAATAGTATAGAAAAATTAGATAAACACACAAAAATTGTTTAACTAATAAACCAGCAAGACTTGAAATGCTAGGTGCAGGAGAAGTTATATATTTTCAGAATTATCAATTTACACAAAAAGATCCATTTGTTATTTATGCTGATTTTGAAAGTTTACTTTTAAAAATGGATAATTGTGAACCAAATCCCAAAACACAAATACAATGAAGTATCAAAAACACGAACCGAGTGGATTTTGTTATTACCTTAAATATATATATGGAAATTATAAAGATCCTGTTAATTATAGAGGACCAAATTTTTATAAAATTTTATGGAATAATTGGAACAAGAAGTTGAAAAAATAGGAAGAAAATATTCTGTAATTGAAGAAATGAAAGCACTTCATCTTAATGAATACAAAATGTATGTCAAATCTACAGTTTGTTCACTATGTAAATGTCCTTATACAAAAAAGCATAAAAATGTATGTCATCTTGTCATTTTACTGGAAAATATATTGCTCCATTATATATGTGTAATTAAAAAGTGCAGCAAACTGATTTTGCACCTATTTATTTACATAATTTATCTGGTTATAAATCACATTTTTTTATAAAAGAACTTTGTTATGATAAAAAAGAAATAGAATTAAAACCGAACAATAAAAATTAATATTTGATACATTTTGATTTGTGACTTCTTCACTTGATTAACTTTCATCAAATTTACAGAAAAAACAATTAAAAAATATTAAAAAGTATATTTCTACAGGATTATTTATCTTAGTAAGTAGAATAGGTGTTTATCCATACAATTACATGGATTCTTGGAAAAAAATTGAAGAAACACAATAACCAACAAAAGTTAAATTTTATAGTGAATTAAATGATTGTGACATAAGTGATGGAGATTATGAACTTGCAAAACTAATTTGGGAAAAATTCAATATTAAAAATCTTGATGAATATCATGATTTATATCTTAAAACGAATGTATTATTGTTAAGTGATGTGATTGTAAATTTTAGAAAAACATCTATAATTACATATAATTTAGATCCTTCTTAGAATTTTACAGCACCAGGTTTATCTTGGGATGCAATGGTTAAAATTACTAATCAAAAACTTCAATTATTATATGATTATGATATGCATCAAATGGTTGAAAAACGAATAAGAGGTGGAATTTCACAATGTTGTGAAAGATATGTAATAGACTATAATAAATATTTAGAATATTATAACAATAAAGAAATGTCAAGCTATAAAATGTATCTAGATGCAAATAATTTATATGGTTATGCTATGAAATAATATTTACCATATGTCATATTTAAATGGGAAGATCCAAATAATTTTAATTGTACAAAAATAAGCAAAATGTCAAACAATAGTCGAGTATATATTTGAAGTAGATTTAGAATATCGAAAAGAATTACGTGATTTACATAAAGATTTACCGCCAGCTCATGAATGAAAACTTGTTCCAGGTACAAATGAAATTAAATTAATAACTACTTTAGATGAAAAGTGTAATTATGTAGTACATTATAGAAATCTTAAACAAAATTTATCTTTAGCAATGAAACTTATAAAAATTCATAAAGTTTTAAAATTTAAACAATCTAATTGGTTAAATAAATATATAGATTGAAACAAGTAGTTAAGAATTATAGCTACAAATAATTTTGAAAAAGATTTCTATAAATTAATGAATAATTTTGTGTTTGGTAAAACAATGGAGAATATAAGAAATAGATGAGGTATAACATTAGTCACAAATAGTAAAGTATGTGATAAACTTGTAGCTAAACCAAACTTTAAACATAGAACTATAGTTACTGAAAATCTAGCTGCTTTTCATATTAATAGAACTAAAATAATAATTAATAATCCAATTTACCTTGGATTAGGTATACTTGAATATCTAAAGAATTAATGTATGATTTTCATTATAGAGTTATGAAACTTCAATATGGAGAAAATATTGAATTATGGTATAAACATACAGATAGTAATATTTATAATATAAAAACAAAAGATTTGTATTATGATATAAAATCAATGATTGATTATTTTGATAGAAGTGATTATCCAGGAGATAATATATGTATTATTCCACAAGTAAACAAAAAAGTTGTTGCTAAAATGAAAGATGAATGTAATGGAAAAATAATGGTAAAATTTTGTGGCTTAAGAGCAGAAATGTATGCTTATAAAGTTGGTGACAAATTAGAAAAGAAATCTAAAAGAATTAAAAAATACATTGTTGAAAACAAAATAAGGTTAGAAGATTATAAAGATTGTTTATATAACAATATTGAACAATATAGTAAATTTAATTTGATTAAAAGTGAAAAAATGTAATATATACAATTAAAGTGAACAAAACAGGACTAAGTCATCGTGATAATAAACGATATGATTTAGAAAATAGAATAGATATATTACCGTATGGCCATTATAAATTATGAAATTTATAAAATTATTTCTACATAAAATGAATATAATTCTTGATATATAAAATTTTTCTATATAAATGGAAACATTTTACAAAGACCTAATAAAACATAAAAATTTTTGTTTACAAAAACTAGAAGAAATTAATAAATTGAAAACATAAATAATTCACTTAAAAGATCATAGAATTAAAATGAAAGATTAAGGTATTTAAGTAAAAGATAAAACAATTAAAGTAAAAGATGAAATAATTAAAGTAGAAAATGATCAAATTCAAAAATTGATGTAAATAGTTAAGTCTCATTCAAAAAGTAATTGAGTGTTAAATAAATTGAATTGTTAAACTAAAATAGTAAACTATTTCTTTGTGACAGCAAAAATCTAGCTTCAGCCTGCGCCTTCATAATATTAATTTATCTTTATAAAATTACTTTAACTTTATGTATCGATTGGTTGTGTGAATTATCAAAACCTAACCAATTACCATAAACTTTGATTCCTTTCTTTCTTAAAAATTTTCAACTATGTATACATCTGGATATCTCGTTTTCTGTAGTTCTTGTTCAAAAAAATTTCCTTTTACATCTTTTAATTTACTTGTAATTGAATTAGGATGAATAACATCTCGAATTTCAAATATTTCTGTCGCCAGTCAGCTGTATATCCTTTTTCATAAAGACCTTTAAGTTTACTAATTCTGACTTTTATCACCTTTATTAAATTTAGCTACTTCATTAGAGACAATATTAGTTGTTTTTAAATTTTTTCATATATTTCCATTGGTTTCATTTTCATTGTAGAATATTTTGTATTATTGCATTTATCAACTAGATCTTTAACTAAGTTTATCCATTTATAATTTCCTTGTAAAGCAAATTTCTTTTACATTTTTTCTTTAACTTTTCCGTAAATTCGTTCTTCAACAGGTGCTTTAAATTCTGAAAAAGGTGACTAATGATTAATGCTATATTTCTTCATTAATTCTTTTAATTCTTTGTTATAGAATTCTTTACCATTATCAGTATGTAAATTATTTCGGTTTTTATCTTTAAAATATCTTTGGAAAACATCAACTTTTTTTAGCTGTTTTATCTTTAATAGGAACACCAAATTCATCTTTTGAAAAAACCACAATTACTGTTAATAAATATCTATAACCTATGTATATTTTAGATATTTCTTTTAAATTACCTGAATCCATTTCAACTAAATCAGGTTCCCATGAATCATCTATACTAAAAGAAACAACATTTCTTTTTTGTAAATTCTTTCTCATTGGTTTATGTAATTCATTAACTATTTCTTCACGAATATTATTTAAACCTTCACCAGCACTTACAAATTTTTTAATGAATTTCCTCTTTTTAGATTTACAAACTGTACAAAGACTTTGTCTTTCATTTTTAGTTGTTACTCTGTTTGGATTATGTGTATCAGTAAACATTTTACACTTTAATCAGTAAATATGATAATCATGTGAAGCATATTTTCCATTTCATGGATAAAAAATTTATTAAATTTTAAAAATGTTATAAAGTTTAAATTATGATTACCTGACAATCTTATATCTTCTGTTTCTTTTAAACAATCACCTTCTTTCTTATGTAAGCCTTTACTAATTTGAGATTCTAATGTTTTAAATTTACTTAGTTGTGAATTAACTAAATTTAATAGTTCAATGAGGCAATTTTGCATTTCAATTATTTTATTAGTATATTGTTCAAAACACCTTCGATAATAGCGTTTCTTCGCTTTAAATATGAAAGAATATTATTTAAATCTGCCAGAATCTAGTTATAATCTTCTTTATTAACATAGTTACTAAATTGTATAAAAATGCTTGTATATTCTGATTATGTAACAAAATTTAATAGTTCATTAACAAAATAATGTTTGTTAACTACAACTTTTGCATCAATTGGATCATTTACATTAGCAAGACTTCTATTTTAAAACCAATATAACTTTTAGTTATTTTAAAAATAGATTCAATTCCTTTTGAAATTGTTCAATTGCATTAGTAATTTCTGGCTCTATTGATGATTTCAGTTCTTTAATACTATTTCCAATATTTTCTAAATTTAATGTAGATGTATTAACTACATATTCATTTTGTTTAAATAAATGTATCTTATTTCCAAAAGTGACCATTTATTAAATCTAAAATATCATTAAAATTATAACTATCACATAGCAATTTTAAAATGAGTAAACACAAATGACCACAAATTACTTCATCAAAACATTTTATTATTTCTGTATTGTAACATATTATTATTATGTATATTACCAGCAAATTAATCAAAAACCACTTTTTAAGAATTATTTTTATAATAACAATTCCAATGTGTACCAGGATTATCAGATGTATCTAAATTAACTATACCACATTCAATATGTAATGGTTTATTTAGTAATTTATTAATCATATATACACCACAAAAGTGTTTAATTTTCAGTTGTTTAGTAAGTTCTTCTATATCAAAATTACTTAATGCATTAGGATATGTATCAATTACTTTTTGGAAATTTTTTTGTTTCCTTTATTCCAGTTCCAGCCATCTTTTCCATTTCTAAGTTATGACTTTTTTGTTCTTCTAATTCTTTATCAGCATTATTTTTATTTAGTACTGCAATTCCAATTGCTGCAGATCCACCAGGTAATGCAGCTACTAATAATGGTACAAATCAGGCTTTATGTTGTGTTTATCTTTTACCATCTTTCCTTTCTGTTAAATATTCAATAATTTTTTTACAACAGGAATAGATAATGTTACAAGTACATTTCCACCAACCTTCTTTTATTTTCTCCTTTTTCAACATCTTTAAAAGTGGTTCATTTGCACTTAATTGTTCATTACATAACTTTAATTTAATTGACTTTGGTTTAGTTTTACCACTAGGTAGCAAAGTATAATAAATTGTAAAGTTATTCATTTATATAGTTAAAAATTTATAAAGATATTTTTATATTGTTAAAAATTGTATAAAAATTTTTATATAGCTTAAAAATTTATAATCCCAACCAATTTCATCAACATTAATTCCCATACTTAAATTTCATGTTCCCTACATTATTCCTCCAACTGCTGTTGCTACAACTTTTTCACAAAATGAAACATCATCTACATACATTCTTTCTTTTGCAGCTAATTCAAGTTCTTTATCAGCTATATGTCTGATTTCTAAATCTTTATTATCTCTATAAGCAATATCATGTTTTTTACAATCTTCATCTAATGGATTTATTCCTTTGTCACCTTTAGCTAATCTTTCTTCTAATTTCGTTCCTGGACCACAATAATTATAACCTTGAAGATGCATTTCAACTGGTAGTTTGATAATTGAAGTATTTACTAATCCTTTTCCATATTTATCACTTTTCCAAAATGTATGTGTACCATTATTCAAAAATCTAATTAGATATGAAATTCCTTTTGGATTATCAGTTATAAAATCACTAATTTTATTTGTTAACATTTCTGCTATCCTAACTTTTTCATTATGATAATTCTTCTTTTCATCTAGTTCTTCACCATCAATTACTGCTAATCTATCAATTAATTGTCTAACATCATTCATCCCAACATATTCAATTGATTTATCTACATATTTTTTAATTAAACCTTCATCTATTTTTTCAGGAGAACTTGGTTCTGAATCATCTATAATTTGTCTTCTTAAGTTTGGAAAATAATCATCGATGATTTGCTTTATTAAGTATTTATATTTATTACCTTTACTTGATCTTATTTTATTTTGATTGTTATCAGAATACAATGCTCCTGAATTATATAATATCTCTGCATAATTTGATAAATCAACAGGATTAAACTTGTCATATAAATCATATATAGTAATTTGTTTCTCAGTTAAAAGTCTCATTAATCCATCTGTACCTTCATATGTTTTTTCGCCAATTTTTAATTTATCTCCACTGAATTCACCAGGTAAATTACCAACATATTTAAACATACCAACAGGTTTTAAACCAAATACTTTATCTTCACTATGGTTAATATACTGTCACATTCTTTCACTAACATTTATCTTTTAAGTTTCATTTATCTTTTTATTTTCATTTTCTTGGTATTTATTTAATACATCTTGAATTTCTGATTCACTTAACTTATAATCATATTTTCCAGGAATATCATCAGACCAATCTGTTAATGGTTTAATTGGTGATAAGTCTCCAAAATCTTCTTTATGATGATGATATGGAATCATTTGTTTTTCAGCTTCTCTATTTGCTTCCATTACTTTTAAAACACTATCACCTAATCCTTCGATTCCTTGTTTAAATTGTTCAATTGCGTCAATAACAGGTTGATCTTCCTTTTTATATTTCTCATATTCTGTTCTTGATTGCTTTTTCCAAAGCTTAAATTGTTCTTTTAATTCTTAAGCTTTCTTTGCATTTTGTTTAGCTTGTTTAACAACTTTTTCATCGTTTTTTGCAAACATTTATTAAGGAAGAAAAAACATTAATTACGTTTAATGTTTCTGTTTAACATGTATGTCTGTTTAATATGATTGTTTATGTTTAATGTTTATGTTTAACATTTATGTTTATATTTATGTTTAATATTTATGTTTATATTTATGTTTAACATTTATGTTTATATTTATGTTTAACATTTTTGTTTAAAGTTAATGTTTATGTTTATTTTTAATATTTATTTTTAATGTTAATGTTTATATTTTTATTTAATGTTTATGATGTTAAGAAATGTTGTATTTTATTTCTAAACTTACCTTCATTTGGTTTTCTAGTCATGTCTATTGTGAAAAATCCAAACTCATCATTCCAACATTTACTACACATCCTTTAAAGTTATCAAACTCTCCACCAACAAACTCATGGTATATATTATTTAGATTTGTATCATCTTGTCTAAAGATGTTTGAAAATTTTAAATTGTCTCTAACTGTATGTTATGGTATTTTTGAATTTGTTTGAGCTAAAAAAAACAATATATACGTTTGTGTCTACCTCTAGTAAAATAATCTCATGATTTCCTAAACTAAAATCATCAAATACAACAACTGAATTATCTTCACATACATCAAAAGGAATAATTTCTTCATTATTTTCAATAAAACTAACAATATTTTCATTAATTTTATCTTCAATTTTTCTACATTGTTTTATAAATTATTGATATTTTGGTTATCTAAACTTTTTGAATAAATATATAAATGTTTAATTTTATTCCAATTTAACCAACCTGGAGCTAAAATATGATTATCAATCATTAATGTTGTTTTTCCACAGCCACTTGGTCCAATTATTGCACATATTATAGAATTTGGTAAAAGATTACCATGTTGGTTTCTTGAATTCTTTTCTGGAATTCTAACTTTAGGTTCCAAACTAAATTTTTCATTTATTTAATAATTTTTTCAGTAACAAATGAGTTGCCTTTTTCAACTTAGTGATAAACCTAGTATACTTACAAAAAGATTAACTGTTCCAGTGCCAATAATTATACTAATGTTTCATTAGTTGGTATCTTTTTTAACTCCAAATATTACAATGAAAATAGTAAACTTTATTGTCATGGTAAAACAATATAAATTCCTGTAGGTCAATATAGTCTGAAAAATTTAGAAAAATTTAATCATTCGAAAAAACCTAATATACATTTTAAAGAAGATAAAATTGTAAACAGAATTGTTATTGATAGTGATGTAAAATTGTATATGGATATAAAAGATAGTATTGGAAGTTTACTTGGTTTTAATAATCAAGTTGTTTTAGTTAATGAAAAAGCTCTAGCTAAAGATGTTCCTAAAATAATTCCTTTTGAATTAATAAATATAAATTTTGATCTTGCTGATGGAATGTACATAAAACATAATGATCATTTTCATAAAGAAACTAATATTATTGCTTCATTCAAACATAATAAAAAGTTTGGTGGACCAGTAATTTATGAACGAAAATATCCTCTAAATGTTCCTATTTTTGATAGAATTCAAGATTTAGAACTTATTATAACTGATGAAAATGATAATTTCATTGACTTTAATAGTGCTACTGTAACAGTTGTTCTAGAAATATCTTAATAAATCATGAATAAGATTGAAAGTTATCGGTTTTACTCATTCCCTGTGATTGAGAAAACTAAAAATAATTTAAATGTTCCTAACAAAGATACAGAAATTGAAATAAACATTGGTGATGGTTGGCTTCATCCAAATCATGCACAATTGTACACGAATTTTAGTATTCCAGTTGAAGTTTCAATTTTAGTATTATTGGAAATTATAGTATATATTATCCAACTTATGATGAAAAATCAAACAAAATGTTAATTGATAATTATGTAGCAAAACTGTTTGATTTTATAATGATAAAGCAAGGAAATAATATTTTATCTAGAATTGATCATCCTTTTATTTCTTCTTCTGTTTTACTACATCTAACTTCATCTGTTACTGACAAAATATGTTTAAAAGGACATTCAATTAATACAGGAAAAATAAATAGTAAAAGAAATGAAGTACTTTATCCATTATCATTACTTGGCAGATTTTTTAAAGATTATAAAGAAATTATCTTTGAAGGAGATTTAACTGTAGTTTTTCACATAGTTCATCTTCTGGAGATGTAACTCTATGTTGGTCTTATAAAAATGATGCTGAAATTGAAATAAAAGATACACTTCCAAAAGAAGGTAATGTAGTCATAGAATCTATGGAAATTCACGTACATGATGTTAAATTGATCAACGCGAAAATATTCTGTAAAATCCTAAAATTCCTATTTCTTTCTGTGAACTTCAAACAGAAGAAGTTGCTGGATTGTCTGGTAAAAATAATTCTGAACTGGAATTACAAATTACTATAACTCTACAGAATTTGATATGACATATTCTGTTTTTGTTTTATTTGAGACAAATCGAAAAAATAATCGATTAGTTGATTCATCATTATTTGATCATAGTAAACTACAGAATATTTATTCAAAAATGATAGAAATGAAGTTTTTCCTCAAGAAATGTGGAATATTAATCCGCCAAATAATTTTCTAAAAGCATATGATGCATTTCTTGATTTTAAAAGATTACTTTATTAAAATCAGGTATTAGTCCACTTAGTTTTGTAATAATTATCCAATTTATGTAATTATATGACACATAGGAAGAATGTTGTGACTACACAGAAAACAACTATGAAACTTTGTGCAACTTTTAATGATAAAATTCCAAATGATACACTTGCTTATGTAATTATGTATGGTAAAAAGAATCTTACATATGATGCACAATATAGAATAATTACTGAAAATTTTTAATTATTAATATTTACTTTTTTATATATGAATGAAAAACTTAAAAAATTTATAAAAGTGTGAACTTCATGTTTATATACATTTCTGAAACATTTTAAGAAAGATAGAAAAAATAAAAATTAAAAATTTTGATATAATTTAATTTTTTATTACATTCACCTATCGGAAATGTATGTAAAATAAATGATTTTTTATTATAGCTATTATTATATTACATTATTATGAGGTAAAATGGATAGTAGGATGATTTTGTAGGTTCTGGATAATTATATCAATCTTATGGAAAATAAAAAATGCGAGTGTTAGCGAGTAATTTTTTATTTTTTTTAAGATTGAGCTAGTAAGCCACAACCTACAAAATCATCTTACTCTTGCTCAAGGAAATTGATAGGTGGATTATCTGTTTGTAATGGGTAGTATTGTTAAATCTTCACAAAAAGACACAAGTGTTTGGAGTCAATATTTGGAAAACCATATGTACCATTTCTGCACTCCTTGATTCTACTTATAGTGAAAATCGGTATCGCTGTGAGTCCTACAGTTCTGCTACAAACAGACTGCTTTGTAGGGTGGTACACCAACTTTCTGTTCTACTTTTATGAACAGATTCTCGGTGGAAGTGTTTGTGTTAAATTATGGTTGATACACAGACCAGTCGCATTAATGTCCCCACTGTCTATGTTCGACATCAGCGTGCAATAATGCACAGTGGTTAGACACTGGATTCACATTCGAGAGGACGACAGTTCAATCCTGCGTCTGGCCATCCTGATTTAGGTTTTCCGTGATTTCCCTAAATCGCTCGAGGCAAATGCCGGGATGGTTCCTTTCAAAGGGCACGGCCGACTTCCTTCCCTAATCCGATGAGACCGATGACCTCGCTGTCTGGTCTCCTTCCCCAAACAACCCACCCCCCAACCCAACCCGCGCAATTATCACTCACAGCCGCAGGTGGCAGCACTAGTAGTGGAGGATAAATAAAGCGCGTTGGGGGAACGTCGGCGACAATACAGTCACTGTCGTAATGCAGATGCGGAGCGATTTATCTGATGTCCAAAAGAGCTTCATTATTGACTTCCTGGCCAAGGATGGAAGCGTTTCCGAGCGGCTAAGTTTGTAAACTGTCCGCGAGGCGCAATGGTTCAAGTATATCGTGCTTGGCAAAAGATTACGATCCAAAACTGGCGCCGACAATTGTGATACACCATGGGCTATAGATGACAGGGGTGAAAAACGTTGTGGAGGTGTGTATGGGCAAACAGACATACAATTGTTGAGCAAGTGACCGTCTAGATGGACCAAGAGATTACCAAAACTGTCTCCTCAAAGACTGTTCAGCGAACATTGCTGTGTATGGGCCTCCGCACTGGGCGCCTGTTTCATACACCCCTGATGACTGCCTCTCACTGGCGACGAACGCCAGCTCGACGTCCACTGAGAGGCGACAGGTGGACTTTCAAAACGAATCGCGTTTTATGCTGCATCAGACAGATGGCCCTTGGCATGTACGGTGTGAACAATCTGAAAGCAAGCACCCTGCAACAGTCGTTAGCACTGTTCACTTGCATGGAGAGAGCGTCATAGTGTGGGGAATATTTTCGTGGCGTTCCCTGGGCGATGTCGTCATTCTGGAACATAAGTTTGCATCTATCCTTAGAGACGACGTCTACCACTACATGCGATTTGTTCTTCCTCGCTACTATGGCATCTACCAGCAGGGCAATGCAACGTGTCACACAGCTCTCAGTGTACAAGCTTGGTTCGGAGAGGACCGAAATGAGCTTACCCTACTCCTCTGCGCACCAAACTCTCCGTGTTGGAAGCGAATCGAGAACCTGTGGTACCACCCCGATCCGACTGTTCGCGCCATGGATCCTCAACCGAGAGACGCAGTGCAGTTGGTTACGGTACAGCAGTGGCTTCAAAACCTCTTTGACTCTCTTCCTGCACGTCTCGCTCTGTTTGTTCAAGCTTCTGACACATGGCCGCCTTAATGTGATTGGTCAGTGTTGTATACAGGGAAGTACGGTCTTTGGACGATCGTAACGAAATGCAGACAGATGGTTCAAATGGCTCTGAGCACTATGGGACTTAACATCTGAAGTCATCAGTCCCCTAGACCTAGAACTACTTAAACCTAACCAACCTATGGACATCATACACATCCATGTCCTAGGCAGGATTCGAACCTGCGACCGTAGCAGCAGCGCGGTTCCGGACTGAAGCGCCTAGAACCGCTCGGCCACAACGGATGGCAAATGCAAACTGACTTGGCCAAAATACTCCCTTCGTGTGCTGAATGGCAGGCGTCACCCTTTTGCGAGAGTCTGCGGCTGTCAAACGCTTCTGCATTCAGTAAAAGTCGACAGACTCCCGACAGATACTCCTTGCAAACTGACGACAGTAGTTTTCAACTTTACTAAAGGTGTAACCCGACAACTTGAGACTAAAAGCACGATATAATCTTCTCATACTGTGTCTGACCTACACTGCGTGTAACATATCAGTGATCAAATGCACATCTTTACAAAAACATCAGAGCAGTTATTTTCCGTCGAACGTCCAGGTTGTAGTTATTCCTTGGAGCAGCGTACGGCACTAGAGACACGATAATTCTAGGTAGAGATAATTTTAATTCTCACTAACGCGAAATTCGTCACCCTTCTTCATTTACATACCATTACGATACGGAGCTTTCCCATCATTTCATTTTCATTCTGAATTATTACTGATAAAACTAAGGAAAAACTCGTACCCTCTGACTTCAAATCCCAATAAATGTAATTCCTGTCCCAAAGAGAGCGACCCTGATGAAAAGCCTGGAGCCCGTCACAAGGTTTAAGTACAATGAAGGAAGAAAATCGCTGCACCAAAAAATAATGTAGAGTAATGAAATTTCGGAAATATATTTCTCTAGGTAACATATTTAAGTGATTAACATTGCCATATCACAGGTTAATGTAAGCGAGAAATAAGCCATTGTAAATGTGAAATGCTAGTACATTAATAACTGGTGTAGCCGCCAGAGTGTTGAATTCAAGCATGTAAACGAACACCTACTGTGTTGTACAGGTGTCGGATGTCAGTTTGTGGCGTGGAGTTCATCGCCTGTTACACTGGGTCAATCAATACAGGGATGGCTGACGCCAATTAAAATGATGCTGGGGTCGTCTTCCGAAGATGTCCCATATGTGCTCGATTGGAGACTGAGCGAGCCAAGGCAACATGTCGGCACTCTGTAGAGCACGCTGGGTTACAACAGCGGTATGTGGGTGAGCGTTATCCTGTTGGAAAACACCTCCTGGAATGCTGTTCATGAATGGTAGCACAACAGGTCAGATCGCCAGACTGACGTACAAATTTGCATTCAGGGTGCGTGGGATAATAAACAGAGAGGTCCTGCTGTCATATGACAATAAGTCTAGGTGTAGATTCAGTGTGTCTAGCACACAGACAAGTTGGTTGCAGGCCCTCAACTGGCCTCTTCCTAACCAACACGCGACCATCACTGGCACCGAGGCAGAACAAGGTTTCATCAGAAACCGCAACAGATCTCCACCCTTCCCTCGAATGAGCTCTCGTTTGACACCACTGAGGTCACAAATGGTGGTGGGTCAGTTGCATGCACGCTATAGGGCGACTGTCTCGGAGCTGTCCTTGAAGTAATTGATTTTGAACACTGTTTTTCTGTCACTGTGGTGCCAACTCAACTGAAATCGGTCCTGTAGATGCAGAACGATGTACCAGAGGCGTGCGCCCAACGTGATGCTGTTCCCTCTCGGTACTGCCACGTTGCCGTCCAGATCCTGGTCGTCTTGAGATCGTACATTCTCCTGACTGCCGCTGCTAGCAGTCATGTACGGTGGTTACATTCCTGCCAAGTCTTTCTGCAACATAGCGGAAGAGAAATCCAGCTTCTCCTAACCCTGTAACCCTATTATACGACCTCGTGCAAACTCAGTGATGTGTTTATAATGTCGCCTTTATCGCCTTAGAGGTATTCTTGACTAACACCAAATATCCACTTGCAGTCTGAAATGTAAGTAACGCTGTATTTACAGCTAACTTGATTTGCATCCTCACAGTTGCGCTACTAGCGCAACTATTACGTGACTGGCGGGAAATTTGAATAGAATTCGTCTTTTGGGTGTAAAAACATGCCTATCAACTCCTTGGTGCTGCGACTTTTCTTTTCAGTGTATTTATATGCAGCACTAAGAAGAGGTACGAAATGGGACGAATAGGTGCAGCTGGAGCTAGGAAAAGTGAATGGAAGACTCAGGTTTGTTGTGAGGGTTTTGGGGAAACTGCGATGCACCTCTAAAAGAGTCCTGTGTTTCTAGTTCTTATCATCCAGACGCGAGAACAGAAATGGAAAGAATTTAGATACTTGCTGCTAGCATCGTAACAGGTCATCCGAAAGTGTAACGGAAATTCTCAAGGAAATTGAATGAAAATACTCAGCTGGAGGATAGTTCTATGGAGACCCTGCTACATAAATTTAGAGAACCTATATTCGAAGAAAATAATGGGATCATTATACTGCATCCAACGTATGTCTCGTGTAGATTAGGGCGCACACAGACTCATGCAAGACACATCTTCCCTCCCCCAATACGAGAATGGAAAGGTAATCGATGATATCTGTACAACATACCCACCGCCATTCACTGTACACTGGCTAGTGAAGTACATACAGTATCAGGTAAAAGAAAGCGGATCTCACAGTGTGGTACGAGCAAAAAAAATGAAATTATACAGGTTTAGAATGTATGTGGTGTTATTTCAGTAAATACAAAATCGAGTCAGATTTACAAAGAACTTGGCAATATGAGCCAACTTGCCAGTATGATGGTGCACCCACTCTGGCCTGATTGCACGCAATGATTGGTTTAGAAATGGTGTCGTAAAGCTCTGCTATCCAATCTTGAGGCAAGCTAAAAGTTTTGAAATTTTTGAAAACATAGTCAACGATCGTAAAATTTCTTTAAAAAGTTTAAAACAGTCTTGATCGAAATCTTGTTAAAATATTTTTTATTGGAGTGAGTGCCCGGTTTCGACTCAATGAAAGAGTCGTCTTCAGACTCCAGACGGGTGGATGGGCACTGCGTGAGCATTTACACGAGCATCGAGGGTCGACGCAACTCATCTACCAGTGTCTATCCACCGATCTGGAGTCTGAAGATGTCTCTTTCATAGTGTCGAAACCGGTCATTCGCTCCAATAAAAAATATTTTAACAAGATTGCCATCAAGACTGTTTTAAATTTTAATTTTGAGGCATGCTGGCCATAGCTGTTGCAATTGGTCCTTGGTATCCTGGATCATGGCACTGTGACAAACCCGACGTCCAGGATGGTCCCTGACAAGTTCTGTTGGGGGCAGATCTGAAGAGTTTATTGTATACAGGAGTACCTAAAGGTCGAGCAGACGGTTCTCGGATACACGTCCCATGTGCGGACGAACATTGTCGTATTGAAAAATGGCATCACGATACTGTTGCGCGGCAGGTAACACGTGAGGACCCAGGATGTCCGTCACGTACCGTTGAACCGCCAGTGTACACTCAATCACTACTACCCGTCACCTGTACCTGAGGGCTCCCTATATTACAGTAGAGTTGTAACACCTTTGTGCCTCTGCAAATCTTGGAGGAATTCGAGCTCTCTGAACACAATGCGGCACGAACTACCAGCAGTCCATGCTTCCCGGTCACGACATCACTCCAAATGCAGTCGTTTGCGTTGTGCTGTTACCGACAGCCTAAGCACAGGCTCTCTGACAACCAATGATGCGGC
Organism: Schistocerca serialis cubense; assembly: GCF_023864345.2. Lineage (NCBI taxonomy): Eukaryota > Metazoa > Arthropoda > Insecta > Orthoptera > Acrididae > Schistocerca > Schistocerca serialis. The sequence continues at coordinate 44,832,904 of NC_064649.1, read as the reverse complement.
ATGACACAGCCTGTTGTGGGGAGTCTGTTGCTTGTCGTCGGACGACAGCCACAGACGTGAAGGGGCAATAATGTGCTTGATGCACAATATGGCGACTCTCTGTCATGGTAAGACGTTATCGACCAGAACTTTAGCGACGGGTTAGCCTGACACCACGTTCCCGTGCAGTAGGCCAACATCGGGCCACTATCACATGCGAATGCGCTACAAATCTGGATAATGCACGGTTCGTCCACCCGAACAAGTGGAGACCAACAGTGAACCCTCTTTCAGTCTCTCTATGGTGCTGCCAATCGTATACCACAGCAGTACACAGCAATTTCGTGTCCCTTATAGTGATTACACAACATATGATGCTGTTCGTGCTTCTTACACTACTGGCCATAAAAATTGCTACAGATGATAAACGGGTAGTCATTGGACCAATATATAATATTAGAACTGACATGTGATTACATTTTCACGCAATTTGGGTGCATAGATCCTGAGAAATCAGTACCCAGAACAACCACCTCTGTCCGCAGTAATGGCCTTAATACGCCTGGGCATTAAGTCAAACAGAGCTTGAATGGCGTATACAGGTACAGCTGCCCATGCAGCTTCAACACGATACCACAGTTCATCAAGAGTAGTGACTGGCGTATCGTGACGAGCCAGTTGCTCGGCCACCATTGACCAGACGTTTCCAATTGGTGAGAGATCTGGAGAATGTGCTGGCCAGGGCAGCAGTCGAACATTTTCTATATCCAGAAAGGCCCGTACAGGGCCTGCAACATGCGGTCGTGCATTATCCTGCTGAAATGTAAGGTTTCGCAGGGATCGAATGAAGGGTAGAGCCATGGGTCGTAACACACCTGAAATGTAACGTCCACTGTTCAAAGTGCCGTCAATGCGAACAAGAGGTGACCGAGACGTGTAACCAATGGCACCCCATACCATCACGCCGGGTGATACGCCAATATGACGATGACGAATCACGCTTCCAATGTGCATTCACCGTGATGTCGCCAAACACGGATACGACCATCAAGATGCTGTAAACAGAACCTGGATTCATCCGAAAAAACGAAGTTTTGCCATTCGTGCACCTAGGTTCGTCGTTGAGTAGACCATCGCAAGCACTCCTGTCTGTGATGCAGCGTCAAGGGTAACCAAAGCCATGGTCTCCGACCTGATAGTCCATGCTGCTGCAAACGTCGTCGAACTGTTCGTGCAGATCTTTGTTGTCTTGCAAACGTCCCCATCTGTTGACTCAGGGATCGAGACGTGGCTGCGTGATCAGTTACAGCCATGCGGATAAGATGCCTGTCATCTCGACTGCTAGTGATACGAAGCCGTTGGGATCCAGCATGGTGTTCCGTATTACCCTCCTGAACTCACCGATTCCATATACTGCTAACAGTCATTGGATCTCGACCAACGCGAGCAGCAATGTCGCAACACGATAAACCGCAATCGCGATAGGCTACAATCTGACCTGTATCACAGTGGGAAACGTGATGGTACGCATTTCTCCTCCTTAGACGAGGCATCACAACAACGTTTCACCAGGCAACGCCGGTCAACTGCTGTTTGTGTATGAGAAATCGGTTGGAAACTTTCCCCATGTCAGCACGTTATAAGTGTCGCCACCGGCTCCAATCTTGTGTGAATGCCCTGAAAAGCTAATCATTTGCATATCACAGAAATCTTCTTCCTGTCGGTTAAATTTCGCATCTGTGGCACGTCATCTTCGTGGTGTAGCAATTTTTTAATCGCTACTAGTGTATATGCGCAACGCTTGACACGAGAAACACTAAAGCACCCTGGTGGCTGTTCTATCTGTCAGAGAGAATTGTGGCTGCCTGGAGTGGCCGATCGGTTCTAGGCGCTGCAGTCTGGAATCGCGCGATCGCTGCGGTCGCAGGTTCGAATCCTACCGCGGGCATGGATGTGTGTGATGTCCTTAGGTTAGTCAGGTTTAAGTAGTTCTAAGTTCGTGGGGACTGATGACCTCACCAGTTAAGTCCCTTAGTGCTCAGAGCCTTTTGAACAATTTGAACAGAGAATTGTAACTCTATAATCATTTATGTACCCGCCAATGGTGGATACATTTATGAAATTCCATTGACATCCGACCATCTTCTGGGTGCTTAACTTTTTCTGTCATGCGATGTACAGGAGATATACGAGTGGACGTGGAGTAAATAATGCAACATAGTTTTCTTTCTTTCCCAAATTTCACCTAAAAAAGCACTGAATTTGTCGTGCACCATCGAGGGATATTACCGCTTCAGCCCCTATAGTTTCATGAAGTCCCGATAGGTGGCAGCACTCACTATACGTTGCCTTCAAAAAGGCATCTGTAACGGAGGTGGGTTCCAAGTAGATAGCTACCATTGACTTCCGCTTGATGGAAAACTAGAGCAGTGCAGATATTCGTAGGCGCTTGCAGGATGACTGGCAGTGAACAAAAGCACGGTGAGTCGTTGGGAGAGGGGTCCGTCATCGAGGTCGCCGGCCGGCCGCATACAGCCTACAATGTTGGAATGTGCGGACGCCCTGATTCCAGGTGCTCGGCGGATCCCAGTCAAACACCTCGCTGCACAACTGGACGCTTCTGTTGGTGGTGCTGAATCACTCGTCCGCCAGCTGGGGTACTCAACGGTATGTGTGCTGTGCTACTGCCAAGAAATTAAAGAAACGACTCCGGACTGTTGATCGCCACGAAAATCCAGACGAAGTGTTCCTTCTTCATGACAGCGCAAGGCATCACAGAAGTCTGCGCGACCGAGAGGATTTCACAAAATTTCACTGGACTGTACTTCCCCGTTCACCTTATAGACCGGATCTCGCACCTTCCATCTTTTTGGCCCAATGAAAGATGCGCTCCGCGGACAGCAGTACGTGGATGGTGGGGAGGTTGTTGACGCAGCAGGGCGTTGGCTCCATCGCCGACCAGTAGAGTGGTACCATGTGCGCATACTGGCCCTCCCAGCGAGGTGGCTTAAGACTGTCGCACTGAACGGAGATTATGCTGAAAAAAGGGTTTTGTAGCCAACAGAGTAGGCAATAATATTGCGTATTGGCATCCTGAATAAAACCAAACTGCTTTCAGAAAAAAAAAAAAATGTGTTGCCTTACTTATTGCTCGTAGGTGTAGAACACAACGCCGCCGCAGGCAGCCAGTCGTACGAGCCGCAATGGTGGCGTGTCGTTTACGTCATCTTAGAGCGGCGCCGCTGTATTGAACACCAGGCTACGCTGGTCGGTGTTGCGTGGTCAACTTCCGCCGTCTGAGCATAGGGTATGCGGGAACCTGGAGATCACGCGAGGTGCAGGGCGCAACCTCGCGAGCGGCGGCGGGCGCATGAAATATGCACGGCAGCCCGGCTGGCAGTTGCCTGACATTAATAGCGAAAACCGAGAGCCACCGCTTGAACCCGCTGTAGCTGCTCGGTTCTCACCGAGCCGCATTCCGCCTGCATCTGGGCGAACAACCGCGGCTCTTTGAGGACTGGAAGCTAATGTATGCATTACGCAAGTTCCCCGCCGCTCTTGTACGTCATTCTCGATTCGATCGCCAGTCCTCAAGTTTGATTTGTGCTACAGCTCTCTATTCCTGTCGCCTGACAGCTCTCATTTCAGCACATCTGCTGTCCCCTGCATCATCAAGTGTTCGCCTTGTACTTAGTGGACCGGAACTGTAGCTACAGAATGTCGGAGGTTGTTGAGCATTTTCCACTGTATTGTATGGAACTGGATACCTAGAAACGACGGAGAGGATTCGTCCCCGCCGTAGTCCTCAGTGGTACACAATCCCACAACAGGCTGCAGCAGTCCACTCACCCACTGCCGCCCCACACTTAACTCAGGGTTATTGTGCGGTTCGGCCCTCGGGAATGTCTCATTCCAGACGAGTGAACCCCTATGTTTGCGTGGTAGAGCAATTATGGTGTACACGTACGTGGAGAAACTGTTGCGCAGCAATCGCCGACATAAAGTAACTGAGGCGGAATAATGGGAACGAGCGCGCATTCGCCGAGGCAGATGGGAAACCGCCTAAAAAACCATTCAAGACTGGCCGGCACACCGGACCTCGACAGTAATCCGCCTACCCGCCCGGAAAGCAGTGCGTTAGACCGACCGCACGGCTAACCCGGGCGGGCTTGCTGAGGATAGAAACACGTGTTCCCAACCCCTTACGTTCCACATACCGTTCCAACAACACTGTAACCAGAACTTCCTGGCATCTTAAAACTGTGTGGCGGACTGAGACTCGAACTCGCAACTTTTGCCTTTTGCGAACAAGTGCTATACCGACGGAGCTACCAAGCACGACTCACGACCGGCCCTCACAGCTGTACGTCCGCCAGTATTGTTGTGGGTTGGCAGGAGGGCCAACACCGTATTATTAGAGGAAGCCGAAAGGCACGCGTTTTAGCTCACGCACGCTGGCGTGAGGTCTGGAACAGGACAAGGAAATTAGACTTTAGAAAAACGGACGTAGCTGGTGGAATACTTAACTTTAATCCATTAATGATGAGCGTCGCTCTTGACTGTACATGACTCAGTATCAATAGTAACTGGTAATGGCGCCTTGCTAGGTCGTAGCAAATGACGTAGCTGAAGGCTATGCTAACTATCGTCTCGGCAAATGAGAGCGTATTTTGTCAGTGAACCATCGCTAGCAAAGTCGGTCGTCCAACTGGGGCGAGTGCTAGGAAGTCTCTCTAGACCTGCCGTGTGGCGGAGCTCGGTCTGCAATCACTGATAGTGGCGACACGCGGGTCCGGCGTATACTAACGGACCGCGGCCGATTTAAAGGCTACCACCCAGCAAGTGTGGTGTCTGGCGGTGACACCACAAGTATCTTATGTCCACTTTCTAAACTTGGGTAGCTTAGTCGAAGAGCGCTTGTCCGTGAAAGGCAAAAGTCCCGAGTTTCTGTCCGACACACAGTTTTAATGTGCCAGGAAGTTTCGTATAAGCGCATTCCGCTGAAAAGTGAAAATTTCGTTCAGGAAACACTGTAACCGTCTCCCCTCACATTTAAACCGTATGGGACTAACCAACGATGAAGTATCCGTATGCGGAGAAACTGGTACACCATGACATGTCACACTGCTGTGCAACGCGCTAGCACAAGTGAGACCTATACAGTATGACAATGACATCGCCAGAATAATACGTAATCTCGGTGACTGGAACAAAATAAATAGTGTAGCCGATATTGTATCGAACACTCTGCACGAAGAATACAAGCGCCAAAACTCATATGGAAGGAGGCGTGGACAAGCACAATTAACACGACAAACCACATGGGAGGACACAAACACGACCACAGATTCCGAAACCGAGGAAGGAACACTAAGTGAACATGACTCAGTAGGGATCAACATGAAAGGGACCAAAACCAACAATGAATGACACTGCGTGCCACAACACAGTCACAAACAACACAACAACCATAAAACAAATAAACATCGGCACCACATACTAAGACAGTAGTGATAAGGTAATGTCGCTTGGGAGGAGAAGGCTCGAAGAACTTTTATTCCGAGGCTCCCCCTCCCCAATGGCATTCTGCATAGTGTTTAAAGTATACTACACACAAGCACTCATGTGTTGTTCGTCATATTGTGTGCAGACAGAAGTATATTCTCTTCTCTATTCAAAGCTATAATCAATTACTTTCATATATCAGAAATGTATTAACTTATTTAAGGAATAATGCATTCAAGTAGCAATGAACTATATTCTATTTCAACTAACAAGTTACAAACATAAGTGTATTTCTCATCTGAAGCAAAAATTCATGTATTCCATGTATGAAGTGCTCAATCAGCATTTAATCTGTATGATCTGTATAAACATACATTGGAGCAAACCATTTCAGATGAGAATAGCTCGAGGTTGTACCGAGACCTTCTCATCTGAAATAGAAATAGGCCATTACTAACCAACATGCTACTTAGACTGAATTACTCATCCAAAAACAGCATATCACTTCCCTCTATGTATTACAAACTATTCTTAACCACGCTCATTCTGTTACATTTCTTTTTTTTCTTTCTTTGACATTTGCATTGCATAAATTACATTCTCACAACTAGGTAATAACAAAATATGTGGAACCATTTTAACAATTATTAAGCATTCAATTCATTGTAACCTCAGAGAAATCTTTATTATTATGTTCTTTATATTATTTAAAAAAGCATTAACAACTGTATATCAATAAGACTGTAACAATGAGAAGTCTTTGCTATTAGTTTCAGAAACATCGACCCACTTTACATTTCAAGGCGGTGAGTTACTCTGTACTGTTAATGAAATAAATAAATAAATCCCCCTACCAGGCGAGGAAATCCTCCCGTGTTTCCAGCTTTAATAGGCCGCTCATCTTTCTCCCAATATCTGGGCTCCTGGTCGCCGTCCCCTTTGCTTCCTCTCTTGCTAAACGTTTGCTTCGGGGACCTCCTCCCTTCTATCCCACATCCTTTCCAAAACATTCTTCCTCCAGCAACCCTCTTTATGTACCATTCCTATACCTTCAGTTAAGTGCGCCATTTATATGAAGACCTTTGGCAAGTGAAATGTACTTTAAAAAAAGTAATCCATACAAATTATAAAAATGGATGTATGTATGTAGTTATGTGTGTATGTATGGTCAACATCTCCTCCCAACCACCAGACCGATTTCAACCAGACTCGGTTAACATATCATTTACTGTCTGCTGTCTGGAAAGAATCGCTGTGAGGGTAAGAACTATCCCCCTGTCAAAGACATGGGGTCGGGGTGAAAAAGCAGTGTAGCTCATGACGCGAGTATACTCATACTTTAGTTATCCAGTATTTCAGAATGAGAGCATTTATAGATACTTGGAACGAACTTTACACATAATTTAAAGCCGCACGGTGTGGCCGAGCAGTTGTAGGCGCTTCAGTCTGGAACCGCGACACCGCTACGGTTGCAGGTTCGAATCCTGCCTCGGGCATGGTGTGTGTGATGTCCTTAGGTTGGTTAGGTTGAAGTAGTTCTAAGTTCTAGGGGACTGATGACCTCAGATGTTAAGTCCCATAGTGCTCAGAGCCATTTTTGAACATAATTTAAATCCCTTACGAAACTCTTTCTCGTTGACGGCTCTTGCAAAATTATGGAAGGAAAAAAGTTTGTCGCTCACTACAGTTTCGCTGTTCATGCAGTAAAACTGCCACATGAAGCATGAACTTTTAATTTAAATACGTTTTTATTACTGTCTTTGCAGACAATATTCACATATACCACTGAATATACCAGAAAAATTACATCATTCTGCGACACTTAGTTCAGGATATACAGCGCAATAGACACTGAATGTGTGAAAAACAAGTGGATCATACAAGACGTTTAAATTTATTACTTCGTAGCTCCTAACTCTGTTCGCAACACTTTTGGCAAACAGTGTCTATATTTCCTGCTGAATGAGCCTACAAAAATATATCATTTTACGACACAGAGTTTAAGATATACGACATTTTAAATAGTGAGACAAACTGCCGCATCATGCATGATATTTTAATTTATACTTTTTCACTACCAACTGTATTCGCAACACATTACGCAGACATTGGGCACGTATACCACCGGCTGTATCTCCGAAGTTATATCATTGTACAGCACACAGTTCAGGAGATACGACGTCATTAACATTAACCTGCGTGAAAATGAAACTGCAGTATCAAATTCATGACACAAGAGGTGGAATTTGCGAACAAATACGCGTGAAATATGATAAATATGTGAAAAATATATTTAACATGTGCGTATGCGAGCAAAAACACGTTCAGAAAAGTCGTCCGAAACCCCTGGAAAGATTTTAATCAAATTTGGTACACATACACTATGTGACCAAAAGTATCCGAACACCTGACTGAAAATTACTTACAGTTCGTGGCGCCCTCCATCGGTAATGCTGGAATTCACTAAGGTGTTGGCCCACCGTTAGCCCTGATGCCACTCACGCAGGCATACGTTCAATCAGGTGCTCGAAGTTTTTTTGTGGGATGGCAACCCATTCTTCACGGAGTGCTGCACTGACGAAGAGGTATCTATCTGTGCACGGTATTTCTAACGAGCAAATGTACCAAAAGAATACACGTCAAGAGCAATTTTAAAGGCACATGCTTTTTTCCAATATGTGCCCATACAGCTACACTCCTGGAAATGGAAAAAAGAACACATTGACACCGGTGTGTCAGACCCACCATACTTGCTCCGGACACTGCGAGAGGGCTGTACAAGCAATGATCACACGCACGGCACAGCGGACACACCAGGAACCGCGGTGTTGGCCGTCGAATGGCGCTAGCTGCGCAGCATTTGTGCACCGCCGCCGTCAGTGTCAGCCAGTTTGCCGTGGCATACGGAGCTCCATCGCAGTCTTTAACACTGGTAGCATGCCGCGACAGCGTGGACGTGAACCGTATGTGCAGTTGCCGGACTTTGAGCGAGGGCGTATAGTGGGCATGTGGGAGGCCGGGTGGACGTACCGCCGAATTGCTCAACACGTGGGGCGTGAGGTCTCCACAGTACATCGATGTTGTCGCCAGTGGTCGGCGGAAGGTGCACGTGCCCGTCGACCTGGGACCGGACCGCAGCGACGCACGGATGCACGCCAAGACCGTAGGATCCTACGCAGTGCCGTAGGGGACCGCACCGCCACTTCCCAGCAAATTAGCGACACTGTTGCTCCTGGGGTATCGGCGAGGACCATTCGCAACCGTCTCCATGAAGCTGGGCTACGGTCCCGCACACCGTTAGGCCGTCTTCCGCTCACGCCCCAACATCGTGCAGCCCGCCTCCAGTGGTGTCGCGACAGGCGTGAATGGAGGGACGAATGGAGACGTGTCGTCTTCAGCGATGAGAGTCGCTTCTGCCTTGGTGCCAATGATGGTCGTATGCGTGTTTGGCGCCGTGCAGGTGAGCGCCACAATCAGGACTGCATACGACCGAGGCACACAGGGCCAACACCCGGCATCATGCTGTGGGGAGCGATCTCCTACACTGGCCGTACACCACTGGTGATCGTCGAGGGGACACTGAATAGTGCACGGTACATCCAAACCGTCATCGAACCCATCGTTCTACCATTCCTAGACCGGCAAGGGAACTTGCTGTTCCAACAGGACGATGCACGTCCGCATGTATCCCGTGCCACCCAACGTGCTCTAGAAGGTGTAAGTCAACTACCCTGGCCAGCAAGATCTCCGGATCTGTCCCCCATTGAGCATGTTTGGGACTGGATGAAACGTCATCTCACGCGGTCTGCACGTCCAGCACGAACGCTGGTCCAACTGAGGCGCCAGGTGGAAATGGCATGGCAAGCCGTTCCACAGGACTACATCCAGCATCTCTACGATCGTCTCCATGGGAGAATAGCAGCCTGCATTGCTGCTTAAGGTGGATATACACTGTACTAGTGCCGACATTGTGCATGCTCTGTTGCCTGTGTCTATGTGCCTGTGGTTCTGTCAGTGTGATCACGTGATGTATCCGACCCTAGGAATGTGTCAATAAAGTTTCCCCTTCCTGGGACTATGAATTCACGGTGTTCTTATTTCAATTTCCAGGAGTGTATTAAGAGGGTGAAACACCCCATTAAATTAACTGAGTTTCATATTTCTGGGCGAATAATCTTGAAATGGTAATAGACAAAAGAAAACTTGAAATAAAAGTTCTATTGTTTTTAATGCATAATAGCAGTGTTAATAGCAAATTCAATCGTGTATGATGAAATGGCATTTCAAAGACGCAGTGGTCAGAAACAAGCTAGAAATGTGCCTCACTGCATGCACCCCTGATACAAATCCACTTCAGTGTCACTGTCATATTGGGTTGTATATATGTGTGTGTGTGTCTGTATTTATATACTGAAGATCCAAAGAAACTCGTATACCTGCCTGATATCGTGTAGGGTCCAAGCGAGCACGTAGAAGTGCCGCAACACCACGAGAAGGGGACTCAACTAATGTCTGAAGTAGTGTTAGAGGGAATTGGCGCCATGAATCCTGCAGGACTGTCCATACATCTGTAAGAATACGACAGGATGGAAATTATTCTGAACAGCACGTTGCAAGATATCCCTGATATGCTCAATAATGTTCATGTCAGGGCAGTTTGGTGCCCAGCGAAAGTGTCTAAATTCAGATGAGTGTTCCTGGAGCCACTCCGTAGCAACTCTGGAAGCGTAGGGTGTCGCAGTGTCCTGCTGGAATTGCCCAAGTCCGTCGGAATGCACAGTGGACATGAATGCACGCAAGTGATCAGACAGGATGCTTAGGTGCATACAAGTGTCACCTGTGACACTCGTATCTAGACGTATCAGGGGTCCCATATCACTCCAACTGCACACGCCCGACACCATTACAGACCCTCCACCAGCTAAACAGTCCCCTGCTGACATGGAGGGTCCATGGATTCATACCCGTACACGCCCATCCGCTCCATACAATTTGAAACGAGACTCGTCCGACCGGGCAACATGTTTCCAGTCATCACAGTGCAATGTCCGTCGTGACGGACCCAGGAGAGGCGTAAAACTTTGTCGTGCAATCGTCAATGGTACACGAGTTGGCCTTCGGCTCCCAAAGCCCATATCGAAGATGTTTCGTCGAATGGTTCGCATGCTGACACTTCTTGTGGCCTAACAATGAAATCTGCAGCAATATGCGGAAAGGTTGCACTTCTGTCGCGTTGAACTATTCTCTTCAGTCGTAGTTTGGTCCCGTTCCTGCAGGATCTTTTTTCGGCCGCAGCGATGTCTGAGATTTCATTATTTAGCGAATTCCTGATATTCACACTATACTCCTGAAATCGTCTTACGGGAAAATCCCCACTTCATTGCTACCTCGGAGATGCTGCGTCGCATCGCTCGTGCGATTACTATAACACCACGTTCAAACTCATTTAAATCTTGATAACCTGCCATTGCAGCAACCGATGTAACAACTGCTCCAGACATTTTTGTCTTATATAGGCGTTGCGACCGGAGCCTGGCTGTATGGCTATACCAGTTTCTTTGGCTGTTATATATATGTGTGTGTGTGTGTGTGTGTGTTTGTGTGTGTGTTGTTTTAATTTTACGAAATATCTGAATTTGTGTTTTCTTTTTACACTTAGTGTATTTTTTATTTTCAAGTTGCAATCCTTACAGATTTAATTTTGTTGTACAACAACGAGAAAAGCGCAGGACTGTCCAGGCGAAGAAAATTGCGAATGGAGTTTTATGTATAGAATTTCTAGCTTAGTTCTGATAAATGCATCTATGGAATACCATCAGTTCATACGACAGAATTTAGTATTAACGATGCAACACCTCTTGCTGTTAGTCAAATTTAAAAATTTAAAACAAAATAATGGTCGAGAGGGTATTTCGAAAAAATGACTTTTTCGATAAATCTCGATGCACCATCGTAACATACATTATAAACCACAGAGTGTTTATTTGAAGTTTTCTTTTTTTTTTCATATGTGTTACTGTTTCAACAGTATTCATTCATGAGTATTAAACTAATTTTTTTTCAAGGGGTATTTCCATATGGGCACATACAAAAAAATTTGTGTCTATTATTTTGCTCTACATCTACACCTACATCTACATCTATACTGCGCAAGACACCTGACGTTGTGTGGCGGAGGGTACTCTGACTACCTCTGTCTATTACAGTCTCGTATTGTTCGTGGAAAGAAAGATTGTCGGTATGCCCCTGTGTGGGCTCTAATCTCTCTGATTTTATCCTCATGGTCTCTTCGCGAGATATACGTAGGAGGGAGCAATATAGTGCTTGACTCCTCGGTGAAGGTATGTTCTCGAAACTTCAACAAAAGCCCGTACCGAGCTACTGAGCGTCTCTCCTGCAGAGTCTTCGAGTTTATCTGCCATCTCCGTAACGCTTTCGCGATTACTAAATAATCATATAACGAAGCGCGCTGCTCTCCGTTGGATCTTCTCTCTCTCTTCTATCAACCCTATCTGGTACGGATCCCACACCAGTGAGCAGCATTCAAGCAGTGGGCGAACAAGTGTACTGTGACCTACTTCCTTTGTTTTCGGATTGCATTTCCTTAGGATTCTTCCAATGAATGTCAGTCTGGCATCTGCTTTACCGACGATCAACTTTATATTATCATTCCATTTTAAATCACTCCTAATGCCAACTCCCAGATAATTTATGGAACTTACTGCTTCCAGTTGCTGACCTGTTATATTGTAGCTAAATGATAAAGAATCTTTCTTTCTACGTATTCGCAGCACATTACACTTGTCTACATTGAGATTCAATTGCCATTCCCTGCAGCATGCGTCAATTCGTTGCAGATCCTCCTGCACAATTTTCCATTGTTGCAATCTCTCGATATACTAGAGCATCGTCCGCAGAACGCCTCAGTGAACTTCCGATGTCATCCACAAGGTCATTTATGTATATTGTGAATAGCAACGGTCCCACGACACTCCCCTGCGGCACACCTGAAATCACTCTTACTTCGGAAGACTCCTCTCCATTGAGAATGACATGCTGCGTTCTGTTATCTAGGAACTCCTCAATCCAATCACACAATTGGTCTGATAGTCCATGTGCTCTTACTTTGTTCATTAAACGACTGTGGGGGACTGAATCGAATGCCTTGCGGAAGTCAAGAAACACGGCATCTACCTGGGAACCCGTGTCTGTGGCCCTCTGAATCTCGTGGACGAATAGCGCGAGCTGGGTTTCACACGATCGTCTTTTTCTTCGAAACCCAAGCTGATTCCTACGGAGGAGGTTTCTAGTCCTTAGAAAACTGTACAAAAAATGGTTCAAATGGCTCTGAGCACTATGGGACTTAACATCTAAGGTCATCAGTCCCCTAGAACTTAGAACTACTTAAACCAAACTAACCTAACGACATCACACACATTCATGCGCAAGGCAGGATTCGAACCTGCGACCGTAGCGGTCTTGCAGTTCCAGACTGAAGCGCCTAGAACCGCTTGGCCACTCCGGCCGGCGTAAACTGTACAACATTTCCAAAGCCGATCAAAATCAAAGTGTATCCGTGGAATAGGTTTACTTGTGAGAAGGAGCGAGCGACGCCGATTCAGGCCGAGATGCGTCCAACACCCTGCCCGTGCATCTGGCTCGCGTGCAGTTTGTCACGCCGTGGCCAGCCCTTATCTACAGGTGGGCAACCGACCGTTGTGCCCTTTCTTTAGGGGATGAACGTTATTTGTTCGGTGACTCGCCCTGCAGCATCCGCGCTGCAAGTCCTGGCTTGAGGCCCGTGACGTGGTGAGTGCCCAGTGAACACCGGCAGAGTCGACGGCTAGACTGAGTTATGGGCGGCAGAGTCCCGCGTGGCGGCGGCGCGCTAATTGCTCGCTCTGTGCAAAACGTAGGTCTACAGGGAGGCGCGACGGGCTATCGCCTGGGAAATCACCGGCGGTGCGCCGCAAAGGAGTCCGTGGCTCTGGCAAAACGCCATCCAAGGGGACCCCCCGAAACAGCTACCTCTTTAATGTTGACTGACTGTAGCAGGGTACAGGGTCACCTGCAGTTTATGTGTGGTCAGGTGAAGGGCGGTCTGCTCGAAATTTGGAGAAATGTAACCCAATCAGTACGCATGCCACAACATGCGTACCTAATATTTTCCAAAGCACCGCACATAAAAAACGGATTTTCCGGTGTTCGTACCTCGGGTTCTATAGGTGTTAGAAGGTAGGGTCAAGTGTTTTGGATAGCCCTTGGGCTATGGACGATTTGCATACCCAACAGAAGGATCGTTTTATTGTCACCATCCTACAGTACAGGGTAAGGTATGACTATTACACATTCCTCCTGCTTAGGCAAATGGAGCAAATCAGTTGGTTCTTTTTGCATTTGATGTGGTCAACGTCGAGCTTGATGGGACCTATGGAGGCAACATTAGTTCTAAGGGATAATTATTGAGGCATCATTAGTTCATGGGTGATTTCTCTGGGAAACCACAAAAAAATTTCACTTTATTTACGCTGTCAACAGAGGATAAAAACCCAGTCGAGGACTGCATGACGGCTATGCACGGCAAATGGCTGAAATTTTATCGATACGTCCCTAAGATCCTGATTTCGAACAACCGTTAAAATTCTCTTTACATCTATATCCGTTTCCAAGATACTAAGGACCGCACTGCTTCTTCTTTTTGCCTGATGGGACATTCAGAGGCACCATTATTTCATTGAAGGTTTCTTGGAATTTTCCACAAAAATATTTTTTTTTACTATGTTTTCACGGTCACCAGCGGACCAAAATCCGGCCGAGGGTTCCAAGACCGCTATCCACACCAAATGCCTGAAATTTTTACTACATCTGTTTTTAAGATCCCTATCTGGAACAACCTCGAAAATTTTCGTGATATTTTTATTTTCTTCTAAGATACAGACGTTCAAAGTTACCCTATTTCTACGCCGGCCGATGTGGTCGTGCGCTTCTAGGCGCTGCAGTCTGGATCCGCGAGACCGCTACGGTCGCAGGTTCGAATCCTGCCTCGGGCATGGATGTGTGTGATGTCCTTAGGTTAGTTAGGTTTAACTAGTTATAAGTTCTAGGGGACTAATGACCCCAGAAGTTGAGTCCCATAGAGCTCAGAGCCATTTGAATTAACCTCTTTCTACTCGTAAAACCCGCTATGAGGCGAAATCTAAATAATAAATAACTGCAGAAAATTGCTCAAATTTAAACGATGTGTCCTCTAGGCATTTATCTAGAAAAGCCATCTCCATGTTTTCAAAAGTCTTTATCCGTTATCGAGAAACACCCCAGCCACGCATTCCGAGACGGCTACGTACAGCGAATGGCTGTAATTTTTACAATGTCTTCCAAAAACCCACTGCGGAACGTTCCCAGAATACAGAGGTTCACACTTACCTTACTTGTACTCGCAAAATACGCAGTTAAAATCCCGTGTGAGGAGAAATCGTAGTTTATAAAGTGACGTAGAACTGAGAAATACAGTGTAAAGAGCCCCTGTTATCATCTAGGAAACCCAAGTTGTAGAACTGAAACACACGCATCTAAAGTGAGATTTGAGGGGTAAAATTAATTTTGCGCTATTTCGGTCTAATCTACGTAAACTATCTAAATTTTACTGAGGAATACATTTCTTTTTATATGTTAGATGCACTGCTGAAGCAGGGGAACAAGCGGAAAAATCTATCTGAGCACAAAAAGTGCACATATCGTCCTGATAATTGGGGAATTATTTGCCTGACTCTACTTTCCTCAGCATCTTTTAAAATTTGTCCCAAAAATTTTGGCGTGCAAACATATTCGGGCTTTTTTATGCTGAGTGAGAAGATGATAGGCGCAGTTCAAACGGAAGTGCTGGAAGGTAGTAGACAGAGGTTGCGTTATAGAAACAGCGAAGGAGACAATGACAGTGTGAGAGGAAGAGAGGGTAGTAGCAGGACAGAACAGGGCGACTGTGGCTCTGGCAAGGATCAGTGACAGAGAGACACAAAGAGATGATGGCAATGAGTTGGGCTGAATGAGTGAGTGAGAATGGGCAACTGGGAATAGACGTGTGTGAACGACTTACAACGATGGATTAGTGGGTTTGAGGGAGTTAAAGTTAGGGAAGATTGTGGGAGTCAGAAGTGAATTGCACATTGAAAACAGCACAAATATGTTCGCATGCCAAAATTATTGAGAAAAATGTTTAAGGTGCTGAAGAAGATAGAATCAGGCAGCTAGTGCACCACCTTTCAGTCAGGGCCTTTCACATAAACACGAACTTGTTCGCATTTTTGTGCTCCGATAGCAGCGTTTTCAGACTGGTGAAGATTTGTAGGGAAAACAGTCCCGGATCGTTTGAATTCAATATTAGTGGTGTGCTCCTAGACACAGTCGTGTCGGAGATATATGTAGGGGGAACTTTGCAAAGCGATATGAAATGAACGAGGGAAGGTGAATAGTCATCTTCTGTTTTTTGGGATTTTCGTACCGTGTTCTGTGTAGGCAGAACACACTTATGATCACTCGCACTAGCGATACGCAGAGTAGAGGCCGGAGAAAGAAACGGGCGGTTGCTGAAGTCTATGACGGCGGGGTCTAGAATACAGCAAAACCCTCATAAGCGTATACAGCAGTCCAGGGGTCAACCCCCCCCCCCCCCCCCGCCCCTTAATTTCTAAAATTTTAAGTGACGGAACGGATCTCTTGGACCACAGAACCGCTCCCCCTACCCTCCCTCCCCCTCTTCTCTAGCCGTAAAAAAGACACTTGGTTTTTTTAAAAAAACTTGTGATGAAACAACGAGGAATCATTTTTTACCTAACAGAGCTGTGACATTTTTGTTGTTGTTGTTGTGGTCTTCAGTCCTGAGAGTGGTTTGATGCAGCTCTCCATGCTACTCTATCCTGTGCAAGCTGCTTCATCTCCCAGTACGCACTGCAGCCTACATCCTTCTAAATCTGCTTAGTGTATTCATCTCTTGGTCTCCCTCTACGATTTTTACCCTCCACGCTGCCCTCCAATACTAAATTGATGATCCCTTGATGCCTCCGAACATGTCCTACCAACCGATCCCTTCTTCTAGTCAAGTTGTGTCACAAACTCCTCTTCTCCCCAATTCTATTCAATCTCATTAGTTATGTGATCTACCCATCTAATCTTCAACATTCTTCTGTAGCACCACACTTCGAAAGCTTCTATTCTCTTCTTGTCCAAACTATTTATCGTCCATGTTTCACTTCCATACACGGCTACACTCCATACAAATACTTTCATAAACGACTTCCTGACACTTAAATCTATACTCGATGTTAACTAATTTCTCTTCTTCAGAAACGCTTTCATTGCCATTGCCAGTCTACATTTTATATCCTCTCTACGTCGACCATCATCAAATATTTTGCTCCCCAAATAGCAAAATTCATTTACTACTTTAAGTGTCTCATTTACTGATCTGATTCCTGCAGCATCACCGGATTTAATTCGATTACATTCCATTATTCTCGTTTTGCTTCTGTTGATGTTCATCTTAAATCCTCCTTTCAAGACACTGTTCATTCCGTTCAACTGCTCTTCCAGGTCCTTTGCTGTCTCTGACTGAATTTCAACGTCATCGGCGAACCTCGAAGTTTTTATTTGTTCTCCATGGATTTTAATACCTACTCCGAACTTTTCTTTTGTTTCCTTTACTGTTTGTTCAATATACAGATTGAATAACATCGGGGACAGGCTACAACCCTGTCTCACTCCCTTCCCAACCTCTGCTTTCCTTTCATGCCCCTCGACTCTTATAACTGCCATCTGGTTTCTGTACAAATTGTAAATAGGCTTTCGCTCCCTGTATTTTACTCCTGCATCCTCCAGAATTTGAAAGAAATTAAGTTTTTTGAAACATAATTTCTTATATGTGTGGTGTCTGAAAGAACAGATAGATTTTGACCCTGCAGCCATTACGAATCGACTCAAAGAACTCAATCACGTTAGCTGTAGGTGGGCATTGATTTAAGTCAGGGGAAAAGTTGAATTTTTGTAATTAAGCTGAGGGCAACCAAGTGATCACTGCTTACCAGTCGATCAGTGTATTGGTAAATAACAATCGTTATGTGATTCTTCAGTTTCTCCCGGCGTATTTGTTGCTCGAACAGTCAAAGTGTATACTGCCGGTTCATAGTGTCCAACGGGCACAATATTTCGGCGATCACACATGTCACCATCGTCAGGTGCGTCAGTTCGTCAGCGCACCTGACGATGGCGACATGTGTGATCGCCGAAATATTGTGCCCGTTGGACACTACGAACCGGAAGTATACACTTTGACTGTTCGAGCAATAATTGTTATGTTCAGCAGTTGTGTACTTAGTGGCATGCCGCGAGTCGTCTATTATACACCCATTCTGGTGTACTCGCTCTTCTTTCTATGCCGGCACAGTCCACTTCACCCAACAGTTTTCAGTTGAGTAGGCAGCATGTAAGACTGGCGAGTCTAGTGCACGAGTGCAGGGAGACAGCAGGTTTTGAGATGAAGCCGTAAGACCCAGTGGCGAGTTTAAAGCGAGTATGCGAAGCTCATATGTGACTGCTAGTCTGCCGTGCTCCTCCTTCTCCGGTACGTCTTTTCTGTCGGAGCCGTCGTCCTCCGGTTTGGATTAGGGCTGTTAATAAAATATCGATATAGAGATATCTTTTCCAATAAATTACCGATATGTGTACGCGATATTTTTTCACTGGTATATCGATATAGAAACGGCAATATCGAGAGCCGATATTTTTTAAATTTTATCCATAGTGAATGCTGTTGAACTCCGTGACTGTTCCTTTGTAGAGTGTATAAAAAAGTTTCCGCTACCAGCCACAATAAAAGGTTATTTATTTGTCACACGACCGGTTTCTGGCTGGTGCCCATCCTCAGGTGTTTATACGTTAATGTACATAATTATATTGCTGGAGATCAATCAAGATGAAGCATCATTATTATAATTACGCTGTGGTGATAGTTTTTCCACTTAGTTGCACACCTGTTATCGTTTCCACGTCTGTATTTCAGTTTTATACAGTTTATCTCCATATGTCACTATTACGACGTGCACTCGTGAAATGCACCGTACCTTTGTGTTTTCCAGAAAATGGCTATTAAAATTTTTCCTTGTATTTGGCATTCTTTTAGAACTGTCCAGCACCAAAAGCTGGTCCTTTTTCATTTTCTAAATGAGTTTTCTTCCTTTTCACATTCCTACGATTTAATCCAAAAATGATTTATATGCTTTCACTACAAGCTCTCTGTCTATCGCATACAAGGCTTTGATGGAGTTCACTCCGGGCTTCATTCCCATTTTCTTAAAGAGATATTTCCTACTTTGTACCGTCATTAAAACATGAAAATGCGTCATAAAATGGTTTTTGGCAATCTTTCCCACACTCATTGGTGAAAACTTTCATTTGGATTTAGAGTACCGCTATGAAGACATTTCTTCAATAAGTTTTCATTTCCAAGGTCCCTGAATATGGGTTTGGTGGCTTCCATTACAGCAGTGGGTAGAGAATTCCTGTGATGATATTCTTCACCCCCAGCAATTAACCTTTAGTAGCCACACCATGATTCACTTCCTTTTGGGAACAAGTTGTGGATAGGATTGTTGTCTGTGGACATTTTGTGGAAGTATAAGTCCCAAACCGCTTGCTTCATATTTTTCATGTCCCCTGCGTTCCTTCTTATTGCCAAGCCATAATATAAATCGTTTCGAAATTCTCAACAGTACACTGCAAGGAGAGAGCAAAACAAAATCAGCGATCAAAACAGTCCACGTCGATAGCAGCAGAGGAAGTATCGATATCAATAGTCGTTGGTTTCGCGTACGACAATCTCTGGCGCAAATGTAAACATTCGAATTCTACATAGTGAAATACGTATGGCAGAATTCTGTGCAAAGGGGTGTGGCGCTGCATCTTGGTACACTTAAGACCAAGTAACATGCGTATAAGCTCTCAAATATATATATTTTATACATCAAAGTATTCAGGAAGATGTGCGCTACAAAATAGCCACATTTTTAAAAAAATTGGTTCTTTTTCTTAAATTTTTGACTTCCTACCCGCTTTAAGAGGGATAAGCAGACTGCTAGCTTGTTGGTGTACAGAATATCTAATAATAAGTCAATAGTTAAATATACAATTCTAAAGCTGGCAGTGTATGTACACTACTGGCCATTAAAATTGCTACACCAAGAAGAAACGCGGATGATAAACGAGTATTCATTGGACAAATATATTTTACTAGAACTGACATGTGATTACATTTTCACACAATTTGGGTGCATAGATCGTGAGAAATCAGTACCCAGAACAACCACCTCTGGCCGTAATAACGGCCTTGATACGCCTGGGCATTGAGTCAGAGCTCGGATGGAGTGTACAGGTACAGCTGCCCATGCAGCTTCAACACGATACCACAGTTCATCAAGAGTAGTGACTCGCTTATTGTGACGAGCCAGTTGCTCGGCCACCATTGACCAGACGTTTTCAATTGATGAGAGATCTGGAATATGTGCTGGCCAGGACACCAGTCGAACATTCTGTATCCAGAAAGGCCCGTACAAGACCTGCAACATGCGGTCGTCCTGAAATGTATGGTTTCGCAGGGATCGAATGTAGGATAGAGCAACAGGTCGTAACACATCTGAAATGTAACGTCCACTGTTCAAAGTGCCGTCAATCCGAACAAGAGGTGACCGAGATGTGTAACCAATGGCACCCCATAACATCACGCCGGGTGATAAGCGAGTATGGCGATGACGAATGCACGTTTCCAATGAGCGTTCACCGCGATGTCGCCAAACACGGATGCGACCATCATGATGCTGTAAACAGAACCAGGATTCATCCGAAAAAAATGACGTTTTGCCATTCGTGCACCCAGGTTCGTCGTTGAGTACACCATCGCAGGCGCTCCTGTCCGTGATGCAGCGTCGGTGTCCGAGCTGATAGTCCCTGCTGCTGCAAACGTCGTCGAACTGTTCGTGCAGATGTTTGTCGCCTTGCAAACGTCCCCATCTGTTGACTCAGGGATCGAGACGTGGCTGCACGATCCGTTACAGCCATGCGGATAAGATGCCTGTCCTCTCGACTGCTAGTGATACGAGGCCGTTGGGATCCAGCACGGCGTTCCGTATTACCCTCCTGAACCCACAGATTCCATATTCTGCTAACAGTCATTGGATCTCAACCAACGCGAGCAGCAGTGTCGCGATACGATAAATCGCAATCGCGATAGGCTATAATCCGATCTTTATCAAAGTCGGAAACGTGATGGTACGCATTTCTCCTCCTTACACGAGGTATCACAACAACGTTTCACCAGGAAACGCAGGTCAACTGCTGTTTGTGTATGAGAAATCGGTTGGAAACTTTCCTCATGTCAGCACGATATAGGTGTCGCCACCGGCGCCAACGTTGTGTGAATTGTCTGAAAAGCTAATCATTTGCATATCACAGCATCTTCTTCCTGTCAGTTAAATTTCGCATCTGTAGAACATCTTCGTGGCGTAGCAGTTTTAATGGCCAGTAGTGTACAATGTGCTGCCGACATTTGTTTTTGCAGTACGTCGATATTTTTTTCGATACATCGACGGGCGATAATGATTTTTTTTAAAATATTGATGTATCGGATTCCCGATATTTTTAAAAGTATCAACAGTCCTAGTCCGGCTGCGCCCTGTGAAGGCCGGGCGTCCAGCCGCAGCGGGTCACGACGCCGACTCCCGTGTCGCGACGGCGCTCTGCCGCGGCCCCTCCTCCCGGCACCAGTAGTGTTGTGCCTTCAGGAACTAGCTTGGCGGAAGAGCCCCTGCTTCCTCAGCGAAGCTCGGAAACTGGCTCCAAGTCCTCTTTCGCCATGGATTACCCTCTGTTTGTACGGATACGATAAACAGCGGTGCTCTCCCTTTGTTAGTTCGACTGTACAGCTTGACACCCACATCCCCGGCACTGATGCGTCATCAGAATTTCTTCGGGTATTGCGAAACACCTTTCAGTAATTCTCCCTCGCGGTATTCGTTGGACGCCTCACTCATTGCACTCTTGACAGACGAACGTTTTTCAGTGAGCACCTTCCAATGGAAATATGTTTTATTATACTCTTCCCTTCGTGAAATCTTCTCGGGTGATCAGCCGAGTAAAGGCGTCGTCTTCTCGCAACGTTTCGAAGGGTTTCGTACCCATCATCTTCAAGCGCTTGAAGATGATGGGTACGAAACCCTTCGAAACGTTGCGAGAAGACGACGCCTTTACTCGGCTGATCACCCGAGAAGATTTCACGAATGGAATACGCCGAGAAAGTCTCAAATCACATTTGTTTTATTATACACTTATTATGCAGAAGTGGCTCATTCTTTAGAAGTTTACCAAGCGAAGTAAACAATCCGAGCTTGTGCTCCATGTCTAATGACTTCGATGTCGGCGGGACGTTAAACCCAATCGTCCTTCTTTAGAAGTTTCTTTGCAGTCACTGACAAGGCAGGGTCCTTCTCATCACGAGCTGTTCCACTGAGTATACAGGGCGACCATTAATGAAAGCGAGATACTTTAGGGACGGAATACTGCCTGGAAAAGGAGGAAAAAAAAGTCCTACGAACATGTTTCTGGTAATGCATCACTCGCACGGTAGATGGCGATGACGCATGGAAGTTCCTCTGACCAAGTGCGGTATGTTTTTTCTCTCTTGCAGGCTGTGTGATTAATGCAGCATAAGTAGCAGAATGCTCCGGTATTCATGTCGAGAACAAGCCGGGATTGTGTTTCTGTGCGGCCGAGCAGATGGAAACGGTCAAGAGGCAGCACGGCTACACCAAAACAAGTACGGTCACAGACATCTACCACATCACACGACATTTCAAACCCTTTTTGGGAGTTTGTGTGATCATGGGTCCTTTCAGACAGACAAAAATGCAGAGAGGCGGTGGACTGTGCGTACATCAGATTTGGAGCATCGGGTTGTACAGCATACTACAGGGTGGGGCAGATACGAGTGGCCCGGAGAATACAGTTCCACGATACAAAGCAGCAGAGAAAAGGAAATACATTACTGACTATAGTAGTTGTTGAAAGTGTGGTGTCACCGCCAGACACCACACTTGCTAGGTGGTAGCCTTTAAATCGGCCGCGGTCCATTAGTATACGCCGGACCCGCGTGTCGCCACTGTCAGTGATGGCAGACCGAGCGCCACCACACGGCAGGTCTAGAGAGACGTCCTGGCACTCGCCCCAGTTGTACAGCCGACTTAGCCAGAGATGGATCACTGACAACTACGCTCTCATTTGCCGAGACGATAGTTAGCACAGCCTTCAGCTACGTCAATTGCTACGACCTAGCAAGGCGCCATAGCATTGGATATTATTTTATATTGTGGTTATAACATGTATCGTCAAGAGAGATGTTCTACAATTGTGGATTAAAGTTAAGTATTACATCAACTACGTACTTTATTTGCTACTATTAATTCCTTTAACTGTTCCAGACCTCACGCCAATCTGCGTGAGCTTAACGCGTGCCTTTCGGCTTCCTCTCATTGTGACTTGGCTGTCTTGCCAAGTCACAACAGAAAGTGACCACCATCATCTCTTGGCACTTTTGCGCAATGGTCAGCAAACTGCTAAGGGATCTAAGCTGGACTACTGGAATTGTTGCGATCTCCTACGAAAAGTTCTGCTGCAGTTCTTTAAGAATATGAGTGTTGTTGTGATACATATCAGATTTTAGGCCTCCCGACACAAAGTAATGGCACACTCCCAGATCAGGTGACCTGCCTGCCCAGCTAGGGCCGCGACCAGACTGGCCTCTGCTAACAACTCGTCAGGCGTGAAGATTGTGTAAATATGCTCCAAGGTTCGGCAGGCTGTATGGAAGTAACTGTAGGTAGTTGTATGCGTACATTCACGTCCAGTTGCAACCACTCGTCCAGCCTACTCTCATTTGCTCGGTCATGAACAAGCTCCAGACAAGTGACCCGCCAACATTACGTAAGCCGTAGTACGATAAAGCGCATCCTGCATGAGAACCGCTACTATCCCTATCACGTGTAACGAGTGCAAGGATTATCAGTAGCGCATATGCCTGTACGGGAAGGATTTTGTCGATGACTTTTGCACCAGACTATCTCAGTTATGGGATTTCTGTCACCAATCCTCATCACCGACGAAGCTACCTTTACGAGGACGGCATCATGAACCTGCATAATCATCATCTGTGGCCTACAGACCACCCATGGGGAATGGTTGAGGCGTCTCATCTCCATCGGTTCACCATCAATATGTGGGCAAGGATTCTTGGTGACCATACCATTATTCCACAACGCCTTGACGGAGGAGCGTATTTGAACTTCCTGCCGAATACTATGCCTGGGCTGCTTGAGAATGTGCCTCTGGTAATACGGCAGGTTATGTGGTTTCTGCAAGACGAAGCACCACCCCATCCCGCATTACAGGTCCCCGACACCTCAACATCATCTTCCTCAGATGTTGGATAGGACGCGGACGCCCTGTAGGGTGAGCTGCTAGAGCATCGACTTAAACCTCCTGGATTTCTGGGGGCACCTGACAAGCGGTGTGTATGCTGAATCAGTTCCCGATGTACAGACCTTCCTACAGCGTGTTTTGACCCTGTGACGCTATTCGGAGGGAGGCTCGAATGTGCGAAAGAGCGAGGCAGTCCTGATGCGAAGTGTGAAGGCGTGCATTGCATCCCATGGGGGCCACTTTGGACATCTATTGTGATGCAGCTCTGCACTGTCTTCCGGGTCGATCTGTTGTCGTTGCGTACACACCGTCCATTTCTAGATACATGTTCATAGGACATTTCTTGCTCCATTTCCAATCAGGAATGCGTCACAACAATTTGTCGGTTTCATAAATTTTCAAATTTTTTGGAAATTTGTGGTAAGATCTTATGGGACCGAACTACAGAGGTCATGCTTCCTTAACCTTATACACTACTTAATCTAACTTAAACTATCTTACACTAAGGACAACACACACACCCATGGCCGAGAGAGGACTCGAACCTCCAACGGGGGAGCCGAGCGAACCGTGACAAGGCGCCAATGACCGCACGGTTACCCCGCGCGGCCTATTAATGTTCACTCTGCCTCTCTATCCAGTGTATGGTCAACTATTATTTATACTTGAGCCGCAGGCCTCCTACACCAGCAAATCTCCGCTTATTTAAAGAATCAAACTCTCACGTATAAAATTGCTTCTGTTTGCTTTAAAGATGAGTTACTGTGTTCATTATTTGACGTTAAGGATGTACACCAGAAAAAAAGTTTAGAAAACGTCTGACATTATGCTTAAAGTTCCCTGGAAGTCACTAAGTGCTCAAATTCTCAAATATTGGATGAATATAGTCAGGCTACTTGCACCAAGTAACACAGTTTCTAACTGTAAAAGCATCTCAAAACTATGTGTCGTATGGTGATATAATTTTGCAGGTACGCTCACTCGTATGTGTGGAAGGACGGATTAATGAAATAGATAGTGTGTTGAAGACAGGTAATATGAATAGGGAATAAAGTAAAAAACAAGAGTAATGGAGTGTGGTCAAATTATGTAAGTTGATCAGTATTTTTAAGAGAAACTAAAATATCGGCCGCAATTGGGCATTGAAATAAATCCAACGGTGACAAATGAAAATTTGTGCCAGATCGGAACTGGAAACCAGAGTTCCCGCTTTACGCGACCGGTCCGCCACCCGAACACATTTCCCATGCGATCCAAAGTGTCAACTCGGCACACGCTACTACCGTCCAGTGTTCATTAAACCCTTTGCTCGCAGGATGTGCCTTAGTTCCGGAAGAGATCGGACGCAGTGTGCATCTGCACTGAAATCACCGTGTGCCATCTATGCATATAGATATTACTATATACACTGATGCGCCAAAGACACAGATATAGGCATGCGTGTTCAAATTCAGAGGTATGTGAACAGGCAGAATACGGCGCTGCGGTCGGCAACGCCTATATGGGACTAATGTTCAAATGTGTGTGAATTCCTAAGGGACCAAACTGCTGAGCTCATCGGTCCTTAGACTTACACGCTACTTAAACTAATTTAAACTAACTTGTGCTAAGAACAACACACCCATGCCCGAGGGAAGGCTGAACCTCAGGCGGGAGTGGTCCCGCAGTTGATAGATGGGTTACTTCTGCTACAATGGCAGGTTATCATGATTTAAGTGAGTTTGAACATGGTGTTGTAATAGGCACATGACCGATGGGACACAACATCTCCGAGGTAGCGGTGAAGTGGGGATATTCTCGTTCGACCATTTCACGACTGTACCGCGAATATCAGGAATCCGGTAAAACATCACATCTTCGACACCGCTGCGGCCGGAAAATGATCCTGCAAGAGCGGAACCAACGACGACTGAAGAGAATTGTTCAGTGTGACGGAAGTGCAACCCTTCCGCAAATTGCTGCAGATTTCAATGCTGGACCGTCAACAAGTGTCAGCGTGGGAACCACTCGACGAAACATCATCGATGTGCGCCTTCAGAGCCGAAGGCCCACTCGTGCATCCTTGACGACTGCACGACACAAAGTTCTACGCCTCGGCTGGGCCCCTTAGCACCGACATAGGACTGTTGATGACTGGAAACATGTTGCCTGGTCGGACGTGTCTCCCTTCAACTTGCATCGAGCGGATGGACGTGTAAGGGTATGGAGACAATCTCATGAATCCATGGAACCTGCATGTTGGAAAGGGACTGTTCCAGATGGTGGAGGCTCTGTAATGGTATGGGGCGTGTGTAATTGGAATAATATGGGACCCCTGTTACGTCTAGATACGACTCTGACAGGTTACACGTACGTAAGCATCCTGTCTGATCAGCTGCATCCATTCATGTCCATTGTGCATATCCACGGACTTGGGCAATTCCAGCAGGACTCTGCGACACCCCATAAGTCCAGAATTTCTACAGAGTGGCTCCAGGAACACTCTTCTGAATTTAAACACTTCCGCTACCCACCAAACTCCCCAGAGATGGACATTACTGAGCATATCTGGGGTACCTTTCAACGTGCTGTTCACAAGAGACTTCCACCTCCTCCTATTCTTTACGGATTTATGGACATGGCTGCAGGATTGATCATGTCAGTTCCCTCTAGCACTACTTCAGTCATTATCCGAGTCCATCCCACGTCGTGTTGCGGAACTTCTGCGTCCTCAAGGGGGCTCTACTCGATATTAGGCAGGTGTGCCAATTTCTTTGGCTCTTCAGTGTGTATGTGTGGTGTCGGTTCTGTGGGTCTGTTCTATGTATTTAGAGTCGGATATGTCCGACAGAACAGACACCATACATAACGTGGAAGCTGATGATGGCGAACTAGGTTAGGAAATGAGACGCTAAAAGTAGGCTAGTTGACTTGTTTGTCATTTGAGTAGCTAGATGACTGACAATGGCCGAATATATTGTAGAATGGAAACTGGCAATACCAAGAAAAGGTTTTCTAAAAAAATAGCAATATTTTAGCATATAACAAAATTGAGTTAGCAATTCTTTGAACGTATTTGTCTGGAGTGTCCACGTATATACAAGAGGACATTGAATCATAAACAGTAATGACAAGAAGAGACTAGAAACTGAATATTAGGTGGGCCGATCGGCTAACTAATGGAAAGTTATGGAATCGAGAAGGAAAGAAGTAAATGGCACAACTTGACTAAAAACAGAAGGCTCATTTGATGGGACACAGTCACTCATCAAAGAATAGTTAAGTTGAAAATACAGGGCCGTATGCGGAACGGAGAAGGAAAGAATTTGTAGATGGAGATCTAACTTAAGTGCAGTAAACAGAGTCAAGGGGATGTAACCTACAGTAGATACGTAGAATGAAGAGGTTTACGCAGGGCTGAGTAGCGTGGACAGCTGCGTCAAACAATTCGTTGGACATAAGACATCAACCGTAGTAGCAAAGTAGCGTACATGTGTCAAGTTCCCTTCACACATTGAGGCAACTTTGCTGCTCACCTGACGACTTACTTTGTAACAAGGAGGCGTCAGATACGTGGGTACAACAACCCTCCAGAGAGTAAGTGTCGTGTGGGTCACGTGGTGGAGTATGAATTAAATAATCTTCGTGTTGGATCATTTCTTCTGCTCCATTTAAGGAAGATCGTATTCACAGAAACTCTTGTTGTTGTTGTATTTGTGGTGGTGGTGGTGGTGGTGGTGGTAGTGGTGGCGACGACGGCGACTTCAGTTCTAAGACTGGTTTCTATGTAAGCTTCTTCATATCTGAATAACTAATGCAGCCTACATCCATTTGAACCTGCGTGCTGTATTCAAACTTTGGTCACCCTTTCGAATTTTTGCACCCCACACTTCCCTCGACTGCCGAATTGACAATTCCTTGATGTGTCCTATCAACTGATCTCTTCTTCTGCTCAAATGGTGCCTTAAATTACTTTCTCCCCCCCCCCCCCCCCGTGCACTTCGATTTACTAACTTCTCATTTGTTATAATAATCTTCAGCATTCTTCTACAGCACCACATTTCGAAAGGTTCTATCTTCTTCTTCTCCGAATTACCTAGTTCCACTGGCATACAAGGCTACACACTAGACAAATATCTTTAAATAGACCTCCTAACATTTACATTTATATTAGACGTTAAAAAATTCCTCTTTTTTGAGAAACGCTTTTGTCTCTATAACTGGTCTATATTTTATACATTCCCTACTCCGGCTATCATTGTTTATTTTACTGCGCAATTAACAAAACTCCTCTACTACTTCTAGTGTCTCATTTCCCGATATATCTCACTCTGCAGTGCCTGATTTTCTTCGACTACATTCCAGTGCCCTTATTTCACTTTTGTTTGCGTTCATTTTGTAATCTCTGTTCAAGACTCTAAACATTCCATTCAACTGCTCTTCCAGGTCCTTAGCTGTCTCCAACAAAGTTACAGTGTCATCGTAAAACCGTAAAGTTTTTAGTTCTTCTCCCTAGACTTTTATTCGCTCTCCTTGTTTGGTTTATTGCTCACCCAGTGTACCGATTGAATAAAATCGGCAATAGGCTACTAATGTGTCACACTGCTTCCTCAAGTATGGGTGCCCTTTCATGTATCTGAACTCAGGCTTCTACACAAGTCCGTTCGCTCCCTGTATCTTATACTTCCTACCTTCAAAATTACAAAGAGTGTTGTTCTGTCAACACTGTCAAAAGCTTTGTCTAAATCCACAAATAGTATAAACGTGGGTTTCCCTTTCTCAAACCTAAGATGGGTCATAGGCTCACTACTGCCTCGCGTGTTCCTACATTTATTCAGAATCAAAGCTGATCTTATCCCGGTCGGCTTCTACCAGTTTTTCCATTATTTTGGAAAGAATTATTTTGCAACCGTGACTTATTAAACTGATAATGCGATAATATTCACATCTTTCTTCGCAATTGGAATTATTTCGTTCTAGGCCGGCCGAAGTGGCCGTGCGGTTAAAGGCGCTGCAGTCTGGAACCGCAAGACCGCTACGGTCGCAGGTTCGAATCCTGCCTCGGGCTTGGATGCTTGTGATGTCCTTAGGTTAGTTAGGTTTAACTAGTTCTAGGGGACTAATGACCTCTGCAGTTGAGTCCCATAGTGCTCAGAGCCATTTTATTTCGTTCTTCTTGAAGTCTTAGGGTATTTCACCTGCAACATATATCTTCCACACCAGGTGGAAGAGTTTTGTCATGGCTGACTCTCCTTAGGATCACAGTAATTAGGATTAATATATTAGATTACATTATAAGTAATATTAGCACTGTAATACAATAATACTTCGCAACGTTAAGCTATTTCACTGTGTTGCAACTAAAGGTACATCCGTAACTTCTTTCTGTGTCCCAGATACCTCTTCCCGCGGTCTCAGTGGAATACGATTTGTCTAACGTAGATGAGGAGATGATATCAAAACAACTTGACGTCCTTAGCAACCTTTTTCCTCCTTAACTGGTCAGTTACTTCGTAATAAAGACAAAGGATACGCTGGAAATTGATCATGTCGGAAAAAAGCTTTGCTATACTAGACTGCTAAACACCAAAGAAAGTTGTTGTCGCCATAGAGCTCTCGGTTCTTATTACGGCATAGATATGTCTAATAACATCTCTTCGTATAATAATAATAATTACCTTATATCTTCTTCTTGTCCGAATTACCTTTCGTCAACGTTCCAATGACATACAAGGCTACACCTAATAATAATAATAATTATTATTATTATAATTATTATTATTATTATTATTACTGATGTTTTAATACCGTGTAATTGTTGTTGCCACTGGTTACATTTCATCACATTCTACTTTTGGAACCAATATTGCATTATGTTTAGGAAAACACCGCGGTATCTTCCAGTTTCGAAGGAATTTAGCTCAAAATGGTTCAAATGGCTCTGAGCACTATGGGACTTAACATCTGACTTCATCAGTCCCCTAGAACTTAGAACTACTTAAACCTAACTAAGCTAAGGACATCACACACATCCATGCCCGAGGCAGGATTCGAACCTGCAACAGTGGCGGTCGCGCGCTCCCAGACTGAAGCGGCTAGAACCGCTCGGCCACTACAGCCCGCCGAATAT
Source organism: Schistocerca serialis cubense (assembly GCF_023864345.2). Lineage (NCBI taxonomy): Eukaryota > Metazoa > Arthropoda > Insecta > Orthoptera > Acrididae > Schistocerca > Schistocerca serialis. Next base: position 44,802,798 of record NC_064649.1, on the reverse strand, counting down.
TAGCTATCCGTACCGATCGCTGGTACAGATTGCGCCCGAAACCTGCCTAGTGATCCTGATGCATGATAGTAGGTCATCATCATCATCATCAGTTATCTGCTATATTAGCAGGTCCTTTGCCTCTCCATTTTCTGCGATCCATTGCTTCCTTCTTAAGGCTGCTGTATGTTGTACCGTCCATCATGTCATCCAGTATCTGGAATCTCTTCCTTCCTCGCTTCCTTTTCCCTTCTACATAACCTTCTAAAACTGTTTTTATCAGTCCGTCATTTTTTCTTAATATATGCCCAATCCAATTTCTTTTTCTTCTCTTTATTACATCTAGTAACTGCCTTTTCTCTCCCACTCTTCTCAGTACCTCTTCATTTTTTACTCTGTCCATCCAACTTATTCCTTCCATCTTCCGCCATGTCCAGATCTCAAAAGCCTCCAGCCTTTCTCTGTCTTTTTTCCTCATAGTCCATGTTTCAGCGCCATATAGAAGAACACTCCATACAAGACATTTTATGAGTCTCTTTCTGAGTTCTCTGTCCATACCGCTGCAGAAGATTCTCCTTTTCTTATAAAACGCCTCTTTTGCCATTGCTATCCTTGTTTTAATTTCTGTGGTGCACTTCCAGTCGGTGTCTATCCTGCTTCCAAGATACTTAAAATTTTGCACCTGTTCTAGTTTTTCTCCATTCAGCACAATTTTTAGTTCCTTATTTCCTCCTATTGCCAATACTTTTGTTTTATTTGTGTTAATTTTCATTCCATATTTTTTTCCGTTAGTTGCAATGGTGTCCACCAAATCCTGTAATTCTTTTTCCCCTGTGGCTAGAAGGACCATGTCATCAGCAAATCTCAAGCACCCTACTCTTCTTCCTCCAATTTCTACTCCTTTGTCATCTAATGAGCATTGGTCAATCATATTTTCCAAGTACAGGTTGAAAAGAGTAGGTGATAAACAGCATCCTTGTCTTACTCCTTTCCCTAGTCTGATCCAGTTTGTACTTTCTCCTCTCACTTTAACTGAAACTTTTTGATTAAGGTACAATGAGTTTATAAGTCTTCTGGTTTTCCAGTCCACTCTCTTTTTCCTCATAATAGTCGCCAGCTTGTCCCAAACCACATTGTCAAATGCCTTTTCTAAATCGATGAAGCACATATATAGGTCTCTTCCTTTTTCAATAAACCTTTCTCCTAAGATTCGTAGGAGCCCTATTGCATCTCTGGTGCCCGTATTCCGTCTAAAGCCAAACTGCTCCTCGCCGAGATTCTCCTCTATTACTTTTTCAAGTCTTTTATTAATTATTCTTAACATCACTTTGGCTGCATGTGAAATGAGGCTGATTGTCCTGTGCTCGCTGCATTTCTTGGTTCCTTGTTTTTTTCGGCAATGGAATCATTACTGTTGTCAAAAAGTCCTCAGGCCATTCACTACTGTCATATATTTTATTACATAACCTCAATATTTCTCTTATTCCATTGTGGTTCAAGCATTTTAGTATTTCTCCCGGTATTGTATCTGTACCTACTGCTTTGCCATTTTTCATTACAGCAATAGCAGACTTTACTTCTTCCATTATGATGGTCGGTCCTTTCTCTTCATCACTTACACTGTTGTGTGATTCAAGTTCCAGAGTTTCTGGTTTGCTATTTGTGTCATATAGCTCTTTTATATATTCTTCCCATCTCTGGAGGACATCGTCACGATCTTTATACACTACCTCTTCGTCTTTACTCAAAATTTCCATAGTAGCACTTCCTGCTCTGTTTTGTTCCCATGTCATAGTCTTTACTCTGTTGTATAGTAAGTCGTATCTTCCTTTCCTGTCCAGTTCTTCAATTTCATCACATTCCTCTTTTAGCCATTTTTTCCTAGCCTGCTCTGTTTCTCTTCGCAGTTCGTTATTTAACCTTCGGTATATCTTTCTTGCATCTTCAGTGTTCTTGTTTTTCAATTTTCTTCTCTCCTCCATCTTGGAAATCATTTCTTGTGTGACCCATGGTTTTTTTGACCTTTTCCCTTTTACATATCCTATATTTTGCTGTCCTGCTTTAATGATTCCTTCTTTCAGCATATTCCAGTACTCGTTGGCATTATCAGGTGCTTCTTTGTCTCGTAATGTGTTTAGAAAGTCCCGAGACAGCATTTCTGTAATTTGTTCTTTGTTGGACCTTATCTTCTCTAGATCCCATTTCTTCACCATTGTCGCCTTTTTCAGTTTTTTCATTCTTATTTCTATTTCTGCCATAAGTAAGTTGTGGTCACTATTAATATCTGCACCTGGTAATGTGTGCACCTTCTTGATTCCATTCCTGTATCTTTCTTCTACCAGTATAAAATCGATTTGGTTTCTATATTTATCCCCTGGTGATTTCCAAGTGTAGAGCCTCCTCTTATGGTTCTTGAACCATGTGTTTGCCACTAGCAGCTGCCTTTCCCTGCAGAAATCAATTAACCATTCACCTCTGTCATTTCTCTTTCCAAGACCATGACTGCCTACTATGTTTCCCTCTTTCCCTTCTCCCACAATGGCGTTCCAGTCTCCCATTACTATTTTGCAGCATTTTTTATTTTCGTCCATTATTCTCTCTATTACATTGTACGTTTCCTCTACAATTTGGTCATCATGTTCTGAAGTTGGCATATACACCTGGACAATCAGTAAATCTTTTTGTGCTCCTTTCAGCCTTACACCAATAACCCGGTCATTTGCATACTCTACATATTCCACACATTTAGCCAATTCCTTTGTCATAATCATTCCTACTCCATTAATTCCTTTTATTTCTCCTCCTGAGTAGTAGAATACATATTCATCTGACTGCAACTCTCTATGTCCATTCCATCTTACTTCAGCAACTCCTACGAGGTCCATATGATTCTTTTCCATCTCTCTTTTAAGGTTTTCTAGTTTTCCTGCTTGTAGCAGAGTTCTGACATTCCAGGTACCAATTCTCGTTTTGATTTTTTGCCTCCTTTCAAGTTGTCCCCCCCGGAGATCCGAATGGGGGACTATTTTACCTCCGGACACTGATTTAACATGAGAGGAAGCCATTTTTGTGCATAAAATGGAGACTGCATTATGCAGGGAAGATAATCTGCGGTGGTATTCCGTTGCCTTCCGCAGTTCTGGAGGCCGCCCCTAACATGGGATACAGACGCCTTTTGCAGCCGCCCGCTCCGGGTCAGACGCTGCATGAGAAGTATAGGTTGGAAAATGAAAGACCCCTAGCCCTCGAAACCTAATAGCGTCAGGGTCGGAAAAGAACAAGAGCTGGCCGAGGGTGGCCAGATAGGAAAGATAAGAGTGAGGAGCCTGGCATAAGTAAGTGGAAGCAATGCCAGGACTCAGCTCGGGGCCCCGTGGTCGCCAGCCACGTATCACTAGGTGTGACTCCCTGAGGTAGGTATACTCCTAAAATAAACTTATGTAGTTGCACTTCTTTAAAAATTCTACTTTGTGCAAACCTGTCTGTTGGATGTCAGAAAGTTTTCTTCCTGTAGTTCTTGTGTGCTGCTCTCTTTTTCTGCTGCCAACGACTTATCACAGGTTGTATCGAGAACTACCTTGTTGCCCACGTCTTCGCCCGCGTTCGCTCGATATTAGTTTCGTTTTCCTCCTTTCTGCAGATCTGAGAGACAGAAGTCCTTTTCGTTTGAGGCATATAGACGACTGTAAGTAATTGTCGTTTCGAGAAAAAGGGCTACCGTTGGCAACCGTACGATTCTCCGCCGTTTCAGACCACGCGGCTTCAAACAGATCCTCAACTATGCCTTTCGTATTCACCGTTGTGGTATGACCTTCGCCCCCGAAGCGCGATGACTTGCTTCATTGGTCATTCTCGCGGCGGGGTCGACGCTTTGCGTTAACACACTGATTGAGCTTTTGTACTTTCAAAGTATTCCAAATCAACTAAATACAGGAAAGAAAAATCAAGAAGTCGACTTCGAACATTTTTACATGTCATCCTTTCTCGTCTACACTCACAACGCTATGGGTAGTAGGGGCATATTACTCCCACAATATTTTTAAACAAATAATGATTCATGAAGAAACAGTTTCACAGAGATTTGCTGATACGTCACTGTCTATGCACAGACATCCCTCATCTCCCCGCCAGTGATGAAACGTCATCGGCGGTATCACTAATGCGCCCAGCGACTTTCAAAATTCTGGACTCTAAAGTATCCTTAACTAATATTTTTACATTTCACGGCTTCTCTCACCCACGCCTAATTGCAACTACTGCAATAGTAACAACACAGTGTTTGTACTGAAATATTAAGAATAATAGGTCATTTACATACAAAATTTGGTTGACCCTGCTCCACAAGTTGCTGAGTTCTGCTTCTACGTCATCCCTTTTTCACCCCATCCCTATGTGAGGCAGGTGGTCATTACCCCCACGTTGCTTCTTTCCAGACAATTCATCACAACACTATTATTCCTTCAAACTTATTCAACCCCCCCCCCCCTTCCTTCGTTGTTGCTGCTACTGTCCACTGTGGTAACGTATTATTTGAAGATTTGACAGGAGCAAGATTACAATAAACTATTTATTATACTTATCTCTTCTTGTGAAATTCTCACGTTTTAGGTTCTCATAGTTCAATTGATCTTCATAATTGTAAAGAACGTCGTTGCACACTTGTCGTTTTTACGTTAATATTAATATATCACATTTTTGTATTTTCACATTAACAACGGCGAAACTACGTTGTTCGCCCAAAATACAACAATATGTCCGATCACATCAGAGGCATGCTTACCCCTACGTCACTCTGTGGTAGTAACAGTATACCAAAGGGCTTACAATATTACTTGACAAATGAATTTCTGATAAGTTCGATTATTATTTCATAAATGAATCCAGAAATAAACATAATAAACAGTACTAGTTTGCCTAATTGATAATAGTAATAACTGAAAATATTTTAACTGTATATTCAGAGCTAGTACATGTCGACTGTAACAATGAAAACAAAGTAATTCCTTTTCATAAATTTTAACTTGAAACATACCGTATCGTATGTAAAATTATATGAATTTTTTCTGAGACACATCGGAGATAATATAGATCTGTCCAAAATTCGAAAAATGTTACTGGTATCGACTGCTGGTGTTGAGGAAAAGTAATGCTAGAGGAGGACGTCCCTCTACAAAACGCAGCCCCATTCCCAAAGTGAACCCATCTCCGGTCACGATTTTTAGTAAGTTGTTCGTGACACTCTCTGCTACCATTGTACAAAAATTTCCGACTACACGAACAGTTCCCGATACTCGAATGTTTTCGTCTCTATTGATTGGGCTACTTGGTTAACATTATTAAAAGTTTCCAGAATGAGATTTTCACTCTGCAGCGGAGTGTGCGCTGACATGAAACTTCCTGGCAGATTAAAACTGTGTGCCGGACCGAGACTCGATCTCGGGACCCTTGCCTTTCGCAGGCAAGTGCTCTACCAACTGAGCTACCCAAGCACGACTCAAGGCCCGTCCTCACAGCTTTACTTCTGCCAGTACCTCGTCTCCTTTGTTTCAGGAGTGCTAGTTCTGCAAGGTTCGCAGGAGAGCTTCTGTAAAGTTTGGAAGGTAGGAGACGAGGTACTGTCAGAAGTAAAGCTGTTAGGACAGGGCGTGAGTCGTCCTTGGGTAGTTCAGTTGGTTGAGCACTTGCCCGCGAAAGGCAAAGGTCCCGAGTTCGAGTCTCGGTCGGGCATACAGTTTTAATCTTCCAGGAAGTTTCATTATTAAAAGTGCCCGTGAGGGTAATGAAAGGAAAGCGACTTGTGTAAACGATACGCTGAAATTAATTGCATTGACAGTTCAGTCCAAACTTAACCCTTAGAAGCACAGTAGTTTCTTCACCAGAGGCCCTGACGGGTACAGCGATGTAATTTTTTACTTTATGCCGTTAAAATTCACAAGACTGTTAGGTACAATTTACACAAACGTCTTTATAGAAGGTGGCACAATTAGGCCAGTTAGTGAAACCCAGAAAGGTCGAATTTGAAAAGCAATTCGTGCAGTCGCGAATATTAGTACAGTGGCGGTGCTATACTCGAAGTCCAGAGCGATGGGAGCTAAGGGTGGGATTGGTGGTGCGTTTGACGGCTTTTGTACGTTTTTCTTGAAAAAATTTAGCTGCATTATATTTCCTACAGAAAAGGTCCTGTTCGTTTTTTCTGTAGGACTAATAGTTTGCGCTTAGCGAACGACAGAATATGAAAATGTCGCCCGTGGTTTTTGAAGGTCTGATATAATATTGAGGTCTGCATAAAACGACCTTGTGCAGAAGTGGCGGGAGAGGCGTAACGCGGACAATTGTAATGTCGCTCAGATTCCGTAGCTGGTACCAGTGAGCTGACGAATCCTGTTCCTGGTCAGTTCCAGATGAACTCCATCGGTCAGTTTTGTGTGAGCACACTGTACGTGACGCCGAGTGAGGTATAACGTGGAAGCGTCCTCTCACCACGTCCTGGTTAACTCGTATGATGACCAGCCCGTTACTCCGCCACTTGATAACACCACTTGCTGCACTGGCCCCCTTCACGCCCCTCCCACCACTCTCCCTCTGCTTCTCTCTCCCCGTCCCTCCCTCGTCCCATCCAATCTCTCTCTCTCTCTCTATCTCTCTCTCTGCTTGTCTTTCTACGACCGACGTCACAGCGGAGTATTTTTAAGAGCGCCAGCCGTTCCACCAGATGACTCGCGCTATCGGCCGATGTATCTGTCGGATAGCGGCCGGCCAACGATTTAATTAGTCGCTCTGCTGCTCTGGTGGCCCTTCTGTCTGTAGGAAATTGCTGCTTCGCCGCCAGATTAAAAGAAGACGTTCTCCGGCTATTCGGCTGATCAAAGATATCAGATCAGGCGACCTCCGGTGGCAAACACAGCAGTTCAGATAGAGGTGTAAACATTTTTTATCACCTCCTCGAAAAAATACATTCACGTAATTAATTATTCGGTTCTTTTCCAAACAGAAACTTGCAGTCGCGTTACACATTGAATACTGAAACACAACGCTAAATGAGCAAAAACAAAATGGCGCATTCGACAGTAGGAAGAGAGAGCTGATAATACTTTGCCTAAGAGGAGAATAATTTCCCTCCAATTATTGTCGCTTTATGAAATTAAAATTAGAAAACTGACTCTGGCTTACCGATTAGATATAAAATAACATTATGTTGGTCATAGCTGCAGCAAATCTACGTAATATAGCCCAACTACAGACTGTTAAATTCAACAAATAAATTTTATTGTTCTTAATACCACACTCAATTTCGTAGGGTGGTGACAAACTGTACATAATTAAGTGGTCTGAAGTTTAGTTCGAGACCCCAATACAGAGGCTGGCAAACACGGAATATAAACATGATAAACAGAACGACTGGAAAACACCGGGGCAGTGTTTGTGGTGTCACCGCCAGACACCACACTTGCTAGGTGGGTAGCCTTTAAATCGGCCGCGATCCGTTAGTATACGTCGGACCCGCGTGTCGCCACTATCAGTAATTGCAGACCGAGCGCCGCCACACGGCAGGTCTAGAGAGACTTCCTAGCACTCGCCCAGTTGTACAGCCGACTTTGCTAGCGATGGTTCACTGACAAAATACGCTCTCATTTGCCGAGACGATAGTTAGCATAGCCTTCAGCTACGTCATTTGCTACGACCTAACAAGGCGCCATTACCAGTTACTATTGATGCTGTAAAACATGTACCGTCAAGAGCGATGTTCTCCAATTATGGATTAAAGTTAAGTATTCCACAGCTACGGCCGGCCGAAGTGGCCGTGCGTTTAAAGGCGCTGCAGTCTGGAACCGCAAGACCGCTACGGTCGCAGGTTCGAATCCTGCCTCGGGCATGGATGTTTGTGATGTCCTTAGGTTAGTTAGGTTTAACTTGTTCTAAGTTCTAGGGGACTAATGACCTCAGCAGTTGAGTCCCATGGTGCTCAGAGCCATTATTCCACAGCTACGTCCTTTTTTGCTAGTCTCATTTCCTTGACCTGTTCCAGACCTCACGCCAGCCTGCGTGAGCTAAAACGCGTGCCTTTCGGCTTCCTCTCATAGTGGGTTGGCTGTCTTGCCAATCCACAACAGTGTTCGCTGCTAATATTGTTAGGACACTCTCTACACTAACCAAAAATAAACGCCGCGCGGGATTAGCCGAGCGGTCTGGGGCGCTGCAGTCATGGACTGTGCGGCTGGTCCCGGCGGAGGTTCGAGTCCTCCCTCGGGCGTGGGTGTATGTGTTTGTCCTTAGGATAATTTAGGTTAAGTAGTAAGTAAGCTTAGGGACTGATGACCTTGGCACTTAAGTCCCATAAGATTTCACACACACAAAAATAAATGCTAGTCTAATCGACACGTGATGCAGTGCCGACCAGTGACGAAAGTAAAGTGCCAACTGGCAATCTGAGTTAAAAATCGGACTCATTGCAAGTAACTCAGACTCCAAAATCGGCTTGTCGCAAAAATACAAGTGCCGAGCAACCAGCAGATATGAAACAGAGTCCCGACCACTGCAGAATGTCTTCTACGTCCGTTCTGAAATGAAGCAAAATATTTGAAAACTTCGCCACTTAAGGCGCGAAAAGTTTTATCACCGAAAAGTGTGTGACTGTATCACTGGTCAGAGCAGCATAGGTCTTGCTTCTATCAGTCCATCCGAAACAGTGCGAAAGGTAAATGTGGCAGACGCCCTTCTAAGTCTAAGGTGCACCCCGGTCTGAGTGGCCGAGTGCTTCTAGGCGCTACAGTCTGGAACCGAGCGACCGCTACGGTCGCAGGTTCGAATCCTGCCTCGGGCATAGATGTGTGTGATGTCCTTAGGTTAGTTAGGTTTCAGTAGTTCTACGTTCTAGGGGACTGATGACCTCAGATGTTAAGTCCCATTGTTTCTTTTTTTTTTTTTTACATTTTCCTACCGTAAAACCCATTTTCTCTAATTCCTCCATCCTCCCTACGTTCCCTTCATTAAATACAAGAATTGCACCATACTTTGCAATTCTGACAACTGTAACAGATGAAAATGTGCTTTTAGGGTGTCGTTTCCATAAGAGTGAATTTCATTTGGATTCTCGGTATTGTCATGAACATATATTATAAGTTCAGGATCGGCCAAAAATCTCTATGTGGGCTTGACAACATCCAGGATATAATATGGAACCGTCTTCTTGCCAATATAGCGGTTATTACCCCTCAAGCCGACTGTGAAAATGCAGATACATTGGCTCAACAGACATGAATTTTTATACGAGATTTATAGAACTATTTAATTCCAGATCAGCTGTGACAATGCGTTTCACTGACAACCAGCATCAACTGCAGCAGGTTAGCGATAACTTAACTGTTTTACACACTACAGAGAAAGGTCGGACACCCAGTGTTCGGGGAGAAATAGAACTCTTAAGAAGTCTTTATTCTGCAATATTTCTGGCCTTACAGCTACTAGGACCTCTGTTTAGAGCAGTTGAGAAGGCAGTAGTGGCAAGCTGACGAAACGTGGTGTGCGGTACCGCCGATAGATGGTTTATTCGGTACGGGTATCGTGAGAAAGACAGCCTAAATTGTGGTCCTTTCCGCGATTGCTTGCTGCGTTCAGAAGTAGCGCTCCAAAACGGTTTACTCCTGCTACAAATATTAGAAAAACTAAACAGCGTATTTACCTTCATATTAAAGAATGTCTCAGTAGCAGGCCATCATTCCATTACTTCAAAAGTGTTAATAATCAGCAGAATAATAAACAACTTCTAAACGAAAAGGCAGACGAAGCGCTTCGGAGATTTTCGGATTGCGCTTAACTTGGATGGTGGGCGAAGTGATTCGGCTGTAAGATCAGATCTGGATCGGCAGTGTCGGAGGACAGACATGTTGTCTGCCGCGGTCGGTGCCAGATAAGACTTTATTGGCAATTTCTCGTTATGTAGACATGTCATGGAGAACCGTTTGGTAGTAATTGCGCAAACACGCAGTTTATTGTTTCGTTTTTATGAAAATGTGGAGATTGGAGATTATTTGTGGCCCATAAAGTGGAATGTAATCGTGTAGTTTCTCGTATTCTGCTAATAAAAAGCGAGTGACATCTCGTACAAACAAACTAATTGGAAATTTAATTACTCACATAAAATCCTCAACCTCAAGATAAAGCATTGACGACCCACGTGCTATTATCTGCGCAGGCTACAACAACTGCAGAACACTGCAGGTTGGTGAACATTAATTACAACCTATGCATTCCACTCAGGGCGGAGGAAGCAACTAGGCACCACGCGTGTACTGCAATCTCAGTACAAATGAGACCAGTGACACAGAGGTGGTATGAAGAAGAGTTTTCGAGGGAACAGGTTTTTCATACGCAGGTATAAATGTACCGCTCCCTCTCACAGTCTATCTTTTCAACCTGCCGCAATAGCGATCCTCGCGATATAGTTAATGAACGAACAGACCTATATCATAAAAATAGTTTACTTAATTACTTACCAGCAGATTAAGGTAGCCATATAATGTAAGATTTTTTTTTTTTTAATGTACATGTCTGATTCCTTCTTAATGTTGTGGTGGTTCCTTTTCTTTCGGCCACTACTTTCCGCTTTACCTCTTTAAACAAGTCACTAGCCTCACGACAGTTTCGTACCACGCCTGCACTTGTGTCATGTGCTACAGCACTCATGCCAAGTATTTGCTAATGCACAGTTTCCTTTTTTTTTTTTTTTTTTGTTCCTGGTCGCGCAGTACGGGGAGCGGTTGTTATGTAATTTTTTTAAGTAGTACAGTAGAGCGTCGATTATCCGAGCGTCGGTCAACCGAACGACCGCTTAACCGAACTGTGTACTCGCTCGTACCTGTTACTCTCCCTCCCTACCGTCCATCATCCCCCTCACTCCCAAACCAAGTTTCCCACAGTCGTCGCCGCACTGGCCCACAGCTGGCAGAACATTGCTTCTAATGGGGCCTTCACAAGGCTCTGCTGACCGGCCAAGCCGCCAGTCGCTGTGTGTCAACAATCATCACACTTCTGTCGGCTTGGCACTGGCAGTAGAAGTAGCGGCAGTATCAAAGCTGTTCACAACAACAGCTGTGCCACCTTAGAGTTGAGGCGTGCCGCTGTGCTGCTGCGTGAAGAAGTGAACTTGACAATATAAAATGCTTAAACGTAAACGTGTTGTCCTTTCTATGAGGGACAAGTACGAGATTATTAAAAGGTTAGAAGATGGTGAATCTGCAACCACTTTATCCAATTTTAATTTTGTATATTGTGTGTATGGTTCATGCAAAATGCGTATGCAATATGTATATATTTTTGTTTAATAAACTGTGCCACATACTATATATTCCTACTGAAGTTTCCTTTGTATGTTACTTTGTAATACTAAAAGAGATGCCTGTTTTTATGAATAAATTTAGTGTACAGTACTTCTTTTCGGCAAATATACATATACAGTTCGATTATCCGAACAAAACAGTTTTCCGAGCACTCCTGTCCCCCAATTACTTCGGATAATCGATGCCCTACTGTACCCCGCAATATGTGAATTCTCCAGCCCCCATTTTTATTGCGTTTTACATGTTTCATTATTTTGGTAACTTTCGGTGTCCGGACGTGGTGCACATTATTTTACGGATTTTTTAGATCCCTTTTACTCCTTTCACAGGAGCCACTGGTTCCATGGCAACATTGGAGTAAGGATGGCCTCAGATCATTAAGTGATTTTATTTATAAGTAACATCCTGTTCTCTCTTTTTATTTGTTTTACTTTTGAAGTATTAGGCGCATAGTTTCTTATATGCTGTTTCACACTTGAAGATCCCCTCGCATTCGCGTGTCACAGAATATTTTTATTATTACAGCGTTTACACCAGATGTTTGAAATTGAAGTGTTCCGAAACAGATTGTCTACCTAATAAAAGATTGTATATTAAGCAGCCGACCAAATGGACTTGCACAGTTGCGGTTACCCCATAACAATAACTCTTTGTGGGTTCGTCTCTGACGCTCTTGCTTCCGCTATTGGGAACTGGCATGTGGCGGCAGTGTCCCGTTGTTATCAGATCGCTTCACGTGCTGCTTTTTTCGTGAGTCTGTTGTGTGCCTAACGTGTTCATCTGACCATCCTGTGCGTTAATCTGCTGGGGTTTGCTGCTTACGGTACTGCATTTGACATTGATGTATTAAGCGTAGCGGTACTCACTAGATAAAGTTTTTAAGAGGAATCATATCCAGAAATGACCGTTTGAGCGTAAAATAAATTTGGAGATCGGACCACTTTCGAGTCTGTCTCTTCACGGTACTCCCTCACAGTGGAACGCGGCGCCGTCGCAAGTCTCTGTTGTAATTACGACGTCACATACCGTTTTCGTGCGACTACGGTAACGGCTGCGAGGAAGCGGTGTGTCGGTAGTTGGGAGGGTTGACTGTGTGTTCATCGGACTCTCGACTTCAAACGTCACATTGACGACAACACGACGACGAGTATCGGACACACTGATCATGCCGTGGGCTCATGCGCAGCACACAGGTCACAGCGCATGGTCTCACTGCGTATGTGCCGTGAAGTGGGAGGTTTTACACCCAAACAGTACATTTTCGGGCTAGGATTGCTTATCGAAACTGTAACCGCTTAGTTAGCTCTGCAAACCCTGTTACTGGAATTGGGGAACACCCATTAAAGAAAACAAAATTGCGCAATCCCGACGTCTCGGACGAATGTTTCAATATTGTCGACATACACTACTGGCCATTAAAATTGCTACACCAAGAAGAAATGCAGATGATAAACGGGTAATCATTGGACAAATATATTATACTAGAACTGACATGTGATTACATTATCACGCAATTTGGGTGCATAGGTCCTGAGAAATCAGAACCCAGAACAACCACCTCTGGCCGTAATAACGGCCTTGATACGCCTGGGCATTGAGTCAAACAGAGCTTGAATGGCGTGTACAGGTACAGCTGCTCATGCAGCTTCAACACGATACCACAGTTCATCAAAAGTAGTGACTAGCGTATTGTGACGAGCCAGTTGCTCGGTCACCAGACGTTTTGAATTGGTGAGAGATCTGGAAAATGTGCTCGCCAGGGCAGCAGTTAAACATTTTCTGTATCCAGAAAGGCCCGTACAGGACCTGCAACATGCGGTCGTGCATTATCCTGCTGAAATGTAGGGTGTCACAGGGATCGAATGAAGGGTAGAGCCACGGGTCGTAAAACATCTGAATGTAACGTCCACTGTTCAAAGTGCCGTCAATGCGAACAAGAGGTGACCGAGACGTGTAACCAATAGCACCCCATACCATCACGCCGGGTGATATGCCAGTATGGAAATGACGAATACACGCTTCCAGTGTGCGTTCACCGCGATGTCGCCAAACACGGATGCCACCATCATGATGCTGTAAACAGAACCTGGATTCATCCGAAAAATTACGTTGTGCCATTCGTGCACCCAGGTTCGTCGTTGAGTACACCATCGCAGGCACTCCTGTCTGTGATGCATCATCAAGGGTGACCGCAGCCACGGTCTCCGAGCTGATAGTCCATGCTGCTGCAAACGTCGTCGAACTGTTCGTGCAGATGGTTGTTGTCTTGCATACGTCCCCGTCTGTTGACTCAGGGATCGAGACGTGGCTGCACGATCCGTTACAGCCATGCGGATAAGATGCCTGTCATCTCGACCTGTCGGGATACGAGGCCATTGGGATCCAGCACGGCGTTCCGTATTACCCTCCTGAACCCACCGATTCCATATTCTGCCAACAGTCATTGGATCTCGACCAACGCGAGCAGCAATGTCACGATATTATAATCCGCAATCGCGATAGGCTACAATCCGACCTTTATCAAAGTCGGAAACGTAATGGTACGCATTTCTCATTTCTCCTCCTTACACTAGGCATCACAACAACGTTTCACCAGGCGACGCTGGTCAACTGCTGTTTTGTGTATGAGAAATCGGTTGGAAACTTTCCTCATGTCAGCATGTTGTAGGAGTCGCCACCGACGCCAACCTTGTGTGAATGCTCTGAAAAGCTAATCATTTGCGTATCACAGCATCTTCTTTCTGTCGGTTAAATTTCGCGTCATCTTCGTGGTGTAGCAGTTTTAATGACAAGTAGTGTATCAACATTGGGGAAACGATTTAGCTCGATAGTTTTTAGGAAATATCGATATTTTTGATATCGTTAACATCTTTAGTTATACACACTTCTGATGTGATACCGTAGATTTTCCCGGCGTCTCGCGTGTTTATGCTCTTCAGGGATATGGTGCCGGATATGATCGTCTTCACTAAACGATATTTCGGCTATCCATCTGGCCGCCATATTCAGTTGCGATCGCTAGGTATTCAATCACGCCAGAGCTGAATGAACCTGGCGGCTGCTTCATAACCAGGGTCCAGGCCTCTGCGCCTGCGCGAGAGGCGGAAACGATATTTTGGCGATCCATCTAGCCGCCACAAATATTGTACATAGTAACCCACCACCTGAAACATTAGTGGGTCGAAGCAACATACAAAAAGTCATAATTATGAAGCAGCATTTAGCAAACCTTTATCTACTTATTGTTAGTATTAACTACAGGATGGAAGGTTAGCTACTCTATGGGCATGCCTACTGTTTGACCTACTATTTAACCTACTACACTATCTACTCTACTAAGCTACATCCTGCAGCGTTACAAGTGTGCCAGCAAAATAGAAACCTACTATCTCTTGGCTGTGCCCACCGAGCGAATCCCAGTGGGCGTGCCCCTGGCACTCGTCTGGTCTTAATGGAAAATCGCTGCAGGTCTTTTAAGAATATCCTAGAATCTATTTTCTACTAATAAATTTTAACTACTGAGTCATAATTGGTGTGCGGTTCTAACATTCTGTGTGGTGTCTGTTTGTTCTATGTCGTGTCTCCCTACGACTTTCGCGCAACGACGCTCTGAGCGTGTTTTTTAGGGGATTGACTGGTTTGAACCTGGGACCTGTTGCTGGTAGGGAGACGCCAGACCACACATGACATGTAGAGTTCAGAAGAGTTCAGTGAGACTAGCGATGATATAACCAAATACTTAATGATTTCAGCGCCAGCTCCACTGCACTCCCTGTAAAGAATATTAATACTAACTAAATTTAGTGGAAGGGATTCAAGGCTTTCCTATTTTTAGTTAGCAGGTAAAATAACGTCGAAAAAACAGTTAAGTTTACCATTGGAAATTTTATTCTACTCACAAAACATTGTTTATAAATTGCACTATTGAGAAAAGGAAATGTTTTAATACAGGATGATAAAAACCAACTGCGTTCACCAAAAATGTGAACGAATATTCCCTGAATGGATTTCCAAGTTCTACAATGGATCAAAGGATGCCTATGCCATATCACATCTACAATCTAGGTTTAAATTAAGTTTCACAAAAGAGAAAATTATCAAAATGGTCTACAGTGACCCTCAATTATCTTTAATTACTTATCTAACTTGTCGTAAATTACGGTGGCTGATGTGGCTTCTCAGTAATTATATAACAGAAAAATCATCGCGTTTCAGATTTTAACTTACGTAGCAAATGTGAACACCATGAGATTTAATTGACGATCGACACTAGTATTACGCAAAAAGGGGATGTAACAGATGAGACTTCTGCAGTTCTGAGTGAAGCCTTATGCGCTCAAAAATGCGGCATCGCGTGCATTCATTACCTTGTCGGTGTTCGTCGGGGGCGGCGGGCAGCACAGCTCGCTCACTTCGCCGTCTCGGAAGCAACTCCCTCCTAACTTCTCCCTACTACAATTTACCGAAGTTGGTTTAAAAAAAAACTATCTGGCTGTGTTTTCATCTGACCAATCGGGGTCTCAATGTTAACCTTAAGCTCCGCTTACAAAAATTCTGCCTATCCAATGAGAAACGTTATACTTTTCGTGGTGGAGCAATGTTTTTAAAGTTTGCAACGTAACAGAGACGCGAAAAAGTCTCACGCTAAAACTTGCAGCTGGTGTGGTCCTTTTAGTGTTATCGTAAGATCTATACTGTTCTTCTGGGGGGCTCTATCTTTTAACATGGGCTGGGGGGTGGTCCTGACGTAACAGAGACGCGAAAAAGTCTCACGCTAAACCTTGCGGCTGGTGTGGTCCTTTTAGTGTTATCGTAAGGTCTATACTGTTCTTCTGGAGGGCTCTAGCTTTTAACATGAGCTGGGGGGTGGTCCTAGCGGTTAGCTGGCGACGTGGGTGTCCGTCCCTTATCGTAGAGCCTTCCAGCTTAACACGGTTCTGCTCTCGGCTTCTGTTCTCTTTTCTCCCCTCGGAACTGCGTCTGTCTCACGGTGGGAAGGTATGACATGCATTTAGGCATTCTTGTGTTAGTCTGTGGTATTGGATTTGCTCACTCGTTACTCGTATTACTTTGGTTAATTTAATGTCACGTTTTATTCGGAGCTAAGTGACATACTACTGGAATTGCTTATCATGTCAGGGTTTTCATGGAAGGTGTTGGATTTGCCTGACACCTTACACGGTGTCTATAATCGGTAGGTTCACACCCTCCCCCTAATACTGGACGCGACGGATCCCGATCGTCACGGCGGTTGGCCAGTACGCTCCCTGGCGGAATAGGAATACGGCTCTGTTTGGAAAAAAACCTCATCTAAGCCAATATAGACTTAGCCTGGATTCATCATCCACTGTACTCAATGGTTAAGCCTGCTGGCCGCCTCGCGCTCTGCTATTGAAGCGAGCGGAAGTGTCACGACTGCACGAGTTAAGACCGTGCCGTTGCTGTTGTTAGACATTCAACCGTGAAGTGAATATCTCACTTCACTTGTCCACGTAGTAGCCCTGACAAGTCCCCAGTGGGACAGTGTCGGAACAACAGCTTCGTCCTCTGCTGTGCCGAGTGAGGGACGGCCACCGGGCCGGGGGGCGCCTTCGCAGCCAGCAGTGCCGCCACGGCGCAGCGGGCGCCTGTCGCCGCCAGAAGCGCCGTCTCTGACGTCACGGCACCAGCCGCCACCGAAGCCGCTGTCCGGACGTCGCAAAGATCCGAGGTGGAAAAGAGTGCGGCGAGATCTTGTTTCTGTTATGCTGGTACACGAGACGCAACGACGTACGTCAACATAATCTAGGGAATAATTTTGTTTGCACCGATTTTCGAAATGTGCAGTCAGAAGAAATTCGTTGAAGTTCGCGGTAGTTTACGAACATGAGCCTTCATTCACGACAGTGACTGAAATTGGCGTTGAATTCAAACTTCTTTGCACCTCTCTCGAGGAATACCGACATAAAGGAGTCCGAGCTCTGCACCCTCAGCTAAAACCGAGTAGGTTTTATATACAGTAATACAGTATAGTGCTGAAAGATCGGCAATGAACACAGGGGGGTCAACCTGAAACTTGTACCCCTTTTATTTCCTGAACACTTCGACAAATCTAAATGGTTATCATGGCTTTCCTTCGTAGTGGATGGCGTGAATGGAGCCGTGTGATGACTTGCAACTGAAAATAAACTTGCGAACCCGGCAGTGCTTAGTAACCGCTAAACATGTATGGGAATTGAATATTCATTCAAATCTCCTCCTATCCCTCTCTCTCTCTCTCTCTCTTTCTCTCTCTCTCTCTCTCTCTCTCTCTCTCTCTCACACACACACACACACACACACACACACACACACACACACACACACACACCATCTCCTCCTTCCCCTCACTTTGTCAATCTCATTCTTCCCCTTCTTCCTGTCCATATTCTCCGTCCCCCTCCCTATGTTCATTTCCTTCCATCCCCCCCTCTCTCACTTCCCACCTCCTTTTCCACGTCCAGCATGATCTAAAACCTTCTTCATTTTTTTTTCTTCTTGATGCAATAATTTACCAACAGCCAAATGTATCGTAGAAATTTATTTTATTTTATGAACTTCTAAGTGCTACCAGTTTCGGCATTACATTGACGCCATCTTCAGGCCCCACACGTCATAGTCGTAAAATCGCTGTCCACGGAAGGAGCCATATAAATGGACACAGACTGTGTCGCTTGGCCTCCAAGAGCTGTTGCAGAACGATTTGATTCATAGATCCAGTTATATGGCTCCTTCTGTGTATAACGACTTTACGACTATAACGAATGGGGCCTGAAGATGGCATCAGTGTAATGCCGAAACTGGTAGCACATAGAAGTTCGTAAAATAAAATAAATTTCTACGATACATACGGCTGTTGGTAAATTATTGCATCAATAACTTCATGCCAGCCGTTGTCCCACAATCCATAAGGGAACAACGAAGATTCTTCATTTTTTCTTTATTTTTATTGACTGGAAGTTGACGTCACTTAAAATGAATGGGCAAACCAGCCGGGATCACTGGTAACGGGGTGTGAGAGAGACATCTCTAGCTCCTGGATATGTGAGCATAATAGCATCAGTGACAGCATTTAGCATAGTTTGAAACTCCAAACGAGTACGATTAAGAAGTTTCTTATGATGCAGGTACTGTTCTAGTATTCTAATTGAAACGTCCCCTTTGAACAATTCTACATAACTGTGCTTAACCTGACACACAATATTTTGTTAGCGCAACGCAATCTGACTTTCAAAATTCCCTACAAAAGAATGGCCCTGACAAACATTAAACTATACCTCTCACAAATCACTTACCTCACAAAAATCTTCGCTGCTCAAGCTACTGCAATACAGCGAGCGCCACTACTGCCAGCTAAATAAAAGATTCAAACTACTAAAGGCACTAACTACTGATAGGGATAGTTAGCAAATGAAAGATATTAATAGAGAACAAACAATGTATTTACCTTAATATCATCACAAGCCATAATATATATATCAGTTCATGACAAATTATAAAACTCCGCCATCTCTCTCCCCACATCCACCACTGCTGGCGGCTCACCTCCAACTGCGCAACGCTACGCGCTGTTCACAGCCAGCTGCCTAACACTACAATGGCGAGTATTACAACAATGCAAACTAGCCACAGACTGCACACAGCACAGCCAGTGATTTTCATATTGAGCGCTACGTAACGTTGCCAATAAGAAAACATAAACAGCCTACTTACATAGAGAAAACATAAACAGCCTTTTCTTATGATGCAGGTACTGTTCTAGTATTCTAATGATAAGCCAATACCCAAATGGTTCAAATGGCTCTGAGCACTATGGGACTTAACATCTGAGGTCGTCAGTCCACTAGAACTTAGAACTACCATCGAGGATCATGGGTTGACCGACTGGTCAACCTTACGGTAACACGCACGTCATCTGAATAAGAAGATGGAGCATATTGGTTGCGGCCACAAGGAACTGACGCAGGAAACGGACGGACCACCAGCGTATAGGTCTCAGCGAGCGACGCAGGTTCGAACTCAGCACGGAGCAACGTGTTGTAGAAGTATGGGAAGACAGAGATAGCCGGCATCCGCCCCGTGGAGGTCACCTGTTGTTGAGTCTGTGGAAATGTTGCGCTTGTTAAACAAAGAGATACTGCTGTACGGCCGTGAATTATTCTCTCATAAGTGTTTAAGTAAGCAATGTACGGTCTTACTCAAAAGGAACACCGCAAACCTCACATCTTGAACCTCGATTAGCAGTGCAGCGGAAGTTCTGCAAGAAAAGAGTAGGACTGTTCAAGCCACAATAGCACAACGGCTGATCACAAGCTAATGCGTTTTATGCTCAGTCTCTCTCCATCTCGCTGTCTTCTACTCAACGTCTTCCCTGCTCTCTCCAACTCTGCCCCGTCCTCTCTCACATTTCCTCCTTCTCTCACTTTTTCCTTCAATCCTGCTCGCTCTTCTCCCCGCTTCTCCCTCCCTCCTACCCCCCCCCCTCTCTCTCTCTCTCTATCTATCTATCTATCTTCCGTCTCCCTTTCCTCTACTCTCGCCCTTTCCGTTCCTCCCTTCTCAAACTACCTCCTTCTCTCACTTGTTCTCTCCCCGTTACGTCTCTCTCTCTTTCTCTTCTCCCCTTGTAATTTCTCCCCTCCTCACCTCCAGGGATTACTTCGTTGTGTTGTGCCTAAATGCCGTCGTCAATGTGTTACTAAAAACAAGATTACAAGTTTTGTTGTTACAATTGCTGCATGCTATGGATTCTGCCACAAGAAACCATGATGTAGGAGAACTTGAAAACCATGTACACTACTGGCCATTAAAATTGCTACATCACGAAGATGACGTGCTACAGACGCGAAATTTAACCGACAGGAAGAAGATGCTGTGATATGCAAATGATTAGCTTTTCAGAGCATTCACACAAGGTTGGCGCCGATGGCGACACCTACATCGTCCTGACATGAGGAAAGTTTCCAACCGATTTCTCATACACAAACAGCAGTTGACCGGCGTTGCCTGGTGAAACGTTGTTCTGATGCCTCGTGTAAGGAGGATAAATGCGTAACATCACGTTTCCGACTTTGATAAAGGTCGGATTGTAGCCTATCGCGATTGCGGTTTATCATATCGCGACATTGTTGCTCGCATTTCAGATGTGTTACGACCCGTGGCTCTACCCTTCATTCGATCCCTACGAAACCCTATATTTCAGCAGGATAATGCACGGCCGCATGTTGCAGGTCCTGTACGGGCCTTTCTGGATACAGAAAATGTTCGACTGCTGCCCTAGCCAGCACATTCTCCATTCTCTGACCAATTGAAAACGTTTGGTCAATGGTGGCCGAGCAACTGGCTCGTCACAATACGCCAGTCACTACTCTTGATGAACTGTGGTATCGTGTTGAAACTGCATGGGCAGATGTACCTGTACACGCCATCCAACCTCCGTTTGACTCAATAAGCAGGTGTATCAAGGCCGTTATTACGACCAGAGGTGGTTGTTCTGGGTACTTATTTCTCAGGATCCATGCACCCAAATTGCACGAAAATGTAATCACATTTTAGTTCTAGTTAATATATTTGTCCAATGAATACCCGTTTATCATCTGCATTTCTTCTTGGTGTAGCAATTTTAATGGCCAGTAGTGTAATTAATAATTTCATTTCCAGTGTCCCATATTCCGCTTTTGGCGCGTTATCTTCACTGTTTTACTGTGGATGGATTGACTGAAAAAGAATGATGTGACTGCGAGTATCAGCAATGTTGTTGTTGTGGTCTTCAATCCTGATACTGGTTTGATGCAGCTCTCCATGCTAATCTATCCTGTGCAAGCTCCTTCATCTCCCAGTACCTAATGCAACCTACATCCTTCTGAATCTGCTTAGTGTATTCATCTCTTGGTCTCCCTCTACGATTTTGACCCTCCACGCTGCCCTCCAATGCCAAATTTGTGATCCTTTGATGCCTCAGGACATGTCCTACCAACCGATCCCTCCTTCTGGTCAAGTTGTGCCACAAACTTGTCCCCAATCCTATTCAATACCTCCTCATTAGTTACCTGATCTACCCACCTAGGACATATTTGAGTAAATGGCGAAAAATACTTGCGTAAGCTGCTGACTTGTATTCTATTTTTCGTTGCACAATAAATCCACATTATAGAAAAAACTGTGATTTCACTATTAAAGCAGGTATTACACCTCACTATCATTAAATTTGATTTCCGGAAAAATAAAACGTTGTGATGTTAATGAAACCCGTTTCTTTCGTTACAGGTAAGAGATCATCTTTAAGATATTTCGGAGCTGAGGAAGGTAAGACAGTTTTTCTTCTCATGAATCATTACTTCAACGTGTGTGTTATGACTAGGCGGAAATAGAACCGACTACATCATTTTTGTTCTTTAGTCTATATACCTAGGATGAAATATGACTTCTGATAGCTTAATACCACAGTCTAGGAACGAAACAAAAAACATAGGACTAAGGTCACAGAACTGTGGGTGATTCGGTCTCTGAGTATTAGTTAGCCATATAGTTAAACAGTTCCCTGTTCCACAGATCATATTCTCTATTAACGTTATGATATGGAACGTATGAAAAGACACGGAACACACAAAAAATGAGAAATAAAGTAATGAAAAGTAAATGGCTACACTATGAAGTTTTGCAGGTTTTTTGGGATAAATGAGTTACAATTTTTATTCAAGAGTTCACCTAACGTGGAGGAGGAGTCTTTAAGAACGAACATCTTTAATCTACATACTAAAACACTTCTAGCTGTCAGACATTTAATTTCCATGGGTAAAACGTAGAAGAATTATATAGCTGCATACTTCACCCTTTCTGTGCCAAAGTTAGATTCATCAAAGGGCAGTGCAGACCATTTTTCCTTCTTGTACAGTACTTGTAAACTCCTCTGTTGCTCTCAAACTTAGACTACTTGGATAACAAATTTCATAACTGAATAAATGATCTGTGGGGCTGTGGTTAATATTCTTAGCTGCTTAAAGAGACGCCTTCAAGATGTACATTTGGTTGACAAAAATCATGGGATATCTCGTAATATCTTGTCGGACCTCCTTATTCCTGGCGTTGTGTAGGAACTGGACGCGGCATGGACTCAAAAAATCGAAGTCCCCCATAGAAATATGGAGCCATACTGCCTCTACAGCCGTCCATAATCGCGAAAGTATTGCTGGTGCAGTATTTTTTGATGACTCGAAATGTATGTCCCATACATGTTCGATGGTATTTATGTCCGCGATCTGGATGGCTAAGTCATTCGCTCGAATTATCCAGAATGTTCTTCCAACAGTTTTGGCCCGGTGACATTACATGTTGTTTAGGTACTTGAAGTGCATCAATGGCTGCAGATGATGTCCACGTGGCCGAACATAACCATTTTCAGTCGACGATCGGTTCATTTGTACCGGAGGACCCACTCCATTCCACATAAACACAGCCACCAACTTGCACAATACTCTGTTGACAACAACGATCCATGGCTTCGTGGGGTCTGCGTCAGACTCGCACACTACCGTCAGCTCGTACCAGCCGAAATCGGGACTCATCTGACCACGCCACAGTTTTCCAGTTGTCTAGGGTCCAACCGATATGGTCAAGAGCCAAGAAGAGACGCTGCAGGCGATATCGTGTTACTAGCAAAGGCATTAGTGTCGGTCGTCTGCTGCCATAGCCCATTAACGTCAGATTTCGCTGCACTGTCCTGATGGACACATTCGCCACCGCCCCCCTTGATTTCTGCTGTGATTTCACGTAGTGTTGCTTGTCTGTTAGCACTGACGACGCTAAGTAAGCGCCGCTGCTCTACTGCGTTGTCCGTGGTCAAAGGCAATGCCTGAAATTTTGTATTCTCGACACGCCCTTGACACTGTAAACCTTGAAATATTAAATTATATAACGATTTTCGGAATGGAATACCTCTTGCATCTAGCTCCAACCACCATTCCACGTTCACAGTCTGTTAATTGCCATCGTGCCGCCATAATCACGCCAAAAACTCTTTTTCACATGAATCACCTGATTACAAATGTCAGCACTGCCAATGCAGTGCCTTTTGATACTTTTGTGCCGCCGTCTGTGTATGTGCATATCGCTGTTCCATTTCTGTCACCTCATTGCATGTGTGTGATTCCCACACATAACGACGACGCTAAGCAGCCCACTCGGTGCCGTAAGACGCTCCAAACGACGAGGCACGGAATGGAACAGGCCTGTGGTGTGTCCGCCTTGGAGTCACCCACTGCTGCTACACTTGTGCGCCTGTAGTGGTTGCTCCAGGGCGGTGGAGGACCAGCTGCCGACCACTCACGTCGCAGAGAGATGTTCCACTGTGACGCGGCAGGCGAATATGCTGGCAGTGGTGCACCATCACTCGATGCAGCTATCCTGCACATCTGTCGTCGCATGTGGCCGGCCATTCTCTCTCGTGTCCGAAGGACGCTGTTTCCACACCTCACCATTTAATGTACACTACTGGCCATTAAAATTGCTACACCACGAAGATGACGTGCTACAGACGCGAAATTTAACCGACAGGAAAATGATGCTGTGATATGCAAATGATTAGCTTTTCAGAGCATTCGCACAAGGTTGGCGCCGGTGGCGACACCCACAACGAGCGGACACAAGGTAAGTTTCCATTCGATTTCTCATACACAAGCAGCAGTTGACCGGCGTTGCCTGATGAAACGTTGTTGTGGTGCCTCGTCTAAGGAGGAGAAATGCGTGCCGTCATGCTTACGACTTTGATAAACGTCGGATTGTAGCCTATCGCGATTGCGTTTTATCGTATCGCGACATTGCTGCTCCCGTTGGACGAGATCCAATGACTGTTAGCAGAATATGGAATCGGTGGGTTCAGGAGGGTAATACGGAACGCTGTGCTGCATCCCAACGGCATCGTATCACTAGCAGTCGACATGACAGGCATCTCATGCGCATGGCTGTAATGGATCGTGCAGCCACGTCTCGATCCCTGAGTCAACAGATGGGGACGTTTGCAAGACAACAACCATCTGAACCAACAGCTCGACGACGTTTGCAGCAGCATGGACTATCAGCTCGGAGACCATGGCTCCGGTTACCCTTGACGCTGCATCACAGACAGGAGCGCCTGCGATGGTGTACTCAACGACTAACCTGGGTGCACTAATGGCAAAACGTAATTTTTCGGATGAATCCAGGTTCTGTTTACAGCATCATGATGGTCGCATCCGTGTTCGGTGACATCGCGGTGAACGCACATTGGAAGCGTGTATTCGTCATCGCCATACTGGCGCATCACCCGGCGTGATGGTATGGGGTGCCATTGGTTACACGTCTCAGTCACCTCTTGTTCACACTGACGGAACTTTGAACAGTCGACGCTACATTTCAGATGTGTTACGACCCGCGCCTCTACCCTTCATTAGATCCGTGTGAAACTCCCAAATTTCGCGGAATAATGCACGACCGCATGTTTTAGGTCCTGTACGGGCCTTTCTGGATACAGAAAATGTTTGACTGCTGCCCTGGCCAGCACATTCTCCAGATCTCTCACCAATTGAAAACGTCTGGTCAATGGTGGCCGGGCAATTGGCTCGTCACAATACACCAGCCACTACTCTTGATGAACTGTGGTATCGTGTTGTAGCTGCATGGGCAGCTGTGCCTGTACACGCCATCCAAGCTCTGTTTGTCTCAATGCCCAGGCGCATCAAGGCCGTTATTACGGCCAGAGGTGGTTGTTCTGGGTGCTGATTTCTCAGGATATATGCACCCAAATTGCGTGAAAATGTAATATTATGTCAGTTCTTGTATAATATATTTGTCCAATGAATACCCGTTTATCTTCTGCATTTCTTCTTGGTGTAGCAATTTTAATGGGCAGTATTGTAAAATATAATAATTCCAATCCCAAAGAAAGCAGGTGTTGACAGATGTGAAAATTACCGAACTATCAGTTTAATAAGTCACAGCTACAAAATACTAACGCGAATTCTTTACAGACGAATGGAAAAACTGATAGAAGCCGACCTCGGGGAAGATCAGTTTGGATTCCGTAGAAATGTTGGAACACGTGAGGCAATACTGACCCTACGACTTCTCTTAGAAGAAAGATTAAGGAAAGGCAAACCTACGTTTCTAGCATTTGTAGACTTAGAGAAAGCTTTTGACAATGTTGATTGGAATACTCTCTTTCAAATTCTGAAGGTGGCAGGGGTAAAATACAGGTGAGCGGAAGGCTATTTACAATTTGTACAGAAACCAGATGGCAGTTATAAGAGTCGAGGGGTATGAAAGGGAAACAGTGGTTGGGAAGGGAGTGAGACAGGGTTGTAGCCTATCCCCGATGTTATTCAATCTGTATATTGAGCAAGCAAGAAAGGAAACAAAAGAAAAATTCGGAGTAGGTATTAAAATCCATGGAGAAGAAATAAAAACTTTGAGGTTCGCCGATGACATTGTAATTCTGTCAGAGACAGCAAAGAACTTGGAAGAGCAGTTGAACGGAATGGACAGTGTCTTGAAAGGAGGGTATAAGTTGAACATCAACAAAAGCAAAACGAGGATAATGGAATGTAGTCGAATTAAGTCGGGTGATGTTGAGGGAATTAGATTAGGAAATGAGACACTTATAGTAGTAAAGGAGATTTGCTATTTGGGGAGCAAAATAACTGATGATAGTCGAAGTAGAGAGGATATGAAACGTAGACTAGCAATGGCAAGGAAAGCGTTTCTGAATAAGAAAAATTTGTTAACATCGAGTATAGATTTAAATGTCAGGAAGTCGTTTCTGAAAGTATTTGTGTGGAGTGGAGCCATGTATGGAAGTGAAACATGGACGATAAATAGTTTAGACAAGAAGAGAATAGAAGCTTTCGAAATGTGGCGCCACAGAAGAATGCTGAAGATTAGATGGGTAGATCACATAACTAATGAGGAGGTATTGGATAGAATTGGGGGAGAAGAGGAGCTTGTGGCACAACTTGAGTAGAAGAAGGGATCTGTTGGTAGGACATGTTCTGAGACATCGAGGGATCTCCAGTTTAGTATTGGAGGGCAGCGTGGAGGGTAAAAATCGTAGAGGGAGACCAAGAGATGAATACACTAAGCAGATTCAGAAGGATGTAGGCTGCAGTAGGTACTGGGAGATGAAGAAGCTTGCACAGGATAGAGTAGCATGGAGAGCTGCATCAAACCAGTCTCAGGACTGAAGACCACAACAACAACAACATTGTAAAATCACAAAGAGGCACAAGAACCAACATATGGCAGGGACCTCGTCATCTCATTTTCTACTGTGCGAGATGTAATCGAAAACAAAACATGATAGGCACCACCCTTCCAGATAGCAGCACGTTGCTTTGTGACTCGGGCAGAGGCATTGGCCCCAGTGGATTAATGACGAGGCCATCCTGGATGTGGTTTTAGGTGGTTTTCCACATCCAACAAGGTGAATAACTGGCTGGTACCCAAGTCCCACGGCACACAAACATTTAGAAAATGTTCACACACTGTCACGTGGTTGGTACCATATTACCTTTCTTGGGGTGGGGGTTTATCGAGAAGAAATGTACCCGGACAGCACTTAACCAAGTCATACCAGATCATAACCATGCCGATCCGAAGTAGATGTAAAGGCTCAAGAAAAAGTGTCGCGTCGCAACACAGGACGAGGTTACCAATATAGTGTTGGTATGGCTTGCGTGGCGCAGTCAGGACATTAACGACACTGTGAGTCTGTGATCCAGTTCAATGAAACTTTATAACGGTGATGAGAGGGAGTACAATCGCCTTGCCCACTTAAGGCTCTGTGGGTACAACTGACAAGTTCTTGTAATGTGGGGGAGAAGACGGAATTTAGGCAGCGCTGGTCTGCCGAAGTAGTAGCGTACAACTTCTCCCTTAAATCACTTTATTTGACTATTAACATAAAAGGTATGTGAGATGTCAGGCGCTTTACCCTTTCTTCTGTATACAGTTTCCTACAAGTCCCTACAGGTTCACCCAAAAACATCTTCGCAATGTGCGTCTCACACTTTATCACTATCGACAGAGACAAGTATCTTGGCTACAACTTGTTCTGCTAACTACTGAATCACTGGTCCGTTGGCCTAACTATTCAATCGCTGGCCCCTTGGCGTAATTCGAAAAAAACTAGGAGGCAAGTACTAAACAGTGACTCCTTCCTACTAACAAGTGAAACTCTATACGACAGCTACTTGAGACAGGCTGTCTCTGTTAAATACTATTCAGATGGAAAGGTAAAGCTGCTGCATATCTTAACAGTGGCAGTTGCCGCCATCCGAGTACTGCCGACTTCTCGTGGCTGAAGTCTTCATCGTCCCATCCGTAGCGGCTGCTTCCCCCTCAAGCCTCGGTGTTCCAACCACTTGTGCTCTATTCAACTCCTTAAATCCTGTGCCGACTCTGGTTTTTGCTGCTCCTAGATGCCTTTTACGTACGCACTTTGAAGACCTGCCCAGCTCTGACACAGTACCTCGCATCCTCTTTCCACCAGCTTGTTTTTCCGTCTTCCAGAATATTCCATCGCGCTGGACTTCAATGGCTTCCTCTCTTTTGTAAAGATCCAGGGTGGAACATTCCTACTCGCCCTACGAGATCCGGCAGCTTCACTGTTCGAGACCTCTGTGGTGTTTACCCGTCCGTACTGTTTACCGCTGGCTAAACTTTCCCTTGCCGCGTGCTCGCTCGGCCGCGATGTGCTGCCTGAAAATTACTGGCTGAACGTTTAAAATGTGCCTTATTATATCCTTGTGGTAGTTAAATAGTCTGGGGCCCTGGCAGAAAAAGAAAATACGGTAAGCAACAAATGGTTCAAATGGCTCTGAGCACTATGGGACTTAACATCTGTGGTCATCAGTCCCCTAGAACTTAGAACTACTTAAACCTAACTAACCTGAGGACATCACACACATCCATGCCCGAGGCAGTATTCGAACCTGCGACCGTAGCAGTCGCGCGATTCCGGACTGAGCGCCTAGAACCGCGAGACCACCGCGGCCGGCGGTAAGCAACAGAAGAAGCAAAGAGGAAAGGTACTATCGAAAATGATTTCTGCATTACACTATGCAATCAAACGTATCCGGACTTTTGACTGAAAATGACTGCCAAGTTCGTGGCGCCCTCCATCGGTAATGCTGGAATTCAATATGGTGTTGGTCCTCCCTTAGCCTTGACGACAGCATCCACTCTCGCAGGCATACGTTCAATCACGTGTTGGAATTTTCCTTGGGGAATGGCAGCCCATTCTTCACGGAGTGCTGCACTGAGGAGAGGTATCGATGTCGGCCAGTCAGACCTGGCACGAAGCCGGATTTCTAAAACATCCCAAAGGTGTTCTATAGGATTCCGGTCAGGACTCTGTGCAGGCCAGTGCATTACAGGAATGTTATTGTCGTGTAACCGCTCCACCACAGGCCGTACATTATGAACAGGTACTCGACCGTGTTGAAAGATGCAATCGTCATTCCCGAATTGCTCTTGAACAGTGGGAAGCAAGAAGGTGCTCAAAACATCAATGTAGGTCTGTGCTGTGAGAGTGCCACGCAAAATAACAAGGGCTGCAAGCCCCCTCTATGAAAAACACGACCACACCATAACACCACCGCCTCCGAAATTTACTGTTGGCACTACACACGACGGCAGATGATGTTCACCGGGCATTCGCCATACCCACACCCTGCCATCGGATCGCCACACTGTGTACCGTGATTCGTCACTCCACACAACGTTTCTCCACTGTTCAATCGTCCAATGTTTACGCTCCTTACACCAACCGAGGTGCCATTTGGCATTTACCGGCATGACGTGTGGCTTATGAGCAGCCATGAAATCCAAGTTTTCCCACCTCCCGCCTACTATTTGCAGTGGATCCTGATGCAGTTTGGAATTCCTGTGCGATGGTCTGAATAGATGTGCGGTTATTACACATTACGACCCTCTTCAACTGTCGGCAGTCTCTGTCAGCCGACAGACGAGGTCGGCCACGCTTTTGTGCTGTACGTGTCCCTTCGCGTTTCCACTTCAGTATCACATCGGAAACGACCTAGGGATGTTTAGGAGGGTGGAAATATCGGGTAAAGACGTATGACACAGGTGACACCCAATCACCTGACCACATTCGAAGTCCGTGAGTTCCACGGAGCGCTCCATTCTGCTCTCCCACGATGTCTAGTGACTGCTGAGGTCGCTGACTGGCAATAGGTGGTAGCACAATGCACCTAATATGAAAAAGTATGTATTTTGGGGTGTTTGGTTACTTTTGATCACACAGTGTATGCTCGTTGGTCAGTTACTTACATGCTGAGTAGATTATTATGACGATTTGTATTGAAATAAAGAGTCAGTTTATAGGACATGTGTGCATTATTCCGACTCTGTGTTTGGCTGCCTGCTGGCCTTATACATTATCAGTATCCTGACACATCTACGCCAGATGTCGCGAGAGGTGGACCTGCCAGTAGGCTATGAAGGAGGTGAGTTGCATCGTGTAGTCAGCAGACAAGCAGTGACAGCAGAATGGATCGCTCAGGAGGTATCAGTGACTTTGAACGTGGGCTGGTCGTTGGGTGTCAGCTGAGTAACAAAGGCACCAGGCACGTGTCACCCCTTCCAAAGCTGTCCAGGTCGGTTGTTGGTGATGTAACTGAGAAGTGGAACCACTAAGAAACAACCACAGCTAAGAGCAAGCAGACCTCATGTACTGACGGATAGCGATCATCGAACGATGCAGAGGGTGGTTGTAATAAATCACATGAATTCAGCACAAGGAAGGACTCCTGAGTTCCCAAGTCCAGCTAGCATAATGAGTGTGAGTGGGGAGTCAAAAAGCGACGCTTGAGGTGATGGAAAGACCACTTCACATGGATAGCTGGAAACGTGAGGGATTTGGAGTGACGAGTCCTGTGGCAATCCAGTGGAAGGGTTTGGGTTTGACGAATGCCTGTAGAACATTAGCTTACGTCGTGTGTAATGTCAGTAGTGAAGTACGCAGGCGGTACTGTTAGGATGTGGGGGTGTTTCTCGCTACACCCCGTCTCGACGTGTACTCGAGTGTGGCTAAGTTCAATTATTCGCCTGCCGGTCTCGATTAGGGTTTCCCTGGTTTCCACAAATGGTTTCTCACTTGAAGAGAAGTATGGTTTTCAACCGCCCCTCCGCTCACGACCACTCCAATTTTTCACTCCGTCTCTACTGATCTAATCGTCAACTGTTCATTGCCCCCAAATCTTTCTTATCGTTCTGTGTTTGTTCAGTATATGAACAAACATTGTCTAATTCATTACACAGGAGTGTAATATAAAATTATACGTTGTCGTATTAGAAGTCAGATCTGGAAGCTGGAGAGATGTGGTGAGATTGAATAAGAGTCCCTAACCGTTCTTTCCACCAACCTGTCGTCTTCTAAAGTTGTGTCCCCAGCGCAGAAGACAGCTCGTCGGTCGTGGGATCTTCTTCGGCGGAGGCTGCTACGCTGTCATCTCGAACTTGAACCTGTGTTTGTGCTTTTTTTGTGGTATGCCACTTCCCAGGCTAGTCTCCGTATCTACGGAGGGCAAAGTCTGTAGTACTGACAATGATGTAGGCGACAGTTCTCATTACTGTATCCTGTTTCATTATTATTTAAATCTTCATACATTTTACACTGTCTTTTATAACACTTGACATAGATTTCTTAATAGTACAGTAACTTTTCTAGCAACTTCCGACATAGAGTACGACATGACCACCCGAAACAGTGTTACGCGTCCATCGCTCTAGAACGTCCGAAACAGTCTTACGCGGCCAACTCTGAAGAACGGCCGAAACAGTCTGACTAGCACAGCTGCAGTAATTCGTCGCCCAGGCGCGCCAAAGCGATGCAAAGGTGTCCGAAGCACTTCGGTTGCAATAGCGATACTCGTTTGTTTCTGAAATTTAATAAACAAAATTGGTAGACTCGTAGGGTACCATGAGGGTTTGTCATACTGAAAACTAGGTTAAATGCAATGAAAAGCATATAAATAATAATTCATAAGAGGGTTTTGACGTCTAACAACCGAATGTGCCGGCCAATCAGAAGCAAGTTCAGTACAATTGGCGGACTCTCCCACGGGAATGGTACACACTGTACCATCTGTCGCTTATACCTCACTCCAGTTTTGTACCATATGCTGCTTCACGTCCATCAAGCTGCATAAATGCGAGCTTCTAGCAAAATAAAATGCTGGTGGCCACAGCCAGGAATACCACAGTAACTCTTAATGTAAACGAGCGGAACAGTACAAGCAAGATCTGAAATCGGAGAAAGTAACCAGTAAACTCCGTCGCTGATTGTTAGCAATTTCCCCATTGTCCTGACAGTCAGCACTCGATTTTTTTTTTTTTTTTTCAAATTAGCCACCTTTTGTCAGCTGTGTTTCGATCGGCAAACAGACGGAAGTGTGAAAAGGGAAGTAGCGACAGCACTACACACGAGCAGGCTTGAAGCGAAAGGGCTGTGCTGTTCTCGTCTTGTTTCCTTTTGTGTTCGGAAACCGCCTTTGTTCTTGGTGGCGGCATTGTGTTACGTCGATTCGCATCGCCGCGCGGCGGCTGTTCGTTTAAAGGGGAAGGGCGCGCCTCAGAAGGCTTTTGTTGGTAATTACGGCGCGCTCAGAGCCAATAGCGACGTCACATTCTCTCTCCGGCTCATTTATATTTTTATACGGACGGGAGCA
Organism: Schistocerca serialis cubense; assembly: GCF_023864345.2. Lineage (NCBI taxonomy): Eukaryota > Metazoa > Arthropoda > Insecta > Orthoptera > Acrididae > Schistocerca > Schistocerca serialis. The sequence goes on along the minus strand of NC_064649.1, from coordinate 44,770,745 downwards.
GCTGCCTGTCGAAGATGCTAGACGGAAATTAACATCGGCCACTGGTAGCGAAGGACATAGCACTGTGCATGCTTGTTGTTGTCTCCAGATCTGACATTGGTTTGATGTATTTCTCCCCTCTCATATACCCATTACAAGCGTCGTCATTTCTGCATTTCTGCAACGTACATCCATTTGAACCTGGTTACTTGGTCTCTCTAAAATTTTTATCCCTCCCCCCACCTCCAAAACTACCCGCCATTACGTAATTGGCGATTTCTTCATGCCTTGTGATGTACGCTATCAACCGATCCCTTCTTTCAGAATATGTCTTAAATCAATCACCTCCCCAACTCTACTCAGTTTCCCTTCATTATTTATTCGGTCTTTTCATCTAATCTTCAGTAGTCTTCTTTCTCACCACATTTCAAAAGTTTCTATTCACTTCCGTACGAGGCTATGCTCCAGGCAAATACCTTCAGTAATGACTTCCAAACACTTCAGTTTATACTACTTGTTAACAAATTCATCTTTTTAAGAATACGCTTTTCGTGTTGTAGCTAGTCGGCGTTTTACATCCTGTCTACCTGAGCCATCATCATTTATCGTCCCACTCAAACGGCAAAACTCATCTACTACTTTTATTGAAACGTCCCCTTAGAAAAATTATACATGACTGTGTTTAAACTGACACAATATTTTTAGCGCAACGGAAACTGACTTTCAATAATCCCTACAAAAGAATGGCCCTGACTAACATTAACCTATACCTTTCACAAATCACTTACCTCACAAAAATCTTCGTTACTCGAACTACTGCAATACAGCGAGCGCCACTACTGCCAGCTAAATAAAAGATTCAAACTACTGAAGGCACTAACTACTGATAGACATAGTCAGCAAATGAAAGATTTTGATAGAGAACAAACAATGTATTTACCTTAATAGTGTTCAAAGGTCATAATATATATAGCAGTTCATGACATCCAGTCTTACAATTTTACTGTCTCTGTCCAGATCATCCGCTCTCAAAAATCCGCCATCTCACTTCCCCACATCCACCACTGCTGATGGCTCACCTCAAACTGCGCAACGCTACGCGCTGTTCACATCCAGCTGCCCAACACTACAATGGCAGACAACAATGCAAACTAACCACAGACTGCGCACAGCACAGCCAGTGATTTTCTTACAGAGCGCTACGTGGCGTTACCAATAAGAAAATCTAAACAGCCTACTTACATTATTGTCTTATCTTCTAATTAATTCCCCGGCCGCGGTGGTCTCGCGGTTAAGGCGCACAGTCCGGAACCGCGCGACTGCTACGGTCGCAGGTTCGAATCCTGCCTCGGGCATGGATGTGTGTGATGTCCTTAGGTTAGTTAGGTTTAAGTAGTTCTAAGTTCTAGGGGACTGATGACCACAACTGTTAAGTCCCATAGTGCTCAGAGCCATTTGAACCATCTAATTAATTCCCTCAACATCGCCAGAATTTATTCTAAAATATACCATCACCTTTCTTTCACTTTTGTTGGTATTCATCTCAGAGTCCGTTTTCAAGGCACAGTCCGTTTCGTTCAGATGCTCTTTTAATCTATTTTTGAGTGTCCGGAAGAATTAATGTCATTTTGCAAGCATCTAAGTTTTTATTCTAGTTCCTGAACTTTAATTCCCTTTACAAGCTTCTCTTTGATTTCCTCGACTGCTTGCCCCAGTGCAGGGATTGAATAGAGGGCGAGTTGAGGCTACAGCCCTGTCTCAATCGCTTCTCAGCCACTGCTTCCCTTCATGCCCCTCCACTACTATAACTGCTTTCTCCTTTAGCTCCCTAGAGTTTATTTATCCCTGCTGTCCTCAGAATTTGAAAGAGAGTATTTAAATCAACACTGTCAAAAACTTTCTCGAAGTCTACAAGTGGTATAAGCGTAGGTTTGGCTTTCTTCAATCGATCTTACGAGAGAAGTCGTAGGCTCAGTATTGCTTCGCGTTTTCCTGCATTTCCCTGGAACCCAAACTGATCTTTCTTGAGGTCGCCTTCCTTAATTTATTCCATTCTTTTGGACATAATTCGTGGCAATAGTTTGACTATTATTTATCAAAGATCGCTGCAGTAGCTTATATAATGTTTATTTATGTCCACTGTTGGTTTGCCTTCACATCCAGGTACATTTAAGTGAATCTGAAACTACCATTGTTAATGCATTATGTAATGGGCATGTATGTATTTTACGTAATAAAGTGAGAAAACTAAGTTTATAATGGTACATGTATAAAGTTAGTTTTTCGTATCTTTTTATGTAAAATAACGATACATCCACTCTATTATGGATTAACAATGGCAGTTTCAGGTGCACTTGAAAATGCAAGAATGTGAAGAGAAAGCGGTAGTGGACTTAAATAACGAATATATCATTAACTGGAGCGGCTTTTTAGATGAGAAACACCAGCGCTCTTTCAACAAGGAGAAAGTCATAAGCATTTTGACTGTTTATGAAGCAATTAATTATTTCATACATGAGTATTCAAATTGATAGAAAAAACACATTTGTTTTGTTTTTGGAAAGAATGCATTTTGCAGAAAACTGTGTCTAAGTGCATGTCATATTTATGATTTAACTAGCGAACCTGAGAATGCTTCACTGTTGCTAAATATGTATGAGAATTGCTAAATATGTATTGACATAGGTCCTAATCACCTCCCTCCCTCCACGCACCCCCCTCTCTCACTCTCAGTATCTCTCTCTCTCATATATATATATATATATATATATATATATATATATATATATATATATATATATATAGTTTTGCACCACCCCGGTTCCCAGAACTCCTGAAGATAGACGTGACTGTGGATATTGCATCACAGATACAGTCCCTTTGACTGATCAGAGATGTCACCAGCCCGCCACTGTGGCCGGGCGGTTCTAGGCGCTTCAGTCTGGAACTGGGCGACCGCTACGGTCGCAGGTTCGAATCTTGCCTCTGGCATGGATGTGTGTGATGTCCTTAGGTTAGTTAGGTTTAAGTAGTTATAAATTCCAGGGGACGGATGACCTCTGATGTTGTCCCATAGTGCTCAGAGCCATTTCAACCATTTAGATGCCACTAAACCCGCCCAAAGATGTAAACAACCATGCATGAGCAGCGCCTATTAGACGCAGGGGGTTCGACAGCCGATCAGTTCCAGTCATTCCACCAGGAACGGGGTACACGGCTCGTGTTTCTGTAGTTCAACCTCGCCTTCTGTCTCTAAGCTGGCCGTAGGTTGTGTTCCAAGAATGAACAGCATAGGGACAGAAGTGATGACACGTTCTGCAGGACCTGACCATCATTTTGCAGGACGATGCTCAAGCACGTGCAGTGCAAGCTGTTACTGATTTGTTTGACTGATGGGGCTGCGAAGTGCTATACCACCTACTGCACTCCCCTGACTCAAGCCCTCGTGACTTCAACTCCATTTCTAAACTAAAGAAAACACTTCACGGCATTCGTTTCAGAACTGCTACAAATTCGTCGGGCAATATACCGCGCCGCTCGAACTGTCAAAACAACTGGCACTGCTAAGAGTATCCTACGACTTCCACATCGCTGGCAACGGGTTATACACAATGGTGGTGACTACTTTGAAGGTTAGTAAAACTCTGAAAAACGTATCTATTTTGTACGAGCTATAAATAAATAGTTGGCACTATTAAAGTTCCAACCCTATACATATATACATATCCTCCTACCCCCTAACTCTGCCCATCACTTTTCCCTCTCTCCATGTACATCTCTTATCTGATAATCTGTGTATCTATCTCCTCGTCCCTCATCTCTCTGCCCTTCTCCTTCTTTATATCAGTCTCCTCCTCCCCCCTTCTTTGATCTTATTTATTGTTACTGTGAACGGAAGGTTTATTGGGAACAGAAATCAAAAGGAATGGGTAAATCATTTGGGATCTTTAGTACACGGGGTGTGAGAGAGACGTTTCCAGCTGTTGGATCTGTGAGGATATTAGCTTTCATGACAGCATTTCCCATGGTTTTGATCTACGAAAAGGTAGGTCTATATAAAGTTAGCCTAACACAACTTTCCGGTTTTCTGTTGAAAATTACTGCGAAAAGGAAAAGGCAGTCGCACATTTCCGCGGCACAGCTTATCTTGTTCATTCTCGCAGCCGGTTTAAATGAAAGCTTTTATTCTATAATTCTTATTCGGTTTGCCTCCAACGCTGTCTACACTCTCCGTCTCTCGCACTGACTCGATGATCATGTAAGTTACGTGCGTTGCGCGTACACTGACGGATATTTCGACGCATCACCTGTGGCATTTTTTTTTCCAAGGAAATAAATCACAAACTGAAATCAGTTGAATGTTTGCAACACGACAAATTACCAGGAACTGACATCAATTTGATCTTTTCAGCACTCCAAAGATGTGATCACCACAGATAACACGCTGAAATACCACATTCACTTGTAGTCTTTTTCGGAAAGTATCGATATTCAGTGAGGAATTTGTTACCAAAACATGCGACAACAGAACTGTCAAAGTGAACGCCACATTATCTTTTTTATGGAAACATGTCCCAAGTGAACTTTGAAACCGACCGTCACATTTCTTTCATTGATATTTTAATACAAAAATACCATACAAATTTCCGACTTTCCCGCTGGATTTTCAAAAATTTTCTGCCATCAAACCTCGTCATGACAATTACTCACAAAAAAAAAAAAAAAAAAAATTAGCCAAATCGATCGAGCCGTTCTCAAGCGATGATTTTCCATACATGCGGCAATTAGCGACAGTTGATTTTTATTTACGTACATTACTTCATATTCACGTGCAGGGCGTTTCATTACGCTGCTGGCAATTAAAATTGCAGCCACATGATGGGGCCTGCAGCAAAAGTCCAGCTGTAATGAAGTGTACTTCGTGTGTGGATGTGGAGATGTTTATGATTTCAGCGGCACCGCACGGAGTCCCTGTAAGTTCTAGGGGACTGATGACCATAGATGTTAAGTCCCATAGTGCTCAGAGCCATTACCTTAACAACAACAAATGATAAGTTTTAAAACAACAGTATTTTCACATTATCTGTTTGACCGTGTGAACCACAATAAATTATAGGAAGTTCTCAAGAACATAGGAGTATTATCTCTCTTACCTCACAGGAAATTTATACGCCGACCAAGAAGGCACTAGGAATGCTGAATATTTATTCAATCTGAATGCAGAGCAAATTATGAGGAATGTCGGGTTGAATGAAGACGAAACCGCAATTAAAATAGCTAGGATAAGCGTATATAGTATTAGTTATGCCGATGATACGATCATGACGGTACAAACTGACTCAAAGTTAAAGATCCTCTTATTGAAGGTGGAAGCAGAAAGTGAAAAGGCTGCTCTACTGCTGAATATCAAGGAAACAAAAGTTATGGTAACTACATCGACAATTTCATGGCATACAGAAGGAGAAACAACAGAGACAGTTTCTATCTTCAGTCATCTCGGCTCCCAGATTTCTGCTGATGCTGACTGCAGCCATGAAACCAAGAGACTCTTGTTACTTGGTAGAAAGGCATTGTCTAACCTTACACAATGTTTAAGGAGCAGGACATAACTCTGACATCAAAATTCCGTGTTGTATAGGCTACGGTCTTTCCAGCTGGGATGCATTGCGTCGGGGTGGGTTGGTCTCTCAGTATCCTTTAAACAAACAGTCCACCTACGTGAATACGTTTCAGGTTGTCGCCCCCCCCCCCCCCTTTCACTCTGTGGTGGGATGGTACATACTGGTTTAGCTGACAAAGGCAGTGTTGACGAAAATTAGACAATCCCGTCCATGGGCAGTAAAAAAATGGTTCAAATGGCTCTGAGCGCTATGGGACTCAACTGCTGTGGTCATAAGTCCCCTAGAACTTAGAACTACTTAAACCTAACTAACCTAAGAACATCACACACATCCATGCCCGAGGCAGGATTCGAACCTGCGACCGTAGCGGTCGTGCGGTTCCAGACTGTAGCGCCTTTAACCGCTCGGCCACTCCGGCCGGCCCATGGGCAGTAGCTGAAAGTTATCAACTATCGAACGTTCGGATTTCTTGCGTGACTCGTTTGAAAAAATGTCTAAAATTTCCTTTAAGTTGTGTTATTGTCTTTAAAACACGTAAAATGGCTGTCAAGTCCGTATTTAATATCTCGACATCAATTATGCAATGTTACCCACTGTCTCTGTTACGAGTTCGCACCCGAAAACAGCCAGAAGATATTTACTCCGACCCGATATTTTGAACGCCGTAAACCATCAGTCACCCACGACCACTTGCGAGTTACCACATTAAGTCGTTCGGTAGACTTCTTGTAAAGAAATGCTCGTCATAATGTCTCATGATCTGCACGAAACACGCCACGTGGAGTTTGTTTATGAAAAGTTCACACGCGAATATTTCCTAAAATAAACCACTCACAAGGTTCACATTTTCACAAAATACTCAATACTGTAGACACTCTTCGTCAGTGACACGAGAATCGATCAAACGCGCGAATTTCTTCTTTTGGTTCAAATCTGATCAATGCGGTTTAACACACATGTATACCAGAAGGTGCCTCCCGAGAGACTATCTCGACTCATAGAGCTGAGGCACAAAGCCCTTCCCAGACGCGCGGGGAATTCAGAATTCTTATTGGCTTGCATGTTAAGCAGCCAATCAGATCACCTCGAGGACTTCTATACTCGCGATATTTCTAATGTCAGCCAGTCATATTACCATAAGTAATTTAGACTAGATTCCGAAACTAAATAAAATTTAATGAAAACAAAATACGATTCTTTTCCGAAAAATAAATTGCTAATAAATTTAATACTCAACGGCCCTTCTGACTGCCTTTTACGAAATCAAGCTCACTCGGACGTACGTCACAAATTCCCCCAACGCACAACAACTTTCTCACGCATACATTTATACAGTTTTAATAAAATATTACATTCGCACTTTACGTATATGCTCCGTTCACTCTACCAGTCTCTCCAAAACACTCACACAAGCGAAACACGATGAAATAATAACTTTCCAACATTTAATTACTTCAGAGACCTGTGGTTATTAAAGAAAATTCCATAAAATTAGATTATATGAACGTATTCTCATGGTTGTAGTTTCAATTGATACTATAGATAAATACACTCCTGGAAATTGAAATAAGAACACCGTGAATTCATTGTCCCAGGAAGGGGAAACTTTATTGACACATTCCTGGGGTCAGATACATCACATGATCACACTGACAGAATCACAGGCACATAGACACAGGCAACAGAGCATGCACAATGTCGGCACTAGTACAGTGTATATCCACCTTTCGCAGCAATGCAGGCTGCTATTCTCCCATGGAGACGATCGTAGAGATGCTGGATGTAGTCCTGTGGAACGGCTTGCCATGCCATTTCCACCTGGGGCCTCAGTTGGACCAGCGTTCGTGCTGGACGTGCAGACTGCGTGAGACGACGCTTCATCCAGTCCCAAACATGCTCAATGGGGGACAGATCCGGAGATCTTGCTGGCCAGGGTAGTTGACTTACACCTTCTAGAGCACGTTGGGTGGCACGGGATACATGCGGACGTGCATTGTCCTGTTGGAACAGCAAGTTCCCTTGCCGGTCTAGGAATGGTAGAACGATGGGTTCGATGACGGTTTAGATGTACCGTGCACTATTCAGTGTCCCCTCGACGATCACCAGCGGTATACGGCCAGTGTAGGAGATCGCTCCCCACACCATGATGTCGGGTGTTGGCCCTGTGTGCCTCGGTCGTATGCAGTCCTGATTGTGGCGCTCACCTGCACGGCGCCAAACACGCATACGACCATCATTGGCACCAAGGTAGAAGCGACTCTCATCGCTGAAGACGACACGTCTCCATTCGTCCCTCCATTCACGCCTGTCGCGACACCACTGGAGGCGGGCTGCACGATGTTGGGGCGCGAGCGGAAGACGGCCTAACGGTGTGCGGGACCGTAGCCCAGCTTCATGGAGACGGTTGCGAATGGTCCTCGCCGATACCCCAGGAGCAACAGTGTCCCTAATTTGCTGGGAAGGGGCGGTGCGGTCCCCTACGGCACTGCGTAGGATCCTACGGTCTTGGCGTGCATCCGTGCGTCGCTGCGGTCCGGTCCCAGGTCGACGGGCACGTGCACCTTCCGCCGACCACTGGCGACAACATCGATGTGCTGTGGAGACCTCACGCCCCACGTGTTGAGCAATTCGGCGGTACGTCCACCCGGCCTCCCGCATGCCCACTATACGCCCTCGCTCAAAGTCCGTCAACTGCACATACGGTTCACGTCCACACTGTCGCGGCATGCTACCAGTGTTAAAGACTGCGATGGAGCTCCGTATGCCACAGCAAACTGGCTGACACTGACGGCGGCGGTGCACAAATGCTGCGCAGCTAGCGCCATTCGACGGCCAACACCGCGGTTCCTAGTGTGTCTGCTGCGCCGTGCGTGTGATCATTGCTTGTACAGCCCTCTCGCAGTGTCCGGAGCAAGTATGGTGGGTCTGACACACCGGTGTCAATGTGTTCTTTTTTCCATTTCCAGGAGTGTACGTTGTAGTCACTAACTCTGTTTCACACTGCCAGTTACTATGAGTTTTAGGTAAAAATTTATTTCTGTAAATCCATTGAATTTGGTATACTGAGTATGAAAAAGATAGATTAGTATTTAATAATAATTCTGCAGATCCATAGTGAGTATGTGTAGCGTATTGCACTCTGCCTTAGGCAAGTACAGGGTTCGCTCGGCCCAGGAGCCAGCGTCAGCTGTGTCAGCGTGAGAACCAAAATCTGTTCTCCTCCCTGCTCCACGCAAGCTAGGCTTTCAGTGCAAGATGACAACTCGTAATAGTTCGCTACGTTACAGCACGGATGGGAAAGCTGAGTCGTAAGAAAGGCTGAACGGCGTAGAATAAGCTCCTTTGAATTGTGGTGTTGGGAGCAACTCCTCAGCGTTCCATGGACCCCAAAGAGAACTGAACAGGAAATAAAATCATATTGCTCCCTGGAACGTCAGATACTTGAAGGAAAACTGATCTACTTTTGGCACATCATAAGAAGGCACGATTTAGTGGAAAAGACCTTAACGCTGGGAAGGATGGAAGACAGAAGCAGAAGAGGGCGGCAAAGGATGAGACGGACCGGTGGCATCGCAGAAGTAATGGATTCCACTGTGGGAAGCCCATGGAAGAGAGTGAAGAACAGAAAAAATTGTCGTGCTTAAATTCGTGCGGTCACTGAGAGTCGGAATCTTCTGTCTGGTACCGCGCGCCGCGGAATTTGAATCCCTGCCAGACGTCATGGACGTAGAGGTCTCTGCGCCATCTCGTCGTAAGCTGTGGCGGCGCGCGCCCCCTGGCCCGCTTTTAGTGTGAGGGCGCCACAGCGGAACACGTGGTTCCAGCGGCCAATAGCAACGCCCCCGATGGAGTACTTAAGCGCCTGCCTCTCACTCAGCCAGTCGCCTCACCCCCACCGTCACCTACCTAGGCCTCACCATTGACTGTCACCTCACCTGGATCCCTCATCTCCGCTCCATCCAATCCAAAGCCCACAACCGCCTCCGACTCCTCAAACTCCTCTCTGACCGGACATGGGGGTTGCACCCCTCTAGCATCCTCCACGCCTACAAATCCTTAATCCGTCCCATCCTCTGTTATGCCAGTCCCGCTTGGATATCTGCCCACCCCCCCTAAATTCTATAAGTCCCTCCAGATCCTTGAGTGTCATGCACTCCGCTTCGCCTTCCATATACGCCTCCTGTCCCCCATGCGGATCCTCTATGACCTCATTCCTTTCCCCCATCTGCTCCTATTCCTTGAACATATCTGCGTACTCTACACCTCCCGCCGCGTTGATCCCCCCCACCCCCTGGTTGCTCCTCTCCTCTCCCATCCCTGCCCCCTGCCACATCTTCACTGTTGTGTCCCCCCTACCCTCCATCTCTACACCCTTCATCTCCTTTTCCGAGGTGGCTTCCATCAACTCCCCCTCCTGGATGATGCCCTCTCTCCCTCCATTTATCCTTCTTATCAACTCTGATCCTCACTCCCCTCCTTTCCTCCATCCTTTTCTTGGGCTCCCTCTCCCCCCTTCCATCCTCTTTTTTTCCCCACCTACCCTCTTCTGCCCCCCTTCTCTCCCAAAAGTCCTTTTGCATTTCCCCCATCCACCTTTTCCCATTCCCTCTCGTGTCTGCCCTACCCCCCCTTATGAGTCCTCTCCCTCCTTTGGTTCCCCCCCTTTCGTTTTTCCTCTCCTCCCTCCTTGTTTTCTCTCTCATCTGTCCAGGTCCCCCCCCCCCCCATCCGCCCTTGGCTAGGGTGTGTCATCTTTGTGCCGACATTTTCGTGCAGTGTTTACAGTGAGTGTTCAGTGTTGTGCGTATTTTCAGAAGTGTTGCGAACGGACATCACACTGTTGCTGAGTGTGCATTTTATATCTCTTGCAAACAGAAACCAGACTGTCGCCATGTTTCTTTAATTGTCTATCTACTATGTTACTTGTCTGATTCCTCTGAATTTTATTAGCATTGCCACATTTTGCTTTATGTTTTAACTTTCCCCAATTTTTCCGCCATTTTACAATTTAAGTCACCATTTTATCGCCTTTTTATTGTCTCTTATCTTCTTCTTACGTTTTAAAAAGTCTGTAGGCTGCAGAGCAGCGTAATATGCTGCTGCCAGCCCAGCCCCTTTGGGAGGAATCGAAATTCAATAAAGGAAAAAAAAGCTCAGCCAGGTGACCCCTCCCGGATGATGAACATCGCCGTGACATGTACCCTTCGTTCCAACTATAACCTGGCCTTGCCTCCCCCTCCCCCCAGGGCCACCTTCTCCCTCGAGCAGATTTTCCACCCCCCCCCCCCCCTGAGGCCCTGCCACCATCCTTGCCTCTTTCCCTCCCACATCCCTCCCTACCTGGCCCTCTCCAGCGCACCCCCACCCATCCCCCCCCTCAATTCCCATCCCTCTGTTTTTCCCATCTGCCTCATCTCCTTATGCCTGGCAGATCCTCCGTTTTGATCATCATGCCACGTCAGTGTCGTGTTTAGTGCTGTTTCTCCTGTGCGTTGAGAGGTGTGATTTTAATTGTGTGCTGGCTGTGTACTTAGTGTTCTGTCAGTGTTTATTATGTGCTACGCCATTCATTGATACTTTTATGCTCCGGTCATACAGCCCCTTGTTTCTTTTAGTTGTCCCAGTGTGTGGTTTTTTGTATGTGCTACTTTTTTACAGTTTTTATCTCCATTTTACAGTCGCCCCCTTTTTTGTCTATTGTCTTCCATGATGTTCCGCCTTTTTTGCATCATGTTCACGATGTTTTCTCCTTTCTTGTTTTTTTTAAATGTCTTCTATTGTTCTATGTCTTTTGGCTAAAGAGCAGTGCAGATGCTGCTGCCAGCCAGCCCCGATGGGGAATTGAAACACAATAACGGAAAAAAAAGCTCAGCCAGCCAGTCCAATCTCGCGTACGTCTGTGGACACATCGCCTCGCGTTAGACAGCTCACTTACTTTCTTGTTCTGTGTACGAGTGAACGTGTTTGTTAGGTTTCCTTTAGACTCTGTTGTTCGATCTTGTTGCTGTTCGTTCTGTCCTCCGTCGGTCGTGTCCGTCCTCTCCCGTTGTGTTGTTGTTCGCGGGCCTCTCCGTGGGACCCGCCGCGCTTTCCGTCATGTCAACACCGCGACCGTCCCGGTCGCAGTTACAACAGTCTGAACGATCAGAGAGAGAGAGAGAGAGAGAGAGAGAGAGAGAGAAAGAGAGAGAGAGACAGCGAATATGACACCTGAGTAGCGCCATGTACTGGTGGTCTGTAGAGGCGTCGCCCCCCACAGCAGCGTGACTTTGGTACAGTCGTGTCGTGCAAGTAGCGGCTTGGCTTCTCAACACTGCAGCATCACAGAGGCGCTGCGGGGCGTGTACTGCCAGTCGCGGCACTGATTGGAGGAAGCGGCCCTCTGCAAACACGGGCGTGCATCAGACGCGGGTACACAGCGCCAGCAAACAGCGACCGTCTCAGGTCGACGCACTGTTTACGCTCCGCAGCCCGCGACATAGGCGGGAGGCAGCTACTGTGCGCTGTGCACACCCCGCGGGCGAGTCTGGCTGAAGGTGGGCGTGCGGCAGTGCAAGTACTGGCAGAAGCTGGGCGTATCGGTTTCCCCATTCCATTCTGTACTATTTGCTACTATCAACTGAGCCGTACGCTCGTGAACCAAAATACTATGACCAGTACGCGCCGCATGGCGCAATGCGCTGCGTAGTGCAACTTAGGTACATTCGTTCTTGCTATGTTGGATGGCGGGGCAGCAGTCAAACGGAGGAAAGAAATATTTAAGAAAAGCTGCAGCTGTAACTTAATCAACAATTAACTTTATAAGCTGCATATTACGCTATAACCAGTTCCTCTATTGAAAATAGTCTAGGGAAGCAGTGGTTGAGAAGGGAGTGAGACAGGGTTGTAGCCCCGATGCTATTTGATCTGTCTATTGAGCAAGCAGTAAAGGAAACAAAAGAAAAGTTCAGAGTAGGAATTAAAATTCATGGGGAAGAAATAAAAACTTCGAGGTTCGCCGATGACATTGTAATTCTGTCAGAGACAGGGAAGGACTTGGAAGAGCAGTTGAACGGAATGGACAGTGCCTTGAAAGGAGGGTATAAGATGAACATCAACAAAAGCAAAACGAGGATAATGGAATGTAGTCGAATTAAGTCGGGTGATGCTGAGGGAATTAGATTACGAAATGAGACACTTAAAGTAGTAAAGGAAGTAGAGAGGATATAAAATGTAGACTGACAATGGCAAGGAAAGCGTTTCTGAAGAAGAGAAATTTGTTAACATCGAGTATAGATTTAAGTGTCAGGAAGTCGTTTCTGAAAGAATTTGTATGGAGTGTAGCCATGTACGGAAGTGAAACATGAACGATAAATAGTAAGAGAATAGAAGCTTTCGAAATGTGGTGCTATAGAAGAATGCTGAAGATTAGATGGGTAGATCACATAACTAATGAGGAGGTATTGAATAGAATTGGGGAGAAGAGGAGTTTGTGGCACAACTTGACTAGATCGGATGGTAGGACATGTTCTGAAGCATCAAGAGATCACCAATTTAGTACTGGAGGGCAGCGTGGAGGGTAAAAATCGTCGAGGGAGACCAAGAGATGAATACACTAAGCAGATTCAGAAGGATGTAGGCTGCAGTAGGTACTGGGTGATGAAGAAGCTTGCACAGGATAGAGTAGCATGGAGAGTTGCATCAAACCAGTCTCAGGACTGAAGACCACAACAACAACTATTGAAAATAGTGGCTGAATTTTTGAATGAAAAATGAATTACGTCATACACTCAAGAGCCATAAAAGTGGTACACCTGCCTAACATCATGTAGGCCTCCGCGAGCACGCAGAAATGCCGCATCACGACGTGGAATAGACTGGACTAATGTCTGAAGTAGTCCTCGAGGGAATTGGCACCTGAAGGGGTGGAGATCTCTTTTGAACAACACGTTGCAAGGCATCCCAAATACTCTCAATAATGCTCAAACAGTCACCGGTTGTACTGCTGGACCATAGTGTCCAACGGGCAGCCGGCCGGAGTGGCCGTGCGGTTATAGGCGCTACAGTCTGGAACCGAGCGACAGCTACGGTCGCAGGTTCGAATCCTGCCACGGACATGGATGTGTGTGATGTCCTTAGGTTAGTTAAGTTTGATGAGTTCTAAGTTCTAGGCGACTGATGACCTCAGAAGTTAAGTCGCATAGTGCTCAGAGCCATTTGAACCATTTTTTTTTTTCCAACGGGCACAATATTTCGGCTATCAGACATGTCGGCATCGACAGGTGCGCTGACAGACTGAGCTCCTGAGGGCGGGCGGCCGTCTTAAATCCCATCCCTCGCGAGGCGTTCTCTCCGCGGTCCGCGCCCGCGCGTCAGCGGTCGGTGAGACGCTGCCGTCGGACTCTTTGGTGGCGTCGGTGTAATTGCCTCGTCCACCCTATTTACCCGTACGTTTCCTTTGCTGAGCGTCTTTTTAATTAGACTCAATGGTGGTTCCCATGCCCTGTTGAGGTTGTAACCGCAATCTCCGTTGATGAGTCCGTCCATGGCACAAATTTCGATAGCCTCTATGACGACGTTGTCCCAGTATTTAGAGGCCTGTGCCAAGACCCTGGTATGTTGGTAGTCCATTTCGTGATTTTCGAACAAATAGTGCTCTGCGACGGCAGACTTTTTGGGGTGCCCAAGCCGAGTGTGCCTCTGATGTTCTTGGCAATGATCTTCGATGGTGCGCACTGTCTGTCCAACATAAGTCTTCCCACATTGACACGGAATCTGGTATATGCCAGCCTTCCGCAAACCGAGATCGTCTTTGACACTTCCCAATAATGTTCGCATTATATTTGGTGGGCAAAAGACGGTTCCTATTCGTTTTCCTCAATATTCGTCCTACTTTCCCCGATAGTGCGCCAGTATACGGTGTACAGGCAGTGGCTATCTCTTTCTCCGTAACTTCTTCCGTCTCCACACACTTTACTGTAGAGGTGAGGTGGACAGCGCGTCTGATCTGCCATTTAGAGTACCCGTTTTTCCGGAATACAGTTTTGAGGCGTTCGAGCTCTTGGGGCAGACTCTCAGCGTCAGAGATAGTGTGCGCCCTGTGCATCAGTGTTTTTAGCACCCCATTCCTCTGCGCGGGGTGGTGGCAGCTATCCTCTGGCAAATACAGGTCGGTGTGCGTTTTCTTTCTGTACATCTTATGGCCCAGGCTGCCATGTGCTCTTCTTTTGACCAATACGTCCAAGAATGGTAATCTTCCTTCTGCTTTGGTCTCCATAGTGAATTTGATGTTCCCATGTATGGAGTTCGTGCGTGTAAGGAAGTCTAGGAGCTTATCCCTTCCGTAGGGCCAGATGACGAACGTGTCATCCACATAACGTAGAAAACAAGTAGGTTTCCATTTGGATGACGCCAAAGCTTCCTCCTCGAATTACTCCATATAGAAATTCGCGACCACAGGCGAGAGTGGGCTGCCCATTGCGACTCCTTCTGTTTGTTCATAGCATTCTCCATTAAAGAGAAAATACGTGGGGGTCAGAACGTGCTTGAAAAGGTCGGTCGTCTTCTCATCAAATTTCTTTGCAATAACCTCAATTCACTCTCGAAGTGGCACCCTGATGAATAATGAAACAACCCTCATCACGATCGTATTTCTGTGGATTTCGTAAAACGTCTCGACAACTTCAAGCTAAAAGACTCAGATACCCTGGTGAGTTTTGACGTTGTCAGAGTCGTATCTGCGCGTATCAGGGGTCCCGTATCACTCCAACTGCACACGCCCCACACCATTACAGACCCTCCACCAGCTTGAACAGTCCCCTACTGACAAGCAGGGTCCATGGATTCATGAGGCTGTCTCCACACCCGTACACATCCATCCGCTCGATACAATTTGAGACTCGTGTGACCAGGCAACATGTTCCCAGTCTTCAACAATCCAGCATCGGTGTTTACCGGCCCAGGCGAGGCATAAAGCTTTCTGTCGTGTAGTCATCAAGGATACACGAGTGGGCCTTCGGTTCTGAAAGCCCATATCGATGATGTTTCGTTCAATGGTTCCCAAGCTGAAACTTGTTGATGGCCCAGCATGGAAATCTGCAGCATTTTTGCCGAAGGGTTGCACTTCTGTGCTATAGCACTTAGCGCCCCATCAGTCAAACAAATCAGTAACAGCTTGCACTGTACGTGCTTGAGCATTGTCCTGCAAAATGATGGTCAGGTCCTGCAGAATGTGTCATCACTTATGTCTCTATGCTGTTCATTTTTGGAACACAATCTACGACCACCTACTGCACTCCCCTAACTTAAGCCCTGGTGAGTTCAACTCGATTTCCAAACTGAAGAAAACACTTCACGGCATTCGCTTCAGAACTGCTACAAATTCGTCGGCCAACAGACCGCGCCTCTCGAACTGTCAACACAACTGGCACTGCTAAGAGTATCCTACGACTTCCACATCGCTGGCAGCGGGTTATACACAATGCTGGTGACTAGTTTGAAGGTCAGTAAAATTTTGGAACACTTATCTACTTTGTAAGAGCTGTAAAAAACCAGTTGCCACTATTAAAGTTCCAAACCCTTGTATGTGAGCGGCTCGAAGGCTTCTTAAGTAACATAACTCAGTATGTTGTTCTCGATGACGAGTATTCATTAGAGACAACATTATAGTCAAGAGTGTCACAGGGAATCGTGATAGCACCGCTATTATACTCTGTGTGCATAAATGATCTGGCGGACAGGGTGGGCAACAATCTGTGGTTGTTTACTGATGATGCTGTGGTGTACGGTGAGGTGTCGAAGTTGAGTGACTGTAGGAGAATACAAGATGACATAGACGAAATTTCTATCTGGCGTGATTAATGATGGCCAGCTCTAAATGTAGAAAAGTGTAAGTTAATGCGGATGATTAGGAAAAAAATTCAATTCGTAATTGTTCGGATACAGTATTAGTAATGTGCTGCTTGACACAAATGGTTCAAATGGCTCTGAGCACTATGCGACTCAACATCTGAGGTCATAAGTCCCCTAGAACTGAGAACTAATTAAACCTAACTAACCTAAGGACATCACACACACCCATGCCCGAGGCAGGATTCGAACCTGCGACCGTAGCAGTCCCGCGGTTCCGGACTGCAGCGCCAGAACCGCTAGACCACCGCGGCCGGCTGCTTGACACAGTCACGTCGTTTAAATATCTGTTCAAATACCTGGTTGATATTTCCGTATTGTTGCTTATAGTAGGATAGCAGTCTAAGGCTAAACTGTAAAGTAATAGTTCGATTATGATTTATGGAAATACCTGTAATTCCAGCAATTTGGCATAACGCTTATTGAATTTCGATTATTTGACTGTGTGTCCACCATTTTGATGATGTCACGGGTGAAAGCATAATGGTTGTATCGCCAGGTTGAATATTTCGCTTTACTAATGGAAACTGGGCTGATAATTACGAAGTGTAAGGTGCGTGTGAGTGAGATTATAGGTGGAGTGTAAAGGTCCCGATATTTCACTTCACATAATTCTCGGTCGGTTTGCTATCAGATCCGTCTCGCTTATTGCTGCCCCCTGTAGAGTAGGTGTGTCCACCGTAGCGCATGTTTGCGCGATAAACCCTACGCCGTGCATGTTCGGCGCACTGCACAGCCTGCTGCATTAACATAACATTGTGTGCACGCGCACTGCCTGCTGACCTCACTCCACGACCTGCTCTGCGGGCAGTCTACGCACCGGGCGTTGCCAACATCGCGATACGGATCACCCGACAGTCGAGGCTCGAACAAAGACCCAGTGTCCGCGGCAAGAATCGCTTACTCACACTGCTATGATTGTGCTCCATTACCAACTAGTTGGTTCTAACCCCCGCTGATGAAAGAGATTTGCTCTGCTTTTTCATTTTCTGCATAAATACGTTGTTTTCCTTCCGGCGCTGAATTCATGAGTGCTATTAGTTCATTTTGTCAGGGACTGTTTACTAGCAATCAAAATTTCATTTATTCGTGGTATTTCTGATACATGAATTGTGGAAAAAATACACATCCCAGGAAACATCCCGTAAATACCGTGTAACAACGCCTCTAGCCTTGATTTGGAAAGGAAGACAGTCCACAAATTACTTCGGGTTTTCCATCCCAGTTGGAGCCACTCATTGACGTTTACAACTCGTTGTTGTTGCTGTCGTCTTCAGTCCGAGACTGATTTGCTATAGCTTTCCATGCTACTCTATCCGAATAACGACTGCAACCTACTTCCTTCTGAATATGCTTACTGTATCCATCTCGTGGTCTCCTTGTGCGATTTTTACCCCCCAAACTACCCTCCAGTACTAAATTGGAGATCCCTTGATGTCTTGAATGTGTCATATAACCGATCCTTTCATCTAGTGAGGTTTTGCCACAAATTTCTTTTATCGCCAATTCTATTTCGTACCTCCTCATTAGTTACTTAATCTACCCACTTAATCATCTGCAATCTTCTGTCAGCAGTCTTCTGTGGCACCACATTTCAAAAAGCTTCTACTCTCTTTTTCTGTCTAAACTTTTTATCATCACGTGCCACTTCCACTCCACACAAATACTACCAGAAAAGACTTCCTGACACTTGATCAATATTCGATGTTAACAAATTTCTCTTCTTCGGAAACGCCTTTCTTGCCGTTGCCAATCTGCATTTTATATCCTCTCTTCTTCAATCATCTTCAGTTATTTTTCTGCTCAAATAGAAAAACTCTACTACTTTATGTGCCTGTTTTCTTAATCTAATTCCCTCAGCATCATCTAATTTAATTCGACTGTATTCCATTATCTTGTTATGCTTTTCCTGATATTCACCTTATATCCTCCTTTCAAGATACTGTTCAACTGCACCTCCATGTCCTTTACTGCTCTGGTACTCTCCTCGACAAACTTCAAAGTTTTTATTTCTTCTCCCTAGACATTAATTCGTTTAGTGCTTGGCAGAGTGAATAACGTCGGGGATAGGCTCCCGTCTCTGCCCTTTCTCAACGATTGCTTCCATGCATGCTCCTCGACAGTTAACGCTGCCATCCGGTTTCTGTACAAGTTGTAAACGGCCTTTCGCTCCCAGCGTTTTATCCCTCCTCTTTTTAAAATTTGAAAAAGAATGCTCCAATCAACGTTGTCAAAAGGCTTTCTCTAAGTCTACAAATGCTTTAAACATAGGTTTACTTTCTTTAACCTGTCTTCTAAGATAAGTCGTAAGGTCAGTATTGCCTCGTACGTGCCCATGTTTCTCCAGAATCCAAACTGATATTTTCAGGCGTCGGATTCCACCACTCTTCTGTAAATAATTTTTGTTAGCATCTTGCAATCATGACTTATTAAGTTGATAGTAATATTCACACCTGTCACCAGTTGTTTTCTATAAAACTGGAATTATTATATTCTTCTTAAACTCCAAGGGAATATCGCGTGTCTGATACATCTTGCTTACCAGGTGGAAGAATTTTGTCATCTCTCGTTCTCCCAAGCTATTAGTAGTTATGACGGAATGTCGTCTACTCCCAGGGCCTTGTTTTGACTTTCGTATCTCAGTGCTCTGTCAAATTCTCGAATATCATATCTCCCATGTCATCTTCATATTTGTCCTCTTCCATTTCTATTATATTATACTTAACATCTCCCTTGCGTGGACCCTCCATGTACTACTTTCACATTTCAGCCTTCCCTTCTGGTATTTCATCTGAGCTCTTGAGATCCATATAGCTGCTTCTCTTTTCACAAAAGTCTTCTTTAATTTTCCTAAGGCCTTACCCATCTTTCTCCTACTGATATACGCTTCTAAATCCTTACATTTTTCCTGTAGCAATTCCTGCTTAGCCATTTTGCACTACCTGTCAATCCCGTTTTTTAGACATTTGTATTCAGTTTCACTTCCTTTCTTCATTGCATTTTTATTTTTTTCCTTTCATCAGTTAAATTCAATACCTCCTGTGTTATCCAAGAATTTCTAGTAGGGCTTGTCTTTTTACCGATTTGATCCTCTGCTGCCTTCAATATCTCTTCTCTGATAGCTGTCTGTTCGTCTTCTACTGTATTCTTTTTCCCTGTTCTTGCCAGTCGTTGTAACGCTGCCTCTGAAACTCTAATCAACTTCAGACTTTTACAACTTATCCAGGTTCCATGTCCTTAATTTCCTACCTTTCTGCAGTTTCTTCAATCTACTGTTCATAACCAATAAATTGTCGTCAGAGTCCACGCGTGCCCCTGGAAATTTCGTACATTTTAAAATCTGGTTACATCTCGTACAGGTGCTAATTTTCGGGGATGTTGATTGCTAGTTTCACCTGCCGTTACAGTTAGTTCCAGACATATTCTGTGTACGATATCAGAAAAAGTAATAATAAATAAACTAAAACTTACACCAATGCAATGCAGGCAACCAGCTGCTGACATAAGAATTTGCTTGTCTTCAGAAGTTGCCCGACAGAGTAGAAGAAGTGAGCCGTGAGGAAATTCCTTAGTGGGACTTCGAAATACGAGTGTTAGTGCTGCGATTTTTAAAATTTTTGCTGTAGCTTGTTTGCCCTACTGCACAAGAGAAGGTCCTATACAAATGTAGATTGGATTTCTGTACAGTATTAACTTGGCTAAAGGTGATCATTCTTCGGAATAAGCTCATGTTATTAACAACAAAGGACATTAAAGAAAATATATGTTGAGTGACCAGTGCTAGCAAATAAATGTTTTAGAAACGCCTGGCGTATTACGTGGTCCATTCAGCTTAATGTGACGAACGAATATGTCCGTCAAAGTGGAGTAACCACTCCCAGACGGCAGTTGGCAGCATTTAACATTTTAAATGTTCGGATAATTAGTTGCCGTCTCTTTATCTAAGAATAGATGATCAATGCAGCTAGCCGCTATCTCTGTGTAATGTCTTGTCCGTATATACGTGTATCTGTTGCCTTTAAGATCCCTTCACCTTCACACATAAGTCTATACAGTAAAGTAAGGCCCTCCCAGTTCTTGGCTGATCCGTGATAAGACAGGCGAAAAATTAGACTAATGGAAGATTATTAGTATTATCTCTACTTTCATTCGCTCTCTCTCTTTCTCTCCTTTATCTATGTATAGTTTTTAATATAAGATTTCATTACGTGTATAGTGGTAAAAAAAAATCAGCCAAATAGAATCTTTGGTGGAGTCCTTCGTCTTGGTAATCAGCGGCTGGCTTGCTGTAAGAGATCTTTACATTTATTATTATTATTAAACACTGCAATCAGTCGGGATAATCAATCGTTTGGACAATTTGTTCCTTTTACGAAAGATTGCGAATTCCAGATGTGTACGAAGCCTTTTTGGACGATTTAACACAGAGTCAGTGATTGCAGGATCCCTTCGACACAGCTGAAACTTCCCCACTAATTACAGGGCCAAGTGATCAACAAATGATTCAGGAAAAACTCATTCGTCCATTCACTCCAGAACAAAAAAGTCACAAACCTTATTTATGGAGGAAATCGTGTATTAAATCCATCTCCATTACATGTCCACATCTCTGGTGATTCCACGCCTTCATTATTTTCCTCTTACAATCTCTTTCTCTTCAAAACAAACCGCTAGCGGCACAAATGTTACTTGGCTCGCTATTGCGAGAACAAAAGCAGAATATGTATCTCTCAGAAACACGTCGATCCCTCAACAGATACTCCAGAAGCTGAACCAGTTACCACTCTAACAACCATGAAGAATGCATATATGCACCTCTGTTATTTCAAAGAATAAATGCACTAGAAAATACTTTGGCGTCGACAAGCTGTCGGCGCATATATTACGAGAAAATCAGTTCAGATAACTTTTACAAAGTGAATGAATGTGGATGGTTTGATTGAAAATGATTAATTGGTGCGTGGTAGAGGGTATTTGCTGTGGGGACATTACAAGCACTAGCAGTGGAGGGTATATAAAGTGTGTCGGGGGGAACGCGGGAAGCAGTGCAGTAGTTGTCGCAATGCGGAAACGGAGCGATTTATCTGACGTCCAAAAATGGCATCATCAGTGGCTTTCGTGCCAAGTATGTAAGGATTTCCGATACGGCTACGTTTGTAAACTATCTATCCAAGGTGCGAGGGGGAGGGGGAGAAACTACAGTCCACGAAGCGCGAATACTCAGACTTTATTCATGCAGTAATAAAGGACGAAAGCACTTAGTGACTTTACCCATAATTTCAAACATTTACGAAACATGCACTGACAACACCCACTACATTTACGTTGTCCATGCAGAAAATTGCCGCATCAGTCATTAGGTTTTAATTTATTACTTCTTTACTACTAATTGTGCCAACGGCCTTGCCGCATTGGTAACACCGATTCCCGCCAGACCACCGAAGTTAAGCGCTGTCGGGCTGGGCTAGAACTTGGCTGGGTGACCATCCGGTCTGCCGAGCGCTGTTGGCAGGCGGGATGCACTCAGCACTTGTGAAGCGAACTGAGGAGCTACTTGATTGGGAAGTAGCGGCTCCGGTCACGTAAACTGACGTACGGCCGGGAGAGCGGTGTGCTGACCACATGCCCCTCCTAATCCGCATCCAGTAACGCCTGTGGTCTGAGGATGACACGGCGGCCGGTCGGTAGCGTTGGGCCTCTATGGCCTGTTCGGGCGGAGTTTAGTTTACTACTAACTGTATTCGCTACACGTTTTTCAGTCAATATTCATTCACACCATAGAATGAACCTGCAAAATTATGTCATTCTACGACACATAGTTCAGGAGACATAGCGTTATAAACAATGAGACGCGCGAAAAACTTCCACATCATGCATGGCTTTAAGATTTATTACTTCTTTCGCAACACATTTCGGATGAAATATTCACATATAAAAACTAAACTCCGCCCGAACAGATCATGAAGGCCTAATGCTACCGACCCGCCGCCGTGTCATCCTCTGCCAACAGGCGTCACTGGATGCTGGATGCGGATATGGTAGGGCATGTGGTCAGCACACCGCTCTCCCGGCCGTATTTCAGTTTACAAGACCGGAGGCGCTATTTCTCAATCAAGTAGCTCCTCAGTTCTCTTCACAAGGGCTGAGTGTACCGCGCTTGCCAGCAACGCTGGGCCGACCGGGATGGACACCCATCCAAATGCTAGCCCAGCCCAACAGCGCTTAACTTCGGTGATCTGACGGGAACCGGTGTTACCATTGCGGCAGGGCCGTTGGCAGTATTCACATATACCTCTAAAAATGGTTCAAATGGCTCTGAGCACTATGGGACTCAACTGCTGAGGTCATTAGTCCCCTAGAACTTAGAACTAGTTAAACCTAACTAACCTAAGGACATCACAAACATCCATGCCCGAGGCAGGATTCGAACCTGCGACCGTAGCGGTCTTGCGGTTCCAGACTGCAGCGCCTTTAACCGCACGGCCACTTCGGCCGGCCACATATACCTCTGAATATACCTGCAAAATCATATCATGACGTCATCAGATATACGTGAAATATGACATGTGTATACGCGGATAAAGCCGGGTGTAAAGAACTTCTCCTAAATTCGTGCATCGATTTTAGCCAATCTTGACACATATATCACTTATTATCAGGAAAGCAATACTGTGGTGGTAAGAACCATCACCCTGCTGTGATGATAACGTGGAGAGGATGAGACACACAGGCAGAGAGGGTGAAAGAGGAACTACATTGAGAGAAGGGAGCGGTGGAGATGGGCAAAATGGTTCAAATGGCTATGAGCACTATGGGACTTAACATCTTGAGGTCATCATTCCCCTAGAACTTAGAACTACTTAAACCTAACTAACCTAAGGACATCACACACATCCATGGCCGAGGCAGGATTCGAACCTGCGACCGTAGCAGTCGTGCGGTTCCGGACTGAAGCGTCTAGAACCGATCGGTCACACCGGCCGGCCGGAGATGGACAGAGAGATGGGTAGGAGAAAATGGATAAACAAGGGGAAGAGGAAATGGACAGAGGGAGTGCGAAGGAATAGATGAACAGAGTGGGGAGAAACAGATGGACAAACAGATGGAGAAATAGCAGCTGTATAGAGAGAGGAGCAACAGAAGATGGACAGAGAGTGGTGGTGGAGGAATTGGACAGAGAGAGGGAGGAGAAGGAGATGGACAGAGAGGACTAATGGACAGATAGAGGGCGAAGTGAAAAATGCCGGGTAGTCAGCTGGTATATATGTAATATTGTTGTGACATGATGACAACGGTGAAAGAAAAAAGAGGGGTTGGGAGTACAAAAAAACCATATCAAATAGCATGTTATTTATTATCCGTTAGTGCTGCTGATTATCGTTCATAACTCAAAATTCTAAATAACATGGCAGAGAATTAGTGCAAAACAAGATTTATCACACTGTGTAACAGTCGGCAACGCAGATGAATTTCCGCGCCAGAGACACTAGCACAGTTCGCTGTCCGCACAGTGAAATATTTCCATTTGTGCCTTCGCGGCCTGTCGATTCGTTATTCTTCCCAACTGTGACCTGATTAACACACACACACACACACACACACACACACACACACACACAAAACAGTACAGCTCCACTATTACTGAAGCGTTGTACAATATTTACACCCGCGCTGGCCGGTCACACAAAGCGCTATGCCACTGCGTATTGTCCCTGGGGCTTACCGTGTCGTCCACGCTCTGATTGCGCTCTGTAAATATTTGCTGCTGCCACGGCCCAATCTGTATTGGCGAAAAGGATTAAATGTGACTATCTTGCCCCCTCTGTCTCCCCCTGCCCCTGCCAACCTCCCCCTCCCCTCCCCCTCCCCCCGCCCCCTGTCGCCGTATGTTTGCATAACGCCTCGATATTTACCGTGTGCCACGGACACGGGACGGGAATGCATGCATGTATTAAAAGTAAGAGCCGAAGTGGTCACTGATTAGTAATCTCGTTACCGTCTAACGATCTCGCACGTTTTTCTGAGAGCTCGTGACGTCACAGGCATTTCCATTGCCTGCTTAACGCGGTATCCACCTCCATCCCGAAATATAGAAGGCAAAATTGGAGGGTTGTAGGCATGGTAGTAGAAAACAGACATGTAGGTATAGCTCGCACAAAATAACGTGGCCCTCTGCATAGGAAAGACGCATACCTCCTGCCGTGAGTACAGGGCGCCTCCATTCTATGTTCCAAATAATGACTGCCTTCGTTAACTGTCAAAATGGTTCAAATGGCTCTGAGCACTATGGGACTTAACATCTGTGGTCATCAGTCCCCTAGAACTTAGAACTACTTAAACCTAACTAACCTAAGGACATCACACACATCCATGTCCGAGGCAGGATTCGAACCTGCGACTGTAGCAGGCGCGCGGTTCCGGACTGCGCGCCTAGAACCGCTAGACCACCACCGCCGGCCGTTAACTGTCGCCTGCCAACCTACGCAGTTTGAACGTTATCCTTGCGACATCTGTCGATCACACAGCACAGCATCGCAGTTCTACAAACACTGCAGGAAAAGTTCTTCGTAACTGGGCACGTTACAGCAATTGCTAGCTTTTCTAGTTGCTCATTAAAGAGAATAGAGGAAAAGGAGTTAATACAAGCACTTCTGGCGTCATTGCTTAACGAAAGACACTGAAAAAAGAGAAATTTATAGGCAGGTAATATTACCCAACAAGTTGTCAGGGGACTGAGACATAATTTCCATGAAACAAGTGTTCTTCATTTTACATTGTCAGTATCGTGGCGAGTGACTTTTTTTTCCCCCGGCCATATTATTTACCCGCTTTTCTTTTGTGAGATTTCCTTTGTGTGCGGACGAATTTGTTTTGCTGTGGTTGAGCATTTGTTTTAGTACTCTAGTGGGAAACTGTTGACTTGGAACGTGTATACTTGTGGAATTACAGATCCTGCTGACATAAGCAATGGACACTGGGTGCTTCTAAATGAGGTGTAGCTACTTACAGAGATCCAGTGTGGACTGTAATTGTCGTATGACAGCGAAACAAGCTGGCCGGTGTGGCCGTGCGGTTAAAGGCGCTTCAGTCTGGAACCGCGTGACCGTTACGGTCGCAGGTTCGAATCCTGCCTCGGGCATGGATATGTGTGATGTCCTTAGGTTAGTTAGGTTTAAATAGTTCTAAGTTCTAGGGGACTGATGACCTCAGAAGTTAAGTCCCATAGTGCTCAGAGCCATTTGAACCATTTTTGAAGATCAACGAAGGTGACAAAGCAACGAAGGTGACAGAGAATGCGCTTCGATAAGTGCTGATGTGATAAGGAATTCCACTTAATCCATGATTGCAGCACTGCAATGATACCAATGGTCACCACTTCTGTAAATGGAAGTTCATGCCGCCGGTCTGGCCAGCTATCATCGCGGACATACAAGGAAACCCTTGGGTATGAGGTCGCAAGTTCAATCTTTAATAAGGCACATTTGAAATTGTTGTGTTAAAAATTACGACAGGAAAAATGTTAGCTGTTAACGACTCGCGATGTGCATCAGGTTTACAGAAAATATCTCGGAGGTGCGAAGATCAAACTTCTATGGAATTTTTGCATCAAACTTCACAAAATGGACATCGTAAACATTTAAGAAGAGTTGAAAATAAACCATTAACTTGGACCATGAACACTAAACGCCTTCCTGCGAAATGACAGTGGCGCTGGTTACGGTGTGATTTTTGATGGCGAAATTGTGGTCGTCTTTTCGTCTGGAAGGCAATGACGATAGTGATGACAGATTAGCTGACGAAGTTCGTGCTCAGTCTGAAGACATTGTGACACATAAAATGGCAAAAACGCAGCTGGAAAAGATAATGGTTTATTGGGAAGGCCTGGAACCTCAATAACTGATGAGTCCGCCTTCGAAATGAGCGCCGATGGCCAGCGAAAATGTATTTGGAGACGCTCTGGACGGCAGTGGGATATCAGGCTGACTGGCAGCCGTCATACGGCCTGACAACCAGAGTTAAGGTCCAGGGTGCCGTTTCCTCTCGTAGCAGGACGCTTTTGGGTCGTCACCCGCGGCATCCTGACACCACAGCGGTAAGTGGACGAGTTCTACGCTCTGTTTTATTGCACTTCATGGCACTCGGCTTACATTTCAGCAAGATAATTCCCGTCCGCTCACGGCGAGAGTTTATACTGAGAGTCTTCAGCTCGCCAAAACCTACCTTGGCCAGCAAAGTAGCCGGATATCTCTCCAACTGAGAACGTTTGTAGCATTATGGGCA
This sequence comes from Schistocerca serialis cubense, assembly GCF_023864345.2. Lineage (NCBI taxonomy): Eukaryota > Metazoa > Arthropoda > Insecta > Orthoptera > Acrididae > Schistocerca > Schistocerca serialis. The sequence goes on along the minus strand of NC_064649.1, from coordinate 44,743,977 downwards.
TGGCCCTGCAACCATCTCGGGATTTTGATGACCCAACTCACCAGTGGAAGTACAAACATGTTCCGGGAAAATCCGGAATACAGAAATACAAGTCGCTGAGGAATGAAATAAATAGAAGTGCAGGGAAGCTAAGACGAAATGGCTGCAGGAAAAATGTGAAGACATCGAAAAAGATATGATTCTCGGAAGGACAGACTCCGCATACAGGAAAGTCAAAACAGCCTTTGGTGACATTAAGAGCAACTGTGGTAACATTAAGAGTGCAACGGGAATTCCACTGTTAAATGCAGAGCAGAGAGCAGATAGGTGGAAAGAATACATTGAAAGCCTCTATGAGGGTGAAGATTTGTCTGACGTGATAGAAGAAGAAACAGGAGCCGATTTAGGGGATCCAATATTAGAATCGGAATTTAAAAGAGCTTTGGAGGACTTACGATCAAATAAGGCAGAAGGGATAGATAACATTCCATCAGAATATCTAAAATCATTGGGGGAAGTGGCAACAAAACGACTATTCACGTTAGTGTGTAGAATATATGAGTCTGGCGACATACCATCTGACTTTCGGAAAAGCATCATCCACACAATTCCGAAGACGGCAAGAGCTGACAAGTGCGAGAATTATCGCACAATCAGCTTAACAGCTCATGCATCGAAGCTGCTTACAAGAATAATATACAGAAAAATGGAAAAGAAAATTGAGAATGCGCTAGGTGTCGATCAGTTTGGCTTTACGAAAAGTAAAGGAACGAGAGAGGCAATTCTGACGTTACGGCTAATAATGGAAGCAAGGCTAAAGAAAAATCAAGACACTTTCATAGGATTTGTCGACCTGGAAAAAGCGTTCGACAATATAAAATGGTGTAAGCTGTTCGAGATTCTGAAAAAAGTAGGGGTAATCTATGGGGAGAGACGGGTCATATACAATATGTACAACAACTAAGAGGGAATAATAAGAGTGGACGATCAAGAACGAAGTGCTCGTATTAAGAAGGGTGTAAGACAAGGCTGTAGCCTTTCGCCCCTACTCTTCAATCTGTACATCGAGGAAGCAATGATGGAAATAAAAGAAAGGTTCAGGAGTGGAATTAAAATACAAGGTAAAAGGATATCAATGATACGATTCGCTGATGACATTGCTATCCTGAGTGAAAGTGAAGCAGAATTAAATGATCTGCTGAACGGAAAGAAGAGTCTAATGAGTACACAGTATGCTTTGAGAGTAAATCGGAGAAAGAGGAAGGTAATGAGAAGTAGTAGAAATGAGAACGGCGAGAAACTTAACATCAGGACTGATGGTGACGAAGTCAATGAAGTTAAGGAATTCTGCTACCTAGGCAGTAAAATAACCAATGACGGACGGAGCAAGGAGGACATCAAAAGCAGACTCGCTATGGCAAAAAAGGCATTTCTGGCCAAGAGAAGTCTACTAATATCAAATACCGGCCTTAATATGAGGAAGAAATTTCTGAGGATGTATGTCTGGTGTACAGCATTGTATGGTATTGAAACATGGACTGTGGGAAAACCGGAACAGAAGAGAATCGAAGCATTTGAGATGTGGTGCTACAGACGAATGTTGAAAATTAGGTGGTCTGATAAGGTAAGGAATGAGGAGGTTCTACGCAGAATCGGAGAGGAAAGGAATATGTGGAAAACACTGATAAGGAGACGGGACAGGATGATAGGACATCTGCTAAGACATGAGGGAATGACTTCCATGGTACTAGAGGGAGCGGTAGAGGGCAAAAACTGTAGAGGAAGACAGAGATTGGAATACGTCAAGCAAATAATTGAGGACGTAGGTTGCAAGTGCTACTCTGAGATGAAGAGCTTAGCACAGGAAATGAATTCGTGGCGGGCCGCATCAAACCAGTCAGTAGACTGATGAAAAAAAAAAAAAAAAAAAAATTCACCAGTTGGACAGAATTTGGCACGATATCCCTCATGAGGACGTCCAACAAATCTGTAAATCAGTGCCAAGCCGACGGTATCCCTCATGAGGACATCCAACAAATCTATAAATCAGTGCCAAGCCGACGGTATCCCTCTTGAGGCATCCAACAAATCTATAAATCAGTGCCAAGCCGAATAACTGCTTGCATAAGGGCCAGAGGTAGACCGACGCGTTATCGAGTGGCTGGATTTGTGAAACTCTTTCTCCTTCTTTCTCCTGAATAAACCATCCTATTTTTTTTTTCGAAATATCTTTTCGACATATACCGATTTCCGTCACATTGGGATAATTTCTTCGTGGCGCGTCCCTTTTTTTTTTTGTCTTAGAGTGTATATCGTTTGTGTCTATCTCGTTTAACCCACGTGATTCTAATTTTCTTCTGAATTTCCGGATTGTCCGGGACCTAGTCCGACCTATTCCGACATGAATTCATGCCGCTGTACCGAAAGTTTTTCACGGAAGTCCTCGATAGAAACTACCGGGGGATGTGGTGCAGTACATTGAAACACTGGGTTCACATTCAGGAAGATGTGAGTTCAGTACTCCATTCTGATTTAGACGTACCGCGATTTCGCAAAATTCCCTGAAGACGTACGCCTGCATGGTTCCTATGTAAAGGACCCGACCAGTTCCCTTCCCCATACTTAGCTCGTGCTCAGGCCTTGATCTCTAGTCTTCCGTTCTTCTCTGATAGCTAATGGGCGTTCTACGAGACTGGAAAACAAACGGGTATCACTACAATAGCAGGGAGCTTTAAACTATTTCTCACCACAGGAAGGGAAATGATACGCCTGAAATGAAATACGAAAGATTTATTACATTTTAAGCTCCGAGAGGAGTACATCTACATGTACGTGATTACTCTGCTATTCACAATAAAGCGTGCCTAACGGAAGATTCAATGAACCAGCTTCAAGCTGTCTCTCTGCCGTTCCACTCTCGAACAGCGCGCGCGAAAAACGAACACCAAGCTTTATCCATCCAGAACATTACATTCGCTTCAAAATTTATCAGTTCATATGTTAATTATGTAAGTACCATCTGCCATTCTGAACGCAGTGACAGAATACAAAGCAGTACTGGACATTCAGCGCCGCGTTAACATAATTTTTTCATTTATTTTCACACATCACAAATTTCCCAACAGAGTGCATTGTATACGCATTGACTTATTGACACGCCCGCTGTTAAATTTTTTAGTATGTGTTTCCAGTCTCCACGCGTGTGAAATGTGCTGTTTTATTACTCGTTACTTATCAACTGGGAACTATACATGCACGTAATCAGCGATTGATTTTCGTCACCAGTGTCAGTCAGACCTGTAATTGCCCACCTACTGGCCTTCACAACCGTCCAAACGAGAAGTTTTCGTGCTTTATAAACTGATATGCGTCTACAAGAAGAAGAGGTAAACCACTGCTAAAATTACGGAGGTTGTTGTGAGGTATTTTCTGAATTCTTTGGTGTACGGGAAGGGTGGTCTGTGGTGGCTCGATTCGGAATAATTGCATTTCTGGCACAACTTTGAAATACAGAAAGGTCTTGATCGCACAACTCTTTATGAACAGTTACGCGTTTCAAAATTTCGTCATCACGCTGAACTTGTGGAGTGAAGTGTACAAGAAAGTTAATCATAGAAAATATATACATAAGTATGCATCTAGGTATTCCAGTATACAAAAATTTCAGTTACAATCGTACCCATAAAAATCAAACTTTAGTACAAAGCTCACGATAGACTGAATAGAATACAAATCTCATCTCATGTAGGCAAATCTGACAGTGCCATTGTCTATTCGAATAGAACCAGTACCAAACTGAGTGTGATGATTAATCTAACAAAGAGGTAAACGAAGGCCAGTAGGTGGCGCTAGCATTAACCATAGAAAACAAATCAAAGAGTAACTTGACAAACTTCTATGCACGCGATTAAGTTCATGTCAGCACCTCGTGACCAACTTGACAAAATACATTTATGCTACTTTTATGGAAGAAGAATTCAAATACTAATAGTATGAAAAGTGCGTCGTTAGGTACCAATTATTAGGTAAATAATTCTGTTATGTCATTAATTACATGTAGTATGATACTAAATGAAATTTCTGTAGCCTACATTAGAGTGCTTATGTATGTATTTGCTATTATTAATTTTCTTGTACACTTCATTCCACAGCGTCAGTCTGATGATGAAATTTTGAAACGAGTAACGCTTAATAAAGAACTGTGCGATCAAGACCTTTCTATATTACAAGGTTGTGTCAAATCTGAATGGTCACCTGCCTCTACCATGGATGTGTTTCTCCATGAAGTACTGCTAATTGCATATCATTCGATTTCTTATCTCCGGGTATCTTCGTATCTGTACTGCATTCAAAGTAACTGCAGCACAGTGCAAACATCAATGGTATTACCTAACCACGATATTATTGCACTTGCCCTCCTGTGGCCGCCACAGCAAACAGGCGATGAGGTTATAATAAACAAATACGGTGGTGTCTACAGGAAACGCGCCGTACTGTGAATGGTTTCAGGACAATTGTGACGAATGGTACAGTGTATGCTCGTGAAATATTACCGTCAAAACTCCCGATACACCTATCGACGCGTCTCACTTTCAGGTGCAGTAGTGTTGTTGTCCACAAATGTGCACTGAACGTCTTGTTTGCAAAAAAATTAGTCCCATTCACTCACGGTCCCTGCTGTTTACAACAGTAATGCCCCCTTTACTCATCCTCTCAAGCTTCCCTTAAATATTGCTCGGTTCTGTCTCGGGTTTGTTTATCCGGCAGTGTTAGTTGCACGTTTACAATGATATTAATATGGGAGGCTTTAATGGTGAAGGGTCGCTGCACGATGATCCGGCTGCTGTGTAAGCACGGTTACCGGGAGATACATTATACACTGAAGCGCCAAAGAAACTGGTATAGACATGCGTATTCTAATACAGAGACATGTAAACAGGCAAAATACTGCGCTGTCGTCGGCAACGCCTATATAAGACAACAAGTGTCTGGCGGAGTTGTTAGATCGGGTACTGCTGCTACAATGGCGGGTTGTCAATGTTTAAGTGAGTTTGAACGGGGTGTTATAGTGGGCAACGAGCGAATGGACGTGTACGGGTATGGAGACAACCTCACGAATCCATGACCCTGTATGTCAGCAGGGGACTGTTCAAGCTGATGGAGGCTTTGTAATGGTGTGGGGCGTGTGCAGTTGGAGTAATATGGGACTCCCGATACGTCTAGATACGACTCTGACAGGTGACACGTAGGTAAGCGCCCTGTCTGATCACCTGCATCCATTTATGCCCATTGCCAATTTCGACGGATTTGGGCAATTCCAGCAGGGCAATACGACACCCCACCCGTCCAGAACTGCTACACAGTGGCTCCAGGAACACTCTCCCGAGCTCAAACACTTCTGCTGGCCACCGAACTCCCCAGACGTGAATATTATTGAGCATAACTAGGATGCAGTAAATGAAGCAGGCAAAAAGGAATACAAACGTCTCAAAAATGAGATCGACAGGAAGTGCAAAATGGCTAAGCAGGGATGGCTAGAGGAAAAATGTAAGAATGCAGAGGCTTATCTCACTAGGGGTAAGATAGATACTGCCAACAGGAAAATTAAAGAGACCTTTGGAGAAAAGAGAACCACTTGTATGAATATCAAGAGCTCAGATGGAAACCCAGTTCTAAGCAAAGAAGGGAAAGCAGAAAGGTGGAAGGAGTATATTGAGGGTCTATACAAGGGCGATGTACTTGAGGACAATGTTATGGAAATGGAAGAGGATGTAGATGAAAATGAAATGGGAGATACGATACTGCGTGAAGAGTTTGACAGAGCACTGAAAGACCTGAGTCGAAACAAGGCCCCCGGAGTAGACAATATTCCGTTGGAACTACTGACGGCCGTGGGAGAGCCAGTCCTGACAAAACTCTACCATCTGGTGAGCAAGATGTATGAAACAGGCGAAATACCCTCACACTTCAAGAATAATATAATAATTCCAATCCCAAAGAAAGCAGGTGTTGACAGATGTGAAAATTACCGAACCATCAGTGTAATAAGTCACAGCTGCAAAATACTAACGCGAGCCGGCCGCGGTGGTCTAGCGGTTCTAGGCGCTCAGTCCGGAACCGCGCGACCGCTACGGTCGCAGGTTCGAAGCCTGCCTCGGGCATGGACGTGTGTGATGTCCTTAGGTTAGTTAGGTTCTAGTAGTTCTAAGTTCTAGGGGACTGATGACCACAGATGTTAAGTCCCATAGTGCTCAGAGCCATTTGAACCATTTCAACTAACGCGAATTCTTTACAGACGAATGGAAATCTGATAGAAGCCGAACTCGGGGGAGAACAGTTCGGGTTCCGTAGATATGTTGGAACACGTGAGGCAATACTGACCCTACGACTTCTTAGAAGAAAGATTAAGGAAAGGCAAACCTACGTTTCTAGCATTTGTAGACTTAGAGAAAGCTTTTAACAATGTTGACTGGAATACTCTCTTTCAAATTCTATAGGTGGCAAGGATAAAATACAGGGAGCGAAAGGCTATTTACAATTTGTACAGAAACCAGATGGCAGTTATAAGAGTCGAGAGACATGAAAGGAAGGCAGTGGTTGAGAAGGAGTGATACAGGGTTGTAGCCTCTCCCCGATGTCATTCAATCTGTAAATTGAGCAAGCAGTAAAGGAAACAAAAGAAAAATTCGTAAGAGGTACTAAAATCCATGGAGAAGAAATAAAAACTTTGAGGTTCGCCGATGACACTGTAATTCTGTCAGAGACAGCAAAGGACTTGGAAGAGCACTTGAATGCAGTGGACAGTGTCTTGAAAGGAGGATATAAGATGAACGTCAACAAAAGCAAAATGAGGATAATGGAAGGTAGTCGAATTAAATGCGGTGATCCTACGGGGATTAGATTAGGAAATGAGACACTTAAAGTAGTAAAGGAGTTTTGCTATTTGGGGAGCAAAATAACTGATGATGGTCGAAGTAGCAAGGATATAAAATGTAGGGTGGCAATGGCAAGGAATACGTTTCTGAAGAAGAGAAATTTGGTAACATCCAGTATAGATTTAAGTGTCAAGAAGGCGCTTCTGAAAGTATTTGTATGGAGTGTAGCCATGTATGGAAGTGAAACGTGGACGATAATTTGTTTAGACAAGAAGAGAATATAAACTTTCGAAATGTGGTGCTACAGAAGAACGCTGAAGGTGGTTAGATCACATAACTAATGAGGAGGTATTGAATAGAACTATGGAGAAGAGGAGTTTGTGGCACAACTTGACTAGAAGAAGGAATCGGTTGGTAGGACATGTTCTGAGGCATCAAGGGATCACCAATTTAGCATTGGAGGGCAGCGTGGAGGGTAAAAATAGTAGAGGGAGAGAAAGAGATGAATAGAGTAAGCAGATTCAGAAGGATGTAGGTTGCAGTAAGTACTTGGAGATGAAGAAGCTAGCACAGGATAGAGTAGCTTGGAGAGCTGCATCAAACCAGTCTCAGGACTGAAGACCACAACAACAGCAATTGGGATGCATTGCAACTTGCTGTTCAGAGGAGATCCGCACCCTCTCGTACTGTTACGGATTTGTGGAGAGCCCTGCAGGATTCAAGGTATCAGTTCCCTCGAGCAGTACTTTAGACATTAGTCGAGTCCATGCCGCGTCGTACTGCGGCACTTCTACATCTACATCTACATACATACTCAGCAATCCACCATACGGTGCGTGGCGGAGGGTATCTCGTACCACAGCTAGCATCTTCTCTCCCTGTTCCAGTGCCAAACGGAACGAGGGAAAAATGACTGCCTATATGCCTCTGTACGAGCCCTAATCTCTCTTATCTTATCTTTGTGGTCTTTCCGCGAAATGTAAGTTGGCGGCAGTAAAATTATACTGCAGTCAGCCTCAAACGCTCGTTCTCTAAATTTCCGCAGTAGCGATTCACGAAAAGAACGCCTCCTTTCCTCCAGAGACTACCACCCGAATTCCTGAAGCATTTCCGTAACACTCGCGTGATGATCAAACCTAACAGTAACAAATCTAGCAGCCCGCCTCTGATTTGCTTCTATGTCCTCCCTCAATCCGACCTGATAGGGATCCCAAAAGCTCGAGCAGCACTCAAGTGTTCTATAAGCGGTCTCCTTTACAGATGAACCACATCTTACCAAAATTCTACCAATGAACCGAAGACGAGTATCCGCCTTCCCCACAACTGCCTTTACATGCTTTACATGGAGTATTCTGCGTACTCGCGGGGCCCTTCACGAAATTAGGCAGGTGTACAAGTTTCTTTGGCTCTTCAGGGTATGACACGTATTATACTTGCTAGGCGAACGGAGAATGCGGTTAAGCGTCAAACGGTTGCCGCCCTGCTACTGTGGGAGCAGGAAGCCGGCAGCCTCACTGCTGCTGCCGGGTGCCGGTGGCGGCCAACAGCCAGGCAGCGGGCTGGCCGCTGCGAGGCATCTGGCGGCATCTGAGGTCTGTCTTTGTAGTCCTCGCTGCTCGTGCGTTGTTTCCTATAAAATTATACTTGTTCAGACAGTTCTAACGTATTGTGTGGACCGCCGTCCCGCTGATGACAGCTTTCAAGGCAATATTCTGCAGCCTATCCGCACATTCTGAAAGAACAGCGAAAAATGCATCATCCCACTGCAAGGGGGAGAAGAAGACATTCAACAGTTTTATGCACCAACGCTAATTAAAATGAAGCAGAAAGAAAACCAGAGCCAGATGAACGTGTGTTAATTAGTCCGTTGGCAGTTTTGACGACGATGAAGTAGTGAGACCGATTGCGACACAACTCATTCCTGAAATGAAAAAGCTTAGAAAAGTATGCTATTCCTAACCCATCCGTTGCATGCCATTCAGCGGATGACAGCCGGCGCTATACCTTGTAGTCCCACACTAAGGCTTTGCAGGGACATTTTCACGTTCATGCTGTTTCACACCTCTCCTAAACCTCGTCAGTCGAATCATTCAGTTTCTAAATTAAAAATTTAAACCGTTTTTAAATGTCCTTTTGAATTACACTACTGGCCATTAAAATTGCTACACCAAGAAGAAATGCAGATGATAAATGGGTATACATTGGACAAATATATTATACTAGAACTGACATGTGACTACATTTCGACGCAATTTGGGTGCATAGATCCTGAAAAAAGCAGTACCCAGAACAACCATCTCTGGCCCTAATAACGGCCTTGATACGCCTGGGCATTGAGTCAAACAGAGCTTGTATGGCGTGTATAGGTACAGCTGCCCATGCAGCTTCAACACGATACCACAGTTCATCAAGAGTAGTGACTGGCGTATTGTGTCGAGCCAGTTGCTCGGCCACCATTGACCAGACATTTTCAATTGGTGAGAGATCTGGAGAATGTGCTGGCCAGGGCAGCAGTCGAACATTCTCTGTACCCAGTAAGATCCCTACAGGACCTGCAACATGCGGTCGCGCATTATCCTGCTGAAATGAAGGGTTTCGCAGGGATCGAATGAGGGGTAGAGCCACGGGTCGTAACACATCTGAAATGTAACGTCCACTGTTCAAAGTGCCGTCAATGCGAACAAGAGGTGACCGAGACGTGTAACCAATGGCACTCCATACCATCACGCCGGGTGATACACCAGTATGGCGATGACGAATATACGCTTCCAATGTGCGTTCACAGCGATGTCGCCAAACACGGATGCGAACATCATGATGTTGTAAACAGAACCTGGATTCATCCGAAAAAGTTACGTTTTGCCATTCGTGCACCCAAGTTCGTCGTGGACATCGTAGGCGCTCCTGTCTGTGATGCAGCGTCAAGGGTAACCGCAGCCACGGTCTCCGAGCTGAGAGGCCATGCTGCTGCAAACGTCGTCTAACTGCTAGTGCAGATGGTTGTTGTCTTGCAAACGTCGCCATCTGTTGACTCGGGGATCTAGATGTGGCTGCACGATCCGTTACAGGCATGCGGATAAGATGCCTGCCATCTCGACTGCTAGTGATACGAGACCGTTGAGATCCAGCACGGATCCGTATTTCCCTCCTGAACCCACCGATTTCATACTCTGCTAACAGTCATTGGATCTCGACCAACGCGAGCAGCAGTGTCGCGATACGATAAACTGCAATTGCGATAGGCTACAATCCGACCTTTATCAAAGTCGGAAAGGAGATGGTATGCATTTGTCCTCCTTACACGAGGCATCACAAAAGTTTTAACCAGGAAACGGCGGTCAACTGGTTTTTGTGTATGAGAAATCGGTTGAAAACTTTTCTCATGTCAGCACGTTGTAGGTGTCGCCACCGGCGCCAACCTTTTGTGAATGCTCTGAAAAGCTAATCATTTGCATATCACAGCATCTTCTTCCTGTCGGTTAAATTTCGCTTCTGTAGCACGTCATCTTCATGGTGTAGCAATTTTAATGGCCGGTAGTGTACATTTTGTGTATTACAATATAGTGATTCAACAGATACGTCTTTGGCTCTTAAATCTCTTTCCTATACATAATGTTATTAATGTCTGAAACAGAAATAGGAATAGGACGTCAAAAAAATCTAACATGTTTTAGTTTTTGCACTCGCTTAATAGTGACGGCCAGCATGTACAGGGTGTTTCAAAAATGACCGGTATATTTGAAACGGCAATAAAAACTAAACGAGCAGCGATAGAAATACACAGTTTGTTGCAATATGCTTGGGACAACAGTACATTTTCAGGCGGACAAACTTTCGAAATTACAGTAGTTACAATTTTCAACAACAGATGGCGCTGCAAGTGATGTGAAAGATATAGAAGACAACGCAGTCTGTGGGTGCGCCATTCTCGTCGTCTTTCTGCTGTAAGCGTGTGCTGTTCGCAATGTGCAAGTGTGCTGTAGACAACATGGTTTATTCCTTAGAACAGTGGATTTTTCTGGTGTTGGAATTCCACCGCCTAGAACACAGTGTTGTTGCAACAAGACGAAGTTTTCAACGGAGGTTTAATGTAACCAAAGGACCGAAAAGCGATACAATAAAGGATCTGTTTGAGAAATTTCAACGGACTGGGAACGTGACGGATGAACGTGCTGGAAAGGTAGGGCGACTGCGTACGGCAACCACAGAGGGCAACGCGCAGCTAGTGCAGCAGGTGATCCAACAGCGGCCTCGGGTTTCCGTTCGCCGTGTTGCAGCTGCGGTCCAAATGACGCCAACGTCCACGTATCGTCTCATGCGACAGAGTTTACACCTCTACTATTGCTGCACGAGAGACATTCGCTAACGATATAGTGCACAGGATTGATGACGGCGATATGCATGTGGGCAGCATTTGGTTTACTGACGAAGCTTATTTTTACCTGGACGGCTTCGCCAATAAACAGAACTGGCGCATATGGGGAACCGAAAGCCCCATGTTGCAGTCCCATCGTCCCTGCACCCTCAAAAAGTACAGGTCTGGGCCGCCATTTCTTCCAAAGGAATCATTGGCCCATTTTTCAGATCCGAAACGATTACTGCATCACGCTATCTGGACATTCTTCGTGAATTTGTGGCGGTACAAACTGCCTTAGACGACACTGCGAACACCTCGTGGCTTATGCAAGATGGTGCCCGGCCACATCGCACGGCCGACGTCTTTAATTTCCTGAATGAATATTTCGATGATCGTGTGATTGCTTTGGGCTATCCGAAGCATACAGGAGGCGGCGTGGATTGGCCTCCCTATTCGCCAGACATGAACCCCTGTGACTTCTTTCTGTGGGGACACTTGAAAGACCAGGTGTACCGCCAGAATCCAGAAACAATTGAACAGCTGAAACAGTACATCTCATCTGCATGTGAAGCCATTCCGCCAGACACGTTGTCAAAGGTTGCGGGTAATTTCATTCAGAGACTACGCCATATTATTGCTACGCATGGTGGATATGTGGAAAATATCGTACTATAGAGTTTCCCAGACCGCAGCGCCATCTGTTGTTGAAAATTGTAACTACCGTAATTTCGAAAGTTTGTCTGCCTGAAAATGTACTGTTGACCCAAGCATATTGCAACAAACGGTGTATTTCTATCGCTGCTCGTTTAGTTTTTATTGCAGTTTCAAATATACCGGTCATTTTTGAAACACTGCCCGCATCTCGTGGTCGTGCGGTAGCGTTCTCGCTTCCCACGCCCGGGTTCCCGGGTTCGATTCCCGGCGGGGTCAGGGATTTTCTCTGCCTCGTGATGGCTGGGTGTTGTGTGCTGTCCTTAGGTTAGTTAGGTTTAAGTAGTTCTAAGTTCTAGGGGACTGATGACCATAGATGTTAAGTCCCATAGTGCTCAGAGCCATTTTGAAACACTCTGTATACAGGCTGGGTAAGTTCTCTGAAGTATGTGCTGCGTGGTTGGATGTAATTCTATATCCTTACATGTTCATCCCATAATAGCTCAAAACTTTATGATCACGATTTCTCATGTCCGGGATTGGCACAAACAACACCACGACAGCCCTTATGGAGCCACTTGTGTGGATTCCTGGTCACGTCGGTGTGACGGGGAACGAGGCCGCTGACGCCGCTGCCAAGGCTGCAATTCTCGTAATTCTCCTACGATGATCTGGGACCGATGACCTCTGCAGTTTGGTCCCTTTCATCCCTAAACCAACCAACCAATCTCCTACGATCTCTGTGTTGCCGTCTGTCAGCTGATGGTGTCACTTTGGCACCACCGTCGGTCCTCACTTCATGGGAACAAGCTCCGGGGAACTAAGCCTCTGCTACCGGCTTGGACGACCTGCTCTCGGCCCTCTCGCCGCGACGAGACCATTTTAGCTGAGTTGCGTATTGGACTCTGTCTTTTTATCCATCGCCATTTGTTAAGTGGTGCTCAAAAATGTTCACATGTGTGTGAAATCTTAACTGCTAAGGTCATCAGTCCCTAAGCTTACACACTACTTAACCTAAATTATCCTAAGGACGAACACACACACACCCATGCCCGAGGGAGGACTCGAACCTCCGCCGGGACCAGCCGCACAGTCCACGACTGCAGCGCCCAAGACCGCTCGGCTAATCCCACGCGGCAAGTGGTGCTCCCCCACCACTTTGTGACAATTGCCCTCAACCTCTGACAGTTCGCTATCTCCTGACGGAATGCCCCTTTTTTTAACCACATACGTTCTCATTTAAATTCATCGTTTGAGTTATCGGCTGTTTTAACGAACGACGCGAGGGCTGTCGACCGCTTTTTACTTTTTCCCCATCGGAGCAATACAGCGAAGGACATTTAATCTCTCCTTCAGGACCTCTTTTTCTCTATGGCGTATTTCATGAATCTTTCTCCAAGTCCCTGTTTAAAGATGTCTTTCCTTCCGTCGATTGGGCTTAAAGTGGAGTCATTTTTAACTCCTTTTTTTTCTTAGTCTTCTACGGTTCTGACGTGGGTGCGCATGACCCTATTTGCTTTTGCGCCTTAAAACGAAACAAAATAAAACAATAGCACGAAATCGTCTCTTCTCATGTTAATGGGATGAACCCATGGTATCCTATCCGTCCAACAACAACTGATGAACAAATGTTTTCGTGCCATATGGCTTTTCCTTTTGTTATTTGCAAGGCGTGAGGCTATTCTCAACACTCAGAGACCCATCAACATGTTGCGTTTCATTCAGTAGCCATCCCCATGACTGAATTAAATATAATTAAACGAACACCATCGAACAGTGGTTACGCTCCTGCCTTGGTGAACTACATAGTGGATAAAAGCAAACAAGAGCTCCTCTCTCTTCTTTACCATGTTCTGGACCCACCACATCAAGACATGAATAAATTGTGCACGATTCCATGTTTAGGAAAAGTCTCTCTGAGTGTGGACCAAAAGCTTAAATTCGGGAACTTTGAAACATCATTTTATGCGCACAGAAGTATTGGTCACATTTTTCCCAGTGATAAAAACAGCACTTCAGCTTTGGAAAAGAGTGGAATATACAAATTCATTTGTAATTGTGGAAAATTCTGTGAAGTTGAGACTGGCAGGGCAATGGGTAACGACTTGAAAAAAACGCCATAGAACTTGGAAAAAGAGGCTCTGATTTTGCAGACCACCTACTTGAAGATGGCCTTATTTACAAGAAGCAACATGAGATGTTACATCACATTCATAAAGGGAATACCTTGACATAATGTAAACTTTTATATATTGGGACACTAATGGCCATTAAAATTGCTACACCACGAAGATAACATGCTACACACTCGCAAGTTAACCGACAGGAAGAAGATGCTGTGATATGCAAATGATTAGCTTTTCAGAGCATTCACACAAGGTTGGCGCCGGTGGGGACACCTACAACATGCTGACATGAGGAAAGTTTCCAACCGATTTCTCATACACAACAGCAGTTGACCGACGTTGCCTGGTGAACGTTCTTGTGATGCCTCGTGTAATGAGGAGAAATGCGTACCATCACATTTCCGACATTAATAAAGATCGGACTGTAGCCCATCGCGATTGCAGTTTATCGTATCGCGACATTGCTGCTTGCGATGGTCGAAATCCAATGACTGTTAGCAGAATATGGAATCGGTGGGTTCAGGAGGGTAATACGGAACGCCGTGCTGGATCCCAACGGCCTCGTATCGCTAGCAGTTGAGATGACAGGCATCTTATCCGCATGGCTGTAACGGATCGTGCAGCCACGTCTCGGTCCCTGAGACAACAGATAGTGGACGTTTGCACAACAACATCCATCTCCACGAACAGTTCGACGACGTTTGCAGCAGCATGGACTATCAGCTCAGAGACCATGACTGTGGTTACACTTGACGCTGCATCACAGATAGGAGCGCCTACGATGGTGTACTCATCGACGAACCTGGCTGCACGAATGGCAAAACGTCATTTTTCGAATGAATCCAGGTTCTGTTTACAGGATCATGATGGTCGCATCCGTGTTTGACGACATCGCGGTGAACGCACATTGGAAGCCATACTGTCGTAACACGCGGCGTGATGGTATGGGGTGCCATTGGTTACACGTCTCGTTCACCTCTTGTTCGCATTGACGGAACTTTGAACAGTGGACGTTACATTTCATATGTGTTACGACCCGTGGCTCTACCCTTCTTTCGATCCCTGTGAAACCCTACATTTCAGCAGGATAATGCACGACCGCATGTTGCAGGTCCTGTACGGGCCTTGCTGGATACAGAAAATGTTCGACTGCTGCCCTGGCCAGCACATTCTCCAGATCTCTCACCAATTGAAAATGTCTGGTCAATGGTGGCCGAGGAACTGGCTCGTCACAAAAGCAATTTTAATGGCCAGTAGTGGATAAACGTGTCACGTTTTTTGTTAATGTTTAATGGTTGTCCATCACATTTTCATTGAAATATTTTCTCTCGTTTTAGTCTTAATTAAACATAATTGTGGACCAACTGAGATATTCTGTAGATGTACGTGATAATGGCATTACAACCGACAGACAGCCTGTAACAGAAAAATAGATATTGTAAATACTACACGAGCGTCTTTTCTATTTCCGTTCATGATATATCAAATATTGTATCAGGACTCGACAGAACAGACAGTCAGTGTAAAATTTTCGCGTTATGGGTTTCCACAAATATCCGCAATCTTCAAATTTGATAAAATCCACTGCAAAGCTTCGTGCAGATATATAACGAAAACTTGATAGTGGCCATAAGGCTGAAATTGCAATTGCGAAAATGTTCTGCAGTCATTGGCGATTATGAGGTTTTTTATGAAGTTCTACATGACTGTGAGAAGTTTATCAGCCGTTTTTTGTTCAGGAGTCAAGGTGTATCAGAGATTTGTGACACAATTACTTACACACACTACAGCCCCTCGTCCACTGTTTAGCACTGCCTGCCCTCAGCTGACTGGTGAACGCACGTCTGTTGTTCAGTCCTCAGGTAAAGCTGCCACCGCAGTTACTTCTCGGCAGAAGTCTGTTAGTACTAAACTTTGCAGTGCTTTGATGGAAGAAGTCAAGGAATCGTTTGTTTATGTTAATACTTTATTGGTTAGCAATACAATAGGAGAACTACGAATTTGACGAACAGCACTTCAGCTTTGGAAAAGAGTGGAATATACAAATTCATTTGTAATTGTGGAAAATTCTGTGAAGTTGAGACTGGCAGGGCAATGGGTATCGAATTTATTTGCCCGCTTTTCCATTCTTGGAGACACGAAACAAATGAAGTACCTCTCCCTACGCGCGCCAGCTTTTCGAATTGAAGCGAAATAAGTTTATCCCTTCAGCTTACGTGACTTGGAGCTCCACAGAGGTTTACAAATCCTCCTTCCAGCCTGCCGGCCCCTATTTCCTCCGTAACCGTTAAAGTAGCTCAACCTTCCATAACAGAAACACTAGTGTACATCGTGAATGGCTAAAGCAGGCCAGCTTGGGTTTCTAGAAGCGTGGAAAGCTTCACGGAGCTCGGGGTCGTGCGGTAGCGTTCTCGCTTCCCGAACCCGGGTTCCCGGGTTCGATTCCCGGCGGTGTTAGGGATTTTCTCTGCCTCGTGATGACTGGGTGTTGTGTGATGTGCTTAGGTTAGTTAGATTTAAGTAGTTCTAAGTTCTAGGGGACTGATGACCATAGATGATTTTTTGAACCCGTCCAGCCTGCTGAACCTGATAACAGGTTGCATTATTAAAAATGGTTCAAATGGCTCTGAGCACTATGAGACTTAACATCTGGGGTCATCAGTCCCCTAAAAGTCAGAACTACTTAAACCTAACTAGCCTAAGGACATCACACACATCATGCCCGAGGCAGGATTAGAACCTGCGACAGTAGCGGTAGCGCGGTTCCAGACTGAGCCGCTCGGCCACTCCGGCCGGCTTGGTGAATTCAGAATGAATTATTTTCTGCACTTAGAATGAATTCAGCAGCGAATCCGCAAAACAGATCTTGAAAAAGTGCTTAAAATTGGTGTAACTGGGCTTATATCTGACTGAAACACTCTAAGGTTACACATACCAGACTACCTAAACATTAGTTCAGTTGACGTTGCAGTTTTTAGGAATCTTCAGGTTTTGACTTTCAGAGATCGTTCTCATTGTTACAGAAAATAAAAATGACCTGATGATGGTTCGAATGCAGAATAGCCAATACTAGTCGAGAGAGGTCTCGCGTCCGTCGGCCGTCGTAATTTAATATATATATTGTTATTGTTATTATTATTTTTGATTGTTGCCGACTTACGTGGTGGGCCTTAATAAAAATGATATTTAAGTTGAACAATGTAATAAACTTTTCATATTAATTTCCTCGGCTAGTCAGTTCACTTTAAAGCAAGAAATCTTTAGTTATTAATTAAAATTGCGCCCCACGCACGCGCGAGAGTATTTTTCTTACCTCCGTTAACCATTGTATTGTAGTCAGAGTCCTGGCTCTGGGTCTCGGCTATGGTACTGAAAATAAGAATCTTAAAGCTAAGTATTTCTGCAACTTCGTGCGGCTGTGGAGAAAAATTAATATTATGCTAATAGCTGGCGAGTTTTCCGCTTCCGCTAATTTTTAATAAGTTAATATCGCCACGTAATGGCGTCGTTGGCTGCATCGGCCGCTGCGATTGTTGAGCTGTAAATTACTTGAATGCAGGTTAATTCAAGGAAGGCGGACATGAAATCGGGATCACCTCTTACAAATTAAAAGTGCACAATATCATTAAATCAGTATATTATATGCTTAACTCATACAAATATGCTTACATTTGTCAGCACACGCAAGATGTCCCACTAGACACATTCAAGACAAAAGAAGAAGTGAAGTCGACTAAAAAATTAACAAAAGAGCGTATCTTGTCGTCTCTTTAGATCATTATGTCATAAATTATTTCTTTGCAATCTAAACCTACACAGAGAAATTATTATTTTACGGCTACATGATAAAAAATTTGGCACTGGGGACGCTATAGAGGGTGAAGTTGCAGAGAAAGCCGTTCATATCGAAATAAAAGAATAAGCCCAATATATGCCGAAAAAGACAAGAAGGGCAAATATATCCACCATTTTCTGGCGTGCAATGACCCAAAATGAATATAACTGAACCTCATCTTGTGATAGGTATTTTCATCAGCTTCGGAACCCTACTCATAACACTACAATGAAAATATACAGAACGAACTGCTACGTAGCGTAGCACAACGGGAAGTCGGGCAGGCAAGCAAGAGTCCCTAGCCTGCTTAGGTTGGACCTATCGTGGCTCGGATAGCGTGCGGCAGGTGTGCGGCAGGCGTGCGGCTGGCTAACAGACGGGCCTGGGCAGCTTACGAGAGGAATGTGTGCACTGCTGCGACTGCAGCGCTGTCGGCGAGGGAAGGAGGAAGCGAGGCCTGGAGTGAGAGGGAAGCATTTACAGTCAATGACAGAGGTAAGCTGTTATTACACTACCATATTTTTTTTGTCAAAGCTGATATGTCAAACATTTGTTTCAAAGAAATTTGACACTCTAATAGGGTAATTTATCAAATCTCACCTTTTGTCAAAAGAGCATGATGAAATGTAGAGCCTCGCCGTAGATTCAATCATAAAAGTCGTTCGTCTTCTGTTCTCTGCAGTGTGAAATGTAACCGCTACAGCTATTTGACGTCTCTGTAGTGTGTTTCTAAATATGGCTTCAAAGGTGATGTGTTTAACAGGCTCCATTTTTTAATAACATTGCTTCGAATGGGGTAGGAAGTGAGCAAGGGGCTCAGTGCGTGCTATTAATAGTGAGCTGATGGGCAAAGGAAATATGCTGCAGGCGACTTTATTTCCACAATCACAGCAACAGCCATCCACCTCTACATCTGGAAACGTCCAGGCAGCTTTCCAGCAAGCCGGAATACAGGACGTGATCGCACTCTAAACTAAAAAAACTTTTCTTAGCATTCCATTCCACTTTGTCTGTTTTTGAACTCTGGATGCCACAACTTAAAAACCGTTTCATCTGTTTCGTACCTTTTATTAATTTTGTAGTTGCCGGAGCACTAGTCCTATTAATTAAATTATCCAAAAGTAAAAATAGTTCTTATTTTCCATACAGTGTATTAAACATTTATTTACCTTCACATATTTCCCCTTCAGTGCTTTATAAATCGCTTCACACATTGAGCGCTGTATTGTAAACTAAGAGTAACTCTCTCCTGTATCGAGAAATCGCAGTGTAACAGTGAGCCTGTCTTCTGCACAAACACCGCTTCTCAAGTGAGTATTCTGTTTTGTACTGTGAGAAACCACTTTACTGGGCAAATACCGAAATGCACTAATTTATATAAGACTTGACGTCCCCCACTTTCAGCTCTGGTAACAAATTTGGTGAATGCTTTTATTATCTCGAAGTAATACCCATGGCTTCGCCCAAGTATGTTTTCCTTTTTTCCGCCGCTTTTCTTCCAAAAGAACACACAATGTGTGCATCGCATAATAACAAGTTATCGTTGTCAGCGACCTTGAAATTTGACGAAAAATATGATGACAGTAATGGATTTCATTGTCGGCTGTTGGGACATTCGCGCGAGCAATAACGTGTGTTTTCAAGTTGACAAATTTTAGCCACCCTCCGATGGAGTTTAACAGTGCCTGGTTACTTTGGACTGAAGTGCACCAGCGGAATCTTCTGCCTTGCGGCCGTTAACGTTCCGGTTACCTGCCCTGGGCGTTGACGTAAATTCAGGCAGTGTGTTTTCCTCATCGTGTTGTCGCTGTCCAGCACGGTGTGTACTTTGACAGCTCAATGTATAATAGTTTGTGTGCGCCAATACCTTCTACGTTGTTCCATTTAACTCCCTGTTGTGTGCTGGTCGGGTGGAGATGATGTTATCTTGTCGGTGGGTCCGTTGACTGTGTCACGTTTGGGTTGTCGTCGGATCGAGAATGGTTCGGCCGACTGCCTGTCTCACCTAAGCGAACGTTAGTGTTTGAATTCCAGGCCGACCCTCGGAAACTTCTGAGTGCCGTTGGGTGTACTGCCTTTTCTTATTTGTTCTTGTTGTTTGTATAGCTTCTAACCGAATTTTAAATTGAGGTCGTTTTGCCCTTAAGGCGTAAGATTGTTTGGGCCTTCAGCCTAATTTAAAGAACTGTTTTAAGGCAAGGCGTTGGCCTTTTAAAGATTTATTTTGGTTTGAGTCTTAAGTGATGGGCCTTCAGCCGATTTTTAAATTAAATTTGTTTTGCTCTTAATGTGTCAGATTGCTTGGGCCTTCAGCCTAATTAAAGAACTGTTTTAACATAAGGCCTTTTTCCATTTAAAAAATTTAATTTTTGTTTGAGTCTTAAGAGATGGACCTTGAGCCTGTTTTTTTAAATTAAAGAAGTTTTGCTCTTAAGGTGTGAGATTCTTTCGCCCTTCAGCCTAATTGAAAGAACTGATTTGAAATATGGCCTTCTGATTTTGGTTTGAGTTTTAAAGTTTTGGCTTTCAGCCGATTTTAAATTAAATTGGTCTTGCCCTTAAGGCATGAGACTGTATGGCGCATTCAGCCAGTAAATTAATGCTGTGTTTCTTTTTTTTTAATTTTCTTGGCTCTTGTAATGTTTGGTCAAATAAATAAAGCTGTATGTTCGAGTGTAACTGACAGCCGCTTATTTGGTCCCTTTCCACAATTTAAACTACCTGTCCTGCCTGAGGGTTTAGCAGGGCATCTCACGTTAATACCGGCAGAACCTCAGCAACTACTTTGCACTGTCAGCAACATGGCCGTGACATAGCGCAATGTTGCCATGTGTTGCAGCCACATGACAACTGTGTCGGCGGCCACAGTATTGCGACCATACACTGTCGTAAAACACGGCCCGTGAGAAGACGCCTCGAGTCGCTCCCGTCTAGCCCGTACGCTGCTGAGTTGTGTTGCGCTGCGGTGCTGCCGCGCTTTCAGGGGCGTTGCCCTGCGCGGGCGGGCCCGCGACCGCAGGTGGCCTGACCAGGGCACGGCGGCGGTCCACCGCTGCTGCTGCTGCCGCTGCCGCTGCCTGCTATCGATTGGCGGCGCCGGGCGGCCACTGGGTCCCTTCTGCCGTCTAGCAGAGCTCACCCTACTGTCCCACATTCATCCACATCTACAGCCACACGTCGCTAACCACTGTGAAGCGCACAGCACACGGCATGTCCTGCTGCAACGTACACTAATCGCCATTAAAATTTCTACACCACGAAGATGATGTGCTACAGACGCGAAATTTAACCCACAGGAATAAGATGCTGTGATATGCAAATGATTACCTCGTAAGAGCATTCACACAAGGTTGGTGAATGTCCTGCTGCAACGTACACTAATCGCCATTAAAATTGCTACACTACGAAGATGACGTGCTACAGACCGAAATTTAACCCACAGGAATAAGATGCTGTGATATGCAAATGATTAGCTTTTCAGAGCATTCACACAATGTTGGCGCCGATGCCGACACCTACAACGTGCTGACATGAGGAAAGTTTCCAACCCATTTCTCATACACAAACAGCAGTCGACCGGCGTTGCCTAGTGAAACGTTGTTGTGATGCCTAGTGTAAGGAGGAGAAATACGTACCATCAAGTTTCCGACTTTAATAAAGATCGGACTGTAGCCTATCGCGATTGCGGTTAACCATATTGCGACATAGCTGCTCGCGCTGATCGAGACCCAATGACTGTTAGGAGAATATGGAATCGGTAGGTTCAGTAGGGTAATACGGAACGCCGTGCTGAATCCCAACGGCCTCGTATCACTAGCAGTCGAGATGACAGGCATCTTATCCGCATGGCTCTAACGGATCGTGCAGCCACGTCTCGAACCCAGAGTCAACAGATGGGGACGTTTGCAAGATAACAACCATCTGCACGAATAGTTCGACGACGTTTGCAGCAGCATGGCCTCTCAGCTCGGAGACCGTGGCTGCAGTTACCCTTGACGCTGCATCAGAGACAGGAGCGCCTGCGATGGCGTACTCGACGACGAACCTGGGTGCACGAATGGCAGAACGTCACTTTTTCGGATGAATCCAGGTTCTGTTTACAGCATCATGATGGTCGCATCCGTGTTTGGCGACATCGCGGTGTACGCACATTGGAAGCGTGTATTCGTCATCGCCATACTGGCGTATCACACGGCGTGATGGTATGGGTTGCCATTGGTTATACGTCTCGGTCACCTCTTCTTCGCTTTGACGGCACTTTGAACAGTGGACGCTACATTTCAGATGTGTTACGACCCGTGGCTCTACCCTTCATTCGATCCCTGCGAAACCCTACATTTCAGCAGGATAATGCACGACCGCATTTTGCAGGTCTGTTCGGACCTTTCTGGATACAGAAAATGTTCGACTGCTGCCCTGGCCAGCACATTCTTCAGGTCTCTCACCAATTGGAAACGTCTGGTCAATGGTGGCCGAGCAACTGGCTCGTCACAATACGCCAGTCACTACTCTTGATGAACTGTGATATCGTGTTGAAGCTACATGGCCAGCTGTACCTGTGCACGCCATCCAAGCTCTGTTTGGCCCAATGAATAGGCGTATCAAGGCCGTTATTACGGCCAGAGGTGGTTGTTCTGGGTACTGATTTCTCAGGATCTATGCACCCAAACTGCGTCAAAATGTAATCACATGTCACTTCTAGTATAATATATTTGTCCAATGAATAACGGTGAATCATCTTCATTTTTTTTTTTTTTTTTTGGTGTTGCAATTTTAATGGACAGTAGTGTATTTTGCGGACTATAAGACGCGCTTTTTTCTTCGAAAAACTGCCTCCAAAATTCAGTCACATCTTATAAATACACACAACGATTGTCTCTGGACTGCAGCGATCTGGTGCTTTGTTTAGGTTAAAATCAACAGTCGAGATCGCAATAATATTTCTTTATTTACCTTTTTCGGATTATGTTAAAGGCATCTTCAGAATGTTTGCCCCCTTACGGCCGGTGCTGACGGCTTCTCGGTATATTCGTGATACCACGAGTGTACTCCTGGTCACAACAGTAGCTCGAGAACAGACGACCAGCTTCGTCCTTTTCCGTGACGCTTGTTCACAGGCGCCGCACCACGAAAATCTGTCAAAATCCTCGTTTGCGAATTGTATAGTTGCTAGAATGACTGCTGTTCGCCTCCGCTCTGCGTATACAAGTATATAAGGGGTGATCAAAAAGTTTCGCCCTCTGCCAATTCGTGACCTCCGATGAAGTAGTCAACAAGTGCTATTCAAGTCCAAGATGTCACTGTACTTCTGTAAAAGTTGAATTTGTGCTTCAAAACAGAAGATCGTAACTCTGTGCATCAAGTGTTGCTGTACTGTTCAGATACAGTAGTAAATAACTGGCTCATTCCTGTGGCAATGTGGAGTATAAAGTTAGGTAAATCTTTTTATCATTCTTGAAATAAAGTGAACTACTGTGGCATGAAAAAAGTCATGGGTTAGCGATATGCATATATACTGCTGGCTGTAGTATCGTGTACACAAGCTATAAAAGCGCAGTACATTGATGAAGTTGTCGTTTGTCCTCAGATGATTCATGTGAAAAGGTTTCCGATGTGATTATGGCCGGATGATGGTAATTAACGGACCTTGAACGTGGAATGGTAGTAGGAGTTAGAAGTATGGGACATTCTATTTCGGACATTGTTACTAAATTCAATATTCCAAGTTCCGCAGTGTCAAGAGTGCGCCGAGATCCCAAATTTAATGCTTTAAGTCTCACCACGGACAACGCAGTGACATTTGATGTTAATGGCTTATGGCAGCAGAAGGCTGACGCTAGTGAGATAGCCTGCAATGGCTTCCTTGAGGTCGTGATCATATCGATTGGACCCTAGACGAAAACCGTGACCTGGTCAGATGGGTCCCGATTTCGTTTGGTAAGAGCTAATGGTAAGTTTGGAGAGCGGCGCAGACCCCAACAAGGCTATGGACCCTAGTTGTCAACAATGCACTGTGCGAGCTACTGGTGGCTCCATAATGGTGTGCGTTGTGTTTACTTAGAATGGACTGTATTCTCTGGTCCAGCAGAACCGCTCATTGACTAGCCTCTCGGAAACCATCTGCAGCCATTCATAGACTTCGCGTTCCCAAACAACGATGGATTTCCTATGGATAACACGCCATTTCACCAGTGCTCAATTGTTCGAAACTGGTTTCAAGATCACTCTGCACTATTAGAGCGAATGATTTGGCCACGCGCATTGCCCGACATGTATGTCATCTAACATACATGGGACATAATCGAGAGGCCAGCTCGCAACAAAATCCTTTACCGGCAACGATTTCGCAATTATGGACGGCTACGAAGGCTGCGCGGCTCAGTATTTCTGCAGAGGACTTGGAATGACTTGCTGAGGCCATGTCACATCGAGTTTTTGCACTGCCCCGGGAAAAACGAGGTCCGACACAATATTACGAGGTATCCCATGAGATTTGTCAGTTTCGTGCATGATTTATGTGTATCTAAGTCAATAAATAATTCCCTTGTTATAATTAAATTTTTCCAACTCAGTTGATTGGCGACCCTGAATAATTCATTAAATACGGAATATCTGAGCAGACCTCAATATTTTCCCCGTTTTTTCTTATAGTAAATCCAATATTCACATAACCCATTTATAGGTAACCTGGAATAGGATCTTAATCTAATCAGTTCGGTACCCCTTTTATACGATCTACGTAACACGGTAATGAATAATATCTCCTTATCCGACGGCGAAGGACAATGCAGACGGGCCTGGGAGATGTGCGTGTGTTTATGGCGGGCCTTATAACCAGAGCGGCGACAAGCCGGCTGGCGCGGCGCCATCTCTCAGGCGACGCGTGTCTGACGCCGCTACCAACACGGCGCAGCAAAAAAGAAAAGCAAAAAAGAGAGACAAAAAAGGAACTTCACTGCAGGCGCGGGAAAATGAGGGCGGATGAAGGATCGGGGTTAACGCGTGACGCACGGCGATCGTATAGCGCGGGGTCGCCGAATTATGCGGCAGTATCTCCTGTTTTTTAAAATATCGCGCGTCCACCGAACACTGTGCAATATGGGTGCAGCGCTCTCGCCAGCACTGCGGGATCGCGCTTCGTGGTGAAGATCTGAGGCGGGCGACGCCCCTGTGCTGTCACATACAAGCAACACGGCGTTCACCCTTGAAGGAATTCAGTAATACAACACCAAAATGACAATATCTCCTAGTAAATCTGCATACCTGCTATTAAAAGAACAGTTAATTAGGAACCCTACTGTTAGAATCGATGGCTCACCAGTTCTTCGGCGACGGGAGACACGATATTTGGGAGTCATCGTTGACGTGAGATGGAACTTCGGGAAAAACATTTACACCGTAACCCAGAGAGCTCTACAATTGTTCGAACAACTTACGGGTTTGCTGCCGGGTGACGTCGTCTACCACCGCCGATATTTCGACGGGAGCACACCCTGCCATTCTCAAGGTACAAATGCAAGGAGGAAGAAATGTGCAAGGAAATTTAATACCTCGGTTCACAGAGGAGAAACCAGGAAGATACCACATACAGAACAAGTGTCAACAAGAACAAAGATTACCAACACCAGAAATATCGATAGTGACTAATCAACAGGTGAGGTAGCACTAATTTTGTCCCTCTGTTTTTTGATGAGAGACAGAGCCGGATTGCAAGCAGCATTTAAACAGAATCCACCATCTCTATAAATAAGGTTGTTTGATAGAGCTCGAGAGTCTGGGCGTACAGGCTCACGAGTGTCGTGCCCGCCATGACAGTGAGAAGGGTCCAGAGAAGCATGATTCTGAGATCTGTGGGGGCCTATAGAACATCTCCGGGGGGGAGCTCTGTTAGTCAGAATGGGGCCTTGCTCGTTAGACATCAAGATACGAGAACAAGCGGCGTGGTACTGGGCCAAAAAGGGGAATATGGAGAAAATAATAGAAATCATGGGTGTGAGGGCGGAGGATAAGAGGGAAATAAGAAACTTTGGCAGAGGGCTTGGGAGGAAGAAGAAACTGGGAGAAGGACCTTCCAGTCTTTACCAGATGTAAAAGAGCGTGGGGGCATGAAATACTGCCGGCCGGTGTGGTCGTGCGGTTCTACGCGCTTCAGTCTGCAACCGCGTGACCGCTACGGCCGCAGGTTCGAATCCTGCCTCGGGCATGGATGTGTGTGATGTCCTTAGGTTAGGTTTACGTAGTTTTTAGTTCCAGCGGACTGATGACCACAGATGTTAAGTCCCATAGTACTCAGAGCCATTTGAACCATTTGAATCATGAAATACTTTGAACCTACACGAGGACTCATTCTCATTCTCACTGGCCATGGACCCTATCCGACATACTTATGTCGGTTTGGGAAGAGGGCAACCCCCGCGTGTGACTGGCGCGGCAGAGTGTACTCCCGACCATGTGGTTTACGAGTGCCCTCTCTTCAATGATGTCGCGACAACACTCCGGGACAGACTTCCAAATAACGACACATACCACCTACTCAGACAAGAAGACACTTTTCACACTTTGAATGCATTGGCAGATGGGGTAACATGAAAAGTGTTAGCAGAATACCTGATGGACCTAGATTAGGTATCAACTCGTAGATCAAACCAATTGAGACCAGATCCCATTCCCATACCGGCTGTGCGTTCCATCATACTTGGGATCCGCCACATACAGGACTGGGGGGGGGGGGGGGGTCAACACCACCGATCAAGACAAGCACCGACCGGATAGGACGTAGGTTAAGTTAGTTTTGTAGGACTTAGATTAGGACATTAATCTATGGAGCTGCAGCGATTACTTACCTTGGCCAGCCCAGTGCCAGGGGCATGCTCCTCAGGTTTAGTCCGTTGAGCCTGGCTATTCTACGTAGGTTTATATACAACTGGCACACCTGTGACGCTGCAGGTAATAGTCATACTAGATTAGTTAAGTAATAAGTAGTTAGATCAAATTCCCCATTGTCGTAGAAAACTGAAACTAACACATTGTAGTAGTTAAACTGTAGCTCACTAACATAATTGTAAAAGCTGCATTGTAATCTAATCTATGTATCTTTTATGACCCACTAATCATCTTAGGAGGTGTGTTAATATTGTATAAATATTATTGTTTTTGAAATAAAGAATTTTTTTAAAATATAAATTATAACAGGAGCTGCATCTGTGGCGCGAAATCAAGAGATTATCTGTAACTGTATCAAGTAAAGTCGTCAACTTCGGTATCGACGGCAACGATCACTCTAATGGGGTCCAAATCTGGTGATGCAGCCCATTGCGGATAAACGAAGCGCGATGGGCTCCGGCGCACCTCGCGGTAGATGAGACGGCGCTGTTTTCCTCTCGCTTTTTGCCGCAGTTGCGTTTCCCTTTAAGGCCGGGCCGTAATACAATGGCGGCCGGCGGTGGCGGCTTAATTCTCCGGCGCCCTCCTGGAGAACACGGCACTTAGAGGCCGGCGCGGATAAACCCTGGCCGCCCAGACGGCGAAATTAATTTGTTTTCGTCGAGCGGCGCTCGCTTTGTTTGCTGCTGTTGCGCCCAGAGAACGCCGCATTGCGCGGTCTTGCCGTGGAATAGCGCGGGACGCAGTTGAGGGTTCTTGCAGGGTCGCCCTGGAAGTGTTTACAAATCAATCGCAATAGTGTAACGACGTTTCCGTCCCTATAGTGTATCTACTTGCGGGGCTATCTGTCACTTGAAGTCTACAAACCATTAAATTATGAGCCTCCAGAAATTATGCCATAAATCCGTGCTATCTACGACAGCGGTAATGATTTAAAATGGCAGCACACCATTCCAGGAGATGGATCCTAAACTCACAACCTTTACTGAAATGGCTCTGGTGGTTCAAATGGCTCTGAGCACTATGGGACTAACATCTATGGTCATGAGACCCCTAGAACTTAGAACTACTTAAACCTAACTAACCTAAGGACATCACACAACACCCAGTCATCACGAGGCAGAGAAAATCCCTGACCCCGCCCGGAATCGAACCCGGGAACCAGGGCGTGGGAAGCGAGAACGCTACCGCACGACCACGAGCTGCGGACAACCTTTACTGAAAGCAACTGTTTTATTAGTAAAGGCAGCTCACAATAACCACCATCTGCCATGCCAAGTACGTGGTTTATTAGTGACACAACACGAATATCACGCATCGACCACGTTTTTTCACTGTTGCCAACTTGATTTTGGCAGGCCTTTATGAAAATAAAGCACTACACGCGTTAACGACCTACCTCAACATCAACTGTTAGAAGTGCCTGTGGCATCTGTTAAAAATCTATGTATAAACATGCCTCTCCCCACTGTTGTGCCGATTTTCGAGACGATTGTGTTCTGGGCGCGAGTGTTAAAGTCGATATTGGCCTCGCCAGAGATACTGGGGCGCCGAGTTGGCGGCGATTGGCCCTCTGACAACAAGGAGGGGAGGGTTAGAGAGTACAGAACGGTAGAGTGTTGGGGTCCGGATGGTCCGAATTGTGCATTAATAATTTTGGCACTCTGTGGTAATGAACTGATGGTGAAGCCCAGACGCTTGGGAATTCAACGCTGCTGTGGAACGGTAAGCCGTGGGCTCTGCGACTGTAGGGACGCAATTTACGGCGAACTGTGGCCGGTGTCGTTTGTGGGTGTTTTGTCACGACAGATAAACACGACAGCGCGGGCCCAACCTGAACACGCTGTGCTGTAGCATGTTCGCCCACAGTAAGGATGTCATGATATTGGAGGAGAAAGCAGTGGAATACGGCACGTGTATTGACCTTCAGTGACTTCTGCGGTGTTAGTTTACTTAACTGTGCTGAGATTGAGCAGTAACTGTCACTTTTCAACGGAATTTACGATTGTGTAAAAGTGTGGCCAATGCCGAATGGGCGTTGTCATAAAGTTATTATATTTCTTATTTGTGAACATAATTTTCTATTATCATTATTACTCATTGGACAGATTTGAAATTGCCAGTTCTGCGCTGTAGTTGAGCGGGTTATAAATACTGCAATTTGACAAATATGCTAACTGTGAGTTATGGATATGTTTTTATATCTGCGTGTTAAATGAAAGTGAATTTTGAAGTTTGTAAGGTATCTTTCTACCATTACGATTCTGGAAGTTTTTATTTGGAAGTGATGTTGTTTGCTACTGTTATTGGTTGAGAATTTATTACCCGATTAATCAAAGGAATAGTAATTGAACCAGCCTATCTATGAAGTGTTTTAAGATTTGTTTTTCAGTGAATTATTATTAATAAATTACGTAAGTCAGTAATGTTCCCATTAGCCAATCAACCATGGCCAATTGGGAAAAAATGGTTCAAATGGCTCTGAGCACTATGGGACTCAACTGCTGAGGTCATTAGTCCCCTAGAACTTAGAACTAGTTAAACCTAACTAACCTAAGGACATTACAAACATCCATGCCCGAGGCAGGAGTCGAACCTGCGACCGTAGCGGTCTTGCGGTTCTAGACTGCAGCGCCTTTAACCGCACGGCCACTTCTGCCGGCCCAGTTGGGAACGGGCATTGATGTAACATTAGGGGACTAGAGGCTGTTTGTTAAGTTGTGGCAACGCTGATCCTGTTGTTTGTTGTTCTTGTTGAAGTGTCTAGTCGCCCCTAAATTAAATACTAATTCCGCACACTGCATTAAAAAACACGAGCTCACAAAACCGACTATGAATATGTACTTCATATAATAATTAAGCTGCCTGGTGGCAAATACTATTGTAATTTATCATGTACGTATTGAACTGGGGACACAGAAACGACGGAGAGACACAACCCCACAATAGGCTACAGCAGTCCACTCACTCCAGGGGCGGTGGCAAGGGGGATCTATGGGGGCTATAGCCCCCCCCCCTGCCTAATGGAGTATCATATTAGACGGGATAATCAGCGAATATATTACTGCAACAGATTCAATCATTTTTTATACTTATTTTGCAATAAAGGTTGCAATCTATTTCAAACACATTTTAACAAAAGAATAAGAGCGGCAAATAGCGTACTGTCTAAACCCATAAATATCATTTAACTTAAAATGGGCGTCTTATTATGTATACACTGGATTATATGTACAATGGATTATATATAGAGTGGATAATCAAGAAAGCTAAATATACTGGGTATGCCTACCAAGACTTAAATTGTTGCCCCCCAGACAAAAACTTCGAAATCGCCGGACATCTGGGTCAAATCGTATTTCTTTCACTGATACACATGTTCTGTTGACACGTTTTTACCCTGAACTCCAAAACAGTCAACAATAACTACTTTAAGGAGCACCAAATTTTACCAGTTTGTCGGTAGAGGACCCCAACTCTCCTTTTGTTAAGCGATATTCCGTTCCCCCAAAAGCCCCTCCCCCCTCCACCATTAGCCCCCACCCCTTGACCGATTTCTAGAACCGGCCCTGACTCACTCCACACCGAACACAGGGTTATTGTGAGGTTCGGCCCCCAGTGGACCCCCCGGGAACGTCTCATTCCAGACGAGTGTAACCCCAATGTTTACGTGGTAGAGTAATTATGGTGTACGCGTACGTGGAGAACTTGTTTGCACAGCAAACGCCGACATAGTGAAACTGAGTCGGAATAAGGTGAACCAGCTCGCATTCGCCAAGGCAGATGGAAAACCGCCTTAGAAGCCATCCACAGGCTGGCCGGCACACCGCACCTCGACACTAATCCGCCGGGGACCGGCAAGCCTTCCCTCTCGGCAAGCATTGCGTTAGACCGCGCGGCAGTTTATCATACTTTTAAAATAAAAGAGTCAGTCATTTGTTTGCTAAATTAGCTGGAACTTATACAACATTTGTGCCACTTATTCCTTCCGCAACTCGTCCTGCCATCTTAGCAAAATAAAATAAGCGTAATGACTGTGAAATGATACGCAGAGTGTCTCTCTTTGACGCAATTGTTGTGTTGATTCCAAAACTGGTCTCAAATTCTGCGAGACATCCATATTTCCAAAGTTATGGATAATTTAATATTGCGATTAATATTTTATTAATATTAATTCACGTGATGTGTTCGGGATATAGTTGCATGTGTAAAATATTATCTTTTGTTCTCTCACATTAGTTGAGTGAACTTTACTTTCGAAAACATCGTTTAATTGAATTTAGATATTGCATAACAGGTTCCCTTGTCATCATGTGATACAATTTTGTAACTATCGAAAAAGAGTATCTCTTCCACGAAACCCTGTATACCGTCATGATCTTTAGTTGTTATTGATTCTCAGTTGAAGGTAGCAAAATATGGAGTAACGAATTTATCTGGTTTGAAAATTGGAAATTTGGATTTCTTTCAGGAAACTAAAAAAAAATTTCAGAAGGATTGTAAGTTACCTCTGACATCAGCAAGCAATCAGTAATGTTGTGTTGCCGTTAAAAAAGTAATAAAAAGAGAACTTAACGTACTATCATGTTAGCTTAGAAGCGATCAACTTTGCTTCTGCAATCGATAATACAGTACTTAAACTCACAGACAGCGTGTACGTGCTTGGATATGCAAATGATTAGCTTTTCTGCGCGACTACTCAAAGTAGGTACGACTAAAGCCATCTACAGTCTGCATACACCGATGAGCCAAAACATTATGACCACCTGTTTAATAGCTCGTTTGTCCACCTTTGGAACGAAATACATCTCTGATTCTGCATATCATGGATCCGACAGTTTGTTGGTAGATTATGTCGCATTAGATGTCGACGGACAGGCCATGTAACTCGCGTCGTAGTGACGGCGCCCGATAGCGACCCAGGTGGGTTTCATACCACTTACATCAGGCAACTTTGGTCGCCGAGACATCAACGTGAGCTGATGCTTCCCAAACCACTGTGCCACTGTTTTGGCTCCGAGACACGGACAATTGTACTGCTGAAAGATAACATCGCTGTCGGAGGAGACATCAAGCATTCAAGGATGCAGGTGGTTCGCAGTTATCCGCGTGTCTTGGATTACTACCACAGGTCCCGTGTAAGCGCAGGAGAGTGTCCCCCGCAGCATAGCACTGCTGCCAGCAGCCTGCATTAGTGGCGCGCTACACGTTTCGATCTGCCGTTCACCTCGATGACGGTGTGCGTGGAGACGACCATCGACCTAGCAAAAATGTGGTTCACCCGAACGAAGAACAGACACGTTTCCATTGGTCGACGGTCGAATCCCAAACGTCCCGTACCTTCTGCAATCGTAATTGACTGTTGGGTCAACATATGAACACATACATCTACATCTACATTTACACTCCGCAAGCCACCCAACGGTGTGTGGCGGAGGGCACTTTACGTGCCACTGTCATTACCTCCCTTTCCTGTTCCAGTCGCGTATGGTTCGCGGGACGAACGACTGTCTGAAAGCCTCCGTGCGCGCTCTAATCTCTCTAATTTTACATTCGTGATCTCCTCGGGAGGTATAAGTAGCGGGAAGCAATCCATTCGATACCTCATCCAGAAACGCACCCTCTCGAAACCTGGCGAGCAAGCTACACCGCGATGCAGAGCGCCTCTCTTGCAGAGTCTGCCACTTGAGTTTGTTAAACATCTCCGTAACGCTATCACGGTTACCAAATAACCCTGTGACGAAACGCGCCGCTCTTCTTTCGATCTTCTCTATCTCCTCCGTCAACCCGATCTGGTACGGATCCCACACTGATGAGCAGTACTCAATATAGGAATGAAATGTTGCGGAGCTCCTTGTTCAACAATGTGCGAGGAACCTTATGCCCCGAAACACTTGTGCGTGCACCTGTCTTGTGGTCTTTTGACACAGGATGCCTCAGACCACTATCTATCCTACTTTACAGAGCAAACAAACCTCCGAACCCTACATCCCGTGAAAAACTGTGGACATCCAACCATTTAGCGGCTAGTAATAGTTCTACCCGTTTCTGTAGGTGCTGATAACAGTAGCATGTCAACATTCGACCAGCTTCGCCGTTTACGAGACACTCGTTCACAGGCTTCGCGTAATAACAATCTGACAAAGGCGCTCAACGCAGTGGATATCCCCTTTGCAGCCCATGTCTTCACTAGTGTGATACCTATCCATCTCCGCTGCACTTCCATACTCTTTGCAGCGTGTCACGCGCCGGCAACATCACCTGGCGGCATCCAACATCGCAGTGTCCATCATGTTTCGGGTTATCAGTGTACAAGGTAAAATTACACAGCCGGTTTCTCATTCAGAAACGCCTTTGAATGTTATTTGTTTATGAGATGATTTTGATGTCCCTCGTGTATTAGAGAGAAACGTTGGCTGCACGTGTCGGAATTAACCAGCGGCAGCATCGTAGCCTGGTGATAACGTGGAATCACAACGGACCCACGCGACTAGCGCCCGATAGGACAAACGTGTTGTGCGCTCAGCTGAACAGAGAGTACACGTAACCTTGAGTGTGGAAATGGGCTTCTTTGCGGTGATGTTGCATCCACACAACGTCTAGAGCACCACAGGCTGTAAGCACGGCTACCGAAGTTGCGGATTCCTTTGAGGTTCTAGAAAAGAGAGGAGCGTCGACAATGATGTACCAAGTAGCGAAACTGGAGACAGGTGTCCCACCGCGTTGTCTTTTCAGACGAGTCCTGCTTCTGCGTATAGCATCAAGACAGACATATCCGTGTTTGGAGGCTCTGTGAAGAACGAACGTTTCCAAATTCCATTCCTCGTTCTGATATGGGTCCGTCACCTGACATGATGGTACAGAGTGTCACAGGGCACACAAGATGATCATCTCTGGTTCCCGTAGCCAGAAATGGGGACGGTAGGTGTCACATTTTTTACATATTAAGGATGGTGGCTGTGTCCTTTCATTGACATCTTCGTGACTTCCTTTCAGCAGCGTAACACAAGACCGGATGTTTCCTCTACTGTACTGACATACTACGACACAAAGGGCGTGGTGCGCATGATCCTCAGATCCCTCCTCCACTGAAAACACGAAGATACTGCCACACTTCTAGCCACTGGGACTGATTGACTGTGATATACAGGTGATAAACAAAAATATGGAAATACCAAACACAATGCTTTACCATCCCTAACACGGTGTAGCAAACGATTTGATACCCAAAACTGTTTCCAGTCGTCCCACAGTGGATAAATACGGGTACTGTATGGCCTTTAGTGGAATCTTACACCATTTGTTCCTGCGAAATAGTGCCAAGTTCAGGTAAAAACGATGGGGGAGAGTAGTGATCACGTAGCCTTCTCTCCAAAGTAGACAACAAAGGTTCAATAACATTAAAATTTGGTGACTATGGTGAACAGGAGAGATGGGAAAATTCAGCCTCGTGCTCACTGAACCAGTACTGGAGGATGTGAGCTGCGTGAACAGAGGCCATTGGCGGAAGAAAGATTGTACCATAAGAGTGATATGATAAAAAGTCATAATCCTCGTCAGTAATGCAGCTTTGCAGAGTAACTGTGGGTCCCATGGCATACCACGAAATCATCACCAAACACCCCACCATGTTTCACTCTTGGGACGGAAACTCGGCCAGATGTTGAAAACAGTATGAAACAAGACGCATTCGCCCAAGTAAGTTTTTGTCCAATACTACGTTGGCCAGGTTTTATGAGTTCAGCACGACGATTTCCTGTTATGGACGTTTGCACTGCTCATGCGTGATTTTGGAATTCCACATTTCTGAAACTACCTCCTTGTTTTGGTGCCGACGGCGCTCAGTTCCGAAGTGACTTTTGCAGCCCTCGTCCTCTTATTTTTCGTCACAATCCTCTAGAGCTATAAGAAGCTGGCATCTGTACAGATATCATTGGTGATCTTGCAGCTCTCGAAGAATGAAATTATAATGATGAAATCTAGACCTTCAGCAGCTTACAGGCGTTGACAAATATCAACAGGAACAGTTGAAAAATGTGCGCCCCAACCAGGAGTCTTACCCGGGACCTCCTGCTCACATGGCAGACGCTCTGTCCGACTGAGTCACTGAAGACACAGACGATAGTGCGAATGCAGGGACTTATCTCTCGTGAGACCCACACGTTCCAACTTTCTGTCCACACACTACATTTGTAATGGCCCACCATACTCATTACTGGGGGCAGTCAATCTACCGATTCCCGCACTGAAGACGATCATTGACCAGTAAGTCTTATCTATATGAAGAAGATGATTGGCTGGTAAGCCTTATCTATTTGAAGATGGTATCTGCTCTTTCGGACATGTTCGGAGGTACAGATACCATCTTCAAATAGATAAGGCTTACCGGCCAATCATCTTCTTCAGTGCGGATGCACTCACATTGCTTGTTCGCGAACCCAAAGACTGATCGTGCCCCAGAGTTCACCTATACCAACTGATACGATTATTGACCGGTTAGTTGTAAAGTAAATTTTCTCACACTAAGAGTGGAGGGATACCACTTTCGAGAAGGTCCCAAGTCTCATTGGAGCACTGGACCAAGACCACAGCCGTCATATTTCCTGCACTATGTGTCGAATGATTCAAATGGCTCTGAGCACTATGGGACTTAACTTCTGAGGTCATCAGTCCCCTAGAACTTAGAACTACTTAAACCTAACTAACCTAAGCACATCACACACATCCACGCCCGAGGCAGAATTCGGCCTGCGACCGTAGCGGTCGCGAGGTTCCAGACTGTAGCGCCTAGAACCGCTCGGTCACTCAGGCCGGCGACTATGTGTCGCATAATGATATACTTTTAAAAGTATCTTATTAGTATATATGAATGTAACCGTTATTGTTGTTGGGCAGTTCAGTCCGAAGACCGGTTTGATGAAGCTCTCCATGCTACTCTATCGTGTGCAAGCCTCTTCATCTCCGGAAAACTACTGGAACTGGCATCCTTCTGAATCTACTTGCTGTACTCATCTCTTTTACCCCCCACACTTCCCTCCAGTAGTAAGTTTGCGATTCCTCAAATTTCAGGATGTGTCCTGTCAGCCTATCCCTTCTTTCAGACAAGCTGTGCCACAAATTTCTTTACTCCCCAGTTCCGTTCAGCACTTCTTCAGTAGTTATGTGATCTACCCATCTGATCTTCAGCACTCTTCTGTAGCAGGACATTTCAAAATCTTCTATTCTATTCTTGTCTAAACTGTGTATCGATACAAACACCTTCAGAAAACAATACCTAACACTTAAATTGGTATTCGGTGTTAACAAATTTCTCTTCTTCAGAAATGCTTTTCTTGCCATTGCCAGCCTACACTTTATATCCTCTCTACTTCGGCTATAGTCAGCTATTTTGCTTCCAAAACAGCAAAATTCATTTACTACTTTAAGTGTCGTGTTTCCTGATCTAATTCCCACAGCATCATCTCGTTTAATTCGACTACATTCCATTATCCTTACTTTGTTTTTATTGATGTTCATCTTATATCTCCCTTTGCATTCCGTTCAACTGCACTTCCTAGTCCTTTGCTGTCGCCCACAGAATTACAGTGTCATCGGCAAACCTCAAAGCTTTTATTTCTTCTCCTTGAACTTCAACTCCTAATTCCTAATCCAAATTTTTCTTTCGTTTCCTTTACTGCTAGTTCAGGGTACAGATTGAATAGCATAAGTGTAAGGCTACAACTATTTCTCACTCCCTTCTTAATCACAGCTTTCATGCCTCTCGACTCTTATAAGTGCAGTCTGGTTTCTGCGTAAGTTGTAAATAGACTTTCGCTCCCATGCTACCCTCACAATTTAAAAGAAAGTATACTAGTCAATATTGTCAAATGCTTTCTCTAAGTCTATAAATGCTGTAAACGTAGGTTTGTCTTTCCTTAAGCTTTCTTCTAAGATAAGTCGTGGGGATAGTATTGCCTCGCGTGTTGCTAAATTTCTCTCGAGTCCAAACTGACCTGCCCTGATGTCACTTCTACCGGTTTATCCACTCCAAATAATTCGTGTCAATATTTTGCAGCCATTTCTTATTAAACTGATAGTTTCATAATATTCACTCCTGTTAGGACTTGCTGTCATTGCAATTTGAAGTATTACATTCCTTTTTATGTCTAAGAGTATTTAGACTGTCTCATACATCTTGCATACCAGATGGGAGAATTTTGTCGTGGCTGAGTCAAGGCCGTCAGTAGTTCTGAAGTAATGTCGACTACTCCCGGAGCCTTGTTTCGACTCATGTCCTTCAGTCTCTGTCAGATTCTTCACGCAGAATTATATTTCCCATCTCATCTTCATCTACGTCCTCTTCCATTTCTGTAATGTTCAAAATTTAAATAAGCTATTTTACTTGGCTGTGACACATCATGCGATTGTTATTTTCGTCGTTACGTTTTGCACATCGGTGTATATTACGTAATAAATATAAAGCTGAAATTTGTAGTTTCTCAGTAATTCTGAATGGTTGATAATATGCGACTTTTCTCTATCTTTATATGACAAAAATTACTTAATAACTTTATTATAATATAATAATTCACAAGTTTCTCTGGAGCTATTTAATCACTCAGATATGCTATTAAAATTTCAATTTTCTAGCTTTTGCAGTCTGGCGGAAATTATGAAAAAACTCAAATTTTTCCGTAGCTATTTGTATTAATTGTTGTTGTTGTTGTGGTCTTCAGTCCTGAGACTGGTTTGATGGTATTAATTGTACCTACTTCAATTTCAGGATATTCTGCTTTAATATACACTTGACATTATTCCATTACTTTTATGTAGGGTGTCTCTTATAAGAATCATGAGGGGCTTTTTCTCTGGTGTTTCGGCAGATATTTACAATTTCGGTTCTGCACTGTGTAGGTGCAGACAGCCCTAACAAATGCTGCTGCCCATCACGTCTTTCGTGTGACGGGCAGTGTCGGCGGTAGGCGACGGTTTGTCTCCCGTTACAAACGCACTGATTTTTAAAGCAGACTATTACGTGCCCATTCGATAATGTGGCCCGAGATTAGTCTAGTGCGACATTTGTTTTACCGGCGTGTATTAACAGGGCCAGTACTACAGCAGCTACTGAGCAGCGCTTCTGTATTACGGCAGCAGTCAGCGCGGTTTATGGAAGTGCTGTCACTGCCAGAGTACTGGTCATTCTCCGTGTTTTTCTGCCCCCATTACTACATATCGATAAGACACATACCGCATTAGACTAATCTGGGACCGCCCTAGGCACGTAAAATTCCGCTTCAAAAGTCATTTTGCTGTAACGGGAAACGAACTGACGTTTGACAGGTGTGATGACCAGTATCTGTTTGGGCTGACTCCAGATCCACAATGCAGAACAAAAATTGCAGATGTGTGCGAAACAACAGAGAAAATGTACCTGTCTGCTATTAGCAGTTAATGAGCAATAACGTTAATGACCTGCTGTTGTATAATACGAGGGTCGTTCAATAAGTAATGCCCCACATTTTTTTCTCTGAACATATTTACTGTTAAGAGCCAGAATTTGGTGGAAATATACATTAACATGTGTTGTCCATGTCCTATTTTCCTACGTAGTGTCCATCATGTTCTATGGCCATACGCCAACCTTCCGGAAGATCATGTATTCCCTGTTGGTAAAAGCTCTTGTCCTGTAGGCGTAGCCATGTTTTCACTGCATGACTGACACTCTCGTCATTTTCAAAAGTGTGTTCCCCGTAGAGAATGTTTAAGTGGCCCACAGAATGGAAGTCCGAGGGTGCCAGGTGTCGACTGTATGGTGGATGAGGCAATGATGTGCAACCCAGTTTGACGATGTTTTCTCGGGTTCTCAGACTTGTCTGTGGGCGTGCATTATCGTGTTGGAGCAAGATTTCTGCTGGAGTTTTGTCCGATCGAACACGTCGGAAACGGTTCTTGACATTATTCAGAGTCTTCACGTATGCCTCTGAATCGATGGTTGACCCTCTTGGCATCACTTCCACGAGAATGGCACCATCACAATGTCAGAAGACTGTCACCATAATTTTTTGCGAGGGGGGGGGGGGGGGGTCTTGAATTTCTTCTTTTGTGGTGAATGAGGATGATGTCACTCCGTGGACTGCCCTTTTGTTTCCGGCGCAAAGTGGTGCACCCAGCTTTCGTCATCCGTAACGATCCGTGACAGAAACGCTGCTGCGTCGGTCTCAAAACGCTCCAACGATTCAGATGAAATGGCCTTTCTTTGAATCTTGTGGTCTGCTGAGAGCATTCGTGGAACCCATCGTGAGCATCTCTTTAAATATCCGAGAGTCTCGATCATTGCAGACGCACTTCCAATGCTGACCGACAACTATAGAGACAATTGTCCAGTTATGGTGCGCCGGTCGGCACGAATAATGGCATCCGCAAGATTCTGCGTGTCTGGAGCAGTGACTGTGACAGGACGTCCCGAACGTGGCTGATCATGGAGCTCTGTTTCTGCATTTCCTGAGGTTATAACTTTCTTTACCCATCGCCCAACTGTACTTCTATCAACTGCAGTATCGCCGTACACTGCACACGAACGCTTATGGATGTTCACCACGGTTTCTTTTTCTGCAGACAAGAATTCAATAACAACACGCTGCTTGTAACGTGAGTCGTATGTAGACGCCTCTTTGACGCTGTACTACGGCTCTGCCTTCGGCCAGAACGGATCGAAACTTCACCGGGACACAGAACAAACTTCAAAATGTGAAGCACCAACAAGGACGTTTATCTATATCCCGGGTGATCAAAAAGTCAGTATAAATTTGAAAACTTAATTAACCACGGAATAATGTAGATAGAAAGGTAAAAATTGACACATGCCTGGAATGACACGGGGTTTTATTAGAACAAAAAAAAAAACAAACAAAGTTCACAAAATGTCCGACAGATGGCGCTGGACAGCAAAACGTCAGTGACTGCGCATGACAATCGTGTATAAAAGGAGCTGTAATGAGAGAGAGAATCAGATGCGCCAGCAGTCGCAGCATGTTGACGTTACCTGGTTCAAATGGCTCTGAGCACTATGGGACTCAACATCTTAGGTCATAAGTCCCCTAGAACTTAGAATTACTTAAACCTAACTAACCTAGGGACATCACACACACCCATGCCCGAGGCAGGATTCGAACCTGCGACCGTAGCAGTCCCGCGGTTCCGGACTGCAGCGCCAGAACCGCTAGACCACCGCGGCCGGCTTGACGTTACCTGAAAAGGCGCTTTTAGTGAAGCCTCGTATTATCAGACGCGTGAAAGATCTCTTGCGCGCGTCGTTTGGTGATGATCGTGTGCTCAGCCGCCACTTTCGTCATGCTTGGCCTCCCAGGTTCCCAGACCTCAGTCCGTGCGATTAATGGCTTCGGTGTTACCTGAAGCCGCAAATGTATCGTGATCGACCAACATCTCTAGGGATGCTGAAAGACAACTTCCGACGCCAATGCCTCACCATAACTCCGGACATGCTCTACGGTGCTGTTCACAACATTATTCCTCGACTTCAGCTACTGTTGAGGAATGATGGTGGACATATTGAGCATTTCCTGTAAAGAACATCATCTTTGCTTTGTCTTACTTTGTTATGCTAATTATTGATATTCTGATCAGATGAAGCGCCATCTCTCGGACAGTTTTTGAACTTTTGTATTTTTTTGGTTCTAATAAAACCCCATGTCATTCCAAGCATGTGTGTCAATTTGTACCTCTATATACATTATTCCGTGATTTATTCAGTTTTCAAATTTGTGCTGACTTTTTGATCACCCGGTACATTAATGGCTTTTTTAAAAAAAATGTGGGGCATTACATACTGAACGACCCTCACAGTTAACAACCAAGCCTGACCTTCATTCACTCGCAGAACCCAACAACAGGGAGAGGTGTGAAGTCGCCGCTGTCTCAACCCATAACGTGAATCATCACATAGCTATCGCGCTACGAGCATACTAGCTTTGCCACAAGATATCTCTAAAACTGTAGTCTCCTTTTTCTAATGAACTGTACATTAGTTAACACCAGAAGGTACTGATATCGGTGTTTGGATACACCGCACGGGAAATGGTCCGGGAAAGTACCTGCCGCTGGTTTTCGTAATGGCCGCCCATTCAACAGCAGCCCAGCAGGTCATTCAGAAGCAGCGGCCGACAGTGCCCTCCACTTGTTGTGGCACGGCCGTTCCCACGGGTTCGATACCGGGTATCGACTAGCCACAGTGTCATGGCTAGGGGCCGTTCATGTGAGTCATGAAAGCGAAATTAACGCCGCCGCGCTGGGGGATAACATCACCTTCTGTCAACTCGCCGTGGCTCCTGCAGCAACTGTTCGGGTCGGTGACCGGACGACGTGACGCAGTGGTTGCTGCTGCACTGTGACTCGTGTTGTGAGACGATCTGATAATGACCCGCTTCGCTGGGGTTTTAAGACTTTTCATTTTCTTTTTTTTTTCCTTAGGACAAATAGCCGGCCGGAGTGGCCGTGCGGTTCTACGCGCTACAGTCTGGAGCCGAGCGACCGCTACGGTCGCAGGTTCGAATCCTGCTTCGGGCATGGATGTGTGTGACGTCCATAGATTAGTTAGGTTTAATTAGTTCTAAGTTCTAGGCGACTGATGACCTCAGAAGTTAAGTCGCGTAGTGCTCAGAGCCATTTGAACCATTTGAACCTTAGGACAAATATGTTATACATAACGTCTTTACATTAAGCTACATTCTTATATGCTCTATTTAATGTCTGGTTTTGTGGCGCATAAACATGTACAGGGTGAGTCGCTGATTATGGCCACCAAGAATAACTCCGAAAGTATGACCGGAGCTGAAAAGTTTGTGGGACAAAAGTTTCATGGGACAACGGGGGTCATAATGTGACGTTGGTTCTTTGTTTCTAGGTGGGATCGCTTCAGAGATATGAAAGTCAACTTTGTTTTTTTAAATGGGATGCTATACTTTGGTACTTATTTCTGATGTGTAACAGTAAGGTCAATGATGTGTAACAGTAAGGTCTTTGAAGGTCAACGAAGGTCACAACGGTGACACGAACGTCTATTTACAGATGGTAATAGCCGTCTTAGATTGTCTGCAGATGATGCTGTCATTTGCCGTCTTGTAAAGTCATCAGAAGACC
The DNA here is from genome assembly GCF_023864345.2 of Schistocerca serialis cubense. Lineage (NCBI taxonomy): Eukaryota > Metazoa > Arthropoda > Insecta > Orthoptera > Acrididae > Schistocerca > Schistocerca serialis. The sequence goes on along the minus strand of NC_064649.1, from coordinate 44,702,136 downwards.
AAAACGAGTTGCAAAATGATTTAGATAAGATATCTATATGGTGCGAAAAGTGGCAATTGACCCTGAATAAAGAAAAGTGTGAAGTTATTCACATGAGTACTAAAAGAAATCTGCTAAATTTCGATCACGCGATAAGTTACAAAAATCTGAAGGCTGTAAATTCAACTGAATACTTAGGGATTACAGTTTCAAATAACCTAAATTGGAACGATCACATAATAATATCGTGGGTAGAGCAAACCAAAGACTGCGATTCATTGGCAGAACACTTAGAAGCTGCAACAGTTGTACCAAAGAGACTGCTTACACTACGCTTGTCCGCCCTTTTCTGGAGTATTGCTGTTCAGTGTGGAATCCGCATCATGTGGGACTGACGGATGACATCGAAAAAGTACAAAGAAGGGCAGCTCGTTTTGCATTATCGCGAAACAGGGGAGATAGTGCCACAGACATGATACGTGAATTGGAGTGGCAATCATTAAAACAAAGGCGTTTTTCGTTGCGGCGGGATCTTCTCATGAAATTTCAATCACCAGTTTTCTCCTCCGAATGCGAAAACATTCTGTTGGCACCCACCTACATAGGGAGAAATGATCATCTCGATAAAATAAGAGAAATCTGGGCTCGCACGGAAAAATTTAAGTGCTCGTTTTTCCCGTGTGCCGTTCGAGAGTGGAACGGTAGAGAGATAGCTTGAAGGTGGTTCATTGAACCCTCTGACAGGCACTTTATTGTGAATAGCAGAGTAATTACGTAGACGTAGACGTAAGGTGTTCGAAGAAACGACCATTGGTATCAACGCACTGCTGTAATCATTTTATCATGGATTGGGTAGTATTTCTTATAACTTCGGCACTTACCGAAGCACATGCTCTGACAATTCTCTACCGCTTAACTTCAGATGTAGTTGGAACGTCTTTATAAACAGTGCCTTTTACGAATCCCCACAAGAAAAAATCCAGAGGCGCCAAGTCTGGCGAACGAGCCGGCCACGACACATCTCCTCCGCGTCCAATCCAACGATTATGGAATTGTCTCTGTATCTCATTTCTAGCCATCATCAAAACAATGTGCTGGACACCTATCGTGTTGATACCACATTCTATTCCTTGTTCCAAAAGGTATTTCTTCCAATAACAGACCTAGTGTCTCTCGCAGGAATTTGGTGTACTTCCTACCATTAAGATTTCCTTCGGTGAAATAGGGGCCTATAATTGTGTCTTCCAGAATCCCACATCATACATTCACCGACCACGGTTTTTGGTGTGCAACTTGCCGCAGCCAGCATGGATCTTCAGTTGCCCAAAAACGTATGTTACGCAAATTAACATTTGCGTGGTTCGTGAATGTAGCATCGTCAGTAAATAAAATCAAATTAATAAATGTGTCATCCCTCTGAATCTGAAGTTGAGTCCATCGGCAGAAATCAATGCGAAGCGTACAATCCATACCAGTTAATTCGTGATAGAGACTGATATGGTAAGGATGATATTTATTGCGATGCAGACCACGAACAACACTACTCTGGCTCATGCCAGATTCCCTTGCAATTTGACGCGAACTAACACAAGGATCTCAAACCAAAGTGGCAGGGGTACCAATTTCCGTTTCCTCGTTAGTAACTTTTCTTTGCCGGATATGTTTCATATGCGTTAAAGGTCCAGTTGTTCTCAACTTATCATTCACATATTTAAATGGTCGACGTGTAGGGTGAGTACGTTGAGGATATCTTTCAGCGTATAAGTCACTAGCTCTCAGTGAATTTCGTTGGCATTCTCCGTAAACGAGAAGCATATCGATTTATTCTTCGAAGGAATACACCATTCACATTCGCTTGATTCTACGATACTAGTGTCACCGTTCCTATTAGTGTTGCATTGCGAAACCGTCGAATGGTATCTACATTACAATGGCACGCTAGATGGATACGCCGTATTCGGCGAATATTTACTATTTGCACGATGTACGAGAGAGAATTGTCACAGCATGTGTTTCGATAAGTGTCGATGTGATAATGAAAACCACTCAATCCATGATACGAAGATTGCAGCACTGCATTGATACCAATGGTCATCACCTTCTGTAAATGGACGTTCATACCACCTTTGTGACCTTCGTTGACCTTCAAAGACCTTACTGTTACACAGCATTGGATTCGTCTCGATAGCCGCTATCAGAAAATGAGTACCAAACTATAGCATCCCATTTAAAAAAAAAAAAAAAAAACAAAGCTCACTTTCATATTCCTGAAGCGACCCCACCTAGCAACAAAAAACGGTCATATTATGAGACCCCCGTTGTCCCATGCAACTTCTGTCCCACAAACTTTTCAACTCCTATCATACTTCCGGAGTCATTCTTGGTGGCAATAGCTCACCCTGCATATATTCTGGTTGTCCGACACGTGAGAACGCAACGTAGAGCTGACCATGAGAGACACGGGGTTCCTTCAAATTAACTAAGCAGTAGTGAAATGTCTGGCCCTGAGTCAAATTGGTTGTCATACTATAAGCTAATTTCACAAGAAATTGTAATCTCTTAAAAGAAAATGGCGTATGAGTTGTGATCAATGGGATTCTGGGAATGAACACCGATTTTCCTTTTTGTTTACGAAGTAGTTGTTTGACACGCTGTCTTGTGCCATTACATAATTTGGGTGGGTTAATATTTCGTAATAGTATTATTGGTGATCCAGTTTTCAGTTTCAATGCATGCAGAGGCATATCGGATGGATTTAATGTGTTCACAAATTCGTTTGGAAAGTTGACACCTCCCCCTTGATCCATTATTGTATCTGTCGATTTATATATTGTTTCTGCTCTTGTGAGAAACTGCTGCATTTGCTGATCTATTTGTTGGGCTACGTCATTGCTTGGTGTTGAAATTGTTCGCTCACACAAGCAGTCTTTATTTAGGCAGTTCATTTCTATCGATGGATACAATTTATCAATAAGTTGTTCCACGGCTTCTTATTTCTGTGTTTAAATAAGCTTACGGGAATACGGATCGAGAGGATAAGTACCATTTCCAATAAATTTTCGGCAAGTACGTGAGCTTTTGGATTTCCTGTCATTATTGCACTCATGTTTCTTTTTCAAAGGTAACTTTTCAACCTTATCCCAAAATATTAATCTGTTTAAACTTGCCTTTATTGCATCTGCCGGTGTTGATTTTGGAATTACCGGTAATGTTTGCTGAAAGTCTCGTGATAGTAGCAATAAAACACCTCCCATTCATCTGTTGTTTTTTCCGAAGATCTTGTAATGTTGTATTGAGTACTTCAAGACTTTTTTTTATGGACCATTGTACATTCGTCCCGAACAGTCATTCTGCACCGCATTAAAAGCTTACCCCGCGCCGAAGATTCCAGGAAAAAAACAGTATATAAAGCGATAAGACAATAGTGGATCAAGGAGGAGATATCAACTTTCGAAACGAATTTGTAAACACATTAAATCCGTCCGCTATACCTCTGCATGCATCGAAACTGAAAACTGGATCACCAATATATCACTGACTAGCGCACGAATCCACAGGAAGTGTAGTCAACCCACAAAGGAGGCAACCCACAAAACCCTCGTTCTATCGACACTAAACTACTGCTCGTTAGTCTAGGATCCGTACCACATAGGACTGATAGAGTAAATAAGAGCATGGCATTCTGCCACATGCTCGTACAGTAAGGTCGACAAAGGCAATTCCAATGGCAGACGCTGCAAGAGAGGTGTCGTGCATCACGATGTTCTTTACTGACAACATTCCTAGAGCGTGCGTTCCTAAAAGTGAGTCAACCAAAAGAGTTTCAAACCAATTTTTAATGCTGTAGTATAATATTTTGTTACTGTCCAGACGCATTTCGCCTTTTATATTAAAACGTCTTGAAGGGATTTTTTTCTGGAATGCAACAGCTATATTTTTTACTTACGCATACGAGGTAGTTCACGCCTTTGCCTTACTTGGATAAATTGTTACTTTCAGTTACTCATTTGCTCTCTCAAAATCTTCGGTTTCTCGTCTCTGATCTCATGACGCTTATGAAAAATCAGCATACATTTACTTCTATTTTTTTTTTCTTCTTTCCGTACTTCGTTTTTCTTTAGGTAAATACTGTGAAACTCTTCATTCTTCCTCTGATGACAATTTCATGTTTATCTTTAGAGAACTGTGAACAATGTTTGTGAACAATCATTCATTATTCAGGATACCCGGATTTAGATTTTCCGTGATTTTCCTAAATCGCTCCAGTCAAATGCCGGGATGGTTCCTTCGGAAGGGCGCGACCTATTCTCTTCCCCGTCCTTTCGTAATCCGAGCTTGTGCTCTGCCTGTAATTAATACGATGTCGACGGGACGCTTAACATTAATCTTCCGTATTCTATTTCCTTAGCGAAAGAATACTCCTCCGAGCAGCTTACTTCTCCGAATTGTGGCGTCTTCATCTGTGTGAATACATTCTGCTCTAACACTGGATGGGGCGACAGCAGTGTGCTGCTCAGTTTCCTCATCACTAGGTCTAGTACAGCCTGTATTTTTATGTCGGGATATATATTCTACATATACCTAAATAACTGTGTATAAAAGAAAATGTCCTGACTGATTCATTGACTCATGATGGCCAGGCCCAAACAATAAGGATAGAAAAATGAAATTTGGAGGCATCACTTACGAAATTCAACTCCTAAGGGGGGTAATACATGAGATGAAAGGTTTTCTGAAAACATGTCACTATTAAGGAAATTCTGAAAGTAGAACTACAAAATTGTTGTTTGGTTTCTCCGTGACAATAAAAGGAACAGTGCTTCAGTATTTTTAAGACTGCAGTCTGTAAGGGCTGAAATTGTGGGTGAAAGATTTTTTTTTAACGAAATAATTCTTAAAGAACTACAAAACCATTTTTAAAGCTATATCTCTGAAAATTGACAGTGACTTCTGGGTTAGAAATAAAGAAATATATGTTAGGGGACTGAAGTTTCTAAGAAAACATCACAACAAGAACTCAAGGCAGGATACTAAAACCTCCGACTCCAGCTAACAGAATCGCTTTTTGGTCACAAGTACATTCGGGAAATACTATGCTTCTCCTGCCTAAATTAGCGTGAAAAGTTCAGATGTTGCAATTTGTGAACTAAATCAAAGATCAAAGAGGCATTGTCAGGACTCATAGTAAAATAAATGTGGTTATTAATACTCGTGCAGTACTTTCTTATTTAGCTTAATATATGCTTATAAAATTATTAATGTTGTAACTATTACCGAAAGTAATCATCACTAATGACAAAATAGATACCTCGTTGAAATGGAATTTAATTTACAGGAATATCTGTTTGAGATGAGAGGAAGTTCAGTATACGTGTAAGACTGGCGCTAATAACTATAGAACCACTTATCCAACTTGTCTTTTTCTTTTCTTTTCTTACTATATACCTACGAATGAGCGTAGTCTAGATATATTTTTTGCACTGTGTGTAGATTCACACATGAGCAATGGACGTAAAAACGGAAAAATTCTATTAAACAAAAAACGAAAATAATTTCTGCAAACTCTACGGGAGTGAGGCAGCGGGTGCTAAGCTAGTATGACTACATGTTAAGCAGTTTAGTTTTATGTTAGAAATGAGTTAGATTGGATTCAGGCCTTAGGAAGGTAATCATAGAAGACTAATTTCGCTCCGTACTGTCGACGATGTACACATCATTACGTTTATTTGTGTGTACAGTTTAAAACAGCTGGATCTTGGTCACGTCTTCAATCATTGGGACATTCTTCTTCCGAGTAACTGCAGCGTGTTTGCTTTATGGAACGAGAAGATGGGAACTCTGTTTTATTGGTTGGTTGGTTGGGTGGTTTGGGGAAGGAGACCAGACAGCGTGGTCATCGGTCTCATCGGATTAGGGAAGGATTAGGAAGGAAGTCGGCCGTGCCCTTTCAGAGGAACCATCCCGGCATTTGCCTGGAGTGATTTAGGGAAATCACGGAAAACCGAAATCAGGATGGCCGGACGCGGGATTGAACCGTCGTCCTCCCGAATACGAGTCCAGTGTCTAACCACTGCGCCACCAACTCTGTTTTATTGAACTGTGTAATGCAGATCACTGACAATTACAGCAGTGCATCTACGCGGGAGATGTGAGGTGCGTCATTCCTGCAACAACTCAATTCAGTTTATACTGTTCGTTTCGCAACGTTTACGAAATGGCATAATGAAGGCCTTGTGTTTCTTTGCTGTACACGAGTTTTCTGGTCTGGCATCGTATAAATAGCAGCGACTTCTTTGGAGATGTCTCCATGTTACTTGTTCGAGGAAAATATGCAGCAGACGCGAACAGCACCGATACAGCTTTCACCGATTACACAAAGCATTATGACTACTGACCTCCGCGAGGTGGAGTGACTTCTGATAGTGTTGCGGGCACGTGACGCAGCAAGAAAAGAATGAAAGCGGAAGAGAGAGGAATGGGCAGTCATTATAGTGAAGGTGCGGGCCGCAAATGCGGAGATCCACTGACCTAACCGGTTGTGACAAAGGGCACATGGTTGTGGCGCTGCGGCTGGAAGCGAGAATCTCTGAAACGGCGAAGCTGGTCGCCTGTTGGCGTACTACCGTCGTGAGCGCCTGATTAAAGTGGTTGAATCATGGTGGAATAACGCTTCGGCCGTGTGGTGTTGGACGACCTCGTCTCATCACAAAACGTAGAGGTCGGAGGATCCCCCACTGGTTAGTGCAGCGTAGGCAGCGGTCAGTGGCAGATCTGACGACAAAGTAAAGTGCTAGTTCAGGCACATGAATATCGGAGCACATCGTTCTAAGGTCATTGTTGAACATGGAGCTCCACATCCCACGCCGCCTACGTGTTCCTGTGTTGACCCAGCCATGCCGTCAGTTATGATTGCTTCGGGCACAGCATCACTTTTTCACCGTGGATCACTAGAAAAGTGTCGCCTGTCGAATTAATCTCAATTCTTGTTGCACCAAGTCGATGGGTGACTCCTTACAAGCCGTCGTCCAGGCTAATGTCTGAACGAAGCATGCACCGCGGTACAGATGCAGGTCGGTGAGGGAGCAGAATTATGCTATGGGGTACTCTGAGTTGGGATTCCACGGGACGTTTGCAGGTAACCGAAGGCATCACGACAGAAGTGAGCTACGTGAACATTATTGCGGACCACGTGCATCGCTTAGTGCTTAAAGTCTCCCGCTACGGTAATGACATCTTCCATCAGGATAACAATCTGTGTTGCAAGGTCAGAATCGTGCTACAGTGGTTTGTGGGACATTATAGTGAACTCACATTGATGTCCCGGCCAGGAAATGTACCTGATCTGTACGCACTGGAACACCTGTCGGGCAACTGCTTTATGCCCGGAAACCACGATCCCGCAATTTGCAGGAATTGCTCGACCTGTGCGTCGACATCTGGTGACACATACATCTGGAATCTTTCCAGAATGAGTTTTCCACTCTGCAGCGGAGTCTGCGCTGATATGAAACTTCCTCACCGATTAAAACCGTGTGCCTGACCGAGACTCGAACTCGGGACCTTTGTCTTTCGCGGGCAAGTGCTCTACCATCTGAGCTACCCAAGCACGACTCACGCCCCGTCCTCACAGCTCTACTTCTTCCAGTACCTCGTCTCCTACTTTCCAAACTTCACAGAAGCTCTCGTGCGAACCTGCACAACTAGCACTCCTGGAAGAAAGGATATTGCGGAGACATGGCTTAGCCACAGCCTGGGTATGTTTCCAGGATAAGATTTTCACTTTGCAGTGGAGTGTGCACTGATATGAAACTTCCTGGCAGATTAAGGCAAAGGTCCCGAGTTCGAGCCTCAGTCCAGCACACAGTTTTAATCTGCCAGGAAGTTTCATATCTGGAGACTTGTCAAGGACTTGTAGAATGCATGTCAAGCAGAAACTCTGTTGTACTGTGTTTGAAAAGTGGAGCAACATCTAATAAGTAGGTTGTCCTAATCTTTTGGGTCATCGGTGTATATCGACAGCTCCCATAGACATGTGACGCTCCCACTCCGTAGGCCTTTGTAGTTACTGTGCCATATTACCAGCATTTTCCATCTGTACAAGTAAGCACACGGGTGGGAAGAAAATCACTCGCCCCCCAGGCGACGGTGTAATCCCGATTTTAAATTTGAGATCGGTGAGGAGGAGAGTCCTCCGCCGTTCTCAATAGCGCCACACATTTTCTGTGGCCTTGAGTTCGTGTGATTCAGGCGGGCGAGTGAACGTGCGCTGTGGTGTCGGAGGGTTCGTCTAGCTAGGAGCGTGGGTGTGGGTGCAGCTTTGTGATGACGGCTGTTGACTTCGTGTCTGTGCCCATTGAATACACATCGTGAAGATACGCAAGGAAACATCCTAGTGAATTTCCACGGTAACTTGAACGAGTGGACCGAAGGTGTGGTACGAAAAACACCCGCAGAACACCAAAGAACTACCTCCAGTCCAAACAACACCCTCCACACATCGGAGTCAAATGCCAAATTGTGCCGACTGTGCACGACTTACGCTATCTGGAAAGGGGCGAATTCCCTAGACATCGGACCACTGTCCGCTTTCTGAGGTGTGTGACCGATGGAAGACGGGTAGCTTCATGTGCCGCTGTGACAAATTGCCTTTTACGAGGTAACCGACTCTCTACGGTCGCTCCGTCGAAAACTCTTCGCTTCGCAATTTTTGCCCCGAAAACGGTTGAAATGAATCTGCTTTCCCTGACAGTAACAATTCCAGACGGGTTTAAAACCGATTTTCACCGACAAGATATGACACTCGTCTCCGTCTCTGTTTTACGGCAACATCTTGTTACATGGCTACGTGTTGTACACCATTCCTTGTAGACACGTTGGACAAACCGCTTTGATATGCCTATCAATTGGGCAGCTTTATTGATGGTGTGGTCATGAGCATGTCCAGATACGATAACAGCTGTCTCCCATTCCGTCGCATCTCGATGTCGACCCCTATTCCTGCGATGATTCCATACGCACACCACCTCAGTGTCATAACTTACTCAGCTGTGGATGTTCACACGGCTGCCTGGTTACAGTTGTACACCGCCTCCAGCGCTTCAGACCGATGACTGTACGCATTTAAGTGGGAGACCTTCTTTGAGACTGGGTGTACAGTGCAGTATTGTGTTTGTGAAGTTACCTTCCACTACTTAATTCTGCAGCGGACTTTTCTGCTGATGACGTGAACGTTGCGGATTGTTCGGCTGCGATGACTGGAACCTTCTATTCTTCACGGGAAGACCGATGACCAAAAAGCCGAAAATGTATGCGAAAACTGCTGAGAAACTGTGGCTTACGGTACGTAGGTATTACACACTGAGAGCATTGGTCTGGACTGGAATACCGGGCCAGGACATAGCTGTCAGGCAGGTACCACTTTTGTCTTGGCCATCAACACACCGCTTACATTCGCTTACCATAAATGCTGAATACAAGCTGAACCTAACGTACACAAACATATTTGACTCCACAGGGCGCCTCAGGAGGAATGGTCAGTACTTAGGAATATGGCAGGACCGATAATTCGAAGCAAAATCTCCCCTGGACATAGACTGCAAAATGCAGACCTTAAGAGGCATGAACACTTCGTCTTATTGTCAAATAAATCTCTTCTACTGCACGCTCTTTGCTTTCCGTATCATGAGAGGCTGTTGTATCGACGAAAACAGGAAGAAATTGTCTGGTAAACATCGACTCTAGAATGCACACATTAAGAGCTACGAACACTTGTTTATTAGAAGAGATGTGTTTCACAGTGTGGAAGATGAACAGGTGCTCATAGTTCTTAAGGTACGCATTTTAGAGTTCATGTTTACTGGACGTTTTTATTTCGAATGATCGTTCCTGTCACATCCCTCAGTACTTAACATTCCTCCTGAGACACCTTGTATATTCATCTTAAATTTAAGTAAATTAAAATTTTAGGAAGCATTCCTTCTCCGGAGATTTAACAGCGGTAGCTGTTAAATATTAAAATTGAATAAAACAGTTTCGATCTCGACAGATGTTTATTATACTTGGCAACTGGTTACCGTCTTTAATTTAGACCATCTTCATGTCGTAACCACCATGAAAGCAACTGGTGGCGGCGGACGGAGTAAGATGGGAGCCACTGTAGACCAAAACCGCCTACCAACGGTAATAAACATCTGTTGCGATCGAGACAGTTTTAGGGAAGTTTGAGAAAATAAATTTATTTTTGCGCTGTGTATTGAGCATCTCGTGTTCCCAAAATCGCCCGATTCTTGTTTATTTTCACGTCTTTGAGTTACCCTGACCGTGAAATACGATGGAATGTCGAGAAATAAACGCACTCGTACACTCGGCGTTTTGCGTTTGCGATTCTCGCTCGCACCCTTCGCAGCCGACGCAAGCCAAAATGAGACGCTTAGCCTTTTCCGTTTCCTGACGCACTCCGCAACATTCCTGCGCCAGGTGTCTGCCATGTGGCCGGACTGACCTCGTGGTGGTGTCACCGCTGCTCTGCCAGGTTCGTAAACTTGTCCGCGTATTTTTATTCGCGTGCCCACGCCCTGCTGTGCCCGCGGCCGCCAAAGTCTCGCGCGATAAACTGCCAAGGAACACCTTCCGTTCGAGGTCGCAAGTCAAATCTTTGGCAAGACTTATTTGAAACTGTTGTGTTAACAGTTAAGGCGGGAAAAGTATTAGCAGCTAATGGCTCACCTCACCATTTGTGTCACTAAAGTGACAGAAAATGAGTGACCGGGAAGTGCAGAAATCGACTTTCTATGGGACGTGAGATGCGTGTATTACGCTTCACAAAATGGACATCGTCGACATTCGAGGGATGTTAAAAACAAACCATGAACTTGCACCATCAACCCAGATGTAAAATGGCGCGCCACAAAGATCACAAAGTTTCCCCCAATTAAGATCGAAGGCGAACTCCTTTGAAGCTATAAACCCTGCCGTTTGAGCTAGGTATCCATATGGAGTAATATTTGTGTAACGGGATTATGAGAAGTACCGGGCCGTGATGGCATGCAACTGAATGCGAAATAATTTGTCGTGAAGCTTATCGGCAAACTTGCTGTCCTTTAGGACGTAACTGCAGATAGTGCGGAAAAACAAACGTCCAGTGGTTCCAAGTGGTATGAACTGCAGTTTCATACGCTTTTCTGAAGAAATAGTTTGCTCTAAAGGCTTATGATTTTTATACAAAAACCAGGACGCAAGCAAAAACAAGTTATTTTGACCAGCTATTGGACAAAAGCTGTGCGGATACCACAGCTGTAGTTTTCTTACGTCCACTTTCTTGTTATGACGTAAATATTCTACATCTACATCTACATTTATACTCCGCAGGTCACCCAACGGTGTGCTCTTCCTAGATGCCGGCCGTTGTGGCCAAGCAGTTCTAGGCGCGTCAGTCGGGAACCGTGCTGCTTTCCGTTGCAGGTTCGAATCCTGCCTCGGGCATGGATGTGTGTGATGTCCTTAGGTTAGTTAGGTTGAAGTAGTTCTAAGTTCTAGGGGACTGATGACCTCAGAAGTTAAGTCTCATAGTGCTCAGAGCCATTTGACCATTCTTTTTCTTCCTAGATCGTGCACGTGACAGAGAATCGTACATTGTAGAGCACCTCCAACTTCTCGCAGCACAATAAATAACTTTCCAGCCAATTTATCATCCAGATTAACAGTTGGTACAATTGTATATGAATGTCTTAAGACATTGATATCAGTTGCTCTTTATACAACTACCTGACTACCTCTAATTACCAGGGCTCCTTTCGTATGCATTTCCTCTTCAAATCCAGGTGGTGGTGGTGGTGGGTAGTGTTTAACGTCCCGTCGACAACGAGGTCATTAGAGACGGAGCGCAAGCTCGGGTTAGGGAAGGATTGGGAAGGAAATCGGCCGTGCCCTTTTAAAGGAACCATCCCGGCATTTGCCTGAAACGATTTAGGGAAATCACGGAAAACCTAAATCAGGATGGTCGGAGACGGGATTGAACCGTCGTCCTCCCGAATGCGAGTCCAGTGTGCTAACCACTGCGCCACCTCGCTCGGTTCAAATCCAGACTGGTCGGAGTTGAAAACAAATTACTTCCTGAATGAAGTTTCTTTATCTCACCTACATATTTTCTGAACGATTCCGCAGTTTGCTGTGTATCGTCAAGTTGACGCTTTGTTTGAAATTTTGTTATGTCTTCCAGTTCTGTAGTATTCTTTCAAGTTCTGCACCGATCCACAACTTCCCTTAAAATAAATGTAATCTATGTCACGCGCAGTTTGATGTGCACAGCGTAGCAGGTATCAAGCACATCCTGTAAATTGTATCGAGCATGCTTGAAACGCACAAACACCAGTTTTTGTAACAAGTGCGTCTTGTCCTCCTTTCAGTATTCGTAGCTTTCTGAAGCACTACACGGTCGTCTTGCTGTCGACTTATTCGAAATCTCTTCATAGTTGTTTTTGTACTATGCTGCAGCTAATATTCCACGTACGTAATTACTTTTAGTATCGGCTCCTTGGCCAACGATTGTCATTTACTTCGTTCCACTGGAGGCGGCTTTTGTGACTCTCTGTCCGACAGGGATTATGAACGACATGGCTCGACAGCTGTTTCAATGTAAATTTCACTTGCTATGGACGTATCATCATCATTGTACTCTTCCTGTACATCGTCCGCATAGTCGAGCGTTTACGGCGTCACACATTCCACTCACTCATCTTGCAGAAGCGCTAATACTTCATCTGCCACTTGTTTCTCACTTGTTTCTCCTTGGGTACTTTTCTGACGAAATGTCGATTTCGGCAACTGTAATTGTAGATGCAATATCTGCTTTGTATATCGTTGCCATTACTCTGCTCTGTATCAACACCGCTAACACTGTAGCACTGTAGTGAATTATTCGTCGACTAAGCGGTTACGCTCCGTAGCCTCATGCTTTGCTCAAAATTGGATGCCTCCAGTCCTGCCACTGTTGCCATTAGTAACCAATATGGTGGTCGCATGGTTGACAATATGTGGGGTGTCGAATGCCGTTAAACATCATTGACCTTTTGCCCCCGCAAGCTCGAGAAGTTCCTTATGAGAGACTACTGTACATTCCTCCGTGCTTTCCGCAGGGGGCTTCTACCTTGTAACTTCGCCGTCGGGGTTTATAGTGTGAGTCACGTTTCCTAATAACGAATGTGACCTATCGGGCAGCCAGTGTCTTGCTAACAAGCAACATATGTGCTGAAACTTCCTGGCAGATTAAAACTGTGTGCCGGACCGAGACTCGAACTCGGGACCTTTGCAAAGGTCGGGCACACAGTTTTAATCTGCCAGGAAGTTTCATATCGGTGCACACTCCGCTGTAGAGTGAAAATCTCATTCTCGAAACATATGTGCTATCACACGTAGTGAGAGGTCTCAAATTTCACATTTGTTTTAAACGAAACGTTTCAAATTAGAAAATATGGTTTACTCAGCGTCGATGAATGTGTGATCAACGGTCGCAATGCGGCTTCATTTGCATAATACATTATACAACGAAAACGTAGCAGAATTACGGAACGACATTCACACAAAGGCACGCAAGAATGAAAAATTCATAAGCAGTTTAACAATGAAGATATTTTGTAGTCAGTGTACTGCTATGGAACGACTTTGGTGATGTGAGCATAATTATTCTTTAAAATTAATTTTAGTGACAGCAGCTATACTTTAGTAATTTATTCATTCGTAAACGAACAGAAATCGTGCTCACTTGACAAAATGTTAGTCACCTGTCGAGCAGATCTGCACATTGTGGGCCTCCGTGGGTTTGTGATGGCGCACTCATAAGCAGTTCTCCTGCAGCGTTATCCATGTCTCTGTGAATACTGGTACTCCTTGTAATGAAGCGGCTTCCTCAATAAAGTTAAGACAAAACCAGCCTGCGGCACCACGCAGTATGACAGTCCAGGACACAGTACTCCGCGGAAAGCTGCTGTCATTCACTGGGACTGATTCCTCATACACACAGTGACTGTTCGTCTCCTTGTTCAACAACAAAACAATATCATTGACTACAGAATAGATCTCTCTCTCTCTCTCTCTCTCTCTCTCTCTCTCTCTCTCTCTGAATCAATATTGTCTATTCACATCCTATTCTTTTCGTGTCACTGAAACCTCGGTAAATAAGGGAAAGAGTATAATTGAAGAGAAAAAATTATTTAACTTTGCAAAGATAACACAAAAGACTAAAGTAGTTTCGCATACCACTAACTGCTGACACTGCCTGCTGCTTTCATAAAACATTCACCCTTATCGTGATATGTTTCGAAGTAATTACTTAATAAACTGTGAAGGAAAAAAATAAAAATTAGATCGTGCGAGAATGCTTTGAATTTAGTGCGTCATTATAACCTACGTAGCCTACTAATCGCTTGACGTCGATATGATACAGTTTGAAACTTCCTGGAAGATTAAAATTGTGAGTCAAACAGTTACTCGAACCCGGAATCGTTGCCTTTGTCCATCAGACGCTGTTTGTTTACATTTTGCGCTAAGAAGGGGACCTTACAGACTGGTAATCCTACTTCTCGGTTTGAAAGTGTCCGGACAATAATTCCCTAAAGCATTCTAAAAGAAAAAGACTGAAAGAAACCGCCTTTTAAGATGAGGAGACTCCCGAGTGCTGTTAAATGTAAGAAACTTACGGCTTCTTGAGGGTTTTTCAGAAGTGATACTCAACACTTAACACATGGAAAGTGGAGGTCAAAAGTAGCTAAGAAGCTCCAATAAACATGAGTCGAGATACAACACATTTTCTGTTAGGGTTCATCAGTATCTAGGAACACATGGCATTTCTAAACGATAAAGTAGGTAGTTCGAAACGTTCTTCATGCGTCTGCATGCAACATTGAACTCGTCTTTCAAATGAGTTGTGAATCCTTATGAATTGCGATTACTCTCAGGCACTCCTGGGGAATTCTGTAAATGCTGGAACTCTGCTTCAATCCGAAAGCGTAATTCCTCAAGAGAGTTTACCTCGGTAGCGTAGACCAGCCTTTTAACACGACCCCGGACACAGAAACCTACGGGATTTAAATTCGGAAACCTTGGAGGCCATGGCGCAGGCCCTCCTCTACCTATCCAGTGGTGTTGACCATACGTCAGAGTTAGAAGCCGGCGCACTCTTGAACGAAAAAGTATCGCCATGCATGAATCACATGTTCAGGCGTTGGTTCAGTGGATCATCGTCATGAACATCCAGAAGTACACTCGGCAGAAACCGCATGTTCTGCTGTCCGGTTAGTCTCTATGTAAGGAGAGCAGATTGATGCCGTATTCCTGGACTTCAGGAAGGCATTTGATACGGTTCCGTACTTACGTTTAGTGAAAAAAATACGAGCTTACGGAATATCGGACCAGGTTTGTGATTGGATTCAGGATTTCCTAGAAGAAAGAACACAACATGTCATTCTTAACGGTTCAAAATCTGCAGATGTAGAGGTAATTTCGGGAGTACCGCAGGGAAGCGTGATAGGACCTTTATTGTTTACAATATACATAAATGACTTAGTTGACAACATCGGTAGCTCCGTGAGGCTATTTGCAGATTACACGGTTGTCTACAAGAAAGTAGCAACATCAGAAGACTCGTACGTACTCCAGGAGGACCTGCAGAGGATTAATGCATGGTGCGACAGCTGGCAGCTTTCCCTAAACGTAGATAAATGTAATATAATGCGCATACATAGGGGCAGAAATCCATTCCAGTACGATTATGCCATAGGTGGTAAATCATTGGAAGCGGTAACGACCGTAAAATACTTAGGAGTTACTATCCGGAGCGATCTGAAGTGGAATGATCACATAAAACAAATAGTGGGAAAAGCAGGCGCCAGGTTGAGATTCATAGGAAGAATTCTAAGAAAATGTGACTCATCGACGAAAGAAGTAGCTTACAAAACGCTTGTTCGTCCGATTCTTGAGTATTGCTCATCAGTATGGGACCCTTACCAGGTTGGATTAATAGAAGAGATAGACATGATCCAGCGAAAAGCAGCGCGATTCGTCATGGGGACATTTAGTCAGCGCGAGAGCGTTACGGAGATGCTGAACAAGCTCCAGTGGCGGACACTTCAAGAAAGGCGTTACGCAATACGGAGAGGTTTATTATCGAAATTACGAGAGAGCACATTCCGGGAAGAGATGGGCAACATATTACTACCGCCCACATATATCTCGCGTAATGATCACAACGAAAAGATCCGAGAAATTAGAGCAAATACGGAGACTTACAAGCAGTCGTTCTTCCCACGCACAATTCGTGAATGGAACAGGGAAGGGGGGATCAGATAGTGGTACAATAAGTACCCTCCGCCACACACCGTAAGGTGGCTCGCGGAGTATAGATGTAGATGTAGATGTAGTCCAGTTATGCGGTCTCCGAGCAGTCCTGCCCAGACGTTGAACGAATAACGCAGATGATGTCGTGATACGCGTGTTTCAGTGCGATTGACATCGGCCCAAATGTGACAGTTACGGTGGTTAAAAATACCGTCACGGCTAAATCCAGCCTCATCCGTTAACGGAATACTACTTACAAACAGAGGATTCATGGTACACTGTTGTTGCATCCAATGGCAGAAATTCTCGCTAGGAAGGAAGTCCGCATTGTTGTCGGCTTGCACTCGCTGGATATGATATATTTAGAGTACTTGCTGATGTAAAATCCGCCACACACTGCTATGACTCAGGACACACCCTTGGGTACCAATCCTCCCCGTTGAAGTAGTCAGACGTTCGTGTAACAATGCATATCACCCTTTCCTCAACATCGAGAGCCGGCCGGCCGTGCGGTTCTAGGCGCTGCAGTCTGGAGCCGAGCGACGGCTACGGTCGCAGGTTCGAATCCTGCCTCGGGCATGGATGTGTGTGATGTCCTTAGGTTAGTTAGGTTTTATTAGTTCTAAGTTCTAGGCGACTGATGACCGCAGAAGTTAAGTCGCATAGTGCTCAGAGCCATTTGAACCATTTGAACCAACATCGAGAGATGTGGATCTAGGTCTCCATTCTCGTACATGGTGTTGTGTCTAGACAAGACAGCCTAGACACAATGAGAGGAAGCCGAAAGGCATGCGCTAAGCTAAAGCAGGATGGCGTGAAACAGGATACGTAATGAATGCTATAAAGAAAAGTTCGTAGCTGCTGGAATACTTAACTTTAATCCATCCTTCTGGTACATTTGGAGATTGTGGCGATACAAGTGAGACTCTTTAGATACATGCAATGTTACTAATGGCGCCTTGCTAGGTCGTAGCCATTGACTTAGCTGAAGGCTATTCTAACTATCTGCTCTGCAAATGAACGAGGCTTCGTCAGGGTGCATCGCTAGCTACGTCGTCCGTACAACTGGGGCGAGTGCTAGTACGTCTCTCTAGACCTGCCGTGTGGTGGCGTTCGGTCTGCTATCACTGAAAGTGGCGACACGCGGGTCCGACATGTACTAATGGACTGCGGCCGATTTAAAGCTACCACCTAGCAAGTGTGGTGTCTGGCGGTGACACCACACATGGTGTGCGAAACTCCCAGTTTCTCTAGCGCGCTGATGTAACTGGCTAAATGTACGCCTGTCGGGCTGCCTGCGGAGAGGAAAAGCTTCTTCACACAATCGTGCATCCTCGAGGGCACTGCCATTCGCTTCGTCACACAGGAAGTGCATGTCAGTGTAACCTATGTCCATGGTGCCTTCAAGTTCGTAACTTATTGTGGGGCCAGTAAGGCACAGTGCACGGAGGGGAAAGGGAAGTAGTTGCGCATACGTAAAGAAAGAAATAGTCGATCCCAAACCTTGAGACACTAATCTAAATACCGTGGTATCCAAGGGTGTTTCCAGTTGGTTACCAACTCGAATTAAAGCGATACCTCGGCAACGGTTGATCTGCGGACCCATGTTTACTGTACCTACTTTTGGCCTGTACTTTCCATGTGTGAATTATTGACTATAACTTCTGAAACATCCTATAATTTGTGTGTGTGTGTGTGTGTGTGTGTGTGTGTGTGTGTGTGTGTGTGTGTGTGTGTGTGTGTGTGTTCGCGAGCGCGCTCCCGAATGTCCCTAACAGCTTCTTTTAAATTTATAAAAGGAAGTGTTATTTTACCAATATTGAATCATAAGTTTATAATTTTTTTTATGTTTACTTACTAGTTGCACGAAAAGGAGTATTCATAAGAAATTAAAATTTGGTGCAAGACTATGAAACATCTAATAGAATAATTATATAATTGCTAAATACGGAGCTATTTTATCAGCATACTCGGAGAGGAACCTGACTGGTATACAATCTGGGCTGGAAGCCTTGCCTTTATTAAGTGATTTAAGCTGCTTTGCCACACTGAGGATATCTACTTCTGTGTTGGCAGTTGTTCTTGATTGGAATTCAGGAATATTTACGTATTCTTTGGTGAAGGAGTTTCGGAAAACCGTGTTTAATAACTCTGATTTAGTGGCACTGTCATCAGTGACTTCACCGTTGTTTTCGTGCAGTGAACGTATTGATTGTGGTTTGCCACTGGTGTGCTTTATGTATGACAAGAATCTCTTTGGGTTTTCTGCCAGATTTCGAGACAGAATTTCGTTGTGGAAGTTATTAAAAGCATCTCGCATTGAAGTACGCGCCATATTTCGAACTTCTGTAAAACTTTGCCAATCTTGGGGATTTTGCGTTCTTTTAAATTTGGCATGCTTTTTTCGTTGCTTCTGCGACAACGATCTGACCCCTTTTTGCGTACCATGGGGGATCAGTACCATCATTTATTAATTTATGTGGTATATATTGTAAGTAGGCTGTTTAGGTTTTTTTATTGGTAACGCCACCTCTGTAGGAAAATCACTGGTTGTGCTGCGTGCAGTCTGTGGCTAGTTTGCATTGTTGTCTGCCATTGTAGTGTTGGGCAGCGGCAGCTGGATGTGAACAGCGCGTAGCGTTGCGCAGTTGGAGGTGAGCCGCCAGCAGTGGTGGATGTGGGGAGAGAGATGGCGGAGATTTGTAATTTGTCATGAACTGCTATATTTATATATGATGATATCAAGGTAAATACATTGTTTGTTCTCTATTAATATCTTTCATTTGCTAACTATCCCTATCAGTAGTTAGTGCCTTCAGTAGTTTGAATCTTTTATTTAGCTGGCAGTAGTGGCGCTCGCTGTATTGCAGTAGCTTGAGCAGCGAAGATTTTTGTGAGGTAAGTGATTTGTGAAAGGTATAGTTTAATGTTAGTCAGGGCCATTCTCTTGTAGGGAATTTTGAAAGTCAGATTGCGTTGCGCTAACAAAATATTGTGTGTCAGTTTAAGCACAGTCTTGTATAATTGTTCAAAGGGGACGTTTCATATGTCGACCCTTAGCCTAGGATACCTCACTGGAATCTTCTGATTTTTCTTGTACTTTGTGTAATTAGTGTAGATTTTGTTTATTGCTAGCGCGTAATTGTAGAGAGAATCTCCTTTGTAGTTGTAGCCTTTCATTGTTGTACAGTAAAACAGTTGTGGCATGCATGTAGATTTGCACCAAGTATTTCGCAGCTGCGCTGGCAATTAAGTAGACATTATTTCCATTGCTATGTTATTTTATTTTGCTCTTCAAATTGTGCTTTTCTGTGTTATCGTGTGAAATATTGTGACAATTATGGCGTGTGAAAAACGTAATACTAGGCTCCAAAGTAAACTGAGAAATGACAGTGAAGACGAAAGCAGTGTGTTAGCGCCGCAGAGTAATGAATTAACTAATGTTCAAAGTAGTAATTTGGTAATTGCGCATAGGGAAATGGAGCGGGCGGCAAACAATGGTGTAGACAGTGAAACAGGTAGTGAATAGGGAAGCGTTATCGATCGATTGGTCGGAAACAGCTCGCCTCAGGAATCGGGAATGACAGAACACAATATTGCAAATACTGCAGACTCAGGTTTTGGGTTCTCACCGTTTTCTCAAATGAGTCAAGACACATTTTCCGCTTGTCAAAATGTGAATGTTGCCGGTGCAACTTCACTGCCGAAAAGCACTGAGGAACATGTTTCAGACACCAGTGCATTGTTATTACAATTAATGCAACAAATGGGAGAAAAGCTTCAAAAGTTAGACACAATGGAACAACACCAGAGACAAACACAGCAACAGTTAGACGCAGTGGAACAAAATCTTAAAAAGTTAGACACAATGGAACAAAATCTTCAAAAGTTAGATACAATGGAACAAAATCAGAGACAAACACAGCAAAAGCTTCAAAAGTTAGACTCATTGGAACAAACTCTCGAACAAACACGTGAAGATTTAACTGCTGAGTTACATAACATTGAATCGAAATGTCAAAAAGTCTGTAATGACGTAAAAACACAAATTTGTGAGCATTTCCAACCTATTTTTTCGCGTCATGAAAATGCATTACAGAATCACGAAGCAGCCATAAAAGAACTGCAAACCATTGTTCATGAAAATCATGAGACCTTGTGGGCTAAAATTGACTCAGTTGCATCTACCGAATCGGTTACGCAACTTGCAAAAACTCAGGAAAACTTAAAGGACACAGTAGATTCGATTTCAACACAAATGGACACTCTGAAGCTTGGTTCAGAAAAACACACTGAGGAAATGTGTTCATTATCAGAGAAAGTAGTTGAACTTTCGGATCAGCTAAATAATTTATCTACGAAGGTAGATGATAATCTGAATGACGCAAAACCGGTAGTCTTTAATGACACAGAAGAGAGCGAACAAATTAGGAAACTGAAACAAAATCTGAATCAAATTGATACGCAACACCAAAGAGAAATCCGGGAAGTACAAGATCAGCTGACTCAGGTAATACAAGAATTACGTATTTCAGAGGCCACTCGCGCTCCAATACGGGAAGAGGGACTTAGAAATATGGAACAGCCACAAATTAATAACACAGGGCACTTCGGAAGTTATGAAAGAAATTGGCAAGGTACACCGAATTTTGAGATGGAACCGCCGAAACGACATAACAATGACCGACATGCGACTCGCCGACATGATGATTTTGATTATAAGCTGTTCATTACTACACGTAAATTCAAAACATTTAAGAATTCTGGCAACGACATTCATCCACAAGCGTGGCTCCATCAATTCTCTCATTGTTTTCCTCCCAACTGGTCATTGGAGCACAGGTTAGAATTTATGTGTGGCTACTTGGAGAATGAACCAGCTGTGAGAATGCGATCGGTCATTCACGATTGTCACAGTGAAGGAGAATTTTACCATGCGTTCCTCTCAGCATATTGGTCTCAAGCTACACAAGACCGTGTAAAACATAGCATCATGATGATGAAACACTTCGAACAATCTGAATTTTCCAGTCTTGTGAAATATTTTGAAGACATGTTGCACAAGAATCAATACCTGTCAAACCCATACAGCCCCTCAGAACTCATCCGCATTTGCTTAATCAAATTACCTGAACATTTACGGCATATTATTTTGGCAGGACGTTGCAAAGACGACATTGAAGCTTTTCAGGGACTCTTACAAGAATTAGAAATTGACACAGACAGTCGCGGGATGCGAAAACAGGAAAACAATCACTACAGGTCACATCCGTCACAATTCCGTGATGACAGAAATAGTAACTGGACACGACAAGGCTATTCTCACCACACAAATCGTGACCAAAATAGACACCACCTGTATGACAACCGTTGGCAGAGTAGTAATAATTACAGGGAAAGATCACCTCTCCGCAGTAATGACTATCACAGAGGCAATCATAGAAACAGACAATTTGGCAACCAGAACTATTATTATCACGGGAGACAGAATAACTTCAGACGCAATGGTCCAGCGCGCAGTTACGATTCAGGGATAAATTCTCCACCACGTGACCGACACGAAAGAAACTGTGTAAACTACCGACAAAACGACAGACCTGAATTCCATCAGAACTGGCGAGCTTTAAACAGAGCTGGGCCCTCTCGGCAAGGCGAATTTGTGGAAGTTAGGCCTCCTAATCCCAGTAACGACGCGCGCCAACAAAGAAACAGACAATGACTCACACCGCAGGCAGCCGCGTGCGCCGGCTGGCTCAGAGAAAAATAACATTGACGCTAACCTTGAGCAAAATTCCACTATTCTTTACGGACGAATACCGCATGATAATTGCGTTCAAGTTGAAATTCTGCGTACTAGGAAGAGTAAAGGTTTACACCATATTTCACATGTAAAACCGTTTATTGAAAGATAATCTGCTTTTTAACTTTGTCTTTGCCATAAAACGTTTCACTTCACGTTACTAGTATGCTTTAGAAACTGTTACCATGCAACAATGTTTGAAGTTAAATATCCAGTCTAGAACCTAGGGAACATTTTTAAACAGAAATTACGAATGCATTGTTATAGTGAACAGACGACACAGTGTTGTATTTGTACATTCTTGCTTGTTAGTTGCACGATTACGTAACGACTATCAGGCTTACATACTTAGGGCACATACTGGTACTGCTAATGAGATTTTAATGCAACATTTTGGTTTACTTGAAAATACATTCTAGGTTTAAAGTACTTTCTGTGAGATACCAGACGACAGAGTGATTAGTTTATGTGACAGATACACGATTTTATCACGACGCTACTAATGAGTGACAATTTACAATGTTGCTTTTGCGCTATATCTGTTTTATATCTGCACAGTTTTTCTGAATTATTCTGGAAAGTAAAACAGGTTTTAGTAGTAACTTTTGTGGTATAGCTACAATGAGACTGCCTTTTCCGTAGCACAACAATACGTTACAGCACAGTACTTTCTTCATCACGGCAATAAGCGTAATAACTAAGATATCTCTACGCAAAGCATTTCACTTTTGTTTATCATGAGGTAAGTACATTGACTTCTGCAGAACTTAGCTTTTGGAGGACGATAACTACGACACTTCCACAGAGATTAGCTTACAGCAAGACGCACATTTAGCGCTACAGGACACGTATTTGAGTGATTGATTATGTACTTAAAATATTTATTTTTAAAGATACTTGGAGTACAATGATACAAAGGTTTTCAGTGATACATTTCATTTCATTGCTGTAATCTGTAACACCTGAGGGTATAATTACATTAATCCTCAGGGGGGTACACGCTTACTTTGTGTACCATGTGTGTGGCAACCACAAGGAACCCTAGCTAATATGGTATTTGCTTATACAACTTTACACATCGGTACCATATTTCTCTAACACACAAATTACACAGCTATCTGATCATTTAACTGAGAGAGACAAACATTTATTTTACTATATCAGTGACAGATGTTTACGTAATTACACAGTTGGATAACTTCACACTTACGAAATTGTATTTTGTCTGTACTGTGTGAACTGTTCATATTTTTTGGTACCATTGTGATACTACGAGAGCTTTGAATGATGTATTTGGTAAGGGAGCATGATTTTAAAGTACGTTTGAGGTAGATGACACTATTGAAATGAGCAGAGAATTTCTTTTAGGGTTTGAAATTATTGCAGAAAGCTACGACGTTTTTGAGATTTGACTGAGGTGTTATGATGTTATTATTACGACGACGATGTGTATTATGTTGTTGAGGAATGTTTATTATGCTACGTATTTCTCACGATGAAATATTGAAGAAGTGTCGATGAATATGTATATGTATAATGAGGTAAGGAATAATGAGTAGTGTTTAGGGACTCTGATTTATGAAAAGGATGTTGGAAACCAAGAAACGTACTTTAAGAGTTATGAAATGTGTGACTGTATCACAATGCCGGCGAAAATTTTTTTGGACACTTATATTTATAGGATTTTCTTTCTACAGATTTCCAACGCTAATTCTTGACCTTTGAAATATTTTTATATGAGACTGCCACTGTAGCAGAAACTGTTGTCGTAAATATTTCCGTAAGAAAATTAAGTGCCCACCTGCACGTAATGCGTCGTGGGCACCCAGCTGTGTCAGACGCCTGGAGAAAAAGCCATTAGCGCGTGCCTTTCAGAGCACAGAAAAAAAAAGGGAGGCCATTATCCTGGCCATTGTCATTCCTTTAGAGAAAGCATCGCAAATCCGACACGCTGATTACTTGGAAACATATCGTACTTTCTGATATTTACTGAAATGCCTAATGAAATGACAAGAAATAGTTTGTCTACACACCTGACTATGACTACTGTCTTTCTAGTTGAGAGATTTTTCTACTAACTTATGAAATGCCACATGGCTATTGAACGATGTTCTTATGCTTTGCTGTGTACATAGTTGCTTATTTCATTTGATATCTAGTTTCTAGCCGCACTGCTGCATTGGTTCAAATAAAATTTTATAGATGTACTAATATAAATATTTTCTGTCTACAGATCCAGTAAATAATAGTTTTGTGATATATTTCAAAAAAAATGAGGGAGCACAAAAAGATATTTCCCTTCACAGGAACTGCATACATAATTTTCTTTACAATATTTGGTAATTTATTTCATAGAGTAAGTTATCGTGATGCATCACCTTAGTGTTAAGATGTGACATAGGTATTAGACATGGCCATTTTTAGTGTAATATTTTTTCTGCTTGAGCTATGTCATGTTTTGATATAAGTTATTACATTTGCTGCTGCTAGCTTTGCCAATCTGTATTTTTTGTCATTGCTGCTTGTGTTAATTGTTTTGTGCTGCTGCATTGCCTCGTCCCTTAGTTTAGCATCTGAGCTCAGTAGATTTAAGTTAGCTTAAGAGGGGGTAGACTATATAAGAAACGAACTGTGGAGAATAGGGGAAGAATGCTTTGAAAGTTACATGAAAACGGTTTGGGCCTAAATGAGTATTGTACAATGAGCCATATTTATTTTGAAAGAAATATGAATAGAATACAGAAAGCAGGTATAGATAGGACTTTTTGGGAATAATGACTGCAGTACAACAAACCCTGTCCTTTCTTTTTGTGTTATCCCACTATGTGTTTGTGTACCCTTGTGTATTTGTTTTCTTCCTGTCTCTCTGTAATTTCATAGGATTTTTCTTCTTTTAATATTAAGCTACATTCACTATGATGAGGAATACTGTTATCCTCAAATATAATTGGCATTAATAATATGTTATTTACTTTGTAAAGATGTTAGACATTATTCATTCTCTTTTAATGCTCATGTGTAAAGTTGATGTTTCAAAAGTTATTCTGATCTTTTATGTATTTACTTATGTCATAATTCCTGTAACACTGATGTATATGTTTATTTCTATTCTTTTGTAAAGCCCCTATTACTACAAACGTTATCTGTATTATTATGTTTTTAATGATGTGTTTTGTACCTTTGTTATTGTATTCTTATGTTATAAAATTGTAATTGTCACCAGTTCATGATATTATTAACTTGTTAGTTACATTTCACTGCACACGTTTCTGTTGGTCATAGTATATGGACAATATGTGAGAAGTAGGGACTGATAGTGTTTGCACGTGTGTTAATGATTCAGCAAGGGACTGGATAACAGCATTGCTGGTTCTAAGGACAATTTCAAAAACTTTGTGAGTGCACAAGTGGTGGTTTATGGACTTGCTATATTATCCGCAAGACTCTTTAACGGTGATTGTGCACCTGCACAGTCACAACAGATGGCTGCTGGCTATCTCTCCAAGGACTACAGTGGGTCTGCATCTTTGATGACCCACCAGTACCATTATCTCTACAAGGACTACAGTGGGTCTGCATCTATGATGACCCACCATGCCATTATTTCTACAAGGACTGCAGTGGGTCTGCACCTCTGGTGGCCCACCAATACCGTAATCTCTACCAGGACTACAGTGGGTCTGCTCTGTGATGACCTACGTACCAATACTCTTCAAAATTTCGACTGACTCTGCTGTGGGTTTGCTCTGTTGTGGCCCATTACCTGTCTGCATGTCGAGAGTCAGCACTGTCTTTCCATTGGAAGGACAACACTACTTCTTCAAGACTGCATGGAAATCCACTACTTCTGTGTGCATTTTCTTTTACTGCTCAGACTTTGAGAAAAACACTGCTATTCTCCTGTTATGTACGATTAGGACTGTCTTTATGGACTGTGAGACAATTTTAGCTTTTGACCAACATTGTATCAATAAGTGTGTGCATTTGATTTCTTTGTTATTGTAATTATGAAAAATTTTTTTCAAATCTGTATTGGCCACTGCCCAATCCAATTTGTAAAAATTTTTGTGGGGAGCATGGGGGCTATGTAAGTAGGCTGTTTAGGTTTTTTTATTGGTAACGCCACCTCTGTAGGAAAATCACTAGCTGTGCTGCGTGCAGTCTGTGGCTAGTTTGCATTGTTGTCTGCCATTGTAGTGTTGGGCAGCGGCAGCTGGATGTGAACAGCGCGTAGCGTTGCGCAGTTGGAGGTGAGCCGCCAGCAGTGGTGGATGTGGGGAGAGAGATGGCGGAGATTTGTAATTTGTCATGAACTGCTATATTTATATATGATGATATCAAGGTAAATACATTGTTTGTTCTCTATTAATATCTTTCATTTGCTAACTATCCCTGTCAGTAGTTAGTGCCTTCCGTAGTTTGAATCTTTTATTTAGCTGGCAGTAGTGGCGCTCGCTGTATTGCAGTAGCTTGAGCAGCGAAAATTTTTGTGAGGTAAGTGATTTGTGAAAGGTATAGTTTAATGTTAGTCAGGGCCATTCTTTTGTAGGGAATTTTGAAAGTCAGATTGCGTTGCGCTAACAAAATATTGTGTGTCAGTTTATGCACAGTCTTGTATAATTGTTCAAAGGGGACGTTTCAATATCTCTCAACTGCTATTGATACTATCTCTTCGAAAACTGTTGTGTACATAGTTCCGCGTAGTCAGCGCATACACAGTTTCCCCACTAGAGTGCGCCCCGCTAAGCATGACAGCGCAGGCGCAACGCTTGTCCGTCTCCGCACTACGAGATTTCGCTGTCTTAGAGACGGACCAAATTCTGCTTCTACCGATCCACGTATTAATATGTCACACAGCCAATGAGATTGCTGCTAACGTAGAACATTTTCTCCTCGCGGATCACACTCGCGCTGTGATACAGACCTCCGATTAGTCAGTCTGCATTTGTCTGCATCAGTCTGTACCAGTCTGCCTTAGTCTGTACCAGTCTGTACGAGTTCTACATTTGTCTGTACCAGTCTATAGTCAAGTTTGAGTCTGCACCTAATAAGATTACCATATTCCTGTACATAGCCATGAAGATAAATGTATAGACAGACACTTTTGTCAAGTATCAGAGATATATGTGAGAATCAGATTAACGTACCAATACCAAAGGAACTTCAGATTGTCAATTGTAAATAGCATCCAGAACCAAGTAATTTTTATGCTTGTTATTATTTTAATAAATGTGTGTGAAAATTAATCAAGTTCTGTTTAAAGTTGGTCACCGTCAATCTGCTACTCTAAGCGTGCAAGTGGCATTTCTATCGTCTGACCTAACGGCAGAAGATAAACACGCCACGATAAGACCACGAGACATATTGCTGACACTCGCCTACTTCGTTAGAGCGACAAGTCAAATAATCTGATGGTGTGTGTACCGAAGGTCTTACAGTACGCACACCACAAAAACACTCCACAACTTTTCTACATTTACATGATCAGGTCGGAAGGAGTGAAGACTGTCTCTTAAAAAGGCGTTAAGAGCATTTTTATCAGCTTTCTTAAATAGATATACTTTGCGTTTCTTTTTGATGGTTGTAGGTGTTACGGTATTCAGCCTAGCAGCAACTGCCTCGTGGGTGGCAGTGAAAGCTCAGGTTACACGGGTGCCGGTGTGGTGACAGATGACAGTGAGACAGGACAGGACAGGACAGGACAGGACAGGACAGGACAGGACAGCAGCGGGCAGCGGCGCCACGCCGCCGGACGGCCTGCCAGAGCCAGAGGACTGCGTTATTCATGGCCCTGTGTTGCAGCGCGCCGCGACACGGCATGGCATGCCAGGTCGCGCCGTATTGACCCACGGCAGCGGGCAGCGGCCAGCGTCCGCAGTCCAGCGGAGGGAGACAAGGCGGCCGTCCCAGCTGCGTGTCGCTCACACACGCACACGTACCTGCACTGAGGGGACAAACGTCACAGCATGTCCCCTAATAACGTGTCGGATCCCCTCTGGCCCGGTGTAGTGCAGCAACACGCCAAGGCGTGGACTCAACAAGTCGCTGGGGTCCCCCTGCAGAAATAGTCAGGCGTGCTGCCTCTACAGCCATCCATAATCGCCAAAATGTTGACAGTGTAGGATTTTGTACACGAACTGACCTCTCGATTATTTCCCATGAATATTCCATTGGTCCACGTTGGGCGATCTGACTGGCCAAATCATTCGCTCGTATTGTCCAGAATGTTGTTCAAACCAACCGCAAACAACTGTGGCCCGGTGACGCGGCGCATTCCCATCCATAAAAATTCCATCCTCGTTTGGGAACATGAAGTCCATGAATGGCTGAAAATGGTTCAAAATGGTTAAAATGGCTCTGAGCACTATGGGACTTAACTTCTGACGTCATCAGTCACCTAGAACTACTTAAACCTAACTAACCTAACATCACACACATCCATGCCCAAGGCAGGACTCGAACCTGCAACCGCAGCGGTCGTGGGTTTCCAGACTGTAGCGCCTAGAACCGCTCGTCCACCCCGGCCGGCACTGCAAATGGTGTCGACGTAGCCGAACATAACCATTTCCAGTCAATGATCGTTTCAGCTGGACCAGAGAACCCAGTGCATTCCACGTAAACACAGCCCAAACCATTATGAACCACCACCAGCTTGTACAGTGCCTTGTTGGCATCTTGGATCCGTGGCTTCGTGGGGTCTGCCATACACTCGAACTCTATGTACAGTTTTTGCCCTCGAAAGCTCCCTCTAGTACCATGGAAGTCATTCCCTGAAGTCTTAACACGTGTCCTACCTTCCTGTCTCAGTGTTTTTCCACATATTCCTTTCCCCTCCGATTCTCCGCAGACCTTCCTTACTCATCAGTGCACCTAATTTTTAACATTCGCGTGTACCACCACATCTCAAGCGCTTCGATTCTTTTCTGTTCCGCTTTTCCCACAATCCATGTTTCACTTACACACGATGCTGTGCTCCAAATACACAAGGGTCACTCCAAAAGAAATGCACACTATTTTTGTAAAAATACAGTTTTCGTTCTGCATGTGTCAAAGTTTTACAGTGTGTAGATACATGCTTCCCGCTTGTTTTCAAACTTAGTTCAACCTGTTCCCGTGAGTGGCACCGTCACAGCATTTCTTCAAGATGGCTGCCACACCTGACGTTCGTCGGAAGCAACGTGCTGTCATAGAATTCCTGTGCTGTGAAAACGAGACAGTGGGAAACATCCACAAGATGTTGAAAAAGGTGTATGGAGACGCTGCTGTGGATCGCAGTACAATTAGTCGTTGGGCAAGCAGGTTACGTGATGAAAGCGGGCACGGCAATATTGAGGATTGTCCTCGCAGCGACAGGCCTCATACTGCACACACCCAGACAATGTGCAGAGAGTTAACGACTTGATGACTGCTGACAGACGCATCACAGTGAACGAATTGTCACGCTACGTTGGGATAGGGGAAGGAAGTGTTTGCAGAATACTGAAAGTGTTGGCGTTAAACAGGGTTTGTGCCAGGTGGGTTCCCAGGATGTTGACAGTGGCTCACAAAGAATCAAGAAAAACGGTATGCAGCGAACTTTTGGAATGGTGGAGATGAATTTCTTGGAAGAATTGTGACAGGTGATGAAACATGGCTCCACCATTTTTCACCAGAGATGAAGAGGCAATCAATAAAAAAAATTCAAAACCACATCTACTACTGGAAAAGTTATTGCTTCAGTGTTTTTCGATTCCGAAGGACTCTTTCTTGTGGACATCATGCCAAGTGGAACCACCATAAATTCAAGCTCGACTGTGTCGTGTTCGACCACATCGGCAAAAGCAGAATGTTTTGCTGTTGCACGACAATGCACGGCCACATGTCAGTCAAAAACCCATGGAAGCGATCACAAAACTCGGATGTACAACACTGAAACACCCGCCTTACAGTCCTGACCTGGCTCCATGTGACTATCATCTCTTTGGGAAACTTCGTGGAACATGGTTTGAAGATGATGACTCCCTTGTGCTCGCTGCCAAACAGTGGCTCCAACAGGTTGGTCCAGAATTTTACCGTGCGGTATACAGGCGCGGGTTCCAAGATGGCGTAACGCAGTGGAGAGGGATGGAAATTATGTGGAGAAATGAAAATATTGTTCCTAAAGGATGTGTCTACACACTGCAGAACTTTCAAACATGTAGAATAAAAGATGGATTTAAAAAAAAAAAATAGTGTGCATATCTTTTGGAGTGAACCTCGTACATTCTT
The DNA here is from genome assembly GCF_023864345.2 of Schistocerca serialis cubense. Lineage (NCBI taxonomy): Eukaryota > Metazoa > Arthropoda > Insecta > Orthoptera > Acrididae > Schistocerca > Schistocerca serialis. The sequence goes on along the minus strand of NC_064649.1, from coordinate 44,671,781 downwards.
AGAAACTTCCTCAAATTAAAGCCTTTGTTTGATGCTAGTAGACTTCTCTGAGCCAGGAATGCCCTGTTTGCCAATGCTGGTCTGTTTTTGATGTCCTCCTTGCGCCATCCGTCATATTTCGCTGCCTGTGTAGCAGAATTCCTTAACTTTATCTACTTCGTGAACATCAATCCTGATGTAAAGTTTCTCGCTGTTCTCACTTCTGCTACTTCTCATTACTTTCGTCTTTCGTCGATTTACTGTCAGTCCATATTGTGACCATTCATTCCATTTATCAGACCCTATAATTCTTCACTTTCACTCAGGATAGCAATGTCATCAGCGAATCGTATCATTGATATCCTTTCACCTTCAATTTCAGTTCGACTCCTGAACCTTTCCTTTATTTCCATCATTGCTTCTTCGATGTACAGATTGAACAGTGGTTGGGGGGGGGGGGGGGGAGGGGCGAAAGACTACATCCCTCTCTTACAGCCCTTTTAATCCGAGAACTTTGTTATTGATCGTCCACTCTTATTATTCCCTCTTGGCTCTTGTACATACTATATATTACCCATGTCTCCTTATACCTAACCCCTTTTTTTCTCAGAATTTCGAACATCTTGCATCATTTTACATCGTTGAACGCTTTTTCGAGGTACACAAATCCTATGAACGTGTCTTTATTATTCTCTAGTCTTTCTTCCATTATCAATCGCAACGTCAAAACTACCTCTCTGGTGCCTTTATCTTTCCTGAAACCAAACCGATCGTCATCTAGCACATCCTCAATTTTCTTTCCCATCCTTCTATATATTACTCTCGTCAGCAACTTGGATGCATGAGTCGTTAAGCTGATTGTGCAGTAATTCTCGCATTTGTCAGCTCTTGCAGTCTTCAGAATTATGTGGATGATATTTTTCCGAAAGTCAGATGGTATGTCGCCAGGCTCACACATTCTAGACACGTGCATGAATAGTCGTTTTGTTGCCGCGTCCCCTAATGATTTTAGAAACTCTGATGGAATGTTATCGAACCAAAAAAAAAAAAATGTTTCATATGGCTCTGAGCACTATGGGACTTAACTTCTAAGGTCATCAGTCCCCTAGAGCTTAGAACTACTTATACCCAACCTAAGGACATCACACACATCCATGCCCGAGGCAGTATTCAAACCTGCGACCGTCGTGATCGCGCGGTTCCAGACTGTAGCGCCTAGAATCGCTCGGCCACCCCGGCCGGCTGTTATCGAACCCTTCTGCATTATTTCGTCTTAAGTCCTCCAAAGCTTTCTAAAATTCTGATACTAATACTGGATCCCCTATCTCTTCTAAATCAACTCCTCTTTCCTCTTTTATCACATCAAACGAATCTTCGCCCTCATATAGGTCTTCAACGTACTCTTTCCACCTACCCGCACTCTCCTGTACATTTAATAGCGAAACTCCCGTTGCACTCAATGTTACCACCTTTGCTTTGAATTTCACCGAAGGCTGTTTTTGATTTTTCTATATTTTGAGACATTCCTTTCGACAGTCATTACTTTTTTAATTTCTCCGCATTTTTCACGCATTCATTTCGTCTTGGCTTCCCTGCACTTCCTATTTATTTTACTCCTCAGAAACTTGTATTTCTGTATTCCTCAATTTCCCTGAACATTTTTGTGCTTCCTTCTTTCATCCAACAACTGAAGTATTTCTGCCGTTACCCATGGTTTCTTCGCAGCTACCTTCTTTGTACCTATGTTTCTCTTTCCAGCTTCTGTGATTGCCCTATTTAGAGATGTCCATTCCTCTTCAACTGTAATGTCTACTGAGCTATTCCTTATTGATGTATCTATAGCCCTAGAGAACTTCAAGCGTGTCTCGTCATTCCTTAGTACTTCTGTATCCCACATCTTTGTGTATTGTTTCTTCGTGACTAATCTCTTAGAGTGCAGCCTCCTCTTCATCATTAATAAACTGAGATCTGTGTCCATTACCTGATTTTGGAATCTCTTTCTAACCATGATGTAATGTAATTGAAATCTGCGTGTATCACCCGACGTTTTCCAAGTATACCTCTTGCTCTTGTGATTCTTGAACAGAGCTGAAATTTATTAAAGAAATCAGTCAGTCTTTCTCTTCTCTCATTCTTTGTCCGAAGCCCATATTCTCTGTAACATTTTCTTATATTCCTTGCACTACAACTGCATTCCAGTCCCCAATGACTATCAGATTTTCATCTCCCTTTACGTATTAATAGCGAAACTCCCGTTGCACTCAATGTTACCGCCCTTGCTTTGAATTTCACCGAAGGCTGTTTTTGATTTTTCTATATTTTGAGTAATTCCTTTCGACAGTCATTACTTTTTTAACTGGTTATGTCCGGTTCTGGGCAACGTGACTGAGACGCTGCACCGGCCGCTGTGGCCGAGCGGTTCTAGGAGCTACAGTCTGGAACCGCGCGACCGCTACGGTCGTAGGTTCGAATCCTGCCCTTTCAATATCCTCATATACTTCCTCTGTCTCTTCACCTTCAGCTTGCGACGTCAGTTCTTACCAACTGAAATTGGGATTCATCTGCTCAAGCCACGGTTATCCAGCCGTCTAGGGCCCAACCGATTTGGTCACGAGCCCGGGTGTGACGCTGTAGGCGATGTTGTGCTGTTAGCAAAGGCACTCGCGTCGGTCGTCTGCTGCCATAGCACATTAACGCTGAATTTCGCCGCCCTGTCCTAACGGATACGTCCCTCATAGCTCTCACATCGATTTCTGCGGTTATTTCACGCATTGTTTCTTGTCTGCTAGCACTGACAACTCTGAACAATGGCCGCTGCTATCGGTCGTTAAGTGAAAGCCGTCGGCCACTTCCTTCTCCGTGGTGAGAGGCAATGCCTGAAATGAGGCACTTTACACACTCTTGAAGCCGTGGTCTCAGAATAGTGAATTCCCAAACGATTTCCGAAATTTAATATCCCATGCGTCTAGGTCCTGTTACCATCCCCACTCAAACTCTATTAATTCCTGTTGTGCGGCCATAATCATGTCGGAAGCCTGTAGACATGAATCACCTGAGTACAAATGGCAATGATACGCTGTCCTGTGACTTCTGTCACCTCGACACTGATGTACGTCCTGAGCCACCTGATCGTGTATGGCGGTGCTTCCTTTGTGTACCACTGCGTCTAGCCGCGACTGGTCCGCGTAAAGAGGAATTCTTGTTAAGCCTCCGAGTCAGTCCGGTTTTCTCAATATTTACCTTCATCGTTTTCTCGCGAGAGATACATAAGAAAAAGAAGTATACCGGTCGAGTCTTTTACGAACGTACGCACTGGGAACTTGAACAGTCACACTGTGATCCGGAAAGTCTCTCTGAAAGACTGGAGTTAGCAGAGCATCTCCGTGGCGCTTCAGGGCTTGCCAAATGAATGTGTAACGAAAAAACTGCTCCTCTTTCGATCGTCTGTATTTCCACTGTGATGTCAATGCTTCAGGATTGGCCAGGAGGGGAAAGCAGTAGGCACCCGTTGAGGTGAAAAATCAAACATATTTTTAACTGTATGAATGTTTAATGCCGTAAAAAGGAAAGACAGGCCTAGAGAAGCCGCCGAGACTGAATGGACAGCCAACCGAGAGAGCAGGAGAAGAGAAAGTCTGGTCGGGTCGGAAGCTGCCAGTAAAAGAGACCGGACGGCGTGACCACTCCCAGCCGCTGGCCGCGGTCCCACCCCCACTTTACCACCTCCAAGCCTCTCCGTTGGTGGGCCAAATCGAGGACGCGCAGTTCGGTAGCGTTACCTCGTCAGCAACGCGTGAATTTAGCTGCTGATGGTTCAACACGTGAGTTTCAAACTGGTTATGTCCGGCTCTGGGCAACGCGACTGAGACGCTGCGCCGGCCGATGTGGCCGAGCGGTTCTAGGAGCTACAGTCTGGAACCGCGCGACCGCTACGGTCGTAGGTTCGAATCCTGCCTCGGACATGGATGTGTGTGATGTCGTTAGGTTAGTTAGGTTAAAGTAGTTCTAAGTTCTAGGGGACTGATGACCTCAGAAGTTAAGTCCCATAGTGCTGAGAGTCATCTGAACCATTTTTTTGAGACGCTGCAAGTAGCCGCCAGGCAGAAGGCACTGAGAAACATCAAGTGAAAAATAAAAATCAAATTTTTATACTAATAAATCGATTCAGTAATGGGCCCCTCTATACAACGAATTCTGTCTCCAACGTGTATGCTCCTACAGTTATTATCCTTTTGCTGGATACGACTTTCATCCTCCTAACGTGTCCACTGCGTAGGAAACGAACCCGCAAACTCTGTTTGACGGTGCTGGTAGCACCGTGTACTGCAAGCTTCAGGATCTGTTCCACTTCTAAATTAATAAAGAATTCATGAAATACCTTTTACTTCAACATTCCCTCTCATTTCCGTAAAGCATCTTTCATGGCAGTTAGAAACTGTTCTACATCTACATATGTAATCCGCTAGCCACCAAGTGGTATGTTGCGGACGACACAATTCGCGCCAAAGTCATATTTTCCCCTCTCTGTTCTACTCGCGGATCGGACGAGAGAAAAATGACTGTCTGAACGCCTTAGTACGACCTCTTATTTCCCTTATCTTTGAATGATGACCATTGCGCGATTTGAAAGTTGGTGGTATTAATATATGCTCTACATCCTCGGTGAAGATTGGATTTCGGAATTTAGTGAGCAGCCCGCTTTGTTTAGCGCGTCGTCTATCTGCAAGTGCGTCCCACTTCGAACTTTCTATGAGATTTGTAAAGCCGGCCGAAGTGGCCGTGCGGTTAAAGGCGCTGCAGTCTGGAACCGCAAGACCGCTACGGTCGCAGGTTCGAATCCTGCCTCGGGCATAGATGTTTGTAATGTCCTTAGGTTAGTTAGGTTTAACTAGTTCTAAGTTCTAGGGGACTAATGACCTCAGCAGTTGAGTCCCAGAGTGCTCAGAGCCATTTGAACCATTTTTTTTTTTAGATTTGTAACGCTCTCGTGATGGCTAAATCTACCAGTCAAGAATGTTTCCGCTCTTCTTTGGACCTTCTCAATTTCTTGAATCAGACCCAACTGGTAATGGTCCCATACAGACGAACAATACTCTAAGACTGGACGAACTGACGTATTGTAAGCAATTTACTTTGTTGATGGACTGCATCGCTTCAGGATTCTACCAATAAACCGCAATCTAGAGTTCGCCTTACCCGTTACTTGTGTAATCTGATCATTCCATTTGCGATTATTTCGAACAGTCACACCCGGATACTTGACTGATGTTACGGCTTTCAAAGACTGATCATTTATTTTCTACTCGTACATTAATGGGGATTTTCGCCTTGTTTTACGCAATAGGTTACACTTACTAATATTGAGAGATAAATGCCAGTCATTACACCAAGCATTTAGTTTCTGCAAATCCTCATTGATTTGTTCACAACTTTCGTGTGATACTACTTTTCTGTAGACTACAGCATCATCGGCAAACAGTCTAAGGCCGCTGTCAATACCATCAACCAGATCGTTTATGTAAATCGTAAAAAGCGCAAGACCTATTACGCTGCCCTGGGGCACACCTGAAGTTACTCCTGTTTCTGTTGAAGTCACCCCGTTCAGGACGACATACTGCTCCCTGTATGTTAGAAAACTTTCTATCCAACCGCATATGTCACTGGATAGACCGTAAGCGCGACAGTGCGGAACTGAAAGTCGAGAAATATGGCGTCAACCTGGGAGCCGGTATACTAGATCCTGTTGTATATCATGCACAAAGAGGGCCAGCTGTGTCTCGCATGACCACTGATTCCTAAAACCGTGCTGGCTTCTGCAGCTTCTCAGAGTCTAGAAAGGTCATTATGTCTGAACACAAAATATGTTCCACGATTCTACAACAAATCGATGTCAGTGACATTGGCCGGTAATTATGTGCATCCGATTTTCTACCCTTTTTATTGAGTGCTATGACCTGGGCCTTCTTCCAGCTCCGTGGAACTTTCCGCCGTTTCTAACAACCCTACCACAACAAAGGCCAAAATTTAATAACGATTGTGGTGTTGCTCACGCTGCTACATACTGCATTTTCGGGCAACAACAAAGTTATTATGTGGCAGGTGTCATTAGAGCACAGTTAATAAAGTCATTTCATGTAATAATGAATAAACTAGGTACTCATCTTTTCGTGTTTCCCAAGCTGGTCTCGTTGTAAAATCATGGCTCAATCGTCGAAAATCTAGGTGGTTATGATTCCAAGCTCGGATGCAAAGAGGCCTAGGTTTTATTCTGCTATATTCAAAAGTTTTGTAGATGCGCTTCACAAACCATTCTTGAAGATTAAACCTTTCAAAGGTAGCACAATAATGATGTAAAAAAAATAATCAGCACTCCGAATTTAAGTTACACTTCCTTTTAACTGCTTTTATGGCAATATCACGTAACACACAAAACATCACTTCACAATACAAAACATACTTGAAAACATCTTCCTCACATTTTATAAGCCAACTACAATATGCGTCTTTCCAACATGGCGACCAAAACTTGACACTCTCAAGATCCGACTCTCTGACAACTAACTAATAACCGCTTACGCGCCCAAAAATCAGAGTTACAAGTACGTCAAAGATCATAGTAACAAAAGAAAGAATACACATAAGAATAATATCATTGCAACATAAACATATCGATGTATCAAAGTACCTCTACATTAATGAAATCAGATCTGAATGTTGTCTCAGAAATATGTCAACTACTTTACAGAAACACAGTAGAATACTGCTGGTATCGAGAGGTTGAGTTGAGGTGCCCTAATGGTTACGTAATTCAAGTACCATTCCACGTTCCAATGATCTCTGATAGATGGCGGATAAGAATGGTGCTATATTTGTAGCATAGTCAACGTTGGAGGGCAGCGTGGAGGGTAAAAATCGTAGAGGGAGACCAAGAGATGAATACACTAAGCAGATTCAGAAGGATGTAGGTTGCAGTAGGTACTGGGAGATGAAGAAGCTTGCACAGGATAGAGTAGCATGGAGAGCTGCATCAAACCAGTCTCAGGACTGAAGACCACAACAACAACAGTCAACGTAAACTCTTACGGGGATACCGTCTGGGCCAGAAGCCTTTCTGGCGTCTAAGGATCTTAATTGTTTTACAATCCCAGATACACTAAACACTGTTCTAGAGAGTCTACACGTAATACCAGTAATACTAGACAATAAACGCTCCGGCTAATGCGGCCCGCTACCATTTGGGACCAACGTCCCAGAAACGCCTCCACACAGTGTCTCTCTCTCTATCTCTCTCTCTCTCTCTCTCCCCCTCCCCCTCCCTCCCTCCCTCCCTCCCTCCTCTCATTCCCTCCCTCCCTTCCTCCAACACACACACACACACACACACACACACACACACACACACACACACACACACACACACACACGATTATATTTCTATTAAAATTCTCTATGGCTGGAGAAATATACCACCGTCAGCAGTTGCTGGTTACTGATGACGTTGATGGGCAATACTGGTCTAGCTGTATAAAACGTGGACGTAGCGAGAGTAACAGTCCCTGTGCAGTCCGCTCTCGGCGCGGCCGTGGCCCGCAGCCGTCCTCTACTCGTCACCCTGCCCCCCCGCTCCGCACAGTACGGCGCGCTCCCTTTGTTGGCCGACAGCCCACGGGCGGGTATCGGCTGCGCTGGCTGAGTAGTCGATATGCGGCTCTTGATCGACATTCAGTTCGACCGGCGGCCGGGCTACAAGTCCGTCCGGCCCACCGGTGACAGCTGGTTTGTGTGCGCTGAATGGTTGTGCGGGAGGGGGCGATCCACAGGGTTAGGGGGTGGGGGATATAAAAAGGGTACCGCCGAGTGCTGGAGAGCGCGCAGTCCGCCGCGGTGGCCATAAATAGCGCCGTCCGCGGGGTGCCCACCACGTCGCGTGGCAACCCAACTGTCAACCACCAGCGTCCCGCGGTCTTTCTCTCCACTCCAAGGGGCTTCTCACATGTGACGTATAGTTCTGAAACGAGGTTTACATTAGATTATATTAGTTTTTCGTTCCATATATCCCTGCTGAGGAGAACCTCGTGGATGTGGAATATGTCAATTTTTTAAGCTGAAATAACAATACTAATAGTATGAGTATATACAATACATCTTTTTTTTAGCTGAAATAACAATACTAATAGTATGAGTATATACAATACATCATTTGTTTCTATTAAAAAATTCGTCAATAGAGCAGAAGGAGTTGGCCACTAGTAAGTCTTTCAGGCTCCTTTTAAACTGATCTTTATTTGTAACTAAATTTTTTATGTTTGCTGGCAAATTATTGAAGGTGAGTGTTCCTGAGTAGTGGACCTTTTTTTGAACTAAAGTAAGTGCTTTTAAGTCCTTGTGCAGATCATTTTTCTTCCTGGTATTGTATGTATGAACTGCGCTGTTTGTTGGAAAAAGAGATATACAGGGTGTCACAAAAAGGTACGGCCAAACTTTCAGGAAACATTCCTCACACACAAAGAATGAAAATATGTTATGTGGACATGTGTCCGGAAACGCTTACTTTCCATGTTAGAGCTCATTTTATTACTTCTCTTGAAATCACATTAATCATGGAATGGAAACACACAGCAACAGAACGTACCAGCGGGACTTCAAACACTTTGTTACAGGAAATGTTCAAAATGTCCTCCGTTAGCGAGGATACATGCATCCACCCTCCGTCGCATGGAATTCCTGATGCGCTGATGCAGCCCTGGAGAATGGCATATTGTATCACAGCCGTCCACAATACGAGCACGAAGAGTCTCTACATTTGGTACCGCGGTTGCGTAGACAAGAGCTTTCAAATGCCCCCATAAATGAAAGTCAAGAGGGTTGAGGTCAGGAGAGCGTGGAGGCCATGGGCTTGGTCCACCTCTACCAATCCATCGGTCACCGAATCTGTTGTTGAGAAGCGTACGAACACTTCTACTGAAATGTGCAGGAGCTCCATGGTGCATGAACCACATGTTGTGTCGTACTTGTAAAGGCATATGTTCTGGCAGCACAGGTAGAGTATCTCGTATGAAATCATGATAACGTGCTCCATTGATCGTAGGTGGAAGAACATGGGGCCCAATCAAGACATCACCAACAATGCCTGCCCAAACGTTCACAGAAAATCTGTGTTGATGACGTGATTGCACAATTGCGTGCGGATTCTCGCCAGCCCACACATGTTGATTGTGAAAATTTACAATTTGATCATGTTGGAATGAAGCCTCATCCGTAAAGAGAACATTTGCACTGAAATGAGGATTGACACATTGTTGGATGAACCATTAGCATAAGTGTACCCGTGGAGGCGAATCAGCTGCTGATAGTGCCTGCACACGCTGTACATGGTACGGAAACAACTGGTTCTCCCGTAGCACTCTCCGTACAGTGACGTGGTCAACGTTACCTTGTACAGCAGCAACTTCTCTGACGCTGACATTAGGGTTATCGTCAACTGCACGAATATTGCCTCGTCAATTGCAGGTGTCCTCGTTGTTCTAGGTCTTCCCCAGTCGCAAGTCATAGGCTGGAATGTTCCGTGCTCCCTAAGACGCCGATCAATTGCTTCGAACGTCTTCCTGTCGGGACACCTTCGTTCTGGATATTTGTCTCGATGCAAACGTACCGCGCCACGGCTATTGCCCCGTGCTAATCCATACATCAAATGGGCATCTGCCAACTCCGCATTTGTAAACATTGCACTGTCTGCAAAACCACGTTCGTGATGAACGCTAACCTGTTGATGCTACGTACTGATGTGCTTGATGCTAGTACCGTAGAGCAATGAGTCGCATGTCAACACAAGCACCGAAGTCAACATTACCTTCCTCCAATTGGGCCAACTGGCGGTCAATCGAGGAAGTACAGTTCATACTGACGAAACTAAAATGAGCTCTAACACGGAAATTAAGCATTTCCGGACACATGTCCACATAACATCTTTTCATTATTTGTGCGTGAGGAATGTTTCCTGAAAGTTTGGCCGTTCCTTTTTGTAGCACCCTGTATACAATACATCTCAATAGAGTAGAACGAGTTGGCCACTAGTAAGTCTTTCAGCCTCCTTTTAAACTGATCTTTATTTGTAACTAAATTTTTTATGTTTGCTGGCAAATTATTGAAGATGAGTGTTCCTGAGTAGTGGACCCCTTTTTGAACTAAAGTAAGTGCTTTTAAGTCCTTGTGCAGATCATTTTTGTTCCTGGTATTGTATGTATGAACTGAGCTGTTTGTTCGAAAAAGAGATATATTATTTAGGACAAATTTCATTAAAGAGTAAATATACTGAGAGGCAGTAGTTAGTGTACCCAGTTCTTTGAAGAGGTTTCTACAGGACGTCCATGAATTTACTCCACAAATAGTACATATTACACGCTTTTGGACTCTGAAAACTTTTGTTTGACTTGAATAGTTGCCCCAAAATATTATAGCATATGACATTGTGGAATGAAAGTAGGCAAAGTATGCAAGCTTTTTCATTTTTATGTCGCCTATGTCTGCTAACACTCGAATTGCAAATAAAAATTTGTTAAGACGTTTCTGCAGTTCTGTGGTGTGCTCCTCCCAACTCAATTTATTATCAAGTTGTAATCCCAGGAATTTAAGACTGTCAACCTCTTCTATCTGCTCTACTGCATACTTTATGCATATGCTGGGTGGAAACCTCTTACAGGTTCTGAATTGCATATAGTGAGTCTTTTCGAAGTTTAATCTCAGTGAGTTGGCCTTAAACCATTTAATAATATCCATGAAAATATTATTAGCAGATCTTTCTAGAAATAGGTGCCTTTCTCTCAACGTGACTCACTTCCTTGGAACATTTCGTGCCGTTACAGCAGAGAGTTTACTGAGACAAATACAGAACCTTCTACATCTATCTCTAAATTCCGCAAACGACTGTGAAGTGCATGGCAGAGGGTACTTCCTATTATAACACTTGTCAGTCGTTCTTCAGCTCCATTCCCATACAGAGCGCGGGAAGAATTTTCTTCAGGATCCCTACAGGGCAACACGTTGACGGTTGTAGTACATTCCTAGATTTATCACTTGAAGCTGGTTCCTGAAACTTCGTAAGTAGGGTTTTTCGGTATAGTATGCCTCTACCTTCAAGTGTTCCATAAACATCTCCGTGACGTTATGCCACGTGCAAATAATTCTGTAACCATTAGTGGTGCCCTCCTCCTCTCATAAGTCTTCTCACTGGTTTGATGCATATCACCACAAATACCTCTCCTGTGCCAACCTCTTCATTTCAAAGTCAGTACTTGCAACCTACATCCGCAATTATTTGCTACATGAATTCCCATCTCTGTCTTCCTCTATTGTTTTTCCCTTCTACAGCTTCGTCTAGTACCATGTCTTAACAGATGTCCTCTCATGCTGTCCCTTCTCCATCTCTATATACATTCGATATCCCCAGTTAGTCTATTTTGTACGAGTCCCTATACTTTCTTTCTTTCACTTGCGCCTTTGTCCCGCAATGGTCGCAGGGTCGGCGTGATCACAAAAGAATTGGCAAGGTTAATTGAAAGGGGTGGTCGGATGCCCTTCCTGCCACCACCCCATAGCCCCCAGGATGGAATCAGTGTACCCCAGCTGTCTGCGTCTAGTGTAAACCATGAAATAGTGCGGAAGTGTTACAAATGTCTACATGTCGTGTAACTGAGGCGGGAGGTGGGGACCAGCCTGGTATTCACCTAGTGGGATGAGGAAAACCGCCTAAAAACCACATCCAGGCTGACCGCCACACCGGCCCACGTCGTTAATCCGCCGGCCGGATTCGATCCGGGATCGGCTGGCCTACGCGAGTCCAGGAAGCAGCGCATTAGCGCTCTCGGCTAATCTGGCGGGTTACGAGTTGGTTCAAGTGGCTCTGAGCACTACGCGACTTAACTTCTGAGGTCATCATTCGCCTAGAACTTAGAACTAATTAAACCTAACTAACCTAAGGACATCACACACATCCATGCCCGAGGCAGGATTCGAAGCTGCGACAGTAGCGGTCGCCCAGCTCCAGACAGTAGCGCCTAGAACCGCACGGCCACTCCGGCCGGCGGATTACGAGTCCCTATACTCTTGAGTGATATTCTAGGGTCGCACCAGTGGTTTGTGAGCAATCTCTTTTGCATACTGACTGCATTTCCCCAGTATTCTACCAATGAACCGCAGTTTGCCATCCTCTTTCTTTAACACTCAGCCAGTGTCATCGTCCCATTTCACATTACACCTAGGTATTTATACGAGTTCACCACTTCCAGTTGTGACTCAGTAACATTTTAGTCACAGCATACTACGTACCTTTTCGTTTTCTAAAGTTCTCTACTAATTTTTCCACAATTATTCAAGGATAACTGTGTTACTTTCCATATCAAAGAAAATAATAAATCATTAGCTGTTGGCCACCTACAGAAAACGGACCAAAAACTGTGAAAATAGAAACATGTTCAACCATAAGGCTTAAAACTACACATTTAAGAAATTCTAGAAATTAATATCCATCTCAGATCATGCACGAAGTCCTTCTTGAATAATAATTTTAATTTTATAAACCAACAGCCTCGGATGCAAAGTTTACCTACATTTACCCAGGTGGCTGCCGCATCACGGTCGCGAAGTGGGGCCGAGGCAGTTTCAGATAAGTTCTTACAGTCTGACGATAATTTATGGATCTGTAGTTTTAGCTTGACGATGTCCACTATGGACAAACGGTAGTTACTTTTATTCTGAAGAAGGCTGCGTTATCCCGACTGAAACCTAGGTAAATCTAGGTAACCTTAGCAACTGAGGCTGTCGCTTTTTAAAATTAAAATTAATATTTATACATTTGCTGACAGGGCCGCGAAATGTTGAAAATATTTAACTTCTTGGATAAAAAGAATTGAGAGCAAATTTCACTCTCTCTCTCTCTCTCTCTCTCTCTCTCTCTCTCTCTCTCTCTCTTTACTAGTGCTTATACATGTATCAAATCCACATGAAATGGCCCGTAGTATTACAGTGAAAACAAAGTTGTACGTTATCTTGAAACATCTGAGGCCGCAACCACTACACTAGCCACTCAACAACTAACTGAAACGTATTTACATTGGCGCTCCGGGCTTCCATGATCTCTAGCGTTCACAACTTCAACTCGCCGTATGAGCCACAATGGTCTATGTATCATGAAAAGGGTTAAAGAATTCACTTACGTGCAGTAACCGATCATATTTAATTTTCGATCACTGACAGGGATAGAAGATGTTATTTTTTTAGAGATCTGTTTGAGACATAACTTGTGTTGTACGACATTAGCGCTATTTATTACCCTCATACTACTGAAATATCTATACAATTTGTCAAATTCTTATCAACTAAGTTAAAAGTGATTTAAGTGGAGTACAACAAAATTTTTTACCATCTTTACCCGCTACCACGTACAGTATCGAGTATGACTAACTAGGGAGTCAATTGCGTTTCGCTCTGAAGGAATCCGCTTCAGAACGGCATTATGTACTTACCGTGATTCTACGACCCCCACTCGTGCGACGAAATCTGCAAAAGGCGGCCTTTTATGTGATAAACGCCTTTATTTGCATCATCCGCTGTAGTGCGTTCCCAAAAGATCGATTTGCTGCGTAACGATACGATATCGATTGCGGGGTGCCTTTATGCAACGCAATTACTTAACCGCTGGAGACACGTAATTAAAACGCGAGACCCGCTTGCGATGTGTGTGGTTGCCCCCTCCCCCCGCTTCCCCCACAGGCCTGAATGCCATCAATTAGTGGCTGTTATGCCGCTCTGCGGCGCCATAGCGATTGGCCTAATCGCGTTTTATTCAAACAGCCTTTTTGTCACAAAAGCTAGTGTGTGGAGGACGTGGAAGGGGGAAAAAATCTGGTTCAGAATATAGCTGCAGAAGAAAATTAGTTATATTGGATCGCTTCCGCTTTGCGACAGTGGGGAACAGTCTTTTGTTCGATATTCACTTCGTCTTAGGAAATTAGTGACTCCAGTTATTGCCGCTATAAATCAAAATAAAAACAATGAAATAATCACCGATGTATTAATCAGATTTAAAATAACTTTTAGTTGATAGCAGGTGCAGCAAATTTAAATAACATACCCCAACTGCAAGAAGATAAGTTTAACAAATAAAGTTTACTGCTCGTAACATAACACAAAGTTTCATAGGTTGGATAAACTCCGCACAATTAAGAGAACTGAAGCTTAGCTCGAGACCCAATACGGTGGTTCGCAAACACATTGGACAAATAAAATAAATAAAATAGCTGGAAAATACAGACCGTCTTCACATCTAAAATCAAACGAAGACAAACTCCATTCTAATACAAATAGGCGATAGTCTAATCGTCACATTAAGCAATGATCTCAAGTGCCGACCAGTACCGAAAAGTAATGGGAGTCACCACCGGTAAACTGAGTTAAAAATCGGACACAGTGCAAATAAATCGAAGTCGAAGTCGGCTTCACCCGCAAAAATGCAAGTGCTCCTGAGCAACTGCGAGAAATAAAACACAGTCCTTATCAATGCAGATTGTGTCTAAGTCCCCACTGAATTGACGTGAATGTTTCAAAGAGGAGGGACGGATGACGCGTTAATTTCTATCACCAAAAGGTATGCGGCCAGGTCACAGCTCCGGCCTCTCTCTACCAACCAGTCTCAAAGAATGCGAAAGAGACACATGGCCGTCCCCGCCCTCTTTTAACCATGCGGCGCAGCCTTCCCCAGAAAATCCAGACTATTGCGTCACGTACTGTCAACAGCCTCTGTTACAACTTGCTGTGAAAAAAAAAAAAAGTGCTTTTCAAAAGTAGGTCCATCTCATCTGAACCAGTCTCCCCGGGCTCGCTTCATGGTATTTGGGGGGGGGGGGGGGGGGGGGAGAGAGAGCAATTTCCTTGCCGCAGTGGTAACACCGGTTCCAGTCAGATCACCGAAGCTAAGCGCTGTCGGGCTAGGCTAGAACTTGTATGGGATACTATCCGGTCTGCCGAGAGCTGTTGGCAAGCGGGGTGCACTCAGCCCTTGTGAGGCAAACTGAGGAGCTACTTGATTGAGAAGTTGCGGCTCCGGTCTCGGAAACTGACATACGGCCGGGAGAGCGGTGTGCTGACCACATGCCCTTCCGTATCCGCATCCAGTGACGCCTATGGGCTGAGGATGACACGGCGGCCGGTCGGTACCGTTGGGCTTTCATAACCTGTTCGGAAGGAGTTTAGTTTTTCTTTAGGAGGACTGGGGAAGGGTGCACTTCGCCTCGTGATGTCGGTTGAGGAGCTACTTTACCGAGCAGTAGCGGCTTCAGGTCACTAAAACTGACAACAGCCAGGAGATCCAATTGGCGGAGGACAGACGGCGGTCAGTCGGCAGCGATAGGATTGCCAATGGCTGAGGACAGAATTTTACGTTACGTAGAGGGAGGCCATTGCACCTAGCAGCACATGAAGCTCCGTGCCTTCAGTCGGTTGAAAAAACTGTACAGTAGCTGAATGCAATCGCGGTTTTGCCTCTTTTTAGACGATGCGAGGCGTCGTTTGCTCCGACTGCCGAATGAGGTGTTAAGACTGCGGAGTGTCGAGTGTGTAGTTCAGGCCAGAGACGATTTTGTGTTCTTGGCGTTTTTCGTACTCTATTATGGACAACTAATTCAGGTTCTGTGACGTCTCCTGGAAAACCCTATAAAAATTAAACTAAACCTGTACCACACGTCTAAATGTGAAGTGTAAAGAAAATACAAAACTGAGCGTATTTCTGTCGATAAAAACCGTAGCTAATACAACAGACAATTATAAAACACACAACTCGTTAATATATTTTTTGTATTAAAGATGTTAATAAAATATAGATTTTAGTAGCTAAATAAACTGTACAATGTAAAGATATTCTTCCGAAGCATAGAAATCCTATCTCATTAATGTTAGAAAGACTTGGTTACTGTTGTGGTCTTCAATTCAGAGACTGGTTTGATGCAACTTACCATGCTACTCTGTCCTGTGCAAGCCTTTTCATCTCCGAGTACCTACTGCAACCTACATTCTTCTGAATCTGCTTAGTGTATTCATCTCTCGGTCTCCCTCTACGATTTGTACACGCTTCCCTTCAGTACTAAACTGGTGATACCTTTATGCCTCAAAACGTGTCTGACAAACTGATCCCTTCCGCTAGTCAAGGTGTGCCACAAATTCCTCTTCTCCCCAATTCTATTCAGCACCTCCTCACTAATTACATGATCTACCTATTTAATCTTCAGCTTTCTTCTATAGAACCACATTTCATAAACTTCTGGTCTCTTCTTATCTAAACTATTTATTTTCCGTGTTTCACTTCCATATATGGCTACACTCCATACAAATACTTACACAAAAGACTTCCTGACCCTTAAATCTAGGTTCGATATTAACATATTTCTCTTCTTCACAAGCGCCTTCCTTGCCATAACCAGTCTACATTTTATATCGTCTCTACTTCGACCATCATCAGTTATTTTCCTTACCAAATAGAAATCTCATCTACTACTTTAAGTGTCTCATTTTCTAATCCAATTCCCTCAGCATCACCTGATTTAATTCGAGTACATTCCATTATCCTCGTTTTGCTTTTGTTGATGTTCATCTTATACCCTCCTTTCAAGACACTGTCCATTCCATTCAGCTGCTCTTCCAGGTTCTTTGCTGTATCTGACAAAATTGCAATGTCATCGGCAAACCTCAAAGTTTTTATTTCTTCTGCATGGGTTTTAATTCCTACTCCAAATTTTTCTTGTGTTTACTTCACTGCTTGCTCAGTACACAGAGTGAATAAGATCGGGAATAGGCTACAACCCTGTCTCACTCCTTTCTCAACAATTGCTTCCCTTTCGTGCCCTACGACTCTTATAACTGTTTCTGTACAAGCTGTAATTGGAATTTCGCTCCCTGTATTTTATCACTGCCACCTTCAGAATTTGAAAACACTATTCCAGTCAACGTTGTCAAAAGCTTTCTCTAAGTCTACAAATGCTAGAAACGTAGGTGCCTTTTCTTAACCTACCTTCTAAGATAAGTCGTAGGGTTGACCCGATTAAAAGATCTAATCCTACTTTTGTCTTTGCTATTGAAAACTCAAGTGGCTTAGCCGTTCTGACTCACTAAGTACTTGTTGTACGTATCCTCTGTTACAATATATGGTGAAAAGTTAATTTCTTCTGTTCTTATTCAAACCCAATATTTAAATGAAAATAATTATTTATAGTGAGGTTTATAGAAGATTTCCGTCTGGTTTTCTTTTGTCGTAATGATGCACAGGCGACCATTACTTGGAATTTAATTAAAATATTATGTACTGGGTTTCACTCTCAAGCAACATAATAAATACTTTGAATGTTGATAGTAATTTTCAAGCATTAATATTTGCGAAGCTCATTTTATCAGGATTTTTAGGGAATTGCATAGATAGATTTAACTGAAGTAAGCAACAGGCTTAGTTTTGCTTCTGGGTTTCTTTGAATTTGGAGTTAAATTTATTTCTACCAAGTAAATACTTAATCAAAATGCAGCCAGTGTGATATAAACGAAATTATTTATCGTTAGTACAAATACTTACGCTACGTAAGTGGTTATATCGCCTCTATCTTCGTAACAATTAATTTATCGGGCTAAAACAGTAATAGTTTCATTCTACTTCTGATTGTCTGTGACCCTGCCGCGAGTTTGGATAACGTAATTAAATCATTGCAAGCAAAACTGTACTCATTTTTACTAAAATTTTTGCCTGCGTAGCAGCTTAATTGTCGGGGTATATGTAAGCCGCATTTACGAGCGTACAGAATATACCCGACGCCACAAGTGTATTAAATATCTTTTGCCTTTTTCCAAACATCCCCCGACCACATCTTGCTTTAAATGGCTCTGAGCACTATGGGACTTAACAGCTATGGTCATCAGTCCCCTAGAACTTGGAACTGCTTAAACCTAACTAACCTAAGGACAGCACACAACACCCAGTCATCACGAGGCAGAGAAAATCCCTGACCCCGCCGGGAATCGAACCCGGGAACCCGGGCGTGGGAAGCGAGAACGCTACCGCACGACCACGAGCTGCGGACATCTTACTTTAAAATAAAACGCTTTAATACCAAAGAAGAGACAGAGACGATATAGTACCCACGAGCAGGAACCATGGTGTTTGTTTCAAAATACGCTATGATCAAGTGCTTTCCTTTCTTCCAGATCTTCATGATGAGTATGTCGTGGATACTCCCGCTTGCAAGATAACAAAGACAGTATTCTCAGGCCAGCGTTCCTGGTTTTGATAAACACTCATGCGCCCTTTCGCAACTCGTACGGCCCGCTAAAAATCACCCAATCCCAATGCTGTCGAAATGTGTGGGACTATTTTGTACCACAGGTGTAACGTATCGATCAACACACCTCTATTTGCTGGCTTTAAGCGACAGCTGGTGTAACAGTCAGCCAACCAGTTGCAATAAATGGCGGTTTTCAAATAACCTTTAGTATGACTTTGACGTATTTAAACCCGTCTTCCTCTGTCGGACAAATCTGCGTACAACGTGATAACACACAATCGAAACGCTATACAGCAATATTACTTCTCGTGCAGAAAATACTCTCCAGAATGAGATTTTCACTCTGCAGCGCAGTGTGCGCCGATATGAAACGTTCTGGCAGATGAAAATTGTGTGCCGGACCGAGACTCGAACTCGGGACCTTTGCCTTTCTCATGAAAATGCTCTACCATCTGAGCTACCCAAGCACGACTCACGAACTGTCATCACAGCTGTATTTCCGCCAGTACCTCGTCTCCTACCTTTCAAACATCACAGAAGCTCCCCTGCAGACCTTGCAGAACTAGCTCTCCTGGAAGGAAGGATATTGTGGAGATGTGGCTTTGCCACAGCCTGGGGAAGCCACTAGAATGTGATTTTCACTCTGCAGCGTAGTGTGCGCTGATATGAAACTTACTGGCAGACTAAAACTGGAGTGCTAGTCCTACAGGATTTGCAGGAGAGCTTGTCTGAAGTTTGGAAAGTAGGAGACGAGGTACTGACGGAATTAAAACTGCAAGGACGGATCGTGAGTCGTGCTTGCCCGCGAAATGCAGAGGTCCCGAATTCGAGTCTCGGTCCAGAACAGCTTCATTCTGCAGGTCTGTCGGGTCTGTACGTCCACATGTAAAAGTTAAGGCCTAGGCTTGGCAGATCAGTAAAACCAATATCTTACAGTAACAGACCATGTTAATAGCTGCCTACCTACCGAGGGAGAATCGAGAGCGTGGATACCAGAAAAACAAATCGTGAGTCTTATACATTTATTGCAACTGGTTGCATAATGTACGGTCATTGTTTTTGATCTGGGTGACACAAACCAACGCTATATGAATCGACACCCTTTGCTTGTTAGAGGCGGAAGAGGCGTCAGCGGTGGAGGAATGACGGATGCAGAGAGCGCCAAAGAAGAGAGAGTAGTGGCAGACCGGCGTGCCCGAGGTCATTCGAGTACAAGTCACGGTGGCAAACGGAAGTGTACTTACAGCCTGGCCGTCTGTGAAGGGGCACGTTGGACTAGTGCGTTCGTCATCCACGACCGACTGGAGACCGTGTGTGGTGAAGAGTTCATTTCTCGTCAAATGATTAATTACTGGGGTTGCATATTCAGGGAACGAAGCCAGAGTGTGTTGATGAACCACGCGCCCCTACACATCGAACCCAATGCTGAGTTGGAGTTGGCTGACCGACAAGGTTTGCATCACAGGTAAATGATTTCTGCTAGTGTGGTTCCATCAAACTGATCGGACGCTATGTGAAATGTTAAATGTCGGTGGCAGCTACGTCGAAAAACAACTTGTAGCCTCCCCCTTAATAATCGGCCTATCCTGCTTGCGATATAAAATATGACCGTGGATCGCGTGTATGCCTAATGGAATTTTTCTAATTGGATAAGGCTATCTTTCCCGAAGAAGTAATACCGATAAGTAGGGGGAAAGCGTACAACCGATCTTCCTGATAGATAGGTCTACTAAACATAAAAATAATAATTAAACCGTACAGGGCTACAATTTAGAAAAATGAAAATTATTTTGTGCATTCACTCACGAACAACACTGGTCAAAAAAGGGGTACCACTGATCATGAATCGAAAAGTTACACTAATGGACGAAAAGGAAATAATTACGGTCGCCAGCCAACTAGGGCGATTTACATCCAAAATCTTGTAGAAGATTATGGGAAAGAAAAACATTTATTATCAAACACTGACGTAGCAACTGAAGGTTGTCACGTTTCTTGACACTAATTTTAAGTGAGTATGTAATGATAAAGAAAACTGAAAAGTCACTTTAACGTTAAGTTTCTCATTCAGTTCTGAAAAAGGCAATCGAGTAATTATTTGAGAATATGCACTTAAACTGTAAGTTAGTATTGAACTTCGTTACGTGAACAATGACTTTTAGAGACCTCACCATAACACCATCAAAGAAATTTAGAGAAAGGCAAGCACTTTTTACTTTGCAGTTACTTAATTTTCAAATTGGATTTCATATTATTGTCTGAACAACTGAGCCTTTGCCGGCCGGAGTGGCCGCGCGGTTAAAGACGCTACAGTCTGGAACCGCACGACCGCTACGGTCGCAGGTTCGAATCCTGCCTCGAGCATGGATGTGTGTGATGTCCTTAGTTAGGTTTAAGTAGTTCTAAGTTCCAGGGGACTTATGACCACAGCAGTTGAGTCCCATAGTGCTCAGAGCCATTTGAACCATTTTGAACCAACTGAGCCTTTCTTTACTGACTTGAACAGAATTAAATATTAGAATATGTACCAAACCAAACAGCCATGTGCTCCAATCTATATGTAAAATAAATAAAACTTCCGCACTCTTAATTTGTGCATTTTCTTTAGATTTGGATTTTTTCCAGTGATAGATTCTCAATCTTCGGTTAACATATAAGGAAAAAAGGGAACAAGGGCCCTGCTTGGTAACAATGTCTGGGGGCAATGAGGACACAATCGCCCTGAATTTAACAGATTATTATTTAAATAAAGTTCATTAATCAAATCACATTCAGTTGTGCTGCTGGGTTAGCCATTAATACTTTCTACCAATGAACAGTCTTACTTCAGTGCGGTGCGTGCGACGAAACTCGGAGCCGACGACTAATCTGTGTTGCTGGAACTGCTGCTGTTGTTGAAGACGGTAGCATCTCGTGGGGCCACGGCTAATTACAGGAACTGGCAATCGTAATTAATACAGCCACTCCCGCCCGTCCACTGTCCTTCCTCCTGCTACTAGTCATCTGGCCAGGGCGCGTACATGATGCCGCCGAAATGGTACTCTCTACTGCGAGAGCGTTAATACCACACTTCCGCACCCTACAAGCGCCGGAACCCGTCTCCCGCTCTCTCCGCGCGCTCTGTGCAACAACCCCCTACCCTAAGATTTTACAACGCACAAGCACTGCTATTATCGTTGCTAGTCGATGCAAATAACAATTCCTTTGGCTTTTTCCCAGGGCTTACAAGTTTGACAGCAAAACACAGACAAATACAATGTAACGTCAACAGACTTCTACCTAAATGTACACATACAGTGAAGCAACGTCCTTACTTATTAAAAGAAAGCATTTAAAATACAACTATTTACATACAATTCAAAAAAAAATTATCGGTAGCAGGTGCCATGCATCCTGCATTTTCGATGTTACAAACTGTTGTTGTAGTGCAGCCGTGTTCAAAATACTGAAGCTCTACGAGATCTAATCGCCAACGAGTGCCTTCAACTGGAAATGGCATACGAAGGTAATCCCAAAAGTAAGGTCTCCTATTTTTTTACACGTACAAAACTCCGTTTGTGTGGCAGTTGGTCACACTGTTATGAAGAGTGCTTCACGCGCTGTGTGTAAACATGCGCACGCCGCTCTGAGGCGCTCAGTCTTGGCTTGGCAGCCGTTGAGAATGGAGTTCCCGTTGGATGTTACCGCCAAGAACGAATTGCGCGCAGTTATTCGGTTACTGACCGCGAAGGGCGCTGCGCCGACTGAAATCCATCGCCAATTGACGGAAGTGTATGGTGAGTTGTGCATGGATGTCAAAAGGAGAGTTTGCAGCTGGTCGGACCGAAATTCACGACGAACAAAGGAGCGATAGACCGTCAATTTCTGAGGAGACAGTGTTGAAGGTTGAGCAAAGCATGCGTGAAGATCGGCGGATAACCCTGGATGATCTCTGCACGTTGCTACCTGAGGTTTCCCGGAGCCACCGCTCACAGAATTTTAACGGAAACATTGAACTAGCGGAAGGTGTGCGCAAGATGGGTGCCACGCATGCTGACTGAGGACCACATGCGGCAACCAGTAGATAGATGCTTCCCGCGCATTTCTTCAGCTCCTTGCAGCCGAACAGGACAACTTTCTGGACTCAGTTGTCACGGGTGACGAAACCTGGGCATACCACATTACATCTGAGACCAAGCAACAATCACGCCAGTTCATAACTTTGTGAACAGTATGGCGGCGAGCTGGTATGACTTTGTAAGTAGGCTGTTGTAAGTAGGCTGTTCAGGTTTTCGTGTTGGTAACGCCACGTAGCGCTTTGTATGAAAATCACGGACTGTGCTGTGTGCAGTCTGTGGCTGGTTTGCATTGTTGGAATTTGCTATTGTAGTGTTGGGCAGTTGGCTGTTAACAGCGCGTAGCGTTGCGCAGTTGGAGGTGAGCCGCCAGCAGTGGTGGATGTTGGGAGAGAAATGGCGGAGTTTTGAGAGCGGATGATCTGGACGTGTGTCCATCAGAAAGAGTAAATTTGTAATACTGGATATCATATATATATTATGACTTTTGAACACTATTAAGGTAAATACATTGTTTGTTCTCTATCAAAATCTTTCATTTGCTATCTATGCCTATCAGTAGTTAGTGCCTTCAGTAGTTAGAATCTTTTATTTAGCTGGCAGTAGTGGCGCTCGCTGTATTGCAGTAGTTCGAGTAACGAAGATATTTGTGAGGTAAGTGATTCATGAAAGGGCAATTCTTTTGTAGGGATTTTTGAAAGTCAGATTGCGTTGCGCTAAAAATATTGTGTGCCAGTTTAAGCAAAGTCATTTATAATTTTTCTAAGGGGACGTTTGAACTTGGGCAAACGAAAACTGGCACAGCGTCTACAAAAATGCATCGACAGAAATGGTGATTATGTCGAAAAATAGCTAAATGCTCAAGCTGTAAACTGATGTAAGCTATTGTAGAAATAACAAGGTGTATGTACTTATAAGAAAATAGGAGATCTTACTTTTGGGATTACCCTCGTCCCAGAAGGATCTCGCCTCTGCCGAGTTCGCCCTCGGTCGCCAGCACGAATCGTTAAAGAGAAGTCAGCGCGTACTGCAAAGCGCACACGGTTGGCGGGACCCGCTGCACGCCGTCTCACGGCTGCACGCCTCGCCCTGAGCGGTGCTCGCTCGCAACAATTAACGAGACGCCGCGCCGCACTTTGCGGCTGCACTTGGCTGCCCCTTCGGCTGCAGACGCCGCGCCGGCCGCACTCTGCCAGATTGGGGCAGCGCCTGGCGGCTGCTCCGGCTCGGGGCGGCGTGGCGCGCTATTAGCCTGATGAAGGCCGGCGACTCGAGCCGTTGAGGCCGCGGCGGAGCTCGTTGGGCCGGGCCGCGGGTCTGGCGCCAGCTGCACATTCTAGCCACTTTGTTGGCGGGCCGCCACTCGTCAAGTTTATTTAGCTGCTGCGTGACAAACTCGGGCCCAGCTGTGTGCCCCCGCCCCCCCCCCCCCTCCCCACCTCTCCCGTCAAATCGCGGCTCGTGATCCAAAGCGGAGCCCGCTGCTCCGCGGCATGTAGGCGCAAAACGGGAGCGCCCGCGACACGTCCCCACTCCACGAGGTCGGTCCAGTCCGCCGACGCAGCACCCACGGCTCCGACGCGAGACGTAATTGTCGCTCGACGACAGATATGTACCTCACTACTGGAAAGTTGCGCCAGGTCGCACCAGTATTCGAGAAAGGAAATATGAGCAGCCGGCCGGGGTGGCCGAGCGGTTCTAGGCGCTACAGTCTCGAACCGCGCGACCGCTACGTTCGCAGGTTCGAATCCTGCCTCGGGCGTGGATGTGTGTGATGTCCTTAGGTTAGTTAGGTTTAAGTAGTTCTAAGTTCTAGGGGACTGATGACCTTAGAAGTTAAGTCCCATAGTGCTCAGAGCCATTTCAAATGTGAGCAATCCGCTGAATCACCCATATCACTGACATCGATTTATACGAATTATATGAATGTCTGGTGTCTCTTCTTTCGGACATGTAGAATCTACAGCTGTTATACATTATACAGGGTGTTGAAAAAAGGTACGGCCAAACTTTCAGGAAACATTCCTCACACACAAAGAAAGAAAATATGTTATGTGGACATGTGTCCGGAAACGCTTACTTTCCATGTTAGAGCTCACTTTATTACTTCTCTTCAAATCACATTAATCATGGAATGGAAACACACAGCAACAGAACGTACCAGCGTGACTTCAAACACTTTGTTACAGGAAATGTGCAAAATGTCCTCCGTTAGCGAGGATACGTGCATCCACCCTCCGTCGCATGGAATCCCTAATGCGCTGATGCAGCCCTGGAGAATGGCGTATTGTATCACAGCCGTCCACAATACGAGCACGAAGAGTCTCTACATTTGGTACCGGGGTTGCGTAGACAAGAGCTTTCAAATGCCCCCATAAATGAAAGTCAAGAGGGTTGAGGTCAGGAGAGCGTGGAGGCCATGGAATTGGTCCGCCTCTACCAATCCATCGGTCACCGAATCTGTTGTTGAGAAGCGTACGAACACTTCGACTGAAATGTGCAGGAGTTCCATCGCGCATGAACCACATGTTGTGTCGTACTTCTAAAGGCACATGTTCTAGCAGCACAGGTAGAGTATACCGTATGAAATCATGATAACGTGCTCCATTGAGCGTAGGTGGAAGAACATGACGCCCAATCAAGATGCTACGTACTGATGTGCTTGATGCTAGTACTGTAGAGCAATGAGTCGCATGTCAACACAAGCACCGAAGTCAACATTACCTTCCTTCAATTGGGCCAACTGGCGGTGAATCGAGGAAGTATAGTACTTAACGACGAAACTAAAATGAGCTCTAACATGGAAATTAAGCGTTTCCGGACACATGCCCACGTAACACCTTTTCTTTATTTGTGTGTGAGGAATGTTTCCTAAAAGTTTGGCCGTACCTTTTTGTAACACCCTACATGTAAATTTAAGAAAAGGAAACAGGGGTGATCACTGCTGTCCGCTGGATTGGGACATTACGCAGAATTGGAGGCGACGAGTGATAATGTGTACCGGACAGGAACTCAACAGGACCTGGGATCTCCTACTTACCAGGCAGGTGCGTCTTCCACGACACACTCTGTAAGGTGGCTATAATTTCGCAATTATAAGCACTCTGCTACATAATGAGCTTTTCACTCTGCAGCGGAGTATGCGCTGATATGAAACTTCCTGGCAAATTGAAACTGCGTGGCGAACCGAGACTCGAACTCGGGACCTTTGCCTTTCGCGGGAAAGTGCTCTACCAGGTGCGCAGGAGAGCTTCTGTAAAGTTTGGAAGTTAGGAGGCGAGGTACTGGCAGAAGCAAAGCTGTGAGGACGGGGCGTGAGTCGTGCTTGGGTAGCTCAGATGGTAGAGCACTTGCCCGCGAAAGGCAAAGGTCCCGAGTTCGAGTCGCGGTCCGGCACACAGTTTTAATGTGCCAGGAAGTTTCGAATAAAATATGGTTGGTCGGCGTTCGGAAGAATCTGTAGAGGGAGAATATTCCGTGGTTTCCAGAATATGATTCGCCTCCTGCAGTTACGAAGGAGGGGAGGCGAGCTCTGCTGTGAAGCCAGTGGTGGAGAGAATGAGTCTTCCATTTTGAGCGCCCGTGTTTGGCAGTCGCTCAGTATCAGCTGTTGTTGGTACAGACGGACTTGCTATCTTTGCTCCCAGGAGATTTTAAAGTTAGAACGGTTAGGCACTGTACTGTTGCGAAATTATAAGGTTCTGGACTTCGCCTCCAGGTAGGGAGTCGTCTTTGAATACGCAGCGTTCAGTGATTGAGAGCACTTCTTTTGCCTATACTCACGCTGAGACGTTACCTGAACTCCGTCCTTGTGGCTGGGAGTTCGCGTTTCTCGTCTGTAGAACACAGAGAGGAGAAGACAGCGTTACAGTATACTAGTCAGAGGACCGTCTTCTGCTGTCCTAGTGTTTGAATGAGGGTTTTTTTCTTTTATATTTCGTGGCTGGAGTTCTTCTGTCGTCGCAGATGTGTACGAGAACCATCACTCCGACGTACCGGACGCAGTACATACGGTGATATCGCTAATTGCTTCGGCTTATGATGGCTATAAAGCAAAACAGCTGTGATCACGTAAATTTTATTTCCACTGAGGTTGCACACACTGTAGATTAACTTTGAAAGTAGTGTCTTGTAGTGTTTGGTACGTAGATGTCAGTCGTCTCGCGTAGCCATAAAAAGGGATGGATTTGGGTAATTGATCAATCATATTAGTTAGGAAATCCGTTTGCATTTCTTTATGTCCATTGGACATTGATATATAAACATTTGTAATATATAAAGGGGCTTTAATACACAATAAATGAATAAGCAGAAACAGCATTTATCATTTGTACTTACTAGTTCCTTTAATTATTCATTTATGTTGATGTTGTAATTTATATGTAAAAGAGCAAGAACGAGGAGATTATATGAGATCCTAAGATCTGCTTCAGGGGGTAGTCAGACAGGGCTAAGTCTTCATTTTCGCTTTCAGTATTTTCCGTTTGGTACATTCATTTCACACACGCCTGGAGTAGCATCTTGGAACTGTTGTCGCAACTGCACGGACTATCTCGGATCGCCTACACGAGCGATCCACATTCCTATCGAGAGCCCACCTATCCGCAGCTCCTGTCCACTTGCTTCAAATTCGCTCTTCCGAGGTTCCCACAGGAGGTCGAACAAATGTGTGCATTCATTGCCCAGCTAGGCCTATCAAATTCTACGAATGTGTGGCGTCGATTTTCCGTAGGACATTTCAACATACACTCAGGTGACGAGAGCCATGGGATAGCGATATGCTCACGTACAGATGTCGGTAGTATCGCGTGCACAAAGTATAAAAGGGCAGAGCGTTGGCGGAGCTGTCATTTGCACTCAGGTGAGTCATGTCAACAGGTTTATGGGAATTAACACACTTTGAACGCGGAATGGTAGTTGGAACTAGATGCATGGCACATTCCGTTTCGGAAATCGGTACGAAATTCAGTATTGCGAGAGCCGCAGTGTAAAGAATACGCCCAGAAAATAGGTGGAGGAGGATACGTTGGCCAATCCGCAGTGACCAGTTTTCGTCCAAAGACCTGGTCGAGTTGATTTGTTTGTTCAGAAGGGGAGAACGACAAGCGCTTTGCCACCTTCCGGCCGGTCGGGAATGACAGAATCGACGCGCAGGCCTTGCAATATTTCTCAAACGATTTCACAGAAAGTATTCCGTAAGAAATTTAATTTTTTGTTTTGCTTGTAGCGTTATATGTCAGATTCATTATGATGTGCTCATTGTATTGCACTATGTTAAGCGGGGGCCCAAAAACGACGGAGAGGCTCCGTCCCTGCGACAGCCGCAGTGGTCCACAACCTCACGACGGCTACGGCAGTCCACTTCTTCCCTCCGCCGCCCCACACCGAACCACTCTTTCAGGGTTATTGTGCGGCTCGGCCCCCGGTGGAACCCCCGCCACCCCCCTCCCCCCAGGGAACGTCTCATTCCAGACGAGTGTAGCCCCTATGTTTGCGTGGTAGAGTAATGGTGGTGTACGCGTACTTGGAGAACTTGTTTGCGCAGCAATCGCCGACATAGTGTAGCTGAGGCGGATAAGGGGAACCAGCCCGCATTCGCCGTGGCAGATGGAAAACCGCCTAAAAACGATCCACAGACTGGCCGGCTTACCGGACCTCGACACAAGTCCGCCGGGCGGATTCGTGCCGGGGACCAGGCGCTCCTTACTACTCCGGAAAGCCGTGCGTGAGACCGCACTGCCAACCGGACGGACCATGTGTCCATTATTTCGTTAACAGTCATAGTTATTGTGATATGTTCGTGGAAGTAAGACACTGCGCGAAATTCGAAAAAGTTTGCAATGAAAAATAGGGGTCGCTGTGATTTTGCGTCTGGTGCATACTACATAGTAAATTTAGCTAACATATTGAATTTTCCATTAGACATTGATGGAGCTTTCTACCTGTCACCAGTCTCGAGAAAATTAGTCTGATACCAAAGAGGAGAATATTTTGCCGCTTGATTATTACGCAAAACTTCATCCTGTTACGCAAAACTTCATCCTACCGTGTTATTCCAGTAACTACAGATTCTTCCAATGAAAGACTGTAATTATTAAGGGTTATCAATAGCTGGTGAAATGAGAAATGCTATGGGTTTTAGAACAACATATGTGAAATCATTACACGTTTATTTTGTACCGAGGATGCGCTTTTTCGTAAGATGATGACCTTTCTATTCCTCAGTTCCCCACTTATTAAACTTACACTACTGCCCATTAAAATTGCTACACCAGGAAGAAATACAGATGATAAACGGGTATTCATTGGACAAATATATTATACTAGAACTGACATGTGATTACATTTTCACGCAATTTGGGTGCATAAATCCTGAGATATCAGAACCCAGAACAGCCACCTCTGGCCGTAGTAACGGCCTTGATACGCCTGGTCATTGAGTCAAAAAGAGCTTGGATGGCGTGTACAGGTACAGCTGCCCATGCAGCTTCAACACGATACCACAGTTCATCAAGAGTAGTGAATGGCGTATTGTGACGAGCCAGTTGCTCGGCCACCATTGACCAGACGTTTTCAGTTGGTGAGAGATCTGGAGAATGTGCTGGGCAGGGCAGCAGCCGAACATTTTCTGTATCCAGAAAGGCCCGTACAGGACCTGCAACATGCGGTCGTGCATTATCCTGCTGAAATGTAGGGTTTCGCAGGGATCGAATGAAGCGTAGAGCCACGGGTCGTAACACATCTGAAATGTAACGTCCACTGTTCAAAGTGCCGTCAATGCGAACAAGAGATGATCGAGACGTGTAACCAATGTCATCCCATACCATCACGCCGGGTGATACGCCAATATGGCGATGACGAATACACGCTTCCAATGTGCGTTCACCACGATGTCGCAACACACAGATACTACTACCATCATGATGCTGTAAACAGAACCTGGATTCATCCGAAAAAATGACGTTTTGCCATTCGTGCACCCAGGGTCGTCGTTGAGTACACCATCGCAGACGCTCTTGTCTCTGATTCTGTATCATGGGTAACCGCAGCCATGGTCTCCGAGCTGATAGTCCCTGCTGCTACAAACGACGTCGAACTGTTCGTGCAGGTGGTTGTTGCCTTGCAAACGTCCCCATCTGTTGACTCAGGGATCGAGACGTGGCTGCACGATCCGTTACAGCCATGCGGATAAGATGCCTGTCATCTCAATACGAGGTCGTTGGGACCCAGCACGGCATTCCGTATTACCCTCCTGAAGTCACCGATTGCATAATCTGCTAACAGTCATTGGATGTCGACCAACGCGAGCAGCAATGCCGCGATACGATAAACCGCAATCGCGATAGGCTACAATCCGACCTTTATCAAAGTCCGAAACATGATGGTACAAATTTCTCCTCCTTACACGAGGCAACACAACAACGCTTCACCAGGCCACGGCGGTCAACTGCTGTTTGTGTATGAGAAATCGGTTGGAAACTTTCCTCATGTCAGCACGTTGTAGGTGTCGCCACCGGCGTCGACCTTGTGTGAATGGTCTGAAAACCTAATCATTTGCATATCACAGCATCTTTTTCCTGTCGGTTAAATTTCGCGTCTGTAACACGTCATCTTCGTGGTGTAGCAATTTTATTGGCCAGTAGAGGAATAAACCACTGTTTCAGAATTCTTTCTCAATCGCGTCTGCAGTACACGTTAGGAGAGGAGTCTCTGTAAGCTCTGCTGAGTTTTGGCAAAAGAAGAGAATGTTAACGTGGCAACAAGAGAAATTTGTAGGTTTCGCTCAAAATTGCCCCCCTCGTGACTCTTCTCCGCAACATTCCATGTAGGTTTTCACGGCCGGGGTCTTTATCAGTAAACTGTTCCGGACTAAGTTGCCGTGGTCGATCTGTAGAACTTCTTCTCCCTGACGTTTCGTTCTCAACTACGGAGAACATCTTCCGAGGTGAGTCTTCTCCGAAAGTTACAAATGGTTAACGAACCAGGCAAAAATAAATGCATGAATTTTCGGCGGAATTCTTTTTAGATACAAACCAAAGAAGAGATGACAGATCTTTTCGAATGGCCACCATACTAGAGTGGTCGTGGAGGGGTGCCGCTTAATATTACCAACAATGTGAGTGCAGGCTTCAGTTCAGAAAGCCATTTCCCCTACAGCTGTCTGAGCGACCCCCCCCCCCCCCCTCCTACCACTGCCGCTCTCCCAGCACTTCCCCATATGACTGCCCATCTAGCGTCCACGGATTCTGCACGGACTGTACCACATTTCAGGCACTACCTGCCACCACGGACAACGCTGCGGCCGACGGCCTTCACTTAAGGATCGAGAGCAGCGGCGTTTTCGTAGAGGTGTTACTGCTAACAGACCAGCAGCACTGCATGAAATGACCGCAGAAATCAACGTGGGTCATATAAGGAACTTACCCGTTAGGGCAGTGTGGCGAAATCTGGCGTCAATGGGCTACGGCAGCAGACAACCGACGCGAGTGCCTGTGCTAACACCACGGCATCGCCTGCAGCGCCTCTCCTGCTCTCGTGGCCATATTGGTTCGACCACAGACGATTGGAGAACCGTGACCTGGTCAGATGTGTCCCGATTTCATTTGGTGAGAGCTGATATACGGTTCGATTGTGGCGCAGGCCCCACGAAACCAGGGACCCTAGTTGTCAACAAGGCACTATGTGAGCTGATGGTGGCTCGATAATGATATGGACTATTTTCACGTGCAATGGACTGGGTTCTCTCCTCCAACTGAACCGATCATTGACTGCAAATGGCCATGTGCGACTTCTTGGAGACCATTTGCAGTCATTCGTGAACACCATGTTAGTGCCCTAACTGTTCGCGTTTGGTTTTATGAACATTCTGGTCATTTCGAGCGAATGATTTGGCCACCCAGACCGCCTGACATGAATCCAATCGAACATTTATAGGATGTAACTGAGAGGCGAGTTCGTCCACAAAATCCTGTATCAGCAATGCCGTCGCAATTATGGACGCCTATAGACGCAGGGTGACTCAATATTTCTGCAGGGGTCCTCCAACGACTTGTCGAGTCTGTAATGCATACGTGCGTTCTTTCTATTCGGGAGTAGGATCTTACAGTCTGAGACAGTGTTCCGAGAAAAACTTCCGTCACAATGTCCGCAAACGTGACTGGAGATCCGCCTAGCAACAGCGATCTGAACGCCCATCGGCTGAAGGTTTGGGTATATACATATGTATGATACGAGAGAAGTGTCCTTATTGGCTGAGGGAGAGAGGGGTGGTCTCTGTTGTCCTTCGGGAAGACGGGGCGAGTTAGTAGCGAGGAGCCACGCAAAACGCACGGTCGAGTAACCGAAGCGGCTCTAAAAGAACGGTCGCGAGTGCATATTTCAGATTTTAAACAACCTAGAAAGTGAACTTATTAGTTATCAGAACGCCACGTGTCGTGGGCAGTGTCTATCATTATGTAAAGTCAGAAAACTATGTTAATGTGTGTAAAGGGTCGAATATAACGGCGTAGTCCAGAGCCGCCATATTGCAAATGCTGACTCTGTGACGTGTGTGACAAAGCAATTTGTGTAATAAAACAAGTATAATACAAACGTTGTTGACAATTAACAACTGGAATTACTAAACACTCCAATTCAGCAGGAGCATCACTTACATGGAACCTGGCGACTGAGCGCTACTACTGTACTACGAGGAACTTACCGAAGCAGCAAGACACCAGTTACTCAGACCGCCCAGAGAAGACTTCCTTCTCGCTACAGTGCCACTGAGGGTGCTGTAAGTCCATGCCATGTCGACTTTCTTAACTACGCTGGGCAAAAGGAAATCCGACACGATATTAGTACATATCGATTGACTTTTTTCACTTCACCCTAACTGCTTCGAAACGCACGCTGTCGGCCGTTTTCCATCGCTGCTGGTACACTAGTAAACCCTTCCTTTGGTAGATAGACAGCGCACAACAACATCTTACAAATAAAGTGCTTGGATGCACACAATGAAACGGTGTGAGGGTGTCACTCGAACAGTAAAGTCACTCTCCCTCCTGTTAGTTCACAGTTGACTCACACGTCGCCCTCCTTCCGTATAGCACTTATAGTTATTGCTATACAACGTTTCAGGAGTTACCAACATACTCGCATATGTTCTGAAAATGCTTCATCCACAGTTACTTACACACTGACTTAACAGTGGTCGGGGCGAACTATTAGCATACGTCCCATACCTGTCGCAGTTATGCGAAGTCTCATTTGTGATTATTGAAATCGTGTTGTCTTTACTTCAGTCCCTTATGCGGTACAGTAGAATTATTTTGTCTCATCAGGTTACGAAAATATTCAAGAGTTCGTGCTATTGTTAGCCAGTCACTAGCAAACGATTGCGTATACATCATGATTCACCGAGCGAGATGGCGCAGTGTTTAGCACACTGGACTCGCATTCGGGAGGACGACGGTTCAATCCCGCGTCCGGCCATCCTGATTTAGGTTTTCCGTGATTTCCCTAAATCCCTCCAG
The DNA here is from genome assembly GCF_023864345.2 of Schistocerca serialis cubense. NCBI lineage: Eukaryota > Metazoa > Arthropoda > Insecta > Orthoptera > Acrididae > Schistocerca > Schistocerca serialis. The sequence continues at coordinate 44,638,922 of NC_064649.1, read as the reverse complement.
GCAAATTCCGGGATGGTTCCTTTGAAGCACGGCCGACTTCCTTCTTCGCCCTTCCCTAATCCGATAAGACCGATGACCTCGCTGTTTGGTCTCTTCCCCCAAACAACCCAACCCATGATGATTCAGCTGCCCGTACTGGCGCCTTTTGTGCAACCCCTCTACGTCTATATTAGGAACGGTATCCAGAAAGATTACAGGCACGTAATCGACATCAGTTCCCTCTTAGAGCTTTGGACAACTGTTAACAGACGGAATCATTCTGTGAAAAATACAAGTGAGGATCGGCTGTAAAGTTACACAGTATTTGTGGACCAAGACATACCTTAGTTCTGCCATACTTATCCAATATTCTCCCATCTTTCTATGTGTCATTGACGGTGTAGTGGCTCAGGTTCTGGATGTCTCTAAGTTTATTACGGTTACAGTAAACGGTGCAGAAATGTTGACTTATAAAGCGTTTTTCACTCAGAAACAACGAAATTATCGGGAGATACCAAAATGGGAAGTGTGGAAGTAACAACTTTCCTGTATATACTCTCTGAGCTATGTACGAAAGATTAAGCACCATAAACGGAATAAACTTAGAGACATCCGCAACCTGCATGTCTGTACCACCAGTCAACAGAAAGAATGAACACAGGCCAGAAGTAAGGTATATCTTGGTCCACAACTACTGTGTAACTCATGGCCAATCCACACTTGTATTTTTTACAGTATGGTTCTGTTTGTTAACCGATGCCCAAAGCTCTGAGTGGGAACCGATATCGATTACGTGGCTGTGGCCTACCTGAATACCGTTGGTGTTAAGAGGTATTTCGGGTTGCATAAAACGACATCGGTAGGGGCATCTGAATCACCCTGTATATTGCTCCTGTGCTTACAGGAGCCCTTATCTACTTATAGAGGGTGGGAGAAATAAAACTGACCCAGAAAATATGTATTAGACTGACGTGTAACTGACTCTTGTTAATGAACAGGAAAACGGCCCATCACAGAGAATGCAGGAAACTAATTCCGAAGCACTAATTGGTTGCTGTCACATGTCAGTTCGTGCGCATATCCTGTATGCTCTGTCCTCAATTCTTCACTGTGTCATTGCATTTGAATGAATGAGAGGAGCAGATGTGTTTATTGACCAGTCTAATGGGAGCCTTATGGAATTCCAGTGTTTCATTTCTTCAGATGAGATTTGGTTCAGCCCATAATGGCATGTGAACTCACACAACACACACCATTGTGTATCAGACAATCTCCATCTTGTAGATGTTTTCCAGGCCAGTTTTATTTTGCACTTCCTGCACATCAACATACATACTCTGTAAACTACTATGTAGTGCGTGGCATAGGATAGTTAATATTGTACAACATGTTGGGTATCTTTCACTTGCAGTCACATACGGAGTGCGAGAGGAATGACTGCTTAAATGCCTCTGTGCATGACGCAGTTAATCTGAATTTGTCTTCGTGGTCTCTATGGAAGTAATACCTTTGGGACTGAAGAATATCTTTAGATTGTTCATGCAGTACTGGTTAGTGAAATTTTGTAACTAGGCTTTCGCAGGATAATTTACGTCCATCAACATTTCCGTGATGCTTTCACTTGAGCTGTGAGCATTTCTGCTGCCATGCTTTGCTTACTTTCAGCATCCACTGGTAGTCTCTTGCTTGACCGGACTGCCACATGCGTTAGCACGCCGCCTCTGGGATCTGAGGATATGCATCAGACCTGGATCCAATCCACCTGTCTGATTAATAGCGAGGACCAGTATGTTGGCCAGCGTGGATATTGTTTGTAAAAGTTTCTGCATATCTGACTAGGTGAACACTGGGCTGGTGGTAACCACGTCCTGCCTCAGTGACATGGTATGAAAAAAAACCGGGAGAGAGAGATAACAGTAGATGCAGGCAAATGGGGTACACAAGTTCCATAAGTTCCATCACTGGGGCGGAGGAGAATTGTGGAAGGTGTGGCGGTGAGAAGGGCGTCCATAATTAACACATGTGAAGATATGAAGTAAAAGTCAGGAAAAGGAAGAAAATCGCCTGTTAGTCACATTTGGTTGGGCCGTTCACAACTGAGCAATACACAATGCTAGGTCGCAATAGCACTTCGTAAGCAATCCCCATTATAGACTGACTCAATTTTTCCAGTCTTCCGAAAATGACTTGAAGTGCTTTATCTGTGAATGAGCTATGTGATCATTTCATTTCACGTATAAACAGTAACAGTCTGATTTTCGTATGGCTCGACTGATCGTAAAGGTAGATAACTGACAGTGTGGTCATATAACACTACAAGTGTATTTTTCATTTTGTGAAGCATTCAATTTGATATTTCTGAGCATACGGGCCAAGTTGACAATTTTGCGCCACTTTGAAATTTTACATAGGTCTGAGTGAATATTTGTGCAAAATTTTTAGCCAATATTTCATTTTAGTAAATCCCATTATTTATGAAAAGTTTGAGGTTGCAATTAATATTCTCCGTTTTTAATATGCAACGCGAGTCTCAACACACTTCCCTGCGGTACATCTGATGTTACGTCGACTTTTTCTGATGAGCCTCCATCAAAGAGAACATGATGTGCCCTGGATACCAAGAAATCTTCTACATCTACATACTCCGCAAGCCACCCAGCGGTGTGTGGCGGAGGGCACTTTACGTGCCACTGTCATTACCTCCCTTTCCTGTTCCAGTCGTGTATCGTTCGCGGGAAGAACGACTGATGGAAAGCCTCCGTGCGCGATCGAATATCTCTCATTTTACATTCGTGGTCTCCTCGGGAGGTATAAGTAGGGGGAAGCATCCAGAAACTCACCCTCTCGAACCTGGACAGCAAGCTACACCGCGATGCAGAGCGCCTCTCTTGCAGAGTCTACCACTTGAGTTTGCTAAACATCTCCTTAACGCTATCACGCTTACCAAATAACCCTGTGACGAAACGCGCCGCTCTTTTTGGATCTTCTCTATCTCCTCTGTCAACCCGACCTGGTACGGATACCGCACTGATGAGCAATATTCAAGTATAGGTCGAACGAGTGTTTTGTAAGCCACCTCCTTTGTTGATGGACTACATTTTCTAAGGACTCTCCCAATGAATCTCAACCTGGCACCAACAATTAATTTTATATGATCTTTCCATTTCAAATCGTTCCGTACGCATACTCCCAGTTATTTTACAGAAGTAACTGCTACCAGTGTTTGTCCCGCTGTAATGGAATCATACAATAAAGGATCCTTCTTTCAATGTATTCGCAATACATTACATTTGTCTATGTTAATGGTCAGTTGCCACTCCCTGCACCAAGAGCCTATCCGCTGCAGATCTTCCTGCATTTCGCTTCAATTTTCTAATGCTGCAACTTCTCTGTATACTACAGCATCATCCGCGAAAAGCCACATGGAATTTCCGACACTATCTAGTAGGTCATTTATATACAGGGTGTTACAAAAAGGTACGGCCAAACTTTCAGGAAACATTCCTCAGACACAAAGAAAGAAAATATGTTATATGGACATGTGTCCAGAAACGCTTAATTTCTATGTTAGAGCTCATTTTATTACTTCTCTTCGAATCACTTTAATCATGGAATCGAAACACACAGCAACAGAACGTACCAGCGGGACTTCAAACACTTTGTTACAGGAAATGTTCAAAATGTCCTCCGTTAGCGAGGATACATGCATCCACCCTCCGTCGCATGGAATCCCTGATGCGCTGATGCAGCCCTGGAGAATGGCGTATTGTATCACAGCCGTCCACAATACGAGCACGAAGAGTCTCTACATTTGGTACCGGGGTTTCGTAGACAAGAGCTTTCAAATGCCCCCTTAAATGAAAGTCAAGAGGGTTGAGGTCGGGAGAGCGTGGAGACCATGGGATTGGTCCGCCTCTACCAATCCATCGGTCACCGAATCTGTTGTTCAGAAGCGTACGAACACTTCGACTGAAATGTGCAGGAGCTCCATTGTGCATGAACCACATGTTGTGTCGTACTTGTAAAGGCACATGTTCTAGCAGCACGGGTAGAGTATCCCGTATGAAATCATGGCGGTGAATCGAGGAAACTAAAATGAGCTCTAACATGGAAATTAAGCTTTTCGGGACACATGTCCACATAACAACTTTTCTTTATTTGTATGTGAGGAATGTTTCCTGAAAGTTTGGCCGTACCTTTTTGTAACACCCTGTATGTTGTGGAAAGCAATGGTCCCATAACACTCCCCTGTGGCACGTCAGAGGTTACTTTAACTTCCGTAGACGTCTCTCGATTGAGAACAAAATGCTGTGTTCTGTTTGCTAAAAACTCTTCAACCCAATGGGTTCATACCCTATATAACTGTACTTTTGTTAATAGTCATTAGCTTGATATCGAGTAAAACTGCTTGTCGGAAGTTCAAGAAAGAGTACATTTACTTGGCTGTCTTCTGCATGGCTTTCATGGCGTCACGTGAGGAAGGCGCAGATCAGGTGTCACATGAGTGATATTGTTTTGGGAAACTGTGCTGGTTGGCATGAAGGAGGTCATTGTGCTGCAGATAATACGTTCTGGGGCATTGTTCTGGTTGCCCCAGCCTAGTTACGACCCTGCAGTTTTATGGGAACTCGGAGCGCAGCAAGTGCAGTCAGAAGTCTGGCTGTACGCACGGTCCATTATCCTCTTGAATCGCGACCCACTGGCCGTCAGCTGTCACTGGAGCCGGCTCCAGGACTGAGGGCGGCCCTGCGCCTTGCTGCAGGCTGTTTGTCCATTAGGGCGGCAGGCGCAGCCGCGTCCCCGGAAGGCTGTGTTACGCCACTGCTCTCTGCCTGCCCTGCCCGTAACTAAGTCAGCGCAGTGGGCGGGGGTTCGCGGGACACTTGCGAGCAGAGTTGGAGCCCACCCACCTCCCTGCCCACCCCCCCCCCCCCTTCCATTCGTCTTCCTCCTCCTCTGCCTGCTACCCGCAAACTCACTTACTCTCCATCAGCAAACGGAAGTAACAGTCACTGATATACACTGTTGTTGTTGTGGTCTTCAGTCCTGAGACTGGTTTGATGCAGCTCTCCATGCTACTCTATCCTGTCCAAGCTTTTTCATCTCCCAGTACCTACTGCAACCTACATCCTTCTGAATCTGCTTAGTGTATTCATCTCTTGGTCTCCCTCTACGATTTTTACCCTCCACGCTGCCCTCCAATACTAAATTGGTGATCCCTTGATGCCTCAAAACATGTCCTACCAACCGATCCCTTCTTCTCGTCAAGTTGTGCCACAAACTTCTCTTCTCCCCAATCCTATTCAATACTTCCTCATTAGTTATGTGATCTACCCATCTAATCTTCAGCATTCTTCTGTAGCACCACATTTCGAAAGCTTCTTTTCTCTTCTTGTACAAACTATTTATCGTCCATGTTTCACTTCCATACATGGCTTCACTCCATACGAATACTTTCAGAAATGACTTCCTGACACTCAAATCAATACTGGATGTTAACAAATTTCTCTTCTTCAGAAACGCTTTCCTTGCCATTGCCAGCCTACATTTTATATCCTCTCTACTGCGACGATCATCAGTTATTTTGCTCCCCAAATAGCAAAACTCCTTTACTACCTTAAGTGCCTCGTTTCCTGATCTAATTCCCTCAGCATCACCCGACTTATTTAGACTACATTCCATTATCCTTGTTTTGCTTTTGTTGATGTTCATCTTATATCCTCCTTTCAAGACACTGTCCATTCCATTCAACTGCTCTTCCAAGTCCTTTGCTGTCTCTGACAGAATTACAATGTCATCGGCGAACCTCAAAGTTTTTATTTCTTCTCCATGAATTTTAATACCTTGTCCGAATTTTTCTTTTGTTTCCTTTACTGCTTGCTCAATATACAGATTGAACAACATCGGGGAGAGGCTACAACCCTGTCTTTCTCCCTTCCCAACCACTGCTTCCCTTTCATGTCCCTGACTCTTATAACTGCCATCTGTTTTCTGTACAAATTGTAAATAGCCTCTCGCTCCCTGTATTTTACCTCTGCCACCTTTAAATTTGAAAGAGAGTATTCCAGTCAACATTGTCAAAAGCTTTCTCTAAGTTTACAAATTACTGATAGTTCGGTAATTTTCACATCTGTCAACACCTGCTTTCTTTGGGATTGGAATTATTATATTCTTCTTGAAGTCTGAGGGTATTTCGCCTGTTTCATACATCTTGCTCACCAGATGGTAGAGTTTTGTCAGGACTGGCTCTCCCACGGCCGCCAGTAGTTCCAACGGAATATTGTCTACTCCGGGGGCCTTGTTTCGACTCAGGTCTTTCAGTGCTCTGTCAAACTCTTCACGCAGTATAATATCTCCCATTTCACCTTCATCTACATCCTCTTCCATTTCCATGATATTGTCTTCAAGTACATCGCCCTTGTATAGACCCTCTATATACTCCTTCCACCTTTCTGCTTTCCCTTCTTTGCTTAGAACTGGGTTTCCATCTGAGCTCTTGATATTCATACAAGTCGTTCTCTTATCTCCAAAGGTCTCTTTAATTTTCCTGTAGGCGGTATCTATCTTACCCCTAGTGAGATAGGCCTCTACATCCTTACATTTGTCCTCTAGCCATCCCTGCTTAGCCATTTTGCACTTCCTGTCGATCTCATTTTCGAGACGTTTGTATTCCTTTTTGCCTGTTTCATTTACTGCATTTTTATATTTTCTCCTTTCATCAATTAAATTCAATATTTCTTCTGTTACCCAAGGATTTCTACTAGCCCTAGTCTTTTTACCTACTTGATCCTCTGCTGCCTTCTCTACTTCATCCCTCAAAGCTACCCATTCTTCTTCTACTGTATTTATTTCCCCCATTCCTGTCAATTGCTCCCTTATGCTGTCCCTGAAACTCTGTACAACCTCTGCTTCTTTTAGTTTATCCAGGTCCCATCTCCTTAAATTCCCACCTTTTTGCAGTTTCTTCAGTTTTAATCTACAGGTCATAACCAACAGATTGTGGTCAGAGTCCACATCTGCCCCTGGAAATGTCTTACAATTTAAAACCTGGTTCCTAAATCTCTGTCTTACCATTATATAATCTATCTGATACCTTTTAGTATCTCCAGGGTTCTTCCATGTATACAACCTTCTTTCATGATTCTTAAACCAAGTGTTAGTTATGATTATGTTGTGCTCTGTGCAAAATTCTACCAGGCGGCTTCCTCTTTCATTTCTTAGCCCCAATCCATATTCACCTACTATGTTTCCTTCTCTCCCTTTTCCTACACTCGAATTCCAGTCACCCATGACTATTAAATTTTCGTCTCCCTTCACAATCTGAATAATTTCTTTTATTTCATCATACATTTCTTCAATTTCTTCGTCATCTGCAGAGCTAGTTGGCATATAAACTTGTACTACTGTAGTAGGTGTGGGCTTCGTATCTATCTTGGCCACAATAATGCGTTCACTATGCTGTTTGTAGTAGCTTACCCGCATTCCTATTTTCCTATTCATTATTAAACCTACTCCTGCATTACCCCTATTTGATTTTGTGTTTATAACCCTGTAGTCACCTGACCAGAAGTCTTGTTCCTCCTGCCACCGAACTTCACTAATTCCCACTATATCTAACTTCAACCTATCCATTTCCCTTTTTAAATTTTCTAACCTACCTGCCCGATTAAGGGATCTGACACTCCACGCTCCGATCCGTAGAACGCCAGTTTTCTTTCTCCTGATAACGACATCCTCTTGAGTAGTCCCCGCCCGGAGATCCGAATGGGGGACTATTTTACCTCCGGAATATTTTACCCAAGAGGACGCCATCATCATGTAATCATACAGTAAAGCTGCATGCCCTCGGAAAAAATTACGGCTGTAGTTTCCCCTTGATTTTCAGACGTTCGCAGTACCAGCACAGCAAGGCCGTTTTGGTTAGTGTTACAAGGCCAGATCAGTCAATCATCCAGACTGTTGCCCTTGCAACTACTGAAAAGGCTGCTGCCCCTCTTCAGGAACCACACGTTTGTCTGGCCTCTCAACAGATACCCCTCCGTTGTGGTTGCACCTACGGTACGGCTATCTGTATCGCTGAGGCACGCAAGCCTCCCCACCTACGGCAAGGTCCATGGTTCATGGGGGGGGGGGGGGGGGGGGGGGGGGAGGTGATATACACTACTGGCCATTAAAACAGCTACACCACCGAGATGATATGCTACAGACGCGAAATTTAACCGACACGATGAAGATGCTGTTATCTGCAAATGATTAGCTTTTCAGAGCATTCACACACGGTTGGCACCGGTGGCGACACTTACAACGTGCAGACATGAGGAAAGTTTCCAGCCGATTTCTCATACGCAAACAGCAGGTGACCGGCGTTGCCTGGTGAAACGTTGTAGTGATGCCTCGTGTAAGGAGCAGAAATGCGTACCATCACGTATACCGACTTTGATAAAGGTCGGATTGTAGCCTATGGCGATTGCGGTTTATCCTACAGCGACACTGCCGCTCGCGTTGGTAGAGATCCGATGACTGTTAGCAGAATATGGAATCGGTGGGTTCAGGAGGGTAATAGGGAACGCCGTGCTGGATCCCAATGGCCTCGTATCACTAGCAGTCGAGATGACAGGCATCTTATCCGCATGGCTGTAACTGATCGTGCAGCCACGTCTCGATCCCTGAGTCAACAGATGGGGACGTTTGCAAGACAACAACCATCTGCACGAACAGTTCGACGACGTTTGCAGCAGCATGGACTATCGGCTCGGAGACCATGGCTGCGGTTACCCTTGACGCTGCATCACAACAGAAGCGCCTGCAATGGTGTACTCAACGACGAACCTGGGTGCACGAATGGCAAAACGTCATTTTCTCGGTTGAATCCAGTTTCTGTTTACAGCATCATAATGGTCTCATCCGTTTTTGGCGACATCGCGGTGAACGCTCATAGGAAGCGTGTATTCGTCATCGCAATACTGGCGTATTACCAGGCGTGATGGTATGTGGTGCCATTGGTTACACGTCTCGGTCACCTGTTTCTCGCATTGACGGCACTTTGAATAGTGGACGTTACATTTCAGATGTGTTACGACCCGTGGCTCTACCCTTCATTCGATCCCTGCGAAACCCTACATTTCAGCAGGATAATGGACGACCGCATGTTGCAGGTCCTGTACGGGCCTTTCTGGATACAGAAAATGTTCGACAGCTACCCTGGCCAGCACATTCTCCAGATCTCTCACCAACTGAAAACGTCTGGTCAATGGTGGCCCAGCAACTGGCTCGTCACAATACGCCAGTCACTACTCTTGATGAACTGTGGTATCGTGTTGAAGTTGCATGGGCAGCTGTACCTGTACGCGCCATCCAAGCTCTGTTTGACTCAATACCCAGGCGTATCAAGGCCGTTATTCTGGGTACTGATTTCTCAGGATCTATGCACCCAAATTGCTTGAAAATGTAATCACAGTTCCAGTATAATATATTTGTTCAATGAATACCCGTTTATCGTCTGTATTTCTTCTTGGTGTAGCAATTTTAATGGCCAGTAGTGTAGATGTTGCGTATATGCCCTTAATGTTCACTGAGTGGTTAAAATAACTTGGCAGTTCACCTACACCTACATGGCTGCTCTGGAACTTACACTTAAATATGTGGCAGGTGTTTCATAGAATGACTTTCGGGGTATTTCTCCACTCTTACACTCTCGAATAGCACCTGGGAGATATGAAGATCTAAATATTTCCGTTCTGATTTCTCTTATCGTATCACGAGCGCCATGCAAATGAGGCTCAACAAAATATTTTCGCATTCGGAGGAGAAATTTGATGATTGAAATTAAGTGAAAATATCTCACCGCAAATAGAAAGACCCTTGTATTAATCATTCCCTCCCACATTCGCTTATCGCATCCGTGACATACTCTCCCAATTCCGCGATAACACAACAGTAACTGCATTTCTTTGATCCTTTCCAATGTCCTTCTTCAATACTACCTCATAAGGATCGCATACTACGTGGCTGTTCTCCATAAGAAGATGGAGAAACGTAGTGTAGGCAACTTCTTTGGCAATTTTCTTGCACCCTCTAAGCGGTTATGCGAGTAAAATGCAGTCTTTGGTTCGATTTGTCCACTATATTTTCTTTGTGATGGCTCCAAATTAAGTACTTCCTAATTCTAATCCTTAGGTTTTTAATCGAATCGAGTACCTTTAAATTTCTATGATTAATTTTGTAACAGAAATTTAAAGGACTTTTTTTTAGTTTTGCAAAAACAGACATAATGTCTTACGGGACAACCGCAATCAGTGATTTTATAATGTTACTTAAAATCCGTCTTGATTGCAAATTTTTTTTTTTTTTTTTTTTTGCAATCAAGACGGATTTTAAGTAACATTACTTTTTTTTAGTATTTATGTGGAGGGCCTCACTCTTCCTATTATTCAGGGTTACAACACATCTCTCTTATGGGCAGGCATGGGGGTACCTCTGATGAACTTCTGCCTCTCATCTCAACATCATGTAAGACACAGAACACCCGCTTCAGTGATACCCGCTACTGTGAAAACCTTACACAGTGGATTGAAAAACGAATGACTGTAAAATACGGCCCTGTGCACTGAAACTAGTCGACACATTGAATTTTTTTTACTCCAAAACTATTCCTGTTATTCCTGTAATTTCCCACAGCCGACCGGGGTGGCCGAGCGGTTCTAGACGCTACTGCGGTAGCGTTCTCGCTTCCCGCGCCCGGGTTCCCGGGTTCGATTCCCGGCGGGGTCAGGGATTTGCTCTGCCTCGTGATGACTGGGTGTTGTGTGATGTCCTTAGGTTAGTTAGGTTTAAGTAGTTCTAAGTTCTAGGGGACTGATGACCATAGATGTTAAGTCCCATAGTGCTCGGAGCCATTTTTCTAGACGCTACAGTCTGTAACAGCGCGACCGCTACGGTCACAAGTTCGAATCCTGCCTCGGGCATAGTTGTGTGTGATGTCCTTAGGTTAGTTAGGTTTAAGTAGTTGTAAGTTCTAGGGGACTGATGACCTCAGAAGTTAAGTTCCATAGTGCTTAGAGCCATTTGAACTGTTTTTATTTCCCATATAAGTAAGTAAAACTGTTAAACGTGATCATGGGATCATGTCTACTTGAATAACAGAATTCAATATCAAGACCGATTTATTCATAAAACATGAGTTAAATGGAATATACGTCAACATAATACAATCGTTATATTCTACCTTGTGTTTGTAAAGTCAAGTGTTCCGATAGACAGCTGACAAAACTGAACCACAGCTGGTAACTTGACATCAATTGTTAGGAAAACAGAATGGATAACGCGAACTCTTAATGAAAGTGATTGTGAACTGAACCCTGAAAATACTACTACATTATTTAAATCGGGCATCAACCACTGCTGCAGTAGCGACACAGGAAAGTAAGATAAATTCGTTTGCCCCGGTGGTGCAGAATGCCCCAGTGGTGCAGAATGCACGCAGAAAACTCGAAACGCTGTGCCAAGAGCGCCTCAGCATCAGACTCGACGGCGGACCTCCACCTCCTCCTCTCGTTTGTATCCTCATTCGCACCGAAAAACCAAATCTCCTCGACGGTTTATGATGGAAACACAACCACATTCATCCACGATTCGTGATCCAATCTCTGCTTCTCACACCATACGCAAGTCCACAGAAAGCACCACCAGGTAGTTAAAACCACCAACTGAGAACTCGGAAAGCTCGCGCGCCAATCGTGCAATCTCTTGTACAGCCTCCGTCTGACAGCAAAAAAAACTGTTCCTCCAATCCCAGTTCATACTGAGCCATTAAAAGGGCACCCACTGTGACAATTTCTAACGTCACAGGCCGCGTTTTCGTGAAATGTTTTTGCCAACCTAACTGACACAAATTTTCACAGGTAGCTTCTCACGAAACAATATGAGAGCCCCTGTCGCAACACCAGAAGGCGCTTCGCCTCGGCTGTGGACAATTGCCACTCACTCAGCTCCGCGAAAGAAGTTGTAAAAACTGTTTTTTTTTTTCCTACGGCTTGAGGGCCTAACTGTCATGGACCTGCAACAGGCTCTCGGCTCCCGTGGCGTGACCCCCATTTCATAGATGTGCTAAACCGCTGGCCCGGTCCGCTCTCTCTATATCGTAGCCTGCCGTAATTTTCCGAACTGGCACCATTAGTCATCACCTGCAACAGCCGTGGCTGCCCGACCAAAACAAGTACTCATATTTGTCACCTCGGATAACTCCAAGCATCTACTGATTTCAGCGCGGCGGCAACTATCAACCCTCTCCAATAATCTCTTTGGTCATAGAACATGTAATTACGTACGAATGCGTAAATAAAGTGTAAGAAAGGCGTGTCGAAAGGATCTGCCATCTTTCAGGATCAGTTGCCACTTTTCCCGCCATACACGTAACTTGTCTAAATCTTTTTGCAGTTGGTTTAGATGCTCTGATTACTAGGTGATTAACGACAGCATCATCGCCAAACAATTTAAAGAGGGCTGCTTAGATGGTCCCATAAATCGTTGGTACGCAGGATGGCTCAAGAGGAATCTTCAGGGATATGACAGGAACGATCATTCCAACCAAAAAAGTCCAGTAAGTATGGGCTCTTAAATGCATTCCTTAAGACCTGCGAGCACTTGCTCGGTAGATGTGCTTCACAGTAGCAAAGATGAGCAACTACTCATAGCTCTTAAGGTGTGCACCTTAGAGCCCATGTTAATGGGTACTGTTTTCCACTTACAGGTCCATACTGCTACCTTTCAAAATATGGAAAGCAAAGAGCTTGAAGTAGGAGAGCTGAGAGCTCTGTTCCACAGTATCGAACATGAAAAGTACTCATAGTTCGTGAAGTATGCATTTTAGACTCCATGTTTAGTACCCTCTTTCTTTTCGAGTAGTCGTTTCTGTCATATCCCTGAAGAGTCACCACTGAACAGCAGAGGACCTATAACACTTCCTTGGGGAACCCCAGATCTGTTTCCTTCAATAACTTCCCGTCAATTAATATGGTTCAAATGGCTCTGAACACTATGGGACTTAACGTTTGAGGTCAGCAGTCCCCTAGAACGTAGAACTACTTAAACCTAACTAACCTAAGGACATCACACAAATCCATGCACAAGGCAGGATTCGAACCTGCGATCGCAGCAGTAGCGCGGTTCCGGACCGAAGGACCTAGAACCGCTCGGCCACCGTGACAGACTCAATTACGAGGGTAATCCCAAAAGTAAGGTCTCCCATTTTTTTACAAGTACAGAACTCTGTTTGTGTGGCAGTTGGTCACACTGTTATGAAGAGTGCTTCATGCGCTGTGTGTAAACATGCTCACGCCGCGCTGAGGCGCTCAGTCTTGGCTTGGCAGCCGTTGAGAATGAAGCTCCCGGTGAATGTTACCGACAAGCGCGAATTGCGGCCAGTTATTCGGTTTTGAACGCAAAGGGCACTGCGCCGATTGAAATCCATCGCCAATTGAGGGAAGTGTATGGTGAGTCGTGCATGGATGTCAAAAATGTTCGTAAGTGGTGTAGAGAGTTTGCAGCTGGTCGGACCGAAATTCACGACGAACAAAGGAGCGGAAGACCGTCAATTTCTGAGCAGACAGTGTTGAAGGTTGAGTAAAGCATATGTGAAGGTCGGCGGATCACCCTGGATGATCTCTGCACATTGGTTCCCGAGGTTTCCCGAAACACAGCTCACATAATTTTAACGGAAACATTGAACTACCGGAAAGTGTGCGCAAGATGGGTGCCACGCATGCTGAATGAGGACGACATGCGGCAACGAGTTGATGCTTCCTGCGCATTTCTTCACCGCCTTGCAGCCGGACAACTTTCTGGACTCAATTGTCACGGGTGACGAAACCTGGGCATACCACTTTACACCTGAGACCAAGCAAGAATCACGCCAGTTCATAACTTTCTGAACAGTATGGCGGCGAGCTGGTATGATATGGGCACACAAAAACTGCCACAGCGCCTACAAAAATGTATCGCCAGAAATGGTGATCATGTCAAAAATAGCTAAATGTTCAAGCTGTTGTAAACCACTGTAGAAATAAACAGGTCTAACAAGGGGAGGCCGCCAATTGTGGAATTCAGATTCGATTCATACTGCGCATAATAAAAGCTCATGGCCAGAGGTGTAATGTGTCAAAGCACCAAGATGCACTTCTCAGCCGTTGTCGAGAAAATCGACAGTTAATAGAAACCGTTGCGGTGAAATACTCTCTACATTGTATAATTTCCTATAGAGTCGTGGCGCAGCGGTAAGTGCTTGGGTTCGTGAGTCAAAGGTCGCCGGATCGAATCTCGCACTATGCAATTTTTTTTAGTATTTGTTTTTTGTAATTCATATATATATATATATATATATATATATATATATATATATATATATATATATATATATATATATATATCATGGGGTCTCTAATTAGAACGTTTGACTTACACTATACGTATTCGTTTCGGAATATCGTTTCTACGTCTTCCGTTAACTATACGTGTAAACATCATGAAAACAATTAATAACATTTGTGAAATACAACTTTGTTTGCAGAAAACATAATCATGTTCGAAGTCGCCAGTTTTTCCACGACAAACGACTTTCAACAACTTATTATATGCATAATTGTTGCAACTGATTGCATATATATATATATATATATATATATATATATATATATATATAACAAATACTAAAAAAAAAGTGGCATGGCGCGAGATTCGATCCGGCGACATTCAGATTACGAACGCGAGCGCTTACCGCTGCGCCACGACGCTGTAGGAAGTTACAAATCGTAGAGAGTATTTCACCTCAACGGTTTCTTTTAACTGTCGATTTTCTCGACAGCGGCTGAGAAGTGCATCTTGGTGCTTTGCACATTATACCTCTGGCTATGCGCTTTTATTATGCGCAATATGAATCGAATCTGAATTTCACAATTGGCGGCCTCCCCTTGTAAGTACTTCTAAAAAATAGGAGACCTTACTTTCTGGATTACCCTTGTAATATGAGCTGTTATCTTTCTAACAGAATCCAGTCGCACAACTGACACAGTACTCCGCAATCACTCAGTTTCTAAATGTTGACGTGCGTGAATATAAATGTTGATTTAAATTAAAGGAAATACCGTTAGAAGGCGACATCGTAGAAGGCCAGGTTGGGTTAAAGAGAAACGTAGGAACACGCCAGGCAATACGGACCCTACGACGTATTTTAGAGGATAAACTGAACAAAGGCAATTCTACGTCTATCGCATTTCTAGACCTGCATATAGCTCTTGACAGTTTCCACCGGGCTATATGGTTTGAACACTGAAAGCAGCATTGATAAAATGAGGAACAGCAAGGTTATTTCCAACTCGTGTAGAAACCATTCTGCAGTTGTTAGAGTCGAAAGGCATCGAGCAGTAGAGGGAGGGGGAGGATACTAGTGTTTAACGTCCCGTCGACAACGAGGTCATTAGAGACGGAGCTGGGTGAGACAGGTATATTGCTTATCCCGGATGTTAAGCAATATGTATATTGAGTAAGCAGTAAAGGAAGCCACGGAAAAAGTTGATATGGGAATTAAAGCTCAACTGGTCAAAATAAAAAGTACTGCGATTGTCGATGACATTTCAGTTCTGTCTAAGACGTCAAAAGACTTGCAAGAGCAGTTGAAAGGAATGGATAGCGTCTCCAAAAGAAATTATAAGACGAAAACAAGGATAAAGGAATGTAGCCGAATTAAAACAGATCTTGGTGAGGGAATTTGATTAGAAAATGAGGTATTAAAAGTAGAGGAGTTTTGTTATTTGCGCCGGAATAGCAAATCTGTATTCGGTGATACGCAATTATTTCGTGGATCTGACAAAAAGTACGGTCGCGAGAAACACTGTATGCAGCGGATAGTTGTGCTTTTGGCTCTTCCATCTGAATGACCGTCAGAGATTTCAGTTCACTCCGCTACGAAAATGTCCCACAGGGTTCGTACAGAAACCTATAACTGAATGCCAGTTTTTACAAAGGTGTAAATATCTCCTTGTTCTGAAGTGACTCGTGCACGATGAGAAATTCCGTCAAGAAAACAAAAGAAGGCTTAAAACGATCAGCTACAGAAGAATGTTGAAGATTACAGGGGTAAACCTCATAACCAGTTAGGAAGTACTGATTCATTGAGGGCAGAAAAGAAATTTGTGATTCAACTTGACAGAAAGAAGGGATAGACTGATTGGATACATACTGAGGCGTGAAGGAATCGTCAGTTTGTTGACAGAATGAAGTGCGAGGGGTAAAAATTGTAAAGGGAGATCAACGCTTGATTACAGGAGGCGAGTTCAAAAGGAATGTAGGATGCAGCAGTTACGAAGAGGCTTGCACAGCATAGCCTAGTGTGGAGAGCAGCATGGAAACCTGTCTTTGGCGTGGTCATTAAAACGAGAGTTGACTGGTGGTCCCAGGAAAAAGCGTTATTACCAGACGTTATCACTTCACCAGTATCATTCATAACTACAGTACGGGATGTCTAAGAAGTACTGCTATCTTACGGGATAATGATTGCGTTAGAAAAGTTGAAAGTGGCCACCATTGTTTGATTCGCATAATTGAATAAGACATTGCTCGTTGTTGAACAACACCGAGCGAGGTGGCGCAATCGTTAGCCCACTGGACTCGCATTCCGGAGGACGACGGTTCAAACCCGCGTCCGGCCATCCTGATTTAGTTTTCCGTGATTTCCCTAAATCATTTCAGGCAAACGCCTGGAAGGTTCCTTTGAAAAGGCACGGCTGATTTCCTTTCCCCATCCTTCCATAATCCGATCTTGTGCTCCGTCTTTAATGACCTCGTTGTCTACAGGACTTCAAACACTAATTTCCTCCTCCTCCTCCTGTTGTTGTTGTTGCTGTTGTTGTTGTTGTAGTTGAACACATGTTGTAATGTTTGTTGAGGAATCGGAAGTCCAAAACGTGGAATTCCTTTCTGTAATTCGGGAATAATGTGACGGAGAGTTTCGTAAACAACATTCATAAGGTATCACCAGAGGAAAAAATCGGATCAGAGTACGTCAGCGTACATCAGGAGACTTGCGGCCTGCAAGTCATTCGAAATCACTTGTCCAGGATATTACATTTGTAGTGTAAGTCTGCTAAAACCACGTGTCCTGCTTTCACGTATAGTGTTTACAAACTATAGCACTATGTAGCTCTCACGGACCATGTGCTGTGAAGAAATGTCAAGAAGATTCCCCTTACGTTGCTTGGGAAAAACCAGTTTTTTCGTTCAGAAGGGACTCATGCAAGTGACATGGGCTTTTCGCAGCGCCGAGTTGCCTAACTTGACAGTAGTCAGCAACAGCACCCACCTCTGGCTGACCTACCATGGAGAGACGTCTGCGCTCATGGCAAATTCTCTTCTGCAGATGTGTCCGTAGAAGATATGACAGTTTTCGACATTCTTTCTGTTGGGACAGGCCGACTTCCTGTTTCGCTCGTCACCTGTATAAATCGTCTCCTGTTTCACGAGTTCCGAATATCTTCGTGAGAATCTTTCGTTTCACAAGTCTCCTAAACAGTCCTGTTTTGACAAGGTTTGGACTTTTATGCTGTATAAAGGGTTTCGAGTTCAATCATTGAATGGTAGTGCTTTAATCTTGCACATCGATGCTATGGTGTGGAACGCTTCTGCACGTTTACAGGTATTATGCTAGCTGTCTGAGAAGTTCCCGTACCCCTCGCCACTTCGTACAGTTCGGGAAATAAACAGTCGTTTTATTGGTGTGCTTGCTTTGGCAACGCGCCACATCGTAAAGTATCCCTGCTTGATTGCTAGAAACGTGCTTTTGTTTCAGAAAGTGTCAAACGCAGACCGCGTGATAGACGTAAGGAAACAAAAGGGTACAGTGTACCGCCTTGGCTCAATCAAATCTCCCTCGAAAGTGGAATTTTATGATAAGCGTGCGACATATTTCAGTTCACACAGAAGTAATGTAGTTGTCTACTCTAATGAAGTTCTCCACTATGTGCAAGTGTAGCAACGGAACCCGCCTCATCTCTTGCGGCAGGATATCTCTACGATGCCAGTTCGGATCAAGGCCACGAAAAAGGTAACTCTTATTTGGAGGTGTTCAAACGTGGTTAATACCTCAGCTCGAAGGCAAGCTGTGACTATAGCAAGACGAAGTTCCAACTCACTTTGTTCTTCAGGTGCGCGAATTTCTTGATGAACAGTTGGTTCAGTAACATCTCCAGCTGCACTGAAATAACCACCATGAAGCCAGGACCTCACCACGCCAAGCAGCTGATTACGGGGGATAATCGAGTCCCACGTGCTTCATCGTCGGTATTAGACTAATGAAGAACTCTCTCTCCAACATGTCAAGGAGATCGTAACCCTCTGTGTAAAGCACAATGGTGCCCGTAAAGAAATTTGTGGTAAGTTCCTGTGAGCGTGTGGGTGCTATTCTGTCGTTCTGCGCAACGGATTAATCTGAGATGTACCCTTTACCCTGTGGCTCCTGCAAGATGCAATTTCCACCCCCACACTACTACAGAAGTCAGACAGACGCTCCTGTTCTAAAGAGAAATGCTTGAAAAACTTTCAGTAATAAATATCTTCTGCAGTCGTCCACTGTAAGGAAATGACACAAAAATTCACAAAATTTCTTACATAACTAATGGGATACTTGGGTACTGGAGTAGTGCTAGTTAGTGTAAGAAAAACATGAAACTAACGAAAATTATTATTTATTTTGCTAAAATTCTGAGAAATCACCATGGCACTTTTAGTTATGAACTGAATACGTTACTTCCCGGGTTCGTTTCGGAATGTGAAGTTATCTCTCAAGGATGGGATTCGCTAATGAAATTTCTATACAAAGTTTGAGATTGTTATTCAAAAAACGGTTCAGATGGCTCTGAGCACTATGGGACTTAACTGCTGAGGTCATCAGTCCCCTAGAACTTAGAACTACTTAAACCTAACTAAGCTAAGGACATCACACACATCCATACCCGAGGCAGGATTCGAACCTGCGACCGTAGCGGTCGCGCGGTCCCAGACTGTAGCGCCTAGAACCGCTCGGCCACCGCGGCCGGCAGATTCTTATTGACTTGGCAGAATGGCTGAGAGGGGAACCTACTCAACTTGAACAATTATCCGTTAGAATGTTGCTAGGTACGGTCCAGGCTCTCGCGTGTGAAATGTAGTGAAGTGTACTGTTTAGGAGTAAATATGGGGCTCGCAAGAGCTGTAGCACACAATACCGTAAGCTGCGATGACTGTTCTCTGCGCCGCTCGCTGCTGACAAATAAGATAACTCTCGTTCTATCTGGATTGACCTTCGCCAATCAAACTCTCCCTACGCCTTAATGAAGTCAAGGACTCCTATTCGCCCCTAGTCTAACTATTGGCGTGGTACCCCGGTCAGATAACCAGTCCACCGCGATGCCACTCAAAAATTCGCTCGCAGGCGTTTAACTATAGCTCTGTCCGTTCACACCGCATAATAAGTGTGGCGACCAACACAGTGAACAACGCTTAATCGCAAAGACTCAATTTAAAGTCGCACTCCGTTTCGCTCTCGACAGAGGTGCTCTCCCAATGAAGTACTGGGGAGAGACTTGTTCCTTGCTCTTTGAGTACACGTACGAGCGTGCACGCTCTCCTTACGTGTTCTCGCTCCAAGAGCGACAACGGAACAGCCCCTCTCCACGCCAGTTGTGAAGGGGTATATCTTTCGGTCTCTCCCATTTCTCCTTCGGCTCAAGGCGTCAGGAATATTGTCTGCCAATCAACATTGCTCTTCTAAAACGGCAGAATGACGCTTTGTTTAAGGCGACCAATCCGAAAATCTGTAGCATCGGCGTTTGGCGTTTGCTGTCTCCCTGTGAAAACCTCTGAAACTGCGTGCTATATTTGTAAAGAATGCGTAGGCTGGGCGCTCGCACACAATGTAGCGGAATTTGCTTTTAAGCCGAACACGGGGTCGTTCCCCCTTTCACTCGGGGAAACGCTGTCCGCTCCACGGGCAGTCGAGGTTGACTCGTCCTCTGAACGGACCGGCGTCCCGTTGTGCAGTTTGCGTCTCTCTAACTTTAAAAGCCCCTCCGACCGTCGTGTCTTGAATGTGTGTGTGTGTGTACGCCAGCCTCGAGTATTTTAATCTCAGTGTGCATTCGTTATTTGCATATCGTTTACATGAATTCATACAACATTGACTTTATCTTATCGAGTTTGGGTTCGAATGAAGCGTCTTGATGTACGAAATATGTGGGGGCAGAATATGTAAGCAATGAAGGTCAGGAGACCACGATGTCTTACATTCCTTTGGGACCAAACTGCTGAGGTCATTGGTCCCTAGTGCCCATAAAGACCACCTGTCTTTGAAGACAGCTTCGTTACACCAAAATACGAAAAAAAAATCTGGTAAACATGGGCAAACCTCTAAGAGCTACGGGTACTTGTTAATCTTCAACATTGTGAAACAAATCTCTTTAACTGCAAGCTCTTTGCTTGCCATATTTTGGTAGGAGACAGTATGTACCAAAATAATACAATAGTCCAGTAAACATTAACTCTAAAACACACGCCTTAAGAGCAACAAGGCACTTGTTCGATAAAACAGTTGTGTTTCACAGTAGCGATGATGAACAGGTGCTCATAGCTCTTCAGGTATGCGTCTTTGATTCCATGTTTACTTGGCACTTTTCCTCTCTTTGGTGTAAAGAACCCATCCTCAAAGTCTGTAAAGGGAATTCAACTACACCCTCTATATAAGTACTGTAATATATTGCTTTGACTGGGGACTTCTGCGAAACGCTGCATGAATTCCCAGACGCCATTGATGTAATTAGACTTTTACCTTAATTTTAATTTACAATAAAGTTTAAGGAATGTGACCGAAACACACATAGATATTATCTACACTGAAGCTCTTGTATGGCGCAGAAGGCGTATTCAAACAGAACTGATTTCAATTTGTTTTAAAAACAATTGTCACTGAATGCCAGCATCTTCAATTCATTTTTTTTTTTTTTTTTTACATTATGACAAGTTCTTCACCATAAACTTCAGAAGAGAGCAAAACACTAGACACACTAACAAGAACCTCATAATACATTTAAATAGTTGCCTACGTATAGTGCAAGGATAGACATCAGACAACATCCTATCAGCACGTTTCCGTGCGATGGACACTTTGAGTCAAATGTAGAATTATTCCAGAAAAGTATACCATTTTCCCTTATAACTTAAACGAATGGGGCTGTGCTAAAGACGTCAAATTCCAGATGATTTCATCATCGAAATCATGAATTAAACAGATGTTGTTGGTTCCAAGTATGTGAGAAAATGTATAATATGTTACTTCTAACCCAAGTTCCGATAAATACGCACACCCAGGAGTTTTGAACATTCTGTTCTGCATATTTCCATTCCTCTCTGCCCTGTTGTCATCGATTATAAATATATCTTACACCGAACACGACTGAATATATATATATATATATATATATATATATATATATATATATATATATATATAAAGGATAGTCCGAATATTGAACCCTGTGGAACAGTATTAATTTCTACCTATTCCAGAAGTAGTGACGATATGTAATCTGTGAGTGATATATAACATGACCCTGCCATTCCTGTCAGTTAAATAACAGGAAAAGAATTTAACTTGTAGCTTGAAAACCATAAACCTCGTGTCCTAACAAAAATATAAACAAAAATTTGTGTTTTTTTTTGTCAGTCGAATTCTGTACAGAGATCACAAGAAATTCTACATGATGAATTTTTTTATTCACGTGTTCAGTACGTTGGCAATGAAATGGTAGATGGCATGTTTTTTGGAGTGACCCTTCTGGAACCAAAATGATTCAAGATAGCGGTGTAGCCTGTGATTCGTTACTCGGTAATGCTTGCGTTCTTCAAAGGTATTTCTGTGGTATCGTCCAGTGTGGCACAGAGGCCCGCTACGGACGATTCTGCCCCTAAATCAGACGGTACGTTGGGTTGAGAACAGCCTGACATAAAAGACCAGTGCACCGCGTTCTCCCATATACCGTGCGGCAGTAACAAGGTCCGCGAGACTGCTGGAAGAGTGGTTAGTGAGGGGGGGGGGGGGGGGGGGAGGGGAACTGTAAGCTAGGAGGGCTGGAGAGCTTGTCGCATTCCGGTTGCCCTTTGTTCTCGTGCCTACCACCGCCGGGTAAAGCACCAGAGTTGGACTGCAGTGGGAGGCGCTAAACAACGCTTATAAACTGAAGCAGCGCAGGGAACGAGTTTCGTTGAAAACCTACCCCTCTGTAACGCCAGACTGCGCATATGGAGTGGGAGTGCAGTTCATTAGTCGGGCCACGGTGTACAAAAAGTATAGTCTGCTCACAAAAGGAAAAACTCGAACGATTTAGTAACTAAACTCAGCTTTAATACAGTCTGTAATTCACATAAATTACTATTTTCTCCACAGGTTACATATAGTTATTGTGATGCAAGATAAATTTTGCATTAAAAAGTGCCTTGTTGTATAAGAATAGATTTGTTCCATAACTCTTGCGAGGATGACCCTCGCAGACGTCTTATTGACATAATGACTCACGATTTCTGAGATACAGAATGTGTCCTTACACATACTTTTCTGCCTTAGAGTATGTAAAGTTACACATTTCAATTATCGGTCATAATCAACCCATCATCACCACCGCCACCACCACCATCACAATTATCACTATCTGATCACCATAATCATAATGTCACCACCACCACACCACCACCACCATCATCACAGTTATCACTAACTGATCACCATAATCACAATGTCACCACCATCACAACACCACTACCACCACCACCATCACAATTATCACTATCTGATCACCATAATCACAATGTCATCACCATCAACACCATTATGACAGTCATGACCACCATCACCGCCATTATCAACTGCAGCAACATTAGCAACATCAGACTTCTTTACGTATTTCGGAGATGGATGCCTTACAAGCACTGCTGATTCAAGACCTTTTACTTCATGAAATTTTCTTTTCACACCATTAGTTCCTTATCTCAAAGTATACAGTTTAAGGTCCTCTGCAGACTGCTTAAATAGAACGTCTGCTCAAGGGAAAGGAATTGATGACAATACTGTACAACAGGAAGAGAAAATAGATGAGGTATGACACTGAGAAAAGAATTTGACAAATCGGAGAAAGACCTAATTTGGGTCATGGACCCTGGGGTCGACAGCATTCCTTCAGAATTGGTGAGATCCTTCGAAGAGCCAGCAAAGACAAAAGTATCCCACGTAGTATGCAAGATTTACGAAACAGACAAAATATCTTCTGACTTCAAGATCATTCAAGAGAAAAAAGGTACTAACAGGTGTGAATATTTCAGGTCAATTTAATAAGTCATGGCTGAACAAAATTGGTATGAATTATTTATAGAAAAACGGAAAACTGGTAGAAGACGCGAGGAGGGTGGGGGGAGGGGGGAGATCAGTTTGCATTCCAGAGAAATGTAGGAAAACATAGGGCAGTACTGACCTGACGACTTATCTTAGAAGACAGGTCAAAGGGAGGCAAACCTACGGTTATGGTTTTGTAGATATAGAGAAAGCTTTTCACATTGATGGTTGGAATACTCTGTTAGATATTCTGAAGTTAACAGGAATAAAATATGAGAACCAAAGGGTTATTTAGAACCTGTATAGAAAACAGACTGCATTTGTGGAAATGGAAGGAGATAGAAAGGGAACAGTAGCTGAGAATGGAGTGAGACATAGTTTCAGCCTATACCCTTTGGTATTCGTTTGTCAGGCTTGAAGGAGGCCATGGACAGATATGGAAAAGGAATTAAAGTTCAGGGAGAAGAAATAAAATGTATGTGGTATGCTGATGACATTGTTAATTCCGTCAGGGACGGCAGAGAGCAGCTGAACCAAATGAGTACAAGAGGTTGTAAGCTGGACATTGGCAAATGTAGAACACAGGTAGTGGAACGTAGCCGAATTGTATCAGGTGATACATAGAGAGTCAGATCTGTAAATGGGACACAAAAAGTAGAAGGTGAGTTTTAGTAGTGGTGTAGCGAAATAACCGATGATAATTGAAATAAACAAGATGTATAATACAGAATATTAGTAGCAAGAAGTGAAATGAAGAGAAACTTTTTATTGTCTTGATCGCTTGTAGGTATGCTGGATTACTGGTATCAACAGCTGCCATCTTCAGGTGCACAGTGTAGAGGTTATGAAACGCCGATGTGTAATCAACTGCACATTTGATTTCGTACCATCTTAAGAAATTCATAATAAAAGGAGAGTAGAACATTAAAAAATATGTGTCCTCATGGCAAGACAGTCACACAAGTCAGGGATATCAAGAATTGCTGCCTGTGTCTGGGTTGGCCGCTAGCTACATACAAGTTCACCAGTATGTAGCCTGCAGGCAACCCAGACACATTTGGCACTTCATGATGTGCCACACTTGTATGGTTTTGTGTTTCAACGAGGACTCATATATTTTAATGTTCTACTTTGTCTTCTGTATTATGAGTCTGTTATGATGGTTCGAAATCAAACATACACTGTGCATCTAAATAGGGCAGCTTAATCCTGTCGAGCTAGTAATCAAGCGTACCTATACGTGATCAAGGCAATAAAAATTTCATATCCGAAACTTTCTTTACATTGAATTCATTGATCGCTCTCCAGCCGACAAGGTTACGTAGCTATAGCAAGAGAAACGATTCTCAAAATGAGAAATTTTTCAAAATCGAATATAAGTTTGCTTAGGAAGTCCTTTCTGAAGGTTTTTATCTGGAGTGTATGGAATTACAACGTGAACCATGGTTCTTAAATATTTCAGACAAGAGGAGAATAGAAGCTTTTGAAATGTTGTGCTGTGAAGATTAGGTGGGGGGATTTGAAGAAATAGTCAGTCTGCTAATGGAAGGATGTGTGTGTCTGTGTGTTTGCAGTGGATGTAGGTTGCAATGGTTATGTAAGGATGGAGCGGTTTGCAGAGGTTTAATATGGAGAGCTACTTTAAAGCAGGCCAGAATAAGAAAAACAAAATTAACTGCATGAAGTTGACCCTATTGACTCTAAAGGTTTTCGTACACCTGGAGGAACAACTCTAACCACCAGTCGATCGTGGATATTTATTCACTACCTAAGTGAGCTCAACCGCCGGCCGCATTTCTGGCGAGTACCAGAGTACGCTCTAGGCGTGGAATCGCCACATGCGCCGCAGCCGCAGCCGCAGCCGCAGCCGCAGCCGCTGCCCCTCTCGGCTCATAAAATTTCCGTCTTTTCAGTGTTGGCCGGCGCAGCTTGCCTTTAATTTTCGTCGCTGCCTCACACATTACAAGCGTTCTTCCACTGCAACACGGAGTATTAATTTAGTCTGAGTTGTTTTTGTCGCTCCAGCAAGGCTAAATTTAAGACACTGTCGCCATTTGTCATCTGCGCATTACGGAGGACGCGCATGCAGTCGTTTAGTTCGCGTGAAAAATTTGCTTACTTGTGACCTATGTTAGTTTTTTCCCCTACTTTAATGAGTCCATTTAACAAAACACTTCTCCGATGAGTTTGTTTGGGAATTAATTTCCTATCTCTTATTTTACATGTAGAGGTATCTCGCTTTCTCAACACTGCTAAGTCGGTGTAAATACACAATGTAAGTTTCAGTAAAACACTGTGGAGCCAAATCCCCTCCCTCATTTCTTGTCTTGAACAGTGGTCAACATTGGGCCAGAAGTAAAGCAGTTCCAATCCCCTAGTTCCAAGCAATGTTTCTGGAAGGTTTCAGTGAAATGTCAGGCAATGCCACAAGCCATAACTGGAAGTCACCTCCAAAATATTTCCAACCCCTCCGCGCCGGCCGGAGTGGCCGAGCGGTACTAGGCGCTTCGGTCTGGAACCGCGCGACCGCTACGGTCGCAGTTTCGAATCCTGTCTCGGGCTTGGATGTGTGTGATGTCCATAGGTTGGTTAGGTTTAAGTAGTTATAAGTTCTAGGGGACTGATGACCTCAGAAGTTAAGTCCCATAGTGCTCAGAGCCATTTGAACCATTTTTGAACAAACTCTGATGCACAGCAGCTTGCCCAACTCTCGCTAGTGGGAAATGAAAGATGCTGGAAAGAAAAAAATTAGAGACTAGTGGTGCAGCCGTGACAACACCCGTCTCCTGTCACAACACCGCAAGCACGTAATGGGACCAAATGGTTTGGAACCCATAGTTCAGTTCTTGCAATGAATTACCAGACACAGTATGTTCCCACAGTTTGGATTTTTCCTTGTTACTGTATGCTAAATGCAACAAAATACTCGTCGGAGATTTGGCTGTTATCTAATACAGCTCTATCGAATTAACCTTGCAGTTCTAGTTTTCACATGGAAACTGCATTAAATACGGCGCGAAAGTGCACGTACTTTGACTTGCGTTAAATGTCGTCTTCATTTCGCATTCACATTCGTTGGCTTCGCCAACTTACAATCAAATTTTCATCTCCCATCCCAAGTCAGACCTCGGGCTGAAGAGCCACAAGGCGGCCGTCGCAGACCAGGTCACCACCGTGATGTTGAAGCACATGCCCGCACCAAGTAGCCTCCACAATTGCTGGTGCCTGTAATCACACTCTTACCAGTGGGTACTACCCGTCAAGCTGAGATGGCGGAGATACTTAAGGGCACCTAAGGCAGAGAAGCAGCCTCGCCTGCCAAGAAGCTATGCAGCCGCCAGTCTTGTCCCAGCACTCTCCAACCTCTTTGAGACCCTGCACTGCACACACCTTCTTCTGGACGCCCAATTTGGTTTCCGATGCAGACACACGATGCTGAAGTATTATTGAGACTGGTGGAAGGAACACTTGACGCCTTGGAACGCCAGGAGTACGTAGAGGCGGCATTTCTGAATGTTTCCAAAGCACTGGGCTCTTGCGTGGTGCAAGGCGCCTATGTTTAAATTACTGGAACAGGTAGTCCCTGTGTCACATGTGCTGCTACTTAGATCTTAACCTAGCAGACAGTACCTTCCATATAAGGATTCAGGACCACAACTTTGAAAGATGATTATTGTTATTGAAGTAAAAGACCCACGCAGTGGACACCAAGTGAAAAAGCTACTCCTTACGTTTCAGATCTAGACTGCCATAAAAATGCAAAGGAAATGTTCATCAGAACACAGGGAGAAATTGTAGTCTAATTCACAATCGATTTATTGATCTTAAACGTGACAAGACAACAAAATTATTAAAGAAACATCATACAAAAAGTTGTTTATTTAGCAAACGCCTTACTAACATAGGATCTATGGTGGACTGAATGATCTGCTGGGCATAGACACACGACTCTAACCAGAACACTATTTCACTTCATACACATGAATCCAGGTTATGGCATCAAACTACGCCACCACCAAGCATTTATATTCTATCATACAAAAAGAAGGGAAAAACATGGTGTGAAAGGACAGGGTGCTGAGAAACATACAGGGCTATTACAAATGATTGAAGCGATTTCATAAACTCGCTGTAGCTCCATTCATTGACATATGGTCACGACACACTACAGATACGTAGAAAAACTCATAAAGTTTTGTTCGGCTGAAGCCGCACTTCAGGTTTCTGCCGCCAGAGCGCTCGAGAGCGCAGTGAGACAAAATGGCGACAGGAGCCGAGAAAGCGTATGTCGTGCTTGAAATGCACTCACATCAGTCAGTCATAACAGTGCAACGACACTTCAGGACGAAGTTCAATAAAGATCCACCAACTGCTAACTCCATTTGGCGATGGTATGCGCAGTTTAAAGCTTGTGGATGCCTCTGTAAGGGGAAATCAACGGGTCGGCCTGCAGTGAGCGAAGAAACGGTTGAACGCGTGCGGGCAAGTTTCACGCATAGTGATGTGAAAGATTCAGTGTTTAAACCTCCTCTACCAAGAAACGTGCCAGAACTGCGAGCTCGCATCAACAATGCTTTGGAACTCATTGATGGGGACATGCTGCGCCGAGTGTGGGAGGAACTTGATTATCGGCTTGATGTCTGCCGAATCACTAAAGGGGCACATATCGAACATTTGTGAGTGCCTAAAAAACGTTTTTGAGTTTTTGTATGTGTGTGCAAAGCATTGTGAAAATATCTCAAACAATAAAGTTATTGTAGAGCTGTGAAATCGCTTCAATCATTTGTAATAACCCTGTATATTATAGCCCTACATCGCAGCAGCGAATACTTTACCATCCTACTGGTCAAGCCGGCACACCATGATGCGTTCGGCGACTGAAGACATGGACAGCGGCAATCTGTTGTTAAATGCGTGTTCCTGAAAAATGCAAGTACTCGGTCTCGCGTTCGGTTAATTCAGAACGCAGGTACTTCCCTGTGAGCCTCTGAAACCCCGACGGATTCCAGTGTGCCGGTGGACCCGTTTGCTGGTCTGCCAAACCAATTTGAATCCGTGCCATGGCTGTGCGTGTCAGAATACGTCAAATGTTTAGACGGCCGACTCAAGACAAATAAGTACACGCACGCGTCACTCGTTGTGACTGTGATGATATAAGCAATACCTCTGACGGTTCAGAAGGTGACTGGCACATGTCCTAAGTCGCATGCTAGGAAAGGACACAAGTCCACAAGACCTGCAGTTCTTTACTAGTGAAGCGCCAGTACAAGAGACTTGTACTAGAGTTAGCTTTCTTCCTTTCTCCCCGTTTCCTCCTCAACTCAGTTCCAAAAGCACGTTTCTCTTTTTGACTTCCCCCACTTTCACACAAGCCAATCACGAGCTGGAGCCCGGCATTCTAAACTCGGAGAATGGTCTTTGCACTGCAAACTCATTTGACCAATCAGAGACTTTAAAGTTAATTGGAAGAAAACGAAAAAAATTCAGCTTTGCGGCCTCTTTCCCAAACGTTTGCCATGTGTTTTGCTAACACAATACAGGGTGGAAGCACAGCCCTCCATAAATAGATTGTTACCTCCCCTGTTGCATCCATTCCAAAGTTTGCAAAGAACGGCCATAAACACGCAAATAGTTTTGTGCACTGACAAAACATATTTTGAAACAGAGTCTGGACGTCTGGGTGCCAGTTTCCCTGTCCCTCGGACATTTGCAGAGCATTTACATTTCTTTTGGCGGCTTGCTCGCTAACAGGGGTCCATCCTCTGTTTTATTCCTAGCCTACAATCCGCCGTCAGCGACTTTTCGGCGCTAGGCCGTATACATGGGCGTCTGCGCCCTGTCTGGCGCCAAGCTAATGTGATTTGCACAATGCGACCACTGCATGCGGCCGTCTGGAAATGTCTCCTCATCGTTCCCCAGAAAAAACGCGTTTTGTCGGCCCACCAACGCCGTGCTTTTACTGCAGTCGTTTAAGTCGGCACCCTGTTCCTTTGAACGCAGGTAAAGCTTACCGTATTTATTTCTCTAGAGCACACAAGCAAGATGATAAACTGCTGCCCACCATTTCATCACAATGTATGAAGTCAAATTGCAGTAGATCCCTATACCGAATCAGAAGTGAGAGTGCCCTGCAACTCTCAACTTTATGAGAAGATATACTCTGACAGGAGCCCCACAACTTGAACCATTTCACAGGTGATGCACCACCTACTGACTGGATCCACCTTGCACTCTACGCCACTTGCACGGCGATCTACATTAGAACAATAGCCGCAGAGCACTGCCACCAATGTCCTTGACACTCCGGCAGATTGGGCAACGAAGCGGAGACTCCAGTTTGATGCCAACAAAAGCCAAGCCTTTTTGCAAGGAAGACTATCACAGATTATCTGGGCAGATACAGATCGGCGATCTTGGCATCTTATGCATCAGGACTGCTAGATATCTTGGCGTTATCATTGATCTATAGGTGACTTGGGAACAGTATACGAAACAAATGCGAGGGAAACTAATAAGGCCCTTTACCCACTAACTAAGTTGGACTCACGATGTTCCCATATCTTGGATGCGATCTATACACTTGGTGGTTTGGGGTAATGCAGCGGCTACTCACATCAAGAAACTACGGCGATTACAGAGCAGGGCCTTGAGGCTTGGCTGCCTGCCACCGTCCACGAGACTTCCTCTCAGGAGACGTCACCAAGATCACCACTGTCTCACCTCACCACGAACGTTATAAACAGACCGCTCTCACATTTTACACAGCAACGAGGTGGCCAGAAATCAGATATTCTGGATGTTGAACAGTAAACGCAGCAGAATCCCCCATCATCTCTCCACATATTAACTGCACAGATATAAAGTACAAAAACCCTTAAGCCGAAGACATAACGATAAAAAGAAGGCAACACGAACCACACTACATTGAAATTTAGAGGCAGAACCCTATGGGTTGGTGAACTTCAAGATGCCACAAAGCAAAGGTACAGAGATGCCAAAGGAGCATTTAGACAGTATACGAGGTGTGACAATAAAATAATGAGACTGATGTGAAAAAAAATGTTGCTTACCGTTTTATCAAGTTTAGTGTTGTCTCCTTCAAAGTAGTTCCCTTCTGATTGCACACACTTTTCCAGCGCTTCTGCCATTGATATCTGGAGCTCATCTTCTGTAATATCCTCCAAGACACTCGCCACAGATTTTTTAACATCTTGTGTTGTTTGAAAATGGTGTCCCTTGACCGCCGTTTTGACTCTTGGAAAAAGAAAAAAGTAGCACGGAGCAATATCTGGCGAAAAAGGTGGCTGTGGTAGTACTGAAATTTGCTTTGGGATTAAAAATTGCTGTACTGACAGAGCAGTATGGGGTGGCGCATTATCGTGATGCAGAATCCAAAACTTTCTCATACAAAGATTTTCATTTATTATTAGACGAACTGTTTCTCGATTCCAGAATGAGATTTTCACTCTGCAGCGGAGTGTGCGTGGATATGAAACTTCCTGGCAGATTAAAACTGTGTGCTGGACCGAGACCCGAATTCGCACCTTTGCCTTTCGTGGGCAAGTGCTCTACCAAGCACGACTCACGCCCTGTTTCTCGATTGATGTTCAGTTCTTCTGCAATCGTTTTCACAGATAATCTTCGATCAGATCGTACGAGTTCACTCACCCCTGGCCAAGCCGTCATCCGTCCGTGAGTTTGATGGTCGTCCACTGCAGTCTTCATCTTCAACATTCGTTCTGCCTTCACTAAACATTTTATGCCAACGAAAAACTTGAGCTCTTGACATAACCTCCCGTCCAAAAGCCTTCTGAAGCTTACCGTAAGTTGTCGCGTTTTCACCCAATTTAACGCAAAAAGAAACGGCATACCGTTGCGCAATATTATGCGGTTCCGTTTCCTTGACGAGACACACAAACACGTGTTAACTTATTACAGCACAACTCACGACTGAGCAGTTGCATCGACTGCTTCGACTGGAAGCAACTTGTAGACCAAGGTCAAAGATATTGCGCCTACGCAAGCCTGCAGGGTTGCCACATCTTGCAAATAAAATCAGTCTCATTACTTTATTGTCGCACCCCTTAGTATTCCCACCCAGATGAATCACGCGTAATGACTACGAGAATACAGTCTACATCTGAGGCAGGACTTGAAGGCTGTTTTCTGGATAAGGGATCTCCAGTGTTAAGTAGTTCTGTGGTGGTGGTGGTGATGGTGGTGGTGGCGGCGGCGGGTAGTACAAACACCACGTGTCGCGCATGTGGGTTTGGCCTGATGCAGAGGCAGTATGGATGACTGCTTTCAGAGCTGGACTGCTGATGGCAGACAGGTGACGGTCTTCTCAGGGACAAGCATTCCCCTGCACCGGACGTACACGTGAGACTATTAGCACGCAGCTGCTCACTACACGTCGACAGCCAATGTCGCTTATAGCAGGCTGTATTGTATAAGTGGCAAGTCATATCTCTTTCTCATCACCCATATCTAAACCATGAAATCTACTCTCCGCAAGCTACTGTATGGGGTATGAAGCGGACGGTATTTGGCCTATCATAATAATACATCACCCCCTCCCCTCCAGCCTTAATCCGCCACCATCATCACTATGACCATCGTCCCGTTCCGCTTGCACATGTTACGCAGTATGGCAGATTGACAGTATCCTTTTCTGTACACCAAAATTTCTCTAATTTATGTCTTATGGCTCTTAAGCGAAATTGTCGTCTGTGTAGGTAGTATTTTTATTTATGAGATTTGTAAGGTAGGCGCTCGTCAAACAAGAAGGAAATCTGAATGTGGACTTAACATCGACGACGAGTTCAGTGCTCCCAAGGAAGGAGCACGACGAAAGAAAACTTGTCTTTTATTTTCCAAGGGAACGATTTTGACAAACGCTCATTATTTTGGAAGGCAGACTGTGTAACAGATAACTCATCGTCTTAGAGTGACGTGGCTTTACTAGTTCAAATAAAGGTGTCGTATTTTATAGTACTTCGGTTCGAATCCAGTTCGACTATCCAGAACTTGGAGTTTCGTGATTTACCAAAATCGATTAACATGATTAAGAAACTTTGCCTTACAAAATGTGTTTCATCACCAGAAACAACTAAATTACCAGAGAAATCAAAATGGGAAGTATGGAAGTACCAACTTCCCGGTATATAACCTCTAAACCATTTCCAAAATATTAAATACTATAAACGGAATGAACTTACAGAGGCATCCAAAACTTGTATGACTAAACAGCTAATTACACAAGGAAAGATTGGAGACGCTTGGATAAATATGGCAGTAGTAAGTTATGTCCTGATCCAAGAATACTGTGTGCCTCATGGCCAATTCTCAGTTGTATTTTTTACAGTGTGATTCCGTTTGCTAACAGTCGTCTAAAGCTCTGAATGGGAACTTATATAGGTTATGTGATTGCAGCCTTTCTGAATACAGTTCCTGATAAGACGTAGTCTGGGTTGCGTAAAACGAATCGGTAGGGGCAGCTGGATCAGTCAGTATGTATAGGGTGGTCAGAAACAATCTGAAGGCCTTGTCAGGTTTTGCAGGGTAAACTGTGCTGACAAACAATTGTTAATTGCGCTCAGATACAGTTAGTGTCAGTTGTTCTCATTGGTTACACAATAGCGCACGAGACTGCTCAGCCTTTAGCTCGGGTTCCATCCTATCTACTTTCCCATGTCCAGTTTTTGTACCGCTCTCTTGTTCGGCTTTTAGGAAACCAAATGGAGAACTGACGAGACTGTTGCGGGGGGGGGGGGGGGGGGGGGGGGAGGGCGTTAGAATTAGGGCGCGCAACGGTCGTGCGCTGATATAAAACTTACTGGCATATTTAAACTGTGTGCCGGACCGAGACTCGAACTTGGGACCTTTGCCCTTCGCAGGCAAGTGCTCTACCAACTGAGCTACCCAAGCGCGACTCACGCCCCGTCCTCACAGCTTTACTTCTTCCAGTACCTCGTCTCCTACTTTCCAAACTTCGCAGAAGCTCTCCTGCGAACCTTGCAGAACTAACACTCTTGGAAGAAAGGATATAGCGGAGACATGGCTTAGCCACAGCCTGGGGGATGTTTCCAGAATGAGATTTTCACTCTGCAGCGGATTGTGCGCTGATATGAAGTTTCGTGTCGAATTTCTTTCTCAACAGTTATTTCTCAGCACACTCTACCCTGCAACACTTTTACAACCTTTCAGACTGTTTCTCTGCATATGCAGTGTTTAATGGCTATAAGTGCAGATATTTTAATATGTGATACCTTAGTACGCTCACACCAATGTGTTTGTTGTTCCCACAAACATTTCACGAATATTTCGAATCTATGTTTTCTGCATTGCCATAAATTCACTACTGAGTGGAATACGCTTGTGAGTATAATACACCAGCCGTTTTGTGTCCACACATCCACATTTCAACACCTGACCTTCTATCCAGGACAAAATAAGCATTACCGGTAATGGCTTGCTCTTTCCACATCTTCTTATAGGGTGCTAACCAACCTAAAAACATATTACTCCTGATAGTTATAATTATTGTTCTGTAAATGTAGTAAATACTAATGTAATGTTGTTCGGTACACCGTCCTCAGTCACTAATAGAAATATCTGGACTTCTATCAGTTACATAAGATCACAACACATTATTACACATTGAGAAATTCTTGTACTGTTTAAAAGCAACTCCCAAGCAGATATTATTTCAGTTTGTGTTGGGGTTAAGTTTACAATTTTTTATCGCTGTATACCTCATGCCTTTCTATGCCACACTAAGGATGTGCGATCGATAGTGTTGTTATTATGCCGAACTGTTTAAAGAGCTGTCTACGAGCGGTTCTAGAGTGGAGATTATCTCTATTAAAAGCTTCTGTGCAACAAAAACTTTCTTCCTCAAAGACGAGCTACCTTCAGAACATGATACCATTAGCGAATGAAAACAGGAAAATGAAGTCAATTTTTTCACGTTTTCATCTCCAAAAACTAATGTTATACGTAACGTAAAAGTTGCACAGCTTAGACGTATAAGATAATCTGTAACGTATGGCTTTTATCAGAGCTTCTTGTCAATATAAATAGCTAAGACTTTAATTCTACTATTAAATGAATGTTGTTAGACGATAACTTAAACTCGTTGGCTCGTAGCGACGAATGTGAGGGAAAATTGTTGCTAATGTTTTAAAAAAGACACACATATGTAATTTGAGCGTTTGAATGTGTGTATTTCTTGATACAGTTTTTTTTTTTTTTTGGTAAAATTCTCTAGGCCTTCCATCCGCGTCAAGTGGTTTAAATTCCATGAGCTTTCGACCATTGTCAAGTGGTGACCGTGGAGTGATTGCTGCAGCTGACCTCATATAGCCGCCCTACCTTCTGTGACGTCACTGGTGCTCGCTCCAGCATAGTATATGATAACTTTTTCGTTGCGTGATTACCGCGCCGGCTTCTGCTTTCCGATGGCCGGTTTCCAAGCTGTGCTTAGCTGCAGTCCGCAGTCTGTATTGAGGGTGTTATCAGAAATGTTTATCTCGGTCGCATCTTTTACGACTCTGTCCCAGAAATTATTTGTCCGAGTAATAACAGATGTCAAGGCAAATGCAATACGATGTCTGTTTTGTAGAGCATGTTCCGCTACCGCCGATTTCTGAGGATAGCGTAGTCGAAAACATCTGTCGTGTCCTACCAACACCGACTCAAAGGAAGGCCTCGGCGCTTGTTCGTGACGTCACGTCAACTAGGCATGGCGAACGCCAGGTCTGTTGCAGGCATACTCATAATGGTGGTGTCTCCCTCTCTGACACAGGAAAATGAGAAACTATTGGCGGTAGTTGACCAACACATATTGTTCTGAGAGATTTCTGCAATCAATTAATTGTGCAATTCATTACACTTCTTAACAAATAGTGTACTCCTGAACTTAAATTTCCATCTGTTTTAAGGATTGACATACAAAAACAACTTCATGATCCAGCAGCAACAGAATTCATGCTTCTTTACCTTATTTGTAAGTCTGAGGAAGTTACGTTTGTACTGGGTTGCTTTTACAAGAAACTGTGAACATATTCGTGCTCTTCTTTAGGTATCTTGGTTGACTATGAGGTGAGGAGCACTGAATGTTAATGAAATATCTTGCGATTGTACACGTCGGGGGAGGGGGTGGGGGACAGAAGAAGAGGCAAAAGAGAGATACTTGTTTTATCAAAAAAAAAATTTATCTTCTAAAGTTTCTCCTTTCAGTTGCAAGAGGGGAATATTTATCTTTTCTAATGTGCATGTTTAAAAAAGTTTAAACTCAGCAGTATTTTCGATGTATGAAGCTATTTTGTTTCCTGTTTAGAATTCCTTTCGTTGAAAACGACTGTAATCTAATGACTGGCAACAGCTGGACATTTACACATGTAAATTAGTTCACATTTCCAGTGACGATGTCAAACGAAAATAAATAAATAAATAAATAAAAGAAACGAATTAATTGTAAGGAGGTTGGGGTAAGTTTCGATGACAAAATGGATCAAGTAAATATAGTTACTTGAATGTAAAATTTCCGAAGCTTGCAATGGGGCAAAGCATCTTCTCATATTGATCTACGTTTGTTTCGACAGGATTCAGTAATACAGAACTATGATCTTCATTTGTAGCTTTGCGATAGTAAGAAAGTCTTCCATCTAAATAAAACTGCAGAATCCAAAACAATACCAAGCATTTTGTCCAAAAATAAGAGATTTATAGTGATAAGCACGCCCAGGCGTTTCTGCCTGCAACAGACATGGCGTTCGCCGTGCCTAGCTGACGTGACGTCACCAACAAGTGCCGAAGCCTTCCTTTGAGTCGGTGTTGGTTCTACACGGCGTTACTCAGTAGTACGTACAGTCTGTCCGACATAAAATTGTTCACACCCACTCGGTATTTTATATACTCCTGGCGTTCTGCGACCTACATTGCCTTTCACTGACCTTATTACTTGTCAAATTTTAGCTGGCGCTCTGAAGACCGAATTTATCTTATGTCTCTTTAGGAGCAAGCTAATCTTTATTGTCATTGAGACACAGAACCGCAGAAACGAAAGCTTCTTCTTTTATTCCTCGGTGGCCTTCTACTGCGTTTCTTCGGCAAGGTGGCTTGTGAAATCTGGGGTATCTGTAGCAGTTTTCCTCGAATACTTTTCGTAACTGGCTCAGCTTCTTCGCAAGGCTTTCAGTGTATATAATGGCTTACGCTCGATGCACTTAGGTCGTCAGAGCAGAATTTTTCTGCGAGGAGTGGTGATAGCTGTTGGCATGCAGATATTGATCCGTCTTGGTGGCTGAGAAACCCATTTTATTTACGACTCGAACCTCCGCCGGGACCAGCCGCACAGTCCATGACTGCAGCGCCCCAGACCGCTCGGCTAATCCCGAGCGGCGCACCGTGTATCTCTACCTCCATCTTGAACTTGATGTTGTGATGGATTTTGTTGATGTGGCCCAAGTGTTTTTTAATGTGTTCTGACATGGCAGATATCGGTCCGTGATGGTGGGATTCCGGTAAACATTGTGGCTGACACACCCATTTTCTTTACGGTAGACACGGATGCCAAGAAAAGGCTAGGCACCATCTTTCTCTGCCTCCATCGTGAACTTGATGTTGTGATGGATGTTGTTGACGTGGCCCAAGATTTTTTTTATAAGTGTTCTGACCGGAAATAAATATTTGTGGCAAAGAACAAGTTGTACCTTGAAGTTATTTCAGTCATGTGCTGAGGATAATAATGGATGAAGCGAAGTTAACTGCGCATACGAATCCACAACAGTTAATCTTGCTGCGGTCTAATGGTAGACTTGTACTGGCGTTTTTCTCAACTATAACTAAAAAAAGACTGAGGCATAGAAAGGGAAAACTCGAAAGACAGTTATCAGCTCGCTCTGTAGGTCATATCGCACGTTTACAAGCAAAGCTTGCGGCCTTCAGCTGCATTCAGTTTCTGTCTAGTTGTCTGCTCCTAGGCGTTAGAGATACTTCCGGAAGAGTTTCCCAGGAGCTGACGAGGTTTACTGGTGCAGAAGCACAAGCCGCCTGCAGAGCAATTCAGCTCCCGAGCTGCGATTAATTGCGGCGACAAGTTTCTGGCGTGTTGCAAATTAGCGGGCGACGCCGATATTTATGGCGGCTGTTTGTTGCCGGAGCTTTGCCCGGTGTGCCTTCAACAAACCTGATAGGTTCCCTACAACAACTGCAGCCATTTTGATTATAAATATGGCCACGTACCTGCTGGCATTGTTTCATAATTTGTCATCGAATCCATCTGCTGTAGCACTGTCTTACGGAACGGATTATGCCTTCGCTAGGTGTTGAATCAGCTCTCCCTTTCAGTCTTTTTCCGTGCAAGACTCTTCATCGCTGCATACCTTCCGCAGCGAACATCCGCTTGAGCCTGCTTACTATATTGAATCCCTGGACTCCCTCTATCAGAGTATGTGTTGTACTATAAGTAGAACATTCAAAACTACGCGAAGAAAGACGTAAATGTATGTCTGTATGGTGATGGTGGTATATATTCTACTGTATGTCAGTGAATCCTGGTTTCTGAAGAGCAAGGACTTTATTCATGTTCAGGTGGTTGAAATGAAATGCACCAAGTTGGACGGGATTCCTAACTAAGAGATTGAACAAGAGCTGAATATTTTTACAGTAAATCACAAAATAGAAGAATATAAACAAAACTGTAATGGACAGGTGGGACGAAGAGAAGAAACAAGGATTCTAAAGATAGCCTTGCAGTACAAACCAAAAGGAAATAGAGACAAAGGAAGGCCAGTTACAACCTGGAACTGAGGCGAGAACGGGTCGAAAGGCCTAATCTGTGAAAGGCGGAAGAAGAAGGTATCCCTCTACAATTTTTGCCCGCAAGACTTTCCTTCAATTTCGAACTGACAATTACTTGATGCCTCGGGATGTGGCCAATCCACCGATCCCTCATTTAAGTCAAGTTTCTTGTCTCTCGAATTCCTCATCAGTCAGTCGATCTACCCACCAAATCTTCAGCTTTATTTTGTGGCCCCACAATTCAATAGCTTCTTTCGAAGCATTTTATTGTTCTTGTTTCACTTCCATACATGGCTGTACTCCAGATAAATACCTTCAGAATAGACTTGGCCACTGATTCTATGTTTCGATACAGTGTATCGATACGTGGAACTGTTTCAGTGTTTCGGAACGGCTGTGATTCACTGTTTCGAAACAGCGGTGTTTCATTCCGCCCCTGACTCGAATAACCGGACCAGATTCGATCTCGAGCCAGACACAGAAACTGTATCGTTGTTTCAAAATAAGGCTGTTACAGTCCACCTGTGCTTGGAACGGACTAATTGTATCGAAACAGTGATGTTTCATTCCGCTCTGTGTCGGACGAGATTCGGGCTCGGCACAGGTACTGAAAACACATACATACCACTTCAAGAAACACTTTCAAGAGTGTCGAAATCTTTTCGACAAGCAATAGCATGAAGCTTAAGATATCCGAAAATAAAGCTTCGTTTCTAGCTGACTGTCCTATTCCGAAATGGCGTAGCATCTGCTTTATAAACACTAACCAAACAATAAAGCAACGCATACTATTCACATTCAAAATAATAAATATGTGAAAATCATTCAGTTTAATTACACTTTTTTATAACATACGCTTCTCTATTCATGTACAGTAATCATATTAAGAAGCGTGAGTAACCCCACAACATTTTGAATAAAAAAGGCGTAGAGTGACCGTTATTAGACATATGCAAAAGTTTAGCTACGGCTGTCCTCAGCCACTTGAAAAGTATGAAAGTCGCACCACATGAAAGCAGAGCATTTGCTGCAGGAAATGCGAAACTGCCAAGACGCCGAAGTAATAGTTTCATACTTCCTGCGACATGATTAGCGCTCTTTGCACAAGCTTTAATTTGTAGTACTCCGTTCCCAAAACACATGCGAGAGACTACTACTGCCGTTCATTCTTTACAAAGACAAAGTGTGAATATGAAAAATAAGTTGGTATTGCCAAATGAAGGAATGAATAAGAGGAACATAATCAACACATTTATGAAAACTAATTAATTAAAAATGGCTTGTCCTTCTTGCGACGCAGTCGTGTCCAGCTGCAGATCACAAAAATTGACAGCTGCCCGGAGGGAGGAGTGCTGTCCCCATGGCGTTCCATTGCTGCAGGATGACATAGCGGTCGGTTGGTACCAGTGTGCTCACAAGGGTCTGTGGACGAATTTTACGTTTATCCTTGTTGTATCAGTCGGCAATCTGCCAATTGAATGCAGCAACTGAAAATTATCATAACAGCTATTCACCTCACTAAAATGTCCCCAATTCCTAGTTTCATCCTATTACACTCTGCAACACAGTGAAATGATCTCTTCTTCGGAACCTTGTCATTATCTCTCATTATGACGTACAAGTTTGAAATTTGGCTCACAGGAGCCGACACCCTTCCTCCGTAACGGTGCAAAACCTGGCGCCCTCTGGGGTAACCCCAGGCTCGGCGACTGTTGAAACAACGAAGTGTCGACACAGGCAAAAAAAAAGGCCACAGCTGACCTTGTGACGTGTGTCAGAGGTTAATGATGTCATATTGGCACCAAATTTTAACACAATTCTGCCCAACGTGACCGTGGACGTTTCACACAAAGGGAGGAGGGGAGGGGGGTTGTCGCAACCCTCGTACTCACATTATCCCCTTCTTTTGACGCCTCTGCGATGGAGGTTAGAACCGCGTTCTGAATTCACGCGATTTTCTTATGTGTCGCCGAGGAAAACCTGTCACACAGCGCGCCGCGCGAAACCGACACTAAAAGGCCTTGGAGAGTGGTATGAGGGGTGTCTACGAAATCATTCCTTTTCTTGAGGCATTTGGTATGCAGTCATTTTATGGTCGAAAACGACAGTTCACAGTGGGATGAGGAACTGGACGAAGTTCTTGTCGATCTTTCACACTGCTGATACCCCCAGACGTTCCAAGGCTTCTCAAAAGACATCGTGGGCGTACATTCTCATTGAGCTTGCCCACACCCCTTTAAAGTACAATGCGACCGTAATTTTTGCTCTCGTGTACAGTTTGGATCGACAAGGAACCGTTCAAAACCATTCTACGAAATTTGAACGCGATACAAAGCAGCAACGAGTGCTTATGTTTTTTCAGTCCACCTGTTTTGCGTCCTCCTGCACCACCATCGCAGAGTGGTGTGATATTGACACATTCCTAAACAAAACGGCATAGGGTCCCTTTTACGCCATCCAGTTCGGCAATACTGCCAGTACCATCAGCCCTCGTTTGCTGAGTTCTTTAAAAATATGCCTGCACAGAGAAAAACTCGTCAGAGTGTGCTGGCTGCCTGCTAGTAGGCATGCTGGAAGGTAGAGGTGTCAATCAGTTGCCTACCTGCAGGCGCCTAATACTCGGACGGGTTTTCGCTGTTCAGGAACATTCTGACAGTCTCAACAAATGTGGGTGTATGCTACTGACAGTATTGCCAAACTGGAGGGTGTTAAGCGACCCTTTGCCGTTTTGTTTAGGATTGTGTAAATGTCGCTCCACTCCGTGATCACAGTGCAGGAGGGCGAAAAAGAGGAGGGCTGCTTCTGATCGTGTTCCGACCTATACACAAAAGAAAAAATTGTGGCCGTGCATACAAAGGGGCGCAGTCACGTTAAATGGGGATGCACGCCCACAATGTCTTTAGCGAAGCCTTGAAACGTCTTGGCGTGTCAGTAGTGTCAAAGACTGTCAAGAACGTCGCCCTGTTCCTCTTCACACGGCGCACTGTCGTTTTCGATCACGAAATTTGTGGCAACCCACGTCCCAATGGAAGTGGTGATTTTGTCGACGCCCTTCGTGCTACTCCCTCAGACCTTCGAGTCGATTCTGAGCGGCGATATGTTTGAAAATTTTCCCTCGGCGACCCATAAGAAAACCGCGTGATTTCGGCACTGGGCATCGCGGTTCTGACCTCCAACGCAGAGGCGTCAAAAAAAGGGGTAAAGTGTGGACAAGAGGAAGTGCTACGACCTCCCCTTAGTGTGACTCGTCTACGGTGGTGTCGGATAGAATTGTGATGAAATTTGATACCAATGTGGCGTCATTAAGCCACCTTACACCTCCCATGAATTTCTGAGCTGAGTGCTTTTCTCCGCATGTTTGAAGCGTCGCAGAACCCGAGGGTGACGTCACAGCGCCCCACGCTATTGCACTGTTACAGAGGAGTACTATAGACACCTTTGAGCCAAATTTCAAAGTAAAGCGTCGCAATGGGAAATAATTACACGCTTTTAAAAAAGGTTATTCTTTGATTCTGTTGTGTAGTGTATATGCGACATAGATTATTCAAATTAACAATAATGTTGCAGTAACGGCAGGGAAGCTGCTTCGAAAATGCTGGTGCAGTGAAAAGGTCGTCAATATTGGCCGTTAGGTATGAGGGTACCAAGATTAACGACAGCCTAACGCCTAGGGGGCAGCACACAATGCACGTCCGCTATTTTCAGCACTGCGTGACCGCTTGTTGCCAACTGTGTGAGGTGCCTTGCCCCTCGCTTGGGCAGCATAAGAGACAGAAGTGGTTGCTTAGTTCACCAACGGTTGGTTCGGTGTCCGGAGCCAGATAGTGGCAACCCTGCTCAATAGAAAATTTGAACGGCGAAGCTACAAAGTTCCCAGCGTCTCGTTGTTGAAAGGTCAGTCAGTCACCTGATCTCGGCCCGTCCACACTGACGACGACGCGCCAACGTGCGAGCAGTTTTTATGCATGAGGTGAAAACATCTCGTCATTATTTACCTAGCTACAAATTCCATCCTTTGCACTCTGGTTAGGCCGTTGACGAAATACTCATCGGCGTGACTAGCCTCGGAAGGGCACTGTGCTGTTTGCAGATTTTCTGTAAAATGTGTGTGTACGTACGTATCTGCTCCAGCTATCGTTCCATCCTCCGGCCGGAGTGACCGAGCGGTTCTAGGCGCTACAGTCTGGAACCGCGACCGCTACAGTCGCAGGTTCGAATCCTGCTTCGGGCATGGATGTGTGTGATGTCCTTAGGTTAGTTAGGTTTAAGTAGTACTAAGTTCTAGGGGACTGATGACCTCAGCAGTTAAGTCCTATAGTGCTCAGAGCCATTTGAACCATTTATCGTTCCGTCTACATTCAGTGTAGCCTTTCTCAGTAGTAACTTGCTCACTTCAGTGTAATGGTTACTCTTCTGGTAGGCTAATATAATATTCTCACGTGCAGAGACGTTAGTAAACTCCTTTTACTTGTTCCTCCCTGACAAAAATAAATTTTATTCGATTGGCTAATGGTGGCAGGAAAGAGATACCTTGCACCCAGAAAGACATGGCAACAGGAAATTCACTATCAGCAAAATTATAGGAAACAAACTTCTGCTGCAAACAGGCAAAGAAATCCAAATCGCTTGTGAAAGGGGTAAATCATATAATTATTCTCGTTGCGTGTGAATTAATTTCACATGCACGGCAACATCTGCTCTCCAAAATCCAGTTGAAACTGGATACTGATGAAACTTGAAATATCATAATTCTCTGTAAGGATCTAGTTCACCCTCTACTACCACTGATAGAACAATATATGTCTACGTTGTAGTGATAAGTTCGCTAACCTCATATTGTGAAGTCAATTTACATTAACTATATTCATTAATAATTAACATTGCTCCTAAGTGTGGGATTACCAGTCAGTAACAGTAAAGTAATTAGACCAGGGCCGTTAAGGCATTTCCACATAATTTACCTATTTTTCAGCATGTTTAAGAGGTCTACATGAAAAACGTAAACTGTTTAAAAGATGTGTCGAATCCACAATTTTGAGAATACAGCAAGGAAATTTTGGATCATGCTTTACATGAAATTAACACTTTTACTCTTATGTTCCTCGGATTTATATATATATATATATATATATATATATATATATATATATATATATATATATATATATATATATATATATATGGAAGGAGATTAAACAGAGAAATTTTTGGATAGTTTCTGAGAAGAAACTATCCAAAAATTTCTCTGTTTAATCTCCTTGCATATATTAAGATTCTCTCACGAGGTGTTTTGAATGTATCGAATAGGAGAATATTAATATTAACTCTGTAAGTATAATATAAAATTAATGCAAAATTCCAAGCACTTTGTCCCATATCTGACCATACATTCAGATTTTCAAAATTTACTCTTTAGAAAAGATTTAATGGTGTTGTAGAAATAAATGTACTAAATTTCAAATTCAAACCTTCATATATTCTGAGAGAAAGGTACGTCACCTTTAAAAACGTAATTATCAGGAAG
Source organism: Schistocerca serialis cubense (assembly GCF_023864345.2). NCBI lineage: Eukaryota > Metazoa > Arthropoda > Insecta > Orthoptera > Acrididae > Schistocerca > Schistocerca serialis. The sequence continues at coordinate 44,595,213 of NC_064649.1, read as the reverse complement.
TGTAATTTAAAGTTCAACCTAACGTTTCTTCTTATGTCACCTCTTCATAAGACCACAGATAAGTATTCAGGATCCTCTTTCCTCTCAAGGCTTCTCTTATGGTTTCTTGTTTTCTGCCTTCCTTTCTTTACCAGGTCTTCAACTGACTTGTCAGCCGCAGTCAGGCGGTGTAAAATTATTTTTTCAAAATGTTTTCAGTGCAATTTCCTGTCTTAAAGCCAATTCTCTCTAATACCTTCATCGTCTTACGTTCTCACCATTAAATAGCAGAACTGCATCATAGGTTGCAATTCTGACGACTGTAATAAATGAATATGTTGGGAAAAAAGGATTGCCTCTTCACAAACAAAGCAGTCGGTTTATTATTGTTACTAAGATACCGTACAGAGTCACAGATCGTCTAGAAAAGCAAAGCCTTCTAGATGTATCCCGTGCAAGTTTGATTGAAAGTAATCCACGGAATCGTTGTTCACCGAGGCAGTATTACTTCAAAAAGTGGTGATGACAGGAAGGCCACGCCACACTTTAAATTATTTTCCGGGCACTTCGGTTGCAATTCCATCATTCAAACTTTGGGAAGTCATTGTCTATGAGTTTTACTATTCGGCAAATTTCATGAACTTCCGCATTAAGTTCAACTGCCCTTTAAAAGTTACCTAAGAACCATACTTCCATCATACAATAAAATTTAAAAATCAGTACGATACTCCTTGTTGTTGTCATGGATTCAACGCAAATTAACTGGTTGTCAGTTATTTGGTAGAGAGTAATGGAACGGCAAATTTTTACTCAGGTACACTAGTGAATACCATGCCTGATAGTGTTTTGTCGATATGCGCGTGAGCTGGCATAAAGAGGGCAGCCGAAGACTCTGCGCTGCGTTTAATCAGCTCAAAAGCAAATTTTTGAGCAACATTAAAACATAGGCGAAGAGCCTCACATCAGGCACTACTGCAAAGTGTCCCACAGAAGTAATATAACTCCTGGTCCTCTCACACATCTTCTTTCTGTGTGTAATCAGTTTTCTGGCTGGTTTGATGCGGCCCGATACGAATTCCTGACTTGTGCCAACCTCTCACAGAATCACTTGCCCTCGACGTCTTAAATATTATATGCATATTCAAATATATGTGTGCTCCCCTAGTTTATATCTTCTACATCTCTCTCTATTAAAGCACTCCGTCTTCGGGCCACGAGTGGCCTACCGGGACCATCCGACCGCCATGTCATCCTCAGGGGAGGATTCGGATAGGAGGGGCGTGGGGTCAGCACATCGCTCTCCCGGTCGTTGTCATGGTATTCTTGACCGAAGCCGCCACTATTCGGTCGAGTAGCTCCTCAATTGGCATCACGAGGCTGAGTGCACACAGAAAAATGGCAACAGCGCATGGCGGCTGGATGGTAACCCATCCAAGTGCCGGCCACGCCCAACAGCGCTTAACTTCGGTGATCTCACGGAAACCTGTGTATCCACTGCGGCAAGGCCGTTGCCCTGTCTCTATTACCATGGAAGTTATTCCCTGAAATCTTAACAGATGTCCTCTCATTCTCTCCCTTCTTGTCAGTGTTTCCTACGTATTCTTTTTCCTTGCCGATTCTGCGCAGGACATCCTCATTCTTTACCTCATCAGTCCACCTAATTTTCGACATTCTTCTGTAGCAATACATCTCAAATGCTTGGTTTTCCCACAGTCCATGTTTCTCTATTATATAATGCTATACTCCAAACGTACATTATCAGAAATTTCTTCCTCAAGTCAAAGCCTATGCTTGATACTAGTGGACTTATTTTGGCCAGGATTGTCCTTTTTGCCAGTCTTAGTCTGCTTTGTATGTCCTCCTTGCTCTGTCCATCATGGAACATTTTGCTGCCTAGGTAGCAGAACTCCTTCATGTACTTCTCGGGCATCAGTTTTAATGTCGAGTTTGTCGCTACCTCATTTCTGCTACTCCTCGTTATTTTCATCTTTCTTCGGTTTACTCTCAATTCATGCACTATGTTCATTAGGCTGTTCATTCTATTTACCAAATGCAGTAATTCTTCTTCAGTTTTACTCAGGATAGCAATGTAATGAGCGAATAATATCACTGATGTCCTTTCATTCCGAATTTTGATCTCACACTTATTCTTTTTATTTCCGTCATTGATAGTTCGATATATCGATTGAACAGTAGAGGTGAAAGAATACAGCCTTTTCTGACTCCCTTTTTAGTCCGAGCTCTTCGTTCATGGTTTTCCATTCTCACAACTCATATTTACCAAAATTCAAAATGAATATGTGGTGACTGGCCACCTCTTTGTCCTAGCAATATAATTATTTGTTAGTATTTTTTGTTAGTTATGTGTACCTCTCACATGCCAAATAACCAGTATACTACACTACTGGCCATTAAAATTGCTACACCAAGAAGAAATGCAGATGATGAACGGGTATTCATTGGACAAATATATTATACTAGAACTGACATGCGATTACATTTTCACGCAGTTTGGGTGCATAGATCCTGAGAAATCAGTACCCAGAACAACCACCTCTGGCCGTAATAACGGCCTTGATACGACTGGGCATTGAGTCAAACAGAGCTTTGATGGCGTGTACAGGTGCAGCTGCCCATGCAACTTCAACGTACCACAGTTCATCAAGAGTAGTTGCTCGGCCACCATTGACCAGAGGATTTCAGATGGTGATAGAACTGGAGAATGTGCTGGCCAGGGCAACAGTCGAACATTTTCTGTATCCAGAAAGGCTCGTACAGGACCTGCAACATGCGGTCGTGCATTATCCTGCTGAAATGAAGGGTTTCGCAGGCATCGAATGCAGAGTAGAGCCACGGGTCGTAACACATCTGAAATGTAACATCCACTGTTCAAAGTGCCGTCAGTGCCAACAAGAGGTGACCGAGACGTGTAACCAATGGCACCCCGTACCATCACGCCGGGTGATACGCCAGTATGGCGATGACGAATGCACGCCTCCAAAGTGCGTTGGCCGCGATTCGCCACACAGGGATGCGACCATCATGATGCTGTAAACAGAACCTGGATCCATCCGAAAAAATGACGTTTTGCCATTCGTGCACCCAGGTTCGTCGTTGAGTACACCATCGCAGGCGCTCCTGTCTGTTATGCAATGTCAAGGGTAACCACAGCCATGGTCTCCGAGCTGATAGTCCATGCTGTTGCAAACGTCGTCGAACTGTTCGTGCAGATGGTTGTTGTCTTGCAAACATCCCCATCTATTGACTCAGGGATCGAGACGTGGCTGCACGATCCGTTACAGCCATGCCGATAAGATGCCTGTCATCTCGACTGCTAGTGATACGAGGCCGTTGGGATCCAGCACGGCGTTCCGCATTACCCTCCTGAATCCACCTATTCCATATTCTGCTAATAGTCATTGGATCTTGACCAACGCGAGCTGCAATGTCGCGATACGATAAACTGCAATCGCGATAAGCTACAATCCGATCTTTATCAAAGTCGGCAACGTGATGGTACGCATTTCTCCTCCTTACACGAGGCATCACAACAGCGTTTCACCAGGCAACGCCGGTCAACTGGTGTTTGTGTATGAGAAATCGGTTGTAAACTTTCCTCGTGTCAGCACGTTGTAGGTGTCGCCACCCGCGCCAGCCTTGGGTGAATGCTCTGAAAAGCTAATCATTTGCATATCGCAGCATCGTCTTCCGGTCGGTTAAATTTCGCATCTGTAGCACGTCATCTTCGTGGTGTAGCAGTTTTAATGGCCAGTAGTGTACTTAAAATATCCGTCTAGGAAAAACATTCTACGATTTTGCTCAGTTTGACAACATCTCTGTTTTCACAACGTCTCTCTTCGAGTCTGCAAACGTCGTGTCCGCTGGATCGTCTCCGGAGGTGTCCGAAGAGGAACATAGATCTGTGGCCTTTCTTCCTTATGCTGGAGGCTTATCGTTTAAGATTGGACGAATTTTAAGGAGTTTTAACATTAAGAGTGTGTTCCGTCCACCCTCTAAGATTAGGGCTCTGCTCGGCTCTGTGAAGGATGATTTGGGACTTAAGAAACCCGGGGTGTACAAAATCCCGTGTCAATGTGGGAAAGTTTACGTTGGCCGTTCTATTCGCACAGTGAATGACAGGTGTGTGGAACATCGCCGTCACACGAGGCTACAACAGCCGGAAAAATCGGCCGTAGCAGAACACTGCCTGAATGAGAGACATAAAATGAAATTTGAGGAAACTGTTGTAATTGCCAACATTTCCGGTTTTTGGAATAGTGTGTATAAAGAGGCGATCGAAATTAGGTTGGCTCATAATTTAATCAACAGGGACAATGGGTTTCTTCTTAGCAAAACGTGGAATCCTGTATTATCTCGCATCAAAACTGAACGTTCTTCGATGCGGCCTTGATTGCGATATATCGTTGCCAGCAGTGTTTCACTAAGGGCGGCGCCACCTCCCTGTTTTGGAAGTCAGAAACCGTGATGGGCGGCGCATGCGCCGTGTACTGAACATTGGCCTATATAGGACGTCGAATTGCAATCTTGCGTCAGTTCTCAGCGGGACTCATCAGCTGAAGCAGCATTTCCTGAAGATGGCGAACAGTTGGATCGCCGAAATATCGAGTCAAGTTGATTTTAGGATCCGGCAGCAAACCCGAAAAGACTTTCAAGACTTATTACGCCGGGAAAGCCTACGTAGTCACAATTGTGAACAGTTGTTTGAACACTACAGTACGTCATGAAAATACCTACTTTCGTGACGTGTGAACGCGAATGCGAAACTTTCTCACCGAAGCAGGACGTAATTTTTAATTTTTGTGTTAAGTTTTGTTTGTGAAGCTTTCTGACAAAACCAAGGACTGCCTCGTAAAGTTAGTAATTTGTGGTAAACACAAGCAAATGTCAAGTCAAGGGAAAGAAGTGAAATATTTGAGGATGGAACTTGACTCCAAAATTAATCGGGAATAATAAAAGTGCCACCGATTGTAACTATAGTCCTTTTAGTGTTACTGAATGCCGTTAACGAAGTAGTTGAGTCTTTCAGTCACGACCTGATGTTTCTTCATTGTCTGCTGAATACTGACTGCTCGTTTCGTTTCTGTTTACAGGTAAGAATCGCTGACAGTGGCAGACGTGATCGCCTGCTCCTCCTACAACTCTTCCTGCCAACAGTGATCCGCTGAGAGACACCTATTCCTGAGTAACAATGCAAGTACCAAACGCTGAAGGCGCTCATTTACACATGTAGTCACATCCGAATTGGTCTCATGGTTCGCCGATGCTATAAAAAAAGCATCTTTTGTGACACCGATGTCTGTCTCCTTGAACTGAACGAAGGTGCGAGCGTGAAACAAACGCTGACTCTCGGTATATTTTGACAGAGCCTTAGGCCAAGAATTATTCAAAATTAGTTATCATGTCGTAACTGATTTACCCAGTGAATTTCCATGAGAATTTTTACAGTAGATTTGACTGTTTCTAAATAATGCATTTATGCTTTATTCGAGAAATAAGAATTGATATTTAGAAGTGGAATATTTTCTACGTTCTACCCATTTCGGTCTTTGTTCCATTTTGTATCGTGCTAAACCATGGTAAAACCATAGTGTCGGAGAAACGAATTTGGCGGTTCCTCGGTCCCAATACACGATCAACTACTGTCGATTTATACGTGTTGCCCAGATGAGAACTGTCATTGTGCTGATATCAAACAAGTTGCGAGCCTTTGTGTCAAATAAAACAAACTGCACCGGCACGTCCCGACTACAGGCTCCATAGCACACGTCGCAACGACTCGGCGATCTAAAGGTACGTTGTCCAAGACGCGACGCACACTAGCGACTGCGACGGGTCGCTACGTGACGTCAGAAGTTGCCTGCTGGCGCATGCGCAGTTCGAGTTTGGGATGCGACGCGCGACTGTTGCGGCAGCTGTCGCAGCACTGCACCAGTGAGCAGTGTTGCGACGGAAGTCGCACGACACAAAGATGTACGGCTGCCAGAAAGATGTCGAGCCAGTCAAGGAAAACTGAAATGAGCCGCTCACAGGATGTGATGCTCTGTGAGCTGGTCTCGCAACATCCTTGCCTTTACTATTTGAAGAACCCTAAATATAGAGACACTATGTTCAGAGACAAAATTTGGGAAGAAATTGGTGCACAGTTGAAACTGGCATGTGAGTGAAATATATAATATTTTCCCATTAATGCAAATTTTTCAGGCATGTTATGAAAATCAGTATAATCCATGCAGATGTAGAATTAGAATGATGAAAATGAACTTGAAGGTCAATTTTCGTATTACTCTTTTTTGTGACGATAAAAATTGAAAACGGCAAGTACATTATAAAATGAACAATCTAAAGTACAACGAGAAAGTTACATTTTACAATACCTTCACTTTGAAAGTAAACGGTAGATTGGTGTCTTGATGATACCTTCTAGTTGTGAAAAACCACCACCAGATTGTTGTACAGCTTTCTGTAATCAATAGATGTTCGTTTTTGAGGAAGGCGTTTCTCAACAGATTGCGCAAACAGTATGCTGCAATAAGTAATTTGTCACATTCACTTCAATTCATTGGTAGAAGATGGTGCTCAAAAAACTTGTGCCAAAAGTGCACTACTGTTTTACAAGGCCCTTCTGGTCTGACTCAGTTCACAATTGAAATTCGTCTTTTGTAAATCCTGGAGTCATCTTTTGAGTGCAGCTTGGCAAGATTAAATGTTCATGTCATCCATTACGATGTATGCTGTCAGAATATAAGAATATGGAAGTTCATTTGGATGGGAATAAAGATTCAGTCAGCTATGAAAGTTGCCTTAGCTTGTTCCAAAAGTTTCTGCATGGGAGAAACTGACAAGTATAATTTGGGGAAATTTTGTAAACAAGCACGGACATTATTTCTTCCACATTTCTGCCAATGTATACTGTAGACGTTCAGAATCAAAATTCTAGAAATGTTTAAGGTGTAACCCTATCTTGTTGTCAAGAACTTGAAACGATGCAATGACGCTAGCGTGCGCTTATTGTTAATAAACTTATCTTTCATTGGAATTTTAGTTGAAATGTGCAAAAACAGATGGAGGAATATTCGGGACTCGTATCAGAGAAATAAACGAGAAAGAAAGCTTGGAACAGGTTCAGATGCCTCAGCAAAACCAAGAAAATGGGTTCTGCTTGATCACTTGGCTTTAAGAAACCTACATTTCGTGGCAATTTAAATGAAATTGTCAAAAGCATATGGAGAAATATTAGTAACTCACAACGGAGAAATATGACATAAAATGGTTTCATTAGGTCCAAATGTGTCAGCGAAACAAAACAAATGCATTCTCTATCGTGTGAAGACCACACGATTCTCGTTGCGCGTCGACAGAACTGGCGGTTAGTCGCGACGCTCCCGGAGCTATATGAGCCCAAATCTCGGAAACGGAGATCGATATCTTTCTGATCTCAACTTTAAAAATAATTTCGATATATTAGCTTCTTTTCATCGGCAACGATGTATGACCTAACGTGAACCATACGTAAAGAAGCCAGCGACCATATTTTTCACTGAACACAATTCAAATTTTATGCAGTAGGTTACTTGTAAATTAAGTACCGGAATAACTGTGACGAATATTCGAAAAATAGACACCTCATTATCAAGCTGTGATGTGAAACTGTAAGATACGCAAACATCAATTTTTTGTGCCTTTTACTTTCCTCACAATTAATAGAGAAGTAATATACAGCGAAAAAAACACGCAAAACCGGAAGAGATACTTTTCAATTTTTTAAAGTAAAAGGAGAATCTGTATCGAAAAACTAACTCTGGGAGCCGATGTAACTTTGTTGCATTAACATACAGTATTTTTTACAGCAAGAAAATCGGAATTCTTATTTTTCTTATGTATTTGAATCCGCCGCCGCCGACCGGAGCTTGGGAAACGGCGACGACTCCAGTCGTGTTGCTGCCGTGTCGCAGTCTGCCAGGGTGGGGAAAGAGGAGGGGGCAGCGTCGCAGTCGCAGCCAACTGTCGCGTCTTGCACAACGTAACTTTAGGCAGCCGTCTGATGACGTCACGAACCGACACTTGCGTAGACTCATGTGAACAGTTCGGTTTGCTGATCTTGGTTAAAATTGAAATTGTTATTTGAATATTTGTCATCTCTGATGAGGTCTCCAGCATTAGCAGACATGAAGCAGCTCGTACACGATCAAACTTGTTTGTCAAATTCGCTCTTTTCTATCCACGAGTTTGTCAACGTACACTTACCAGTCAAGTTTGTCAATTTAAGCACACGTTGTTCATGTCATCGTATGTTTTAACAATGGTAGAAATGGCTGGCAATTCAGACAAAGTGTTTCTTGCATTGGCTTTAGCACTTTGTATAAAGAAGAGAAAAAAAAACAAGACGCTCGACAGGTGATGATTTCTTTGAGAGATTTACCCATAAAAATTTGCTAAAGGAATTACTAGACCCAGAACCTGATGTTTACATCAACTTCCTCCGAATGGACAGTCAAACTTTTTATAACTAAGTTACTTCGCCCTCACGATTAAAAGGACGACACAAATATGGTATTCGAAAACTTGTTATCTTGTACTTCTTCCTCTAATGACATTTCATTAAAAAGACCGAAATGTGGGAACATGCGGAGCGTCCGTGAAACACTCGGAGAGCTTCGATTCGTTAAAATTTTATGTTGTTGTTGTTGTTGTTGTGGTCTTCAGTCCTGAGACTCGTTTGATGCATCTCTCCATGCTACTCTATCCTGTGCAGGCTTCTTCATCTCCCAGTACCTACTGCAACCTACATCCTTCTGAATCTGCTTAGTGTATTCATCTCTTGCTCTCCCTATACGATTTTTACACTCCACGCTGCCCTCCAATACTAAATTGGTGATCCCTTGAAGTCTCAGAACATGTCCTACCAACCGATCCCTTCTTCTAGTCAAGTTGTGCCACAAACTCCTCTTCTCCCCAATCCTATTCAATACCTCCTCATATGATCTACCCATCTAATCTTCAGCAGTGTTCTGTAGCACCACATTTCCAAAGCTTCTATTCTCTTCTGGTCCAAACTAGTTATCGTCCACGTTTCACTTCCATACATGGCTACACTCCAAACAACTACTTTCAGAAACGACTTCCTAGCACTTAAAACTATACTCGATGTTAACAAATTTCTCTTCCTCAGAAACGCTTTCCTTGTCATTGCCAGTCTACATTTTGTATCCTCTCCGACCATCATCAGTTATTTTGCTCCCCAAATAGCAAAACTTCTTTACTACTTTAAGTGTCTCATTTCCTAATCTGATTCCCTCAGCATCACCCGACTTAATTCGACTACTTTCCATTATCCTCGTTTTGCTTTTGTTGATGTTCATCTTATATCCTCCTTTCAAGACACTATCCATTCCGTAATTTTATGTTATAAGTAGAATATTGATTTTCCTCTTTAACGTTTCCTGTGTAATGTATGGCTGGGAATGATGCTAAATTCCACCATTTTGGTAATTATTTTGTTTTTACACTTGATAAATAACAGGTTCCATAACAATCGTGGGAACTCTCGGTACAGTGAGTTAATTTTAATAAAACTCATTTTTTTAAACATGCGTGGCAAAACACCGACAAAAACAACATCCATCAAGCTGTCAAATGTGCCATCAATCAAAATTTCTCTCAAACACCGTCTATGTTTGACAATCACGTCAAGCAGCGCCGTACAGTCTTAAATATTTGACAAACCTAGTAAAGTTTGTCAGATTGTTCCATAGTGTACGGGGTGCTTTGATATGAGAAATAAGTATTGTACCACGGCCTAATTCCCATAAAACAAAATCACCACCTAGATTTATTGGGTAATATTTCTGGAAACAGTCCTATGTAACTTACACTCTCGCTATATTTGAGGAAAGCAGAAGAAAAGTCACGCCAGTCTCCGAAGAGGTGAAATCAAATTTAACCTCCATGTGTGGGAGCATTGCAATGCATTAGTCCCTTTCGACAAAATTTCCATTGACCCTTTCTGTTATGCCCCCTAGGCAGGGAGTTTCTAAAGAAAAAGTGCGGCCTGCAACCGAAATGGGAACAAAGGGGAGCACTTAGGAGCCGGAGGCCACTAATTTCTTCCATTTCGTCCCTCGGGCGCCTCGTTTCGCTTTCTCGATGCCCCGTCTGCGCCCGCACATTCGACCTCGTCCGTTATCTGCTGAATGTTTTACCAGCTCCCCGTGCGCAACTCGCGATGCTCCGCTGTTACCTGCTAGTCTTCTGTTTTTTTCTCTGCCGGCGGAACAGTTGACTGCGCCGTCAGGCGCGCCAATAACCGTTGTGCTCTCATCTCCTCTCGTCTCTGCTCGTTATCGTGCATCCCTTCTTCTCGCCATTCTACGCCGCGGACTTTTTCCGTGGCTTCTCTCTCTCACACGGCCTCAAACATATTTTGCTAAAATGAAGACTCGACCAGAAGCGTCTGCAGAAAGGGCGCGTCTTTTTGCCGAAAGGAGAGGAATCTTGCTCAGAGCAGATGTGCAAAGCCATCTGCCCGCAGCTATCTTGACGGCGGCGCATAAGCACACGAGATATCGGAGTCGCGGTGTAACCAGCTACTGTACTTACTTTCGTCCATTTTCAGTCTTCCCGATTCTTCTTCCAGAACAAAACGAGGGCTAGCAAAGGCTCCAGAGAAATCTTGGCACGGGCACAAGCAATTTCCTGTCTGGCGTTATCGTTAAGTGGAAAGACACGGCTTTCCCTGTTTCCATTTCGGCGTAATGAATGTAGTGGTACAATTTCGTCGTCGTATACTCGAGATGTCGCATTCCTGATACGTGACAATTCTTACGACGTAGGGTAGGACCCGATCGTTGCTCCGGGAAACTACGACACGGGCTGTTCATTTTGTCTTCGCGATGATATCGGCAATAGCCGAGGTACTGAATCCACACGGTATGTCTGCAGGAAGACCTATATTGCTAAACGACTTATCCCAGAACCAGTTACAAGCTGCAGGTTGCCTATCTAACTGGTTCCAGAGACAAAAAAATTATTTTCAGTATTACGCGTGATTACTTACAGAAAATAAAAATTAAAATGCTGTCATAATATATGCCTTTGAAGTATTGTCTTATGTTAGAGGCTTAACACATCTCACTCAATACTGCATTTCCTCATTTCCTCACGATACACTAATCGTACAGGAATGAATGAGATATCGTTACAAAGGTTTCTTTACGGGCTTCTGACACTGCATACCGATTTTGCTCTGAAACTTACCATTTGTGGAAAAATTTTGACATAAAGCAGACTCTTAACTATCATAGGTAAAAGGACATCGTACAAGCCCAGTTTCATATCTATATGCAATGAACCTTATTAATGACGAATAAGAGCTCCTTTTTCATATTAACGTACTACTAATGCCATTTTAATTTCTTAAAACACATCTATTATAGGGATACTTTGTATACAGCTTTGTCACAGATAATAACCGCGACTTCTCCGGTAGTCCATCATTTCTGCCCATCGTACAAGCCGACTTTCCCAAACGAATATACTTTCCGAAATGACAGACATATTCGTCCTTGTCACCTTGAATTCCGATTTACACAGGGTGGTCCATTGATAGTGAGCGGGCCAAATATCTCACGAAATAAGCATCAAATGAAAAAACTACAAAGAACTAAACTCGTCTAGCTTGAAGGGGGAAACCAGATGGCGCTATGGTTGGCCCGCTACATGCCGCTGCCATAGGTCAAACGCATATCAACTGCGTTTTTTTAAAATAGGAACCCCCATTTTTATTACATATTCGTGTGGTACGTAAAGAAATATGAATGTTTTAGTTGGACCACATTTTTCGCTTTGTCATAGATTGCGCTGACACAAACGTATAAGTACATGGTATCACGTAACGTTCCGCCAGTGCCGACGGTATTTGCTTCGTGAGACATTACCCGTGTTAAAATGGACCGTTAACCAATTGCGGAAAAGGTCAATATCGTGTTGATGTACGGCTATTGTGATCAGAATGCCCGACGGGCGTGTGCTGTGTATGCTGCTCGGTATCCTGGACGTCCACATCCTAGTGTCCGGACCGTTCGCCTGATAGTTACATTATTTAAGGAAACAGGAAGTGTTCAGCCATACGTGAAACGTCAACCACGACCTGCAATAAATGATGATGCCAAGTAGATGTTTTAGCTGCTGTCGTTGCTAATCCGCACATCAGTAGCAGACAAATTGGGCGAGAATCGGGAATCTCAAATACGTCGGTGTTGAGAATGCTACATCAACATCGATTGCACCCATACCATATTTCTATGCACCAGGAATTGCATGGCGATGACTTTGAACGTCGTGTACAGTTCTGCCACTGGGCACAAGAGAAATTACGGGACGATGACAGATTAGTGACGAAGGGTCATTCACCACCAGCACTAACGTAAACCGGCACAATATGCACTATTGGACAACGGAATATCCACGATGGCTGCGACAAGTGGAACATCAGCGACCTTGGCCGGTTAATGTATGGTGCAGTATTATGGGAGGAAGGATAATTAGCCCCCATTTTATCGATGGCAATCTAAATGGTGCAATGTATGCTGATTTCCTACGTAATGTTCTACCGATGTTACTACAAGATGTTTCACTGCATGACAGAATAGCTATGTACTTCTAACATGATTGATGTCCGGCACATAGTTCGCGTGCGGTTGAAGCGGTATTGAATAGCATATTTCATTACAGGTGGATTGGTCGTCGAAGCACTATACCATGGCCCGCACGTCACCGGATCTGACGTCTCCGGATTTCTTTCTGTGGGGAAAGTTGAAAGATATTTGCTATCATCATCCACCGACAACGCCTGGCAACATGCGTCAGCGCATTGTCAATGCATGCGCGAACATTACGGAAGGCGAACTACAGGTACTGCCAAATGCATTGAGGTTGACGGACATCATTTTGAGCATTTATTGCAATAATGTGGTATTTACAAGGAATCACGGTGTAACAGCATGCGTTCTCACAAATGATAAGTTCACAAAGGTACATCTATCACATTGGAACAACCGAAATAAAATGATCAGACGTACCTACGTTCTGTATTTTAATTTAAAAACCCTACTTGTTTCCAACTGTTCGTCTAAATTTGTGAGCCTCATGTTTGTGACTATTACAGCGCCATGTATCACAAACCAAAAAAAAGTCCAACTAAAACATTCATATTTCTTTACGTACTACACGAATGTGTAATAAAAATGGAGGTTCCTATTTTAAAAAACGCAGCTGATATCCGTTTGACCTATGGCAGCGCCATCTAGCGGGCCAACCATAGCGCCATCTGGTTTCCGCCTTCAAGCTAGACGAGTTTCGTTCTTTGTAGTTTATTTCATTTGACGCTTATTTCGTGAGATATTTGGCCCGGTTACGATCAGTGGACCACCCTGTATATTGCTACTACTGCTTAACGTGTTCAGATAAATCTCAAAATACAGTTAGAGGTTATTGTGGCCTTAACAATATACCAGGTAAGAAGCGAACATTACATTCTAACCTATACACTTCGCATTGACTACAGTTTTGACTGCACAGAGTTCGACGAGAAGACTGACAACCAATTGTATCCTGTAGAATCCTTACATTCATTACATCTGTCAGGATTATCGCCATATAAACTTATACTAAAGAAAAACACTGTTGTCATGGTGATAAGAAACGTGAAGTGTAAACGAGGCTTAATCGGTGGGTCATGTATGGTTGTAACAAAACTCAATGAATTTACAAATAATGCTCAGCTGAAAAACTGTTGTAATACAACGGATAAACTTAACACCTTCTGATTCGAGCATGCCTTTTCAATTCACAAGAAGACTGTTGCCTATTAAAATTGCATTTGCGATCATTATAAAAAAACGCAGGGATAAACGCTTGAAAGATCAAGATTGTATTTAACAAATCCCATCTTTACTCACGGACAATTGTATGTAAACGCTTGAAAGATCAAGATTGTATTTACCAAATCCTATCTTTACTCACGGACAATTGTATGTGGACTTTCAAGCGTAACTAAATCAACTAAAATTTTTACAAACCTTAAAGAAAATGAAAAATGCACATGAAGATCACATTCTTAGATCAAATATCGTCTGCATCGAGGTACTGTATTATTCTGAAAAGAGTTTTGTTCAAAATTATGTACATGGAAGCGGATATGCAAGGATATATCGTTATTATTGCAGGTCGTTCGGTCCATTTTTAAATATGCTTTCTCTTCGTTCCTATAGCTACCTTTACCCCAATGACTACATTTATTCCAACACTGCCATTTATTAAAACTATAAAGTGCGAAAGTTTCGCACGGGTTTGGAGGTAGCGAAACTAACAGCGCGTACACACCCATACTTCATTCGTTTGAGAGTGAGCGCACTTAGCGATTTGCAACAAACTTTACACATGATTTCAAACCTTCGCGAAACTTTTTCTCGTTGACACCCCCCACAAACTGATGAAAGGAAAGCAGTTTATCGCTTACTACATTTTCGCCAGTTCATGCAGTATAACTTCAGCATAAGATATGACGTTTTAATTTATTACTTCTTCACTACCGACTTAACTCGCAACACAGATTACACGGAGTATTCACGTATAGTCTAACACTGAACGTACTTGCAAAATTATATCATTGTGCGACTCATAATTCAGGAGATGTGACGCCATAAACACTGCAATGCTCAAGAAACATGCTTTTTTTAAAACTGAGCCCAAATTACTGACATTATAATCGTCCAGTGTTTTGTAATGAGATCAGTTAGTAACTTCCAAACCACAATTAAGCATAATTTCAAACCTTTCCTAACTTTTTCTCGCTTACATACTTAACGCCAAATACTTAACACACTAAGTCATTTGTAAAGTAATCAAAAGTTTGAAGCTGTTTCGTACATGGGATCTCTGTTATTCATAAAATAGGGAGATAACTGGTCCATGACCTTACCCTGTTGGTGGGATAAACTTTCGACGGCAAACTTCTGTGAGCATTACGTTTAATTCCTCCCCTACCCGTTTTCTTCACGTGTCTCGTACACCGCTGAGGCAGTACATGATGACTACCTCCTCTTCACAGTGGCTGTGCTTAGCATTGATTCGAGTGAACAACTTTTGTAAGAGGAAGTAAAAGCTCTAATGGCCTGATAAAATAAAAAGTTTTTAAAAATGTTCAAATGTTTTGTAAAATGATTTACCTAGAAGAAAGAAATAAAATAAAGAAGAATTTCTCGTGCATTTGAATGGGGCTCGAAATCAGGTACAGCACCTGAGATGCTCATACAGTAATGAAATAAGAAAACCACTGAGAGAAACTCCACCGGACAAATATCCTCTTGTACTCCTTAAAATTAAAAGACTCTAACTTAAAGACTGAACTTTAAAGTCTAGTCGGCACGTCATTTGCTGTACATGATTTGGAACATCAGTGGGAGGTGCGCCACATGTTTCTCCGATTTATTTTATTTCTTACATTTAGATCAAGCGTTTCATAAAAAGTATGATAGTTTTTCCAATTTATTGTATTTTAAAGTTTTGTTCAGAAACCATGAAATATAGTGTATTTAAATATGGATTGGTATTTTATTACTATTAACACAATATACGTCAAGTGAAACCAGAGAATGAGATTTTCACTCTGCAGCGGAGTGTGCGCTGATATGAAACTTCCTGGCAGATTAAAACTGTGTGCCCGACCGAGACTCGAACTCGGGACCTTTGCCTTTCGCGGGCAAGTGCTCTACCAGCTGAGCTACCGAAGCACGACTCACGCCCGGTCTCACGGCTTTACTTCTGCCAGTATCTCGTCTCCTACCTTCCAAGCTTTACAGAAGCTCTCCTGCGAACCTTCGCAGGAGAGCTTCTGTAAAGTTTGGAAGGTAGGAGACGAGAACTGTCAATTACCCTGATTACTTTCAAGCAATTAAATCTTCTGCCCACCTGCTACCAGCTATTACTGATTGGAGAGCCTACCACGTTAGATACGCATCGACTCCCGATGGAGTTCACAAAGTTCGGTTCTTCGTGTGTAGCAAAGGAAACTGTCTGCTTCAGCATAACTGGTAAGAAACCTTTACAGACAAGAGCACTAAGAAGTACTGGATGGCTTCCTTCACTGTTACATCAAAAACATGCTGCTTTTTCTAGTTCTGGCACTGCATACATTGCTGCACGGGTTAGCCTTGCGGTCTTAGGCGCCTTGCCACGGTTCGCACGGCTCCCTCCGTCGGGTATGGGTGTGTGTGTTGCCCTTAGAGTAAGTTAGTTTAAGTCAGATTAAGTAGATGTAAGCCTAGGGACCGGCCACCTCAACAGTTTGGTCCCATAGAACTTACCACAAATTTCCATACTGCATACATTTCCACCTGTTTTCTTAGACCATAAGTTTGCACATAAGGGAGAGCTCTTGCCACAAAATCCGACACCGCATCTGGCAGATTCACGAAGGCAGCAGACAAACAACATACGCTGTTTCCTTTGACGTCACGGGAAGGTACTAAATACGCTAATAGTGATTTATGCAAATCGGTTGAAATCAGATGACGGCTGGATGAACAGGATATTTCCTGTAGTACTTTCATTACGATACATCCACTGAGATAGGTCAGTGGTGGAGCCCTTACAGTGTTATTAAGCTACACAATCAGGAAAAAAGCTATGAAATTCTTTATGAGCACGCTTGGTTTACAATACTGAAATTTAGAATTTATTCGTTCTTAAGTATTACTGAAAGGTGGTTTATATAGGGGAAATTCAAATTTGATTTTTCTAAGAATATAATTTGGAACTCTGCTGGGTATCTTTCTCATGATAACATATTTATAACATGCGACGGTAAAACGTTGACTGCAAACTACTGCTGAATGTGACAGTGCATTTAGCGAGGAGTTTGCCCGAGAGGTCACTCCGTAACCGCACATTTCTTAGCTCATTATCTACCGGAAATTCGTGTTAAGTTACGTCACTGGTTTTTCCTGTTTAATTCTTACAGAACGGCACGCAGCATTACGGCATCTGTAAGGAATAGTGAGTATATTTCGGACTACTACACGTAGCAGAAACGTAGTATCGACGTACTTTTGTCGCAAATATTCAACCCTGTGAAAAAAACACACAACTACGGTAAGAATGCAAATACTGCGACAATTTTTTAACATTATGTGCTATTTGTGTTGGTTTTACTTCGTTAAAAGACGACTTCATTTAGACGATAATTTTCGGACACAAAATATTACATAATAATATGGCATTTCAGTCTTTGATCGCTATTTTTTATTTTCAATTACCGGTTCCAGGCAAGCTGCCCATCTTCAGATCAGTTAGACAAAGTTAAAATATAATTAACAAGAGGGATACAGTTAGTGATAGAAATATCTTAGTTTACAAAAAGAAATTTTGCAACGTATTAAATGCCAAAATACGATATATTGCAGTTACAGAGTAACTTGTCAATACAGAGCTATCGGTTCGCTGTCATAACTAAAGTAAATTTTAATCTGTTAAAACCTTATATCGCAGTTTTAACAGATTAAAATTTACTTTAGTTATGACAGCGAACCGATAGTTCTGTATTGACAGGTTACTCTGTAACTGCAATATATCGTATTTTGGCATTTAATACGTTGCAAAATTTCTTTTTGTAAACTAAGATATTTCTATCACTAACTGTATCCCTCTTGTTAATTATATTTTAACTTTGTCTAACTGATCTGAAGATGGGCAGCTTGCCTGGAACCGGTCACTGAAAATAAAAAATAGCGATCAAAGACTGAAATTCCATATTTTTATTTAATGAACGATCGCGGAAATCCCATTAAGACAATCGTGTCTAGTTTTGACAAAATATTACGTCTTACTTATTCACTCTTGACAGGGTACACAAGCAGATGTGATTTTGACTCTTGACGGTCGAGGGATTCCTGGGAAAAAGTCGGTGACGCCACGTGAGGGAAGAATTAGAACCTCGACTGACACCCTCACCCCCTTACGATACCGGAAAGTGCAGAGACTGTTAGAGCGTACTAGCAGGGCATGATATTACTTTCTGGATATTAAATAACGTAAATTTACTGTATTAAAAAATTCGATCTTAGTTAATGAAGTTCCACTGTACTAGTGATGTCTAGCAGCGGCCAGTGAAGTTTGCGGAGACAGACAGTGTTAAAACGGCGTGATCCACCTCTTACAAGGATAACGAGGATTGCGGGATGCGGCTTTTGGCGGGGACCTTTCCTGAGGTTTCCCGGCCGCCTCTGCTGTGAGCGGGCCCGGTTGTTTCTCTTTGCCTCCCCTCTCTTGCTCTCCGAGTGCTCCTTGTCGGCCAACAATTCATTCGAGTTATTCCGCAGGGCTTTGCGGCGCTGCCCCGCGATACTGCCGCAGATTGTTTGTTTGCCTGCGGGCTCTATTGAAAAGACGGCAAGCCGAGTTCTCATTTCAGTTCTGCCCCCCCCCCCCCCCCTCTTCATCCCTCACACCCTCACTCACTCACTCTGTCTCTCTCTCTCTCTCTCTCTCTCTCTCTCAACACAACCGCAATAGTCGGCCGCTGCACGGCTTGGGGGGAGGGGGGGGGGGGGGGGGGGAGCACAAACCAGTTGCAAAAGAGAGTATAAAAACTCGGGGCCCTCATCTCTCGTCCGTACCTCCCCCGTGTCTCGCTCTTTCCCTAAACAGTGCTCCGAATTGTTGTTCCCCCCAAAACTGATAAACAGAGACTACTGCATAACAGGTATAAAAGCAAAGCATACAGCTGCAGGTAGACGCTGAATGAAACGCGTTCGGCAGCCATCAGAGTTTAATGCGATTCTGTCTGTTTTAATTATTCTGGAGTTGACCGTTTGGGTTTTAAACTTTCTTTGCTTTTTGCTTTTAATTTGATTGGGAAACCGTTGAGATTGAACTTAATATATGCATGGATGGACATGAGAAATGAAAGGTTGCAATAAATTTTTCATCTGTGATTATTACTTTACGTGTGAAATATTCTGTTGCAGATTAATAAAAATGAATTTCTTTGAATATTCCAAAATAATTATTCAAGTTTTACTTTTATTCAAGTACTAAAGCTGTTTGTGCGAGAATGAAAATATTATTGTCCATCGAATTTAGCAAACATTTTCACGTTGCAGTGGATTTTTGTTTAACTGGTTATACTCCGACTAGCTTTGAAGCATAAGACTATCTTTATCATATGAAAATGTTTTCTTTTTAATATTGCTAAGCTCTCCTGAAAAATTCTCTTCTTCTTCTCTTCTTCAGTAGCTCTACAGCCCTTCGTGAGCCTTGGCTTCTTCAACAATCTTCCTCCACACTTCTTGGTTATTTGCTGCTCTTTTCCACCCCCGGATTCCCATACTGGTGATATCCATTATTACCTCATCGATCCATCTTCTTCTAGGTCTCCCTTTTCGCCTAACTGAATGGATTATACCTTTCATCATTTTCTTTGGAATTCTATCCTCTGCCATTCTCTCCAAGTGTCCTAGCCGTCGTATTCGCTGTGATTTCACAAATTTTACTATGTCCCTGCCTTGTATTAACTCTTGTAATTCGGCATTGTAGCGTATTCTCCAGCCTTCTTCCTCCCTTATTGGCCCATAGATTTTGCGTAGTATTTTCCGCTCAATGCTTCTTAGAGCATTTTTATCGTGTTCTGTCAACGTCCATACCTCTGAGCCGTATGTGATAACTGGGCGGACTAGGGAATTATATATTAGCAGTTTAGTTTTTCTTGTAACAAGGCTATTTTTGAAAAGCTGCATATTTGCAAAGTAAGCTCTGTTTCCTGCTTGTATTCTTTCTCTTATAGCCTTTCCAATACTGTTATCATTTGTTATTAGGGCTCCCAAGTAATTAAAAGAGGACACTCCATTGAAGCATTTCCAATTGATGTTTAGGTTTTTAGGGGTTCTTCTGGCCTCAGATTGTGACATTACCATATATTTTGTTTTGTTTTCATTTACTATGAGGCCAATTTTTAAGGCTTCTGTTTCCATTGCCCGGTATGTTTCTAGGAGTGTATTGGTATTTCTTCCTACTATAGCAATGTCATCAGCGTATGCACATATCTGGCTAGTTTTCATAAATATGGTGCCTCTTTTGTTGATTTTATTTACTGCACTATGCAGACTCTGTTGAATAGGACAGTGGAGAGACTATCCCCTTGCTTCAGACCTCTATTAAAGCCAAAGCTATCACTTGTTCTGCTAAGGACCTTTACTTTTGCTCTTGTCTCTGTCATTGTCATTCTGATTAGTCTTATTAATTTAGCACATATTCCAACTTCTTTCAGTACTCTGTATAGTTCTTGCCGATTTATGCTGTCAAAGGCTTGTTTGAAATCGATGAATAAGAAATGTAGATCTATACCATATTCATAGAACTTTTCCATCATTTGCCTTATCACAAATATTTGATCAGTTGTTCCTCTGCCTGGTCGAAAGCCACACTGATATTCCCCTAGTATGCCTTCTGTACACTTCTGTATCCTTTAGTTTAATATACTTGTGAAGATCTTATAAGCTGTACTTAGGAGTGTTACACCTCTATAGTTTTCACATGCTGTTCTGTCCCCTTTCTTATAAATGGGGACTATTATTCCAATTTTCCAATTATCTGGCATAGTTTCTGTTTCCCATATATCTGATATTAGTGTGTGCAGTTCCTTTATTACAGCCTCACCACCAGTTTTTATTAATTCAGAAATTATGCTGTCTTCCCCAGGGGCTCGATTGTTTTTTGACTTGTGCACAGCCTGGGAGACCTCTTGTAGTGTTGGCTTTCTTGCCTCATTGGTTTCATTGTCTACTTCCAGCTCCACTCTTCCCTCCTGTGCAGAGGTCTCTTCATCTTCTAGGCTGTTGCTTTGAAATACTCTGCCCATCTTCCCACTATCTGTTCTTCCTCCCTTATCATTTTCCCATCTTTACTGGAGCAGGCCGTTGTTTTTGGTTGGAATCTATTCTTCATTTTGCCTATGGCATGATAGAACTTTCTTATTTCACTCTGTTCCTTTAGTTCTTCTAGTTCTTGAAATTTCTTCTTATTCCACTCTCTTTTCTTTCTCTTGCACAGTCTGTTAGCTCTTCTCCTTAATTCTCTATATTGTTCCACATTATTTCTGGTTTCTCTCTGTAGCACTTTTGTTCTTGCCCTGTTCTTTTCCTCTATTGCTGACCTGCAATCTTCATCAAACCACTCCTGGGTTCTTCTGTTCCTTCTTATGCCTATTATTTCCTCTGCAGCATCATTAATGGCTTTTTCAAACCTGTTCCACCTTTCATCTACTCCTACTGTGGTCTCTTCATTGCTCAACTTTCTGCTTAGTGTTACTTGGTATTTTTTTACTTCATCAGGGATGTTCAGTTTGTCTGTATTCCATTTCATCATCTTTCCCATTCTGTTGCCCTTTGTTAGTGACAGTTTCTCTCTCAAGACTGATTTTATCAAAAAGTGGTCTGAATCACAGTTTGGTCCTCTGCAGCTCCGTACATCCGTAACCGACGTGGAGTGGCGTGCAATCACTAAAATATGGTCAATCTGATTGACTACTCCATTGGCTGCAGACTTCCAAGTACCCAGATGGATCCTTTTATGTGGAAAGCAGGTACTTTTAATAATCATATTATTCCTTGCTACGAATTGGCATAGTAAGTCTCCATTCTCATTGTTTTCTTCATGTAGTGAATATTTTCCAGAAACTCCATACGGATGTTCATTCCTCCCTATTTTTGCATTAAAATCTCCTATTACTAGCATCAGGTCATATTTAGGTACTGCACAGCATACTTTTTCCAAGTCTTCGTAGAACTGTTCTTTAATTATATCCTCTTTTTCCTCTGTTGGTGCATGTGCATTAGCTAGTGATATATTCCTAAATTTACCTTTTAGTCTGAGTCTGCACATCCTTTCATTTATAGGTTCAAATTCTAGAAGCCTTTTCCTAACTTCCCTAGTTATTATAAACCCTGTTCCAAGTTGGCCTGTTCTTTCTTCTGGTCCACTATATACCAATGAGTACTCAGGTTTATCTATCTGCCCATTCCCCTGCCATCTTATTTCCTGTAGCCCTACAATATCATATTTGAATTTTAAAATTTCATTGGCTATTTCTTTCATTTTTCCAGGCTGAAGCATTGTCCTCACATTCCACGATGCTACTGTTAGATCCTTTATCCGTTTCCTTTGCCGGGGTCGTGATACATGCTTTCCATCCAGTTTCCGAGGCTTCTGTTGAATTTCCGTAATATTCTTTTTTTTACAGTATGGGGTTATTAGCCCCATGCCCAACCCCCAACCTGGAGGACCAGGATTTGTATGAGGTTTACTCCTCTAGGGAAGCTGGCTTCACTACGCCTCTAGAGCCCCCCCTGCCCTATGTTGTGGGACACACTTTGTCTGGCTCCTCTGTCGAGACCAGTCCGGCTTGGGAGACCCTGCCAGTAGCTATGCTACCGCCGGCATAGCTCTCGACTTCACCGAAGCACGCAAACCCTCCCGCCCGGCACTGAAGGTGCCTACTATAAGGCGGTGTCCCCTGAGAGGGTCTCCTGAAAAATTATTCACTTTTAAATACACTTTACGATATGTTCAGAATTTATCACTTTTTTGAATGAAAATTTACAAAAGCTGCAGCTTGTATCCACCTGTGAATGCACAAAATAAAATCTACTATCTCCTTTTATTCTGCGTCTGGAATGCTGTGAAAAGAAACACTTTATTATTTTCGTTCACCTCTACCCTGTACCCTTTTTAGGACGTGGTCGTTATTGCGATCGTATATTTAAATGTGCCGCTGCTGCAGAGTGCTCGCTCACGGCGCAGCACCACACCGCAAGCGATATCCAATAAAATGCTGAAATTTCTTAAATAAAATGGGTAATGTCCGGTGCGAATTTTGCAGTAATTGTGACAAACAGATTTTACTATATAAATATATTTTAACAGAAACAATTAAAATTTTTACATACCTTTCACAATCCCAGCTACAAATGGCGTCGATCGTCGACTTATGACAAATGAAGACTACGTCAGAACCTAATTCAACGTCACGGGTTCCTCTCCCATTCAGTCCGTGCAGAAGACAAGCGATTCTATTACAATACATTGGCTATTTGTATCTTAACTAATTCTTGTACAGTCTTTGTCATTTCTCATTACATATCGTTTCTTCTGTGGCGGTTTTCACATCCTCCGCCACAGACAGTATTTCACACTCTTTCAATAATCATTTATAATAGCAAAATTCATAATTATCTTTTTCCTCACAAAATTAAGTGTCCTTTTGAAATTCAATTAACAGTGAGCATTATACATCGAAATGTTCTTATAACTTTCACTTTGGATGCGTGCTGCCAGAGAACGTTATAAGAGAAATGCATGAAGCCTTGAACCACCACCGTAGCAGAATGATGTCGAATGATTTTTTCACAAAACCCAAAGAAATGCCGGGCATACGTAAAGGCGATTAGTGGCACCAATGTCAGTGTCCACTCGCTCATGAACGAGATTGGAACTGAAATTGAGAGGAGCAAAGCGAAAGCAGAAATCCCTAATTCTGTTTTCAAACGTTCCATTACAAAGGAAAATCCAGGAGGACCACCCCAACTTAATTCTCGTACCATTGAAAATATGAGTGAAATACGTTGACGGAAAAAAGTATTTTCTTTTCCATTTCTTTCAAGACGTATTACTGCAGCTGTGATTATGGAGTACAAAATGATTACATTTACAAATCAATAGCAGAAGAGCTTCTGAGGCACCAGGTGGCCACCCATGCTGAAACATCCACATTAGTACTCGGTGTAGCCCGTGTGTGGGCGAGCGTTATCCTACTGGAACAACTCATCACCTTTCTGTTGCAAGAACGGCAAAAGAACGGGTCTAACAACATTCTGCACGTTCCGAGCGCTGGTCAGCGTTCCATCCAGAAACACCAAAGATGTACGACAGTTGTAGCTTATTACACCCCAGAACGTAAGACCTTAAGTGCGGTCAGTGTCTCGTGGGCGAATGCACGCTACGAGACAGCGGTCACCATGTCTACATCGTACGAGCAGACGACCACAACTTGCGTGCAGTCAGAATCTGCTTTCATCGCTGAAGACCACGGCGCGCCATTCCATCTTCCAAGTGATCCTCTGACGGCACCAGTCGATTCGTGTACGTCGATACTGTGGCGTGAGTGGAAGAGCGGCTAGGGGTGTGTGGCTGCACGTAGTTCCGCTGCTAATAACCGGTTCGCAACAGTTCGTGTCGCCAACTCTGGGCTCACAAGCCCAGTTATCTGTGCTGTGGTAGATGTGCGACATGCCACGCTGCCCTTGAAATACAACAGTGCTGACTGGCGTCAGTGCTGCATGGACAACCAAAACCTCGTCTACGGGGTGTGAGAATGTTCACGTTGCATAACTGACGCAACACGTCCAACTTGTGTGGCATTGCTGCGTACCATCTCGCTACTCCGAAGGCCAAAATCTGACCCCGTTAGCCGGCCGCTGTGACCGAGCGGTTCTAGACGCTTCATTCCGGAACCACGCTTCTGATGCGGTCGCACGTTCGAATCCTGCCTCGGGCATGGATGTGTGTGACGTCCTTAGGTTAATTAGGTTTAAGTAGTTGTAAGTCTAGGGGACTGATGACCTCAGAGTTTAAGTCCCATAGCGCTTAGAGCCATTTGAACCATTTTTTTTTTCTGACCCAGTTAGAACTCGGTTGGCTCTAGGAAGCACGAGTGCGACTCCGTGGCACGGCAACATAAACAGAAGAATACGGATAGATATGCGATCCTTCACTTTTTTGTTCGCTGGAGAACCAATGAAGCCTTGAGCGCTAAAGACTTGTATTTTATTCTTAAGTAAGACGGACGCAGATTTGTGGCAGTCTGATCTAATTTTTTACTAAGTAAATAAAACCGTGTTCCGTCTAAGTTTGAGTGAAGTGTAAAAAGAAGAAATGTTATCGTGACGACACACGAGTGACTCAAGAAGACAATGTCTACATAAAAGAGCGCTCAATGGACATGAAAGGGACATAAAAATCTACCGTCATTGTAGTACTACGCATAAGGTACGATATATGTGATAGTTATAATAAATATTTGTTCTGGGAATACTGAATCATTTAGCAGTGCTCATTCCTATCATTTCCTCAGTATTATTTTCATTTTAATTATGCATTTTGCTAAGATTACAGACACCAAGATCAGCAGTCCAATGTGCGTGTTACATTGACAAAAAGAAAACTGTTTTATCGTCTTCTTGCATCAGCTTTAATATTGAATTTCTCTTTTCTGTAATGTAACAGTTGTTTTTGCGCCCTTAAGAACTTTCCGGTCCCTTAGGAAGTTGTTTTGTCATAACAATAACTTCACAACCAGGTATGACCGTATCTACGATCATGAAGGACTTAGAAAGACGATAATGTAATTTCTTAATCAATAGCACGCTAGCTGTGACTGCTTCAAGCCACGCGAAACTGCAAGTAAAGACTATTCACATTTCATTATGCAATATTTTATGACAATGGTGAATCCATGATTCTTACGCCAATTGTGATTGATAAAACAGTAAGCGAAATCTCAATTTCCAACTTTTCCATTGAATAACAACATCACTTTTATTTTGTTACATCACAACGGCGCAGTGAATCTCTATCAGAATCTATTCTGAATTTGCGGCTCAGCTACATTCTGTGTAACTGTAATCTATCGTAGATCCCTTGAACACAAAACAGCGTCCAGTAGTTAGAAGAAACTATAGGTCACACGCGTCTACAAGAAGGGAAGCAGAAGTGATCCACAATACCCCTGACACCCATTGTGGAGTCATAGAACATATTCTGGACTCAAACATAATGCGGAATTTCTAACAGAGCGATTTCATCCGTGCCAACCACCATGGTTCACATGGTTCAAATGGTTCTGAGCACTACGGGACTTAACATCTGAGGTCATCACTCCCCCACGACTTAGAACTACTTGAACCTAACTAACCAAAGGACATCACACACATTCATGCCCGAGGCAGGATTCGAATCTGCGACCGTAGCGGTCGTGCGGTTCCGGACTGAAGCGTCTAGAACCGATCGGCCACAACAGCCGGCCAACCAGCATGGATTTCGAAAAGATTGGTCATGTGAAATGCAACTCGCACTTTTCGCACGCGACATCCTGAAAGCCATGGATCAAGGCAATCAGGTACATGCAGTATTTCTCGATTTTGAAGAAGCATTTGACACAGTACCACACCTACGCTTACTATCGAAAGTATGATCATATAGGGCAGCAGACGAAATATGTGGCTGTGACGAGGATTTCTTGGTAGTGAGGACGCAGCAAGATATCTTGGATGGAGAGTCATCGTCAGATGTACGAGTAACTTCAGGTCTGACCCTGGGAGGTGTGTTCGGTTTCTTTCTGTTGATTTTGCATGTCAATGATCTAAAGAATAACATTAATAGTGACATCATACTTTTCACTCATCATGGTGTTGCCTAAAACGAAGTACAGTCTGAACGAAGCTGTACAGACATTCAGTCAGACCTTAATCAGATTTCAAAGGGGGGTAGCAATAATTGGCATCTCGCTTTAAATGTTCAAAAATGTAAAATTATGCAGTTCAGAAAACGAAAAAACATGGTACCCCATAGTATTGGTGAGTAACAGATGGAATCTGTGAACTCATACAAATACTTGAGTGTAACACTTAGGAGGTACATTAAGAGGGACGATCACATAGGCTCAGTCATGGGCAAAACATTTGGCAGATTTTGGTTTATAGGTAGAATATTGGGGAAATGCAAATAGTCTACAAAGGACATTGCTTACAAATCGCTCGTGCGACTAATCCCCATAATATCGCTCTCGTCAGTGGTACTCATACTAGACAGGACTAGAAGGGGAAATTGAATGTACGCAGAGAAGAGCAGCGCGAATTGTCCCAGATTTGTGTGAGCCGTGGGAGAGCGCCACAGAGATGTTGAGGAAACAGAACTGGCAGACACTTACAGATAGACCTAAACTATCCCGAGAAAGGCTGCTGACAAAGTTTCAAGAACCGATTTTAAATGATGTCTCCAGAAATATGCTACAGCCCCCTACATTTCAGTCATATAAGGATCATGACGATAAGATTAGATTAATTACACACAGACTTTTAAGCAGTCATACTTCCCACGCCCCATGCCTGAATGGCCGGTAAAAAGCCTTGCTAACTGGTACAGTACGACTTATCTTCTGCCGTGAACTTCACAGTGGTTCACAGTGTATACATGTAGATATACAGGATGTTTCCGTAAGAGCGTGCAAATATCTAACATGACGTAGAGAATGCGCCACTGAAGAATTTGAGGCAGTGAACCTGGGGTCGGAGAAGCCACCTTAAGATATATGGAAGTAAAATTGTCTACCGCTTTGTCTAGCATTACTGCTTTCCAGCTTATTTACAACTAACATGCATACAAGTTTTCAAGTACTATGCTATTTATTTACATATTCAGTTTTTATTTCCCGCAAGGGAACAAGGAGGATGAGCTTGATTACTAGGAAGTCGTCATACAAGTTTTGTTTACTTACTTGTCCGTAAGGTGGTTCTGTTGTATCGTACTTACATTGACCCACGACAAAACGTGCTATGAATCAACAACATACGCACTCATCATTCAGTGCTATTCAGAGACGTACAGTATAATATGATGGAGCAGTACCGGTAACTATTTCGCAGAAGTCACTGACAGGCAACTTGTGTATGGTGCAATGCTTTCGCTGCTAAAGGCTGCACAGGGAACGATTTCCTAACAGGCATCATCCCTCATGACGAGTGTTTATATCTCCCGACCGACGAATGCGGGAGACTGGTACTCCGTCTTCAGGCCACGAGTGGTCTACCGGGACCATCCGACCGCCGTGTCAACCTTAGTGGAGGATGCGGATAGGAAGGGCGTGGGGTCAGCACACCGCTCTCCCGGTCGTTAAGATGGTATTCTTGACCGAAGCCGCTACTATACGGTCGAGTAGCTCAATTGGCATCACGAGGCTGAGTGCGCCCCGAAAAATGGCAACATCGCATGGCGGCCTGGATGGTCGCCCATCCAAGTGCCGCCACGCCTGACAGCGCTGAACTTCGGTGGTCACACGCTGTAGATGTACATTGAAGAGCCAAAAAACTGGCACACCTGCCTAATATCACGTAGGGCCCCAGCGAGCTAACAGAGGTGCAGCAACACGACGTAGCATGGACTCCACTAATGTCTGAAGTAGTGCTGGAGGGAGCTGACAGGGCTGACCATAAATCCGTAAGAGTACGAGGGGGTGGAGATGTATTCTGAGCAGCACGTTGCAAGGCATCCCAGATAAGCTCAACAATGTTCACGTCTGGGGAGGCTGGTGGCCATAGGAAGTGTGTTTCTGGAGCCACTCTATAGCAATTCTGGTAGTGTGGGGTGCTCGAATTGCCCAACCCCGTCGGAATGCACAATGGACATGAATGGGTGCAGGTTATCAGACAGGAGGCTTACGTGCGTGCCACCTGTCATAGTCATATATGGACGTATCAGGGGCCCCATATCACTCCAACTGCACACGCCTCATACAATTACAGAGCCTCTACTAGCTTCAACAGTCTCCTGCTAACATGCAGGGTTCATGAGGTTGTCTCCATACCCGTACACATCTATTCGCTCGATACAATTTGAAACGAGACTCGTCCGATCGGGAAACATGTTTCCAGTCCTCAAGAATCCAATGTCCGTGATGACGGGCCCAGGCGAGGCGTAAAGCTTTATGCCGTGCAGACATCAAGAGTACACGAGTGGGCCTTCGGCTCCGAAAGCCCATATCGATGATGTTCCGTTGAATGGTTCGGACGCTGACGCTTGTTGATGGGCCAGCATTGAAATCTGCCGCAATTTGCGCAAGCGTTGCACTTCTGTCGCGTTGAACGATTCTCTTCAGTCGTCGTTGATACCGTTCTTGCAGGATATTTTTCCGGCCGCAGCGATGTCGGAGATTTGCAGTGTTACCGGATTCTTGATATTCACGATACAATCGTGAATGGTCGTACGGGAAAACCCCCACTTCGTCGCTACCTCGGAGATGCTGTGTCCAATGGCTCGTGCGCCGACTTCAACACCATGTTCAAAATCGCTTAAATTTCGATAACCTGCCATTGTAGCAGCAGTTATCGATCTAACAACTGCTGCAGAAACTTTTTGTCTTAAATAGGCGTTGTCGACCGCAGCGCTGTATTCTGCCTGTTTACATATCTCTGTATTTGAATACACATGCCTATACCACTTTCTTTGGCGCTTCTGTGTAGACGTAGAGCTACTCTACTGGAAGCAATTTGCTACATCAGCAAGGATGGAAAATAACGAAATTTTACTTATTGTCCGTATACAGTATAGTAGGTGATAAAGCTAAAGCTTCGACTAATGGCCATGCAGTGCCATTCATTACCGACCGGCCGCCGCGTCATCCTCTGCTGCTGGCGTCGTCGGACGTGGTAGACGCCGTCTGGCTGTCGGTTTCTTCACCTTCGAACCGCTAGTAATCGGTCGAAAATGTCCTCCGTTCGCCTCTCCGGCCTCAGTACACCTTTAGCGAGTCTCCAAACGAGGAAAAAAACCATGGCAGTAGCGGGATCCATCTCAGGCCCCCCACATTGCAGCCATCTACGCTGACCACTCAGCTATAGAGGCGAACATAGGTAACACTCCCGTTCCGAAAGTAACCTTATTCGTGATTCCATTTATATAAGTATGACGCTGGCGACATAGGTGTGAGCGCCATGCCTTGGTAGGTGTGTACTCCGTTTGTTATGTTATCAAGTTCCCTACGGATATCATCATTCCTATCTTCATGACCTACTCCATTCCCTTGGGCCATCGTAACAATGTCTGTTCTGACTTTTATATCCGCTTCTTGTAATCTCAGTGTCTACTCGTACATCTGTACAACAGGTTATAGAATCTTTTATCTTTTCAGATCTTAAGACATTTCCCCAGGTGTTTCCCGTAGTGTCCATTGATGCAACCATTTCAGTTGTTGTATTTATGACGTCTTCTGTTTCAGCAGAAACTTCTTTGTGACAGACTGCATCATAATTTCACAAACACACGAAGGTTTGGGATGCTGCTGCAGACAGCATTCATCGGGTTCGTTTTATATGCCAGCTTTAAATACGTTGAATACATTCAGTAAAACGAGTATCGGATAATCGATGCAGTGTAGTTACTTTGTAAAAATTTAAGTGTGTGCGGAGCTATGTGAAGGGATCCTCCTGAGACAGTAGTGTGAAGAGCAAACTGGCGCAACTATTATCTCGGTTTTCTTCTCGAGTCCGCCAGTGACTCGTGTTACTTCTGTTAAAACCGTTAGGCCACCTGCCAGAGTCCAGGATACTGACCGGAGCGTTTGCGGTGTCCGAGCCTTTTTTCCCAGACACTGCGCTCAAAATATCCGTAGGCAAAGACATTAGCAGCGCGAATCAGACGCTACAGTACATGCCTTTTAGACCACTATCCTGAGTCGCAAACCTTGTGCCACTCACAATAATTATCTTAACGTGGCACACAGTGCATACGTTTGAATAGAAAAACCTTTTATCGCCCCCTTCACGTAGATGCCGTGAAGGCCACAAGCAGAGTGCTTTATCATGCCCTCCGCCTTGCCTGTGTAGGGATTCAGTGCTCCTGCCGTTGCAATGTGCATGAATACCCTATGAGGCGGGGACGCCATTTGGATGCACTTTAGTAACTTTCTTATGTCTTGACTGCACTTTTTACTGTCTCCAAAACCGCGTTATGCGTTTACACATTCCGTCATTTTCAAAGGCTATAAAATACAACACAGAACTCGAATCAAACGATGTGAAAATGAGTTACATTTCGCCATTGACTAGAGACATACTACAATGAATAGAATGTGGCTATCCAGTTTACCAGTGTTATGTCGCTCATATAAAATTGTTCCTTAGATACATTGTATGTCGTCAACAATTCCAATCACAAGAGAAGTGCAAACTTCTACCAGGGAGCCAATAGGTAGCCAAGTGGACTAAACAGCCACGCGGCGCTGGATACATGATACACGCTGCATTTGTTTGTTACATCCACATTTTCATCGTTACATCGTATAAAACGATTTCATAAGTAAACAATTTGTGGAAATTGTTGAATCCTGCCTAGTCGTCTAAATATGGGGTGTCTAGGAACCATGCTTTCTCGGATCGGTAGACAATTTTTTTTTTCCTTTATTGAGTTTCGATTCCCCGCAAAGGGGGCGGGCTGGCAGCAGCTTAGTACGCCGCTCTTCAGCCTACAGAATTTGTTTTTAAAAAAATGAAGATAATAAATAATAAAAGTCGGCGATAAAATCCGTGACATAAATGCTAAAATGGCGGAAAATTGTGGAACTTAAAACATAAAACAAAGGGTTGGTAGTGGTAATAAAATACACAGGAAGCAGACAGGTAAAATAATAGACCGACAATTAAAAATCACGGCGACAGTCTGGTTTCTGTTCGCAAGAGAGGTAAAAATCACACCCAGTGACAGCATGATTTCTGTTCGCAACACTATGGAAAGATGCACAACACTGAACAGTCACTTGAACTTTGCACTAAAAAGTTGGCACAAATATGACACAACACAGCCGGCGGCAGACGGGGGGAACCTGGACAGACGGACGATGGGGAAGAAAAGGGGGGAAGGAGAAGAAAATCGAAGTGGTGGAGGGGGGGGGGAAGGAGCCGACGGAGGATGATGACTCATAAGAGGGGGGGGGCTGGGCAGATGCGAGAGAGAGTGGGAAAAGGCAGAGGAGGGGAAGGCAAAAGGACTTGGGGGGGGGGGAGAAGGGAGGCAGAGAGAGGGTAAGTGGGGAAAAAACAGGATGGAAGGGGGGGGGAAGAGGGAGCCTGGGGAAAGGACAGAGGAAAGGAGGGGGAGATGAGGATCAGAGTTGTTAGGAGGGATAAATGAAGGGAGAGGGGGCATCATCTGGGAGGGGGAGTTGACGGAAGCCACCTTGGGAAAGGAGATGAAGGGTGTGGAGATGGAGGGTAGGCGGGACACAACAGTGAAGGCACAGCAGAGGGCTGGGGTTGGAGAGGAGAGGAGCAACAAGGGGATAAGAGGGATCAAGGCGGCGGGAGGTGTAGAGTATGTGGATATGTTCGAGGAATAGGAGCAGATAGGGGAAAGGAATCACGTCGTAGAGGATCCTGGTGGGGGACAGGAGGCGTATACAGAAAGCGAGGTGGAGTGCACAGTGCTCGAGGATCTGGAGGGACCTATAGATTTTGGGGGGGGGGGGGGCAGATATTCAGGTGGGACTGGCATGACAGAGGATGGGAGAGGTTAAGGATTTGTAGGTGTGGAGGATGGTAAAGGGGTGCAACCCCCATGTCCGGCCAGAGAGGAGTTTGAGGAGTCGGAGGCGGTTATGGGCTTTGGACTGGATGGAGCAGAGATGAGGGATCCAGGTGAGGTGACGGTCAATAGTGAGACTAAGGTAGGTGAGTGTGAGGGTGAGGCGGACAGGACGGGCACAGATGGTAAGGGAGAAATCAAGGAGCGGGAAGGAGCGAGTGGTACGACCTACTATGATTGGCTGGTTCAAATGGCTCTGAGCACTATGCGACTTAACTTCTGAGGTCATCAGTCGCCTAGAACTTAGAACTACTTAAACGTAACTAATCTAAGGACATCACACACATCCATGCCCGAGGCAGGAGTCGAACCTGCGACAGTAGCAGCACCGTGGTTCCGGACTGAAACGCCTAGAACAACTCGGCCACAGCGGCCGGCCGCATCATGTATTCTAGCGCCGCCCAGCCTGCTCTCAAAATCCCTATATTACTTTCAATCACTCAAAAGATCTGATACGCATTGGTTAGAAAAGAAATGTTTGTAAAACATTGTAAAGTGAATTCCATGAATTGTTTACTGATGAAATTGCTTAATACGATGTAAGGATAAAAATTTAGATGCAACAAACAAATGCAGCGTGTACCATGTATCCAGCACCAGCCTAGCGATTTAGTCCACTTCATTTGACTTATTATACTATGTATCCAATCATTGATTAAATGTACCATAGTTTCATATGTTTTGATACGTTTTGTGTTGTATTCTACAGTCTTTGAAAACGACGGCATGTTGAAATGCGTAAGGCGAATCTGTGAATAATAAAAACTGTTACGAAGACATCAGAAAGTTGTCAAAGTCGTGCCTTTGTTTTTTTCTCGCCGTAGCCGGCCAGTGCTGCTCGAGTGAAACAATCGCGGGACGTCTACGCTGGCGGCGCTGCGAGCGTTAGCCTAGAAATGCCGTTACAGAGGACGATCGCTGCCGGCCGTAAAATTCCGCGTTCGCAGTTTGCATTTGCGCCCGAGGTTTGCTGCCCGCCGCACCGCCGCGGCTTTCATGAAATTCTGAGGCGACGTCGTGCCCGGCTTTGCGTCCGCGCTCCGGCCTTATCTCTGTGGCGCTCCGGTTAGGGCGTAACTTGGTTTTGTCCCCACCTGAGATTCCCGGCTGCGCCAGACGTTGCTCGTGCGACACAGTGTCTCTTCTTCTCTGTTTTTGTCCTGGACTTGAGTTCAGTATCACTTGCCTCCGAAACAAGTTAGCAAGAACAGAAGTAACGTTTCCTAAGCGCAATGAACTTGCTAATATCCAGCTCTAAGAAAGTAAATGTAAGCTTATAAGGTACCTGTACTCTCCGGTGTATAAAAAGATCTTTGTGACACGTGTACCTGATGTTCCGTAATTAATGGGAACATGGCATCGAATCCAAAGAGCAATGCTCACCGACAGCATATAGATACACGGTGACTCAATATAGGTTTTCCAAGGCTTTCGTTTACTAACGTGTAATAAGGGATCATATATTCCTGTTATCGTATCTACGCTATGGTAGACAACCTGAAATTTAATACAGAATATTTTCAAAGTGATTTTCTTCTGGAGCAAAGGCTGTGTAGAACACTGAACAGCACTCCGCGATGGCTTTCTGAAAAACATTGTGAAGAAAATTAATGAAAAGATAAATACCCAACAAACGAAATATGCCGTGCTTAACTAATTCCTATCACGAGAATAAATCACAGCGGGAATACCAGTATTGGAGGTAGTACCATCAGCCGTCACTAGATCTCAAGAATTTGACAGAAACGTGATTGCAAACTCTTATTTATTGATCAGTTGCCATTGTTACATGTGACGTATACCCCTGAAGATATTTTAGTCCGCCGGCCGGAGTGGCCGTGCGGTTCTAGGCGCTACAGTCTGGAACCGAGCGACCGCTACGGTCGCAGGTTCGAATCCTGCCTCGGGCATGGATGTGTGTCATGTCCTTAGGTTAGTTAGGTTTAAGTAGTTCTAAGTTCTAGGCGACTGATGACCTTAGAAGTTAAGTCGCATAATGCTCAGAGCCATTTGAACCATTTTTTTTTAAATTTTAGTCCGTGTTTCACAAATATTTTTCTTATAAATATTCACAGCGTCATACAAACTCTAAGGCAGCTTGTAGATGTAATACCAACGAAACTCACTAGATCGCAGGCCGATCAAAGTGTCGAACAGAAACCGAGGTTTCCCGAACTGTGAGAAACGGTTCGAACAGTTCGAGTCGTACTTAAACACAGCCATAATTGAAACAATTAAAGCTGTCCTGAAACGATAGAAGACGAATTATCTGAAACTAATCACCCTTTCATACTTTTAAAGTCAAATTACTTCTTGCAGAAAATTAAGTGTATTGAAATGATAAAAGTATGTACTTTACAGTTAGATTTCAGGTACATTTTGCATTATAGATGTACAGGTATTGCTTTAATTCGATATGTAACATATAAATCAAAGCATAATCTATGATGTAGTTGTTATTGTTGAGCTTTTTGGAATTTGTGTACATTTGCAAAACTCAGAACTGGAAACCTACAACCCGATTTTTATGCCACAGGTGAAGACGTATTCACTCGTTGCATTCCGTTGACACCCCCTGATTCATACATGCTCGTCGATTTAAAGCAATGGCAGTTTCCATGCGGCTTGCACTCGCTGTGAGTATCAACAAGGCAGAGCGCCATTCACTTTGTGTCGCAGATATTAAAAATCCCGGGCAACGCTGGCCACTGCAGCTAGTGTTACATAAAGCTTGTTAATGCTGTGGTAAAACCTCTCGCATAAACAGTCGACGAACGTAGCAGTGAGAGGGCCTACGCTGTAGGCAAACGGCAGTCTCATTTTCACTGAAATTTAAATAGCATATTATTATACGGTGGCGGTTATTATCCTCAGTTAAATTATTTCTTTGAAAATTTCAAACGCAAACTTCGATAAGTATTATACTGCCGTACAGGTCTTTAGGAGAGGTCTCTGAAATAATTAAAAAAATAATATACACTGCCTGACAAAAAAAGTGAAGTGCACAGAACGGGAGCAGGAAGAGAAAGTGAAATTTCAAAGGTTGACAGGCTACGTGATATTATCTCAGTGTTTACAAGCTCGAGTCAAATTTACAAAGAACTTGGCTATGTGAGTCGACTTGCCAGTACGACGATGCACCTGGTCTGCGGGCGTAAGCCGTAAATGCAAGAAATTTTCGAAGGTTTCCTCTGTCAAGCTTCACAAAATTCCTTCCCATTGTTACTTAAAAGTTTTAAGAGCGTTTCTATAGCTAATAAGTAAACCATTTGCGAAGAAAAGCCCACGAAGTTACTAGTAATTTCAGCTAACATTTATGGGATATAGGTAAGCAGAGTCGAACTTCTGAAATTTAATGATTTTTTAAACTGTTAATCACGTAAGAATAACAGATATTTTGAGAGAATATTGCCGGCCGGGGTGGCCTAGCGGTTCTAGGCGCTACAGTCTGGAGCCGCGCAACCACTGCGGTCGCCGGTTCGAATCCTGCCTCGGGCATGGATGTGTGTGATGTCCCTAGGTTAGTTAAGTTCAAGTAGTTCTAAGTTCTAGGGGACTGATGACCTCAGAAGTTAAGTCCCATAGTGCTTAGAGCCATTTGAACCATTTGAGAGAATGTAATTTGAGACTTTCTCGGCGTATTCCATTCGTGAAATCTTCTCGGGTGATCAGCCGAGTAAAGGCGTCGTCTTCTCGCAACGTTTCGAAGGGTTTCGTACCCATCATCTTCAAGCGAAGATGATGGGTACGAAACCCTTCGAAACGTTGCGAGAAGACGACGCCTTTACTCGGCTGATCACCCGAGAAGATTTCACGCATTTGAGAGAATATTGACCGAAACTGTTTTTTTATGTTATAATCATTCACAGTAACAACAATACAAACCGTACTTCTAACAAAGGAAAAAAGTCTATTATGAACTCACTTTCCACCCAGATGTGTCCTGGCGATTCTTCAGTAACACGCTAAATACGAAGCTAAAACCGCTCAATAAGTCTAAATTAACAAATTCTAGGTGTAAATAAATCACACCAAACCGAACGAGTGGGCCATGTGGAACATAAAACCTCTCAGTACAGTTGCCGAAAAATCGGCGGCAGGACCGATTGGTAACAGGTCTCACAAGCTTGCAGAATAGCAACTTCGGATAAAAAACCGAAAATGTCACAACCGAGGCTAACGGACTGCACCAATCGGTATGAGCGATACAGAATAGGGCCCCTGGATGCCCACACTGATTCAGTTGGGAAGGCAGTCACAGAGCCATTGTATCCTGTCCTGTGTCAGGCTGGCTCACAGCTGTCACAGCTGCTCCTTAATATCCTGGATAGTGGCAGAGGCACATACTTGACGTCCGGGTTTGGTCCCACACATGTTTTAATGGGGACAAATGTGGAGATCTCATAGCCAATGGGAATACTCTTCACGCAGACAGTGTGAAGATAGAAGTGCGATGAGTGGTCGAACATTGTCCTGTTGAAATATGGCACCGCAATACTGCCACGTGAGAGGTACTCGCAAAGACGCAGGATGTCCGTATGTACTGTTGAGCCTCAGTCAGCACAAGCCGTGACCTGAGGTCATACCTGATGGCTCCATACATTATGACGTTTTAGGAGCAACATAGCTGTGCCTCAAAAATATTCGAAGAATTGGAGCTCTCCTCCTCAGATCGCAGCCCTAAATGCCGAAAATGGTCATCGGGGGCAGTTCAGTACCGCGATTCATCGCTGAACACAGTACAACGCCATTCGTCGTCAGTGAAATCCACTTACACAAGATGAGAACTGAATAAGGTACATGGGAAGGCGGACCCACGATAATCGCATTATTTTTCCTTTGACAGTTCACATTTATTTACAGAACACATTACACTAACAAGCCGAATATTAACCATTAACCATGCCTAAGAATGACCAATAGGACTATTTCTTTCTTTCTATTTTTTATTTACAAATAATTAGCTTAACCCACTAGTCAGAGGCCGTAAGCAACAAGCAAGAAACCAGTAAAAAATACAAAATTGTAAGATAATCAGAGATTTCTTAATTAAAGCAATTTGACCTTGGAATAATTAAATTATTATTCTTCCAAAACTTTAAGAACAAGTCACCCTTACAGCTGTTAAAAGGGTTTTAAAAAAATTAAATTAATTTCAGTATTAGTCAGACTAGACTTTGCGGTTACTAATTAGCAAATCACAAGTAGAAACTTTCAATTTTCAGAGGAGACCAACCATGGAAGTTAAGTGGCAGCAGCTGCGGTCGAGCAAGATTTTACATGCATGGAATAGATAAAATACGGAAGTGATGGCAAAATAATTAGAAAAACATCTCAAGCATTGACCACTAGAGAAAGTAAGCTGAAAGTTTCCAGATAGTAGCACAATGAGTACAACCTGAAATAATCTGTTTCAGAAAATGTGAAGGTTAATCAAAAATTGGATAATATTACCCTTGTCAGGAGAGACGTGAAATATTTGGCGGAAAATATTAACATAAGAGCTTGTAAATAAGAGCACTGGCTAAACAAAGAAATACGCTGTTAGCATGAACAGCTCCACCAAGGTAATAACGCTTCCCCAAACAGCAGACCCGCAACTCGTAAAACTAAGAGCCGTTAATAAGAGCTGTTAACCTCTCACATGAAACATGAGCTAAAATTTACAAGTTAATAAAATGTAATTCGCCCGTGCGTTAATAACACAATGGCATAAAACCTTCAAATCTGTAATAATAATCAAACAGTAAAGTTACTCAAAATTGCACAGAGAAAACACTGCTTAATAACATAAAGCAGTAAAATGATGGCGTAATGAACTTCTCCTCCAAAACAATTTAACTGAACGGGATGAAATCATTACTCTCAGGAAGTTACTTGAAATAGAAAAATAGTCGATGAGTCACCTAGGCTACACAGCCAGAGACTTGTTTGCACCAAACTGAAATTTCTCTGAGAATCAGAGAGAGGTGTTATTTATTGCTAGGAGTCACAAGTAACGCTGTCTTCCATGACAGATTTCAGAAAGGTCTAAAACACAGTTTGAACAGCATACATTAGTTCGACAAATTTCCTTAAAATAATTAAAAGATTCAATAATAAATTCAAGAAAATATCCGATGGCATTACAAACAGCCACTTAATAGACCAGGTTTACCATAGAGCTTATGAACAATTTAACTGCACTAAATACCAAATTTCATTAAACACTAGGGTAACAACAAACGGCCTAACGGCTTACCGGAAAATGACACTGATTTGAAAGCCACTATATTTAAAGTACCAGACAGCTTGTAGCGTAAACAAGGAACAGTAAGCGAAACTTCGAGTACCACCTGTAATGGCAAACAGCCACCGTTGCACGCGAGGGAAGAGCCCTAACCATCACATGGATCAAACTCAAACAGCCTAGTCGTGGTTAGCAATAACTACAACGGGTGAAAAATTTTTTGAAGTCCATAAAGTGAGAGTCATAATGGTGGGCATATCACAGCGCGAGCGATACTAACCATTGCTATACAAGAAGTCGTTTTCCGTATTTTCAACTCAATGAGAAACGCCAGAATCCAAAAACACACAGCATGGTCATAACGGGAGACAATTCAGCTGAAGCACATTGAAGGGCGTGTTGAGAGCTTCGATGCAGCCGCTACCGGTACACTCGTAACTAATCACTCTCCGCACAAATAGAGCCAACTGCCCACACAGCCGACGGCCCGACCACTGTCCGTGTTGCTCTCTCTCCGTGTACTCAGACTCTTCCCTCTCTCCACACGCTCCGGCGGGTTTCGGGACTTCGCGAAAGCGATAACACACACGAAACAAAAGGTTTCCACTTAGTGGCTCGCCATCTTATTTAAACTATTCATGACGTCGCCTTTCCGGCTTATATTTTTGAAAATGTGACTTTTAAGTACTGCATCTCTTTCCAGTCAGTACAAACTTTAATTTTTATTAATGTATTATATACCTAATATGTTTTAGAACAGTTAGTTTAATTCTGAAGACGACGCTCATAGTAGCGTCGAAACCTGGTCAGTTTTGACTTAATATTTGTGACCGAGGGCTTATTTGTTCTAATATAATTATGTATAAAAGTCTTCCTCGAAAACATACATAATGGTAAAAAATATGCGTGAAAAAAACAATTTGTCTAATGATTTAAATCCCCTGGTATAGTAATCGAATTGCCTGCAAAGACGAAACCAAAACCGCACATTTTCACGACACATCAGATCGCAACACAGCGTTTTCATTCTCACAGTCAGTTTTAACAGAAAAACTGTCTCCGGCAGTATGTTCATTAGAGTATCGTGCAAAAGTTTTAAGTAATTCGGTCGAGAACTATTCGAGACTTTTGCTAAGAGCCCTTCCCCTTTGTATATTACACGTGCATATTTAGTTATTACATATAAAATATTACAACATGTATTGAAAAATATGTTTCTGATGTCCGTATGAAAGTTATCATGTAAAGCTATCATGTAAAATCCTAAAATAAATCGATCAAAAACTATTTGAGAATTTCGCTAAAAACTTTTTCCCTCTATATAGTATGTATAAATTTATACCATTTATATTAAAAAAATGTCCGGCCGAACGTTTATTAAAGTACCATTGAAAAATCTGAAGCAAATCGGTCAAGAACGTTTCGAGATTTTTGGTAACGGCGTCAAAGGACGACTTGTCTTTATATAGTAGTATACATTAATGTTCATTATCATTGAATACCGAAGAAGGTGTCGCAATTCGAGAAGACGATGGATCAAACCTCCACCCATGTGTCTCCAAAACTGCTGAAGGCGAATGCCAGGATGTGTCCTTTTAAAGGGCACACCCCATCACCTTCCCCCATTTTTCCCCAGTCCGAACTCGTGTTCCATCTGTAGTGGACTCCTCGTCGGTAGGACGTTAAATCCTAATCTGCCTTCTTATCGTCACCAAAATTTTGTCTCAAAAACATAGGGCAACGCACTAATGTAAGAACAATAGGCTAGAGTTGGCACAGAAAGCAGTTAGGTGCATGAGCACACACATACTCAGCAATCTGCCAGAGCATATTAAACAGCTATCGTCTGATTAAGAGTGAATTAAATATCTATCTGGAGGCCTGTTCCCTCTACTGCATCGAAGAGTATCTTCACAGAAACTCTTAATGTTATAGGTTATTAACACAGTAATAGGCCCACAATAATATTTCACAGTTTTAAGTCATTTCATTGTACTGCATTTAAACAAAATGTAGATTCTTGACTACGGTTCTTTTCATGTCCCAGAGCCTCTTGTCTACTAGATCTGCAGTACGTCACTAGTTTAGTGCAACTCACCTTCACCTTCTTTTATTGCTTTTAACTATCAAGAGACTGAAATAGTTATGGCGGCTCAGAAACTCGTGAAACCTCCGTCGCGAGGGACTGAGCTAAAGCAATATGCCCCAGTGTCTCCGGGTAGCCCCCGGCACATAAGCCCGCAGGTCATCTGTCGCCGTCGACAGGGACAGGGGGTTTCCCCGTCAGGGCGGCTCTCGCCTGTGACCCAGTTGTGCCAACTTTTCTCGTATTGGCGCCGCCAGGCCGTTCTCGTATTCCGGCGGCACCTTCGACACGAGCCGAAAGGATAGAAGAATGGGGGTAGGATGTTGCAGCCGTATGTTGGTATGAGGCGGCCCCAAGGCGAAAAAATAAGTCCGCTCTCCCCCTGCTTCCAGCCACCAGCCGATGGATCGAAGTCCGGGCGCGACATATGGCTCAGAAGGCGCTACGGCCTCCGGTATCACCGCAATATCGTGGGCGGAAATCTCCGGCTGGGAAGGGACGAACAGCGACGGCCCGTCAACAGCTTTACAGCGCGGCAGAAAATAGCAACGCTGACGCACACACACAGCCTATGTGTGGTAGCAGCGAACGCTGCCTACTCCTCGTGAACGTTGTGTTATATCTACACTGAAGCGCCAAAGAAACTGGTATAGGCATGCGCACTGAAATACAGAGATATTGTAGTGGGACGAAATTAAGCGTCACCCATCCACCAAAGTCAGCCCAGTTTGCAGGTGACTATAAGTTTAATTTAGTTTTGTTTATGTGTTTTTCTTATTATTTGTAATAGATGTGAATTATCTAAAAGTTTGTATTTTTTTATGTGTTTCATGTACGGAGAGGGCAGCGCAACGAACGGGGACAGCATCTTCGTTGCCGCGACTAGAGAGGAAATTGCTGGCCGCTATACGTCGCGGGTCGACAGCCAAGGAGCAACAGAAGATCCTGGAACCGAGTTGTTGCGTCGTGCTTCTAGAAATTAAAAATGAATTTTTATACTCTTTTTGTACAACAATGACGTCACATAGAGCTTAATCTTATTGAAAAGTCAGTCACTAACTCTCAACGCTCAAGTTCACATCTGTATGTGTATGAAGCTAATAAAATAGTGTATGCTACTAAAGTTGAAACACGTGTCTTGAAGATTTATTTATGAAGAATTATGTGAACGGATTAATAATATATTTGACAAGATTAGTGATTCTTACGGCGTTCACCGAAACTTTGAATCTCAAAAGTTTATTTAGTGTGTGATTCTGATATCGATTAGATCAAGATAACGTGTGTCAATATAATTTCTGAGGAGAAACAAACGAAATTTAAAATCGAAAAAGTTACAAAAACCAATTGGCCCAAGTGATGTAATTCTTTGCATACGACTCAACTGATGTTTTACA
The DNA here is from genome assembly GCF_023864345.2 of Schistocerca serialis cubense. Taxonomy (NCBI): domain Eukaryota; kingdom Metazoa; phylum Arthropoda; class Insecta; order Orthoptera; family Acrididae; genus Schistocerca; species Schistocerca serialis. Next base: position 44,553,044 of record NC_064649.1, on the reverse strand, counting down.
GTTTCGTTCAAGAACCATTCTATGACAATTTAAAAGGCATATAAATCATTTTTGAAGTAGGTTGTAACTGACGTAGGTGACGAAGTCTGCACATGGTAATATGTCAAACGAAAATCGGTTATAAAGAACTTACGTCGTTACACTACAATATGTAAACAGGCAGAATACGGCGCTGCGGTCGGCAAAGCCTTTGTAAGACAACAAGTGTCTGGAGCTGTTGTTAGATCAGTTACTGCCGCTACAGAGGCAGGTTATCAAGATTTAAGTGAGTTTGAACGTGCTGTTATAGTCGGCGCATCAGCGATGGCTCACAGCAGCCCCGAGGTAACGATGAATGGTTCAAATGGCTCAGAGAACTATGAGACTTAACATCTGTGGTCATCAGTCCCCTAGAACTTAGAACTACTTAAACCTACCCAACCTAAGGACATCACACACATCCATGCCCGAGGCAGGATTCGAACCTGCGACCGAAGCGGTCGCGCGGTTCCAGACTGAAGCGCCTAGAACCGCTCGGCTACAACGGCCGGCTTGGGAATTTTCCCATACAACCATTTCACGAGTGTAACGTGAATATAAGAAATACGGTGAAACATCAAACCTCCGACATCTCCGCGTCTGGAAAAAGATCCTACAAGAACGGGACAAACGACGACTGAAGAGAACCGTTCAACGTAACGGAAGTGCTGCCCTTCCGCAAATTGCAACCCTTCCGGAAACTGCTGTAGATTTCAGTGCTGGGCCATCAACAAGTGGTAGTGTGTGAACCATTCAAAGAAACATCATCGATAAGTACGTTCTGAGACGAAGGCCTATTCGTATACACTTAATGACTGCACAACACAAAGCCTTATGCTTCGCCTGGACCCGCCAACACCGAAATTGGACTGTTAATGACCGGAAACATGTTTCCTAGTCGGACGAATCACGTTTCGAATTGTATCGAGCGGATGGTCGTGAATGGGTATGGAGACACCCTCATGAATCCATGGACCCTACATGTCAGCAGGGGACTGTTCAAGCTGGTGGAGGCACTGTAATGGAGTGGAGCGTGTGCAGTTGGAATGATACGGGATCCCTGATAAGTCTAGATACGACTGTGACAGGTGACATGTACGAGCTCTGATCACCTGCATCTATTCATGTCCATTGTGCATTCCGACGGACTTGGGCAGTTATAGCAGAACAATGCCACTCGCCACATGCCCAGAATTGTTAGAGTGGCTCAAGGAACACTGTTCTGAGTTTAAACACTTTCACTGGCCAGAAAGCTCCCCAGACATGAACATTATTGAACATATCTGGGATGCCATGCAACGTGCTGTTCATAAGAAATGTCCACCCCCTCGTACTCTTACGGATTTATGGACAGCCCTGAAGGATTCATGAAGTCAGTTCCCACCAAGAGCACTTTAGACATTAGTCGAGTCCGTGCCACGTTGTTTGCGGCACCTCTGCCTGCTCACGGTGGTTCTTTATATTAGACAGGTGTACGACTTTCTTTGGCTCTTCAGTGTATGTTAACAGTAGCTGGCTGTGTAATAAATCTCTGAAAGAAATACTACAACCAACGATCTTTATAAATCCATTTATGTCAGAACACTTTTTGGGCTTTCGCCAGTTATCACTTGGTTTAATAAAATTCATTGTGTTTCATCAGTACGAGTGCACTTGGTATCCTGAAGAAAGTAACAAATTCTTTAGTCTCCAAATAGAAAAGAAAATTTGACAAATCAACTATGAAGGTGTACCGTAAGTTCATGACTTTCTGGGCTTAGAGCAGTTGAAGAAAACAACTGTGTTGCCAGTAAAAGGAAAACAGAAGAGTAAATACGATCTCGAGTGCTTTTGGTAAAATGGAGTTTTGGAAAGTAACTGTCGATATATCTGGAAGCAAAAGAAACAGACCTTCAACAATATATGGAGTGTAAGAACTTGCTACAGAAAAATATTGAAGAGTAGATGGGTAGCTCACGTAACTAGCAAGGAGATACACAACAGAATTGGGGAGAACAGATATTTATGATACAACCTGACCAAAAGAAAGGATCTGTTGGTGGAACACATTGAGAGAAATCAATCACCAATTTAGTACTGGAGGCAGGGGAGATTCTAAAAGTCAGTGAAGGGGGGGGGGCTAAGGGGGGGAGGGGGTTTGGGAAAATGGAATATCGCTTAACAAAAGGAGAGTTGGGGGTTCTCCACCGACAAACTGATAAAATTTGGTTTTGCTGAAATTAGTTTTTTGTAACTGTTTTGGAGTTCAGGGTAAAAAATGTATATTAAGAAATGATAACACCCCATTTTATGTTAAATGATGTTTATTGGTTTAGATAGTAAGCTATTTGCCGCGCATATTCTTTTGTTAAAATGTGTTTGAAATACATTGCAACCTATATTGCTATATAATTATTAAAAAAATGATTGAATCTGTTGGATTAATATATTCGCTGATTTCTGAAGTCCTTTTATCCAGTGTAATAAGATACTCCATTGGGGGGCGGGGAGGGGGTCTACAGCCCCCATAGACCCTCCCCCTTGCCATCGCCCCTGACTGGGGGGAAGTGTGTGGGTTAAAAATCGTAGAGGGAGACCAAGGGATGAATACAGTAAGCAGAGGGATGTAGGTTGCAGTAGGTACTCGGAGATGAAGAGGCGTGCACAGGATAGAGTAGTATGCAGAGCTGCATCAAAGACCACAACAACAACAAGAACTTATTAAAATTAGGAAATTTCTACTTCTTAAATTATTGATGTTAATTTTAATATATGTATTGTGTACGAAAATTTTGAACTACGGTATTGTTATGTTTCAGATTTGTTTCTGAGTGGTTGTTCTTGCTGTTTAGTGTCTCTTCATGTAAAAATGGGCCAGCATCTAATATAAACTGGCGAAAGATAACTTCACGGACCTAGTGCTCCTACTACCTCCGTATACGCCTCTCCCCCACCCCACCCCAAATAACTATCCCACCCCAGTACAGTTCTGCCTGGTGCTTGCATGGGTACCTTTCTGCATGTACACAAGGTTTACACATTACACATACACACATATTCTAAAGACTAATATATTGTCACTGCAACCAGTTCCTTCTGTCATTGGTTATTTGTTTCAGTCCCATGTAATTGTCGCATCCTGTCCTATTGTCAGTGTCTTCAAAATCCTTCATCCTTGCCCATCATCTTCCTTTCTTTCCTAGCATTTTCCGTTTAAGATTGTTAATGATGAAGGTGTTGTGTCTCACAACATGTGCAATAAATTTTATTTTTCTCTTTTCCATTTCCTTTGATAATCTTACCTCTTCGTTGACGTCCCTTAAGAATTCCAGATTAATTTTCCTTTATGTCCAGGTCGTTCTTGTCATTTTTCGCCATATCCATATTTCAGCAACATCAAATTCATTCCTTTCCAATTTACCCATAGCCCAAATTTCATAAAACAGTGCACTCCGTAGGAATGACTTTGCATCACGTAATTTGGCATCTGTATTCAGAAGTTTGTTTGCTAAAAGGGTTTTCTTTATCACAAATGGCTCTTTTGATACTGCTATCGTTCACTTCCATTATGCATCTGTTGTCCTCTGTGACTGTACTATAAGAAAATTGTTTAACCTTACCAATTATGACGTGACACATTACATTCCATGTAATCCGAAAAGGTATCTTGGCTTGCGGATTTTAACCGACAATGAAATACGCGCGTCAGGAGCGGTCTTGGAAAGAAGAACGAGGAAATAATCGCGCTGTTAAGGTCTTCGGACTGATCTGTCAGAGGAGTACCCGCGTTGTACTTGAAACGCCATGTATTTCGGTGGAGACCGACAATTCCGACGTTTACCTTTTTCGAAACTAAGCCATTAATGAAATTTTTTAATTTATTTCTGGGACAATATTCATTCAGCCACTCTGTAATACACGATATTCTAGAAATTGTTATGAGCATTATTCGGTAAATAACAGACATATCTGATGACACACACACACACACGTCTCGAGCGTAGCCACCGACTAACCACCTTGTTATCAAACTGCCTACTGGCTTCTGCCTCGGGTTCTTCGGCTGACGTTCATCTAATGATTTTTCTGACGTTTCGCCAGCACGAGTGGCTGGCATTGTCAAAGCTTCACCCTCCATTGCCGGTGGTGAACTGAAAATCGTCGTAACACGACGTCATTTGGCTCCACGAAAAGCATTATTCAACATGGCGACGTCGCTGTCAGGGATCGTCCGAGCCATAACCCGCAGGTAGAGGTCACCCACTGCAGTAGTAGCCCTTGGGCCGCCTGAGCGAGGCATGTCATCGACAGTTCCTGTCCCTATACTACAGAAAGATTATCTGGACCATGTGCAGGTTGACGGTATTGTCATGATGATCGGACTCCCTCATGATATCGACGACAAATACGTTCTGATAATGCACATTTTCCAGGTTGAACGTACATATACACAGCCGTGTATTTACGCGTATTTGTCGTGGACCCTAGGAGTCAGTGCAACCTCGACAATTGAGTGTAGCGGCACACGCAACGTCGGCCGAAGAACCCGAGACAGAAGCCAGTAGGCAGTTTGTCAACAAGTGGCCACGAAAGCCTCAACAATTTTGCACCTTGTTATCCATTGCGTATGGCGTCACTGAATGCATTATGAAGGGAACCTGAGTAAGCACACTGGTCTTCGGGCCGTTGTCAGTTTTCGTTAGTCGGAGCCGCTACTTCTGGGCCAAGTAGCCCCTCAGTTACTCACCACAAGGCTGAGAGCACCGCGTACCAGTCCGTCCACCGAGGACAAACCGCTGCCAGTACTGGGAACAGAACCCAGCCAAGCTGACCACCCGGCTGTGGAGATCGACCGACGTAGGTGTTACAGTAACGGTAACGGGGCCGTGTGCCGCTACACTCTATTGTCGAGGCTGCACTGACTCGTTGGGTCCACGACAAATACGCGTAAATACACGGCTGTGTATATGTACGTTCAACATGGAAAATGTGCATTGTCAGAACGAATTTGTCGTCGATACCACGAGGGAGTGCGATCATCATGACAATACCGTCAACCTGCACATGGTCCAGAGAATCTTTCTGTAGTATCTCGATCAGACGATGAGCATGCAATGATTGAAATTAACTATATTTCATATTGTAACAAATCCAAAAAAAAAAAAAAAAATTGTCTGCTTATTACTCTCACATAATTCGTCAAATCTTCATCGAGGCAAGCAGTTGCACAGAATGGTTACCGCGTGATACTGTAGTCAACGATTGAAAATAATGTGGTGAAACGCGTATGTATTTAGTACAGCGATGGCGAGACATGACAGAATCTCTGACCAGAGAGTTATTTATCGTTGCTAGTCTGCGCGTGACCGCGCGAGAGTTGAGTTGCATGTAGGGAGTCGGTAGTTGCAGTTGCGAGGCTGTTGTTGTACGAAGCGAGTCGCGAGAGCATGTAGTGCAGTTGCGGGTAGAGTCGGAGTTGTGTGAGGAGTCGGCGGGGGTCGACATGGGACTCTGGTCAAGATTCAGGACGAGGTATATTTATTAAATAAGGTAATGAAGCAGCATTGCCCTCATCTGATAATGTAATGCATCTTAAGTGTAATTAACTTGTTCAAGAATCGCCCCAATAATAATTTTGTTTTCAAACCAAGGATTTTAGCAAAACAAACATTTTATTGAAAGAAAATTTCTCATGCATTTCCTTAAAGAAAAAAATTTACTTAAGTTCAAAGAATTGTGACGATGCATTTCCTCCAAGCTATGGCGAAAAATAAGAGCAGATGCAGTTTTACTGAGGTAAGAAATCAATTCTAATTTTTTTCACAGGGCCAAAGATCGAGATTTCGGTCTATTTGCGTTTTCATTGTCATTGAGATTTAATTATCATTAATTTGTCTTTCATTATTTTGTGGGGAGCTTATACTTGGGTCAGATAGCGATTCTTACATTTAATTGTCATTGTCAGTAGATTAAATTGCTGGGAGGATACACTTGTCTCCCATTCATTATTATTTATTTAAATATTTCTGTGGGGACGATATTGCTTCGTGGCTCCATTTTTATGAACTTTGTTTGTCATACTTAATTTTCGGTGGGGAGGTTCCAGTGGTCGGTGTCCTCCTGTGTTAGTTAGTTTCTTTTTTGGCTGGGGTTACTGACTAAATCTGCCGTGGTCCAATCGGAGACGACACATTCTCCCCAGGAAGTTCCTCTGTCACATCTCACAGGCGTACGGCAGTGTGCATGGATGTTCTGCACGAATCCGCCTCATACGTGCCACTATGTCGCCGAGTGTCCCAAAGTGGGCAGCCATACCATAGGACTCAGTTCACCTATAACTTGTTAACTACACTCCTGGAAATGGAAAAAAGAACACATTGACACCGGTGTGTCAGACCCACCATACTTGCTCCGGACACTGCGAGAGGGCTGTACAAGCAATGATCACACGCACGGCACAGCGGACACACCAGGAACCGCGGTGTTGGCCGTCGAATGGCGCTAGCTGCGCAGCATTTGTGCACCGCCGCCGTCAGTGTCAGCCAGTTTGCCGTGGCATACGGAGCTCCATCGCAGTCTTTAACACTGGTAGCATGCCGCGACAGCGTGGACGTGAACCGTATGTGCAGTTGACGGACTTTGAGCGAGGGCGTATAGTGGGCATGCGGGAGACCGGGTGGACGTACCGCCGAATTGCTCAACACGTGGGGCGTGAGGTCTCCACAGTACATCGATGTTGTCGCCAGTGGTCGGCGGAAGGTGCACGTGCCCGTCGACCTGGGACCGCAGCGACGCACGGATGCACGCCAAGACCGTAGGATCCTACGCAGTGCCGTAGGGGACCGCACCGCCACTTCCCAGCAAATTAGGGACACTGTTGCTCCTGGGGTATCGGCGAGGACCATTCGCAACCGTCTCCATGAAGCTGGGCTACGGTCCCGCACACCGTTAGGCCGTCTTCCGCTCACGCCCCAACATCGTGCAGCCCGCCTCCAGTGGTGTCGCGACAGGCGTGAATGGAGGGACGAATGGAGACGTGTCGTCTTCAGCGATGAGAGTCGCTTCTGCCTTGGTGCCAATGATGGTCGTATGCGTGTTTGGCGCCGTGCAGGTGAGCGCCACGATCAGGACTGTATACGACCGAGGCACACAGGGCCAACACCCGGCATCATGGTGTGGGGAGCGATCTCCTACACTGGCCGTACACCACTGGTGATCGTCGAGGGGACACTGAATAGTGCACGGTACATCCAAACCGTCATCGAACCCATCGTTCTACCATTCCTAGACCGGCAAGGGAACTTGCTGTTCCAACAGGACAATGCACGTCCGCATGTATCCCGTGCCACCCAACGTGCTCTAGAAGGTGTACGTCAACTACCATGGCCAGCAAGATCTCCGGATCTGTCCCCCATTGAGCATGTTTGGGACTGGATGAAGCGTCGTCTCACGCGGTCTGCACGTCCAGCACGAACGCTGGTCCAACTGAGGCGCCAGGTGGAAATGGCATGGCAAGCCGTTCCACAGGACTACATCCAGCATCTCTACGATCGTCTCCATGGGAGAATAGCAGCCTGCATTGCTGCGAAAGGTGGATATACACTGTACTAGTGCCGACATTGTGCATGCTCTGTTGCCTGTGTCTATGTGCCTGTGGTTCTGTCAGTGTGATCATGTGATGTATCTGACCCCAGGAATGTGTCAATAAAGTTTCCCCTTCCTGGGACAATGAATTCACGGTGTTCTTATTTCAATTTCCAGGAGTGTATGTTGTTGCGTCGACTCATTTGTCGTTGAAAGAAACAAAAAAAAAAACAAAAAAAACAGTTTATACATATGAACTAAACAGATCCAACACGAATTCCTTTTGAAAAATACCCACTAGGAATACCACTGACTGAAAATGTCAATGAAAGCTACAGCATTTATGTGCGAAACTGAGCAGTTTCCACGGCGCCCGTGTACGTTACAAAAAACGTCGACATCTACATCTACATGCGGTACTCTGCAAGCCTCCGAGCGGTGCGTGGCGGGGGAGGGGGATGGGGTGCAACGTACAAGTGCTAGTCATTTCCTGTAAGCTAGTTTCTAATACACGCATCAAAAATCCTGACGATAGACGTTGACTGTGGATGTTGACTGTTCAGAGAACCGGCCGAAGTGGCCGAGCGGCTCTAGGCGCTTCAGTCTGGAACCGCACGACGGCTACGGTCGCAGGTTCGAATCCTGCCTCGGGCATGGATGTGTGTGATGTCCTTAGATTAGTTAGGTTTAAGTATTTCTAAGTTCTAGGGGACTGATGACCTCAGCTGTTAAGTCCTGTAGCGCTCAGAGCCATTTGAACCATTTTTTTTTAACTGTTCAGAGATGTCACTAAACTCGCCGAAAGATGTAAACAACCATGCATGAGCGGCGCCTATTAGACAGAGGGGGTCCGACAGCCGATCAGTTCCAGTCATTCCAGGTAGGAGGTACATGCTTCGTGTTGTCTGTAGTTCAACCGTGCCTAGACGGTCAAAACAGCGGTTCGACCGCGTCCGCATGGTTACTTTGTGACAGGAAGGGCTCTCAACAACCGACGAGTCCCGGCGTCTCGGAGTGAACCAAAGCGATATTGTTCGACATAGAGTAGATATAGAGGTACGGGAACTGTCGATGACATGCCTCGCTCAGGCGGCCCAAGGGCTACTACTGCAGTGGCTGACCTCTACCTGCGGATTACGGCTCGGACGAACCCTGACAGCGACGTCACCATGTTGAATAATGCTTTTCGTGGAGCCAAATGACGTCGTGTTACGACTGAAACTGTGCGCTATAGGCTACATGATGCGCAACCACTCCCGACGTCCATGCCGAGCTCCGTCTTTGCAAGCACGACACCACGCAGCGCGGTACAGATGGGCCAAACAACATGCCGAATAGACCGCTCAGGATTGGCATCACGTCCTCTTCACCGATGAGGTCACATATGGCTTCAACCATGCAATCGTCGGAGACCTGTTTGGAGGCAACCTGGCCAGGCTGAACGCCTTAGACACACTGTCCAGCGAGTGCAGCAAGGCGGAGGTTCTCTGCTGTTTTGGGGTGTCATTATGTGGGGCCGACGTACGCCGCTGGTGGTCATGGAAGGCGCCGTAACGGCTGTACGATACGTGAATGCCAGCCTCCGACCGACAGTGCAACCATATCGGCAGCATGTTGGAGAGGCATTCGTCTTCCAGGACAACAATTCGCGCCGCCATCGTGCACATCTTGTGAATGACTTCCTTCAGGATAATGACATCGCTGGACTAGCGTGGCCAGCATCTTCTCCAGACATGAAACGTATCGAACATGCCTGGGATAGATTGAAAAGGGCTGTTTATGGACGGCGTGACCCACTGAGGGATCTACTTCGAATCGCCGTTGAGGAGTGGGACAATCTGGACCAACAGTGCCGTGATGAACTTGTGGATAGTAGGCCACGACGAATACAGGCATGCATCATTGCAAGAGGACGTGCTACTGGCTATTAGAGGTATCGCTGTGTACAGAAATCTGCACCATCACTTCTGAAGGTCTCGCTGTATGGTGACACAAAATGCAATGTGTGGTTTTCACGAGCAATAAAAAGACCAGAAATGATCTTTATGTTGAGCTCTATTACAATTTTCTGTACAGGTTCCGGAACTCTCGAAACCGAGGTGATGCAAAACGTTTTTGATGTGTGTATGTTTGTTTCCAGATTGTTACTTATGAAGGGCGGATTTTTAACATTGCACGTGAGGAGACGTACTAAAGTAGACTGCTTGTCCACGTCGTGTTTTGAGCTGATGCTGAGGTGGACTGCGAAGGGTGCGATCGACTGATGCGCTGTCGGACAGCCGGTGCACTGTCCGTGGGGCGGTCCCAGATCCTCCGAGATACCGTCGCAGCACGCGACGGACGGCAGGAGGCAGTCCACCGAGGCGCGCGTTGCCAGCAACACCCGAGGGGGCCGGTCAGACCGCTATCTGCAGGACATACCCGCTGCTGAGTGAGTAGTCACACGGGGCCCGGCAGAGTATCTGACGCGCACAAGGCACGGATGGACTGGTTCACTTACCATAGATCAAAGGCACCTGATGTTGGAACAGGAGTGGCAAAATGCCTAAACAAAATGCTTTCAGTCTCACCACTGTATATCAAGGTTTTTTTATATAACGTCATTGAAATTTCGTTTACATACCACGAAAAAATGTCATACGTCACTAGTAGAATGCCTGATGATTACAACAAAATCATTTTATTACATACATATTATATGTTGTTCTTATTGCCGGTCGGGGTGGCCGAGCGGTTCTAGGCGCTACAGTCTGGAACCGCGCGACCGCAACGGTCGCAGGTTCGAATCCTGGCTCGGGCATGGATGTGTGAGATGTCCTTAGATTAGTTAGGTTTAAGTAGTTCTAAGTTCTAGGGGACTGATGACCTCAGAAGTTAAGTCCCATAGTGCTCAGAGCCATTTGAACCATTTTTTTCTTTTTGTTCTTATTGTTGTTGCGGCCACGAGTACCAACAAGGATTGTCACAGCTCTCGACACTTATTTCTTCTGCTTGAACACTAAACGCCACACTAAACACCCACGTAATCTTCATCACTCTGTACTTTTGACGATGTATCTTTAATAACCTCTTACATCTACATCTAAGTCTACATAAATGCCGGCCAGAGTGGCCGATCGGTTCTAGGCGCTACAGTCTGGAACCGCGCGACCGCAACGGTCGCAGGTTGGAATCCTGGCTCGGGCATGGATGTGTGTGATGTCCTTAGGTTAGTTAGGTTTAAGTAGTTCTAAGTTCTAGGGCACTGATGACCTTAGATGTTAAGTCCCATAGTGCTCAGAGCCATTTGAATCGTTTTTCTACATAAATGCTGTGCAGGCCACCGTACGACGCGTGGTGGAATCTACCCTGCACCACTACTGGTCATTTCTTTTCCTGTGCCACTCGCAGAAAGCGACTGTCGCTGGCAGTAGAATTGTTCTGTAATCAGCTTCAGATGCCAGTTCATTAAATTTTCACAGTAGTGTTCCCCAAATGGTTCAAATGGCATTAAGCACTACGGGACTTAACATCTGAGGTCATCCGTCCCCTAGACTAAGAACTACTTAAACCTAACTAGCCTAAGGACATGAGACACATCCATGCCCGAGGCAGGATTCAAAAATGGCTCTGAGCACTATGGGACTTAACTGCTGTGGTCATCAGTCCCCTAGACCTTTGAACTACTTAAACCTAACTAACCTAAGGACATCACACACATCCATGCCCGAGGCAGGATTCGAACCTGCGACCGTAGCAGTCCCGCGGTTCCGGACTGAGCGCCTACAACCGCGAGACCACCGCGGCCGGAAGGCAGGATTCGAACCTCCGACCGGCAGTGTTCCTCGAAAAGAATGTCATTTTCCCTCCAGGGATTCCCATATGAAACTTCCTGACAGGTTAAAACTGTGTGCCGGACCGAGACTCGAACTCGTGACCTTTGAAGTTTCATATCAGCGCACACTCCACTGTAGAGTGAAAATTTCATTCTCGATTCCCATATGAGATCCCGAAGCATCTCAGTAACACTCGCGTGTTGTTCGACACTTGTTGTTGTTGTTGTCTTCAGTCCTGAGACTGGTTTGATGCAGCTCTCCATGCTACTCTATCCTGTGCAAGCTTCTTCATCTCCCAGTACTTACTGCAACCTACATCCTTCTGAATCTGCTTAGTGTATTCATCTCTTGGTCTCCCTCTACGATTTTTACCCTCCACGCTGCCCTCCAATGCTAAATTTGTGATCAAATTCAAATGGCTCTCAGCACTATGGGACTTAACATCTGTGGTCATCAGTCCCCTAGAACTTAGAACTTGGTTCAAATGGCTCTGAGCACTATGGGACTTAACAGCTGTGGTCATCAGTCCCCTAGAACTTAGAACTACTTAAACCTAAGTAACCTAAGGAGATCACACACATCCATGCCCGAGGCAGGATTCGAACCTGCGACCGTAGCGGTCACCCGGTTCCAGACTGAAGCGCCTAAATTTGTGATCCCTTGATGCCTCAGAAAATGTTCTACCAACCGGTCCCTTCTTCCAGTCAAGTTGTGCCACAAACTGCTCTTCTCCCCAATTCCATTCAATACCTCCTCATTAGTTACGTGATCTACCCATCTAATCTTCAGCATTCTTCTGTAGCACCACATTTCGAAAGCTTCTCTTCCTGTCCAAACTATTTATCGTCCATGTTTCACTTTCATACATGGCTACACTCCATACAAATACTTTCAGAAACGACTTCCTGATACTTAAATCTATACTCGATGTTAACAAATTTGTCTTCTTCAGAAACGCTTTCCTTGCCATTGCCAGTCTACATTTTATATCTACTCTACTTCGACCATCATCAGTTATTTTGCTCCCCAAATAGCAAAACTCTTTTACTACTTTAAGTGTCTCATTTCCTAATCTAATTCCCTCAGCATCACCCGACTTAATTCGACTACATTCCATTATCCTCGTTTTGCTTTTGTTGATGTTCGTCTTATATCCTCCTTTCAAGACACTGTCCATTCCGTTCAACTGCTCTTCCAAGTCCTTTGCTGTCTCTGACAGAATTACAATGTCATCGGCAAACCTCAACGCGTTTATTTCTTCTCCATGGACTTTAATACCTACTCCGAATTTTTTTTCGTTTCCTTTACTGCTTGCTCAATATACAGATTGAAAAGCATCGGGGAGAGGCTACAACCCTGTCTCACTCCCTTTCCAACCACTGCTTCCCTTTCATGTCCCTCGACTCTTATAACTGCCATCTGGTTTCTGTACAAATTGTAAATAGCCTTTCGCTCCCTGTATTTTACCCCTGCCACCTTTAGAATTTGAAAAAGAGTATTCCAGTCAACTGTTCGACACTACCGGTAAGAAATCTAGCAGCCCACCTCTGTAATGCTGCGATGTTTTTTTTAATCCGACCTGATGGCAATCCCAAAAACTCCAGCAGTTCTCAAGAATAGGACGCACTATTGTCCAACATGCGGTCCCCTTTTCAGATGAACGAAACTTCCCCAAAATTTAGGCAATAAATCGATAACGATCTTTCGCCATCCCTATCACAGTTCTCACATGCTTGTTCCATTTCATATCGCTTTGCAACGCCACGCCCAGATATCTGAATAATGTTTATGTGTCACGAAGGACAATACTACGGCCGTATTCAAGTATTACGGATTTGTTTGTCTTACTCATCTGCATTAGCTCACGGTTTTATACGTTACAATACTCTGCTATACCCTACTGAATCGGTTGGTCATCCCCATCCCTAACAGAATAAGTATGTCGTAGGCAACCAAAATTTTTTATTTCTTCTCCCTGAACTTGAATTCCCCTTCCAAAGTTCTTTTCTTTTTCTCTATTTATTGGTAGAAGCTTTTATATTGCTACACACAACGTGTCTTGAAAAAATAACGCCAAATTTTGGTTTTTGGAACGAATTTTATTTAATTCATCATTGTTTTCCTCTTCAAAACAGTCCCCAATGCATATTATGCATTTACTCGGACGCTTTTTTCAATCCTGAAACGCTTTCGGAACTCGATCATTCGGACCGATTTTCGTTCCGGTGCGTTTTTAATCTAGTCTTTTCTCGTTCAACGACTACCCTTTAACGTTTCCATTGTTTTTTGGAACGAAATATGGAGGCTACTATGTCACTGCAGCAATAGTTTTGGTCAAAAATCAACGAACAAGCAACGAAATATGAGTAGGTGCATTATGATCAGGATCTTTTTCGCCAAAAATTCGGCCTTTTTTTTCACACAAACTAGTGCTCGATTTACGCTGCGGGATATCTAGGCTGCAAGCTGGCGGACCGGCAGAACAAGCATTTAAAATAAACAAATTGTCTTAGTTTAGGAATGTTCTGGGGGGGTCCTACAACCATCTTAGAAGACGTCGACATAACTATTCTGTACAGGCTTATCAGTGTGAATTTTTCTGTGAACAGCTGACTTAAATCGAATCAGCACTCGGCTGTCAAAGCCTACTGTCCCTCACGTCAAACGCGCAGCGGCGGTCGGTCAGACGCCTGACGCCTCAGTTGTCAAAATCGCCGAGGCTTTTAAAAGAATGATGAACGGATGTACCGAGCATTTTGAAGTGAGGTTTCACCTTGTGGAAAGACGATTTCTTCCATACCAGAACTCAGAAATTCTTTTACTTCCTTACGTGGATTCTTGAGCTCTCTCAGTCTGAGGGAAGCCATTTTCAGGTAACTGCATTGTCTAACAAGACACTGTATTTAATTTAATATATTTAAAATTTCGTGTTTTGTTATATCACTTTTGCTATCTGGCATTTGGCTAACATACAATTTTGCTTATTCTTAAAATGTGTTATTCTTTAAAACTGAAACACTGGTTTTCACTTGGGCATGAATGTCAACTTTTTTTAAATACAGTTATCGTACTGATTTTCGCCTGTACATAAATGTCAACTTTTTTTAAAGTTAAGTTATCGTTCTTGATAGCGATATCAATAAATCGGGTTGAATACCACAGCGATTTCGGTTCTTTTCCGTTTTTAGTCCTCGTTAATTCATTCATTCTTACATATATTATATGGCAACATTGTATACAATTAAATAATAAACGTTAAATTTTCTGTTATATGCTTTTAATTCGTAAACTGCTCTATAAGACCACTTTTGCGAGATAGTTACTACAAAATTTCCCCTGATAGGGCACACGCCACAGGTTCGGCCTGGGGGTCTGCAGACGTGAATTAGGTTCTGACAAACGGCGATGAACCTCTAAGCAGTGCTCCTGGGCAAGACCTCCTTGAGCATTATGCCTTTATAATCGAGAAACACAGTGAGCACAACATCCGCTCTGCTCAGTCTTCTCGATTCAGCAGGCGCCCACTGGGATGGCTGAGCTCTAGTTTCCAGTTAATATCTGCTGTATTCAGCTCACGTAAAACATTACATAAGTTCTGATTTATAACTGAATGAAGTGCATACAGTACTCACCTCCCTTCTGAAGGTCGTCCGTTCTCTGAGAGATGAGTTCGCTCAGAGAGCGGCAGGCGTTGAAGACGTGTGGTGGCTCACGCCGTACTATGCTGCGTTTATCGTAAGATTAAACGTAATTTAAACGTGTATAGTTCCGCGTTTGCTGGAATCTCATTAGACTTCGTGTGCCCACATGGCATGGCTCGAGTACAGTCAAGTACAACGCTAAGGATTCGTTTTATGCTGTGCGTTGTGCGCACTTCGACTCAGCGACGATTAGGGACAACAGCTTTACCGCCTCAATTAGCTTGGACAGCATTGGCTCGCCAGCTGGTCCAACTAACATGCAATGACGTGAACAGTTGCAGATAAGACGTTGAAGGAGACGAGCGGAGAAAAAATGTAGCTTCGAATGTCATTTAATTTTTAAAGATAATGAAATAACACTCGCGAAAACTCCGCCAGTACGCTTCTTAGGGAGAACGTCTCGTTCTTAGCTTTCTTTCTTGGGGTCTTTGTCCCGCTTCACGTGGGGTCCGCCGTGCTACTATTGATTGGGCAGTGTGAGTTGCAGAGGGTGGCCGGATGCCCTTCCTGCCGCCACCCCGAACCCCCAGGACGGAAATGGTGTATCCCAGATGTCTGCGTCTAGTCTAAGCCGTGAAATAGTGCGAGCGTTTTCAAATGTCTGCGAGTCGTGTAACTGAGGCGGAACGTGCGGATCAGCCCAGTATTCACCTAGTGGGCTTTGGAAAACTGCCTAAAAACCACATCCAGACTGGCCGGCATACCGGTCCTGGTCGTTAATTCACCGGGCGGATTCGATCCGAGACCAGGAAGCACCGCATTAGCGCTCCCGGCTAACCTGGTGGGTCGTTCTTAGCTGACGTATTGTAAACAAGAGTGATGAAAATTCCTAATTTAAACACGGAGTAATTTTTTCTGCGTGAGCTATGTGTGGCGTAAAAGTGTATTGAAGGGATTTCACTGTACATTTAAGTGTTAAAGCTACTAAAAATATTACTGACAGTATGTTAATCATTGAACTCCTTCCGTATCTGACTCCGAGCAATACGTTTCACGGCTGGAACTGCCATCTACGAGGGCAAATCAGAAAGCTTTTCCCCTATTTTTTTAACCAAATTACGACTATAAATGCGAAGTCAACATATTTATTCCCAGGGTTGGACCATTCTTGGTTCGTGCCGACCTTACCTGCAGGTACCTCCGCCGCACGACGTTGCTGTCAGTCGTTAAAGATGGCGGTTGTTCTTCACACGTCCACGGCGTTAGAGCAACGATGTTCTGTGGAGCAAGGGACGACGACGACCCATCGAGATCTACAGGGGAATGCAGGGCTCATATGTGGAATGAGCGCTCGTCGCTGACATTTCCCGCGTGGATGCCACGGTGAAAGCAGATCGGCGTATACACATCACGGGAGCTTGGCATATCATATGGGAGTGCTTACGACACGTTCACGGTTACCTGAAGGTTTCATGCCGGTCGTTGACTACGCATTTGGGTGACATGACGAGAGGCAAGCGAATGATATCTCCACTGAATAATCGGGAACCGTACTGCAAGGAGGGTAAAGGTTTCCTGGAACGCATTGTTGTTGTTGTTGTTGTTGTTGTCGTCTTCAGTCCTGAGACTGGTTTGATGCAGCTCTCCATGCTACTCTATCCTGTGCAAGCTTCTTCATCTCAAAGTAACTACTGAAACCTAAATACTTCTGAATCCGCTTAGTGTATTCATGTCTTGGTCTCCCTCTACGATTTTTACCCTCCTCGCTGCCCTCCAATACTAAATTGGTGATCCCTTGATGCCTCAGAACATGTCCTACCAACCGATCCCTTCTTATAGTCAAGGTGTGCCACAAACTCCTCTTCTCCCCAATTCTTTTCAATACCTCCTCATTAGTTATGTATTCTCCTATCTTATCTTCAGCATTTTTCTGTAGCACCACATTTCGAAAGCTTCTATTCTCTTCTTGTCCAAACTATTTATCATCCACCTTTCACTTCCGTACATGGTTACACTCCATACAAATACTTTCAAAAACGACTTCTTGACACTTAAATCTATTCTCGATCTTAACAAGTTACTCTTCTTCAGAAACACTTCCTTCCCATTGCCAGTCTTCATTTTATGTCCCCTCTACTTCGACCATCATCAGTTATTTTGCCCCCAAATAGCAAAACTCCTTTACTACTTTAAGTGTCTCATTTCCTAATCTAATTCTCTCAGCATCACCCGATTTAATTTGACTACATTCCATTATCCTCGTTTTGCTTTTGTTGATGTTCATCTTATATCCTCCTTTCAAGACACTGTCCATTCCGTTCAACTGCTCTTCCAAGTCCTTTGCTGTCTCTGACAGAATTACAATGTCATCGGCGAACCTCAAAGTTTTTACTTCTTCTCCATGAATTTTAATACCTACTCCGAATTTTTCTTTTGTTTCCTTTACAGCTTGCTCAACATCCAGACTGAATAACCCTGTCTCATTCCCTTCCCTTTCATGCTCCTCGACTCTTATAACTGCCATCTGGTTTCCGTACAAATTGTAAATAGCCTTTCGCTCCCTGTATTTGACCCCTACCACCTTCAGAACCTGAAAGAGAGTATTCCAGTCAACATTGTCAAAAGCTTTCTCTAAGTCTACATATGCTGGAAACGTAGGTTTGCCTTTTCTTAATCTATCTTCTAAGACAGTTCGTAGAGTCAGTATTGCCTCAAGTGTTCCAACATTTCTATGGAATCCAAACTGATCTTCCCCGGGGTCGGCTTCTACCAGTTTTTCCATTCGTCTGTAAAGAATTCGCGTTAGCGTTTTGCAGCTGTGACTTATTAAACTGATAGTTCGGTAATTTTCACACCTGTCAACACCTGGTTTCTTTGGAATTGGAATTATTATATTCTTGAAGTCTGGGGGTATTTCAACTGTCTCATACATTGAAACGTCCCTTTTGAAGAATTATACATGACTGTCCTTAAACTGACATACAATATTTCTAGCGCAACGCAATCTGACTTTCAAAAATCCCTGCAAAAGAATGGCCCTGAGTAACATTAAACTATACCTTTCAGAAATCACTTACCTCACAAAAATCTTCATTACTCGAACTACTGCAGTACAGCGAGCGCCACTACTGCCGGCTAAATAAAAGAGTCAAACTACGGATGGCACTAACTACTGATAGGGATAGCTAGCAAATGAAAGATATTAATAGAGAACAAACAATGTATTTACCTTGATAGTCATAATATATATAGCAGTTCATGACAAATTACAAAACTCCGCCATCTCTCTCCCCACATCCACCACTGCTGGCGGCTCACCTCCAACTGCGCAACGCTACGCGCTGTTCACATCCAGCTGCCGCTGCCCAACACTACAATGGCAGACAACAATGCAAACTAGACACAGACTGCACACAGCACAGCCAGTGATTCTCACACAGAGCGCTACGTGGCGTTACCAATAAGAAAACCTAAACAGCCTACTTACAACATCTTGCTCACCAGATGGTAGAGTT
Source organism: Schistocerca serialis cubense (assembly GCF_023864345.2). Classification (NCBI taxonomy): domain Eukaryota; kingdom Metazoa; phylum Arthropoda; class Insecta; order Orthoptera; family Acrididae; genus Schistocerca; species Schistocerca serialis. Next base: position 44,534,492 of record NC_064649.1, on the reverse strand, counting down.
TTGTCAGGGCTGGCTCTCCCAAGGCTGTCAGTAGTTCTAATGGAATATTGTCAAATTTCGGGCCTTGTTTCGACTTAGGTCTTTCAGCGCTCTGTCAAACTCTTCACGCAGTATCATACCTCCCATTTCATCTTCATCTACATCCTCTTCCATTTACATAATATTGTCCTCAAGTACATCGTCCTTGTATTGACCCACTATATACTCCCTCCACCTTCCTTCTTTCCCTTCTATGCTTAGAACTGGGTTTCCATCTGAGCTCTTGATATTCACACAGGTGGTTCTCTTTTCTCCAAAGGTCTCAAAGAATTTTCCTGTACGCAGTATCTGTCTTACCCCTATTTTTTTTAAACTTATGGGACTTAACTGCTAAGGTCATGAGTCCCTAAGCTTACACACTACTTAACCGAAACTAACACACACACACCCATGCACGAGGGAGGACTCTGACCTCTTACCCCTATTGATACATGCCTCTGTATCCTTGCATTTGTCCTCTAGCCATCTCTGCTCAACCATTTTGCACTTCCTGTCGACCTCATTTTTGAGACGTTTTTATTCCTTTTTGCGTGCTTCATTTACTGCATTTTTATATTTTCTCCTTTCATCAATTAAACTCAATATATCTCCTGTTACCGAAGGATTTCTAATAGCCCTCCTCTTTTTACCTACTTGATCCTCTGCTGCCTTCACTATTTCATCTCTCAAAGCTACCCATTCTTCTTCTACTGTAATAAGTGCAGATATTTTTGTTGATGACTCAGGACAGCGTATTGAATAACATTACATTAGTGTTCACTTGAATTGCAGACTAATAATTATAACTATTAGAAGTGGTATGTTATTGGGGTGGTTAGTACCTGCAAGTACATGTGGCTAGAGCTAGCCACTAGTGTTTATTTTCACCTGGGCAGCAGGTCTGGTGTTAAAGTGTGGATGCGAAGACACAACACTGTTACTCTGTACTGACAGCCATACTCCACACAGCGGTGCAGTTACGACTGTGTCGAAAACATCAGGTCATAAAGTTTGTGACGTGTTTGTGGGAAGACTCTTCGACGCAGAAAAAAAACCAACACACTGATTTGTGTACATATTAAGTTCCCATAAATAAAAATATCTGTACTTATACCCGTTAAACCCTTTATGTCTAATAATTAAACTTTTTTTCCCTTTCCCATTGGGTTTGTTATCCCTTCTAACAGCTGCTTCCCTCTTATCAGTGTGTCAGCCCATACCCTTTGTGACATGTCCCGCATTAAACCAAGTCTCATAAAGGTAATATGTATTAACTTTCTCATGTCTAAATTCGCGAAACTGACGGAGATAACACTTCCTCAAAAAAACAAGTATCATCTCTGTCCGTTATCATACTGTTTCACTTCCTGTTCTCAAACTGGGAATCAGTGTTTCTTATTAGTTTGTAAAATGTTGTCCTTTCAAAAGTGGGCAACGCATCATCGTCATTTACCATTTGAAGTACCCTATTTATTGTAGATACTCGCGTCTGAAGAAGATCGCGTGCGCCCTTGACCGTACAGCACTTTTCACAAAATCGCCACATACCATCCCCATTTTCGCGTTTTTTCCTGCAGTCGAAAGTTTTCCGGCATGCCGATTTTGTTTCTGGTCACTCAGTATGCTCTACTCAGAAATACTAGTAACCTCAGATGTCACTCCTGCAATATGCTGTAGCGCTAGCGATGAATAGTTCTGTGTGAAGTAATGAAGAAACATCAAGAACTACCCGTTTCTCGCCACTTTTTAACGGTGTTTCACGCTCGCGTTTCACTAGGGAGCGAGAAGCTGCGTCAGCCATTTTCGCAGTAGATATTAACAGTGCGACGATCAGAGGATAACTGTCGTTTGTACAGACTGCAACTGCACACGATTTTTGAAATAAAAGCTACCTACCTTAAGCATGATTAAGAAACGAGATGATAGTTTACTTGTTAGAATATCTTAAAAATTTCATTTACAGTAAAACAGTAATAAGATGTCTAATACATATAGTAGGACCTTCCAACAACGTAACAACACCAGTGTACGTGTGCTACGGCTGCTGACCAGTTTACATCAGATTTATTCTTAAGATGATGGAAGTGGAGCAGGCATCAGAAGTAGACCGTCTGCCTCTCCGGCTGACTTATCACATCGCGGCCTGCCGCCGGGCTGAGCAAGGCCCTAAATACTTGCCGGGCGGAAGGTTACTGCAGAACTCCATGAGGCCGGCACAGCAAAATAGTGCGGCTAAGGCGGCGTCCTGTGCCTTTCCACTGCGCTCCCTGTGCGTCGGACCGCAGCTGTGGTGACGCTTCGTTGCATTCGCCTGCTGCGTAGACTACCCGGCTGACGTTACTGCCCCGCGTGGTGCCTCCGTGCACCTTGGATACAGCAATATTCGTAAACTCACGTTTCGTCGCTTGTTATGACCTCTAAAGTCCTGTATTATTGTTGACTACTTCTAGCGATTCCCGGTCACCCGGCATTCGACGATCTTGCTCTTAGAAATTTAGAATTTTAGTCAATTTTGTGTGACACATTTCATACCCAAAATGCCCAAAAAAATGTCATGGCATGAGCGAACTGACATATCAGTATCATTAGTAACATCTGTGATTGTGATTTTCCGATCATCCGTAATAACTTCATTATCTTTTCCCACGTATTCATCTGCCGACGATGTGCTGGGGCGACCAAGGCCGTCGCTATTGGTCATGCACTTAGTAATTTAGAAGAACTGGAGATAGATTCTCGATGAAAATGGCGCTCATAACGAATGATACACAAGCATGCGGCTTTCAGTAAACATTGAGTTCTTTTATATCTTCTGTGATGTACTGCGACGGTTGAGAGCTTTAACAAACCATCAACCCCCACCTTATTTTATTGGCAACTTGGCACTGGTTGCCTTCAAGTCGTTTTGGGCCACATGCATTAATCCATATGGATTTGTCATTTTAATGTTTACTTAACAAAGTAACAATAATGGAAAGCACATTTGTAATCTAATTTAGATTTTATTAATGTTTGCCTTTATCTGTAATCTGTCACACTGCTCTGTTATTGTGACCTGAGCGCCACCTGATGGTGGTTCAATAATTTACCTTCTTTCCGATGACTGTGTAGCCAGCGGCATGTGGAAACTGTTAGGTAGATGTACTGTTTGATGATATACATTGTACTGAAGTTTTAAAGTATCTGATATGTATTACATACATACAGGGTGAGTCCCTAACTATTGCCACCAAGAATAGCTTCGAAAGTATGATAGTAGCTGAAAAGTTTGTGGGACAAAAGTTGATGAGACACCTAAGGCCATAATATGACGTTGGTTTTTTGTTGCTAGGCGGCGTCACCTCAAAGATATGAAGATAAACTTTGTTTTTTTTTAAGTGGGATGTTATAGTTTGGTACTTATTTTCTGATAGCGGATATCAAGACGAATCCAATTATGTGTAACAGTAAGGTCTTTGAAGGTCAACGAAGGTCACAAAGGTGGCACGAACGTCCATTTACAGAAGGTGTCCGAAGTGAAGACCGTTGGTATCAGTGCAGTGCCGCAATCTTCTTATCATGGATTGAGTGGTATTGATTATCACTTCGGCACTTATCGAAGCACATGCTCTGAAAATTCTCTCTCGCATATCTTCAGGTATAGCTGGAACGTCTTCATAAACAATGTCTTTCACAAATCCCCACAGGAATCACCTTCTGTAAATAGACATTCATGTCACATTTTTTACCCTCGTTGACCTTCAAAGACCTTACTGTTACACACCATTGGATTCGTCCTGATAGCAGCTATTAGGAAAATCAGAAAATAAGTACCAAACTATACTATCCCATTAAAAATAAATAAAGTTGGCCTTAATATCTCTAAAGTAGCGCCACCTAGCAACAAAAAACCAACGTAATACTATGGCTCCCAAGGTCCCACACAACTTTTGTCCCACGAACTTTTCAGCTCCTATCATACTTTGGAGTTATTCTAGGTGGCAACCGAATAGTTAGTGACTCACCCTGTATAATACTGTATTCCTACTCTATTAATTGCGAACACTTCCCAATTTGTGATCTATTGAAATAATGTGCATCCCGTGGTTATTTTTCTGTTTTTACGAAAAATATTTTTATACGTTTTGCAAAGAAATGTATGTACCATTTTTATACTTTCTGTCTTATGACAGATCCGACAGTGATATGTAACCGAAACGTGTTATCAGAATTAAAAATAATAAAGTGTGACCAACGCTGGAAAACAATGTGTGTTTCTGGACGGTTGTCGCCCCTGGTCAATATCTATATGTACATCTACATAGATACAACGCAAACCACCGTACGATGCGTGGCGGAGGGTACCCTGTACCACTACTTGTCATTTCCCCTCCTGTTGCACTCGCAAACAGAACAAGGGAATGACGACTATCTTATCTCTTTTTTGGTCCTTAACGCGCGATGTATGTTGGCGGCAGTAGACGTACATAAATACGTGTTGTCTGCTATTTCCGTACAAACTGTCACAGAGAACTGCAGTTCTCACAACTCTAATCATTTATTTAACTACCGATCGTCTGTACGCGTATGAAGCTACACCACTGGCCATTAAAATTGCTACACCACGAAGATGACATGCTACAGACGCGAAATTTAACCGACAAGAACAACATGGTGTGATATGCAAATGATTAGCTTTTCAGAGCATTCGCACAAGGTTGGCGCCGGTGGCGACACCTACAACGTGCTGACATGAGGAAAGTTTCCAACCGATTTCTCATACAAAAACAGCAGTTGACCGGCGTTGCCTGGTGGAACGTTGTTGTGATGCCTCGTGTAAGAAGAACAAATGCGTACCATCACGTTTCCGACTTTGATAAAGGTCGGATTATAGCCTATTGCGATTGCGGTTTATCGTATAGCGACATTGCTGCTCGCGTTGGTCGAGATCCAATGACTGTTAGCAGAATATGGAATCGGTGGGTTCAGGAGGGTAATACGGAACGCCGTGCTCGATCCCAACGGCCTCGTATCACTTGCAGTCGAAATGACAGGCATCTTATCCGCATGGCTGTAACGGATCGTGCAGCTACGTCTCGATCTCTGAGTCAACAGATGGGGACGTTTGCAAGACAACACCCATCTGCACGAACAGTTCGACGACGTTTGCAGCAGCATGGACTATCAGCTCGGAGACCATGGCTGCGGTTACCCTTGACGCTGCAGCACAGACAGGAGTGCCTGCGATGGTGTACTCAAGGACGAACCTGGGTGCACGAATGGCAAAAGGTCATTTTTTCGGATGAATCCAGGTTCTTTTTACAGCATCATGATGGTCGCATCCGTGTTTGGTTACATAGCGGTGAACGCACAATGGAAGCCTGTATTCGTTATCGCCATACTCGCGTATCACCCGGCGTGATGGTATGGAGTGCCATTGGTTACACGTCTCTGTGACCTCTTGATCGCATTGACGCCACTTTGAACAGTGGACGTTACATTTCAGATATGTTACGACCCGTGGCTGTACCCTTTATTCGATCCCCGCGAAATCCTACATTTCAGAAGGATAATGCACGACCGCATGTTGCAGGCCCTGTACGGGCCTTTCTGGATACAGAAAACGATCGACTGCTGCCCTGGCTAGCACGTTCTCCAGATCTCTCAACAACTGAAAATGTCTGGTCAATGGTGGCCGAGCAGTTGACTCGTCGCAATACGCCAGTCACTACTCTTGATGAACTGTGGTATTGTGTTAAAGCTGCATGGGCAGCTGTACCTGTAAACGCCATCCAAGTTCTGTTTGACTCATTCTCCAGGCATATCAAGGCCGTTATTACGGCCAGAGGTGGTTGTTCTGGGTACTGATTTCTCAGGATCTAAACAGTCAAATTGCGTGAAAATGTAATCACATGTCAGTTCTAGTGTAATATATTTCTCCAATGAATACCCGTTTATCATCTGCATTTCTTCTTGGTGTAGCAATTTTAATGGCCAGTAGTGTAATATTGCAGCTTTACGTAGTTATACACTTAAGAGTAGCGAAAAGAAACGAAAATCTTAAAATTACCGATTTATGGATAGTAGATAGGAATTTATGAAGACAGAGAAGAGGTTATACCGTATTATAACTTTAAGACACACAGGGTTACATTTATTAAACTATAGTAGATAATTGTCATAACTTCTGAACGGTTAGCGTTAGGACGTTCAAACTGCACGGTTGGCCGCAGGCATGACGGGAATTAGTATCCGCATGAGCAAGCGCCATGTTGTTTTCGGTCATTTGGACGTAAAAATGTCACTGCATAGCGTACCTGAGCGTATAGCGCTTGTGAAAGCCAACTATGCGAGAAATAACAGCCCAACTGCGGCTCAAAGGAAGTTTGCAACCGAGTTTAAGCTCGGGACAACCTGTCCAAGTGTGCTAACAATCAAGAATTTCATTTGCAATTTTGAGAGAACGGGTAGTATTAATGATTAGTATTGGGACTGTAGCTCTTCCAAAAAGGAAAACGATCAGACGAGCTGCACATCAGGTGGGAATCAACCGGGAGACACTGCGACTAACTGCATCTCTTTCCATACAAAACTCAAACCCATCAGCAATTAATCCCCAGGTCAATTAAGCCCCACGGCCTTGGAACAGCTGTTGTGTTTCGCCAACACTGTTGTCCACAGAATTGACGAGTAGGATGTTGATTTGAGTATGGTTTGGTTTAGTGGAGAAGCCATTTTCATATGCATGGTTTCGTCAGTACGCAAAATTGGTGCATTTGGGGGACTGAGAATCCACATTTCGCGATCGAGAACTCTCTTCACGCTCTACGGGTGGCTGTGTGGTGTGCAGTGTCCAGTCATGGAATAATCAGTGCAATATTCCTTGATAGCAAAGTGTAACTACCGAACGGTACGTGAATGTTTTGGAAAATGATTTCACCCCCGTTTTCCAAAGTGACTCTCATTTCGACAAGATGTCGTTCATTCAAGATGAAGCTAGATCCCATCGAAACAGGAGGGTGTTTGATGTCCTGGAGGAGCTCTCTCTGGACCGCATTCTGGCTCTGTGGTACCCAGAGGCCACTGGCATAGGCCAAGATTGGCCGGATCTGAACACATGCGACTCCGTTTTGTGGGGCTGTATTAAAGACAAGGTGTACAGCAATAACCCAAAACCATTGCTGAGCTGAAAACAGCCATTGAGGATGTCATCGAGAGCATCGATGTTCCGACACTTCAGCAGGTAATGCAGAATTTCGCTATTCGTCTGCGGCACATCATCGCCAATGATGACAAACATATCGAACATGTCATAACCTGAATCCGAATATCTGTAGTAACGATTACATGTTGAATAAAGTGTGTGCACGCCGTAGATTGTAACTAATTTACTTTTTTTCATTTAGTTCAATAATTTTGACACTGAATTATAAATTCGGAACGGTTTTTCTGAAATAAACAAGGTTCTTGCATTTAAGATGAGCAAGTAAAACATAATAAACATTTATGAAACTAGAAAAACTTTGGAAAATCGAAATATAAATCACAGCCCTAAAAACGGAAAATAGAAAAGATGATAGTGGAAGAATGCCCCTTCACCAAGTGTGTATGACGGCGAGCGTCTTATAATTCTCCATCAACCTGCCGACCGCCAGTCACAGTTCTTCATCTACATTTAACACTTAATCTAGATAATCTATTAATTAAAACTTAACCGCTAACAATTGTCTTTACACTATATTTTCAGTATGTTCTTTTTCTGATTCGATACATACGAGTAGTTGTTGACATTAATGTTTTTCTAACCTATTGTGTTGTTTATTTAGGATATTTCTTGAGGTTCATTTACGGTCGTGTCGGGATCAGTATCACCTCATGAATCAATGTCGAAATCAGTGCTGTTTCCCACCCTGTGGATTCCCAAGTGGTCACACCGAACGCATCCCAGCATGTTGGAACGACCTGAGGATAAACACCCTGAGAAAGACCGAGGAGGCACGTTTTTATGCAGAAATTCCGCGTGATATTAATCAAATAGCAAGGAGCGTCAGAAAAGGTCATAGCATGTGCATGCAACTGACGAAAGGCGAGAAGTAGATCCGCAAGTGAGGTGTTTACGAGATAAATTGGTTCCAGCCACGCACCTGCTGTAACAGGAGAGAAAATTCGCGAATGCAGTACCGCTGGGTTCAGTTATGGGCCACTCCTATTCCTCATGATTTTGTGTCAACTAGATTCCACTCAAAATACGTAAAGTAGAGTTGCTAATTTTTCAACATCACACAGATGTTAATAGCTACTTTGCTATTACAGATACTTTGCTAAAGGTAATGGAATTACCATTGTGAAAATTGCCAGTAATTATCACTCCTGATGTTCTTAATTTTTTGGCCTGAGGTGGTACGAGTGATGAAACTTGGATAACGGAAACCAGTGAAGAGGATGCAAACACACACATACACCCACACACCAACACACACACTCACACACACACACACACACACACACACACACACACACACATATATATATATATATATATATATATATATATATATATATATATATATATATATATATATATGTGTGTGTGTGTGTGTGTGTGTGTGTGTGTGTGTGTGTGTGCAGCATACTCCGCAAGCGATCTTTGGTGCGTGGCGGAGTGTACTTGTTGTACATAATTTTTCCCACCTCCACTGTACTATTCGCACATGGCACGTCGGAAGAAGGGTTAAGCCCCAGTATGACCCCTGATTCCTCTTACTCTCTTTTCCAAGTCGTTTTGTGAGACGTATGTGGGACGAAATAATATCTCTTATAAGTCTTATTGTCTGTAGTAAGTGTCTTACAGACACACAGACGTTTCACTCTATTTTAAAGCATCTTCAGTGCACACTGTAGGAATATCGTTTTTCTTACAATTCTGTTTTCTAGGATCATGAACGGTTCTCGTGCTGTAGTGAGTATTTAGTTTTGAAATCTTTTCTCGCGGTACTTTTTTGTGTTTATTACTGCGCGTCTTGGCGTTCTTTTACACATATGTCTTCTACATTTGTAGACAGCACGTTCACTGACACGAAATATGTTTATGACCTTTTATTGCGTAGGTCTACTGCTATCTCGCATCGCTACTGTCGCAGGTTCGAATCCTGCCTCGGGCATGGGTGTGTGTGATGTCCTTAGGTTAGTTAGGTTTAAGTAGTTCTAGGGGACTGATGACCTGAGATGTTAAGTCCCATAGTGCTATTTGAACCATTTGCTATCTCGCCATTCTGTGTACTTTGATATTGCGGGATGCGAACGTTTTTTGTTTTATTTTGGGAGTAATACGAGCGTCTGTTATCGCTCTGTTCATATGTTTAGACTGGTGTGTGTGTGTGTGTGTGTGTGTGTGTGTGTTTTCTCTCTCACACTTCTTAGGACATACGAGGTCAGAGTTGGCTTGCCTGAAATACACAGTTCCACTTACATGCTGGACTTAAAAATTTCATATCTGCGTTTGTACTCTCAGGTTATAAACAGTCCAGCCCCTGGCACTTCCTTGGTCAACATATCCGTTTCATTACTTACAGTCTGGAGTGGCCGAGCAGTTCTAGGCGCTACAGTCTGAAACCGCGTGACCGCTACGGTCGCAGGTTCAAGTCCTGCCTCGGGCATCGATGTGTGTGATGTTCTTAGGTTGGTTAGGTTTAAGTAGTTCTAAGTTCTAGGGGACTGATGACCTCAGATGTTAAGTCCCATAGTGCTCAGAGCCACTTTCAGTCTGTTTTTGCGACGCACTTCGTGATGGAACTTCTCTTCTGGGAAAGCGGTTCGTATGTCTCCAGAATTAAAAGCCACTTCATAGTTGTTATCATAAGCCTGAAAATCAATAAAACATTATTTTGTTTCTGTTTTCATATAAAGTAATAGTCACGAACAACACTATCCTACAAAGTCATTGTCATGCGTTAAATTCGTATCGTATTTCTCTTAAGCTACAACCGTCTTCTTTCTTAGCAGCAGCGACTTAAATCCGGAGTGCTGGCTGGACAGCTGCTCCGCACGTACAGCCTGTTTCTCGGTCAGGCGATTAATCGTCTCTCTAAATTGGGCTGCTGCCATAGGCCAGCACTGCCTTCTCCATTGTTCCCCAGGCTGCCTGTCTACCTGCAAAGACAGAGGAAAATGTTGACGTATAGAAAGCAACTGCCTCAGACACACCGCTCGTAACATCCACGCCTGTGGATGAGAGTGGTGGTCGTGTAATTGTAGATATTGGACAGAAAAATTTGAATAATGTAAAAAAAATAATAGATGCCAAAAAGCGAGACTAATGACGCAGAAATCAAATATTTTGTTATACCCTCATGGCTACCCAAAACTATGTAACACAAACGTAGCAGTCCGCAGCTCGTGGTCGTGCGGTAGCGTTCTTGCTTCCCGCGGCCGGCTTCCCGGGTTCGATTCCCGGCGGGGTCAGGGATTTTCTCTGCCTCCTAATGACTGGGTGTTATGTGACATCCTTAGGTTAGTTAGGTTCAAGTAGTTCTAAGTTCTAGGGGACTGATGACCATAGCTGTTAAGTCCCATAGTGCTCAGAGCCATTTGAACCACAAACGTAGCAAACGTTTTGCAAACTCTTTGCGTTTTCTCTACTAGGCATATTTCCTGGTCCACCCTCAGTTGTTGATGATGGCCCACGGGAGGAGGCCGCTGCCGGAGGTCATACATCTGTTGTATGAATGACCTGTTGTATGAATGCATGGCGTGAATGCCTTTCCCTGATCATTACCACTGTCTCCTGCGCTTGGGCTCTGTGACGGTAGTCTGCTGGAACACAGGAATCCAGCACCAGTCTACCTCGAGACTCTTTTCTTTCCTGTTGGAACTTTTGTCACGTTTGTAAGTTTCTATGACTATCCTCAACATGCGGGTGCGGCATCTCTTCTCTATAGCGAGAACCTGCATGTCGACGAAATTTATTCCGTGAGCGGTCTCACACAGCGCGTGTTCCGTCACTCCTGATTTCTCCAACCGTCCCAACCTGCAACAGCGTTTATGTTCGGTGATCCTGGTATTGATAGATAGTCCGCTTGTTCCATCACAGAAGTTCCCGCATGTACGCAATATGCGGGATCCACGACATTGCGTGTGGCTCCCTTTTGTCGTTTAACGATCTGACATACTCTGTGACCTTCCGAGTCAGTTTGTACATCCTTGTTTGCAACCAAGAATGAGGGGAATCTTTGATAATACGAGGTACTCGTGCTGGCGAATCGTAAGAAAATCATTAAACAAAGATCGGTGGAGATCCCGGCACCAAAGCTGACAGACAAGAAGCAAGGATAAACTGAACAATTTTAAACCAGTACTCGTTCGAAAGTAGGGCGCAGTGTTCTCTCTCCCCTCAGAGGAAGTGTTAGCTTGTTACCTATACAAAAAATACCGAAAGGAAAATTCCATTGGTTCTAAAATCAACCAGTCTACTTTCGAATATAACTTGGTGACATAAATACCATTTCTTAGATATCCCCACAAAAAGAAATTTGCTAGTGATAAACTCTCGAGGGTCACGACGCGCTAGCCAACTTCCAGGAAATTTATTGTTCAGCTCTTGCACAATATCACGCATGGAATAGTGTGAGTGACCATCGTGCTGCATCCAAGTATGGCCTCTAATGTCTAGACCGACATTTTCAAGGGGAGCACCTCAACTATGGACTGTAAAAGCAGGATAAGCCTCACCTGTTAGAGTAATGTGAACTGAACTCATTTAAACTGACATTCCGCTGGCAGAACATTCATCTGAACATAGCCGATTATACAGGGTAAAAAGTATTTAAACCGACAAACTCTGGGAGGTTGTAGGGGACATAAAAACAAATATTTTTCCCCCATGTCTTTTTTCCTATGAGTAATATTTAAACCGGTAGAGGAAGATTTCTCTGGCGGCAAATTAACTAAACCAACAAACAAGAGGCAACACATTGACATACCCCAATTTCAATTACAGTAGATTTTTAAAAATGCCTCCATTGACACGTAAACAAAGGTTAAACCATCAGATCATGTTCTGTTTGACACGGGAAAAAACCCCAGAAGTATCGTGAATTGTTCCTGCTGCTGCTACTATCCGGGCAACCAGATCCTCTTCTGATGCAACAGGAGTTGCGTGAACAAGGTTGTGCATCTGTCCCCACACAAAAAAGTCCAGAGGGGACATATCTGGGGATCGAGCAGGCCATGGTACAGGACCACCTTTGCCAATCCACGTTTCTGGGAACCGTCGGCCCAGGAATCGACGCACACGACGGCTGAAATGTGCCGGCGCCCCGTCATGTTGGAACCGCATGCGTTGTCTTGTAGGGAACGGGACGTCTTCCAGCAATTCTGGCAATGCTCTGGAGAGAAAATTGTAATAGTGCCTGCCATTTAATGGCCTAGGTAGCAGATACGGCCCAATTAAACACTCCCCTACAACTTCGCCCCACACATTAACGAAGAACCGCACTTGATGAGCGCTGGTAACTGTGGCATGTGGATTATCCTCACTCCAAACGTGCAAATTGTGCATATTGAAGACTCCATCACGTCCGAACGTTGCTTCATCGGTAAACAATACGGAGGATACATTTTACACTGTTCCAGGTACAACCGCGAAATCTGTGCTCTGGGTGGATAATCAACTGGTTCCAGGTCGTGGACACGCTGTAAGTGATATGGACGTAACAAATGCTCTTACATTCGTCTGATTCATCCCCATGTTGCCTGCAATTGCACGAGTGCTGATTGAAGGATGCCGCTCCACACGCTGCAAGACAGCTTCCTCAAATTGCAGCGTTCTTACCGTGCTACGGTGTCCCTGTCCAGGTAATCTGCTAAATGACCCGGTCTCACGCAGACGTTGGTACACATCAGCAAAGGTCGTATGATGCGGGATACGGCGATTAGGATATTGTTGTTGATAAACCCGCTGTGCAGCTCGTCCGTTGTGGTGCGCTACGTAGTATGCACCAACCATATCAGTGTACTCACTCTAGGTGTATCACTCAGTTAGTAAACATAGACAATGCACTACTACACTGGCCTGCACCGGTTTAAATAATCCTCATAGGAAAAAATGACATTAGGGAAAATTATTTGTTTTGATGTCACCTACAACCTGCCAGAGTTTGTCGGTTTAAATACTTTTCACCCTGTATACAGCACGTTGCATCCATCCCTAAAACTTTCAACATTTCTAGCTGCCTAATCATAAGTGATAGATGTATGATTTGTACAGACCTGGATTAAATTCATGAGCTACATATAGAAAAATGTTTAATTTAAATAATTGTATCTCATTGCTGCAGTTCTCTGGGAAATAATTATATGTTACTAACTCTGCAGAAAGAGCAGCGGAGCAGCGCTTCCTGTATTAACCTGCCTAAAGAAGTGTTCCTCTCGCTTGTTATTTTGTGGCAAGTTACAGAGAAAGACACCTCGCCTGAAATACCTTGTATGCTGAAGCGTGACTGCACGTCACAGAGCAACCTGCTAACTAACCTACCGGAGACCGCCCACGGCTGCCCTTGTCTGCTGTAATGAGCTGTTCAGAGCGGCGGTGCCCCGAACTCTTCGTGCGGCATAGCTGGCGATAATCATGCAAATACCTTTTTCGCCCTCCGTATGCGGTGGGCGGCCTTCGCTTTACCTCTGACGCCCGCTGCAGGAAACCTTTTTCCCCGTCACGACTCGCTATCGGCTCCTTTGTCACGGAAGTGTACCGCAGTGCCGCGTTACCAAGGTTTAGAAACGGCCGCCGTATGTATCTGTCGTCTCTACTCGTTGCCGTAAATTCAGTATTTGCGTTACCTCTGGCAGAAACGGTGCCAAGGAGACCGACTCGTAGAAACTTCGTAAGAGGAGAAAGGGTAGTTTGCAGCACGAAGAAATGTAACAGCTCTGCAAAAGGGGTACTGAAACGCTTTTTTCAGGCCGCGAGCAACGGAAGTGGTGTTGCAGCTCAACTAAGTGTAGCATATGTTATACACTTAAAAGTCTTAAGACACTATTGGCCATTAAAATTGCTACACCACGAACATGATGTGCTACAGACGAGAAATTTAACCGACAGGAAGAGGGTGATGTGATATGCAAACGATTAGCTTTTCAGAGCATTCACACAAGGTTGGCGCCGGTGGCGACCCTACAACGTGCTGAGGAAAGTTTCCAATCGATTTCTCGTACACAAACAGCAGTTGACCGGCGTTGCCTGGTGAAACGTTGTTATGATGCCTCGTGTAAGGAGGAGAAATGCGTACCATCACACGTTTCCGACTTTGATAAAGGTCGGATTGTAGCATATCGCGACTGCAGTTTATCGTATCGCGACACTGCAGCTCGCGTTGGTCGAGATCCAATGACTGTTAGCAGAATATGGAATCGGTGGGTTCAGGAGGGTAATACGGAACGCCTTGCCGGATACCAACGGCCTCATATCCCCAGCAGTCGAGATTACAGGAATCGTATCCACATGGCTGTAACGGATCGTGCAGCCACGTCTCGATCGCTGAGTCAACCATCTGCACTAACAGTTCGACGACGTTCGCAGCAGCATGGACTATAAACTCGGAGACCATGGCTGCGGTTACCCTTGACGCTGCATCACAGACAGGAGCGTCTGCGATGGTATACTCAACAACGAACCTGGGTGCGCGAATGGCAAAACGTCATTTTTTCGGATGAATTCACGTTCTGTTTACAGCATCATGATGGTCGCATCCGTGTTTGGTGACATAGCGGTGAACGCACATTGGAAGCGTGTATTCGTCATCGCCATACTGGCGTATCACCCGGCGTGATGGTATGGGGTGCCATGTTACACGTCTCGATCACTTCTTCTTCGCATTGACGGCACTTTGAACAGTGGACGTTACATTTCAGATGTGTTAAGACCCGTGGCTCTACCCTTCATTCGATCCCTGCGAAAACCTACATTTCGGCAGGATAATGCACGACCGCATGTTGCAGGTCCTGTACGGGTCTTTCTGGGTACAGAAAACGTTCGACTGCTGGCCTGGCCAGCACATTCTCGAGATCTCTCACCAATTGAAAACGTCTGGTCAATGGTGGCCGAGCAACTGGCTCGTCACAATACGCCAGTCACTACTCTTGATGAACTGTGGTATCGTGTTGAAGCTGCATGGGCAGCTGTACCTGTATACGCCATCCAAGCTCTGTTCGACTCACTCAATGGCCAGGCGTATCAATGCCGTTATTACGGCCAGATGTGGATGTTCTGGGTACTGATTTCTGAGGATCTAAGCACCCAAATTGCGTGAAAATTTAATCACTTGTCAGTTCTAGTATAATATATTTTTCCAATGAATACCCATTTATCATCTGCATTTCTTCTTTGTGTAGCAATTGTAATGGCCAGTAGTGTAGTATGTTACGTGGTCTGTTAGTTTAAAATGTGTGTTGGTCTGATCATTTATAAATTGTTATGGTTTCCTGAATCTAGTAGTTTTCTTGTAGGCTGAGAAGGTGTTTTGTTGTTGTTTATTCTTACGATTTCCATATCTGTGTCTCTCGTAGTGATATTATGTCGGTGCGGGTGTAACTGTACTACAAAAGTCGAATAATTTATCCAGTACTTTCACGCACTCTCAAATGTTCTCCCAGTAATGTTATATATGCGATGCAAGATATATAAAAACCAAAATGTGTAATCATATTACGAATCTGTATTTCCAGAATGACTACAGAAGATGGTTTGTAAGTAAAAACGAAACGCGTCCCGTGTAAAATGCTTTTTAAGTAATTGTAGTAAACTTAATACGGAAAAATCAGTAATAAAATATTGTAGACTAGTATATTAATATATATATATATATATATATATATATATATATATCCAAAGAAATTCGTCCAACATAAAATAAAATAAAACGATCAATGAAAATTATGAAATTCTCCTGTAGGTACTTAACGCTTCATGTTCTTCCTCGGTCCGCGAACATGGATGTGGTTATCGTGCCACCTGGCCTTGATGGAAGGCGGTCGGCATACACTGTAGTAGTTTATCAAGTACCTAAAGACACCCGTGCATTGTCTGTCGCTCAACTTTATAACGGGACATCCTCCTCTTGCATTACTTTTCCTCAACAGTAGTTGTCGATACCAGTACTATTTTTCGAAATTTGGACAGGTGAATATAATCTCAGTTGCTTTTCTGAAAACTTTTATATAATTTTATACATAGTATGTTATATTTCAAGCTAAAATTTGTGGAAGGGCTTTACCTTATAAAATATTTCAGTTTCGATGTTATAATCGATAAGTACTAATTCTCAATGCACAGTTAAAATTATTTAAAAAAAATTGAAAATACGAATTATTTGCTCACTTAAAATGTCTATTATTAATTACGCAATCCTGTACTGTTTAATCCTTTACTGTTCACTATGTTTATTTCTGGATTCATTTATGAAATAATAATCGAAATTAATAATGTAACGAAAATTAGTAGGAAATCATTTGTTAAGATAAAATGTAAATCGTTTGGACCCTTGTTATTTCCGCAGAGTGTGAGAGTCGTAAGCTTACCTCTGATGTGATCGGACATATTTTTGTATAATAAGCGCGAATAGTGTAATTCCGGTTTTGTTAATGTGAAAAATCAAAATATTGTATGGTATATTAAAATGTGAGAAAATCACCGGAAAATATCTTTACATAAAAAATCTGCAACTCTTTAAACTGGCACATAGTCCTCAGTGTATGTTTACTTCCATCTATTAAAATAAAAGCAAATTCTTAATGGAATTTTTAAACTGGCATATAGCCCTCAGTGTATGTTTACTTCTATCTATTAAAATAAAAGCAAATTCTTAATGGATGGAGGATTCAGACTATGCCAATTACATATGTTTGTTAACCTAGCACTGTCTTCTAAAACATATCAACAAGAATAAAAATTTAGTTTACTCGTTTTGGAAAGCAAGAGGTGGAGTGTGAAAGTAGATTAGTGAAGATAAACTTCTTTGTCAAAATCGTTAATGAGAACCTTTATTCTCGATAACCGATTTCGGCACTCAAAGTTATTATCTTCAGATATGGAAAGCATTTACACAATGTGACAACACTGGTGGCCAAAATCAAAGCAGTCAAAGGAAATTTTGCAAGGCTTCTTTTATTTTACCACAAAACAGAGTAAATAGGTGATAGTTGAGTAGAAACAATGTAGAGAGTACAAAAACTTAAACAGCTGCATCATACATAATGGTAGACAAAAATGTTCTTCGTCTTTTTCCCCATATTAACGGATTTGCACACACATTCCAACCACTGGTTAATGTGCTCAGGATGGTATGTGGGCCGGCCGCTGCGGCCGAGCGGTTCTAGGCGCTTCAGTCAAGAACCGCGCGACTGCTACGGTGGCAGGTTGGAATCCTGCCTCGGGCATGGATGTGTGTGATGTCCTTAGGTTAGTTAGGTTTAAGTAGTTCTAAGTTATAGGGGACTGATGACCTCCGCTGTTAAGTCCCATAGAGCCATTTGAGCCATTTGGTGGTATGTGACCACCTCTGGCACCAATAAAGGCCTGACAACGACGGGACATGCTGTTAATGATGTCATCAACCTCATATTGAGTCAATGACACCCATTTTTCCTGCAGAGATGCTCGCAAGTCGTGGAGAGTGGTTGGTGAATTCTGACGTGATGCAACCCATGTCCCTAGAGCGTCGCAGACAACTTTTATTGGTTCCTTTGAAAGAGCACGACCGATTTCCTTCCCCATCTTTCCCTAATTCGATGGGACCGATGACCTCGTTGCTTGATCCCCTCACCAAAACTAACCAAGCATCAAGCTCACTCGAGTAAATTTACATTGGTAGCGTATTTGTAGGGGTCGAAGCTTGTGGAAACTAAACACGTCGGTCCTAAAAAGCAAGCACGTAACCGATGAGATACGCCGTAACTGAGAACAATGCAGAAGGCAAATGAATAGCTACGCAAATGTAATGAAATGCAAGGTAAATTGTGGGAAACCAAAAACTCAGAAGAACATTAATGCATTCGGTTAGAAGTAGACGCAAATGTCAGAATTTCTGCCCCATGCCCTGAGAGAGTCAAGCAAGAAAAGTGATATAAATAAATACTCGACTGACATTATGAAAATAAAAGAGAATGCGCTTACATGGAAACCAACATTTGGATACAAGTGGCAGCCAAAGTACAACCCGTGATACAATTTATATAATTTATTACTGGTACTGCAGACACGTCGTGTGACCGTAGAGCTGCCATGCGATACCGGAAATAAAAACAACTGACGGAAGAAGTGTTAGGACCCTTCGAGATATACTGGCTATAATGGGAGAACATTTGTCTCAGGTATACACAGAACTACCGTCTGGTGAAAATGAGGTCGTTCAATTACCTTCAAGTACACGTCGGGGAACAGGAAAATGCGTGCTTGATGGAGAAATTCACAGAGCAAGTGGTGTTTGACGTCATCAGAAAGAGTGCCATCCAAGGACAAGGCACAAGCCCCGTATGGCCTGACCAAGCAGTAGTTTTTGCGAAACTGCTGGAAATTCCGCGTAGGGAATGTGTAATAAGATGCTACGAACGAGTCAAGCTCCTGCTGAATTTCGAGGACTGATAGTGGAGATCCTTAAAGAGGCTGGAAACGAAAACATCAATAAATATCAACCATTAAAGTCTACTTGGTTGGTTGGTTGGTTGGTTTGAGGAAGGAGACCAGACAGCGTGGTCATCGGTCTCATCGGATTAGGGAAGGATGGGGAAGGAAGTCGGCCGTGCCCTTTCAGAGGAACCATCCCGGCATTTGCCTGGAGTGATTTAGGGAAATCACGGAAAACCTAAATCAGGATGGTCGGACGCGGGATTGAACCGTCGTCCTACAGAATGCGAGTCCAGTGACTAACCACTGCTCCACCTCGCTCGGTCAAAGTCTACTTGAAACTTCTTCTTCAGGATCAGTAGTTTTAATACAGGGTGTATCATAATTAATGGCGTAAACGTATACAGTTGAAAGTACACGATACAAGAAGCAAAAATTTCTGAGTAAACATAGGGTCGAAAATCCATACCTTAAGAAAAAAAAATGGTTCAAATGGCTCTGAGCACTATGGGACTCAACTGCTGAGGTCATTAGTCCCCTAGAACTTAGAACTAGTTAAATCTAACTAACCTAAGGACATCACAAACATCCATGCCCAAGGCAGGATTCGAACCTGCGACCGTAGCGGTCTTGCGGTTCCAGACTGCAGCGCCTTTAAACGCACGGCCACTTCGGCCGGCCATACCTTAAGAGCTACAAGCAATTTTTCATTTTCGAGACTGTGAAACAAATCTCTTCTACTGCAATCTCTTTGCTTTCCATATTTTGGGAAGTGGTAGTATGGACCAAAACAAGAAAAAAATGTCCAGTAAATATGTGCTCTAAAATGCATACCTTAAAAGTTATGAGTATTTGTTCCTTAGGAAAGTTATGTTTAAAAGTAACGGGGATGAAAAAGTGCTCATAGCACTTAACGTGTGCATTTTAGAGCACTTGTTTACTGGACATTTTTTTCTTGTTTTGGTCCATACTGCCACTTCTCAAAATATGGGAAGCAAAGAGCTTGCATTAGAAGAGATTCGTTTCACAATATCGCAAATGAAAAATTGATCGTAGCTCTAAAGGTATAGATTTTCGACCCTATGTTTACTGAAACTTTTTTGCTGCAAGTATCGTGTACTTTCAACTGTATGCGTTTCCTCCATTAATTATGATACACCCTGTATATGTCTGATAACGTGATTATTAGAATAGATGCACCAAATAGCTGCTTATAATAAGTAAATCTTTGATCACGGAAGTTTCGGCCTTTATCGCCATTGTCAAGTACGTCTGGGCTGATGTAACGTCGAAATTACGTCTGTAGTGGTCTGTCTTATACCTGTCACTGTTTTACTAAGGTGGTAAATGATGTAAATATGTTGAAAATAAAATGTTAATTGCGGTGTGACAGTAGTTTGACAGTTCCATCATCCTTATTCTTAAACGTTTTATTGCTACGCGACTTTTATTTGTAGAGGCAAGTTAAAAACTTTCTCAAGCGCCTTCAGACTTGTTCATAAGTGACTGATAACGAACGAGATATTGAAACTTCCTGGCAGATTAAAACTGTGTGCCGGACCGAGACTCGAACTCGGGATCTTTGCCTTTAGCGGGCAAGTGCTTTACCAACTCAGCTACCCAAGCACGACTCACGCCCCGTACTCACAGCTTTAATTCCGCTAGTACCTCGTCTCCTACCTTCCATAACTTCACAGAAGCTCTCCTGCGAACCTTGCAGAACTAGCACTCCTGAAACAAAGGATATGGCGGCGACAGCCTGGGGGATGTTTCTAGAATGAAATTTTCACTCTACAGCGGAGTGTGCGCTGAATTGAAACTTCGTGGGAGATTAAAACTGTGAGGAGGGGACATGAGTCGTCCTTGGGTAGCTCAGTTGGTAGAGCACTTTCCCGCGAAAGGCAAAGGTCCCGAGTTCGTCTCGGTCCGGCACACAGTTTTAATCTGCCGGGAAGTTTCATATCAGCGCACAGTCCGCTGTAGAGTGAAAATTTCATTCTAGAACGAGAAATTGCTTGTCGTGAAGATGCTATTAAAATACATTCAGTCGTACACCGCCAATTTTCGGCTTATAAGCCAAACAGCGATAAATGTAAATATTTTTATTCAGTAATACAATGAGTTACAATATGCCAGAATTGAGAGTAATACACGATTAATCGACGAATGTGCTTTCGACATTGGAAGTTGCAATTTTCCCGTGTGCATGAGAAAGCTTCATATTTTCTAAGGAAAAACAAAGCTGGTTGACATTTTGAAAAAAAACTTGCTTTTTTTCTACAATCTGGATGCAAACCATGCATAACGCAACATTTTCGTAAATATCGCTGCCGAAAATTTGCGATGTACGACTGAATTTATGTTAACAGCATCTTCACGAGGAGCTACTTCACGTTCGTTGTCAGCCAAATACGAACAAGTCGGAAGGCCCTTTGTAAACTTTTTAACTTGCCTACAGAAATAAAAGTCTCATATGTATTGCCACTGTAAAATCAGTAACCAGCGAAATAACATTGAAAATTCAATAATGTTCATGGAAATACACAATTCTTTTCATAACATTCTTCTTTCAAACTTAATATGTATGAAATAATATGGCTAGTGTTGAAGAAAATATAAAATTTAAAAAAATGAGCGGGATTCGATCCAGCGATCCATCGACTACGGAGCATGTACGTGACCACATGACCGCCGCCGTCTTTTGTTCTGGGTCGGAAAGCACCGGTATATCACAGACGCGCAAAACGTCTCTTGCGATTTTCTCGAAATCGCCTAAGTAGTACGTCTTACTACTGGCACAGTATAAACTACTGAAAGAGGGACTGTGTTGTTTTACAAGAGGAGGGTCGTACTTGGTTGTTCTAGAGAAGGAGTCTTTTCTCTATTAGAAGACACGGCTTGTTTCTTTAGAACAGAAACTTTGTTCTAAAAGAGGAGACTCGTTTGTTTTTGACGAAGAAGCGAAGAACGCTTTGTTTTAGAAGACGAGCAATATCTGTATCCGGTGCGCTCTTTGAATCTGCAGGAAGCATTATTTTGTGCTCTGTTTTTTTATCCTTCCCATGGATGCTATAATACATTTCGTCGGTTCCGTTTGCTCTGGACCGTTCGCTGCAGGAGAGATAGTCCATTAAATGTGGAGCTGCGCTAATTGGGTGGTTCTGGACTTCACGTTGAGACATCGCAGGACTGTGCTCGCTCGGCGTCTAACTACAGCGCCACTCATTACACGACGAAAACTTAGTTTCGTATTAAACAGCGAGTTGGAGCCGGCGGCAGAAGCGACTGTTTGCACGTGATTAACATTTTGTAAGGAGTTTGATGCTGCAGCAGCCAATACAGTTCCGCAAATGTTTGTTTATTGTAATAGAACAACAAACAAACTACTAATTGAATGTCAAAAGCGTGACGATCAAAACGGTCAGTTGGGAAAACAAAAAGGAGAGGGCATTTTAGAAGGCGTGACGCAGTAAGCTTTTGCTCTATAAACTTAGGCTATAGTCAACTCAGCGACAAGCTTCTGGTAAATTCGTAGTTTTGAAGAGAATATATATTTTCATCTGTGACTATATTTGTTCTCCACAAACCACTGTACAATGCATGGTGAAGGGTACAAAGTATTTATATTATCGATTATTTTTCCTGTTATATTCGTCCACTAAGCCACGAAAAATGAGTCTGTATGGCTCTTTACGATCCCTTACTCCGATGATCCCTACGCGAATTGTACGTTGCGCAGTTTACTAATTTTTTTTTTTAGGGGGAACATATTAGCCTTTTTTGTGTTCAGGAGCATTTTTCCGCTGGTTCCCTTCATTTCTCTGTTACACCAGGGTGTGCTGCTTATATAAAACGAATTCTAGAGGTCAATAAATTTTTGACTGTTTATTAATATACTTCGACACATTTATGTATTTTGGCACATATAAACAACAAATAAGTAAGCATAATATAAACACAAAATTGTTTGTTTTATATTTCTTCTGGATACTTTATACTTTGCCCATCCGTATTTTAAAAGTGTAACAACAATTCGCATATTTTACTACGATTGCAGTCTTTCCAGGTTTACATAATTTTTGGCAGTCATTTTATGTTCTTTTCAGGCATGTTAAAACCATTTTAGCCCACTTTTAGTCACTGCCGTAAGACTATGAACACATTTGTATTTGCGTGAAGTGCCCATTATACAGAGATAGGGCGTCATAAAGTTTTATTGATGAAAAAATGCTGACTGAAAACATATATTGGTGGCCTTATAAAGCTTTAGATATTCCTAGAGCCATTACCATGTGCTTTTTGCATCAGTTAAAATGATGCTGATGCCTCAGACCGAACATTACATGTATGTTTTATGTTCATAAGTATGATAACTTTGAACCTCTGGATCTTCGTAATGGATAGTGATATTGAAAAAAGTGTCAAGGTTCTGCAAGAACTTCGTCTTAAGATCATATGGTAAAAATTTAAACATTTTGCCATAAATAGGAATCATAGAAGTGTTCTTCCCTCTTTCAG
Organism: Schistocerca serialis cubense; assembly: GCF_023864345.2. Classification (NCBI taxonomy): domain Eukaryota; kingdom Metazoa; phylum Arthropoda; class Insecta; order Orthoptera; family Acrididae; genus Schistocerca; species Schistocerca serialis. The sequence continues at coordinate 44,511,361 of NC_064649.1, read as the reverse complement.
GTGTATCTCGGATACCGGTTTTCGAAAACGGGAAAACGGCGTTTCTAGATGAATGTCTAGAGACTGTACATTTAAAATTTGAACCTTTTACTACTGTTAATTATTTAGATAATACGGTGAAAAAACGGCTAAAAATCGGTTTTTTGCGGTTTTTCACTTAATTGTGGTAACTGTGTACCTTTGGACACCGATAACGGATAATATTATCAAAAATGTTTCGAAGATCGACAAGAATATCACCTTCAGAACGTAGGATAAAAATTTCGATAACCTGCCATGAATTGAAATTACAGGCAATCCCAGCAAGTGTTACCTTTGGTACCTAGAAAGAACGGTTTTTCGCGGTTTTCCCAGAAATTGCCCATGAACAAATGGTGCTTTTATAAGCTGCCCAAAGCCCATCCGCATCTCACCTAATGTAGAAGAACCAAACGATTCGCTGAATTTGCTTGGAGTGGAATAAGTGCGCAAAGTTTAAATTTCGAACCTGTACTCTAGGATAGCTACAGGGTGTCCGTTCTTCCGACAGGTGTACAAATGGTCGCTTGGCCAAGGGCTGTCCAAAACATTTAACCCATATTCTCTGCGACCACTACAACCGGAAAAACTCTGAAAAATAGCATTTTCACGCAGCATTTTTTGGAACATAATGGCATCGTGCATGGACATGCACAAACTGATATCCCGTTTTCTACGCATCCAAAAAAAAAAAAAAAAAAAAAAAAAAAAAAAAAAAAAAAAAAAAAAATTTGTGGTGAAATGTATCAAATTGTGAAGGATATTTAGAAAAGAATACTCCTTTTTTTTTTTCAAAATAAATTTCAGTTGCCACTTGGGCTGCTGAAAAACTTTACTGCACTTAAGAGTTTTCGACAGATTAATCTGTCATTTTCGGAAATTCAGTATTGAGTTGTAACAAGGCTAAGCAGACGTCAACACCCTGCCGTGACGTGACGCAAAATGAACATAATGTATGCAATTATTCACTCGTAAGTTGTCAACCCGTGCATTATAATTATCCTGTACATTACTTACATTTTGAGACATTTCATGCATTCTGCTTCATTGACAAAGATATTGACATTTGCTTATCACTGTTATGTCCGGCCCGAGTAGCTGAGTGGTCAGCACTGTTGAATCTCAATCCTAAGGGCCCGAGTTCGATTCCCGGCTGGGTCGGAGAATTTCTCCGCTCAGGGACTGGGTGTAGTGTTGTCCTAATCATCGTCATTTCATCCCCATCGACGCGCAAGTCGACGAAGTGGCGTCAGCTCGAAAGACTTGCACCAGGCGAACGGTCTACCCGACGGGAGGCCCTCGTCACACGACATCCCAGTTATAAGCCAATATTGAACTTCAGAAAATGACAGATTGTTCTGTCGAAAACGGTTAAGTGCAATAAATATTACAGTTGTGCAGAAGACGACTAAATTTTATTTTGAGAAAAATTTATGCCACAGTTGCTTGCAAAATAACAATTATGAATAAAATTATAATGACTACTGAGGATTTGAGTGCTTGCCATAACTTCTATTTGTGCTATAGGGAAACTAGACTGTAAGACCAAAACCGTTACTTCAGCTGTGCCAATGCTTGTAAATCGTTACCTCGGCTTTCTAGTTTAAAGCATTGGGTGCAAAGATGGCGATTTCCGTTCTTGTTTTTCAATTTTGCCAGAAGTGAGGCTGGCATTACAGTTTATCATTCGTTCATTATTAAATTAGATGAGGAGCCACAAATTGACAAGTTTGAAAGCCTTTGATGTTTTTGTAAATGGAAACGGTAGGGTGCAACTAAGAGTGTGTATGTTGTGTCCTGCCCACTCGTCTGGAACAGGGTGTCTAGGAAACCTGCTTTCTCGGATCGCTAGACAACAATCCATGCAAATCGTATTAATGAATTTTTTATTACAGTAAGATAAATGACAATATTTAACTTTGAGAATATACAGAGATGGGTCGCAAGAAATAGGCGACGGACAAAATGAGAAATCTCTTCAGTATAGACAATGCCTAATACAAGTGAAACAATACAGTTCCTAAGTAGCTGCTATAGAGCTCGTAGAACGGCTAGTCTTCAACTGGGCCACTTATGTCCTCTTCGTGTCTCGTTGTTGTCCTGGAGAGGGGTCGGTCCGCGTGCGATTGACCGACGTCTTCTTCACATCCCTCTCCGCTCTAGCGTTCCTGACCGTCGTGCTGGCGCTTGAATTTTACGCCGGAACAGTATAAAGCTGATGATGAACGTGTGTGGGAGGATGTAGCTCTGATACGAGGCCGAGCCGCGAGTTTTCAGTTCCAGTGACGTCTGTGTGGGGGGCGTGAAAGAAATACTTCCCAGGCCAAGGCGCTCCGATTTCTCTCGCAGACGAAAATTTAGTGCATGAAGGACAACTCTTTTGACTGTGTCATCTTCGGTTATAAATAGCCGTTTCATCTCGCTGATGACCTAGGCACTCTTTATGGGTCTGAGAGTCATATAACGCTTATGAGATTTAGCAGAGCAGAAGAGATTACAAAATATATCTTTCCTTTTCCGTTCCCGTATTGTGTCTAGTACTCACGAGCCGTCTGGTGTATCAGTCACATCTGTATAAATAAAGTGAATGTTTCTTTGCATGTTTGTCCGTTATGCATGCCTAACCCATTCATCCGATTGCGATGGAATTTAGTGAATTGCTCTCTATACTCCCACAAAGCTTCCAAGGCCCCCTCTACCAAAAAAGAGAGTGCGTAACATAGTTCAGGAGACATGACGTCAAAACCAATGACATGCCACCTCGTGAAAATACCCACTGTAGTACCCACTGGCGTATCACCCGCCGTGATGGTATGGGGTGCCATTGATTACACGTCTCGATCACCTCTTGTTCACATTGACGGCACTTTTAACAGTGGACGTTACATTTCAGATGTGCTACGACCCGTGGTTCTGCCCTTCATTCGATCCCTGCGAAACTCTACATTTCAGCAGGATAACGCACGACCGCTTGTTGCAGGTCCTCTACGGGCCTTTCTGGATACAGAAAACGTTCGACTGCTGCCCTGGCCAGCACATTCTCCAGATCTCTCACCAATTGAAAAAGTCTGGTCAATGGCGGCCGAGCAACTGGCTCGTCACAATACGCCAGTCACTACTCTTGATGAACTGTCGTATCGTGTTGAAGTTGCGTGGGCAGGTGTACCTGTACACGCCATCCAAGCTCTGTTTGACTCAATGCCCAGGCGTATCAAGGCCGTTATTACGGCCAGAGGTGGTTGTTCTGGGTATTGATTTCTCAGGATCTATGCACCCAAATGGCGTGAAAATGTAATCACATGTCACTTCTAATATAATACATTTGTCCAATGTATACCCGTTTATCATCTGCATTTCTTCCTGGTGTAGCAATGTTAATGGCCAGTAGTGTATAATGCATCTCGTGGAACACCGACACAGTGATGTACTACGAATTGCTTCTCCGAGGTGTAACTATCGCTGCTGAAATATACTATCAAGTACTCAGACGTCTTATAGACTCAGTCCAGGAACAGCCACCAGGAAGAGTGCGCGAAGTGACACTCCAAGGTAACGCCCTCCCGCATTCTGCTAGACTGACAAAAAACACTGTACAGGAGTTGGGTGGAGTTGTGTTGGGAGGCCATTACGCACCCATCTTACTTCTACGAGTTCTTCGCCTCAAAACCATATTACTTCTACAGTCGTGGAACCGAAAAAATACCCCAGGGTTGGTAGGTTGTTGTAAATAGTGAATGATAATATATTATTCATGACTAAAGTCACTGTTGCGTGTATGTGCTGTGTTTATTATACTTATGGAAAAATGCTACGAACTCACGCACCAGTCTAGTAGAAGATTTCTGATATGGTCATTTCAGGGGACAGGAAATTTAAGGAGACTGCATCGGCTAAAAATACTGAGAAATGTGGATATTGAACGTGTACAAAGAAGGGCAAGACGAGTGCCCACAGGATTGTTTGGCCCGACGGACAGCGTCATGGAAATACTGGAAAACCTGAACTGGCAGACACTTGAAGTCAGCTAACGCGAAAGCCTTCTTACAAAGTGACTAAGTAAGGAATATACTACAACCCTCTACATATCGGTCCCGTATGTGCCGCAAATACAACGAAGATGCTTATCTTCACATGCTCCATACTCGAGTAGTACGGAAAGAATCCATAATAAGAGGTACAGTGGGAAGTACCCCCTGCCGTGCACCTCACAGTTGTTTGCAGACTTCTGACGTAGACGGCAATCAATTTTTCGTGCGCTCTCAAACATGGCAGCAGTTGGAGGAGAGCTGCTGTTCCTTACGAGCGTTGAAGTCACCAGCCTCCCCAGTGGCGTTTAGTGGCTTCTTTCATTAGCAGCGCGGCTCCAGTCCCTGCTTTTCAGTGTAATTAGAGACCGGTAACGACAGCTAGACGAGAAATTGCTGTCTAGTATTAGAAAATGAAGACTTCTTTATTTTTGGGACATTAATTTGCGAATCTGTGACCCTATCTTACCCTATCTTGATGTGCTACGGGCATAACATTTCGGCAAACGACCATGTTGGCACCGTTAGGAAGGCTGCTGAGCGAGCACTGGGATTTAGTCTGCATACCTCTCCCACTTGCCTCCAGGCCCGTAGCTGATGTTCGAGCTCTGGAACGTTTCCAGCGCTCCGCCAGACGTCAGCGTCCAAGAAGAAGAGCACATCTGCTGGTCCTGCGCCTACATCGAGAACCTTTTCAGTGTTCCTGCTGGGTACATATTTCTCTCTCTCTCTCTCTCTCTCTCTCTCTCTCTCTCACACACACACACACACACACACACACACACACATACACACACACAGTAGGCCTTAGTTCAGCTGCATTTGTAATACACAACATTACTGCTATAGGTGGTTTAAATCGTAAGCACTAGTTTATTCTGCTCACTTACATTTACCAATTAGTTCTTCTACTTACAGGGCTAGTACTTTCCGAATAGAAAATCGTGTTATAGGAATTGCATCCGATATTATTTCTAGGGGCAACGGCCCTGCCGCAGTGGACACACCGGTTCCCGTGCGATCACAAAAGTTAAGCGCTGTCGGGCGTGGCCGGCACTTGGATGGGTGACCATCCAGGCCGCCATGCGCTGTTGCCATGTTTCGGGGTGCACTCAGCCTCGTGATGCCAATTGAGGAGCCACTCGACCGACTAGTAGCGGCTTCGGTCAAGAATACCATCATAATGACCGGGAGAGCAGTGACCTGACTCCACGCCTCTCATATCCGCATCCTCCACTGAGGATTACACGGCGGTCGGATGGTCCCGCTAGGCCGCTAGGCCTGACGACGGAGTGCTTTTTATAATTTCTAGAACATCCTGCAAACATCTGTTCAAAAAATTTCATGTATTTTACGTAATTGTCATTATCAGTACATTTGTCTTCACAAATATAGTAAAAATGATGAATGTGAAGCTAGCACCAAAAGTAAACTCCACAGACATTTCAGAGGGTTAAAATTTGTGCTGAAAGTGGCAGATTCATGATTATACATGCATTCAACAAATTCAAATGGTTCTGAGCACTATGGGACTTAACTTCTGAGGTCATAAGTCCCCTAGAGCTTAGAGCTACTTAAACCTAACTAACCTAAGGACAGCACACATATCCATGCTCGAGGCAGGATTCGAACGTGCGACCGTAGCGGTCGTGCGGTTCCGGACTGAAGCGCCTCGAACCGCTCGGCCACAACGGCCGGCAAGAGGTATTGCCCGCGTTTTTCATTTCATTCAAGTCGCGGCAGGCGTCCACTTCTAATCGTTATTGTTACAAAGTAAAGGTGTATGGGACAAACTTTCCACACACTTCTCTCTACTTCAAAACATTCTGGAGAATGTCTTTAACGCTCGATTTAGAGCTGTGATAGGACAAGGTTCACACACTGTTGCCGCACGTCCACTGCACGTCTGTTATTTACAGTCGTTAGTCCAAGCCGCTGGCGTAGTTACTGCGCTGACGTCACTTACACGCCAGGAATAAATTAGGTCTCGTAATTTTTTGACGGGCCATGTATACACAGTGTTAAGTAATTCTTTTGTATTACGCTTAAATAAAAAGTGTATCTTCGATTTGTTTCCATACCCCGTGTGGTGTCACCGCCAGACACCACACTTGCTAGGTGGTAGCTTTTAAATCGGTCGCGGTCCGGTAGTATACGTCGGACCCGCGTGTCGCCACTGTCAGTGATCGCAGACCGAGCGCCACCACACGGCAGGTCTAGAGAGACGTACTAGCACTCGCCCCAGTTGTACAGCCGACTTTGCCAGAAGGGGATCACTGACAAATACGCTCTCAATTGCCGAGACGATAGTTAGCGTAGCCTTCAGCTACATTTGCTACGACCTAGCAAGGCGCCGTATTCAATTGCTAATTAATATTATGAAGCATGTATCATCAAGAGCGATGTTCTACAATTGTGGATTAAATTTAAGTATTCCAGAAGCTACGTACTTTTCTTTATAGCATTCATTACGTATCCTGTTTCAGACCTCACGCCAGCCTGCGTGAGTTTAAGCGCGTGTCTTTCGGCTTCCTCTCATTGTGTCTAGGCTGTCATGCCTAGACACAACATCCCGGGTACCCCTTTGTGTGGGACTCATGGAATAGGCCTAATGAATGTAATATTGTGTAAAAGTTGTAGGGCTTGGCCGAGGTTGCAGTCTGCGTCGCGGATTATTAAGCTGTCACTTACTCGAATGTCAAACGCTTCTTTTCCTCCATGAAACGAGCTGAGCTTCTGAATCAGTACGTGGTATTTACTTGTCACTCTTAGCATAGCATTAGTTATTTATTGCAGGACTCTGGATTTGAGCCCCGGCCATTCGTGTATTCGTAACCTGATTAAGTAATGCAGTTTGCGTCTTCAACAAGAGTAACATACAAGACTGCAAACTTTCGTGATCGTTAGCACTAGAGGTAAAAATCTCATAATTGTTTGGATCCCATCGTTTCCCTCATCAACTTCTTCAAAATCGCCGTTTCACTCCATTAGCGGTCCGGCTGAAGGAATGATACGGTGAAAGGGAAGGAATGTTTTTCGATCATAGCCAATACCAGGGAAATGAAACTCCAGCGCAAGCTGCTCTTTTCTCTGTGGCGCTATACGTGAAGATTACTGGAATATTTCAGTATGATATAAAGTTCGATAGGGAGGTAATAGCTGCTGTTATACCGATTAAGGTAACACGGTTTCGGTAAAATTCAAATACGAAACTTCTTGGCAGATTAAAACATTGTGTCGGACCGGTACTCGAACCTGGGACCTGGTAACTGGCTGGAGTAGAGCTGTGAGGGCGAGTCCCAAGTCGTGCCTGGATAACTCGTTCGATAATTCTCTTGCACCTGAAAGGCAAATGTCTCAAGTTCGAGTCCTAGTCAGGCAAATAGCTATAATCTTCCAGGAAGTTACAGATCAGTGCACTCTCCGGTGCAGTGTGAATATTTATACTGGAAACTCAGTTTTATTCTTAAACGTTTCTTTCTCAGGACTGCACTGTTATCCGTATACATAAATCAGAGCCACTTTCACAATCAAGTCTACTGATCGCCTGTTCGCTAGCATGACTACGATCTTCCTGGCTCGGTCAACGCGGTGCGGAAGATGTACTCGAATTTAGGTTTATAGCAGGCACGATTCGACTTGATTTGTGCACTAAACGTATTGTCTGCAGTGTTGCGTGCCATGCAGGTACAAGCAACATCAAATAATAACTTTTTCACCGGAATAAACTTTCCGGTCTTACGTCGTGCTCCATGCTGCAACTGGCGAGTAAGTCATCCAGTACTCTATACGAGGATTCACAGTACTCCGCCTTTTCTCGTAAAATGTCGGCGATTGCGCGGCAAGGAAACGAATCGGTACCTGTGGACTGTCGATACGTGTCATGCACCTGACAACCCCTGTGCTGGGTTCCTCCTCAGAAATCTGCCGATGTCCCCAGTTAGCAGAACACGGAACTCCCTAAACAATCAGTGTTCAGCCATCCGAGAACACCATCAGCATTTACATCTACAACTACTTCTCAAGCCTCGGGTGAAGGCTGCTTCGTATATATTTTAGCATTTTTATCCCTACTCTATTCCAGTAATGAACGAAAAAACAGTTACTCTTTATATGCCTCTGCGCACATTCAAATCTCTATGATGGTATCTTCATGACCCGTACGAGAGATATAGAAACAGAATTATCGTGCAGCTTGCTCGCTTCCCAGTTCTCTTGATTAACCCAACATTGTTACACGAGACAACTTCGCCGTTCCGCCAGGAGTAACCATTTAATTTTCCCGATAATTCCTGTTACAGTTTTGTGTGGGTTATATCGACCTGATACTAGCATTGAGTCTGTGAATTCGATCGATGCCCTGTGTTGTAGGGCTTCAAAACGCTGGAACGGTACTCTAGAATTGGTCGTTCTAGCGTCCTATATTCGATTTCCGTTTCGGATGCAATAGGTCTCAGAACCAATAGATTCAAGTGTAACCCTATCACTATATTTAATTCTGTATGAAATTTGTCCCAGCTTTACCTCCTACTCTATAAAAATCTACGTATTACGAAAAAAATGAACCCACAAACGCCGGCCGGTGTGGCCGAGCGGTTATAGGCGCTACAGTCTGGAACCGCGCGAGCGCTACGGTCGCAGGTTCGAATCCTGCCTCGGGCATGGATGTGTGTGATGTCCTTAGGTTAGTTAGGTTTAAGTAGTTCTAAGTTCTAGGGGACTGATAACCTCAGAAGTTAAGTCCCATAGTGCTCAGAGCCATTTGAACCATTTGAACCCACAAAATTATCCAACTTAAACTCATACTCATATGCTAGCCTTTGACTAAATAGAACCTAATTTGAACTGAACCGTAGTTGATCTCAACACAGCCTGTCTTTATATTAAATGCGCAAACTGAAGTAAAAAACAATTATCTGGCCATAAACAAAATTTCCGCTTACCTCGCGCCTTGACAACATTGTTGAGATTTCTCGAAAGCACGACAGCAGACAGCAAGCAGGTAGCGGCTAAGCTAGATTTCTATTTCTAAATAAAATTTCCAACTGTTGCATACCACATGTGGTAACGCGTAATGATAAACAGTCGGCTGGGGGAGAGTAATTACTCCTGTGAAATGATATTCCAAGACAACGATTTTAGGATGAGGTGTATCTTCAAAAAAGACTGAATAAAAACTTAGCGTGATCTCCATACAAAACAATGGTCTGAAAGGTACTATGCTTCACAAACTGAACAATGATTTAAAAACGGTCGTGGTCTTGAGGTAGCGTTCGCGCTTACCGCGCACGGCGTCCCGGGTTCGATTCCCGGCGGAGTCAGGGATTTTCACCTGCTCCGTTGTGTTGTCGTGTCGCCTTTATCATCATCATCATCATTTATTCATTCCCATTACTGCTGGAAGAACGCAATGGCAAACCACCTCCGCTAGGACCTTGTCTGCTATGGCGGTGCGGGTGCCCCGCATCATCCCCTACGCGCCTCGGAGTATGGGATCTCATCATTATCATCATAATGTTAACAGAGAATTTCTAAAAAAAATCCAAACACCTTAATCAGTTGATATGTTAATGCATGACTCAGGGAAATGGAGTGGTGTTTGTCTCAAATCTAAGTGAACGCAGTTACCAAACTGACAATAATCATTCCGCAGTGCTGCAGTCTTACGTCAGACTTCTTCTCTTCAAAAAAATAACATTACTCTAAATTTACATTCTTTTCGCCTTTAAATATATACATCATATGCATTCTTTCTGTCCTTTACAATAAATCTTTCTTCATGTAACAGATACAGTCACGTCAACACTGTACTACAGAATAGGTCCATCACGTACCACACTTCAACTAAGAATGTATCAGAGGTAAACACTGTGCCACTAGAAGACCAAAGGTTGTTTAACAGTAACGTAACTTGCTCTCTCTGTGATGTGTACGTCGATAACATAGAAAAATCAAAATGACAAGCCCTAACACTGGTTTTACGTATACGTCCGAAATCATATCTTCATAGTATTTATTACCCCTTAGCACTTACCCTTTTTGGGAAACCACCCAAGGACAATGCCACCGCTAGGGTTGAAACGTCCAGTTTGGAGAGGACAATTAAAACAAATAAGCAGACGGGACAAAACTTGCCAAAACATCGTGACCACTGCCTGTTGCGAGATCGAACGACGCCTGCTGTTTGTAGTGGTAGCGGAACAGAGATGAATGGTGAATCATTCTGGTGGCGATACGAACCGCAAATGGGAAATTCCTCACGAAAATGAGACTTCAACAAAAAGCAGATTGCAGTGGCCCGTCAGCTCGGAACGACATTCTCGAAGCGGCGAATCTGGTAGCACGTCCGCACGCTACTGCCGCGACCCTCTGCGGAAAGTGGGTGAAAGATGGTGAACCACGAGCAGGTGTCTGAGGCTTGTCCGCTCTGTAAAGCGAGACAGACGGCGGTATGTGGTAGACCTGACGACCTGAGTACGGTGCTGGTGCAGGTACAATTGTTTCGGAGCCCAGCCATTGGCACAGATGAAGCTGCGTAGCGAACGACCTGTATGTGTTCCCATGTTCACGGAATGACGTCACCAGTTATGATGGTACCTGGTCACATCGGTGTGACGGGAAAAGAGGCCGCTGACGCCGCTGCCAAGGCTGCAGTCCTCCTGTGTGTTGTCGTCTGTCAGCAGGTGGTGTCCCTTTGGCATCAGCACTGGTCTTCCATTCACGGGAACAAGCTCCAGGGAATTAAACCTCTCCCAGTAGCTTGGTCGACCTCTTCTCGACCCTCTCGCCGCAGGCAGATCGTTTTAGCTGAGTTACGTATCGGGCACTGTCTTTTCAGCCGTCGCCATTTGTTAAGTGGTGATCCCCCACCACTATATGATAATTGCCCTCAACCATTGACGGTTCGCCATTTCGTGACGGAATGCCCTTTCTTTTTACCCGCTCCTCGTTTATGTTTGCCGTATGCCGTCGGCGGGCTGTCGGCCGCGTTTTACTTTTTATCCGTCGTAGCAAAATGTCCCACTGTTTAGAGGCACAAAACGCGTGGGTGTTTTCAGCTCGTTACTAAATGCAAATAAGTAGGAGGCCGAGTTGATAGGAGCTGAAAGAGTCCAGGTTGCAATAATATGCGGTACGGCACACTGTTAGAAGGATTATTATCCGATAAACACATAGTACAATGAAATTACTTATCTTCAGTAGTTTGTAGGACTGCAGCTGTGGCTATGAACTTACAATCTCGTAACATGGTATACCATGAACTAATACAACATATTCTCAGGGACTAAGCCTGATGGGCCCTCCTCAGAGAATCAATGCAAACATTACAGAACTGGCTGAGGGCCGATTATGAAAGAGCGTCTGCCTAGGTTGAAATCTAGCTGAGAAGTGGACGAGGCACACTCCAGTTCCGTCGAGCTGCGCAGCCCGCTAGAGTGCGCTGTGCTCGGCAGACGACGGGCTGCCAACCTTGTGTTGGTGCGGCGTTGTAGTAGTAACTGTGGCAATGATACTACGAAATGGCGAAGTACATTTAATCTTCAGGACCTCCACTGCCCCTACTGTATATTTTTTGGGTCAAGTCCCTGTTTTTAGCTATCTTTCCTTCCGTCAATTTGGCTTAACGTGTAGTCACTTTTAACTCCTTTTGCGTCTTCTACTGTTCTGATATGAGCGCGTATCGCCCTAGTTGTTTTCGCGCTCTACAGCAAACCAAATCACCAGTTATGACAGCAAAGGCCAAGGGATGATCGGGACTGGACCGTGGCTCAATGGGAACCTACCGACTTCTTACACGAGGTCGAATGACATCATCCAAGCGAACGGCTGATCGAAACACGGACTGCGCGAAGGACGCAGACCTGTGGAGGCAGTATTATGCTGTCAGGGATAATCATCTGTGTTTCCGTGTAACCTGTGGTAGTAAGAGAAGGCATCATGTGGCCTGTCAACTTCAGTGTGAACCACCTCCACCTCTTCATGCTGGATGTGTTCTCTCTCATCCAGCAGCATACCTGGCAGTGTCACAAGGCCATAATCGTACTACGGGCACTTGAGGAGTACGAGAGTGAACTCGTATTGATGTCTTCGCCACCAAATTCGCTTTCTCACATCTTCAATCGAACATACTTGGTAGGTTACGGGGCACCACCCCGGGGCCCAGAAACCATCGGCACGTAATTCAAGGGAATCGTGTGATCGGTGTGTATACACCAGCAGCCACATATGTGGGGAAACCTACCAAGGACTAGCGCAGTCCGTGGTACGCCGACTGCCTGCTTTCCTGCGCTCCACGGTTGGACCAGCGCGCTGTTTAGCAGCTGGTCGGAATTTCTGTGCGCCTCAGTGTGCGGCCCGGCTTAGTCAGCCAGGAGGTTTCACCTCTAACGGCAACATCAGTAAGCCGTTCCCGCGGCCGGTAGTCGTGCTGTGCGCTGCCGCGCGCTGACCCGGTGGCGCCGCGCGGTCACGGCTGACGTCACGGCGTGCTGCCGCCGGCACGTGCTCGCCACGTGCGGAACGGCCTCCCGGCTCCCAGCAGGACGGCCCGGCCGGCTGGCCGGCCGCAGTTTTCGATTTGCTGCGGCGAACTGCCTCACTAAGCTAAACGTCACCGCTACCGCCCGAGCCCGTGTTGTCCCTCTAGTATCATGTCGTCTAATTTCTCCCGTTCTACAAAAAATTTTACTTTCTTTCTTCGGGTCAGCAGTGATTTTAACCCTCTAACGTATATATTCGTGCACAGTCGTCATGCCTTCAGTGATAACCAGATATATAAGCGACAGGAAATAATTGTGCCAGGAGTAGTATATATATATAGATATACAGGGTGTCCGAAAAGTCTTTCCCTGATTACATAAATTGATAATTCAGGCTGGAAGTACAGGGCTATTACAAATGATTGAAGCGATTTCATAAATTCACTGTAGCTCCATTCATTGACATATGGTCACGACACTCTACAGATACGTAGAAAAACTCATAAAGTTTTGTTCGGCTGAAGCCGCACTTCAGGTTTCTGCCGCCAGAGCGCTAGAGAGCGCAGTGAGACAAAATGGCGACAGGAGCCGAGAAAGCGTACGTCGTGCTTGAAATGCACTCACATCAGTCAGTCATAACAGTGCAACGACACTTCAGGACGAAGTTCAACAAAGATCCACCGACTGCTAACTCCATTCGGCGATGGGATGCGCAGTTTAAAGCTTCTCTATGCCTCTGTAAGGGGAAATCAACGGGTCGGCCTGCAGTGAGCGAAGAAACGGTTGAACGCGTGCGGGCAAGTTTCACGCGTAGCCCACGGAAGTTGACGAATGAAGCAAGCAGGGAGCTAAACGTGCCACAGCCGACGGTTTGGAAAATCTTACGGAAAATGCTAAAGCAGAAGCCTTACCGTTTACAATTGCTACAAGCCCTGACACCCGATGACAAAGTCAAACGCTTTGAATTTTCGGCGCGGTTGCAACAGCTCATGGAAGAGGATGCGTTCAGTGCGAAACTTGTTTTCAGTGATGAAGCAACATTTTTTCTTAATGGTGAAGTGAACAGACACAATTTGCGAATCTGGGCGGTAGAGAATCCTCACGCACTCGTGCAGCAAATTCGCAATTCACCAAAAGTTAACGTGTTTTGTGCAATCTCACGGTTTAAAGTTTACGGCCCCTTTTTCTTCTGCGAAAAAAATGTTACAGGACACGTGTATCTGGACATGCTGGAAAATTGGCTCTTGCCACAACTGGAGACCGACTGCGCCGACTTCATCTTTTAACAGGATGGTGCTCCACCGCACTTCCATCATGATGTTCGGCATTTCTTAAACAGGAGATTGGAAAACCGATGGATCGGTCGTGGTGGAGATCATGATCAGCAATTCATGTCATGGCCTCCACGCTCTCCCGACTTAACTCCATGCGATTTCTTTCTGTGGGGTTATGTGAAAGATTCAGTGTTTAAACCTCCTCTAACAAGAAACGTGCCAGAACTGCGAGCTCGCATCAACGATGCTTTCGAACTCATTGATGGGGACATGCTGCGCCGAGTGTAGGAGGAACTTGATTATCGGCTTGATGTCTGCCGAATCACTAAAGGGGCACATATCGAACATTTGTGAATGCCTAAAAAACTTTTTGAGTTTTTGTATGTGTGTGCAAAGCATTGTGAAAATATCTCAAATAATAAAGTTATTGTAGAGCTGTGAAATCGCTTCAATCATTTGTAATAACCCTGTAAGATACAAATATGAAACTTGTGTCGAATTGTTTACAACTATCAAAGATTTTTCTGTTTTAAGTTCGCAGTACGTAAGTAAAGGATGAGGTGCAGTGCCCAAGAAGCCATGTTAACCAATCAGGAGAAGGCATAGTGTGTCCTGTGGTACCATGAGACACGATCACCAACCACAGTGCAGAGACACTTCCAGAGAACATTTGGAAGGAATCCACCTGATGTTAAGAGCATTAAAGCCTGTTAAGAGTAGTTCAAGAACACAGGATCGGTTGCTGACCTTCTGAGGTCTGGTCGACCAAGAACCTCAGCAGACAGGGTGGAAACTGTAAGGCAGTCTTTTCTGCGAACTCCGAAGAAATCGGTGCGCAGGGCCTCACGTGAATTACAGATGCCAAAAAGCTCTCTCCATGACATTTTAGACAAACGTTTATTGTTTCGTGCATACAAAGTGCACATCGTTCAGGCCTTGTTGCCCAATGACAGTACACGTCGATATGACTTTGCGGTCGAAATGCTATCACGTATTGAGGACGATGATAGTTATCTCTGACGAATTGCTTTTTTCGACGAAGCGGCCTTTTTTGTCAGTGAAGTAGTGAATCGCCATAATGTGCACATTTGGGGTTCACAATCCCCTGGCGAGGTCATGGAGTGCACCAAAGGCAGTCCAAAGGTGAATGTTTCGTGCGCGCTATTGCACGATCGAATTATCGGGCCATTCTTCTTCGCTGAGGCTACCATCACATCTGCAGTGTATCTGGTTCAAAAATGGTTCAAATGGCTCTGACCACTATGGGACTTAACATCTGTGGTCATCAGTCCCCTAGAACTTAGAACTACTTAAACCTAACCCAAGGACATCACACACATCTATGCCCGAGGAAGGATTCGAACATGCGACCGTAGCGGTCACGTGGTTCCAGACTGAAGCGCCTAGAACCGCACGGCCACACCGGCCGGCTAGTGTATCTGGACATGTTGCAACTGTATACTGTTCATCAGCTGCTTCAGTATCACAGATGTCTTGTTTCAGCAAGACGGTGCACCGCCTCATTGGGGTTTGGACGTCCGTGCCTATCTCGATATGACCTTTCCTGGGCGATGGATTGGTCGTGATGACCCAACGGTTTGGTCTCTACGCTGTCCTCACAAAACCCCACTAGACGAGGTCTACCGAACACGTGTACCAGATCTTGAAACCCTGCGGATAACCACAGTCGTTGAATCGATCCCTAATGGCTAATGTGTGGACGGAAATTGAATATCGCCTAGATGTGCTACGTGCTACCAAGGGTGCTCATGTGGAAGTTTACTGATGTGTGAAAAAAACTTTGATAGTTTGTAAACAATTAGACACCAGTTTCATATTTGTATCTTACTTCTAGCCTGAGTTATCAATCTATGTAATCAGGGAAAGACTTTTCGGACACCCTATATATATACGAGGGCCGTTCAGAAAGTAACCTCCGGTTGATTTAAAAAAATACACCAAGTTAAATAAAAATATTTTAATATATACATCTTACAACTACATCTTTGCACTATTTTTCTACATAGTCTCCATAGCGATTGAGGCACTTATCGTATCTCTTCACAAGCTTTGAAATTCCTTCTGCGTAAAAATCACCCGCTTGTGCCTGGAGCCAGCCTGTGACCGCATCTTTGAGCTCTTCGTCGTCATCAAACCGCTGTGACCCGAGCCATTTCTTCAAATGCATGAAGAGGTGATAATCACTTGGCGCCAGGTCTGGGCTGTAAGGTGGATGGTTGATAACGTCCCACTTGAAGGACTCAAGAAGGGCCGTTGTTCTGCGAGCAGAGTGAGGACGGGCGTTATCGTGCCAAAAAACGATACCGGAAGTCAGCATACCACGGCGTTTGTTCTGTATAGCCCGTCGTAACTTTTTTATTGTTTCACAGTACACGTCTTGATTAATGGTCGTACCACGTTCCATGAATTCAACCAACAACACCTCTTTGGCATCCCAAAACACCGTTGCCATCAGTTTTCTGGCAGAAAAATCTTGCGAGGCTTTTCTTGGTTTGGTAGGCGAATTTGAATGTGCCCACATCTTTGATTGTTCTTTTGTCTCAGGGTTCACGTACTTAATCCAGGTTTCGTCACCGGTCACGATTCTGTTTAACAATGGTTCTCCTTCGTCCTCATAACGTGACAGAAAGTCTAATGCAGAGGCCATTCTTTGAGTTTTGTGGTGGTCGGTAAGAATTTTGGGCACCCATCGTGCACAGAACTTACGGTAACCCAATCTTGCTGTCACTATCTCGTACAAGAGAGTCTTAGAAATCTGTGGAAAACCAGTAGACAACTCCGACATTGAGAAACGTCGATTTTCACGAACTTTTGCATCAACTGTCTGAACGAGTTCGTCAGTCACCAATGATGGTCTACCACTCCTCTCTTCATCATGAACGTTTTCTCGTCCACTTTTAAATAAACTTACCCATTCACGGACAACTCCTTCACTCATAACTCTTGGTCCGTACACGGCACAAATCTCACGATGAATAGCTGCTGCAGAATATCCTTTGGCTGTAAAAAACCTTATGACAGCACGCACTTCACATTTGGCGGGGTTTTCTATTGCAGCACACATTTCAAACTGCCACAAAAACTAAACTAGCGCAGGTACGACGTTCACTCGACCACGGCTTGATGCCGACTGACCTGTTGAGTGCGTGAACGCACAGATGGCGTCGCTACTCCCCCCACAACCCGCACTGTGACCAATCGGAGGTTACTTTCCAAACCGCCCTCGTATATATATATATATATATATATATATATATATATATATATATATATATATATATATATATATATTGCTGCCATCTGGAAAGTAGGAGTAGTAGATGTTTGCGCCGTTAGTTGGCGAGAGCTGCATATCTGATGAGTCAGTGATGGTCCAACCTTCTTGTCACGGCGACGGGAGCTGCATTTACGGTTATGACCCAGAGACAAAGCAACAATAGTCCCAGTGGAAGAGTCCGGGCTCTACAAGACCCAAGAAAGCGAGACAGATGAAGAGCAAAATGTGGAAACGTGCGGCGACGAGGGCCCGAACTTTAGCGTCAAAGGAACTGGCTGCTGCATCACGACAACACGCCCTGTCACACGTCCTTGCTCACCAGGACCGTTTTGGCAAAAAACAACATGCTGGTTGTACCCCACCCATCGTACTCGCCAGATTTGGCACCTTGTGACTTCGCGCTATTCCCAAAACTGAAAGTCAAGTTGAAAGGCCGTCGGTTCGACAATCGAGAGAGGATTCAAGAAGCATCGCTGGCGGTGATAAACACCCTCAAAGAACAGGACTTCCAGAAAACGTTTGACCACTGGGCAGAAGCGCTGGGACCGGTGTGTACGTGCGGATGGAAACTACATCGAGGGTGACGGTGACCATTAGTCCAAAGGTACGGTTTTCAACGGGTGGCAGCACCAGAAAATTTTCGTTATATACAACAAATCTTGACCAACACGACCCCCAAAGTAAAGTTTCGTGGGGAACTATCAGAGCCCTTTGAAATTCGCGCAGGTGTCCGACAAGGCGATGGCCTCTAACCTCTTCAGTCTAGTGTTAGATAACGTAATAAAAGAATGGGAAATATCACAACACGAGCTAACCTTAGGAAACCTACAGATTAAATGCATGGCTTTCGCAGACGTTTTGGCGATTGTCACGAAAGGTATAAACGAACAAATGTAGCTATTGAAAAACTACACGAAATCGCTTCCAAAACTGGACTACAGATCTCTTAAGAAAAGACACAGTTTATGAGCACAAAAAACCTCTCATCTCTAAACGCAAAGTACGGCACGATTTACAAAACGGAAAACTTCAAATACCTCGCTGAAACACTACAAATGAGCGTACATGACAGAGACTGAAACGAAGAAAGAAAAACTAAACTGGACAAGGCATACAAAGCAGTGTGAAATCATTACAGCAAGAAATCTATCTCACAAAAAGCCAAATTACGCCACTACGACACGGTGGTGCTCCCCGAGGCACTATATGCAACAGAGACCACACTAATCCTAGGGCATACAAGTATCAGACAACTAAAAAAAGTAGAACTGAAAATACTTAGAAAAATATTTGGCGCAACTAACAACAATGGAATATGGATCGAAAAACCTACAGAGGAACTATACAAACATACGGAGACAATCACAGAAAATATTAGAAAACACAGACTACAATTCTATGGACACCTATACAGAATGCAATCACACAGACTGACCAAACAGGTGTTTGACTGGGTAACCACTAGAAACAATAAATTGGTGGCAAAGGTAAAAAAAAGAGCTCTTTAAGGGCCAAACACCATTATACAGGGTGTTACAAAAAGGTACGGCCAAACGTTCAGAAAACATTCCTCACACACAAAGAAAGAAAATATGTTATGTGGACATGTGTCCGGGAACGCTTACTTTCCATGTTAGAGCTCCTTTTATTACTTCTCTTCAAATCACATTAATCATGGGATGGAAACACACAGCAACAGAACGTACCAGCGTGACTTCAAACACTTTGTTACAGGAAATGTTCAAAACGTCCTCCGTTAGCGAGGATATATGCATCCACCCTCTGTCGCATGGAATCCCTGACGCGCTGATGCAGCCCTGGAGAATGGCGTATTGTATCACAGCCGTCCACAATACGAGCACGAAGAGTCTCTACATTTGGTACCGGGGTTGCGTAGACAAGAGCTTTCAAATGCTCCCATAAATGAAAAGGTTGAGGTCAGGAGAGCGTGGAGGCCACGGAATTGGTCCGCCTCTACCAATCCATCGGTCACGGAATCTGTTGTTGAGAAGCGTACGAACACTTCGACTGAAATGTACACGAGCTCCATCGTGCATGAACCACATGTTTTGTCGTACTTGTAAAGGCACATGTTCTAGTAGCACAGGTAGAGTATTCCGTATGAAATCATGGCGGTGAATCGCGGAAGTACAGTACATACTGACGAAACTAAAATGAGCTCTAACATGGAAATTAAGCGTTTCCGGACACATGTCCATATAACATCTTTTCTTTATTTGTGCGTGAGGAATGTTTCCTGAAAGTTTGGCCGTACCTTTTTGTAACACCCTGTATACAGAGCGCAGTTAGACTAAACTACATGGCCAACTCCTTTTGCTGCCTTCCTGGCTGCCCAAACTTCCGTCATTCGCTCGCTGTGTTTCTGTTTCCGATCCTCTGTCCATGCTTCTTGTCGGCTCCGTGTCTTCGGCTTCATCTTGGTTGCCTTTTTGTTTGCCCATTTGCCCATATTTCTTTCATCTTCCGGCTGTGATCTTGTTTGCGTTCTTCGATCCATTTTATGCATTTTCGTTTGTCACAGTGTATCTCAAGTAGTTTACTTTTCTTAATGATGTTTCTGAATTTTATTCTGTCGTTTATTGTGTCATATATATATATATATATATATATATATATATATATATATATATATATATATATATATATATATATAAAATCGATTATTCCCCTTTAGGAGAGCGGTTCCGTTCGTCTGTCCACTACTTGTTACTAGGTTGTTGTTGCGTTCTTTTCTCAGACTTCACATTCATGATTTTACTCCGGCACTCGTAGCGGTCTTCGAGATTTTCCATGTTGATCTGCTGCGTGTTCCCCTGGACCTCCTTTACCCACTCCACGCTGGGTTTACTCTTTGTTATGATGTCGAGCAATTTCTTTGCTGTTCTGTTGTTCTCCATCCGGTAGATGTATATGTACAACTTTGCTCGGTGTTTCTTGATCTCCTCGGTTGTGGTGTTGGTCTTTTGATAGAGTTCGTTCTGAGGTCTCTTCGTCCAAATGCCTTTTTCGTTGATTCCTCCGTAAATCCTCCTGAGAATTTTTCGTTCCTCTTTTCATATTTCCCTAATTTTGGAGTGGCCGCCAATTACCATAGTTCCAGCTGCGTATGTTGCTTTTGGAATAATCACGGTTTTGTAATGTCTCAATTTTGCGTCTGTTGAAATGCGTTTCTTGTTGTAGTAGGCCCATGTTATTTATATGCTCTTTGCAGCTTGCTGATCCTTTGTTCATCGTCGATTCTGTTTAGTCCTGATGACTGTACAGTTTCGCCAAGGTATTTAAAGTGGCTGACTTGTGTGATGCTACTGTGTTTCGTGATTAGCTGTGTTTCCATATACTCGGTTTTTTCATACGAAATCTGCAATCCAGTTTTCTGTGCAATTTGATGTAGTTTTTCAGCTGCGTGAATCGCTTCTCCCCTATTGTTTGTCATAATCGCAATATTGTCCACAAGTGCAAGGCATTATACTTTAGTACGTGGGCGGTGCGTGGCTCGTGTTCGTGCCATATCTCATTTGACATCCTGTTTTTACTGTACTACTACCCGAGTAAAACTGGTTTTCTTATTTTAACATGAGTTTGGTAATAAGTTCTGTGGCCTCTGAAAGATTCGTACCGTCTTTGAGTAGTATTGATTTTGATTAAAAGAGTAAGCTTATAGATGAATAAATTACACAACGAATATTTATTAATACACTGGGGAATAAATATGTACCAATGCATTAGTTTATGATTCAGACTTTAATTTTAATTCGTCATTTAATCGTTTGTGATAAATGTTACATTTTGCCTATTGTCTAACTTGTCCATACAAATTTTTTGAAAGAGCATTTTTTTATTTTGTCAGTAAAAAGTCAATACATCAATTGTAATTAAATTTCTATTGAAAGGTAAAGATATATATTTGACTAAAACATGGGTTTTTTCATTGCAAGTAATCAAAGAAAAAGAATAAGAATGCCACAAATTTTATACAAAAGCTTATTATTTATCTGTCATTTCTATGAAATAATGAAAGACAAGTGAAGTTATAATAACATCGATAAATTAACAATTCATTCATATTTTGCAATAAAAATACAAAACAGCTGATCTGCTTCCTATCTCTACATAATATGCGTTTATCTGATATAGCCCTTGGAAACAGACATCTGAACACGAAAAATATAATTCTGCAGCCAGTCGGCCGTGGTAGCCGAGCAGTTCTAGGCGGTACAGTCTGGGACCGCGCGACCGCTACGGTCGCAGGTTCGAGTCCTGCCTCGGGCATCGATGTGTGTGATGTCCTTAGGTTAGTTAGGTTTAAGTAGTTCCAAGTTCTAGGGGACTAATGACCGCAGAAGTTAAGTCCCATAGTACTCAGAGCCATTTGAAGCATTCTTCAGCCTCAGTTTTCATCCTGTAACACCGACTAATTGTCTGATTTTTGAGCAGAAATTTAAAAAATTACAACAGGTACGACAATAGTGGTGAATATTTCAGTGTTTCGAGAAAAGCGGTGAACGGTGGTTGGACTAATCTGTATTTTTCTATTTCATTTTACATTTTGAGTCTATGTATATTCTAACGTATAATATCAAAGCGTGAGGAAATCATGGAATGCTTTGCTCTTTGTTCGATGTCTACGTTTATTCCTGAAACAAAAGCAAGGGGAAAAAACCGAAAATCGGCTGTTCCGGAAACTGGTTATTATGAACGCTTTTAACACTCAGGTTAAACTGGAGCTGGAGAAAAAAGGTCATAACCGAAAACCGGTTCTTTCAGCGAAAACCGCCTCCCCTACTGCCATGCGACTGCTATGGCGGGCACGCTGAGCAGTGCGTGAAGTAAACAAAACCTTTCGCTTTAGCTGTGGACCACAGTATCGAAAGGAAAGCTCGATCATTTAAGAATTACTTTCAGTACGAATGGTTAGCCTAACAAAGAGGTTATCAGGCCACTACATCCCATATTTATTTGGAGTTTGTTGCGAAAAAGATCCAGATGTAGGGTAAGCTTTCCTCCTAGAATAAGTTCTTCTTTCCGCAGTTGCCACATTCGGTGGTATCTTTTGCCGGAATTGGTGCTATTTTTTTCGCCAGATTCCTTTTTATTTTTGCAAATTAATTAATAGTTTTGCCAAATTCGATACTATTTGTTTGCCGTATTCAGTGTATTTTTTCGCCAAACCTTTTTTTTTTTTTTTTTTTTTCCGCAGTTGGTATCATTTTCAGGCAAAGTCGATTTTGTTTTTGACAAATATTGTATAATCTTTTTTCCCAAATTTGGTGTTACTTTTTGCCTAATTAGGTATTATTTTGTGCCACATTCGGTGTCATTCTGTGCCAGATTATTATTTTCTTCCAAATTCTGCGTTATTTTTTTACCAAATTTGTTGGTTTTTTTTCAAATTCGATGTCTTTTTGTCAAAGTATGTGTCATTTTTTGCCTTGTTCGGTACTTTTCAACTAAATTCATTATTCTTGTTTTGCAAAATTTAATGGTTTATTTTTGTTGAAGTCGATATTTTTTGCGAAATTCTATGTGTTCATTTTGCCAAATTCGGTGTTGTTTTTTTTTGTCAAATTTGGAGTTTGTCAAATTCGAAATTATTTTTTGGTAAATTTGGTAGGTCTTTTGCCAAATTCCGTGTTATTTTTGTTAATTTCGGTGTTATTTTAGAATGGCGTCAGAGTCAACTACACGTGAAATGAACTGGCAGTTTAAGATTATACAGGAACCTCAACCACGAGACGATTAAAGTCAAAATGCAGTTATAACTTTCAATAAGTATCAGTGAACTATTGTCCTCAGATTTATAACGTTTGTATACGGAAAATTTCAAATATCGCGAAATCTCTTAAAATCGCCCATTTCGCGTTTTTTGCTCAAATTCGCTAATTTCGCGTTATTTTTCGCGTTATCGTTTTCACGAAATTTTCCTGCACCTGTTCATGGGAGATTAAAGCTGTGTGCTGGCACGGGACTCGAACCTGGAATCATTCCTTTCGCGAGCGATGCTCTTACCGTTTGAGCTATCCAGGCACGTCCTACGAGCAGTCTTCTCAGCTTCGCTTCGCTTCTGCAGGAGAGAGGGCAACATTACTGATCCTCCCAGTCAGAATTCGACCACACGCATCTTCGTGATGCTACGAAGACTGTTCCCTCCAAATCGCAAAAACAGCCGCGGACCGTACCAGCAGAGAGCTAAGAATAGACCAACTGGAAAGGTGGGTGACAGTTTGTGTACAGTCAAAGGATCTGTTCCGCTTGCCACGACAGGGGCATACTGAAACCCTTGCACTTGTGGTCAGGTGTTCATGGGAACTACAAAAAGATGCAAAAACACCCGGGTTAAGGAACAAAAAATGGTTCAAATGGCTCTGAGCACTATGGGACGTAACTTCTGAGGTCATCAGGCCCCTAGAACTTAGAACTACTTAAACCTAACTAACCTAAGTACATCACACACATCCATGCCCGAGACAGGATTCGAACCTGCGGCCGTAGCGGTCGAGCGGTTCCAGACTGAAGCGCCTAGAACCGCTCTGCCACAACGGCCGGCGGTTAAGGAACATATGGGCATTTTCCGATCATTACTACAGTGGGAAGTACAGATATATCATAGACATTCTAAACACTAAAACTACTTTAATACAAAAGGAGGCAAGGTTGGGTCTTAGTGGTAAACGAACCAAATAGATAGTTACCTGTAACACAAATCATTTTAATAATTCTTTTTCGAAATGACGTGGAAAGAGTCAGTGTACAGGATATGTTACATAATTAGTGTTAACGTTAATGAACACGTTTTTAGTCCTACTCATTCAACTTTACTTAAAAACAAGGCTTTCTTTCTTTACTACTTACCACATCTTTGATAGAAATTGATCATTGTAATAGAAGGTTGTCGAGGCGAAACGATTTTAAGGTAGATTTATAACCTGCTTCACCACCTGTCAGATATTTTATGTTATTGGGCAAATGATCAAAAATTTTTCTTGCGGCGTATTGAACTCCTTTCTGAGCCACTGAGAGATTTGACAATGTTTAAAAAAGATAATTTTTTCCTTATAGTGTTGTACGTATGATCGTCACTTTTCTTCTGAAATTGTGATGAATTATTGTGAATTATTATTATGAATCTCACTAGCGAGTATCTGTATTGTGACAGCGAAGTTCGGATGCCTAGCTCCTTGAAGAGGTATCTACATAACGTCCACCGGTGAACACCAAATATTATTTTTACTGTCCGCCCCTGGTAGCTGAGTGGTTAGCGTGACGGAATGTCATCCCTAACCGCCCGGGTTCGATTCCCGGCTGGGTCGGAGATTTGCTCCGCTCACGGACTGGGTGTTGTGTTGTCCTGATCATCATCATTTCATTCCTATCGACACGCAAGTCGCTGAAGTGGTGTCAGCTCGAAAGACTTGCACCAGGCGAACGGTCTATCCGACAGGTGGTCCTAGCCACAGGGCATATCCATTTATTCTTACTGCTCGCTTTTGTGCAACCACTCTAAGTGATGAGTTACCCCAGAAAATTATTCCGTAAGACGTTATTGAGTGAAATATGCGAACTATGTCACGAGGTTGATTCGTTTCATTCCAAGATTAGCAATCATGCGAAGAGCAGAAGTAGCTGAACATAGCTGTTTCAGAAGCTGACTAATACGCTACTTCCAGTTCAAGGTTTCACCGATATGTACACACGAAAATTTGGAGCATTCTTCCCAGTTCACAGACTCTCACTCATGTGCTAAATCAGTTATCGCTATTACTCTGTTTGTTACAAAGCACTGAATGTAGCGTGTCTTTAAAATAAAAAAATAAAAAATAAAAAAAAAATACCTTAAGAAGATTCCATTTTCTGCGAACCAGTTAATACTTTACCTGTGGTGTCACCGCCAGACACCACACTTTCTAGGTGGTAGCCTTTAAATCGGCCGCGGTCCGTTAGTATACGTCGGACCCGCGTGTCGCCACTATCAGTGATAGCAGACCGAGCGCCACCACACGGCAGGTCTAGAGAGACTTCCTAGCACTCGCCCCAATTGTACAACCGACTTTGCTAGCGATGGTTCACTGATAAAATACGTTCTCATTTGCCGAGACGATAGTTAGCATAGCCTTCAGCTACGTCATTTGCTACGACCTAGCAAGGCGCCATTATCAGTTGCTATTGATATTGTAAAGAATGTACAGACAAGAGCTACGTTCAACATTAATGGATTAAAGTTGCTTCTGGCGGAAAAGCGGGCTTTTGCAGGAAGTGTACGGAGACCTGGCAGTGAGCAAAAGCCCGGTGAGTCGTTGGGCGAGGGGTCTATCATCAACGAAGGTCGCACTAATCCGTCCGATCTTCCGCGTACCGTGCGGCCGCAAACTGCTGTGACTCCTGCAAAGTCGGAACGTGCGGACACTCTCATTAGAGGTGATCAACAGACCACAACCAGCTACCCCATTGCTCAGCTGGACGCGTCTGTTCGTAGTGCTAACACAATCGTCCACCAGATGGGGTACTCAAAAAACGGGTCCCCGTTGGGTTTTTCGCCGCCTAAAAGAAGACGATAAACAGCAACGACGGTCCATCTGTGCGGCATTGCTTGTGCGTTACAGGCCTAATTGTGACCATAGTCACAATTGATAAAATATGGGTTCATCATGTCGGACCAGAAACAAAACGACTATCCAAGTAGTGGCGCCACACCACTTCTCCTTCGAAGAAAACGTCAAAAGCCGCACCCTCATCAGTTATGGCGACGGTCTTCTGAGACTCTGAAAGGGGTTTCTGTGTTTGATATCCTGTCTCATGTTGAAGGAAGTAACTCTAAAGTTTACTGTGCTACCCTTACGAAGTTGAAGAAACGACTTCAGCGTATTCGTCGCCAGAAAAATGCAATCGAACTTCTCCTTCTTCACGACAAAGCAGGGCCCCATACAAGTCTACGTACCCGAGACGAGCTCACAGAATTTCATTGGACTGTTCTTTCCCGTCCACCCTACGGCCCGGATCTCACAGTTTCCGACTTCCATATATTTGGCCCAATGACGGATGCAGTCCGCACGAAGCACCGCGTAGATGACGGGCAGGTTATTGACGCAGCAAGACGTTAGTTGCGACATCGACCAGTACATGCGGACATACAACCCTCCCAGTAAGGCGGTGTAAGGCCGTCGTGCTAAACAGAAATTATGTTGAAAAATATGTTTTTGTAGGCAAACGAGTGGGGAATAATATGTTTTGTAATCCTTAATAAAACCAACCTGCTATCACAAAAAAAGTGTTGCATTACCTACTCAAGGCCTGTTGTAGAACTACAGTAAATGAACGGACGGCACGACCGGTGCTGGATATCTATATCTACATGGATACTCTGCAAAATAAATAAAAGTAGAAAAGAAGTTCATCGAACCACCTTCACAATTCTCTATTATTCCAATCTTGTATAGTGCGCGGAAAGAACGAACACCTATATCTTTCCACACGAGCTCTGATTTCCCTTATTTCATCGTGGTGATCGTTTCTCCCTATGCAGGTCGTTGTCAACAACATATTTTCGCAGTCGGAGGAGAAAGTTGGTGATTGGAATTTCGTGAGAAGATTCCTTGGCAACGAAAAACACCTTTGTTTTAATGGTGTCCAGCCCAAATCCTGTATCATTTCAGTGACACTCTTTGCCATTTTTCGTGGCTCTGAGCACTATGGGACTTAACATCTGTGGTCATCAGTCCCCTAGAACTTAGAACTACTTAAACCTAACTAACCTAAGGACATCACATACATCCATGCCCGAGGCGGGATTCGAACCTGCGACCGTAGCAGTCGCGCGGTTCCGGACTGAGCGCCTAGAACCGCTAGACCACCGCGGCCGGCCCCATATTTCGCGATAATAAAAAACGTGCTGCCCTTCTCTCAACTTTTTCGATGTACTCCTTCAGTCCTCTCTGGCAAGGACCCCACACCGCGCAACAGTATTCTAAAAGAGGACGGACAAGCGTAGTGTAGGCAGTCTCCTTAGTAGATTCGTTACATTTTCTAAGTGTCCTGCCAATGAAACGCAGTCTTTGGTTAGCTTCCCCCACAACATTTTCTATGTGTTCCTTCCAGTTTAAGTTGTTCGTAATTTTAATTCCTAGGTATTTAGTTGAATCGTGTAACCGAATCGTGTAACCGAACTTTAACGGATTCCTTTCAGCACTCATGTGGATGACCTCACTCTTTTCGTTATTTAGGGTCAGTCTGGAACAGCGCGACCGCTACGGTCTTAGGTTCGAATCCTGCCTCGTGCATGGATGTGTGTGATGTCCTTATGTTAGTTAGGTTTAAGTAGTTCTAAGTTCTAGGGAACTGATGACCTCAGAAGTTAAGTCCCATATTGCTCAGAGCCATTTGAAGAACAGGATTCAATTCGCCGTCCAACCGACAAGATTTAGCTTTCTCGGTTTCCCTGTACCGCATAAAGTCAATATCGAAATGTTTCCAAGGTATCCAAGATCAGGTCAAGTTCGTCCGCGAACAACTACAGCCACGAGAGTCGAACCCGGGATTTTGTGGCTGGGAGTAGGTTGAGGACCAATATCCGCAGCATAAGGATATCTTTTCTAAATCGTTTTGCAATTTATTTTGATCGTCTGATGACTTTATTAGTCGATAAACGATAGCGTCATCTGCAAACAACCGAAGACGGCTGCTCAGATCGTCTCCCAAATCGTTTATATAGATAAGGAACAGCAAATGGCCTATAACACTACCTTGGGGAAAGCCAGAAATCGCTTTTGTTTTACTCGATGACTTCCCGTCAATTACTACGAACTCTCTAAGTCACAAATCCAATCACATATGATGGTTCTCGGTAAAGGGGTGGAAATTCTCGCCGCAGGAGTGCAGCTGTTGCGGCCCCTGAGGTAGGGGGGGGGGGGGGTGCGGTGCATTCTGCGGGTTTTCCCAGCCCCCCCCCCTGCCTGCCTCCAATTCCAAACGCTGGCGGCAGCGGGCCGAGTGACCCCTGTGTGTTGCCGCAGTCGGGTGTGACGTCAGACCGGCGCCGATCGATGGCGGCGCCGCCACTGTGACGTCACACCCGCGGCGCCGCGGAGTCCGCCTTGGGCCGACGGCCGAACACTGGAGACGAGCAGGTGTGAGGTGTGGGGAAGGCAGGAGGGGTGAGAGCGTCTCAAGACCAACGAGGGCTGGAGGTATACCAATCCAGGTCAGGTCCTCCAATATCTGGAGTGTGGTTTCGGAGCATTATAGCTCCGTTTTCGTTGCAACTAAATGCGAGACAAAAGAGCATTGTAAGTTGTTACGTTCAAGTATGACATAGTTTTGAAAATACAAAATCAAGCTCAATAACTGAGATGGGCGTACAAACGTCAGATCAGATCATTGTCCTCTGGTTAAGCGTCAAGCTCCCATACAGAACCCGAACTTACTTTCTTTCTTTCGCTGCCGCCTTTATCCCGCATTGTGCGCAGGGTCGGCAGGGCTAAGTACGGACTTGGCATGGTTAATTGTAAGGGATGGCCGGATGCCCTTCCTGCCGCCACCCCATACCCCCCGGTATGGAAATAGTGTACCCCAGCCGTCTGCGTCAAAGGTAAATCGGGAAATAGTGTGATTGTGTTTCAAATGTCTGCGAGTCGTGTAACTGAAGCGGGACGTGGGGACCAGCCCGGTATTCACCTAGGAGGACGTGGAAAACTGCCTAAAAACCACATCCAGGCTGGCCGGCACACCGGCCGTCGTCGCAATTCCACTGGGCGGATTCTATCCGGTGCCGGCGAGCCTACCCGAGTCCAGTAAGCAGCGCGTTACCGCTTTCGGCTACCCTGGCGACAAAATTTCAGAGACTACGTAGCGATGTTTTCGAGTATTTTGCCATGACGGACTAGTGGTCTCCTGTGGCTTGTTGTAGTGTAATTGCATATCGTTTCAGTTTCGACCCTCAAAAATATCTGTATTTGTATTGCACTGAAAAGATCTGCACAATAGTGCACATGACGACAGTATGTGCCGTGTGCCTTGTTTGGGAGCAAACGTTTTACATTACTCACGGTA
The DNA here is from genome assembly GCF_023864345.2 of Schistocerca serialis cubense. Taxonomy (NCBI): domain Eukaryota; kingdom Metazoa; phylum Arthropoda; class Insecta; order Orthoptera; family Acrididae; genus Schistocerca; species Schistocerca serialis. The sequence goes on along the minus strand of NC_064649.1, from coordinate 44,482,206 downwards.
GTCGTTGTTGGGAGCAGGTACGCCCACACTACTCTTGGTTCTCAAAGCTTGCACTCATCACCGCTCGGTTCTGAGTCGGCTTTGGGTTTCCCTCAGTGTTACCTGTACATCCACAACGGCACTCATTAATATGGTGTAAAGAAGAACGCCGCCTCAGAACTGTAGTGCTTCTATTGAATTTCGGCCTGACTAAATTTATAGACGGCCCCTGTGGCCGAGCGGTTCTAGGCGCTTCAGTGCGGAATCCCGCTGCTGCTGTGGTCGCATGTTTGAATCCTGCCTCGGGCATGGATGTGTGTGATGTCCTTAGGTTAGTTAGGTTTAAGTAGTTCTGAGTCTAGGGGAATGATGACCTCAGATGTTAAGTCCCATAGTGCTTAGAGCCATTTGAAACATTTTTTGAGTTAAGTTATGTATTTAAATTATATATTCCACATCTAAAAATAATTCTACTTATATCAGCACCAAAACACTAAGTTTCTGACAATATAATTTTATTTTTCATATCGATTCATATAGCAACATCAATTTTGAACCATGAAAATTAGTGGCCACAATTGTTAACTGAAATGATTCAAAAGCAACTTTACAGTGAAACTAACATGCTTTAGTTTACATGTAAGCAATATTTCTGTTTTCATTTTAAATTTCTCTAATTTTACTATCGATAATTCAATCGACGATTGTACAAAAAAAGGAAGTTGATAGTTTTATATTGTCAAAATTTACAAACTTCATTATTACTTATTAGGTGCACAAATGTTTACATAAACTGAAATTTCCAGAAAACGTTATGTAAATTATGCCTGCAAAGTAATTTCAGTTAAGACAGTCATAATAAAATTAATTTGAACTTCGTACCACCCTAGAAGGATCTGGAGGCTATGCACGTAATAGTTATAGAAATTTTAGTCGCGAAACAGACGGTAATAGTTACAGCTGTTGTGGAGATTCTTTGTGTTGTCCTGAAATGTAGTACAATGCTTTTGCTTAACAAGTGGTGGTGTGGAAAGCGTCAGAAACTTATGAATAAATACTGATCATGTCAAAAAGCCACAATTTTGCAGCGACTTTTACTGAAACAAAAAGCATAGGACCTATTTATTGGAAAGCATAAACAGCAACCAACATCCTAGGCAACGAGACAGCCATAGCAAGATAAGTAACATTTATCTGCTAATGTAACGTTTCTGCTCTTGAGAAATTATATAAAGCGTGACAACACTAGACTAGTTGGCTGAACATAGGTGTTACGGCGTAAAGTAGAGCGCCGGCACGCCAGTCGGGAACGATAGAAAAGAGATGGCTGTGAGAAGAAGTCAGCGAAACGCACGCTGACCGACACCTCTCCAGAACGACAACGCGACAGCAGCGTCCCTTAAGTGAAGAAGACAGAAGTACCGCGGCCGAATGGCGACACCTCAGTTCAAGAGCAGCTTCAAGGCTATTAATTTGGATAGCAGCGTCAACGCTCGTTACTTCGCTTCTACGATCTACATTACTGGCCATTAAAATTGCTACACCACGAAGATGGCGTGCTACAGACGCCAAATTTAACCCACAGGAATAAGATGCTGTGATATGCAAATGATTAGCTTTTCAGAGCATTCACACAAGGTTGCGCCGGTGGCCACACCTACAACGTGCTGACATCAGGAACGTTTCCAACCGATTTCTCATACGCAAACAGCAGTAGGCCGGCGTTGCCTGGTGAAACGTTGTTGTGATGCCTCGTGTAGGGAGGAGAAATGCGTACCATCACGTTTCCTACTTTGATAAAGATCCGATTATAGCCTATCGCGATTGCGGTTTATCGTATCGCGACATTGCTGCTCGCGTTGGTCGAGATCCATTGACTGTTAGCAGAATACGGAATCGGTGGGTTCAGGAGGGTAATACGGAACGCCGTGCTGGATCCCAACGGCCTCGTATCACTAGCAGTCGAGATGACAGGCATCTTATCCGCATGGCTGTAACGGATAGTGCACCCACGTCTCGATCCATGAGTCAACAGGTGGAGACGTTTGCAAGACAACAACCATCTGCACGAACAGTTCAACGACGTTTGCAGCAGCATAGACTATCAGCTCGGAGACCACAGCTACGGTTACCCTTGACGCTGCATCACAGACAGGAGCGCCTGCGATGGTGTACTCAACGACGACCCTGGGTGCACGAATGGCAAAACGTCATTTTTTCGGATTAATCCAGGTTCTGTTTACAGAATCATGATGGTCGCATCCGTGTCTGGCGACATCTTGGTGAACGCACATTGGAAGCGTATCACCGGCGTGATGGTATGGGGTGCCATCGGTTACACGTCTCGGTCACCTCTTGTTCGCATTGACGGAACTTTGAGCAGTGGACGCTACATTTCACATGTGTTACGACCCGTGGCTCTACCCTTCTTTCGATCCCTGCGAAACATTACATTTCAGCAGGATAATGCACGACCGCATGTTGCAGGTCCTGTACGGGCCTTTCTGGATACAGAAAATGTTCGGCTGCTGCCCTGGCCAGCACATTCTCCAGATTTCTCACCAACTGAACATCTGGTCAATAGTGGCCGAGCAACTGGCTCGTCACAATACGCCAGTCACTACTCTTGATGGACTGTTGTATCGTGTTGAAGCTGCATGGGCAGCTGTACCTGTACACGCCATCCAAGCTCTGTTTGACTCAATGCCCAGGCGTATCAAGGCCGTTATTACGGCCAGAGGTGGTTGTTCTGGGTTCTGATTTCTCAGGATCTATGCACCGACATTGCCTGAAAATGTAATCACATGTCAGTTCTGTTATAATATATTTGTCCAATGAATACCCCTTTATCATCTGCATTTCTTCTTGCTGTAGAAAATTTAATGGCCAGTAGTGTATGTAACTCAGACTTGTGATTGTTAATGCTGAAGAAGATTCATTATTTCTTACGTCGCCCTTTGCTATGTAATTGTTAAAGTTAAGTATTTTCATTTACTTTTTGTAATAAAACTCATTAATACGACTTGTTTGATTTAGTGATTCAAGAAATCAGGTTTCCTAGACACCCCATATTTGAAGAGAAGTTGACATAATAACAGGATAGTTACTTTCTGTACATCGGTGAACATTTTGATAGTAAGGGATACGCAGCATTATAATGGGTGTGGGTTTACCGGTGACGAGCAGCCCGAGGCGCATCTCGTGTGTGGGTTTACTGAGTACAGTGGAACAGCGGCACGCCGTCGCGACGCTTTGCTCAGCTGTTCCCGCAGCAACGGCGGCCACAACATACAACTTGTGGAGCTGTATTTTGTGGAGTACATGTTACCGGTGACCGTCTCCGTCGCCGAATTGTTAGCGTCACTGCCTCCGTTGCGGAAGGACGCTGGTTGGATTGCCGATATCTCCTCAGATTTTTCCTGATGTGAGGAAGTCTGTAACGGGGTCCACTCAGCCCTTGTGGGATCAAATGAGGCGCTGCTTACGTACAGAAGCAGCGGCGTCACCAGGATTCATCTTCTGGCGACAACGGCTCTATGGTTTGGTGACATACTGGTCACATCTCCCACAGTCATAGATCGCTCCTCGTACAGCAGTTGGGCAGTCTGAAAAGGCCTGAGGCCTAACCCGTTGGTGGTGCTTACGTTTAGATTTTGTTGACTGCATTTTACAGGCTTTTTCATTGTTGTGGCGATACTTTCACGGGAACAAACGTAATTGGGGTAAGATACCGAATAAATCGTATTTCATCACTCTGTAACGAACCACCGGAGACAGAGGATGTGCTATATCGACGTACTCAAAAAATATCCATGAACAAGCTCGGAAAGTTCGTCGGTGCACTTCGGGTTCAACATATATAAGCACATTCGTTAGAAAACGCTTTAGCTACAAAATCACTTCGCAGAAAACAGCTCAGTCCCTTCGGTCATTACTGGAAGTGATGAATCTGAGCAGCTGCAGATTTTGTAGATAAAAATCTAATTTCAGGAAGCAATTCGCAAATGGCGAGCCCAATCATTTTTCGAAGCCGTTACGGCATTCTTGCGACCACGGCAGAGGGACTACTGGGTCAGGTACCTATGGGACCAAACTGCTGGGGTCATCCTTCCTACTGCGTCAGAACATTGACTTCCGTGGCTTCGTAAACAATCAAAATAATGGTGCTACGTTCGTATAACTTTATTCTGAGCTGCTAACGTAAGTACTGGGTTCTTGCTTTTCGAATACACCTTGTGTTTACTAGCTGAACGGTGAATGTTTTTTATCGTAGATGTTGAAACATCCCATTAGAAAAATTAATGAAATATTGTGCTGATAAACCTCTTACGTTATTTGATTTTCAAACAGCTGAGCAGAACTGAACGTACTCAGACATTTGTCTCTTTGCGTATTCTGACCGAGCGGTCTGAGGAGCTGCGGTCACGGAGTGTGCGGCTGGTCCCGGCGGAGGTTCGAGTCCTCCCTCGGGCATGGGTGTGTGTTTGTCCTTAGGATAATTTAAGTTAAGTAGTGTGTAAGCTTAGGGACTGATGACCTTAGTCCCATAAGATTTCACACACATTTGAACATTTTTTAAACTTATTCTGATCAATACTAAACTGACACACGCGCTCTTCGCATCCAACTGCCCTACACTACATTAGCAAAAATTCCATTGATGCAAACCAGCCACAGACTGCACACAGCACAGTCAGTGATTTTCATACAGAGCGCTACGTGGCGTTACGAACATAAAAACCTATACCTACAATGTAGACGCAGATTTAACAAATGGCTCAAATGGCTCTGAACACTATGGGACTTAACATCTGAGGTCATCCGTCCCCTAGAACTTAGAACTACTTAAACCTAACTAACCTTAGGACATCACACACATCCATGCCCGAGGCTGGATTCGAACCTGCGACCGTAGTAGTCACGCGGTTCCAGTCTGAAGCGCCTAGAACCGCTCGGCCACACCGGCCGGCGCAGATTTAACACCAACAAGAAGTTCATAGACGTCTGTCTCCCATTCATTGGTCTTTGAAGTTCTATTATCACCAGAAACACTCATTTAAAACCTTTAGTTCCTTATTTTAGAACAGTTTAGGAACCACTGCCGTTAAAACTAAGGCGCTATTGGTTTCGGACAAACAGTATAGATCAGACGACGAGCAACATTTTACATTACTACCAGTGAGAACCAGCCGCATACTCAATTACTACAGACAAGCACGTCTCCAATCCTAAAGCATCACGTATTGTCTACGGGCGTACGTCTCAATTATGTACCCGTTGAATCTGATGATGACTGGAAAACCGAAACCGACCACGGATTTGAATAAACTAGCAACGTATTGATTTCTGTAATTTAGAGCGTTATCTGCCTGTCACGTGGAATACACTGCAAACGTAGAAATGCTTGACACAAATTTCAATCTGTTGCGATCGTGTCATGAAATAACAAATTCAGATACGAGGAATCGGCCGTGGCTACGCATCACCACTCGGTGAATTGTAATGCAGCATGAGCAACCCACTTTACGAAGGTGGACCGGCCTCGGATACAGTCTGAGAACAAATTGGTACGCCGTGCAGCCGACAGAAACCATCCACAGACCTCGGAAGGCCGGTGGAATAAGATGCGACGAAACCAACACCTGCATCAGGATATGCAAGGCACCTGCGCGCGCGCGCGTGTGTGTGTGTGTGTGTGTGTGTGTGTGTGTGTGTGGAAGGGGGTTCTTTGTGTACCACTAACATAACATCCATTACCTGTTCGATTCAATAATGAGCGGGGGAAGAACGGCTATGGGTAAGCTATCCGATGAGCTATAACACCTCTGATTCTTCCCGTCACAGTGACTTTCCGCGATCTACGGAGGGAATATAACGTGTTGCCCAGCTCTTCTGGGAACGAGCGCTCGCCTAACAGTAAGCCTCTTCGCAATGGGCAACCCTTCCCTTGTAGTGTCTGCTACTTGGTTTGGATGGACAATCTGTGACGTTCTCGCCCTTATTGAGTCTTGAGCGCCAGGCGGTGGTTCTTTATTCCCTCCACCCCTCCTCTACTTGCCACTAGTTCTTCTGGTACTGTTTTTGCTGTGTTTTTGTTGCACTAAGACTGTTATTCCGGCATCAGATTTTATCGGCAGGCTGCAGTCACAATCGGGAAATATAGCATGCATGAGGAACGAATTGGAGTGTGGTAAGCACATAAAGCAGTGATGAGAAAAGCAAGAACCACTGGATGGACACTAAGGAAATGCAACCCACCCACGAAAGAGATAGCGACTACAAGGTTGGTAGATTTTCGAGTTAGGTGCGTGTGCGTGTGCGTTGTGATTCTACTCTCTCTTATCGGATTTTTAATCCACCTCTGCTGCAAAAGAGGAAAACTAAACGCCCCAACAGGCCATGAAGGCCCAGCTGTAACGACCAGCTGCCGTTTCATCCTCAGTCCACAGACGTCACTGGATGCGGATGTGGAGAGGCATGTGGTCAGCACACCGCTCTCCCGGACGAATGTCAGTTTACTAAACAGGAGCCGCTACTTCTCGATCAATTAGCTCCTCAGTTTGCTTCACAAGGGCTGAGTGCACTCCGCTTGCCAACAGCGCTCGGCAGACCGGATGGTCACCCATCCAAGTGCTGGCCCAGACCGACAGCGCTTAACTTCGGTGATATGACGGGAACCGGTGTTACCACTGCGGCAAGGCCGTTGGTCGCAAAAGAGGAACAGAACTTTGAAGATTAAACACTCGGTGAAGATTCTGAGTGACCAATCTTACCTAAGGGATCTGAAGGCGAGGCTCCTGAAGGTACTGAACACCTTTATGTCCATTTTATATGTCCATCCTTGTGATTGCAGATCTGAGGGACTTCCGCAGTTCATCTGTATAATAAACTGGAACATCTACAGCCGTCCTTAGGATGTCATTTGTTGCATGGCTACCAGTTTCGGTGCTTCAGTGCACCATACTCAGGCCTTAGGATATTAGCACCGTCCATACACACGATGCGTCAGTGGTCAACATCTACAACTTGCTTTCGCAGACTACCTGTAACAGAGATATTGTCTCTTCAACCATAGACTATAGTTGATGGTTGGAGGGACAACATCGCCTAGTCCTGCTGCTGGTAGTCTCCGACAAGTGGTCCGGGATGACATATGATGTTGCACGAGGAGTTGATTACTTGTTCTCAGATGGCAGGCAGGGAGGTGAAGAAGTTACAGTGTGATTGGTGCACAATACGGCGATTCTCCCTTATAGTGGTCAGACATCGTCGACTGGAACCCTGATTACGAGTATGCCTGCCCTCTCGTTGCCATGTAGAGTAACATCGACCCACTGTCACATCCGAAACCCCCACGAATTTGGATACTGCACGATTCGTCCAGCCGGACAAATGGACACTCACAATGAGGCACCTTTCAAAGTCTGACAGGTGCTGATAGCCGGCCGGTGTGGCCGTGCGGTTCTAGGCGCTTCAGTCTGGAACCACGTGACCGCTACGGTCGCAGGTTCGAATCCTGCCTCGGGCGTGGATGTGTGTGATGTCCTTAGATTAGGTTTAAGTAGTTCTAAGTTCTAGGGGACTGATGACCACAGATGTTAAGTCCCATAGTGCTCAGAGCCATTTTTTGTGTGCTGATAACGCTGTCTCAGACCAGTAGGCTGCATCCACAGCGATCACGCAACATCTGATGCTGTTCACGCCCCATGCTGCTAGGCCTGGTAGCAATACTTAACAATACCCTCTGGTGGACGTTCTACCTCTCACGGAGGTACATACACACTGACTGTGTGCACGTGTACGAGGTTTCTTTGACATCCGATCGTGCCTTCTAGGTGGTTCCGGTTTTTTGTCAGGCGGTGTACATTCTCAGATTTACAGATGGATTTAAGCAGAAGGACTCTCTTGGCTGCTCACTGGCTTTCCGTGGTTGTGTCCTCGAATTTCGTTCGCCAAACAAACTTACTGTATTTAACGCAGGATTACATGTAATTTTCAGGGCACTGCAACGAACGATACTGACACGTAGTAAGAAATTCCTAGTTTGCTCTGACTCCATAGGTGCCATTAAATCTATTGCACGTATTTATACAGCACATGCAGATTCCCATCCCGGATTATGGTCTGGGGGCGGGGGGAGGGCTGAGCTCATAGAAATATTCTCTAGAGTAATACAACGAGTACATTTTTGAGACGGCTGCAAAGATATCTTTTTGGGAGTAAGAAAAAACGGGTATAGTTCGGGAGTGGGGGGGGGGGGCGGGGGAGGGGGCTGCAGCCCCACAGCCCTACACCCTACACCCTCCCTTCCCCCCAGGCTGGATCCGTACGATGGTCGGTCTGTAAGTAATGCGCCACAATTTTGTAAAAATCCATTAATATACATAGACAAACGTCGTTGTTGATGCTTCACATTTGATGTTTGTTTTGTGCGCCGGTGAAGTTTCGAACCGTTCTGGCAGATGGCGGAGCCGTAGTACAGCGTCAAAATGGCGTCTACATGAGACTCACGTTACAAGCAGCGTGCTGTTATTGCATACTTGTGTGCAGGAAAAGAAACTGTGGTGAACATCCATAAACGTTTGTGTGCAGTGTATGGTTATGTTGCAGTTGATAGGAATAGAGTTGGACGATGGGTAAAGAAAGTTATAGCCTCAGGAAATTCAGAAACAGAGCTCCATGGTCAGCCACGCTCGGGACGTCCTGTCACAGCCACAGCTCCGGACGTGCTGAATCGTGCGGATGCCATTATTCGTGCCGACCGGCGCATCACAACTCGACAATTGTCTCTATAGTTGTCGCTCAGCACTGGAAGTGCGTCTGCAATGATCGAGACCCTCGGATATTCAAATAGGTGCTCACGATGGGTTCCACGAATGCTCAGCGCGGACCATAAGATTCAAAGAAAGGCCATTTCATCCGAATTGTTGGGACACACGCTGAAAGTGTCAGTCATGCAGTGAAAACATGGCTAGGCCTACAGGACAAGAGCTTTTACCAACAGGGAATACATGCTCCTCCACAACGTTGGCGTACGGCCATAGGACGTGATGGAGACCACGTATAAAAATAAGACGTGGACAAGACATCTTGATGTATATAGTCACCAAATTCTGACTCTTTAACAATAAACATGTTCTGAGAAAAAAAATGTGGGGCGTTACTTAATGAACGAACCTCGTATTTATCAGGAACATGCTGTACTTCCTTCTCTGTCTACAAATTCTGGACAAGGTGGTATCGTTCAGCTGTTACCAGGACAGAAGGAAATTCGGGAAATGAGTTTAGATATGTGGCAGCCAAGGAAGCACGCACTCTACATCAGGAAGCTCAATGTGCGGTCCCGCCTATGGGCTATATCCCCGCTGCTGAGGTACAGGGTGATTCGTTGGTGGCAACAAGAGGTATTAGAAGTCAGGGACATGGACAATAATCTGCGGCTAGGAGAACCAACTACTCGGCCGTGGCGTACCTGCTTTTGGCCATTGAGGGGAGGTTAAATTTTTCTTCACGGGTTCAGATAGGCCACAGTCCGATGAGGAATGGGTTCCCTCTTCGGCAACAGGACACTCCAATATGTGATGCTTGTGGCGATCAGATGTCAGTAGTCACACTCAACTAGATTCTGCCAAGAGGATACAGGTTAGTTTACCGGCTGACCTGTATTTTAGGGGACAGTTAGATGAATGTGGTACAACATTTAACATTCTGTGAGATTTCTGGCTTGCTCCCTAAATTATTAATGAGTCACCAGTACGGCTGATTTATCATATCCCTTGTAAGTGAACAGCCAGCTACACTTTGCTGAGCTATTTTTTGTAGTCTCTATTCTATACTTCTTTCGTTCAGTTCGGAATTCAGTACCGAATTTTAAGACTGACAACATCCTTCGTGATTGGTATGATCGGCCAAGTGAATGTGAGCGCCAATCACAGAGGATAATTTAGTTTCAAGTGAAATGGAATTTTATCCATCTCTAGTTATAAATGTTTCATCCAAATTCGTCTCAGACTATTTTACCGAAACCACCACAGTAAACCCACTCTTTATCGCTCTAAATACACACACACTCACACTCACACACACACACACACACACACACACACACACACACACACACACGCACTCACACAAAGGAGGTAGCATACAAAACTTCGTCGACTATCCCTAGCTTGTTAGTCTGGGCCCTAACCATACGTGATAGTTAGAGCAGAAGAAGCCGACGCAAACAAGTGCTTTGTTTGTTCCATCGGCAGGAGAGAGTTACAGAGATGCAAAACGAAATCCAGTGGCAGACGCTACAACAGAGGCGTTGTGCGTCACGGACAAGCTCCGAGAGCGTACGTGAAGCATCACGCGCAAAATATGTTACTTCGTCGCAGGTGCATCTCGCGCACAGGCGGCGACAGCAGAAGCGGAGAGATTAGGGCTCGTGACGATTCTTACCTACAGTTATTCTCCTCACTCACCACTCGTGTATTAAACAGGAAATGGGGAAAGTGATGCTAGTGCTGGAAACAGAGTCGAGGGCTTCTATTTTTAAAGACAAGATGGAATTTGTTCCAAAACCTTCCTCCACGTGACCACAACTCAGTGCTTAAGTTATATGACTTTTGGATGAATAATTTGGGATGAATAATTTGTTTATGACACCACATCTATCTTAATTTTTGCACTGCATCATTTTATCGGAACACGACAGGAAAAATGAGGCATTGTTAGATATTTTCTCATTTATGTGCTTCCTCTCAGAGTTTAATTTTGAGTGAGCGCACTAAATAATTCAAAGTACACTTAATCTAATAATATAGACCATAGAAATTAAAATCTAGTGTTGAACAGGTTGAATCACTGCTTGAGTACTTTATTGTTTACGTAAAGATGCATCACATAATTAATTCTTAATATTTTGTTCATATGTGGGTCCACATCCTGTGAGAGAAAACACTGTCCGTAGTAAGACTGGTTCAATAAAATTTAAACACAGTTGTTATTATGGTCGGTTGGTTCGTTAATTTGGGGGACGTAACCATACAGCGAGATCATCGGTCCCGTCGGATTAGCGAAGGATGGGGAAGGAAGTTGGCCGTGCCCTTTGAAGGGAACCACCTCGTCATTTGCCTCAGGCCATGTAGAGAAATCACGGATAACCTAAATCAAAATGGCCGGACGCGGGTTTGAACCGTCGTCCTCCCGAATGCGAATCCAGTGTGCTGTCCACTGCACCACCTCGCTCGGTGTTGTATTTACGTTTAATGGTTTTCCACGGTGGGTATATTTAATGTAATACCCCTCCACATTTAAGCATTCTTTTGTAAGAACTTGAAAGTTACTTAGTGTCGAAACTGCCCTAGCGTACAACGAATAAAGGATATAATTGCACAGCCTGCTACAGACAGTGTGTCCCCTCACAAATAATTGTAACGACAGCAAGGAATTACAGACATTGGCTGCGAACGGGAACTGCTTTAAATCAATGGGTAAGATCGAAAATTTGGGCCAGACCAGGATTCGAACCCAGGGCTTCTGCTTGCTAGGCAGATGCGTTGACCACTACACCATCTGGACACAGTGGTCACGGCAACTGCACGGACTACCCTAGCACCGCCTTCCGTCACACCCGAACTCTCAACTTATACCACACACCACTGACATAGTGCCCCTGCTCATTAGCAGGCATTTCGCCGTTTCCCATAAGTGTTTGGGCCTGATCTGAATCTGCTCTGAATGGATCATTGAGCAGCCTGGCCTTAATTATTGTTGAGTGGTACTTAAGATAGGTATATAAATCAGTGAAATCAATGTGAAGTGAAGTAGAAAGTAGAAAATAAATGAAAAACTTAGTTTAGTTTTACACACTGGCAAACAGTGGGCAGACCAGCAGTGGCAACGACCGGCGCTTGCAAGTCAGCACATTCAGGAGAAGCCATCGCCCTCCCCACATAAGCAGAAGCTGTCGATTCAGCTGTCAGGGCATCGCCCGACCAGCTCACGTGTTTCTCAATTGTCACATGTGATTAAGGCCCTCGCCTACATTCCAAGAGCCAATGATCAACGTTAGAAGATTTTATTTATTTATTTATATATTTATTTATTTATGGACATGGAACGAGTGAATACATAAAATTATAACACAATAGTAGAAACAGATAAAATGAAATATAAGAAACATATTCAGGTGACAAGTCGTAAGTTTAAATAAAGAAAATCAACAATGTAACACTGGAATTTACCTAATTTTTTAGCTCTTCGACAGAATAGAAGGAGTAAGCCATGAGGAAACTCTTCAGTTTAGACTTAAAAGAGTTTGGGCTACTGCTAAGATTTTTGAGTTCTTGTGGTAGCTTATTGAAAGTCGATGCAGCAGAATACTGCACTCCTTTCTGCATAAGCGTCAAGGAAGTGCATTCCACATGCAGATTTGATTTCTGCCTAGTATTAACTGAGTGAAAGCTGCTAACTCTTGGGAATAAGCTAATATTGCTAACAACAAACGACATTAAAGAAAATATATACTGTGAGATCAAGATTCTTCGAGAAGCTTTTCAACGTGACAAAAAAATGATTCAAATGGCTCTGAGCACTATCGGACTTAATATCTGACGTCCTCAGTCCCCTAGAACTTAGAACTACTTAAACCTAACTAACCTAAGGACATCACACACACACCCATGCCCGAGGCAGGATTCGAACCTGCGACCATAGGGGTCGCGCAGTTCCAGACTGAAGCGCCTAGAACCGCTCGGCCACACCGGTCGGCTCAGCGTGACAGAAGAGGCAATGACCGTGAAGTCGTTCACCTCCAGTGAACTGAAGTAAATAAATACGCGAGACGCAGTGGGCCCGACAGTAGTTTTCAGTTCAGCTTCGGTTCGAGTTCAGTTCCAGTACAGTTCAGTCGGTGCTGAAGACCGTCATGCAGGAAGAGACTACATCGTACACAGAAGCACGAAGTCCGCCGCTGTAATGGAATAGCAAGCAGCAGCCTCGCCACCAGAAGACAGAGGTTAGAAGGTATTTGAAGACTGATTTTTACTTACCCGGGTGAGGATGGGAAGGATACGGCTTCACATCAGCAGTCACCTGGTGATGAAGAACTCACAGCCGAAGACTGGCAAGCTGAAGTCCGTTGTTCGAGTCCGGGACACTGGCCTTCCCCCGCCGCGCCGCTTCGCTGGCCGACGTACGACACTGACACACGCGGCCGCTTAGAGAAGAGAAACACTGGGACGCCACATCCGAGGTATCACCATCCGATTCACGACTTCGTCCTCAATAATTAAACGGGCCACCTCACGATGCGCGTCTCCAGTCAACTGGGCGAGACGGCGACACGAGATACACACCGCCAGGCGTAATCAGACGCCGCCGCTGCCGCAGCAGAAGGCTTCGCAAACGACACAGCTGCCGCTCTCCCAGCCAGAACAATCCAGTAAGGAAACCTTTGTACAAATCTTTCAATAAAAGTTATCTTACGTAAAAATGCTGTTTTATTCTACCTCATACCTGAGCCAAGGAAGAACCCACCCTGCCCATAAGTTGTTCAGAGAGATAAAGTAATTTATTTAGTGTTTTTTACCCTGACATAATGCTTTAGAATCAAATGCCCTTTGCAGTAATGCTCATCCTGACAATTGACCAGCACCAAAAGAGGTTACCCAGTTACATTATCTAACCTGTGTCCATTCCGAAAGAACGGACACAACATATAAATAATTGTGTCGACTGCCCCATCCACTGCACAGTGGATGACTCCAATACAGCAGGATATGCACCAGCACCTTTTTCCGATTTGTCACATACTAAATAAATTTCATGTTTATAATCTATGAGATAGTTCATAGTCGTCACCCAAGTATGTGAAGTTTAATCCTGATTAAGATGTTAAAATTTCAAGTTTTCTCGTAATTGATATATTTTTTCTTAGGAGGCCCGGCTTTCTTCTTCCTCACTTTTTTGTTTCTTTCCGATTTTCGAGTTTTCTTGGATCTCCCGTTTCTCTTCTTCGATTTTCAACATCTCCTTCTATGTCGTCGCCGGCAAAACAGTGCCGTGTTGCTTTTCTCTGTTTATGTCTCCACGACAGTTAATATGTTTGCAACAGTGTAATTACAGTAAAAAGTAACCATGTAATAATGTAGAATTGTTTGATGCACTCAGGGGTTGAGCGCCATATTATCCCACGGGGATTTGAGGATTTGTTAACACATCAGTAGAAACAAGTAGCAAATGCAGATTATTAAGTACTCTATCTCTCAATGTAGAAACATGTGAAGATTATTCCTGTTATACTTGCAGTTAATAATAAATCGCGGAGTTGGTCTTAACTCTTAAAAATTACAATATAAACGTCGCAACAACGATGGCAAAAGATGTGCCATTTCGCTACTCTAACTCAGCGGAAACTGATTTTTTCCTCAGGCAGGCAAATGAATTGTACTTATAACCATTAGCGGGCAGCAAATGACAAGATCAGTGCATCATATTCACTGCTGTGTCAAACTGTGCCACACTCCCCTACCTTTCTCCGCACATCATAAAGAGGTTTTTGGGGTATGTACTGTTGTGCACCAAAATACAAGAGTGCAGTAGTAATATGCTGTGTAACACCTTCCACTCATACATACATACACACGCCAGTGATGCAGCAGGAGCATTATTCTCTCGTGGCTACCGACATCCTCAAATATTTGCTGGATGCATTCCAATCACTGTCTTCCTCTACAGTTTTTGCCCTCTGCAGATCCCTCTAGGAAGGAATTCGTGGCGGGTCGTATCAAACCAGTCAGAAGACAGATGACTCAAAAAAAAAAAAAGTCCTATCATCCACTACCTTCTACTTTTCAGTGCATTGCACATATTCCTTTCCTCTCCGATTCTGTAGCACCACATCTCAAACACTTCGATTCTCTTCTGTTCCGGTCTTCCCACAGATCATGTTTAACTACCATACAATGCTGCATTCCAGACGTACATTCTCAGAAATTTCTTCCTCAAATTAAGGTCTATGTTTGATACAAGTAGACTTCTCTCGTGCAGGAATTCCCTTTTTGCCTGTGCTAGTCTGCTTTTGATGTCCTCCTTGCTCCGTCCGTCATTGGATATTTTGCTGGCTAGAGAGCAGAGGTCATTAACTTCATCTGCTTCGACACCATCAATCCTGATGTTAAATTTGTCGCTGTTCTCATTTCTGCTACTTCTCATTACTTTCGTCTTTTTCCGATTTACTTTCACTTCTATTCTATACTCACTAGACTGCTAATTCAATTCAGCAGATCATGTAATTCTACTTCAGTATCAGTCAGGATAGCAGTGTCATCAGCGAGTGTTACCATTGATATCCTTTCACCTTCAATTTTAATTCCGCTCCTAAACCTTTCTTTTATTTCCATCAGTGCTTCATCGATGTACTGATTGAACAGCAGCAGCGAAAGACTACATCCTTGTCTTACACGCTTTTTAATCAGAGCACTTCGTTCTTGGTCGTCCACTCTTATTATTCCCTCTTGGATCTTGTACATATTGTATATTACCGGTCTCTCCCTGTAGTTTACCCCTGTTTTTCTCATAATTTCGAACATCTTGCACCACTTTACGTTGTCGAACGCTTTCCCCGTGTCGACAACTCCTATGAACGTGTCTTAATGTTTCTTTAGTCTTGCTTCTTGCAACTCAGAATTGCCTCTCTGGTGCTTTTATCTTTCCTATAGCCAAACTGATTATCTATCCTCAATTTTCTTTTCCATTCTTTTATATTTCTTGTCGGCAACTTGGATACATGAGCCGTTAAGATAATTGTGCGGTAATTCCGGTACTTGTCAGCTATTGATGTCTTCATTATTTAATACGAAATCATAAACAGATTAGGGACCTTTTGATGAGGAACGAACAGTTATTCTATCCACGATATGCATATCAATTTTATTTCGAAGCATCTAACATTTCAACCGCGAATTAAAGCACCCAAATATTCACAGAAACGCAAGGAACCTTTGAATAATAATTCTCTTCATAGCGAGCGACAGCTAGCTGCTTGGCCACCCTACAGTCCGGCACCACAACTACTTTTTCCAGCCGTAGGCACGCTAGTGTGAGGTGCCGACCAGCTAACAAAACCCCTCAGCATCGCCGCTCCTATGGGCATTTTGCAACGTCTTCTTGCATGTTGAACCAGCTGTCGTCTCGCCGGCGACCACGTCTTCTAAATAGGTACGCCCCGCCATGTAAAGTGTAGCGGCTCGTTACTCCAGCGACAGTGTAATAATGGTGCTCGGATTCGATCGCCGTTTCGGTCGTTCGGCAGTCACTACTATTACGCGATACTACGGGAGAGCGACAGCGCCAGCCATGCGATGAGGTTCACCCAAGTCTCAGGGTTCAGCATTCTCTCTCCAAACTTCTCCATTTAAGATTGTGTACTTATGGTTCAACGCTCCCTTTATATGTCGTACTGTGCATGTGTCTATTTCAGCGGAGGCTGCCCTCGGTTAAGATTATGTTGCTCTGTGATAATTTCAGACTATATCTCTTTGTAATAGTTTCTAAATGTTTTACTTGTGTTGCGATTTTTAGCCCTTTTACCCCAGTATCCACTCAAATCAGTGACTCCCTGCAAATACGGTCGTGGTCCATGCCTGCCCATTGTCTGATATCGGGTAGAATAATAACATGTGACCCCGATGGCTTAACAATATTTGTTTCGCTCGTAACTGGAGCAAGCTCTCTTCATTTACGCCGCCTCAGATACGAAAATTGTGGCAGTAAGTTTAGGCGAGGTACTGAACATTGACATCTTCAACTTTTGTAGTCCTGCCTTCCTCAGTTGCGAGTCATTTAACGGTATATTCATAATTTTTACTTATGGACCGTCTGACAGCAACTGAATAAAACACAATTTTAATGCCATACGCGTTTCGCCTTTATTTTCTGCGAGGCATCAAGAGTGGCCTGGAATATGGACATATGTTTGCTATTTAATGTACATTTTGGTCACTGTACCTATAGGTTATAAATAGTTCTGGTGGTTAGTGTTTCCTGTTAAGTAGTAATGTTTTGAACCGTACTTACGATTGCGTGGGCGATTTCCTACATATTACGCTCCTGTTGTTCTTCTTCTTATACATGCCAATTTGCGGTTATTTTCCACATTTCACAGAAATATGCACTGAACACTTGTTTCGATGCAATGTTTTGGTTTCTGTTGCCGACTGGCCGACTGTCAGATGTTTTTGCCAAAGATCGAATGTTATTGCCAAACTTTCGAGTGTAATTATTGAAGTATCTGTGATATCTTCGTGTATGCTTTACTGTGTGCGTGTGTGTGCTAGGAACAATGGGCATGACACACATGTAGTACACAGGCTCAATCAAAAAATAAAAACACTAAGACAAAATAAACACATTTCCAGAATACAAGGGAACTCACAAGCTGAAAACTTACAAACACACTCAACAAACACACACAATGGCAACACCACACGGAAAAGAACCAGATGGTACACCATGACCTACACACATAAACCAACACACAGAGCTGCAAACATCCTGAAGAGACAGGGCTTCCAAATAGCGTATAAGCCTGGGCAAACCCTCCAATCACATCTAAGCCAAGCAGCTACCAAGAGGGACAAATTCCAACAATCAGGAATGTATAAACTTGAATGTCAAAGTTATGATGCAGAATACATAGGCATGACATGCAGGAATTTTAAAACACCATACAAAGAACATATCAGGTGTTGGAAGAACTAAACAAACCATTACAGATTTTCAGAACATTTAAAACACCATAACCACCATCCTACAAACATGGAACAAGAAATGAAAATAATGAGACTAAGCACTAGGGGTAAGATAGATACCGCCTACAGGAATATTAAAGAGACCTTTGGAGATAAGAGAACGACTTGTATGAATATCAAGAGCTCAGATGGAAACCCAGTTCTAAGCAAAGAAGGGAAAGCAGAAAGGTGGAAGGAGTATATGGAGGGTCTATACAAGGGCGATGTAATTGAGGACAATATTATGGAAATGGAAGAGGATGTAGATGAAGATGAAATGGGAGATACGATACTGCGTGAAGAGTTTGACAGAGCACTGAAAGACCTGAGTCGAAACAAGGCCCCCGGAGTAGACAATATTCCATTGGAACTACTGACGGCCGTGGGAGAGCCAGTCCTGACAAAACTCTACCATCTGGTGAGCAAGATGTATGAAACAGGCAAAATACCCTCAGATTTCAAGAAGAACATAATAATTCCAATCCCAAAGAAAGCAGGTGTTGACAGATGTGAAAATTACCGAACTATCAGCTTAATAAGTCACAGCTGCAAAATACTAACACGAATTCTTTACAGACGAATGGGAAAACTAGTAGAAGCCAACCTCGGGGAAGATCAGTTTGGATTCCGTAGAAACACTGGAACACGTGAGGCAATACTGACCTTACGACTTATCTTAGAAGAAAGATTAAGGAAAGGCAAACCTACGTTTCTAGCATTTGTAGACTTAGAGAAAGCTTTTGACAATGTTGACTGGAATACTCTCTTTCAAATTCTAAAGGTGGCAGGGGTAAAATACAGGGAGCGAAAGGCTATTTACAATTTGTACAGAAACCAGATGGCAGTTATAAGAGTCGAGGGACATGAAAGGGAAGCAGTGGTTGGGAAGGGAGTAAGACAGGGTTGTAGCCTCTCCCCGATGTTGTTCAATCTGTATAATGAGCAAGCAGTAAAGGAAACAAAAGAAAAATTCGGAGTAGGTATTAAAATTCATGGAGAAGAAATAAAAACTTTGAGGTTCGCCGATGACATTGTAATTCTGTCAGAGACAGCAAAGGACTTGGAAGAGCAGTTGAATGGAATGGACAGTGTCTTGAAAGGAGGATATAAGATGAACATCAACAAAAGCAAAACAAGGATAATGGAATGTAGTCTAATTAAGTCGGGTGATGCTGAGGGAATTAGATTAGGAAATGAGGCACTTAAAGTAGTAAAGGAGTTTTGCTATTTGGGGAGCAAAATAACTGATGATGGTCGAAGTAGAGAGGATATAAAATGTAGGCTGGCAATGGCAAGGAAAGCGTTTCTGAAGAAGAGAAATTTGTTAACGTCCAGTATTGATTTAAGTGTCAGGAAGTCATTTCTGAAAGTATTCGTATGGAGTGTAGCCATGTATGGAAGTGAAACATGGACGATAAATAGTTTGGACAAGAAGAGAATAGAAGCTTTCGAAATGTGGTGCTACAGAAAAATGCTGAAGATTAGATGGGTAGATCACATAACTAATGAGGAAGTATTGAATAGGATTGGGGAGAAGAGAAGTTTGTGGCACAACTTGACCAGAAGAAGGGATCGGTTGGTAGGACATGTTCTGAGGCATCAAGGGATCACCAATTTAGTATTGGAGGGCAGCGTGGAGGGTAAAAATCGTAGGGGGAGACCAAGAGATGAATACACTAAGCAGATTCAGAAGGATGTAGGTTGCAGTAGGTACTGGGAGATGAAAAAGCTTGCACAGGATAGAGTAGCATGGAGAGCTGCATCAAACCAGTCTCAGGACTGAAGACCACAACAACAACAACAAGCAACCATGACAAAATTCTTATTCAAACGCAAGAAAACTTCCACATTCAGAAAGCCATCGCTGAAAACGAACATGTGATAAATGAACAAACACACATCAGCACAGGCTCCTTACCACACTTAATAAAAGAAATGACAAGATAAAAAAGAGAAACTAATCGTTCCGCTTACACAACCAGGAACAAGAAAAATACTCTTCCCCCTTCGCCCTCTGGACACACACACACACACACACACACACACACACACACACACACACACACACAGCCCACAAAAAGATCACACACCAAAACACACTCACTCACACACACACACACACACACACACACACACACACACACACACACACACACACACATTTTTAAGAAAAAATGAAGGCACTATATACCAGGGTTGGAATTTAAATAGTGGCAACTAAAATTGTGTTTTATTCAGTTGCTGTCAGACGGTCCATAAGTAAAAATTATCAATATACGGTAAAGAGATACTGAAAATTGTTCTCTTGAAAAGTGGCACCACGGTATTGTAGCATGACATGACGTCCGTGACGAAGAGTTTTGCTATCAGAATTCCCACAATCTCTACCAGCCTGATAGTCCTTCAGATAATGGCGCTAGGAGGGCCTTTCGAAAACACTGGAAGATTGGTACCTCTTCAAGGTCGCTGCTGTGATCCCGTATGATAGTCATTCGTATCAGTGCCAAATATCGACACCATTCACTAGCAGTCCACACCACCTCGTCATAGCACCACTCCAAACCCGACCGTTTCTGTTGTAGTATTACCGGTAGCCTACGCATGAAACGGTAATTTCCGATCAATGGTGCTGGCTGATACCATTTCTTGTTTTAGAATGGCAGGACGTATTTGAAGGGGTTAGGATGTGCTTTGTGCACAATGCGGCGATACTCCCTTGTGGTGGTCAGGCGTGGGCGACCGAAACTTAGATGATGAGTACGTCGCGGTACAAGTGCTGTATCATTAGTGAGATACAGAGGCGAGAGAATGTACCGGGACTTAACGCAGTTCACTGCTCCTAGCGCCACGTCATCATAACGCACATGTGCGAAACATACAAGTATTGCGCCATAATTTAAGAATGAAACTGAAGATTAAAGTTGCTTTTGCAAACCTTGTCAGCATGTGTTTCAGTATTTTAATGTTTAAATTGTCAAATCTCAGAGTGGTCAGATGAATATCTTTCCCTAAATACATCGTTTTAAATAAAAAACAAGTAGCGCTAAATAACAAAGCTACAAAGCCAAATATCGGTCAGAATGTGTAAATGTATGTCAAAATTAACTGGTCCAAGTCTCAACTTCATTAGAGCAATATTCCGGTCAGAATCCACATTTTTAAGAAAAATTGAAGGCGCTACATACGAGGGTTGGAACTTAAACAGTGGCAACTATTTATTCCATTTGCACCATCAACAGAACAGGCTCTGCTATAATTAATATAAATTATACTTTAATCTATTACGAATAAGGACGTTTTTGTTCCAAATTTGGTTTTCAGTAAATTACTCGAAAACTATTAGAGGTAGCTTAAAGGGGTCGCATACTTCAGGTTTTCATATGAAACTGACGCTTCATACAAATTCTCATCTTTCCAAGTGCAATACGAGGGTTGGAATTTAAACAGTGGCAACTATTTATTCATAGCCGATACAAATGAGTTACATGTTTGCACGTGTTACTGTCCGTGAAATGGCCGAGCGTTTCAGTCTGGAACCGCGCGACCGCGGTTTAAGTAGTTCTAGGTCCTAGGGGACTGATGACGTCAGATGTTGTCCCATAGTGCTCAGAGCCATTTGATCCATTTGTCCGTGAAAGTAGTCACCAGCGTTGTGTAGAACTCGTTGCCAGCGATGTGGAAGGCGTAGTATACCGTTAGCAGAGCATGTTCTGTTGATGGTGCAAATGGAGCGGTCTACTGCCTATCGAATCTCTGGAACAGTTCTGAAGCGTATGCCGCGAGGCCAAAACTGAAACGCCAATCCAACGAATGTCGTCATTATGGGTCGCCGCGAAAGACGGAAGTGCGTCAGGGCCCCAGTACGGTGAAAGTTATGGTGATTCTAGTGTACGATTGTGATGGTGTTATCCTAACGTACTACATTCCTCCACGGCAGACCGTCAATGCACAGTACTACTGTTCGTTTTTGGAGCATCACCTGTGACCAGCTTTGTAGAAGAAGCAGCCACACTTTCTGCGCAACCCACCCATCATTTTGCACGCCAGTGCGCTGGCGCATACAGCGCAAGCGGTGGCTGTTCTGTTCGGTCGATGGGACCGGGAAGTACTGTGCCGTCCACCATACTCCTTGTGACTTTGATTTCAAAATGGTTCAAATGGCTCTGAGCACTATGGGACTCAACTGCTGTGGTCATAAGTCCCCTAGAACTTAGAACTACTTAAACCTAACTAACCTAAGGACATAACACACATCCATGCCCGAGGCAGGATTCGAACCTGCGACCGTAGCGGTCGTGCGGTTCCAGACTGTAGCGCCTTTAACCGCTCTGCCCTTTGATTTCATTCCGAAGATGAAGGAACCACTTCGTTGCATTCGCTTCAGAACTGTTCCAGAGATTCGACAGGCAGCAGACCGCTCCATTCGCACCATCAACAGAACAGGTTATGCTAACGGTATACTACGCCTTCCACATCGCTGGCAACGGGCTCTACACAACGCTGGTGACTACTTTCAAGGACAAATGGATCAAATGGCTCTGAGCACTATGGGACAACATCTGAGGTCATCAGTCCCCTAGGACCTAGAACTACTTAAATCGCGGTCGCGTGGTTCCAGACTGAAACGCCTAGAACCGCTCGGCCATTCACGGACAGTAACACGTGCAAACATGTAACTCTTTTGTATCGGTTATGAATAAATAGTTGCCACTATTTAAATTCCAACCCTCGTATTGCACTTGGAAAGATGAGAATTTGTATGAAGCGTCAGTTTCATATGAAAACCTGAAGTATGCGACCCCTTTAAGCTACCTCTAATAGTTTTCGAGTAATTTACTGAAAACCAAATTTGGAACAAAAACGTCCTTATTCGTAATAGATTAAAGTATCATTTATATTAATTATAGAAAGTTTTGATCACAGCAACTGATGAAATCCATTAAATAATGGAGCTGTAACAATTTTCAAGACTTTGACGCAAATGCCAATTAATACTAGGTCTCTTGAAGTTGTAGTTCACAGGTCATGTTGTACTGTCAACTCCGTTCTAAAAATTCTAGACGGAAAAGTTTAAATGTAGGCGAGCTAAAACTTTTTCTGTGATTAAAACCTACTTAACTTCATTCATACAAAAATTGCGAAGATTTTAAATTAATACATAACAGTGTTATAAAATATTGTGTCCGAGAAAGCGGCCATTTAGATCCTGCTACTTGGGCATATGGCGGATGAAGGCAGGTTTTCCTTTCGGCCGACCGCTGCGCCCATATATAAATACGGCCTGAAAGGCAGTGACTTCACTTCGCACCCAGCTACCATACGGTCCCCGTCAGTCAAACTTGTGCCTCGGATGACGTCACAGCCAGACTACAACTGAACGCATGTTTTAAATAAGAAGTTAACTCGCGAGGCCTGTATACCGTCCTCGATCTCATGGTTTTCGCGGCAGTAACTGTTCGTGTGACACCCGTAATGTTAACAAAGCCGCGTGGCAAGTGGTATTAACTATTTTTCAACTTTTGTGGCGAGCAGCTAAGTTTGATTACCAGAAGTCAGGGTGAAAGACCATTTAATGGCAGCTTCCCGTAGAGGTCGCCTCTGAACTGTTCATAGAGCTGTTTATGAGATATTTATTATTATTATCAGGAATATTACTATGTTGTGCATGTGAAAGTTTATCAAACATATCTATCAATTAGAACTGAAAAGCTTTATTTATAATCATAGTTCCTGATCCCGCCGAGTAAAAAGAGAATGGAAATAATTCTTTCAGTGGGCAAGACACAAGAATGTGGGCATGCAGACTGGAAACCTTTGTGTGTGTGTGTGTGTGTGTGTGTGTGTGTGTGTAAAACCATAGAAATAGTTTCCAGGCTCTTGTAAAAGACGGCGAACAAAATTTCCTATTGCTTATTAAATATTATTAACCCACCGGCTCACAAGTTCAAATTGTTCACATGGCTCTAAACACTATCACGACGCCATCTCGCACGAGTACGCAGCATATCAGCGTCCTTCAGAGTGATTACTCAACATCTAACGCCGCTCACGGTCCTTATATACGCGGCCAGAACTGCTAACAACACCAAACACGGTCACCACCAATGCACTGTTAATGGCCGGTCTACACGTCACACAGAACTGCAGCGCAATCATTTACATCGCTTCAATGGCGTGTGCGTGTGCTAAATTATACTGAAATCCAACCATGTCTTCTCGGTGCTTCATTTTTTTGTGATGTAGCATATTATACAGTTACTTTTCTCTCAGAGAAAAACAGTTTCTTACATTAATTCAAATACATTATTTACAAGTTTATTTTTGTTCCAATAAACACAGTTACGTTAAAATTTCTGTCTAGGCTGAAATATTAGAGCCATCTGTTGACCACGCGCAGAATTAACTAGCTTCGTGAAACTACTTATGGCTCTGAGCACTATGGGACTTAATATCTGTGGTCATCAGTCCCCTAGAACTTAGAACTACTTAAACCTAACTAACCTAACACACATCCATGCCCGAGGCAGGATTCGAATCTGCGACCGTAGCGGTCACGCGGTTCCAGACTGAAGCGCCTAGAACTGCACGGCCACACTGGCCGGCAAACTACTTATGACTGTACCACATCTCCACCTTAGGTTTTGAGAGCGTTGATCTCTCCCATGTGAGATACCGCGTCAAATAAAACAACAACAACAACAAGATTTCAATCAATGTCGTCTCTCCATCTATGCTGTACCTGAAAGAAAAATTCAAAACTCTTAACAATGCCTTGCTCTATCGTTACATTTACCATATTATTCATCATTTCACAATACTTCCTTTCATAGCTTATCGTTGCACTGAAAATAGTTCAAATGGCTCTAAGCAATATGGGACTTAACATCTTAGGTCATCAGTCTCCTAGACTTAGTACTTAAACCTAACTAACCTAAGGACATCACACATATCCATGCCCCAGGCAGGATTCGAACCTGCTACCGTAGTAGCAGCGCGTTGCACTGAAACGAGTTATGATTGTCTGACATTGTCAGCTGCATTGGAGACGATCTCACAATGTAAACACGGCTGTTCTTCTTATTACAACAATTTATTAGCCCATATCGCACAAAAATACTAATGATTACTAGTTCTAGCGAAATTAAAATGCCATCTTCAGATCCTTTGTATAGACAGAATTCTTACAGGACCAATCCATTACGTCGACTGCTCACATTAGCTGGACACAACTTATGCAGACGATATTTCATAGTACCGTCTCTCGTCATACCATAAAAAAGTGGCTGTGCGAACAGTGTCTATACAAATGATCTGGGCAAATAAATTTCTGCAATACCAACAACCACCGTGTTTAGAAACAACAAGTGTCTGTGGCGACACTTTTACGGACAAGGCTCGCGTGGCGCAGATTTTGGAAGCTCCGCTGGAGCGCGATCGATGCCGCAGAGTCTGGAGGACGTAACTTCCAGGAGGTCCCGTGAGAGCTTTCATTTCCAGGCCGCGGAAGCTATTACATCTAAAAGCCTAACCGCCCAACTTGAAACAACTCATTAATCCCGTCCGGCCTCATTAAAATTATCATTATTTTTTGCGGCGAGTTTTTATCGGAAAAAAATGGAGTTAACTGCGTTGTTCATTAATGAAACTGAACATTTTTTTCCTCTTTCTTACGAACAAGTTACTCGGGCAATTTTTTAACTGTGTTATCAAATTTGTCAAAGATATTCTATTCTTCTTTGCCAAAATTTTCAGAAACTGGAAGGAAGTTTTAAGAGATATTTTGTTGACTTATTTATTGGAATAACCCCTTTGTAGGGCACGATAACTCATTTGCTTCTTTGTGTTTGATTTTCGTTACTAACAGATTTTCCTCGAGAATGTCGTTCCTCTTCGTGGGTCCACTTTCGTCCTTTTTCAGATCTTTTTCTTTGCTGACGTTCTGCCTTTTGTTCTGACGTTCTCTAGAAGTATTCTCTTTTACCTGTTACGCCCATTCCAGTTCCAATGTGTTTCATGTCATTGTCAATTTATGTGAACCAGGTGCGTCTGGATTTGTGGCCGTTTACGACTTTGAAGATAGACTCGGTTTGTCTGTTGTTATCCGTTCGGTGTATGTGTTCATAAAACTGCAGTTTTCTTTTCCTCATAACATCAGTTGCGTTTCTATTTTCAGATAGAGCCCAATATTTTGCTTAGAATTCTTCTTTCAAGTTTCCTCAGTTTCTCAAATCTCCAAATCTTGTTACTTTAAGCGTCTCTGCTGTATACAGGACAAAGATTCTCTATTATACAAGTTTTTTTGTAATATGGAATGCCCTTTCCCATTTTATACACGCTGTTTTCTACTGCTGCCTTTTCTGTTCTATTTCTTTTTATCCGCTCTCCTAGGTATTTAAAACAGTTTGTTTTATATACTGCTTTGTTATGAATTTTAAGATTTGAGGGAACGTTATTGACATTTGCCATGAAGTGTGTTTTTTGAAATGATATTTCTAATCCTATTTTGTCCTATTGTTTCTGTACTTCTGTGGCTTGTCCTTCGTCAACATCCAGTGAGCCAGTAGTTAATGACATGACCCCACAAATCTTCCTTCCAATTTTGTGTTTGTTAAAGTTCCTTTAATTATTTCTGTTGTTTTATTATCGAGTCCGAATTCCATTACAGTGTTGATTGGTACATTTCTATCAGTTGAATCATATGTCTTCAGAAAATCTACAAAAGACATCTCATATGTCACGTTTCTAATATTCCTCATTTGTATTTTGTTTTTTGGATCTATTATTTGCTCTGCACAAGACCTTCCCTTCCTAAATCCTGCTTGTTATTGTCCTAGTTGTGGGTCGAATATTCCCTCACATCTCTTTAAAAGTGCCAGGGACAAGATCTTATGTGTCACTGGCAAGACGGCGATTCCTTTGTAATTGTAAAGCTCACTTTTCTTTCCTATTTTATGCAGTGTAAGCATTAACGCCGATGTCCGTTCTGGTGGTAAGTTGTTTGTTGTCCACATCTCATTAATGATCTCTGTTAGACACAGAATAATGTCTCTGTAAGTCCATCTTTATACTGGATGGTTGCGGGACCTCAGCTGTTCAATACAAACTGTCAAATCAAAACACCTTCAGCCGCCTACATTTCCAGTTTTATTTTATTTTTGCTACCAGTTTCAGCCTTACACTACGCCATCATCAGGTCTCCTGGTCGACGTGTAGGAAGACTCTCACATCTCGTACAATCGCAGAAGGGGCCAGCAAACAGTCACTGGTATCCGTAGACTTCTTTTTAACAAATCGATCCCTTCGGCCATCACTTGCGAACCTGCTAGTGGGATTTTTCCAACACGTCGGTCAGCGGACCTGACGGTGGCGCAGTGTAACGCTGAAACTCGTAGCAAAAATAAAATAAAACTGGAAATTTACGCTGCTGAAGGAGTTTTGATTTCACATTTTACACTGAAGCGCCAAAGAAACTGGTATAGGCGTGCGCATTCAAATACAGAGATATGTTCAAATGGTTCAAATGGCTCTGAGCACCATGGGACAACTGCTGAGGTCATTAGTCCCCTAGAACTTAGAACTAGTTAAACCTAACTAACCTAAGGACATCACAAACATCCATGCCCGAGGCAGGATTCGAACCTGCGACCGTAGCGGTCTTGCGGTTCCCGACTGCAGCGCCTTTAACCGCACGGCCACTTCGGCCCGCTACAGAGATATGTAAAGAGGCACAATACAGTGGTGCGATCGGCAACGCCTGTGTAAGACAAAAAGTGCCTGGCGCAGATGTTAAGCCGGTTAGCGCTGCTACAATGGTAGCATATCAAGATTTAAATGAGTGGTGTTACAGTCGGCGCACGAGCGATGGGACACAGCATCTCCGAGGTAGCAGTGTATCGTGAATATCAGGAACCTGTTAAAACATCAAATCTCCGACATCGCTGCAGCCAGAAAAAGATCCTGCTGGAAAGGGACCAACGATGACTGAAGAGAATCGTTCAACGTGACTTGCAACCCTTCCACAAATTGCTGCAGATTTCATGCCAGATCATCAACTTGAGTCAGCGTGCGAACCATTCAACTTAACATCATTGATATGGGCTTTCGCAGCCGAAGGCCCATTCGTGTACCCTTGATGACTGCACGACACAAAGGTTTACACCTTACCTGGCCCCGTCAACACTGACATTAGAATGTTGATGGCTGGAAACATGTTGCCTGGTCGGACGAGTCTCGTTTCAAACTATATCGAGCGGATGGACGTGTACGGGTATGGAGACAACCTCATGAATCCATGGACCCTGCATGTCTGCAGGGGGCTGTTCAAGCTGATGGATTCTCTGTAGTGGTGTGGGGCGTGTGCAGTTGGAGTGATATGGGACCCCTGATACATCTAGATGCCACTCGGACAGGTTACACGTACTTAAGCATCCTGTCTGGACACCTGCATTCATTCATGTCCATTGTGCATTCCGACGGACTTGGGCAATTCCAGCACGACAATGTGACACCCCACACGTCCAGAATTGCTGCAGAGTGGCTCCAGGAACACTCTTCTGAGTTTAAAGGCTTTCGCTACCCACCAAACTCATCCGTGTCTGGGATGCCTTGCAATGTGCTGTTCAGACGACATCTCCACCTCCTCGTACTCTTACCAATTTATGGACAGCCATGCAAGATTCATGGTGTCAGTTCCCTCCAGCACTACTTCAGATATTAGTCGAGTCCATGCCATGTCGTGTTGCAGCACTTCTGTGTGCACCTGACCGGGTGTACAAGTTTCTTTGGCTCTTCAGTGTGTACAATGAAGTTGTCGCTAGAGTATTTCCACAGGTCAACAACTATATTCTCTTCTCCTGATGCTTTGGTATTTGTAAGTTGTTTTATGGTTTCTCTGATTTACTCTATTGTTTTGGCTTTTATCATTTTTATCAAAATGAAATTCTTCTTTTGGTGGAATGCAGCTGTGTAGTTGTTGCGAAGGAAGGTATTTTGCAATTCCCTGTGTTGTTATATGTAGTCTTCTGTGTTTTTGGATCTATAAACTGTGAATTTGGTGGTGTGTACATTTACTGGTTTAGTGTTTTATAAAACACCCTTCTGCTGTCCTCCTTAAAACATAACTGACGTTAGGTGATCTTTTACACAAGGTACATTGATTTTTTGAGATCTTATAATGCACGTTCCCCTCGCTTCTATAAAATTTTCTAATTTTTTTTTCGTTATTTCACGAAGCACGTTTCTATCCAACAGTCTGAATAATTTCTTTCTGAAATTTCTTGATGTCCTTTAACAGTTTTTATTCTCTCGCTAAATGTTTTTCGGCTTCTTGAACAGTCTGCTGATGTTGCCCTAAGACGACAAAAAACGGTAAGTCAAAGAAAAATTTTGTATGGCAAGATCAAAACGTGTTTTGTTCCGATTGTTTGTTTATCTTTTCTGCACCATTACGACTCCTCTCACTGAAAGGAGACAGCACAGAAATCTAGAGGATGACCAGACTTCATGTTTAGCTATATCCTTTTATTATGAACATCCACTGTACGCCAGAATGTGTGGCTCTGCAACTCAGTGGGTTAGTGTCGGACCACAACTCTGAATGTGGGAACGTCAATCTCAGGATTTAGTTGTCAAAAAAAATGACTTGCAACAGCCTGCTGAACATCCAAGATGATGTCGTCGTCCCCCCCCCCCCCCCCCCCCTCCAATAAAGCCGTACGCACATTTTATTTCTTCACTATGTATGGTGCAAGTTTCTTCAAACAATGTTACTTGGCAGTGATACGTCATGCGAAAGGCACTTTTTCAGACGAGTATATTTACTTTCATGTCTTTCTGCCTTTAGTTGGACTGATTCGTTTCTCCTAGATGTTGCAAACGTTGAATAGTTCGTTCCGTACTTCCAGGCTTTGTCACGTTTTACGTAACGGGTACCGCATATTCTGCCGGTTTGTCCTTTTTTTCAGTAGGAATGTAAATATTCGTCGTAGTGACACTAATTAATCAATGCGATACGTTGCCGTACTGCTGGCCGCCTTAGCGCGCAAATATTCACGGTATTTTCGACTGTGTAAATGAGAAGCGATATAGTCTACGTTAACATGCACGCGCAGCTGAAACTAAGCTGTGGTCCGCCTTTAAAACTCGATTACTTTTTGGCGTTCCGCATATTCATCCATATGCAGATTACATTCCATCTTTTTAAATGTAAAAGCAGGGGCGAAAATGTGCGAGTGAAGGCGCAGGCGCATCCAGAGGAACTATTCCGATGTGGTGAGGTACACGCTGTTTCGACCGTAAACTCTTTCGCTCCAAAAAATTGTGTCTTTACTCATGTGTTGCTTTAAATAGGTTCATTAAACAGTGATCCATTTACTTCTTAACCTTATTAAGGGCAGGATTACTATCTTTTGGTTCAAAAAATTCCTTTTTCTTTAAATTGCATTTTTGGATCCATAAAAGTGTTTAGAATCCGAATACGGAACGAAAATGTTTGTTATTTGCGATTGAACGCAAAAATGCACCTGCCTGAAATCGGCCTTTTTCACGCACCAGTTTTTTTTTCTTTCGGAGGACGAGTTATTGTACCGGTGCTTGGGAGGAAACACAAAATTCAAATGAAAGTTTGAACGCGTTCCTGGCAGTGAGCAGCTTCAGCGAAGGGTATTCAGCAATTCTGAAGACCATGACAACGATGGACGTCACCCTGGGACTCCATTCGACGCAGTTCGCCAAGCAGTCGGTCGACCACCGGATTCGAGCGGCCGAAAACCTCTTGTCGGCGGCCGTACGAGCGGCTCTGGAGCAGCGCAGGATGACCCAGATCGAGCAGAACGCCCTCTATGAGGAAGAACAAGGACTAATTTATGGACCTGCAATAGCAGATTGAACGTACGTTGCATAAATATTGCATTTATATGTTGTTATTAAAACTTCAAACGCGTTTTTTATCGCGCAGTATGGTATCTTCAAATCTACTGAACCGATTGGCATGATTCTTTGTTTCCGACGAAGCTAACTAAATTTTCTAGGAGTTGTACCATTTTTATTCCGATCCATCAACTATAAATATTTTTACTTGGCCGACTAAATCGAAAAATTGATGAAAAACCCCTATTTTTCTTTCAAATGGCCGCCATTTTGTTTCCTGTGGTCCAAATATCTTAAGCGAGGTACAACTCCTGAAGAATCTTACATACTTCGCTAACGTCAACTCAATTTTGATTCCTGACGAGCCGGCTGACCTGTGACATTTTTGTTTCGTTCCAACGGCACTTCCGCCTTTGCTCATCGACATTTCCGGTTGAAAAAATTCCAGTTTGTAGAGGAAATATCAATAAACATTTTGACCAAATTTGATATTGATATCTATAACACATCCTGAGAAAAAAATTCTCGAAGAATTCGGACCAAAGGTAGTAAACATCCCCTTAAACATTGAGAGAGTGACATCTGTTTTTTTCTGTTTCAGACGGAACTCTGCTGTTTATAGTCAGATAACTTCTTCGATGCTGCTGTTTAGCAGGTTCGACAAATTGATAAATCAGTTGTGCGTTCCAAACTAGGTCACTGAGACATCCACAGTTAGGGATATAATCGATGAAAAAACGAGGACGGAAGTGTATTTGCATGAGGTATATTTACGAATCCCCCCCATGAACCATGGACCTTGCCGTTGGTGGGGAGGCTTGTGTGCCTCAGCGATACAGATAGCCGTACCGTAGGTGCAACCACAACGGAGGGGTATCTGTTGAGAGGCCAGACAAACGTGTGGTTCCTGAAGAGGAGCAGCAGCCTTTTCAGTAGTTGCAGGGACAACAGTCTGGATGATTGACTGATCTGGCCTTGTAACATTAACCAAAACGGCCTTGCTGTGCTGGTACTGCGAACGGCTGAAAGCAAGGGGAAACTACAGCCGTAATTTTTCCCGAGGGCATGCAAAAAATGGCTCTGAGCACTATGGGACTCAACTGCTGAGGTCATTAGTCCCCTAGAACTTAGAACTAGTTATACCTAACTAACCTAAGGACATCACAAACAACCATGCCCGAGGCAGGATTCGAACCTGCGACCGTAGCGGTCTTGCGGTTCCAGACTGCAGCGCCTTTAACCGCAGGGCCACTTCGGCCGGCCCGAGGGCATGCAGCTTTACTGTGTGATTAAATGATGATGGCGTCCTCTTGGGTAAAATATTCCGGAGGTAAAATAGTCCCCCATTCGGGTCTCCGGGCGGGGACTACTCAAGAGGATGTCGTTATCAGGAGAAAAAAAACTGGCGTTCTACGGATCGGAGCGTGGAATGTCAGATCCCTTAATCGGGCAGGTAGGTTAGAGAATTTAAAAAGGGAAATGGATAGGTTAAAGTTAGATATAGTGGGAATTAGTGAAGTTCGGTGGCAGAAGGAACTAGACTTCTGGTCAGGTGACTACAGGGTTATAAACACAAAGTCAAATAGGGGTAATGCAGGAGTAGGTTTAATAATGAATAGGAAAATAGGAATGCGGGTAAGCTACTACAAATAGCATAGTGAACGCATTATTGTGGCAAAGATAGATACGAAGCCCACACCTACTACAGTAGTACAAGTTTATATGCCAACTAGCTCTGCAGATGACGAAGAAATTTAAGAAATGTATGATGAAATAAAAGAAATTATTCAGATAGTGGGAGGAGACGAAAATTTAATAGTCATGGGTGACTGGAATTCGAGTGTAGGAAAAGGGAGAGAAGGAAACTTAGTAGGAGAATATGGATTGGGACTAAGAAATGAAAGAGGAAGCCGCCTGGTAGAATATTGCACAGAGTACAACTTAATTATAGCTAACACTTGGTTTAAGAATCATGATAGAAGGTTGTATACATGGAAGAACTCTGGAGACACTAAAAGGTATCAGATAGATTACATAATGGTAAGACAGAGATTTAGGAACCAGGTTTTAAATTGTAAGACATTTCCAGGGGCAGATGTGGACTCTGACCACAATCTATTGGCTATGACCCGTAGATTAAAACTGAAGAAACTGCAAAAAGGTGGGAATTTAAGGAGATGGGACCTGTATAAACTGAAAGAACCAGAGGTTGTACAGAGTTTCAGGGAGAGCATAAGGGAACAATTGACAGGAATGGGGGAAAGAAATAGAGTAGAAGAAGAATGGGTAGCTTTGAGGGATGAAGTAGTGATGGCAGCAGAGGATCAAGTAGATAAAAAGACTAGGGCTAGTAGAAATCCTTGGGTAACAGAAGAAATATTGAATTTAATTGATGAAAGGAGAAAATATAAAAATGCAGTAAATGAAGCAGGCAAAAAGGAATACAAACGTCTCAAAAATGAGATCGACAGGAAGTGCAAAATGGCTAAGCAAGGATGGCTAGAGGACAAATGTAAGGATGTAGAGGCTTATCTCATTAGGGGTAAGATAGATACTGCCTACAGGAAAATTAAAGAGACCTTTTGTGAAAAGAGAGCCACTTGTATGAATATCAAGAGCTCAGATGGAAACCCAGTTCTAAGCAAAGAGGGGAAAGCAGAAAGGTGGAAGGAGTATATAGAGGGTCTATACAAGGGCGATGTACTTGAGGACAGTATTATGGAAATGGAAGAGGATGTAGATGAAGATGAAATGGGAGATACGATACTGCGTGAAGAGTTTGACAGAGCACTGAAAGACCTGAGTCGAAACAAGGCCCCCGGAGTAGAACTACTGACGGCCTTGGGAGAGCCAGTCCTGACAATACTCTACCATCTGGGAGCACGATGTATGAAACAGGCGAAACACCCTCAGACTTCAAGAAGAATATAATAATTCCAATCCCAAAGAAAGCAGGTGTTGACAGATGTGAAAAGTACCGAACAATCAGTTTAATAAGCCACAGCTGCAAAATACTAACGCGAATTCTTTACAGACGAATGGAAAAACTAGTAGAAGCCGACCTCGGGGAAGATCAGTTTGGATTCCGTAGAAATACCGGAACACGTGACACAATACTGACCTTACGACTTATCTTAGAAGAAAGATTAAGGAAAGGCAAACCTACGTTTCTAGCATTTGTAGACTTAGAGAAAGCTGTTGACAATGTTGACTGGAATACTCTCTTTCAAATTCTAACGGTGGCAGGGGTAAAATACAGGGAGCGAAAGGCTATTTACAATTTGTGCAGAAACCAGATGGCAGTTACAAGAGTTGAGGGACATGAAAGGCAATCAGTGCTTGGGAAGGGAGTGAGACAGGGTTGTAGCCTCACCCCGATGTTATTCAATCTGTATATTGAGCAAGCAGTAAAGGAAACAAAAGAAAAATTCGGAGTAGGTATTAAAATCCAGGGAGAAGAAATAAAAACTTTGAGGTTCGCCGATGACATTGTAATTCTGTCAGAGACAGCAAAGGACTTGGAAGAGCAGTTGAACGGAATGGATGGTGTCTTGAAGGGAGGATATAAGATGAACATCAACAAAAGCAAAACGAGGATAATGGAATGTAGTCGAATTAAGTCGGGTGATGTTGAGGGTATTAGATTAGGAAATGAGACACTTAAAGTAGTAAAGGAGTTTTGCTATTTGGGGAGCAAAATAACTGATGATGGTCGAAGTAGAGAGGATATAAAATGTAGACTGGCAATGGCAAGGAAAGCGTTTCTGAAGAAGAGAAATTTGTTAACATCGAGTATAGATTTAAGTGTCAGGAAGCCATTTCTGAAAGTATTTGTATGGAGTGTAGCCATGTATGGAAGTGAAACATGGACGATAAATAGTTTGGACAAGAAGAGAATAGAAGCTTTCGAAATGTGGTGCTACAGAAGAATGCTGAAGATGAGATGGGTAGATCACATAACTAATGAGGAAGTATTGAATAGGATTGGGGAGAAGAGAAATTTGTGGCACAACTTGACCAGAAGAAAGGATCAGTTGGTAGGACATGTTCTGAGGCATCAAGGGATCACCAATTTAGTATTGGAGGGCAGCGTGGAGGGTAAAAATCGTAGGGGGAGACCAAGAGACGAATACACTAAGCAGATTCAGAAGGATGTAGGTTGCTATAGGTAGTGGGAGATGAAGAAGCTTGCACAGGATAGAGTAGCATGGAGAGCTGCATCAAACCAGTCTCAGGACTGAAGACCACAACAACAACAACATATTTATGAATAAAGAAAACCGTGGTTAATGATACTG
Source organism: Schistocerca serialis cubense (assembly GCF_023864345.2). Lineage (NCBI taxonomy): Eukaryota > Metazoa > Arthropoda > Insecta > Orthoptera > Acrididae > Schistocerca > Schistocerca serialis. Next base: position 44,447,282 of record NC_064649.1, on the reverse strand, counting down.
CCGTTTATACAGGGAGCATCTGAAGTCCCGGCCTGTGTGTTTTACGCAAGCCGCAGCTCCTTCTAGAAACATGCGCATGATTTTCCTATTCCCTTGCCCGCTACGCGCGAACTATTAGTCTACAGAAAAAAATGAATAGGACATTTTTGTAGGAAATTTAATGTAGTGGTATTCGTTTCCGCTGGAGGCCATGGTTTTCGGATTATTGAAGATCACTTTTGTACGTTTTTCTCGAATAATCCGGAAGCTATGAGCTATAGCGAAAACGTATCCCAATACAAAGTTTAACTACATTGAATTTCCTCGAAAAGGTCCGGTTTATTTTTTCAGCAGGGCTAATACACTCATATTCAGAAAAAACATAAAACTTGGAAAAACTATAGATAGGACGTTCAGGACATGTACATTAATATTTTCTACAGAAATTATCAGCATTTCAGCCACCTCGGTTCAGCATGTGTCCTGTTTCCCAGTAGTCACAGGGATCGCCATGGGCCCTGATAACTTGTTCGACGCGTGATGGCATCAACGGGTGTAAGGCGCTAATGTCATCCTGTGATATAGCCATCCATGCTGCATTCATCTGTTTCCAAAGTTCATCTGTGGTGACTAGCATTGTGTCACAGCGGTGCACCCATCATTTCATCATAGTCCGGAACCGAGCGACTGCTACGGTCCCAGGTTTGAATCCTGCCTCGGGCATGGATGTGTGTGATGTCCTTAGGTTAGTTAGGTTTAAGTAGTTCTAAGTCTAGGGCACTGATGACCTCAGATGTTAAGTCCCATAGTGCTCAGAGCCATTTGAACGATTTTTTTTTTTTTTCATCATATCCCACACGCTTTCGAATGTCGACGTATCTAGTAATCTGGCGGGCCAAGGCAAAATGCTGACATCCTGTGACATAAAGAAGGCACGTGTTCGTGCAGCAACATGTGGTCGTGCATTGTCTTGCTGAAAAATGCCGTCTGGAGTGTTGTGTAGAAAGGGTATGGTTACAGGAAGCAGGATGACATTCACGTAGGTTCAAATCGTTCAAATGGCTCTGAGCACTATGGGACTTAACATCTGAGGTCATTAGTCCCCTAGAACTTAGAACTACTTAAACGTAGCTAACCTAAGGACATCACATACATCCATGCCTCTGGCAGGATTCGAATCTGCGACCGTAGCGGTCGCGCGGTTCCAGACTGTAGCGCCTAGAACCGCTCGGCCACCTCGGCCGGCCTTCACGTAGGCCACACTAGTGACAGTGTCCTGGATATGTACCAGCAGTGTGTGTGATTGTACCCAATAGTACGCCACACCATAAGGCCTTGAGTTGGCGCTGTATGTGTTATGCCAATGCTGTCCCTGATGATGATGTTTGGATTGTGGGGCGCTCAACTGCACGGTTATCAGCGCCCGTTCAAATTCCCAACCTTTTCGCAGTCCAATCTTCCACTTGCATGAATGATGATGAAATGATGAGGACAACACAAACACCCAGTCATCTCGAGGCAGGTGAAAATCCCTGAGACCGCCGGGAATCGAACCCGGGACCCCGTGCTCGGGAAGTGTGATGCCGCTCCCCCTGTCTGCGGCGAACCAAAATGCGGCCATCATTTCAGACGAACGGAACCTAGATTCGACCGAAAATACTATCTGATGCCATTCCTGTCCCCAGTGACGTCGTTCCATACACCATTACCGTCTAGCACGTTTCTGCTCATTCGTCAGAGGTAGACAGAGAAGTGGACGACGCGCACGTAACCCATGCCGTAATAAACGCCGACGGGCTGTCACCCCTGGTAGTCTACGGTGTGTTACACCGTTCCACTGTTGCCCCAGAGCCGAGGAGGATGCAGACCTGTTCTGCAATACCATTCGGATGAGGTGTCGATGTCCTTGAAGGGTGGGCTGGGTGGTGCGACTTGATCCATCTCGTCGTATTGTACGGCCTTCCGTGAACCATTCTGCACACACCCGTTGCACTGCCGTAACACTTCGTCCCACACGAGCGGCAATTTTCGGGATGGATTCATCACATTCTCTCGTGACAATAATGCGCCCTCTATTAAACACACTGATTTGACGGTACGGTTCACGTATACGTCTGCGAGGCACCCTGCAGTCGCACTGAGCCATTACCTTCTGTTGACAGCGACAACGAGAGTCGCAGGCACATTTTACCGGTAGGTGGCGTTGCGCCGCGATATCGACGTTGACTTAGAACCCACAGGGCCGACATGGTTCAAATGCTGATCATTTCTGAAGAATATACTGGTATACGTGTTCTGTGAATATGAGCGTCCTATCTCTAGTTGTTCAAGGTTCTTTTCTGAACATGAGTAGAGTTTGCTTGTAGCGATCGAGAGAATATGAAAATCTGCACGTAGTTTTGAAGGCGTTGCGGGTTGCATAAAACACATAGGTAGGGGCGGCTGGGTCACCCTTTATATTATGGAATGATTTTGCTAAATGGGGACAAACTGTAGGAAGCGATCACTGAGAGGATTATGTGCCAAAAACAAAAAAAAGAGGAAAGGAAAAGTCATGTAGAAGAAGGTGTAATTAGACGAATAACGAACACTTACTTCACATAACGAAGGTTTATTCAACACTTGCACGTACAAGAGCGCGGATCGAACTGCCTCCAGCCAGAACACGTACGGAATATATACAGATACAGAACATTCCAGTCATTTGTCATTTGTGGATACTTCTAGAATGTACTGGAGCCGAATATAGAAATTAAAATTGTACAGTGCAGGTGAGTTTTGAAGTCACAACCCTCCAGGCAACAGTTTAGTATCATAACCATTACACCACGGTGGTACCCAGCTTCTACTGCGAAAATATATATACGCCGGAACCTGAAGGTGGAGATAAAATATGTTTGGCAGCGTAGATTTAAATGGTTGATAACACACTTGAGAACAGCACAGTCAAGTGGAATGTTCTGCCAGCAGAAGTGTTTTAGCTTCATACATAAGTGGATAGTAATGTTAATGACAGCGGCGTTCTCACACAGTGGCGCTAGGGTGCACCTCGTTCACTGCTGTTGCTGACTCACTCTCGTGTGTACACGTCCAGTGTACTGCATTGGCCACAGACGATGACGCGGTGCACCAGGCAAGAAGAGGCCGACATGGTCTCCAGGTACAGACAGGCCGCAAGCTGCAAGGGGGACGGCAGCACCGTACACCGTGTACAACAATGTACGGTGTAAGGTTTTCATATGTTTTCTGCTGTTGTAAATATTGCACCTTTACTGTACTGGGACAAAGAATGAGCGCGCTCCACGACAAGTGGCTATTATCCTTGACTTGTCGCTTAGTTTATCAGTTTCAAATGGCTCTGCTGTGGTCATCAGTCCCCTAGAACTTGGAACTACTTAAACCAAACGAACGCAAGGACATCACAGACATCCGTGCCCGAGGCAGGATTCGAACCTGCGACCGTAGCGGTCACGCGGTTCCAGACTGTAGCGCCTAGAACCGCACGGCCACTCGGGCCGGCTTAGTGGTGCGGTTGGTCGCCAGTGTGGCGTTAGGGAATTCTTATCAGAGGCGTACTAGCGAGCAGTTGAGGTTTGGAGAGCGAGAACTGATATTTGTGAGCCTGGGTGAAATTATCTGGAATACTGTATTATTGAGATGGAAACTTGCTTGGAAACATATTTTCTTGACTGTATGGCTGGAGAAGATTTTTGAAGAAATATTTCAAGGTAACTAAACGGAAGAGCAAAGACGAAATGTTTGTTTGTCAGAATTATTAACTCAAGGAAATTTTTGTCGCTCAGATAACGAATAACAATCGTGATTAGTGTTGATTTGATCTATTTGTTTTAATTATGTAACACGCAATTGGTTTAATGGTCTAGTTTTTGTAATCACTAGACTTCGTAACTTTTAGAGTCCTTTTATGTTGTACAGTCTTTTTTGATAATGATCAGAGTTTAATTTTTCATGAACGCTTTTCTTTAAAATGAAATCGTCCTCAGTCATTCTTAGCAAAATTTTAAATATTTAGTCGTGTGTGTATTGCACCTCACACCACACGCAGCCTCGGTTGTTTCTGACAAGCAAAGAAATGTTTAGAGGTGAATACATCAGTTTCCTATTTTCCTTTAATTGCTGCATTTCCTGATTTCGATTTATTTTTGAGAAATTTATTTTAGAGAACATCGATACACCAGAAACAAAGCAGCATGGTGAGCAAGAAGTAAGCTACTTTTCTTTCCGGGCAGAACTCACTTTGCAGTCTTGTGAGCAAACAGTAAGTAGTCAGAATTTTTCAGGTGTTACGCTAAGTAGGCAGATTAATTTACAGGAAACAGTGAAGGTAATCGTAAACAGTTATTTTCTTTGGAGTTGAGTATTATTTCATTTTGTGGATATTCCAAGTCAGGTATTGCACTTCATGTTAGGTAAGTTTCATGACCTACTTCGGTATTAAGTTTAAGTTAAATAGTTTTCACTGAAGCATAATTACTTTCTTTTGGGGTTTAAATAGATTACTTTCATTATTTCCGGTGCAGCATTCACTGCGTTTAAAGTTTTGTTTCACGACACTATTCACAAGGGCAATACACGGCAAAGTAACCATGCGGTATCTTAGGGAACGTTACACGAGGAGAAATTTTCTGAAAAAGAATGTTCAGTACTTAATATATACACAAATTACGTAGAGAGCTTACAACGGGAGTGAGTAACATGAAAGGTCCGTTATAAAACGTGCAGCCCTTATACGGCTTTGCCACAGTGGGGGCGGTTTTGTTGCCAGTTTGTCGCACAAGCCAGCGCGGTGCTGTGATCTCGGTCCTTCATCCTATTCCTACCTTTGCGGTGGGCGGTATCGTCAACATTCGAAACACTCGTCTCTGGGCTAGGGAGGATCTCCACGGTATGGTGGCAACGAACCATCAGACCAGGCCAACCACAATGCGTGGGTGGGGTTTATAGGCAAGTACCTCGTGAGGTCAGTCGTAGGTGAGGCATATCTGTTCTTTCCGTGGGTGGCCCTGTCTTGAAAGGTGGACATATGTAGGTAGACTGGGCATTTATTTGCGGATTTGTATTGTATTGTATTGTATATGAACCGGGGGCCTAGAAACGACGGAGAGGCTCCGTCGCCGCCGCAGCCGCAGTGGTCCACAGCCCCACGACGGCTACCCCCATACACTTCACCCCTCCGCCGCCCCACACCGAACCCAGGGTTATTGTGCGGTTCGGCCCCCGGTGGACCCCCCAGGGAACCTCTCACGCCAGACGGGTGTAACTCGTATGTTTGCGTGGTAGGGTAATGGTGGTGTACGCGTACGTGGAGAACTTGTTTGCGCAGCAATAGCCGACATAGTGTAACTGAGACGGAATAGGGGGAAGCAGCCCGCATTCGCCGAGGCAGATGGAAAACAGGCTAAAAACCATCCACAGACTGGCCGGTTCACCGGACCTCGACACAAGTCCGCCGGGCGGATTCGTGCCGGGGACCAGGCGCTCCTTCCCGTCCGGAAAGCCGTGCGTTAGACCGCACGGCCAACCGGGCGGGCTTTATTTGCGGAGAGTTTGCAAATGAGGAGAAATTTCATGTTACGAGAGTGAAGCAGTAGCGTGTGACATCTGTGGAATAGTCGGCTTACGGCAGTATCTCTGAACATAAGTATCTTTACCGCAGTTGTACAAGGGAGGATAATCGACTGTTGGACGTGGAGCAAACTAGCAGAATTTTAAGTGCAGTGCACACAGGAGGAGGATTTTACCGAAGAAAATTGTTAGGAATTATTACTCTGATCGAAGACGCAGCATTTGTGGAACATAGAGAATGGATTTGCATGAAGGATATCTTCTTAACGTAATAAGTTTTGCTGACGCGTACTGATGTTAGCGATTCTCGCAAAAGAACAGTCCACCTTCCCATCCCAGTTCAGGCCATTTCAGTTTACTTCATTTCAATTTGCGTAATCGCAAAAGCAGTGTCTTATAAGACTTTCGTAAGGAAAGGAAAGTTTTTGGTTTTTTGGGAATTTTATGTTCTTGTGAAATAAAGAGTTTAAAACACAGCACTGTCGTTATAATGAACGGATAGTATTTTCATTTCAACTAAGGAGCTTTTTTTCGTTCTTTTTTAATATGTGAAAATCATCCCAATCTTTCTCCCAGTACTTACGATTTACTTAAGCACTTAAGCATATTTTCATGTTGTGCTGTTGCTGCTGATTATGCTCTACTTTTTCAGGTGATGTTCTTTTCTCATATTTTGTTTGTTCTTCCGTTTTCGTCTCTCATTTCGATTGCTCAAATTCTAAGCATTTTCCTTGTAATCCATATTTTTAATGGGCCAGCGACCAATGTGTATTTCGTAGTGTTGCTACGAAATTTCAGTGTTTCAGTCTTTTTGGTGTGAGGTTACGGGCGGATTGAGGCGTCCTGCCGGCCGGAGTGGCAGAGCGGTTCTAGGCGCTACAGTCTGGAACCCCACGACCGCTACTGTCGCACGTTAGAATCCTGCCTCGGGCATGGATGTGTGTGATGTCCTTAGGTTAGTTAGGTTTAAGTAGTTCTAAAGTTTAGCGGACTGATGACCTCAGATGTTAAGTCCCATTGTGCTTAGAGCCACTTGAACCATTTTTTGAGGCGCCCTGAAAATATTCTAAGTTGGCGTGGCCGCACGGGCCGCTCGGCCAGCTGGGGCCCGGCAGCAAACACGTGGTGGCGGACGTCAGCCGGACGAGAGGGGCGGCCCCAGCGCAGGGTCCAGCCGCGTGGCTGGAAATTCCAGGGTGACGAGGACAGTGCTTTGTGTCGGTGAAGGAGATGTCTATGCCGGGAGTGCCAAAGACGGCGGACTTTGTGAAACCATAATAGCAGACATTTCACAGTTCGTATAGAAATTAATAGTAGCCAGATGAATCATGATACCTCAAGAAACAAACATTTACTGAGATTTTCACTCTGCAGCGGTGTGTGCGTTGATATGAAACTTCCTGGCAGATTAAAACTGTGTGCTGGACCGAGACACGAACTCGGGACCTTTGCCTTTCGCGGGCGGAAGTAAAGCTGTGAGGACGGGGCGTGAGTCGAGCTTGGGTAGCTGAGTTGGTAGAGCACTTGCCCGCGATAGGCAAAGGTCCCGAGTTCGAGTCCCGGTCCAGCACACAGTTTTAATCTGCCAGGAAGTTTCATGTACATTACTATTATTTGCACGACGATTCTGATTGTGTAATCAGATTTTCAATATATTTATTAGTTTAAAGTTTAGTACTTGACGATAAATTATACAACTAACACCCAGCAACGAATTTCCCAAATCTAAACGGTTCATCCGATTTCGTCGATCTACGTATCTTTAGAAAGCTGTTAGTGTAAATCTAAATTGGTATAAATTACAGGCATGTAACTTGAATAGTACATGAGATATTGGAGGTCAAAGTGGCCGATTACTATCGTTCGCGTCAGGCCATAAGTGCCTCACAGTTACACGAAAAAACGGTAGCAGCATGCTTGTAAATATATTTATTCATCTATGACTTGTTTATATCCGATATATACTATTCGTGAAGAAATTGGTTAAATATTTACTGTGTGTTACAAAGCACAGAGACATTACAAGATTTTAAACATGGCTGAAACAGCAACTGTTGAAATTCTTCACAGTAAATGATGACAGCCAAAACAGTTGAAGGATAAAGATTTATTAAAATTCTTGACCAAGGTTTCGGTATGTACAAATATACCTTCATCAGAAGTAAAAATCTAAAATCACATCCTGCAATGGAGATTAATAAAACAATTGTGCCAAAGGCGTCGTCAATAGTTAAGACCTTTGGCACAATTTCCTACAACTGTTTTGGCTGTCATCACTTACTGTGACAGTGACATGAGGCTCCTGGCCTACCTTTTGCTTATTTTCTTTTGATATATGTTTATTTAATTGTTTATGTATTTAATAATGTGTGTTAGAACGTGTTTATGGTCCAGACGTAGGAATATTTATTTAATTTCAAGTTATTTAAATGTAACTCCACTATTTCGTATGTGTTTAAATATGCTTGTGAGCGTACGTTGGCTTGGAGACAGGACGGCAGCGCTCTAGCCAATCACAGCGACGGCTGAAAAAAGGACACGTCGAGAGACTGTATGGAAGTGGGAGAGGAGTATCGTTTCCGGAGAGGACACGAGGTAGTTCTGGGCTGTACGGCTCGGGACACGGGAGTGAGTGCTGAAAGCGGACAGTACAGCGCGACGCACGCACAGTCGAGGGAGAGACTTCAATAGTGGAGCAATTTTGCGCGTGGTCACGGGGGATAGAAATATTTCGGAGTGCCGACCTGTGCTCTTGTGTGATTTCCGTAGCTTCTGCAGTGAAGACGTAATGTGCGTTTAGAAGTGAATATCTCGCGAGCTGGCCGGCCGGTGTGACCTAGCTGTTCTAGGTGCTTCAGTCTAGAACTGCGCGACCGCTACGGTCGCAGGTTCGAATCCTGCCTCGGGCATGGATGTGTGTGATGTCCTTAAGTTAGTTAGGTTGAAGTAGTTCTAAGTTCTAGGGGACTGACGACCTCGGATGTTAAGTCTCATAGTGCTCAGAGCCATTTGAACCATTTTTTTTCTCGCGAGATATGTTGTTGTTCATAACTGATTACGTGCAGTGGGAATCTATTTTTCCCCTATTATTCAACTTATATTTTATTTAATTGCTGGACCATCGACACCAACAAGTGTTTTGCAGAAACATACAGCCTTCTCAAAAGTACTTCTACTATCGTACTGATCATTCAAAGTCGTTAAGATAGTACCTGCAGATTTTATTTAATTGCAATCTTTCATTTATAAATGTCTATATTACGTTCAAAATTCGCAATTGTCGAGTGATAGAAAACTTCGACCATTCGATTCGTGTGTATATTCTTATCGTATACTGTAGACTCAGCCTGTAATGCGGCAACTACGTATCCTAGCCCCTAGAAAACGAAAACAGCCAAAACTTTTAATATTGCAATATTGAGTCGGAGGGAACGTAGTTGACGGCCCACATCTTTTCATCATTTCATATTTTGAAAGCCCGTATTGGGCAGTGCATAGTTTGATTTAGGTGGTGGTTTGTGAGTAACAGTTTTGATTTAATTCCCTGCAAAGTGAACGCCAGTTAGCTCTGTGTCCATGTAAATGTGTGCACTGCGACACGCTGCCATAAAAGAGATTGAGCTGAAATTACTACAATTTCAGCTCAACCTCTTTTATGGCAGAGGACAGTACATTCAGTTTTGAGTGAAAAGCAGGCAAACATTTTAAAGTTCATTAACGATCGAGTCAGAGCAAATAACTTTCAGCCTCTGCTGCTGAAAGATGTGCCTACAGTGATGTGGCTGCATTTCCGTGCGGAGGCTTCTCGACAACACATTCCCGTGCCGACGGATCGGGCGAGGTGGCCCAGTCGCATCCCCATCCTCGTCACCGGATCTCAACCCCGTAGGTCCTTCCCGAACGTGGAGACACTGGAACAATGCATTCATACTGCCTGTGACGCCATTCGGTTTCAGGAATTCACATTTCAGCGTGTTTCTACAGATGCAGCAACATCGTGCTCGCAAATAGAGGCATGTGGGGGTCACTTCGAAAACCTTGTCTAACGCTTGTGTAATCACAGTATTATTGTACTGCATTGTACAGTATAGGCTTGATGAGTTAATAAACACCCCGCAGCATTACCCCAATGCCGTAAATCCATATGACATTTCGAGATAGTTACACTCTCCTGGATCGTTTCCTGTACTTCGTCTCCGTTTAGCAAAATCGCCCTGTATATCAGCAGCTGCTAGATGAAGACCTCCCCATGCATCATGGTCTTCCTCCGTATAGCATACGGGGATTCGTAGTAATCACAGAAATACGTCAGTGGTAATACACTACACTACAGGCCATTAAAATTGTTACACAACAAAGATGACGTGCTAGAGACGCGAAATTTAACTTAAAGGAAGAAGATGCTGTGATATGCAAATGATTAGCTGAAGACGTGAAGAAAGTTTCCAACCCATTTCTCATATACAGACAGCAGTTGACCGGCGTTGTCTCGTGAAAGGTTGTTGTGATGCCTCGTGTAAGGAGGAGAAATGAGTACCATCACGGTTCCGACTTTGATAAACGTTGGATTGTAGCCTATCGCGATTGTCGTTTATCGTATCGCGGCATTGCTGCTCGCGTTGGTCGACATACAATAGCTGTTAGCAGAATATGGAATCAGTGGGTTCAGGAGGGAAATACGGAACGCCGTGCTGGATCCCAACGGCCTCGTATCACTAGCAGTCGAGATGACAGGCATCTTATCCGCATGGCTGTAACGGATCGTGCAGCCACGTCTCGATCCCTGAGTCAACAGATGGGAACTTTTGCAAGACAACAATCATCTGCACGAACAGTTCGACGACGTTTGTAGCATCATAGATTATCAGCTCGAAGACCATGGCTGCGGTTACCATTGACGCTACATCACAGATAGGAGCGCCTGCGGTGGTGTACTCAACGACGAACGTGGGTGCACGAATGGCAAAATGTCAGTTTTTCAGATGAATCCAGGTTCTGTTTACAGCATCATCATGGTCGCATCAGTGTTTGGCGATATCGCGATGAACGCACACTGGAAGCTTGTATTCGTCATCGCCATACTGGCGTATCACCCAGCGTGATGGTCTGGGGTGCCATTGGTTACACGTCTCGGTCACCCCTTGTTCGCATTGACGGCACTTTGAACAGTGGACGTTACATTTCAGATGTGTTACGACCCGTTGCTCTACCCTTCATTCGATCCCTGCGAAACACTACATTTCAGCAGGATAATGCACGACCGCATGTTGCAGGTCCTGTACGGGCCTTTCTGGATAGAGAAAATGTTCGACAGCTGCCCTGACCTGCACATTCTCCAGATCTCTAACCAATTGAAAACGTCTGGTCAATGGTGGCCGAGCAACTGGCTCGTCACAATACACCAGTCACTACGCTTGATGAACTGTGGTATCGTGTTGAAGCTGCATGGCCAGCTGTACGCCATCCAAGCTCTATTTGACTCAATGCCCAGGAGTATCAAGGCAATTATTACGGCCAGAGATGGTTGTTCTGGGTACTAATTTCCCAGGATCTATGCACCCAATTTGCGTGAAAATATGATCACATGTCAGTTCTAGTATAATATATTTGTCCAATGAATACCCGTTTATCATCTGCATTTCTTCTTGGTGTTGCAATTTTAATGGCCAGTAGTATAGATGCGCATCTTCCTAACTATTCATGAAGTGTCGAACCACAGCTCCCTTTACGCCCCGCCCCGCTCCCCTCCCCTACCCGCCACTCACTCTGCAAAACGTTTGAGATCTCGTACAGCTCAGTAATACTACTCATGTATCTTTCCTCATCCACACAATTGCTGGTGCAAAATTCATTTCAGCCACATGTACCATAACCTTCTTGGTGTTGCGAGTATTTTAGGAAAAAGGTTAGTGCTACAAGAGTCTGTTTTTCGACGAGTGGATTCACGAAGAATAGCACAGCACTGTTCTAAAATTAGTATTAGCACCTACTGTGTGGACAACTGTGGGAGTCTGCACCGACAGAACCAAGGAGGGAGAGTAGTTGAGATGGCCGATGTGAGGAATCCAGAATGCTCTGTATATTGGTTGCTATTCTGTGTTTAATCGCCCACGGTTATCGCGATTATGCTGTTACCTCTCTCTCCGCGGGTGGCAGCAGCGGTGTGTATCGATATTCGCACCTTGGACTATCTTTGGCCTGGAGCTTATAGTTTCCGGCTGGGCTGTGTGTGGGTAGTTGGTCGACTGGCGTGGAACAGCGAGGAAACCTCCGTGGCGCGTTGTTTGGCCGGGCCCACTGGCGACCTCTATGGGGTGTCGGAGTGTGTTGTGCTGTTCCAATTGCTACGAGGTCCGTGGCTCACCGAACCTGGACATGAAATTTGAGTTTTGACTTAAGCTACCAGCAAGTCACGACTGTTCACATTGTGTCGTTTGGAGTTCGTTGTCGGCTGTTGGGATATTCCCGCGAGCAACAACGTATGTTTTCAAGTTGGCAAATTTTAGCCACCCTCCGGTGAAGTTTAACTGTACTTGGTTGGTTGAATTGAAGTGCACCAGTGGAATCTTCAATCTTGTGGCCGTTAACGTTCCGTTTACCTGTGTTGGCCGTTGACGTAAATTCAGGCAGTGTATTTTCCTCATTGTTTTGTCGCTGTCCAGTACGGTGTGTAGCTTGACAGCTCAATGTATAATTGGTTGTGGGCGCCAGTACCTTCTACGTTGTTCCACTGAACTTCCTGTTGTGTGCTGGTCGGGTGAAGCGGAGATTATCTTGTTGGTGGGTCCGTTAGCTGTCTGTCGGTTGGGCCAACTGCCCAACAGAGCGTTAGTGTTTGAATTCCAGGCTGACCCTCAGAACATCCGAGCGCCCTTGGGTGTACTGCCTTCTCTTGTTTGTTCTTGTTGTTTGTACTTGTATGGCTTCTAGCCGATTTTTAGATTAAGGTTGTTTTGCCCTTAAGGCGTCAGATGGTTTGGGCCTTCAGCCTAATTTAAGAACTGTTTTACGTAAAGCCGTTGGCATTTTTAAAATTAATGTTATTGAGGCTTAATGTTGGGCCTTCAGCTGATTTTGAATTTAAGTTGTTTGCTCTTAAAGTTTCAGATTATTTGGGCCTTCAGCCTAATTAAGGAACTGTTTTAAGATAAGGCTTTGCCTTTTAAATTTGTGATTTTGGTTGAGCTTTAAGTTACTGGCTTTCAGCCGTTTTTAAATTAATGTGGTCTTGCCATTAAGGCATGAGATTGTACGGCTCATTCAGCCGCTAGTTAAGTTCCAAAACTAAAGCTCTAGTATTTTTTTTAAATTTCCTTGGCTCTTGTAATGTTTGATCAAATAAAATGGTTCAAATGGCTCTGAGCACTATGGGACTTAACATCTGAGGTCATGAGTCCCCTAGAACCTAGAACTACTTAAACCTAACTAACCTAAGGACATCACACACATCCATGCCCGAGGCAGGATTCGAACCTGAGACCGTAGCGGTAGCGCGGTTCCATGCTGTAGCGCCTAGAACCGCTCGGCTGATCAAATAAAAGGTAGTTTGTTCGAGTGTAACTGATAGACACTTATTTTGGCCCCTTTCCACAACTTAAACTACCTTTCCTGTCCTGCGGGCTTAGCAGGACGTCTCACTCTTTCTCTCTAAAAAGGAAAGTAACATTACTTCTCGTTATGAGGTATTTTGATGTACTTCCTGCGCCTCCTACATGCGATTACTTCCTGTTTACTACTGGTAGAAAGGCAAAGTGTCGCCTTCCTAGTACTCAGTACTGATGCTCTCCAAGTCTGCGGTCGAACTGGACGCGACCAGCGATGGGCTGCTGGGTAAGTCAGCGCTGACAGCGGGCGCCGAACTCCTGCATGTGAGGCGCCACCCGCTCTCTCCACTGGCGGGCGGCTCAGCGCCTTCTTGACGCCGATTCGCGGCGCTGCGCTGGTCGCCGTTCAGTCGATGCTTTAGGACTGCTCAATATCTTTGTTCAAATGGTGTAGAAAAGATATGAGGATGGTCATTACAGGTTGAAACCGGTCATCGTCAAATGAATTGATATTGTGATCAAAGACTGGAATAAAAAACATTTGACAGTATTGGATCACTGTTCATATACGCGACTATGTCGCAACTGTTGTAGTACCTTTTTTAATTTTTCTTTTTTACTTACCGAGACGATTCACTTACAAAATTATTTAGGAGCGATTAAGGCACAATTGTGTACTTTTGTGTACAACGTGTTTTAAAACGATTTTTTTGTATAACTGTGAAGACTCTTTCTTTTCTGTTTCAGGTAAGCTGATGACTGTAAATGGATCGATAATGCTGCCACAATTTCGACTCAATTACCGAGAGTGGGTACAGCACCAGAACTCCCGACTTCCTGGTTTGTATTTCCCCTTGCTGGGATTTGTAGCATGTAGGCATGCCGCGGTGACAGGTGGTGTAACCATTAGGGTTACTCCGCCACCTACGCTGGTCTCAGTCGACAATGTTGCTCTCACGCTGCTCCGATTTCCAACAGCTGTAGCATAGGCACTTAGAGTCCCAATGCGCTCTACCTGGCACATCTTCGGCAGGCTAGTTCACAGTTGATAGCGCTTTCCTCTGAAACTCGATAGTTTGTCAACACACGACACATTCCACGTCGACCATGAACTGACTCTTTTTTTGTCTATAAAACTAGGATTACAGATCGTTTCCATTGATTGCATTGAATAAAATTTTAGTCCCAGAAATGACTTTACTGCTGCTCAGAAATATCAAGTACTTTTTAAAATGGTCCCGGCAGCGGTTCGAGTCCTCCCTCAGGCATGGCTGTCTGTGTTTGTCCTTAGGATAATTTAGGTTAAGTAGAGTGTAAGCTTAGGGACTGATGACCTTAGCAGTTAAGTCCCATAAGATTTCACACACATTTGAACATTTGAACTTTTTAAAATTAAAAGAAATAACAATTTAGGAAGTCACATTTATTCCAAACAAGAAACCCAATAAATAATTCTTTCTCAAACTTTTAAAGGAATGTCGTTTCGAGATGACCATTACGGGAATATACGTATACATGCCTCATAATATCATCATCCGTACAGAACAGGGTGAGGAAACTAAGGCAGGCCCAGAGTGGCTCGTAGAGACATGAGGATCGTTCGTGGTCGCTCCTAAAGTGTTAGTTGCATTCTCTCGTCAACTGCTGTTCCTTTTCACTGGTATATTTTATTATTCACACTAGCTGACAAACCCGGCATTGCTCAGGTATTGACTTATTCAGTTTACCAATTTTATGTTAGAAACGGAAACACCAAATCAACTGTGTTTCGAAAAAAGTTCATTTTCATGTATTCATGATTCACATTATGAAACAATCGTACAAAGAAATGCGCCTAATGTACAAGTGTGTAAGTAGAGTATCCCGGACAGTTCCTGATCGCTAGGCGCAGCTGCTTCGCTTGTTTGCAAAGTTGTTTTGTAAACGTCTGTAAGGCAACTCCACTTCGCAGCTCTATGGACGGATATTGTTTTCAGCTACAGCCGTTGGCACTTCCCAGTTGAAAGCTGTTGAAAGCGCTGCCATGTGTCAGGGATTTCCTGAAATTGACTCGACTGTAGGAATGTTTTAGTAGTAAAGAATAAATGTATTAAAACTTCATGCATGATGAGGAATTTTTTCCACATCTCAGTGTTTATGACGTAACTACACTACTGGCGATTAAAATAGCTACACCAAGAAGAAATGCAGATGATAAACGGATATTCATTGGACAAATATATTATACTAGAAGTGACATGCGATTACATTTTCACGCAATTTGAGTGCATAGATCGAATGAAGGTTAGAGCCAGGGGTCGTAACACATCTGAAATGTAGCGTCCACTGTTCAAAGTGCCGTCAATGCGAACAAGAGGTGACCGAGACGAGTAACCAATGGCACCCCATACCATCACGCCGGGTGATACGCCAGTATGGCGATGACGAATACACGCTTCCAATGTGTATTCACCACGGATGCGACCATCATGATGCTGTAAACAGAACCTGGATTCATTCGAAAACATGACGTTTTGCCATTCGTGCACCCAGGCGCTCCTGTCTGTGATGCAGCGTCAAGGGTAACCGCAGTCGTGGTCTCCGAGCTGATAGTCCAAGCTGCTGCAAACGTCGTCGAACTGTTCGTGCTGATGGCTGTCGTCTTGTAAACGTCCCCATCTGTTGACTCAGGGTACGCGACGTGGCTGCGCGATCCGTTACAGCCATACGGATAAGATGCCTGTCATCTCGACTGCTAGTGATACGAGGCCGTTGGGATGCTGCACGGCGTTCCGTATTATCCTCCTGAACCCACCGATTCCATATTCTGCTAACAGTCATTGGATCTCGACCAACGCGAGCAGCAGTGTCGCGATGCGATAAACTGCAGTCGCGATAGGCTACAATCCGACCTTTATCAAAGTCAGAAACGTGATGGTACGCATTTCTCTTCTTTACACGAGGCATCACAACAACGTTTCACCAGGCAACGCCGGTCAACTGCTGTTTGTGTATGAGAAATCGGTTGGAAACTTTCCTCATGTCAGCACGTAGGTGTCGCCACCGGCACCAACCTTGTGTGAATGCTCGGAAAAGCTAATCAGCTGCATATCACAGCATCTTCTTCCTGTCGGTTAAATTTCGCCTCTGTAGCATGTCATCTTCGTGGTGTAGCAATTTTAATGGCCAGTAGTGTAGATTATCACCACCCTCTTTTCTATTGATGTCATGCAAGGGCGCTGATGATGTCGCAGTTTTGCGCTCTGAAACACTAAACACTATCTCCATTAATAGTATTTGGTAAGAGTCCAAGACTAACTAGTAATACTCCAGAATCGATCGAAGGAGGCCACTTCTTTCGTGGCTCAATTACATTTCTTCAAGATCCTTCCAATCTCAGCCAGACGTCTGCCCTTCCTATGATTAGTTTTTCGAGTATGTTGTACTTTGGTTTAAAGCCATATTCCCACTTACCAAGCATCTGTGACTGCTTGCATTAACTGACAGCGGATTACTTTCAAACAACAGCAGCATGTATAGATGTGCGGAATGTTGCAGTCGTAGTAATCATATTAACGTGAACTAGAACTCGACGGATTCACTGATTTCTCAGTTAAGGTTCGTGTATCAAATCCATCAGAGAAATTAACTGCTTTCACTTCGGCCATCTTTATGTGATTGCCAGTTGGTGACGAACTAATTAATTAGCCATACCGGCAACGCCGGTAATCTGTTGCGTGTCCCTGTATACTCTTTGACACCACGCTCGGCGCGACGTACGACCACGGTGGCGCACTATATCTCAGTGAGAGGCAGTACAACAGATAAACACAGTTCGACTGGAAAACGTACTAGGAATACGTACCTAGTCGCTCTACAGCGCTCTCATTCATTAAGCAAATTACAATCCTGCGATATCATCCATCTGTCTTTGCGAATCAGAGAGTTGTCGATTTCACGCGGCATCACAATCTGACGTACACGTGATTAATTAATCAGTACCGACCGTAAGAGAGACACCAGCTGAAACTCAGCAACGAAATAAATTCAATGGTGACAAGTGAAAATTTGTGCCAGACCTGGAATTGAACCATGTTGCCCACTTTACGCGAGCGCTCGCCTTAACTGCTTGGACTGTCTGAGCACGCTTCCCATCCAGCTACCTATGTAGCGTGCTCTGTCAGTTGTCCTCGGTGCTCGCAGCTTCACTTTATCCTCGTAAGAGTTCTGACAATCCCAATGAAGATATCATTATTAGCTGTCACACTGCATATACAGGGTCTTTCCGTAGGAGCGTGCAAACATTTAACAGGGCAAAGAGGACGTTCCACTGAACCACTGAGCAGTTTGAATTAGGGAACCTGGAGTCGGAGAAGCCAGCTTAAGGAGATCACAGGAATAGAGTCACATTACTGTGTATTTTTTAATTTCCACTAGTTACAGTTCATTGCAAATACCATCAGTGACGCAATGAACATATCTTTTGTATTTTAGAGACGCGCGTGGCTCATGTTTCCGCCATCATGTATTTTACACCCTGTTTTCAACGTACTTCCAGCTTACTACGTTCATTTAAATTACTACCGTCACTGAGTGGCTCCTCTGCCTGACCGTGAGCGGCGCTAGCAGCTCGTATCGATATATCCCCTCACGTAGTATCTTTGCTGGACTGCTATTTCTTCCCGGTCGTTGTCTGCCGTAAGGGAGTTCGGGTCGCGAGTTCGGGCTGCCAGTCAGTTGGAACACGTCTGGAGCGCAGTCCGGGCCTGCCAATCAAGGAGTTGCAATGCGGCACTGGTGCAGTCGGGTTGGAGCTGTGAGGTCTGCGTCGACATGGCTCGCCCGACTATTGCCGCCGCGCATCACTTGAGCCGGGCCACCGTCTTGGTGGATCGTCGGTCGGTCGTCCTGCGAGGCGACGCGTTTTGGCTCACCGATCGTTCATGATGTGTGCATCGACTCCCGATTTGTCTTTGTGCGTGTTTAGTTACTGTTGGGTATCGCTCAGGTTTTTGTGCAAGTGTTGGTCAGGTTGTGTGTGTAGTTGGCGTTAGTTCCACTGACGACTATTTAAGATGTTGTCGGCATTCTGAGAGGAGTCGACCAGTTGCTGCGGCCCAGGGAGGATATCCCCGTGCGGTGCAGTCGGCTGGGTCCACTGGCGGTCCCTGCGCAGTGTCGGAGCGTGTGTGGAGCTGTCCGATCGCTACGAGCTTCGTGGTTCACCGACCCAGGACGTCAGAGTGGTGTTTTAAATACCCAAGCCACATCCGTTCATGTTGCGTGGTTGGTCTCGGTGGTTCGCTGTTGGGGAGGTTTTCCTGTGAGCAACACCGAGTGCTTGTATTACTGAAATTCAGCCGCCATGTGGTGGAACTAAATATATTGGTTGACTACAATTCAAAAGCACCAGTGGAATTTTCTGCCTTGTGGACGTTAGTGTTCCGGTTACCTGCCCTTGTCACTAACGTAATTTCAGGCAGTGTCCTTTCCTCACCTTTTGTCGCTGTCCAACACGGTGTGTAGTTTTGACAACTTAATACATATAAATATTTGATTGTGGATAATTACGCCCTTAACATTTCGTGTTTGAATTCTCATGTACCTATTGATGGCAAGCAAGTCGTTTGTCGGTCGGTCAGTGGCTGCCCCTTGGTTCAGACGGATCAAGTGTAGTTTGGCTCACCACCTGTCTCACCTAAGTGAAAGAGGGCAGACCGACCCCCTGGAGGCTTCTGAGTGCTGTTGTCTTTACTGTCTTTCTCGCCGGTTTTTAACTGCCTGTTTATGATCTATCATAGCCAATGACAAAAGAAAAAGTCTTGGTTTTTCTGTGTTTATGTAAGTAAGTTTGAATTCTGGCAAGTGGATATTTGCTAAAAGATTATTCCCGTTGTGTTGTCTTCTCTTTTAGTCCGGTTTCAGCTACTTAAAATTTAAGGCTTATGGTTATATTTTTTAAAAGTTTTGGAAAATTAATTGTGGGACTCCAGCCTTGGAATCTTATTGTTAAAATTACCTTTCAAGCTTAAACATTGCGGCCGTCTGCCTTTAAAAGATTATGGTAATATATTTTAAAATTTTGAAATTTAATTGTGGCCTTCAGCCGTCTGTATAGCACTTTGCATATGTTTGTTCTATCTACTTTTGTCTTGAGGCTTTCCACATAGCTGTCATATATATTTTTTTAATTATTTTATTTTTATCTTGTTGATTTTTAAGATTTTTTTGTTTGGAGGCCTTCAGCCGTGAAAGGGTTTAATTTTTAAACTCGTAGTTGTAAAGGTTCGGCTATGTGCCGCTTTGGTTGTAAATGTGTTATTGCAATTTTAAGGTGAAACTGACCCCAACCTTATTTGGCCGCTTTCCACAATCCTAATCACCTGTTCTGCTCATCGGGTTTAACGGGCGCCTCAGTACTGCATCTTATAAAATTTGATGAAACTTAGTGCCATCAACCTCACTGCAAGCATGAAATCGGTGAACAAGATTCTTGTTCTCACAGGCAGCTACAATTCTCGTAGTTAATTCCATCTGCGTATGCTCTGGGGTCTCGAACATACTTTAGATACACCCATAGGAAATAATGGAGGGGATTTATGTCATCGTAGGCCATGGGATAGGACCTCCCTTCCAATCCGGCCACCAAGACGTGCTGTAGTGAGATGGTTATGGACGTCCACACTGAAGTGAGGCGGTGCACCGTCGTGTAGTATCCACATCCTCTCACGAACAGCCAACGGTACGTTCTCGAACAACTCAGGTAGAACTCTTTGCACGAAATTCAAGTACAGGTGGCCATCCGGACTGCCAGGTAGAAGATAAGGCCCAATGAGACTGTCCCCTACAATGTCGGCTAGGGTACACACAACAAAATGTACTCGACGGTGTGACTCTACTACAGCGAGGTTTTTCCTCATTTCCTACATAGCTAACCCTGCTTTCCGAAATACAATCACAATCAAATGAGGTCTCGTCAGTAGACAGCACGATTTGGTGGAAATCTGGACGATCAATCCATTTTTGGAGCAACCACTGACGCAATGCGACCCTCGGTGCAAAGTCAGTCACAAGCATTGAATGGACTCGTTGTGGGTGATATGGGTGTAATTATTGTTCTTGGAGCACTCGCCACACGCCATTATGTGCAGCGCCCATTTCACGTGCAATACGACAAGTACCTGTTGTGAGTTCCGCTGCAAAACCTCCCAACACCTCCTCTTCAAAACCGAGTGTGCGAGTGGTCCTCATTTCGCCGGAGCCGTCGTTTCTTCTTTCCAATGAACCAGCCTCCCTTAGTCGTCGATCGAGAGAAATAAACACTCGTCGTGACTGATGACGCCTGCTAGGAAATCGTTCCCTGTACAGCTTTTCAGCAGCGGGAGCAGGGCGATGTTTTCCCTATACACAAGGTACATATCAGTGAGTTCTGTGAAGCTCTACCGGTACTGCTCCATCGTATTGCATTGTACGTCTCTGACTAGCACTGAGTAATGAATGGTTCTCTCGTTGATTCATAGCAAGATCTGTCATTGGACAATGTAAATACCAAACAACAGAGCCACCTTATGGACAAGCAGTGTACACTACTGGCCATTAAAATTGCTACACCAAGAAGAAATGCAGATTATAAACGGGTATTCATCGGACAAATATATTATACTGGAACTGACATGTTGTTACATTCTCATGCAATTTGGGTGCATAGATCCTGAGAAATCAGTACCCAGAACAACCACCTCTGGCCGTAATAACGGCCTTGATACGCCTGGGCATTGAGTCAAACAGAGCTCGGATGGCGTGTACAGGTACAGCTGCCCATACAGCTTCAACACGATACCACAATTCATCAGGAGTAGTGACTGGCGTATTGTGACGAGCCAGTTGCTCGGCCACCAATGACCAGACGTTTTCAGTTGGTGAGACATCTGGAGAATGTGCTGGCCAGGGCAGCAGTCGAACATTTTCTGTATCCAGAAAGGCCTGTACAGGAAATGCAACATGCGGTCGTCCATTATACTGCTGAAATGTAGAGTTTCGCAGGGATCGAATTAAGGGTAGAGACACGGGTCGTAACACACCTGACATGTAACGTCCACTGTTCAAAGTGCCGTCAATGAAAACAAGAGGTGACCGAGACGTGTAACCAATGGCACCCCATACCATCACGCCTGGGGATACGTCAGTATGGCGAAGACGAATACACGCTTCCAATGTGCGTTCACCGCGATGTCGCCAAACACGGATGCGACCATCATGATGCTGTAAACAGAACCTGCATTCATCCGAAAAAATGACGTTTTGCCAATCCTGCACCCAGGTTCGTCGTTGAGTACACCATCGCAGGCGCTCCTGTGTGTGATGTAGCGTCAAGGGTAACCGCAGCCACGGTCTCCGAGCTGATGGTACATGCTGCTGCAAACGTCGTCAAACTGTTCGTGCAGATGGTTGTCGTCTTGCAAACGCCCCCATCTGTTGACTCAGGGATCGAGACGTGGCTGCACGATCCGTTACAGCCATGCGGATAAGATGCCTGTCATCTCGACAGCTAGTGATACGAGGCCATTGGGATCCAGCACGGCGTTCCGTATTACCCTCCTGAACCCATCGATTTCACATTCTGCTAACAGTCATTGCATCTCGATCAACGTGAGAAAAAATGTCGCGATACGATAAACCGCAATCGCGATAGGCTACAATCCGACCTTTATCAAATTCGAAAACAAGGTACGCATTTCTCCTCCTTACACGAGGCATCACAACAACGTTTCACCAGGCAACGCCGGTCATCTGCTGAGAAGCTAATCATTTGCATATCACAGCATATTCTCCCTGTCGGTTAAATTTCACGTCTGTAGCACGTCATCTTCGTGGTGTAGCAGTTTTAACGGCCATTAGTGTAAATAAAATCTGCATCATGTCTTCATAGTAATCAGCCCTGTTCTCCTCGTTTCCTTCCACGAAGTAAAGGATCTACATGCAAATAAACAGCACAGTACGTATAAACTTGCACGCATATTATTTGTAAATAAGCTGAAAACAGTAATTCTGGGCAAAGCGGTGGTCAAGTTTACGTGCATATCTCCTTAAGCGGGCTTCTCCGACCCCAGGTTCTCTACCTTAAACTGTTCAGCGGAGCATTCTGTAAGTCCTGTTACATTTCTCCACGTTTTATGGACACTCCCCGTATGTTTTTATATGTGCGAAACAACAGACAGAATACATATAATAATATACGCGCATCTTGACCGCTAATAATGATATCTTCAGTTTGGATGCACACGTCGTCCTATCTCTTGCGGGAATCAGGTGATGCTGCGAACAATGACGGCAATGGACAGTGGACACTACACAGCTAGTGTGCGGCAAGTCAAGAATTTGGGCTGGATGGGAAGTGTACTCGGGTAGGCGAAGTGGTAAGGCAGCCACTCGCGTGAAGTAGGGAATCCGGAGTTCAGTCCCGATTCGGAACAAAATTTCACTTGTCGCGATTGGATTTGTTTCAGTGTCCAACTGCGGCTCATGTCTGAGTTTCTGTTATGTCATGTACATAAACAGCCGATTTATCGTAAATGGCGTCTGTTCTTTCGGACATAACCGAAAGAACAGACATCACACATATAATAATCAGTACTGCTAGACCAACATCAAAGACAGACTCTAATGAATAAAACTTTAGGACCACCTGCTTAATAGCGACCTGGTCCGTCTTTGGAATACGATACAGCAGCGGTCTGTGTGGCGTGCATTCGCCGTGTCCTTGGTGGGCTCCCAGAGGTACTACGTGGCTCCAGATGTCACGCAATACCAGCAAGTTGCTAGCCGGTGTTGTGTGGGCGCTGGACTGGTGATCGTTGGCGTCCCAGATCTGTTCCACCTGGTTCAGATTCAGACGAATTTGGTAGTCAAGACACCAACTTGAGCTCACTGTCATGCTCCGCAAGTCACTGCGGCACGACCCTCACCCCGTGACACGGGCAGTTATTCTACATCTACATCTACATCCATACTCCGCAAGCCACCTGACGGTGTGTGGCGGAGGGTACCTTGAGTACATCTATCGGTTCTCCCTTCTATTCCAGTCTCGTATTGTTCGTAGAAAGAAGGATTGTCGGTATGCCTCTGTGTGGGCTCTAATCTCTCTGATTTTATCCTCGTGGTCTCTTCGCGAGATATACGTAGGAGGGAGCAATATACTGCTTGACTCCTCGGTGAAGGTATGTTCCCGAAACTTCAACAAAAGTCCGTACCGAGCTACTTAGCGTCTCTCCTGCAAAGTCTTCCACTGGAGTTTATCTATCATCTGCGTAACGCTTTCGCGATTACTAAATGATCCTGTAACGGAGCGCGCTGCTCTCCGTTGGATCTTCTCTATCTCTTCTATCAACCCTATCTGGTACGGATCCCACACTGGTGAGCAGTATTCAAGCAGTGGGCGAACAAGTGTACTGTAACCTACTTCCTTTGTTTTCGGATTGCATTTCCTTAGGATTCTTCTAATGAATCTCAGTCTGGCATCTGCTTTACCGGCGATTAAATTTATATGGTCATTCCATTTTAAATCACTCCTAATGCG
The DNA here is from genome assembly GCF_023864345.2 of Schistocerca serialis cubense. Classification (NCBI taxonomy): domain Eukaryota; kingdom Metazoa; phylum Arthropoda; class Insecta; order Orthoptera; family Acrididae; genus Schistocerca; species Schistocerca serialis. The sequence goes on along the minus strand of NC_064649.1, from coordinate 44,423,618 downwards.
TACTCCCAGATAATTTATGGAATTAACTGCTTCCAGTTGCTGACCTGCTATATTGTAGCGAAATGGTAAGGGAACTTTCTTTCTATGTATTCGCAGCACATTACACTTGTCTACATTGAGATTCAGTTGCCATTCCCTGCACCATGCGTCAGTTCCCTGGAAGACGCTGTCGCCATCTGTGAAGACATCGAGCGTGAATATATGCAGGGCATCTGCAGATGCTGAAGGTCGTGATGAATGGAAACACCGCTGACAGCCGGTGAAATTGGTTTTAATTGATCACACCACCAATTTCACAGCTTACAGCTATATCTTCTGGTGCAACCTACATATTTAAGAATAGCAATATCGTTAAAAACTGCTGTAAATTTTGCTATTATATAAAGAATACTTGCAGACTCATAAAAATTATTACGTAAGTCCGTCATAGGTGAACCCAGAGTCCTTATTAAAGGTATTGCCATTCAAAAAAATTTTCAAAAAATATTCTCGCCCCGATGGGATCTAATTGAGATGCTAAACGTTTCAACCAAGTGAACACACCAATGAAGCGGTATTTTTGAGTAGACGAACGTACCTGGGTTCTATCTTGGAGAAAACTGGCCGTTGTATGAGATCCAAAAACATTTCTTCTAACCTGTGTGGAAAACTTAGACATAGAGAAGGTGTTCCCTGTGACAAGCATAACGCAGCGGGTGTTTACTTTATCATATGTAGCGATTTCCCCAAAAAGTACAAAAGGAAATCTCATAGGTCCTTCCATAAAGGACTCCAGGAACATCTTAATTTAAAAAAATTCTAAATCTGCATCAACATCACAGATATGTGAAGAGGCGCAAGTCTGTCTGGAAATCTTGTAATCTTTTATGAGAAGAAAAAGGTCCGGTTTTGTATGTACTGAAGAAAGTTGAACTTTTTAGATTCGCGAAAGATAATACGGAGAACACGCTGAATGGTCAGTTGGGCTTAAAGTATAATAATATTTTAAAACTGAAACAGATGATCCCTCGGTCACAATTATTTGTAGTCTTATTGACCATGTTTCAACACTTCTAAGAGTGCCTTCATCAGAAATAAAACAATTAAAATGGCCTTAAATATAGTTACAGATTTATAGGAAAAGACGCTTTTTATATAAAAAGTGTAACTACTGATTAACAATAAAAGACAGAGGCAGTACTTACATGTCACATATAAGATAATTAACAGGCCAGAAGGGCTTTAGTCACAAAATATATTTTTGCCTTCTGCCAGTGGTGTTTCCATTCATTCGTCATGAAGCATGAGGGGATGTAGTTGCTACATAACGAGTTTCACGTAGTACACAGCTCTTATGATGACGTCGATTACTAGCACATGTTCCACAGAAGCCGAGTGAATGTCCTCCGTAACATAACACTCTCTCTATTCACTTACGTCCGTGGCGAGCAGCCCTTCGATAGGTTGACAGCGTAAAAATGAAATGATCACGTGACATTGATGCCCGGGAGGCCCCATCCGGGGAAGTTCTGTCGCCGGGTTGCAAATCGTATTTCAGGTGTCGCCGCAATGGGCAATGGGCAACTTGCGTGTCGGTGTTCATGAGATGATGATGGCGACACCAGTTGGAGAAAATCTCCAACTCGACCCCCCCGGGAATCGAACCCGGTAGGCAAACACGTTTCCATTCAGCTAAGCAGGCGCGGACGGCTGACAGCGTGTCTAGACGCGACCGTCGATGTGGTGTAACGACAATCGGAATTCATCCGATCAGGCGACACGTTTCCACGGTCCAGTCTCGATGATCGCGAGTGACGACATCGCTGGGTCAATACGGGAACACGTGGAGTTCGTCTGCCGTAGACCTCCACGTTCATCTATGTGCGCTGCACGGTGTGCTCCGAACACTTTTCTGTACCATCCCTATACGCTGTCGTCAAATAGCCGTTTCCAGAATGCTAGTTCTCAGGCTCCGGGCATTAACAGTCTGCGCCTTTGTCAAAGTCGCTTACGTCACTGGGTTTCCCCATTTGCGGTCCGTATCAGCACCAGAATGATTCAGCGTTCGCCTCTGCTCCTTTCCTTACCACGCTGCGCTCCTGATCGCCACCAGGCAGCTTACGATTCCGTGGAGGGCAAAGTTTTCGTAATATTATGGCTCATCAACGCATTTCGGCCTGCTGACTCAGACCGAGCTGCTCCGAGTGGCTGTTCGACTGGTTGTGCTTTCCGACGAGCTACAGGAGGGCAAGTCTCCTCACAAATATACGTAACTCTGCAGTTGATTTCGGACACCAGCTATAACGTGAGTTTTTCCTTAATTTTGCAACTATACCCGTTTTTATTCTTTTGCAAATTTTCGTCAACGAACTTGCTAGCGCTGTCGGCTGCACTCCATCAGGATCCTAGTCCGCCTCGGTAGTCCAGCGGCAATGTTACCGGTTACCGCGCAAGGGGGCCCGGGTTCTATTCCCGGTAGGGAACTGGGTGTTGTTTGTCCTTCATCATCACTGACACGCAAGTCGCCGAAGTGGCGTCAGCTATAAAGACTTGTAGTACCGCGCGCGAACCCCAAAGCGGATATCCCGTCCAATAAATGTCATACGATCATTTCATCAGGATCCTCTCTCACTGCTATTTCGAAAAGCCCCGATCCTTTCGTGTGATTCGCTTTCGTGTCTCAGGTGACAAATCGCCTGTTCGACAAGGGGGGTTCCGTAGTTTCTGCCCCGTGGCCACACAAAAAACCTCCCTAGTTAAATCTCGCTTTCTATGTAACATGAAACTTTCAAATGTGATTACTGAGGTAACATAACAAGCAAAACCCAACTACATATCTGACATAGTGCAGCGAGCTCTAAACACCATAACATGTAATCTTGCAATATTTTGTCCCAGTAATCGATCTTCATTAGACGTAGGAGAAAGTCTCCGAAAATGAGATACTAAAAAAAAAGTTAATTCTTTTCACAGCTCATTTATGGCAATTAAAACTATATAAATGCAATTTTACAGTACACTCACGTTTCTGTAGTAGCATCTAACTAAATAATTCAAAGTAAAACAATTAGTTTCGCTATGAATTCACAATTTCAAAAACGTTGTGAGGGCGTCATTTTGGGCTACCCGGCAGAGCAAAGTGACGTACATTTTCTCTTAGCAGAGTTATTCTTTTGTTCTTACTATTAACTTGTTAGTGTAGGCATAAATTACAGCCTTGCCGCAGTGGTAACACTGTTCCCCATCAGACCACAGAAGTTAAGCGCTGTTGCATTTGGCTAGCACTTGGGTGGGAGACCGCCCACAACTGAGGTCCTATTTTACCGAGAAGTAGCGGCTTCGTTCTCATAACCGGCCTGGTGTACAGTGTGCTGACCACATCCCCTCCTTATCCAGTAACGCCTATGGGCTCAGGACTACACGGCGGTCGGTCGGTTCCGTCGGGCTTTCCGAGGCTTGTTCGGACGGAGAGAGAAGAGACTAGGCATAAATTATATCATAAACATATATTATACCTTAGTGAAGTGTTAGAACTATAGTCCTAAAAATTAACAACATGCATTAGTAAAATATAAAAAAAATTAATAAATTATTTCCAAGAACTTAGTCTTACGAAGCAGTTATAAAAAATAACATTTTTATGCTAGTTAGTGTTTAATTTCCAATAGCCTTTTTTACAGAAAGATACGCTATATTTCAGCAATTGACAAGATATGTAATGGAACAGCGGAAAAACGACGTAGTCCTGTGTGTCATTTTACCCACTTCAACACGAAATAATGTTTGGTCACAACTTCAAAAAATAACAGTCAGTCAGAATATTGCTACAGGTTTAAAGACTATTCTTTATAATATAATTGTGCAAGCTTCCGCGGTCAGAGTCAGTCGATTTAAAATTTTTCTGGTTATGGTACCGCGTCATATTGTATAAAAGTACTGCTGCAGAAAACCAACGTTTCGGCCACGGTTGCAGCGGCCTTCTTCTGGGTCTACTGGTGTGTTCTAGCTATGCAGCTTCTCTTATATTCTGTTATTACTGCTCACTGGGCATCCCATTACGTCACAATTTTAAAAAGATAGTTCATTTCATTGGTCACTTAAGGAAGAAGGAGAGGGAATTTTATTTTAATAGGTTACTGCGGTGGAGGGAGAGCGTAACCTCTGTTGTCTATTGGTTCTTGTATTATGTGCCATGATTGGTGGTCACCGTCGAATGAGAAGTTAGCTGCTGTTTACCAACTGCTGGATGTCGGCAGTTACTCGCCGGTAGTGCTCGCGCCTCGTGTTGACAGTGCGGTCTGTTGGGGTCTGATTACTGGCAGCCAAGGTAAGGTCTCCCGCTCATAGTAAATCTTCCACATAAATAATCAACAATGCACAGTTTTAAAGAAGTCTTAATAACAATATTGATTTCGTTGATTTCGAAAATGGCTTCCCTCATCTCACCTCGGTAAATGGAAGCAGACAAAGATTAATGGCTTGTGGAAAAAGTGTAGCCGCACAAGCAATGAAGTAAACAGGTATGATCCTGTCAGCCGCCAAATTAAAAAGAAAAAAAGCTATGTCATTTTACTCTTCTGTGTGATTTTGGTCCACTTACCCATACAGCGTCACAGGAAGATATTCTGTCTTCTGGTCATTAGTTTCGGTACTATAGTAAACGTAAACTGCCTATTAAAATTCCACACTACGATGCTGAGGTATGCAGGCGTGGATCAGAAACGCTTTTAAAAAATTTTCATGGACGAGTCCGTCGTAAATAAATGGGTGTCAGCATAAACAGCAGGAACGAAGTTTCACTGTTAAACGAGACAGAACACAAAAGTGTACATAGTACATTAAGACCTGTACGAGGAGGAGTGTCCGGCCGGTTTGGCCGTGCGGTTCAAGGCGCTTCAGTCTGGAACCACGTGACGGCTACGGTCGCAGGTTCGAATGCTGCCTCGGGCATGGATGTGTGGGATGTCCTTAGGTTAGTTAGGTTTAAGTAGTTCTAAGTTCTAGGGGACTGATGACCGCAGATGTTAAGTACCATAGTACTCAGAGCCATTTGAACCATTTGAGGAGGAGTGCTAGCAGCTAATAAATCGTGAAACGAAAGGGTGAGTGATTGCTGTGCTCCATCATTTTGAAAGTCAGTACACAGTGAGCGCATTCCGCATTCCTAATGGAAGGTAACTTGATTCCGTATTGAGCTACAGTATCTTCCTAGGAAAGCGTTTCCGTCTTACTGCAGTGTCATTATTTGTTGCTGTATTCAGACTTCTCTCTGCTCACTGACCTGTTCCTTTGATCAGTTCCTTCAAAGTTGGCGACGTAAACTTACGAATTCATTCTCTGTATTGCAATATTTTGTTTTGCGCGTATTGTAACTCCCGTATCGTGTCCCATTTAACTTATACGTTCACTAGCATTTAATATTGTCGATCTCTGTCGTACATCTACACTATTTACGACTTTTTTACACGAGTTTGTAAGTGCGTGTAATATCGAAAAAAAAGTTCGAGAAACGAAATTACCTTCGAGAAATCTGTAAATTCTATGCCAGCCTTTTCTTTTGGTATTTACACAAACAAATTTCTTCAGGGCTGTAGTTGCAGACAGGAAAAGGAACTTCCAAAGCTTGTAGCGTAGCAGATGCTCCTATTACGTCAATATCGCAGACGAAAATTTGAAGTTACTTATTTACTGCTAAAATACATTACTGTCCATTAAAATTGCTACACCACGACGATGACGTGCTACAGATACAAAATTTAACAGACAGGAAGAAGATGCTGTGATATGCAAATAATTAGCTTTTCAGAGCATTCACGCTAGGTTGGCGCCGGTGGCGACACATCCAACTTGTTGACATGAGGAAAGTTTCCAACGGATTTCTCAGACATAAACAGCAGTTGACAGGCCTCGCCTGGTGAAACGTTGTTGTAATGCCTCGTGTAAGGAGGAGAAATGCGTACCAGCACGTTTCTGACTTTGATAAACGACGGATTGTAGCCTATCGCGATTGCGGTTTATCGTATCGCGACACTGCTGCTCGCATTGGTCGAGATCCAATGACTGTTAGCAGAATATGGAAACTGTTGGTTCAGGAGGGTAATACGGAACGCCATGCTGGATCCCAACGGCCTCGTATCACTAGCAGTCGAGATGACAGTCATCTTACCCGCATGGCTGTATCGGATCGTGCAGCCACGTCTCGATCCCTCAGTCAACAGATGGGGACGTTTGCAAGACAACAACCATATGCACTAACAGTTCGACGACGTTTGCAGCAGCATGGACTATCAGCTCTGAGACCACGGCTGCGGTTACCCTTGACGCTGCGTCACAGTCAGGAGCGCCTGGGATGCTGTACTCAACGACGAACCTGGGTGCACGAATGGCAAAACGTCAATTTTTTCGGATGAATCCAGGTTCTGTTTACGGCATCAAGATGGTCGCTTCCGTGTTAGGCGACATCGCGGTGAACGCACATTGGAAGCGTGTATTCGTGATGGTATGGAGTGCATTGATTACACGTCTCGGTCACCTCTTGTTCGCATTGACGGCACTTTGAACAGTGGGCGTTACATTTCAGATGTGTTACGACCCGTGGCTCTACCCTTCATTCGATCCCTGCTAAACCTGACATTTCAGCAGGATAATGCACGACCGCATGTTGATGGTCCTGCACGGGCCTTTCTCGATACAGAAAATGTTCAACTGCTGAACTGGCCAGCACATTCTTCAGATCTCTCACCAACTGAAAACGTCTGGTCAATGTTGGCCGAGCAACTGGCTCCTCGCAATACGCCAGTCACTACTCTTGATGAATTGTGGTATCGTGTTGAAGCTGCATGGGCAGCTGTACCTGTACACACCATCCAAGCTCTGTTTGACTCAATGCCCAGGCGTATCAAGGCCATTATTACGGCCAGAGGTGGTTGTTGGCTCTGAGCACTATGCGACTTAACTTGTGTGGTCGTCAGTCGCCTAGAACATAGAACTAATTAAACCTAACTAACCTAAGGACATCACACACATCCATGCCCGAGGCTGGATTCGAACCTGCGACCTTAGCGGTCCCTCGGCTCCAGACTGTAGCGCCTAGAACCGCACGGCCACTCCGGCCGGCTGCGGTTGTTCTGGGTAATGATTTCTCAGGATCTATGCACCCAAATTGCTTGAAAATGTAATCAATCACAAGTAAGTCCTAGTATAATGTATTTGTCCAATGAATACCCGATTATCACATGCATCCTTCCAGGTCTAGCAATTTTAATTGCCAGTAGTGTAAACATTACACCAGTAAGAATGTAGGCCAACTGTGAATGCTATTCTTAGGCACAGAATCAGTTTGTTGCTACTCATAAGCAGCTTGAAATCGCACTGACGTCAGTCAAGCGACACGAAGCTGCTTCGAATTGGTGTGTTGTGCGGAATACCGGGAGTCATGCAGGCTACCAGAGATACCGAAAATACCTCAACTGCTGTCCTCTCCAGTGGACAATGTTACCTGTGTGGGAGGTACAGGATCTTTCACTGCTGGTCTTCTTCACTCTGTCAGTGGCAGCCCTATGGGTCTGTACAGGGCAGACAGGGACTAAAGGGAACCCAGGATATTGCTAGCAACTGGCAGGGAAGATTGAGAAGACCAACCTTGCTCAACGGAGCTCACAGTTTGCAGCATTGTACTCAGATCTGATCGACATCCTGTGATTTTTATCCGATTGGAAGACTTGAACCAGAAACTTTCAAGGTTATGTGACAAGTTAGGCTGGATTCGAACCTGCGACCTTAGCGGTCCCTCGGCTCCAGACTGTAGCGCCTAGAACCGCACGGCCACTCCGGCCGGCTGCGGTTGTTCTGGGTAATGATTTCTCAGGATCTATGCACCCAAATTGCGCTCTAGGATTCATAACGGTAGCGCCCCCCCCCCCCCCCCCCCTCCCCTTAGTGGACCAGGTGTGCACTAGCACATTAGAGGCTGCCACACAGGTAGCTGACTGTGATTAGGATGCACACCAGGTCTCTTTTTACATTTTTTATTGTTATTGTGTTTACCTTAGAAGACTTCCATTTTGCCCAGACAATGATAGACAGCCCTAACATATCCGAAGAATAAGAGCAAGATTCAAATAACTGGTACCTCTAGATGAAATACACTACTGGCCATTAAAATTGCTACACCAAGAAGAAATGAAGATCATAAACGAATATTAATTGGACAAATATATTATACTAGAACTGACATGTGATTACATTTTCACGCAATTTGGGTGCATAGATGCTGAGAAATTAGTACCCAGAACAACAACCTCTGGCCGTAATAACGGCCTTGATACGCCTGGGAATTGAGTCAAACAGACCTTGGATGGCGGGTACAGGTACAGCTGTAGTGACTGGAGTATTGTGACGAGCCAGTTGCTCGGCTACCATTGACCAGACGTTTTCAATTGGTGAGAGATCTGGAGAATGTGCTGGCCAGGCCAGCAGTCGAACATTTTCTGTATCCAGAAAGGCCTGTACAGGACCTGCAACATGCAGTCGTGTATTATTATGCTGAAATGTAGGGTTTCGCACGGATCGAATGAAGTGTACGGGTCGTAACACATCTGAAATGTAACGTCCACTGTTCAAAGTGCCGTCAGTGCGAACAAGAAGTGACCGAGACGTTCAACCAATGGCACCTCATACCATCACGCCAGGTGATACGCCAGTATGGTGATGACGAATACAATTTTCCACTGTGCGTTCACCGCGATGTCGCCAAACACGGATGCGACCGTCATGATGCTGTAAACAGAAACTGGATTCATCCGAAAAAATGACGTTTTGCCATTCCTGCACCCAGGTTCGTCGTTGAGTACACCATCGCAGGCGCTCCTGTCTGTGCTGCAGCGTCAAGGGTAACCGCACCCATGGTCTCCGAGCTGATAGTCCATGCTGCTGCAAACGTCGTCGAACTGTTCGTGCGGATGGTTGTTGCCTTGCAAACGTCCCCATCTGTTGACTCAGGGATCGAGACGTGTCTGCACGATCCGTTACAGCCATGCGGATAAGATGCCTGTCATCTCGACTTCTAGTGATACGAGACCGTTGGGATCCTGCACGGCGTTCCGTATTACTCTCCTGAACCCACCGATTCCATATTCTGCTAACAGTCATTGGATCTCGACCAACGCGAGCAGCAATGTCGCGATACGACAAGCCGCACTCGCGATAGGCTACAATCCGACCTTTATCAAAGTCGGATACGTGATGGTACGCATTTCTCTTCCTTACACGAGACATCACAACAACGTTTCACCAGGCAACGCCGGTCAGCTGCTGTTTGTGTTTGAGAAATCGGTTGGAAACTTTCCTCATGTCAGCACGTTGTATGTGTCGCCACCGTCGCCAAACGTGTGTGAATGCTCTGGCTAATCATTTGCATATCACAGCATCTTCTTCCTGTCGGTTAAATTTCGCGTCTGCAGCACGTCATCTTTGGGTTGTAGCAATTTTAATGGGCAGTAGTGTAATAAGAATCCTAATGATCGACTACTGAAGAATTTGCAACGAAGTCCCACAGTTTGCAGAAGTCGAAAAAAGGCACTGGAGCTCACATACGAGGTGTGTGAGAAAAGCAGTGTGATAGACAACGCTGTGAGCCATCTGGCAACAGTGCTATGTTCTCCTTGTGTAGACCGGTGTGTTCACCACTTTCAGTGCCTCAGTCCTAGTTTCAGCTCCTTACAGCAATCACGTGATTTCTTTAGAGCGACAACTGTTGTGTTTTTGTTGTGTCTAACGAAAGTGAAACAGCGGACTTTAGGGCAACTTTATGCCATCAAGTTTTGTTGTTAAACTTGGAGAATCCGCGACTCAGTCCTCTACAATGTCAGGCCTACGAGGAACATTGCTTGTCAAGGGCACAAGTCTCTCTTTGGCATAAATCATTTTTCGAAGGCTGAGAACACGGGAAAGGTGAACCTCGCTCAGGGAGATCTTCAAGTTCAAAAACCCCATAAAACATTGAACGTGTGCGTGCTCTCGTGAGACTGTTCCTCCATGACAGCCAAGTGTTTTACAAAGATGTCCTTGAAAGGCTCATGAAAGGGTGAATCGAGTGAGACCGGTTCAAAATGGTTCAAATGGCTCTGAGCACTATGGGACTCAACTTCTGAGGTCATCAGTCCCCTAGAACTTAGAACTACTTAAACCTAACTAACCTAAGGACATCACTCACATCCATGCCCGAAGCAGGATTCGAACCTGCGACCGTAGAGGTCTCGCGGTTCCAGACTGTAGCGCCTAGAACCGCTCGGCCACCCCGGCCGACGAGTGAGACCGGAAATTACAGACAAATGGATGCTCCATCATGACAACGCCCCATGTCGCACTACTACTTCCAATGAAGGAACTTTTACACTCAAAAGGCATACCTGCTGTGCAACAGCCCCTTATTAACCTTGTCTGAGTCCCTGTGACGTTTTTCTCTTACCGAAATTGAAAAAGGCCTTAAAAGGACGTCATTTTGGGACTCTGAGACACTGAAAACAATGCAACCGACATATTAAAAACCCTACCGGTTGAAGCCTTTCAGCGCTGCTATCAAGGCTGGGAGCGACTTCGTCATTGAATAGCTGCCGACAGGAATTTCTTTGAAGCGGACAATACTGCTGTTCGAAACAAATAAAAATTCTGGTAGATAAAAAATCAGTCTCATTACTTTTCTCACATACCTCGTAATGCTAGGTACAGGAAACTTCCTGGCAGATTAAAACTGTGTGCCGGACCGAGACTCGAACTCGGGACCTTTGCCTTAGGCGGGCAAGTGCTCTACCAACTGAGCTACCCAAGCACGACTCACGCCCCGTCCTCACAGCTCTACTTCTGCCATTATCTCGTCTCCTACCTTCCAAACTTTACAGAAGCTCTCCTGCGAACCTTACAGAACTATCACTCCTGGAAGAAAGGATATTGCGGAGACTTGGCTTGGCCACAGCATGGGGCAAAGGTCCAGAGTTCGAGGAAGTTTGATATCGGCGCACACTCCGCTGCAGAGTGAAAAATCTCATTCTGGAAACAACCCCCAGGCAGTGGCTACGCTAGGTCTCCACAATATCCTTTCTTGCAGGAGTGCTAGTTCTGCAAGGTTCGCAGAAGAGCTTCTGTGAAGTTTGGAAGGTAGGAGATGAGGTACTGGCAGAATTCAAGAGGTGAGAGCGGGTCGTGAGTTGTGCTTGGGTAGCTCAGTTGGTAGAGCACTTGTCCGCGAAAGGCAAAGGTCCCGAGTCTCTGTCCGGCACACAGTTTTAATCTGCCAGGAAGTTTCAAATGTGAAATGTATGGACACGTACTTAGACGTGCGTAGCATATGACAGCTATTGCACTATAGCCAATTCACAGAAAGTGGCAGGACCGAAGAAGGAAACCACTTTCCTTCAATGAGTTGATGATACATGATTTTATTTCTCAGATATTTCGTTAACAGTGAATGTGTATGACTTCTGCGTCTACTACAGGAAAACGCAAAAGATAATATTCAAGAGAAAATAAAAATAAAATATTTATTACAATATCCGAGGATCTTAATACACATATGTCTTAGATGGCCGATCTGCAGCAACATTTCGCTGTAATGCATCTTGTAGTAACGAATAACTAGACCTCTCCGTGGATATGTACAAACAAAATGGTATCAATGACTGTGAGGCAGTTGTAGCAACAGTGGTTACGAAAATTTTTAGGACTCCTAAAACAAGCAGGATGATATAGATATTCAGTAAGTTAGATAAAGAGGCAGTCTTGCCACATCTCAGAGAGAAACTCAAAACATTTACCAAAGGGCAGGGACATGTAGAGGAGTAACAGACCATACACTGAATAGTGATTCATGTCAAAAGCTTTTCGACGAGATTAGGGGCACGTTAACAGACCTTGAACGCGGAATGGTTGGAGGTAGACGCATAGGACATTCCATTTCGGAAATCGTTAGGGAATCCAATATTCCGCGATCCACCGCGTCAAGAGCGTGCCGACAATACCTGATTTCAGCATTACCTCTCACCACAAACATCGCACAGGCCGACAGCCTTCACTTAACGACCAAGAGCAGCGGCGTTTGCGTAGAGTTGTCAGTGCTAACAGACAAGCAACACTGCTTGAAATAACCGCAAAAATCGATGTGGCACATACAACGAAAGTATCCGTTAGGGCAGTGAGGATAAATTTGGTGCTAATGGGCTATGGCGCAGACGATCGACGCGAGGGCCTTTGCTAACAGCACGAGCCGCGCGGGAGTAGCCGAGCAGTCTCAGGCGCTGCAGTCATAGACTGTGCGGCTGGTCCCGGCGGAGGTTCGAGTCCCCCTCGGGCATGGGTGTGTGTTTTTGTCCTTAGGATAATTTATGTTAAGTAGTGTGTAAGCTTAGGGACTGATGACCTTAGCAGTTAAGCCCCACAAGATTTCACGCAGTTTTTTTTTTTTTTTTTTTTTTTTTGTAATCGTATGTGCGTCTGTACATGTATATCACATCTTCCAATTTCCGTCCCATTCAGCTAATTCCTTCTTGGCATATCCTCGAACATCTGGGCGCCCTTGTGTGTACTGCCTTATTTTTGTTAATTTGTTCTTGTTGTTGGTACTTGTATGGCTTCTTGCCGGTTTTGTGTTTTAGATTAGAGTTGTTTTACTCTTAAGGCCTTCAGCCTAGTTTGACGTACTGTTCCACGTAAGCCGTTCGGCATTTTTTAAAAATTTTGAATTTTAAGTCTTTGGCCTTCAACTCATTTGATTTAACTTGTTTACTTTAACCTACTGAATTTTTAAGTCTTATGCCTTCAGCCGGCTTGAGTTTCAGTTGTTTGTTCTTACGGCCTTCAGCCTAAATTAAAGAACTGTTTCTCGTAAGGATTTTGGTATTTTAAAAAAAATTAATGTTTTGGTGTTTTAACGTGTTCGTCCTTCAGCCGATTTGAATTTAACTTGTTTACTTAAGCCTGACTAAAGAACTGTTTTAAGATAAGGCTTGCATTTTAAACTTCTGATTATCTTTGCGTTTTAAGTTATGGGCCTTCAGCCGTTTTTAAATTAAAGTGCCTTTCAGCCGGTAATTAAGTCCCAAAGATTAAGGCAGCGTGTTTAAAAAAAATATTTTTTGGGTTCTTGTAATGTTTGATCAAATAATAAAGCTGTATGTTCGAGTGTAACTGACAGCCCCTTCTTTTGGCCCCTTTCCACAATTTATTCTATCTGTCCTGTCCTGCGGATTAAGGAGGGCATTTCAGTGAGATTCGAGTTCACATGGATGTTTATCAACAATTGTTCTTCTCGCAGACCTATCGGGACTGGAACGGGAGTGGAGAGAAGTTGCAGTAGTACACAAAGTACCCGCCGCCACACACCGTAAGCTGCCTTGCGGACTATAGGCGTAGATGAAGACTTGTCTGGGTCGTGGTCTGACAGATATCGACTAGCTGTCGGGCTATTCATCCAGTAAGACGCGCCCACAGACTTTCCAACACCGCCCCGGGTCTCCATTAATTAACTCCTCGTACCTGCTCTGTTCGGATTAAGCTCTGGCGATATTTCCGCCCTGCGGCCTTGTCCCGTTTCCTCGCCGGCCCCCTCGTCAGTGCGGGAGGGAGCGAATGAAACGCCCGGGAGGGGAGGGGTGCAGAGATGTCGGTGAATGGCCGCCTGGAACAAAGCGAGCCGTCACAGGTGATTACCGCCGCCCCCATTACTGCCGGTTGTTTGGCGCCAGAATCAGACAGATTGCACCACCTCCGAGCCATCTGTCTTCCTAACCTTCCCCTAAACGTTGCGTGACCCCAACTGAAACACGCTTCCAACAGAGTGTTGTTTCTGGGCCCAGAAGCTATTCGCTTACAAACCTTGAGACAAATGTAGCCATCTTACATGGAGGCACTGTAGCTGACGCTAGGAACATTACAGTTATTTCAGATGACGAACTTCCAAGGACCATAGCAACGCATTTTTACAGCGATTCATAACGTTTGGATGGGACACTTTAAGAAGACGTGGCGCACCAATACCCTTTTACGAACACGATAAAACCACTGTACAATAATATCGTTACAAGAATGGAAGGTAGTGAAACCGCTAATCTTGCAGGGTGACAATTATTGATCTACATGAACACAAACGTAAATTAGATGCAAACTACGACGTGTACGTACTTTATTCACTACTCGGATTTAGATTATGACATGTTCGATATGGCTGCCATCATTGGCGATGATTTGACGCAGACGAATAGCGAAATTCTGAATGGCTCAATGTACTGTCGGAGCATCGATGCTGTCGATGATCCGCTGAATGGCTGTTTTCAGCTCAGCAATGATTTTGGGGTTATTGCTGTACACTATGTCTTTAATATACACTACTGGCCATTAAAATGGTTCAAATGGATCTGAGCACTATGGGACTTAACATCTATGGTCATCAGTCCCCTAGAACTTAGAACTACTTAAACCTAACTAACCTAAGGACATCACACAACACCCAGTCATCACGAGGCTATTGGCCATTAAAATTGCGACACCAAAAAGAAACGCAGATGTTAAACGGGTATTCATTGGACAAATATATTATACTAGAAATGACATGTGATTACATTTTCACGCAATTTGGGTGCATAGATCCTGAAAAATCAGTACCCAGAACAATCACCTCTGGCCGTAATAACGGCCTTGATACGTCTGGGCATTGAATCAAACAGAGCTTGGATGGTGTGTACAGGTACAGTTCCCCATGCAGCTTCAACACGATACCATAGTTCGTCCACCAATGACCAGACGTTTTCAATTGGTAGGAGATCTGGAGAATGTGCTAGCCAGGGCAGCAGCCGACCATTTTCTGTATCCAGAAAGGCCCGTGCAGGACCTGCACCATGCGGTCGTGCATTATCCTGCTGAAATGTAGGGTTTCGCAGGCATCGAATGCAGAGTAGAGCCACGGGTCGTAACACATCTGAAATGTAGTTTCCACTGTTCGAAGTACCGTCAGTGGGAACAAGAGGTGACCGAGATGTGTAACCAATGGCACCCCATACCATCACGCAGGGTGATATGCCATGATGGCGATGACGAATACACGCTTCCAACATGCGTTCACCGCGATGTCGCCAAACACTGATGCGACCATCAGGATGCTGTAAACAGAACCTTGATTCATCCGAAAAAATGACGTTTTGCCATTCGTGCACCCAGATTCGTCGTTGAGTACACCATCGCAGGCGCTCCTGTCTGTGATGCCATGGTCTCCGAGCTGATAGTCCATGCTGCTGCAAACGTCGTCGAACTGTTAGTGCAGATGGTTGTTGTCTTGCAAACGTCGCCATCTGTTGACTCAGGGCTCGAGACATGGCTGCACGATCCGTTACAGCCGTGCAGATAAGATGCCTGTCATCTCGACTGCTAGTGATACGAGACCGTTGGGATCCAGCATGGCGTTCCGTATTACCCTCCTGAAGCCACCGATTCCATATTCTGCTAACAGTCATTGGATCTCGTCCAACGCGAGCAGCAACGTCGGGTTACGATAAGCCGCAATCGCGATAGGCTACAATCGGATCTGTATCAAAGTCGGAAACGTGATGGTACGCATTCCTCCTCCTTACACGAGGCATCACAACAACGTTTGACCAGGCAACGCCGGTCAACTGCTGTTTGTGTATGAGAAGTCGGTTGGAAACTTTCCTCATGTCAGCACGTTGTAGGTGTCGCCACCGGCGCCAACCTAGTGTGAATGCTCTGAGAAGCTAATCATTTGCATATTACAGCATCTTCTCCCTGTCGGTTAAATTTCGCGTCTGCAGCACGTCATCTTCGTGGTGTAGCAATTTTCATGGCCAGTAGTGTAGCCCCACAAGAAGGAGTCGCATGTGTTCAGATCCGGAGAATATGGCGGCGAATCGAGGCCCATGCCAGTCTCCTCTAGCTACCCCAGAGCGAGAATGCGGTCCCCAAAGTGCTCCTCCAGGGCATCAAATGCTCACCTGCTTCGATGGGGTCCAGCTCCGTCTTGCATGAAACACATCTTATCGAAATCAGGGTCACTTTGGATAATGGGATTGAAGTGTTGGCAGAAGAGCCAACACCGTGTTGCTAGAGGAGGCCGAAATGCACGCTTTAAGCTCACGCAGACTGGCGTGAGGTCTGGAACATTACAAGGAAATGAGAACTTAGAAAAACGGACGCAGTTGCTGTAATACTTAACTTTAATCCATAATTGTAGAACATCACTCTTGATTGTACGTGCTTCATAAGATAAATATCAAATGCTATGGCGCCTTGCTAGGTCGTAGCAAATGACGTAGCTGAAGGCTATGCTAACTATCGTCTCGGCAAATGAGAACGTATTTTGTCAGTGAACCATCGCTAGCAAAGTCGGTTGTACAACTGGGGCGAGTGCTAGGAAGTCTCTCTAGACCTGCCGTGTGGTGGCGCTCGGTCTTCAATCACTGACAGTGGTGACACGCGGGTCCGACGTATACTAACGGACCGCGGCCGATTTAAAGGCTACCACCTAGCAAGTGTGGTGTCTGGCGGTGACACCACAGGGATGAACTCATCTTACAAAACCTTCGCGTACCATTCGGTAGTGCCCGTACATCAAGGTATATCGCATCCGTTATTCCGTGACTGGACGTTGTATACGACACAGTCACCCGTTGAGGGTGAAGATACTTTGTTATCGCGAAATGCGATTCTTAGACCCCCAAAAGTACCAATTTTGCTTATTGACGAACCCATCCAACGGAAAGTGGCCTTCGTCGCTAAACCAAACTACACTTCGCAAACTAATTCCTATCATGCCCCGCGGCCAATCGTGCAGTTTGAATGTCATAACGCAAACCGTTCAGAAGTTAAGACGATATTAAATGAAGATAGTAACTGTTCCCAAAGAAGAGATACCAATGATGACCGTGCAGGTTCTCTAGAAAGAAATGACAATCGAAACCGTGAGCTGCCAACACGTGTTGTTGATATACCTCAATGGGGACAGCTGAAAATATGTGCCGCGACCGGGACTGGAACCCGTTATCTCCTCCTTACATGGCAGACGCTCTATCCATCTGAGCCACCGAGGGCACTGAGGATAGCGCGACTGCAGGGACTTACCCCTTGCACGCTTCCCGTGGGACCCACATTCCCAACTGTTCACAACCTATAGCAGCTGCGCTTATAGGCGTAGCTCTTCGGCCACAAACAGTAATCCAGTGGTGTAACATCGAGTGACCTCGGTGGCCAAGCAATGACTCCACGGCGACCAATCCAACGACCAGGATACGTTTTGTTGAGATACTCTGTCACTGGCCGTTCGGAATGTGTAGGAGCTCCGTCATGCTGGAAGTACATACGAGCTCGTGTTGCCAAAAGGATATCCTCCACCTATTCTGCTAACACATTTTGAAGAAATTCAAGATACCGTGTCCCTGTAGTCTGAAGCAACTGGAACGATGACTTGGTCATCAATAACACCGCACCACACGTTGACTGAGAACCGTCGTTGAAAATTCGTTCCCACAGTAGCGGTCACATTTTCATCCGCCCACACATGAGAGTTGCGCGTGGTGTTGATTCCGTTGCGGGTAAATGTTTACTCATCCGTGAACAGAATAAGGCGAATTAATCGATCATTGGCAATGATCCATTGACATAATTCTTGCTGGGCGGCAGCATCTCCTTCGTGCAGATGTTGTACACTCTGCCTATGAAACGGCTACAGACCGTGCTCGTGTACTGTGCGTATCGCTCGTGTTTGTGGAATACCAAGTTGGGCAGCAATTCTTCTAGAGCTAGTAGTAGGGTTGCGTTCCATTACTCGAAGAATGTTCTCAACTTTGTTAAGAGTTGAAACTTCTTGGCAGATTAAAACTGTGTGCCGGACCGAGACTCGAACTCGGGACCTTTGCCTTTCGCGGGCAAGTGCTCTACCAACTGAGTAAACCCAAGCACGACGCACGCCCCGTCTTCACAGCTTTATTCCGCCAGTACCTCGTCTACTACCTTTATTAAGAGTTTGTTGCACGGGACGTTCGGAGACAAAATTTACCCTGGGAAGCGTACCACTGGCACTCTGTGATTCGGAAATCTTTGTTGGTATTCTCGCAAAGCAGCTCTGGAATTCCCATTGGACAATGCATAGACAAACACCATGTCAGCATACTCTGCATGCGTGAATATCTGTGGCATTTTCACTGCACGAAATTGTATTCGTTGTTCACGTAACAACACTGTAGTACCGTGCACGACGACAAGCACTGTCTAACTGAGACTTGAGGTAAACAACAGCACCATGCGCAAGTGAACTGCGTACTGATACGGTTAGTAAGGACGACCATACAAGTTTCCCGTTCCTAGTTGTTTTCATTGGTTTACCCGGAAACGGTTAAGGAAAGGGCGTATGCTTGAAATGTTCAAATGTGTGTGAAATCTTATGGGACTTAACTACCAAGGCCATCAGTCCCTAAGCTTACACACTGCTTAACCTAAATTATCCTAAAGACAAACACACACACACCCATGCCTGAGGGACGACTCGAACCTCCGCCGGGATCAGCCGCACAGTCCATGAATGCAGCGCCTCAGACCGCTCGGCTAATCCCGCGCGGAGGCGTATGTTTATTAGGAGTTTTTTGTTCATAATCACCACCAGTATCACCCCTCAAGCCATGTACCTTTCCTCCTGATTCACCCTGATTATTGATATCTTTTGGAAAAAGTATCGATATACCGATATTTTGTCTACAGCCCAATTGCCTAACAGGACTAGCGCTCATGGAGGAGGGGTACAGCGGAGGTTGGCTCAGCCATAGACGAGGGTTTCCAGAATGAATATCTGGAAAAAGAAATACACTTAATTAATCGCCTCCGCTTTTGTTTGTAACGCTCTTAAATTTTTGTAGACAACAATAAATCACTTACGTGATAAAATGTATTTGTCGTATGGTATTGTTGGCAGAGATATCCCACGAGGTGAGTTCAGACATCTGTGGGAATGGGTGTTCTTGTACCGCACACATTCGCCCCTTCCCCGCGGATGTGTGACAGGTGCGACGTATGTGTACTTGCAGTGTATAATGAAGTTGCGTGTAGTGTAATGTTATGTTTGTGTACTGTTATCTGTGCTGATGAGAGAAGGGAGAGGGTGAAATCCGATGTCGGCACAGAACGTACTCCTGCCGAATAGCACCGACTGAGCCGCCAAAGCTAACATCCCCACCTCACGGACGGACCACCATTAAAAGTGACTAGTGCTCTCACTTCCTGAGACACTGCGGAGAGTTATGGCGCTAGACTGGTGGTCAGGAACTTTACGCCTCCACCTGTCCACCCCTTGCCGGTCAAATAATGGCAGCGAAGAATTCTTCCACCACTAAGATTCGAGCCAGCTTACTTCCGACTCGAGCGCCACCGTACGGGCGTGCGGTAGCGAACTCGGCTACGTACTGCTCAATTATAAACTACTGGCCATTAAAATTGCTACACCAAGAAGAAATGCAGATGATAAACGGGTATTCTTGAACATATTATACTAGAACTGACATGTGATTACATTTGCACTCAATTTGGGTGCATAGATCCTGAGAAATCAGTACCCAGAACAACCACCTCTGGCCGTAAAAACGGCCTCGATACGCCTGGGCATTGAGTCAAACACAGTTTGGATGGCGTGTAAAGCTACAGGTGCCCATGCAGCTTCAACACGATACCACAGTTCCTCAAGAGCAGTGACTGGCGTATTGTGATGAGCCAGTTGCTCGGCCACCATTGACCAGACGTTTTCAATTTGTGAGAGATCTGGAGTATGTGCCGGCCAGGGCAGCAGTCGAACATTTTCTGTATCCACAAAGGCCCGTGCAGGACCTGCAACATGCGGTCGTGCATTATCCTGCTGACATGTAGGGTTTCGCAAGTATCGAATGCAGGGTAGAGCAACGGGTCGTCACACATCTGAAATGTAACGTCCACTGTTCACAGTGCCGTCAATGCGAACAAGAGGTGACCGAGACGTATAACCAATGACACCCCATACCACCACGCCGGGTGATACGCCAGTATGGCGATGACGAATACACGCTTCCAATGTGCGTTCACCGCGATGTCGCCATACACGGATGCGACCATCATGATGCTGTAAACAGAACCCAGATTCATCAGAAAAAATGAAGTTTTGCCATTCGTGCGCCCAGGTTCGTCATTGAGTACACCATCGCAGGCGCTCCTGTCTGTGATGCAGCGTCATGGGTAACCGCAGCCACGGTCTCCGAGCTGATAGTCCGTGCTGCTGCAAACGTCGTCGAACTGTTCGTGCAGATGGTTGTTGTCTTACAAACGTCCGTATCTGTTGACTCAGAGATCGAGACGTGCCTGCACGATCTGTTACAGCCATGCGGATATGATGAATGTCACCTCGGCTGCTAGTGATACGAGGCCGTTGGGATACAGCACGGCGTTCCGTATTACCCTCGTGAACCCACCGTTTCCATATTCTGCTAAGTCATTGGATCTCGACCAACGCGAGCAGCAGTGTCCCGATACGATAAACCGCAATCGCGATAGGCTACAATCCGACCTTTATCAAAGTCGGAAACGTGATGGTACGCATTTCTCCTCCTTACACGAGGCATCACAACAACGTTTCACCAGGCAACGCCGGTCAACTGCTGTTTGTGTATGAGAAATCGGTTGGAAACTTTCATCGTGTCAGCACGTCTTAGTTGTCGCCACCGGGGCGAATGCTCTGAAAAGTTAATCATTTGCATATCACAGCATCTTCTTCCTGTCTGTTAAATTTCGCGTCTGTAGCACGTCATTTTCGTGGTGTAGCAATTTTAATGGCCAGTAGTGTACTTTATAAGCACTTCGTATCTGCACTGTTGACGTGGGGTTTGATTCGTCCACCAGCGCCGTTGTCCTGCTTGCAGAGGGTCGGGAAGCGGCAGAGGTCGAAACTATTCCGCTGTCGGCACCAAAGCAACCGCCGGCCTCTACCTCTGGTCTGGCTCATCCAGCCGCCATTAACTGGATTAGCTGTCCGACAGCTGGCGTCACCTTTTCCGCCGGAAGCTGCCCCGAGTCACCTGACAAGAGGATCAGACGGCGGCCGCTTCAGTTAGAGGAGGAGCGGGGTTACTCAGAAAGTACGGGCGACGGGCGCTTTGCGGAAATTAAGATGTGAGTCAGCCACTATTACTTACTCTCTCTATTCTGACGAAAGGAAGTCATTTTTTTTAATTTGGCTTAGGTTTATTCAACCTCACCGCCAACAACTTGGTACAAAAATAAAATCATTTATACACAGATTTTACAATGCACATAGAACAACGAGTCGCGATTACATTACAACTTCCGCAAGAGGTTCAGTACTTATAAGGATTGTTGACATATCAACAATAAACAAAAATGAAATAAGAGAAGTGAACATACACTGAAGAGCCAAAGAAAGTGATACAAGCATGGCTACTTAAATATAGAGATATGTAAACAGGCAGAATACGGCGCTGCGGTCGGCAACGGCTATATGAGACAAGTATCTGGCGCAATTGTTACGTCGGTTACTGCTGCTACAATGGCAGGTTGTCAAGATTTAAGTGAGTTTGAACGTGGTGTTATAGTCAGCGCACGAGCGATGGGACACAGCATATCCGACTTAGCGATGAAATGGGCATTACCTTGTACGACCATTTCACGAGTGTACCGTAAATATCAGGAATCCGGTAAAACATCGAATCTCCGACATCGCTGCTGCTACCGGAAAAAGATCCTGCTAGAAGGGGACCAACGATGACTGAAGAGGATCGTTCAACGTGACAGAAGCGCAACCCTTCCGCAAACTGCTGCAGATTTCAGTGCTGGACCATCAACAAGTGTCAGCGTGCCAACCGTTGGACGAAACATCATCGATATGGGCTTTCGCAGCCGAAGGTCCACTCATGTACCTTTGATGACTGCAGGACAGCCTTACGTCTCCCCTGGGCCCGTCAATACCGACATGGGCTGTAGATGACTGGTAACACGTTGCCTGGTAGAACGAGTCTCGTTTCAAAGTATATCGAGAGGATGGACGTGTACGGGTATGGAAACCTCAGGTATCCCTCGACCCTCCATGTCAGCAACGGACTGTTCAATATGGTGGAGGCTCTTTAATGGTGTGGGGCGTGTGCAGTTGGAGTTGTACTTCCAGATACGACTCTGAAGCTGACGCGTATGTGAGCATCTCGTCTGATCACCTGCATCCGTTCATGTCCATTGTGCATTCCGACGAACTTGGGCAATTCCAGCAGGACAATTCGACAACCCACACATCCAGATTGTTACAAGTGACTCCAGGAATACTCTTCTGACTTTAAACACTTCCGCTGGCCACCAAATTACCAGACATCAATATGATTGGGCATATCTAGATTGCTTTGCACGTGCTGTTCAAAGGAGATCTCCACCTGCTCGTACTGTTACGGCACAGCCCTGCAGCATTCATTGTGTCAGTTCCCTGCAGCACCACATCAGTCATTAATCGGGCCCATGGCACATCGTGCTGCGTGCTCGCGGGGACCATACACGATATTATGCAGGTGTACCAGGTTCTTTGGTTCTTCCGTGCAGATTGTGGAGCATACATCTGGAGATTAGGAGGATTGTACAAAACAGATAGAACACGAAATTTCATATACACATGTTACTATACAGGGTTGTCCATTGATCGTGACCGGGACAAATGCCCCAAACGAAAAAATTACAAAGAACGAAACTTGTCTAGCTTGAAGGGGGAAAGCAGGTGGCGCTGTGCTTGGCCCGCTAGATGGCGCTGCCATAGGTTGGGGGGGGGGGGGTTTGGGGTTGTTTGGGGGTGGAGACCAAACAGCGAGCTCATCGGTCTCTTCGGATTACGGAAGGAAGTCGGCCGTGCCCTTTCGAAGGAACCATACCGGCATTTGCCTGGAGCGATTTAGGGAAATCACGGAAAACCTAAATCAGGATGGCCGGACGCGGGATTGAACCGTCGTCCTCCCGAATGCGAGTCCAGTGTGATAACCACTGCGTCACCTCGCTCGATGCTGCCATAGGTCAAACGGATATCAACTGCGTTTTTTTAAAATAGGAACCCCCATTTTTTATTACATATTCGTGTAGTACGTAAAGACATATGAATGTTTTAGTTGGACCACTTTTTTCGCTTTGTGATAGATGGCGCTAGGAACCCCCATTTTGTAATACATGTACGTGTAGTACGTAAAGAAATATGAATGTTTTAGTTGGACCACTTTTTTCGCTTTGTGATAGATGGCGCTAGGAACCCCCATTTTGTAATACATGTTCGTGTAGTACGTAAAGAAATATGAATGTTTTAGTTGAACCACTTTTTTCGCTTTCTGATAGATGGCGCCGTAATAGCCACAAACGTATAAGTCCGTGGTATCACGTAACATTCCGTCAGTGCGGACGGTATTTGCTTCGTGATACATGGCCCGTGTTAAAATGGGCCGTTTACCAATTGCGGAAAAGGTCGATATCGTGTTAATGTATGGATATTGTGGTCAAAATGCCCAACGGGCGTGTGCTATATATGCTGCTCGGTATCCTGGACGACATCATCCAAGTGTCCGGACCGTTCGCCGGATAGTTACGTTATTTAAGAAAACAGGAAGTCTTCAACCACATGTGAAATGTCAACCACGACCTGCAACGAAGGATGATGCCCAAGTAGGTGTTTTAACTGGTGTCGCGGCTAATCCGCTCATCAGCAGCAGACAAATTGCGCGAGAATCGGGAATCTTAAAGACGTCGGTGTTGAGAATGCTACATCAACATCGATTGGAGCCGTACCATATTTCTATGCACCAGGAATTGCATGGCGACGACTTTGAACGTCGTGTACAGTTCTGTCACTGGGCACAAGAGAAATTACGGGACGATGACAGAGTTTTTGCACACGTTCTATTTAGCGACGAAGCGTCATTCACCAACAGCGGTAACGTAAACCGGAATAATATGCACTATTGGGCAACGGAAAATCCACAATGGCTGCGACAAGTCCAATATCAGCGACCTTGGCTGGTTAATGTGTGGTGCGGCATTATGGGAGGAACGATAATTGGCCCGCATTTTATCGATGGCGATCTAAATGGTGCAATGTATGCTGATTTGGTTCAAATGGCTCTGAGCACTATGGGACTCAACTGCTGAGGTCATTAGTCCCCTAGAACTTAGAACTAGTTAAACCTAACTAACCTAAGGACAACACAAACATCCATGCCCGAGGCAGGATTCGAACCTGCGACCGTAGCGGTCTTGCGGTTCCAGGCTGCAGCGCCTTGAACCGCACGGCCACTTCGACCGGCTGTATGCTGATTTCCTACGTAATGTTGTACCGATGTTACTACAAGATGTTTCACTGCATGACAGAATGGCGATGTACTTCCAACATGATGGATGTCCGGCACATAGGTCGAAGCGGTATTGAATAGCATATTTCATTATAGAAGGATTGGCCCGCACGTTCACCGGATCTGACGTCCCCGGATTTGTTTCTGTGGAGAAAGGATATTTGCTATCGTGATCCACCGACAACGCCTGACAACACGCGTCAGCGCATTGTCAATGCATGTGCAAACATTACGGAAGGCGGACTACTCGCCGTTGAGAGGAATCTCATTACACGTATTGCCAAATGCATTGAGTTGACGGACTTCATTTAGAGCATTTATTGCATTAATGTGGTATTTACAGGTAATCACGCTGTAACAGCATGCGTTCTCAGAAATGATAAGTGCACAAAGGTACATGTATCACATTGGAACAACCGAAATAAAATGTTCAAAGGTACCTACGTGCTGTATTTTAATTTAAAAAACCTACCTGTTACCAACTGTTCGTCTAGAATTATGAGCCATATGTTTGTGACTATTACAGCGCCATCTATCACAAAGCGGAAAAATTGGTCCAACTTAAACATTCATATTTCTTTACGTACTACACGAATATGTAATAAAAAATGGGGGTTCCTATTTTAAAAAAACCTTGTTGATATCCGTTTGACCTATGGCAGCGCCATCTAGCGGGCCAGCCATAGCGCCATCTCGTTTCCCCCTTCAAGCTAGGCAAGTTGCGTTCTTTGTAGTTTTTTCGTTTGACGCTTATTTCGTGAGATATTTGGCCCGGTCACGATCTATGGACCACGCTGTATTGTATCAAACGAAAATGCCTCTACGTGTTTGAAGATTTTCGTTGATACAATAAAAAAAACAGAGAAGTGCGAGCAGGACTCGAGCACCGAGGGTTCCATGCAAACTTTATTATGTAAATAGACACCACGACAAAAAGAAACACCCACCACAAAGGAGCTAGACAGAAACTGATATTCATATAAGTATCGATGGAAAATGCAAAAGTGTAAACTTTGGCGGTCGTTGGATGAACGTAAGACGCTGCTGCGCAGGTTCATTGAGCACCTGGAAAGAATAGAAAACAAGCAAACGTCTATATCGGGGCATAAATTCTTTCCGAATTTCATTCCGTGTACTCAGTTCGACAGACTATGCATCGCAGTCAGGTGCGTGAAAAGGCAGATGTCAGCATCTGAAATAGGACGTGCAGTTGGGCTCAAAGAAGCCGGTTGCGGTGTTCAACGAATCACTCGAAATTTCAGTAGGGACGATGCCACTATTTCACGTTGTTGGCAAGAATGGAAGAACCGTGGCCGAACACACCGTCAGAGAGGCACTCGGAGCCCCGGATTCACCGTCATCATCGACTCGACGTGCAACTGGTGCTTCACTGACCACAAGGACCATGAACAGGCGGCCCTGAAAAAGGGCGCTGAGCTCCCGGTGCTCATTGGACTGCCATTCATCTCTACACCAACAAGCCCGTTCGCAGCGGTGTCGGGCCCATTCGGCATGGAATCTCATTTAGTGGAGCAGAACTGTCGTCAATGATGAGTCCCACTTCGACCTGACACCAACCAAGACGCATCTGGGGACGCTCCGGAGAGCGGTGAGATACCAACCTGATTCTCGTTTGCAACGAGTCTGGTGGTATGGAGTGCCATTTCATTTCATGGCAGGACGCATTTGGTTGTCCCATCAGTGACACCCTTACAGCACCGACCATATTCTACGCCCCGTTCTGTTGCCCTTCATGGCAAGCCATCCTGATAACGCTCGTCTGCACACGGAGAGAGTGTCTACTGCTTGTCTTCGTGCTTGTCTTCGCCGGCAAGGTCGCTGTAATCTCTCCCTAGTTGAGAACGTTTGCAGCATTACAGCCGGGCCCTCCAACCAACTAGGGTTATTGACGTTCGAACGCGCCAATTGGACAGAAATTGTGACGAACATCCTCAAGAGAACACCCAGCAACTCTGTTGATCAGTACCAAGTCGGATGACTGTTTGCATAAAGAGCAGAAGTATACCAATGCGTTACTGAAATTCTCAGTTCGTGAATCTCTCTCACTCCTGAATAAATCGTACAATCATCCTGAAATTGTACTCATTTATTTGCCTGTACATTCATATCGCATCTAAACATTACAGTCCAGTTTGGATAATTCTTTCGTGGTCTGTCATTTTTTTCCTCTTAGAGTCTCGATGTTTTTTGCTTGATACCCGTCTTGAGTTCCAAGAGTTTCGACACTAGTTTAATTTTTGAGCTGAATTTTTTTGTGCGATTTTACATATGCGGTTGTAGTTTATCATTAAATTTGTTAATTTTGGATTTATATTAACACGCTAATAGACTTCTGTTGGCCAGTAAATGCCTGTGCTAGTCTTTTTACGCCGATCTTGATTCGTCTATCATGTGTAGTTTTGCTCCCAAGGTAGAAGAATTCGTTCACTTCGTCAACATTGAGTTATCCGTTTCAATGTTAAGCTTATCGATAATGCCATTTCTGTTACTCTAATTTCTCCTACTCCCTATTGTTTTTGCTTTTCTTCGGTTTACCATCAATCCATATTCTCTACGCATTAGACAGTTCATTACACACGACACATCCTGTAATTCTCCTTCACTTTCACTGAGGATAACAACATTTGACGTTCGCCGATGACATTGTAATTCAGTCAGAGACAGCAAAGGACTTGGAAGAGCAGCTGAACGGAATGGACACTGTCTTGAAAGGAGGATATAAGGTGAACATCAACAAAAGCAAAACGAGGATAATGGAATGTAGTCGAATTAAGTCGGGTGATGCTGCGGGAATTAGATTAGGAAATGAGACACTTAAAGTAGTAAACGAGTTTTGCTATTTGGGGAGCAAAATAACTGATGATGGTCGAAGTAGAGAGGATATAAAATGTAGACTGGCAATGGCAAGGAAAGCCTTTCTGAAGAAGAAAAAGTTGTTAACATCGAGTATAGATTTAAATGTCAGGAAGTCGTTTCTGAAAGTATTTGTATGGAGGGTAGCCATGTATGGAAGTGAAACGTGGACGATAAATAGTTTGGACAAGAATTGAATAGAAGCTTTCGAAATGTTGTGCTACAGAAGAATGCTGAAGATTAGATGGGTAGATCACATAACTAATGAGGAGGTATTGAATAGAATAGGTGAGAAGAGGAGTTCGTGGCACAACTTGAGTAGAAGAAGGATCGGTTGGTAGGACATGTTCTGAAACATCGAGGGATCACCAATTTAGTATTGGAGGGCAGTGTGGAGGGCAAAAATCGTAGAGGGAGACCAAGAGATGAATACACTAAGCAGATTCAGAAGGATGTAGGCTGCAGTAGGTACTGGGAGATGAAGAAGCTTGCACAGGATAGAGTAGCATGGAGAGCTGCATCAAACCAGTCTCAGGACTGAAGACCACAGCAACAACAACAACATCATCTGCGAATCTTAACATTGATGTTCCTTCACCTCGAATTTTAATCCCACTCTTGAACTTTTATATCTGTCATTGCTTCTTCGACGTATACATTGAACAGCAGGCGCGAAAGGCTATATCCCTATCTTACACCCTTTTTAATCTGTGCACTTCGTTCTTGGCCTTCCACTCTTGGTGCTCCCTCTTGGTTCTTGTACATATTGTATATTACCTATTATTTCTCTATCGCTTATCCCCCTTTTTCTCAGCATTTCGAACATCATACACCATTTTACTGTACACTGTCAAACGCTTTTTCCACGTCGACAAATACTATGAACATGTTTTCATTTTTCTTCAGTATTGTTTCCATTATAAACCGCAATATCAGAACTGCCTCTCTGGTCCATACCTCCACTAAAGCTAAACCCATTGTCGTGTAAATAGATCTTCAGTACTTCTTTACGTCCTCTCCTGCCGTTGTTGTCAGCAACTTTGATGCATAAACTGTTACGCTGACTGTGCGATAATTCTCGCACTTTTATGTTCGTACAATCTTCGAAACTGTATGAATGATGTTTTTCCGAAAGTCAGATAGTATACTGCCGTCTGATACATTCTACACACCAACGTGAATAGTTGTTTTGTTATCAATGCCTCCCCCCCCCCCCCCCCCCCCAAGGTTTTGAGAAATTGTGATGGAAAGTTATCCATCCTTTCCGATAGCAATTTCTTTTCCGATTTTTTCACATTGTTCTTGCAGCCATTTCGTCTTAGCTTCCCTGTACCTCCTATTTATTTCTTTTCTAAGTGACTTGTATTTCTGTGTTCCTGAATTTCCCTGAACATTTCTGTACATCTTCCTTTGATCAACTGAAGTATTTCTTCTGTTACCTAAGGTTTCTCCGCAGTTACCATCCTAGTACCTATAGTTTTCTTTCCAACTTACGTGGGTGCTCTTTTAAGAGGCGTCCATTCGTTTTCAACTGAGCTGCGTACTGAGCTATTCTTTATTGCAGTGTCTATAGCCTTAGGGAACTTCAAGCGTATCACTCCTTAGTACCACAAGCTGCGACATGGTCACGAAAAAACAGTGACCTGTATATGTAATAAGTTTCCTTTAATTTACAGATCTGATGATGTCACTAAGGACCGAAACCCGTAATCTGTTAACAAAAAGTTTGTGACCATGGACGTAAATTAAAGGAAACTTATTCCTTAGTACTTCGGTTCTCCATTTCTATGCGGATTGAGTCTTCCTCAGTGGCCGGCCGGGGTGGCCGAGCGGTTCTAGGCGTTACAGTCTGGAACCGCGCGACCGCTACGGTCGCAGTTTCGAATCCTGCCTCGGGCACGGATGTGTGTGATGTCCTTAGGTTAGTTAGGTTTAAGTAGTTCTAAATTGTAGGGGACTGATGACCTCAGAAGTTAAGTCCCATAGTGCTCAGAGATATTTGAACCATTTTTTTCTTCCTGAGTAGTCACGTAAACTTTAGTTTACTCATCAAACTGTTAAATTTTGCTCTCAATCTACATCTGCTCCTGAGTACTCCTTACAATCCAGTATCTGGTATCGAAATCTCTGCTTCACTGATGTAATCTAACTGCAGTCTTTCCGTATCTCTCTGCGTTTTCCAAGTTAAGCTTCTCCTCTTATGGAGCTTGGACAGAGTATTCGATATTATTTACTGAAATTTATTAGAGAACTCATTCTTACTGTGAAGTCCATATTCTCCCGTAAACATTCGTTATGTTTCTTTCTGTACAACGCATTCCAGTCACCCATGACTATTAGATTTTCATCTGCCTTTTGTAGTTAATTACCCCTTCAGTATCCTCATATACTTTCTCTGTCTCCTCATCTTCGGCTTGCGACATCGGCATGCACACCTGAACTCTCGTTGTCGTTGTGGGTTTGCTATCGATTCTGATGAGAACAACCCTATCACAGTAACTGACTCTCTCCCCTACCTTCCTATTCATAACGAATACTACTCCAGTTACACCATTTTCTGCTACTGTTGATATTATTCTATACTCATCTGACCAGAAATCCTTCTTTCCATTTCACATCATTGGTGTCAATTACACCTGGACTGCGACTAGCATTCAATTTTCAGATTTTCTGTCTTTCCTATCACGTTCAAACTTCTGACAGTCCACGCCCCGACTCGTAGAACGTTATCCTTTGTCGGTTATTCAGTCTTTTTCTCACAGTCACCTCCCCTATGGGAGTCCGCTCCCGCAGTTCCGAATCGGGGACTAGACTGGAATATTTTGCCAATGGAGAAATCACACTTTTTCAATTACAGACCACATGTACAGCACCACATCATGTGTCTTTAATGCAGTTATTCCCACTGCCTTCTGCATCCTCAAGCGTTGATCATTGCTGATTCTTCCGCCTTTTAGGGTCAGGCTGAACCTCTGTCCTCTCATCCGTCCTATTTCACTAGGCCGTTGCCTGAATAAGAGTGACTTCATATGGCGCGTATCTTCGGCCGCCAGTGCTCATGGTTTTTATTCATGGGTTCTAACACAGGACCGAGGACGTCTTGATTAGTATTCAAAGATGGTACCACTAGAGTAATGTAGAAAAAGTTTGAGAAAGATAGTTTTACGGGGAAATGGGTGTGTGGGCGGGCGGGCGGGGTCTGTGGTAGTACACTACTGCCCGTTAACATTGCTACACCTCGAAGATGACGTGCTACAGACGCGAAATTTAATCGACAGGAAGGAGATGTGATATGCAAATGATTAGCTTTTCAGAGCATTCACACAAGGTTGGCGCCGGTGGCGACGCCTACAACGCGCTGACATGAGGGAAGTTTCCAACCGATTTCTCATACACAAACAGCAGTTGACCGGCGTTGCCTGGTGAAACGTAGTTGTGATGCCTCGTGTAAGGAGGAGAAATGCGTACCATCACGTTTCCGACTTTGATAAACGTCGGATTGTAGCCTATCGCGATTGCGGTTGCGAGGTGCCGGGGCTAGCAGTGTATTTAACACTAAATTCTTCTAGAATCTTCATATGGAAGTGGTGCTCTATGCCCCCACCTTTTCTAACTCCGACTTTTGCTGTTACACATGGAATAAGAAGAAACGCGAACTGACTGTAATCGACCCTGCAAGTGGAGTAGAAAAAAGTTTGGCACCGGCAATAATTTAATTTGGTAGAAAGTAATTAGGTAAAGGAAAGTTTCATTCACATAGTGAGAAAAGAGACGGTTGCTCTACCAATTAACAGAATGAAAGTTCGGTCCAAAGTAACAATTTGATTTATTATGACTAAACTCAAAATAGTAAACACATGAAACATTTACAATACATCAAATTGGATACTCAAATAAATGCTGTGAAGGTGAGGTTGTCCATAAACTAGATTGTGACATTTATGACCAAGTGGTATGTGGAGCCAATTCCTTGCAACTCAAATCTTAAGAGAAACACGCAACCAACCCAACATTAATTGCTGCTACAGTAGTGAGAACTCAGGCAATGAACATCCAAGACAGAACCACGTAGGAAAAGACGGGAACAGGCGCGCTCTGCTGAGCTATGATTATCACAGAGCAAATTCCCTAATCTGCCGGTGCTGCGGACATACATTACCAAGCTGTCTTCTTAACTGCAAGGACACGATCTGGCGTACCAGATGCGATGGCTGGTTGCTTCGACGTCCCGTCGCGATGATGCTAATGTCGCGAGTATAGCCCGAAACAAATTATCCTGCTCTGGTTGTTCCAGACTAAAGACTTCCTATCAATACAAATGCGCCTCTGAGGGAGACGAAGAAGACTCGCCACACAATCACTAACGGTACTGTGATTGATTTTAACAAGCGGAGGCACACAGTAACTCCGATGCAGTCAACTTCAGCCAAAACTGCTCAAGACGGACATCGGCCGCTTGTATGCAGAACGCTCAATTGCCAACTATACTCGGAAAGTTACGTTGAAGTCGAAACCTCAGCAACTTCGTGAAACAGTTACCATTACAAATGAGAGTATATTAGACAGCCAACGGAAGACAGGCTGTCCAGAGCAGCGAGAGCTGAGTCTTGTAACCTACCCCAACCGAAAGGCGAGAGCCGTCTCTACTCAAGAGCATCTGTACAAGCCGAACACAGAACATTCCCGCCCCCACGACAGTGGCCGTGGTTAAACGTTTCAATGAGCACCTCGAAAACCGGCGGAAAATTCCACTCTATTGCCGAAGCACTGCATTCCACCAATGGAGATTCTTGGCGCCAGTTTCTGCACCGATTTCGTTACGTCACGGAGCTATGCCCTGAGCAAGCCACTCACAGTTACGATTTTGCAGAAAACGCGGGAATTTGCCCGCCATGACTGCCTGGGAACACAAGTCATTCCCACGCTTCGCTGGTAGCCCGCAGAAAGTGTTTTCACTAAGTTTCTGCGAAGTAACGGAATCTCTAGCCCAGCCGCTACTTCAGGCCCCTGTGGGCGTGTCGGCGTCTGGAAAGCATCCACTCGACTCCCTCACACCCGTCGGCTTAACCCTTTCAAGCTCAGCAGAACCCGCCTGTCACCGGACCATCCAAGTGACGAGAGACGCTGCATGGGAAGTCCGCGTGTGAAGGAATAGCAACTTTTCACCACATGCAATTAGAGAGAAAAATCGAAATTACTCAGAGTGGGATAGAAATTTGAGAGGGGGCTCATGCCACCTCTCACGGTTTATCGTATCGCGACATTGCTGCTCGTGGTGGTCGAGATCCAATGACTGTTAGCAGAATATGGAATCGGTGGGTTCAGGAGGGTAATACGGAACACCCAATGGCCTCGTATCACTAGCAGTCGAGATGACAGGCATCTTATCCACATGGCTGTAACGGATCGTGCAGCCACGTCTCGATACCTGAGTCAACAGATGGGGACGTTTGCAATGCAACAACCATCTGCACGAACAGTTCGCCGACGTTGGCAGCAGCATGGACTATCAGCTCGGAGACCATGGCTGTGGTTACCCTTGACGCTGCATCACAGACAAGAGCGTCTGCGATGGTGTACTCAACGACGAACCTGGGTGCACGAATGGCAAAACGTCAGTTTTTTGGATGGATGCAGGTTCTGTTCAGAGCATCATGATGGTCGCATCTGTGTTTGGCGTCATCGCAGTGAAAGCACATTGGAAGCGTGCATTCGTCATCGACATACTGGCGTATCACCCGGCGTGATGGTATGGGGTGCCATTGGTTACACGTCTCGGTCACCTCTTGTTCGCATTGACGGCACTTTGAACAGTGGACGTTACATTTCAGATGTGTTACGACCCGTGGCTCTACCTTTCATTCGATCCCTGCGAAACCCTACGTCTCAGCATGATAATGCACGACAACATGTTGCAGGTCCTGTACGGGCCTTTCTGGATACAGAAAATGTTCGACTGGCTGCCCTGGCCAGCACATTGTCCAGATTTCTCATCAATTGAAAACGTTTGGTCAATGGTGGCCGAGCAACTGGCTCGTCACAATACGCCAGTCACTACTCTTGATGAACTGTGGTATCGTGTTGAAGCTGCATGGGCAGCTGTATCTGTACACGCCATCCAAGCTCTGTTTGACTCAATGCCCAGGCGTATCAAGGCCGTAATTACGGCCAGAGGTGGTTGTTCTGGGTACTGATTTCTCAGGATGTATGCACCCAAAATGCAATCACATGTCAGTTCTAGTATAATATATTTGTCCAATGAATACCCGTTTGTTATCTGCATTTCTTCTTGGTGTAGCTTATTTCCAGAGAACAGGGTGGCCTCGCCGTGGCTGCAGTTTGCACCCACACTGCGAGCAGTGTGTGGCTGTACTGCGCAGATTCCTTCCCTCTGTGCTCCTCCGTCACGTTTCCACGCCGACGCGCACGGGGTGCTGGCTTTCGGCGCATAGCGCTGTCTCCGTGTAGCCCGAGGCCTGGTGTCAGAGGCGTCGACTCGCGCTCGTCAAATGGCGAAGCGAGGTTTCTCGGAGGCGGCGTCGTAGGTATGCATGAGCGCCGCCGCCGCCTCCGCTGTAAGCAGATTACGCACGCAAACGCTCCAGCCCGCTGTTTCGCGAGACAAGCGACCTTCCCTAGGGTAATGTAAGGCGTCATCTGGGACAGCAAGGCTGCTCACAGGCACCGTACAGTCACACCACACCCAGGTGACACAAGGCACGGGACAGCGATATGCACACGTACAGATGCCGGTGGTATCGCGTACACAGGGTATAAAGCGGCAGTGCATTGACGAAGCTATCATTTGTACTCAGAAGATCCATTTGAAAAAGAGTCTGAACGCTAAATGGTAGTCTGAGCTACACGCATGCGGCATTCCATTTCGGAAACCGTTCTACATCTACATCTACATGATTACTCTGCAATTCACATTTAAGTGCTTGGCAGAGGGTTCATCGAACCACAATCATACGATCTCTCTACCATTCCACTCCCGAACTGCGCGCGGGAAAAACGAACACCTAAACCTTTCTGTTCGAGCTCTGATTTCTCTTATTTTATTTTGATGACCATTCCTACCTATGTAGGTTGAGCTCAACAAAATATTTTCGCATTCGGAAGAGAAAGTTGGTGACTGAAATTTCGTAGATAGATCTCGCCGCGACGAAAAACGTATCTGCTTTAATGACTTCCATCCCAACTCGCGTATCATATCTGCCACACTCTCTCCCCTATTACGTGATAATACAAAACGAGCTGCCCTTTTTTGCACCCTTTCGATGTCCTCCGTCAATCCCACCTGGTAAGGATCCCACACCGCACAGCAATATTTTAACAGAGGACGAACGAGTGTAGTGTAAGCTGTCTCTTTAGTGGACTTGTTGCATCTTTTAAGTGTCCTGCCAATGAAACGCAACCTTTGGCTCGCCTTCCCCACAATATTATCTATGTGGTCTTTCCAACTGAAGTTGTTCGTAATTTTAACACCCAGGTACTTAGTTGAATTGACAGCCTTGAGAATTGTACTACTTATCGAGTAATCGAATTCTAACGGATTTCTTATGGAACTCGTGTGGATCACCTCACACTTTTCGTTATTTAGCGTCAACTGCCACCTGCCATACCATGCAGCAATCTTTTCTAAATCGCTTTGCAACGGATACTGGTCTTCGGATGACCTTACTAGACAGTAAATTACAGCATCATCTGCGAACAACCTAAGAGAACTGCTCAGATTGTCACCCAGGTCATTTACACAGATCATGAACAGCAGAGGTCCCATGACGCTTCCCTGAGAAACACCTGATATCACTTCAGTTTTACTCGATGATTTGCCGTCTATTACTACGAACTGCGACCTTCCTGACAGGAAATCACGAATCCAGTCGCACAACTGAGACGATACCCCATAGGCCGTTAGAGAATTCAGTATTCCGAGATCCCCAGTGTCAAGGGTTGTGAGTATGGCTTTTATTTTGTCAGGTTGCGCAATGGATTGATCCAACAAGTACCCTTTGGCTCCTGCAAGAAACAATTTCCGCCTCACACTACTACAGAAGTCAGACAGACGCTCGTAATGTACCAACAAGAACTGCTTGAAAAACATTCAGCAACAAATATCATCTGGAGTAGTCCGCTGTAAGGAAAAGACTAGTGGAATACTTGGGTACTGGAGTATTGCTAGTTAGTGTAAAAAAACAGTAAACGAACGAAAAATATTATTTATTGCAAAAAAAATTCTGAGAAATCAAGTGAAACTTTTTCTTATAAATCAATAAATTTCCGAGTTCTTTTCGAAACAATATATTCCCTCTTATGAATAGGAATGCTATTATTTTACAAAGTCTGGAGAGGTTCTTTTCTCCCTTTTCTTTAAGAATGTTATGTGCTTGCCAGAATGGCTGAGAGCCACGCCTACACAACTTGAATAACTTTTCTAGGTACGGTCAAGGCTGTCTTGTGAAAAATGTAATGGAGTGTACTGTTATAGAGGAAAGATGGGGCTCGTATACACTGTAGCGCACAATACCGTGAGCTGCGACGACTGCTGCCTGGGTTGCTCGCTACTGACAAATAACACAACTATATCTTTCTATCTGGATTGACCTTCGCTAATCAAACTCTCCCTATGCCTTGATGAAGTCAAGGACTCCTATCCACCCCTAGTCTAACTATTGGCGTGGTACACTGGTCAGATAACCAGTCCACCGCGATGCCACTCAATATTCGCTAACAGGCATTTAACTAATACTGTGTCTGTGTTCACACCGCACAATAAGTGTGGTGGCCAACACAGTAAACACTTAATCCGGAGCGACTCAGTAGAGAGTATCACTCTGATTTGCTGACAGACGTGCTCTCCCAGTGAAGTACTTAGGAGAGACTTTGTTCCTCGCTCTTTGCGTACACGTACGAGCGCACTCGCTCCCGTTACGTGTTCCCGCTCCAAGAGTGACTACGGAACTGCCCCTTTTTCTGGAAAAATTGCAAGGGTATATCATTCGCTGTCTTCCCTCACTCCTCTGTCTCTTTGCATCAGAAATATTCCGCCAATCAGCGTTGCTCTTTTTAAACGGGAGAACAATGCTGAAACCTGTAGCATCTCCATTAGGCATATACTGTCCTCCTGTGAGAACTCCGTAACTACGCAGTCGGTCTGTCAAAAAATGCGTCTTCTGGGCGCTCCCACACAATGTATCGGACACAATGTATTGAACACGAGGGTCGTTATCCCTCCACTATAGCAAAGGCTGTCCTGTCTCTGGGCAGTCGTTCCGGCCGAAGTACGTATGTTGACTCACCCCTCTGAAGTGACGGGCCTCCCAGCGGGCTGGTTGCCTCTTTCGAACAAAAATTCCAGTGGCCGTCATGTTGTGCACGCCAGCCTCAACTTTTTCAACCTCGGTGGGCACTTGCGATTTACTTATTAGATTTGCATATCGCTTACATGAATTCATACAAAATTAACTCTACCTTATCGAGTTTGGGTTCGAATGGAGCGCCTTGAGATGCAGAATACGATTGTGAGGACAGAATAAGTATGAAATGAAGGTCAGGAGACCACGCCACCTTACAGAGTGTATCGAGAATACCGAATTTCAAGCATTACCTCACACCATGGACAATTCAGTGGCCAATGGTCTTCACTTAAAAAACTTAAAAACTGATAGTAGCGGCTGCTAACAGACAAGTGACCATTCATGAAATACCCGCAGAAATGAATGTGGGACATACGACGGACAGTACGGCGAAATTTGACGTTAATGGGTCATGGTAGCAGACGACCGACACGAGTGCCTGTGTTAACAGCACGATACCGGCTGCAGTGTCTCTCCTGAGCTCTTGACCATCATGGTTGGACCCTAGATGGCTGGAAAACCGTGGCCTTGTCACATGATGGTTCAAATGGCTCTGAGCACTATGGGACTTAACATCTATGGTCAGCAGTCCACTAGAACTTAGAACTACTTAAACCTAACTAACCTAAGGACATCACACAACACCCAGCCATCACGAGGCAGAGAAAATCCCTGACCCCGCCGGGAATCGAACCCGGGAACCCGGGCGTGGGAAGCGAGAACGCTACCTCACGACCACGAGATGCGGGCCCTTGTCACATGAGTCCCGATTTCTATTGGTAAGACTTGAGGGCAGTGTTAGAGTGTCACGCAGATACCACGAAACCATGGACCCAGTTTCTCAACAAAGCACTGTGCAAGCTGGCGGTGCCACATAATGGTATGGGATGAGTTTACTTTGAATGGACTGTGTCCTAAGGATGCTCGGCTACTTGGAGACCATTTGCAGCCATTCCTGGACTTCGTGTTCTCAAACGCCGATGGTATTTTTATGAATGACAACTGGGCTACAGCTGTTCGCGACTGATTTCAGTAATACTGTGGACAATTCGAGCGAATGCCTTGGCCACTCAGATTACCCAACGTGAATTCCACAGAACGTTTACAGGACATCGTCGAGAGGTCAGTTCGTGCACAAAATCCTGCTCCGGCGATGCTTTCACAGTTATGAACTGCTATAGAGCCAGCTAGGCTCAATATTTCCAACGATTTGTTGAGTGCATGCCACATCGAGTTGCTGCACTGGCTTGATGCAGCCAGCCACGATTTCCTCTTCTGTGCCAGCCATTCGTCTCCGAGTACCACTTGTAAACTACGTCCTCAGTTATTTTCTGGATGAGTTGCAATCTCTGTCTCCCCCTAGGGTTTTTGCCCTCTACAGCTTCCTCTCGTACCATGGAAGTCATTCCCTCATGTCTTAACAGATGTCCTATCATCCTGTCCTCCTTTCCACATATTCCTTTCCTCTCCAATTCTGTGCAGGATCTCCTCGTTCCTCACCTTATCAGTCCACCTGTACTACGCAGGGCAAAAGGATGTCAGACATATTATGAGGTATCCCGCGCCTTTCGTCCCTTCAGTGTACTACGGCCAAATACAGGACGTAGCACAGGTAGTAGTAGATTTAAACGTGAGACTCGAATTATATGAGTTGTATACATCTACACTCATGCTCATAAATTAAGATTAATGCTGGTACATGGTGAAACAACGCTCTGTTGGGCAGTTTGCGGGCTTAAATCACCCCAGGGTATGACCATGCGGTGCATTTGATCTGCGGGCGTCGCGTGGTGATTCTGGCAGCAGTCCACATATGCAGAGGTGTGTTGGTGCATGTCAGAGTACGGTGCAGCGAGTAAGTGTGCAGACGTTTTCAGACGTGCTAATGGTGACTTTGTGTTGAAAATGGCTCAAAGAACACATATAGATGACGTTATGGGGGGTAGAATAATAGGGCGACTGGAGGCTGTTCAAACACAGCAGGTCATAACGCGAGCCCTCCGTGTGCCAAAAGTGTGATCTCAATATTATGGTAACGATTCCAGCAGACAGGAAACGTGTCTAGATGCTAGAGTACGGGACGGCCACAGTGTACAACACTACAAGAAAACTGATATCCCACCATCAGTGCCCCCAGACGGCCACGGAATACTGCGGGCAGCCTTGCTCGGGACCTTACCGCAGCCACTGGAACTGTTTTCTCCCGACACACAGTCTACGGACGACTGAACAGACATAGTTTATTCAATTATTCAAAAACAGTCTTAATCGCATTTATTGTTATTATTATGGGCGGTATACTAATAACGGTTCAAATGGCTCTGAGCACTATGGGACTTAACTATTGAGGTCATCAGTCCCCTAGAACTTAGAACTACTTAAACCTAACTAACCTAAGGACATCACACACATCCATGCCCGAGGCAGGATTCGAACCTGCGACCGTAGCGGTCACGCGATTCTAAACTGACGCGCTTAGAACCGCACGGCCACACCGGCCGGCATATTAATAATAAATGCGATTAAGACTGTTTTTGAATGATTAATCATACTAATCGCTGCTTCATCTCCACAACCATGTTGTCCAAAAATAGTTTATTCGCCTGGAGACCTGCAAGGTGCATTCCACTGGCCCCTGGTCACAGGAGATCCCGTAAAGCCTGGTGTCAAGAACACAGTACATGGTCATTGGAGCAGTCGTCCCAGGTTATGTTCACGGACGAGTCCAGGTATAATCTGAACAGTGATTCTCGCCGTGTTTTCATCTGGCGTGAACCAGGAACCCCTTAATGTCGTTGAAAGGGACCTGTATGGAGGTCGTGGTTTGATGGTGTGGGGTGGGATTATGATTGGTGTACGTACACCCCTGCATGTCTTTGACAGAGAACTGTAGCAGGTCAAGTGTATCGGGGCGTCATCTTGCACCAGTATGTCTCCCTTTTCAGGGGTGCAGTGGGTCCCACATTCCTCCTGATGGATGATAACGCATGGCCCCACCGAGCTGCCATCGTGGGGGAGTACCTTGAAACAGAAGATACCAGGCGAATGGAGTAGCCTGCCTGTTCTCCAGACCTAAAGACCATCGAACACGTCTGGGATACTCTCGGTCGACGTATCGCTGCAAGTCTTCAAACTCCTAGGACACTTCAGGAGCTCTGACAGGCACTGGTCAGTTGACTTCGTAGCAGCTGAGGAGAGCTCCGCCTACCATCCTAAGGGAGCCATGGGTCTGATGATGGTTATGTAAAAATAACCGAAACCGGTTACCTATGTCATTGAAACATAAATGGTGCGATCAAGACTGAACTTTAGTCAAAATATAATAATCTATTGATCACAGTATTTCAAAAATGTTTACCAAAATCGTAGGGATTTAATCTTGAAAGAGGTGATTCCGATTTTTCGATCAGCCTGAAGATATTGCCCCATAAATAAATTATAGCATTCACAGTCTTCTTCGTATTTTGTTTTATTTGAGCAGGTAATCGATCCCAGTTTCACAGCCATCATCTGATCTGTAAGAGAACATTAAACATCGATTACTCCAAGTGTAATACGATCGTAATTCTTTAGAATATAGAACATACCAGGTGGAGCGGTTGTTAGATATTTTTATATGTGGTACCTTAATATGTACAGAAATCAGTATATTTCCAGAAGCACGTCACTAACTTTACGACCTGATGTTTCCTGCACGGTTGTAACCGCACTACGAAGTGAACTATTCTTTTCAGTATAGACTAACCGTTTTGCGTCCCGGTATCCCCACTTTAACATCTGATCTGTTGCCCAGGGGAAAATAAGCGTTAGTGGCTTACTGTTCTCACACATACTTGGAGGTATTGATGAAAAACACTGGGAATTGTAACGACCGTAAAATGCTTGGCAGTAAGTATCCGGAGCGAACTAAAGTGGAATGACCTCGTGGTACAAAAATTGTAGGAAGAGGAGATGCTACGTTGAGATTCATTGGAGTAATCTTCAGGAACTGTAGTTCATCAACGAAAGAGGTGGCTAACAAAGCATTTGTAACGCCGGTTCTTGAGTATGGTTCATCAGTGTGAGACACTTGCCGAGTGGGACAAACAGAAGAGATAGAGCAGATCCAAGAAAGAGCGGCGTTCTTCGTTGAGTG
Organism: Schistocerca serialis cubense; assembly: GCF_023864345.2. Lineage (NCBI taxonomy): Eukaryota > Metazoa > Arthropoda > Insecta > Orthoptera > Acrididae > Schistocerca > Schistocerca serialis. The sequence goes on along the minus strand of NC_064649.1, from coordinate 44,382,885 downwards.
ATCGTTTCACCACCGCGAGAGCATTCCGGAGATGCCGAACAAACTCCGGATGCAGACGCAACAGGTTAGGCATTCTGCATTACGGAGAGGTCTATTGCTGAAATTCGGTGGGAGTGCGTTCCGGAAACAGTTCTACAGCATACTAATTCTTCCCATATGACATATCACGAAATGATCACTACAAAAAGATCCGAAAAATTTGATTTCATACGGAGATTTACTAGTGAATCATTCTTCCCAAGTACAGTTGGCGAATGAAAGAGAGAGACGGAAAATGATAGTGACATCAGAATTACCACTCACCACGCAGCATAATGTCACTAGAGGAGTCCAGATGTAGATGTTTCAGCTTTGTCGAATTGTGAACATGGACTTATAACATACAGCCGGTGGACAAAAATATGGAAACACCATCAGAGCAACACATTACGATGCATAATGCGGCCCAGGAAATACGTTGGCTTTCAAAACAGCTTCTAGTCCTCTCCGAATGGAGAAATGCAGGTCTTGTATGGCTTTCAAAGGAACCATATGCCGTTCTTCCTGCAAAGGAGTAGCAGGTTCACTTAATGGTGATGGTGGTGCGTAGCAATAACGCTAACTCCCCTGTAAAGTGGACCACAAAGGCTCAAATATGTTGAGATCTGGTGACTTTATTGGCCAGGGGAGATGCGACAATTCGTCCTCTTGCTCATAAAACCACCCCAGAATTATCTGAGCTGCGTGAACAGGGGCGTTGTCGTCTTGGAAAACTGTATCACCATTGGGGTACAGACATCCTACCATGGGATGGGCTTAATGAGCCAATATAGGCACATAATCGTTGGCAGTAATGTGACCTTGCAGATTAATTATGGGCCCCATGGAATACCACGATACGGCTGCCCAAATCATTCCCGAATCCCCGCCATGGTTCACTCTTGAGACCTAAACTCAGCCAGAAGTTTTCAACAGTGTGAAACAGCAAGACCCACCCAACGAAGTGAGATTCTTCTACTGCTCCATATTCCAGGTTTCATGGATTCGGCACCACGTTTTCCTGTTACAGGCATTCGCATGACTGACGTCAGGATTTGCAATTTCAGTTCGCCTTGCAATTCTCAGCTCATGGAACTCTCTTCTTGTTGTTCTGGTGCTGTCAAGTTTCGCGAGTGCGACATTCGTTCTGTAGCGACTTTTGCTCTTATATTTCGACACAATCCTCTTCAGTGACCGTCCGTCACCGTCATACTTTTCTATCTGCGTTGTAACTTAGTATGTGTTGCGATGTTGTGTTTTGGTTTTCAGTCCAGAGACAAATCTGATGCAGCTCTCCATGCTACTCTACCCTGTGCAAGCTTCTTCATCTCTCAGTACCTACTGCAACCTGCATGCTTCTCAATCTGCTTAGTGTATTCATATCTTGGTCTCCCTCTACGATTTTTACTCTTCATGCTTCCCTCCAGTACTATATTGGTGATCCCTTGATGCCTCACAACGTGTCCTACCAACCGATCCCTTCTTCTAGTCAAGTTGTGCCACAAATTCATCTTCTTCCCAGTTCTATTCAGTACGTCCTAACTAGTCACGTGATCTACCCACCTAATCTGCAGCATTCTTCTGTAGCACCACATTTCGAAACCTTCTATTCTCTTCTTGTCCGAACTATTTATCGTCCATGTAAACTGCAGGAGTATCCAGGGCAAGGTTCCTGAATTAGTATCTCTTATTGAAGGAAATAGTGCGCATATAGTATTAGGAACGGAAAGTTGGTTAAAACCGGAAGTGAACAGTAACGAAATCCTAGACACAGAATGGAATATATACCGCAAGGATAGGATAAACGCCAATGGTGGAGGAGTATTTATAGCAGTTAAGAATTCAATAATATCCAGTGAAGTTATTAGCGAATGCGAATGTGAAATAATCTGGGTTAAGTTAAGTATCAAAGGTGGGTCAGATATGATAGTCGGATGCTTCTATAGACCACCTGCATCAGCAACCGTAGTAGTTGAGCGCCTCAGAGAGAACCTGCAGAACGTCGTGAAGAAGTTTCGTGATCATACTATTGTAATAGGGGGAGACTTCAATCTACCAGGTATAGAATGGGATAGTCACACAATCAGAACTGGAGCCAGGGACAGAGACTCTTGTGACATTATCCTGACTGCCTTGTCCGAGAATTACTTCGAGCAGATAGTTAGAGAACCAACTCGTGAAGCTAACGTTTTAGACCTCATAGCAACAAATAGACCGGAACTTTTCGACTCCGTGAATGTAGAAGAGGGTATCAGTGATCATAAGTCAGTGGTTGCATCAATGACTACAAGTGTAATAAGAAATGCCAAGAAAGGAAGGAAAATATATTTGCTTAACAAGAGTGATAGGGCACAAATCGCAGAATATCTGAGTGACCACCATCAAACGTTCATTTCTCAGGAAGAGGATGTGGAACAAAAATGGAAAAAATTCAGAAACATCGTCCAGTACGCCTTAGATAAGTTCGTACCGACTAAGGTCCAAAGCGAGGGGAAAGATCCACCGTGGTATAACAATCATGTACGAAAGGTACTACGGAAGCAAAGAAAGCTTCATCATAGGTTTAAGAGTAGTCGAATCATAGCTGATAAGGAAAAGCTGAACGAAGCGAAAAAGAGCGTAAAGAGAGCAATGAGAGAAGCATTCAACGAATTCGAACATAAAACATTGGCAAACAATCTAAACAAGAACCCTAAAAAGTTTTGGTCATATGTAAAATCGGTAAGCGGATCTAAATCCCCTATTCAGTCACTCGTTGACCACGATGGAACCGAAACAGAGGACGACCGAAGAAAGGCAGAAATACTGAATTCAGTGTTCCGAAACTGTTTCACTGCGGAAAATCGTAACACGGTCCCTGACTTCAGCCGTCGCACGGACGCCAAAATGGAAAATATTGAAATAAACGATATCGGAATTGAAAAACAACTGCTATCACTTAGTAGCGGAAAAGCATCCGGACCAGACGAGATACCCTTAAGATTCTACAGTGATTATGCTAAAGAACTTGCCCCCTTTCTATCAGCAATTTATCGTAGATCGCTGGAAGAACGTAAAGTACCTAGCGACTGGAAGAAAGCGCAGGTCGTTCCCATTTTCAAGAAGGGTCATAAATCAGATGCGAATAATTATAGGCCTATTTCGCTTACGTCAATCTGTTGTAGAATAATGGAACATGTTTTGTGTTCTCGTATTATGACGTTCTTAGATAATACAAATCTCCTTCATCATAACCAACATGGATTCCGCAAACAGAGATCATGTGAAACTCAGCTCGCCCTATTTGCCCAAGAAATTCACAGTGCCGTAGACACTGGCGAGCAGATTGATGCCGTATTCCTGGACTTCAGGAAGGCATTTGATACGGTTCCGCACTTACGTTTAGTGAAAAAAATACGAGCTTACGGAATATCGGACCAGGTTTGTGATTGGATTCAGGATTTCCTAGAAGAAAGAACACAACATGTCATTCTTAACGGTTCAAAATCTGCAGATGTAGAGGTAATTTCGGGAGTACCGCAGGGAAGCGTGATAGGACCTTTATTGTTTACAATATACATAAATGACTTAGTTGACAACATCGGTAGCTCCGTGAGGCTATTTGCAGATGACACGGTTGTCTACAAGAAAGTAGCAACATCAGAAGACTCGTACGTACTCCAGGAGGACCTGCAGAGGATTAATGCATGGTGCGACAGCTGGCAGCTTTCCCTAAACGTAGATAAATGTAATATAATGCGCATACATAGGGGCAGAAATCCATTCCAGTACGATTATGCCATAGGTGGTAAATCATTGGAAGCGGTAACGACCGTAAAATACTTAGGAGTTACTATCCGGAGCGATCTGAAGTGGAATGATCACATAAAACAAATAGTGGGAAAAGCAGGCGCCAGGTTGAGATTCATAGGAAGAATTCTAAGAAAATGTGACTCATCGACGAAAGAAGTAGCTTACAAAACGCTTGTTCGTCCGATTCTTGAGTATTGCTCATCAGTATGGGACCCTTACCAGGTTGGATTAATAGAAGAGATAGACATGATCCAGCGAAAAGCAGCGCGATTCGTCATGGGGACATTTAGTCAGCGCGAGAGCGTTACGGAGATGCTGAACAAGCTCCAGTGGCGGACACTTCAAGAAAGGCGTTACGCAATACGGAGAGGTTTATTATCGAAATTACGAGAGAGCACATTCCGGGAAGAGATGGGCAACATATTACTACCGCCCACATATATCTCGCGTAATGATCACAACGAAAAGATCCGAGAAATTAGAGCAAATACGGAGACTTACAAGCAGTCGTTCTTTCCACGCACAATTCGTGAATGGAACAGGGAAGGGGGGATCAGATAGTGGTACAATAAGTACCATCCGCCACACACCGTAAGGTGGCTCGCGGAGTATAGATGTAGATGTAGATGTTTCACTCCCATACGTGGATACACTTCATACAAATACTTTCAGAAAGGACTTCCGGACACTTAAATCTGCACTCGATGTTAATAAAACTCTCCTCTTCAGAAACGCTTTGCTTGCCATAGCCAGTCTACATTTTATATCCTCTCTGCTTCGGCTAACATCAGTTATTTTGCTTCTAAAATAGTGAAACTCATCTACTACTTTAAATGTCTAATTTCCTAATCTAATACCCTCAGCATCACCCGATTTAATTCAACTACATTCCATTATTCTCGTTTTATTCTTATTGATGTTAATGCTACATCATCCTCTCAGGACACTGTCCATTCCGTTCAGCTGCTCTTCCAAGTCCTTTGCTGTCTCTGACAGAATTACAATGTCATCGGCAAACCTCAAAGGTTTTATTTCTTCTCCATGGATTTTTATTCCACACCAAATATTTTCTTTTGTTTCCTTTACCACTTGCTCAACATACAGATGGAATAACATCGGGGAGAGGCTACAACCCTGATTACTCCTTCTCAGTCACTGCCTTCCTTTCATGCCCCTCGTCTCTTATAACCGCCATCTGGTTTCTGTACAAATTGTAAATAGCCTTTCGCTCCCTGTATTTTACCCCTGCCACCTTCAGAATTTGAAAGGGAGCATTCCAGTCAACATTGTCAAAAGGTTTCTCTAAGTCTACAAATGCTAGAAACTTAGGTTTGCCTTTCCTTAATTTATCTTCTAAGATAAGTCGTAGGCTCGGTATTGCTTCGCGTGTTCCAACATGTGTGACTGAAACCGGACGATATTTGGCTTTTAAATAAATAAAAAAAAAGCAGCTAATGTTCTAACGTGTATTTTATATGTAAAAACTACTGTGACACCCTGATTTGGCGTGCGAGCGTTCCTGAAGGCCGTAATTTGATCAGTTTTCATAAATAAATTTAAAACAGCAGTCTGATTGTGAGAGTAGGTTAGAAGCCGGCGTTACGCAGTGTACAAGATCTGGACTGACGCAGTAACTGTTTCGGCCAGTGGAGGCGCCGGGTTGCGAAGGAGCCTGAGAGCTGTTGCCGGAGAGAGCTGGAGTCTGTAGAGCCGCCGCAGTTGGAGCCCCTCGCGCGCTAATTGGCTGAGGGTGGCTGTGACGTCATTAGCCAGGCAGGCAGGCAGGCAGGCAGCTTAATGACGCGGCGCGGTTGTGGCGCCGCGAGGACTCGCTACAGTCCGAGACCCAAAACCCAAACCCCAATCACAACCTGAAACCGAGCCACCAGCGGCTACCCTGTGTCACATCTGCCCATTCTGGTCTCTGCAGCTGTGCTACATTACTGGACAGAAAAATACACCGCAGTAGTACAGATATTGAACAAAAATATGAAAACATGGCGAGAAATGCGTGTTTGACTATACGTGCAGATGCTGGCCAAGTTTGCATTGATGAACACACACAAAAAAAAGACTTACCACGAAGGAATTGTACAAATTGGACGGAAATTGGTACATCTGCTGTAGATCTAAAGACAAACACATTATTTTCTGGCACATTAAAACTGTGTGCCCGACCGAGACTCGAACTCGGGACCTTTGCCTTTCGCGGGCATGTGCTCTACCATCTGAGCTACCGAAGCACGACTCACGCGCGGTACACACAGCTTTACTTCTGCCAGTATCTCGTCTCCTACCTTCCAAACTTTACAGTTATCAGCGCACACTCCGCTGCAGAGTGAAAATCTCATTCTGGGGACATTATTTTCTGTTTCAGATAAACTGGATGATTTATTCAAGCAATTCACTAACACGTTGGTCCACCTCAGGCCCTTATAAAGGCAGTTATACGGTTTGTCATTGATTGAGAGACTAGTTGGATGTTTGTAACTAACCTGTTACTACGGGTTATTCCTTATTATTGGGAATGGAAATACTTATTGCTTATGAAATCAACGTGAGAAGAATAGGGTCGCCGCCGACTCAAACCATACAACTAATCAAAGATTTGGTCGAGTCGGAAAATAAATTAATTTGATCACAGACCAAAAACTCACAAAAATGCATACGTTGTGAGGTCGCTCACAGCGGATACGATGTAATTAGTAGTATTGCCCGTGCGCTGTTCACGACAATCAAACATATAAAATGAAATAGAAAATGCATGAACACTGCATTAGATCAGCTCCCAGCAACACACCTGAAAATATGACTTAATCTAAAGCATTTGTTATAAAATACAAGGGGAGACTAATCACTGGACCTGTGCATAAGGAAACGCATTGGATGTGCTAATGGGAAAGCTACGAGGTGAGTGGCTTAGGCGCAAAACGTAATCTCGGAACACAAGAGAAAATTGTAGATAAAATCATTTATTCCTAAACTAAGGATGTGAGGCATGTACACGATTCCTGATAACACGTGGTTTGTGGAGGCACAATTTCTAGGTATAGTGCCAAATTCCAACAATATCACATCATACAATCATGTTAACATTTTCTAAAACAAACATGCGATCGGACAGTTAGTGATGCCGGTAGCCCAACAACTATAATGTTCTACCACGTGGTTGGCTCCCCATGGACGAAAGACACGGAAAGTAAGGAAAATTTACGAGAAGGCAAGGCTCTAAATATTTAGAAAGGTGAAAGCTTATACAGGCACAGCTGAAGGCAAACAGACATTCATACAGAAGCGAGTGCTCACTTCTTATCGACACCTTTGTGTGGCGCTCTTCCGGCGGATCCAAGTCTGCTACAGAAATTTGCTAAAAGAAAAATCTGCCAAAGTTTTGCATTCCTTGCTGCGACCAGGCAAAGCAATCTTCCAGATTTGAAAAGCGAGACCAAAGGCTAACAGCTCTCCCCTCGCCAAGTAACAACGCGCCACGCTGTCAGTCTAACTCACCCTTCTTCGACTGGAGCACAGCTGTGGACGCTTCCCGTACCGGCGGCAGACTGCCTCCCGCTTCTCCAGCCTCTTCCACGCTCCGCGTGGACCGGAAAACCCCAAGATGCCGTTTCGCCACCAACCTAACGCAGGTGGATTTCTCACAAGTAGCGGAAACTTCTTTGCCGACTTGACCACTACGAGAGTTGGCTATTCTGTGCAACTGCTGCTGAATCTGTACGACTATCGCAGACTTTCTGCAGCAGACTGCGCCACCGTCTAGCAACGTGACACACAACCACATTCATTCAGTCACACTACTATGAGAGTAAAGAGAATAGAGAAACAAGGAAAAGAAAGGGAAATGGTAATGAAAATGGGCTGCCGGACTAATGAAAGGTGGCTACAGGACCCTTTCATGTTCTCCTGAGGGATATCTAGCCAGATTCTGTTCGATTGTCGCGTTAGATCATACATCATAATGTAGAGGTGGCTGGAGGATCCTACGCAGAATGCTGCAAACGTCCTCAATCCGGGAGATGTTCGGCGAACTTGCTGGCCAAATTATTGTTTGGCAAGCAAGAAAATAAGCAGTAGAAACTCTCGCCGTGTGTGGGCGGGCATTATCTGCCTCAAATGTAAGCCCAGACTGGCTTGCCGTGAAAGGCAACAAAACGGGACACAGGATATCGTCATCGTACCGCTGTGCTGTAAGGGAACCGCGGATGACGCCCAAAGGAGCCTGCTCTGGAAAGAAAGGGCAACCCACGCGACAACTCTCGGTTTTCGGGACGTATGGCGAGCGACAGTCACATTGGTATCCCACTGCTTACTGTGACGTCCAGACACGTCCGAGGCGTGGAATGTCATTGACTGGAGTAGAATTGTCTGCAGTGATGAGTCTTGCTTCGAAAAGACCAGCGAAGGCATCTCTGGAGACGCTCCGGACCGATCCGACCGTCACCCACCATACAGCCCGACAGTCTTGCGCGCCATTCTTTTCATAGCAAGACGTCTCTGGTTATCATGCGCACAGCGGTATGTCGACGATATTCCATGCCCCGTTTTCTTGCCCTTCATGGCAACCCACCAACCCACCCTCGGCTTACATTGCAACCAAATATGCCCGCCCGCACACCGCGCGAGTTTCTGGTGCTTATCTTTGTGCTTCCTTCGCTAGTGAGATTGCCGTATCTCTCTCCAACTGAGAATGTTTGCAGCATTGTGGGCGGGGTCCTCAAACGAGGACGAGATTCTGAGGATCTAACGCACCAGCTGGACAGAATTTGACACTGTATCCCTCAGCAGGGCATCCAACTACTCTGTCAGTCAATGCCGAGCCGAATAACTGCTTGCACAAGGGCCCGAGGTGGGCCAACGCGTTGTATATTTGCTCAGGGTGTGAAGCGATTTCTCTTCAATAAATCATTTACGTTTCTGAAATTGTAATGATTAGTTTGTCTATATATGTACATCATGAGAGGAAGCCATATTTGTGCATACAATGGAGACTGCATTATGACATGGCCCTTCTAGCCACTGGGGAAAAAGAATTACAGGATTTGGTGGATACCATTGAAACTAACGGAAAAAAAATATGGAAAGAAAATTAACTCAAATAAAACAAAAGTATTGGCTCTAGGAGGAAATAAGGAAATAAAAATTATGCTGAATGGAGAAATACTAGAACAGGTGCAAAATTTTAAGTATCTTGGAAGCAGGATAGACACTGACTGGAAGTGCACAACAGAAATTAAAACGAGGATAGCAATGGCAAAAAAGGCGTTTTATAAGAAAAGGAGAATTTTCTGCAGCGGTCTGGACAGAGAACCTAGGAAGAGCCTCATAAAATGTCTTGTATGGAGTGTTCTTCTATATGGCGCTGAAATATGGATTATGAGGAAGAAAGACAGAGAAAGGCTGGAGCTTTTGAGATCTGGACATGGCGGAGGATGGAAAGAATAAGTTGGATGGGTCAGAGTAAAAAATGAAGAGGTACTGAGAAGAGTGGGAGAGAAGACAGTTACTAAATGTAATAAAGAGAAGAAAAAGAGATTGGATTGGGCATGACGGACTGATAAAAACAGTTTTAGAAGGTAATGTAGAAGGGAAAAGAAAGCGAGGAAGGAAGAGACTCCAGATACTGGATGACATGATGGACGGTACAACATACAGCAGCCTTAAGAAGGAAGCAAAGGATCGCAGGAGATGGAGATGATGATGATATGTACATCACATACAGAGATTTCCGTGCGATTCGGATAATTCCTTCGTGGCGCGTCGTTTTTCTTTGTCTTAGATTATATTTTACAACAAAGGTCACTTGTGCAATGTCCTCAATGTTTTCCAGCGTCAGTCGTGTTCAGGACAGTTTACTGCGTAGTTGTGAGTTCATTACGTCGGTGCTACGTCACTTAGAACGTCGGCAAATTGTTGGTGCTCGTATGGTGGGAGAAAAAGTGTTGGTGTTTCCGGAGGCACAGTACTGAAGATTTATACCGCATGCGAGAAAAGCGGAAACCATGATCCGCTAGGACACAACGCGGACTAAAGTGTGTGTGTCAAGTGATCGTGGTAGACGATCAGTGAAGAGGAACGTTCCATTTGTGAATCCTGTCAGCAACAACGCAATACGAAGGGTTACACCGGAAGCAAGGAATTGCAGGATGAGCTGTTGGTGACCTGATGACCTTCATGTCGCCACCACAGCGCCGGCCCACAACGGAATTCTGTACACCCCACCAATCTGTTGAACAATGGAAACTCCAGAATGGAATATCAACAATGTAAGGGAAAAGATAGACTGCTACTCACCACAAACATGACACTCTGAGCTACAGACAGGCACCACGAAAAGACTCTTACACATTTACAGTCCTGGTCTTCAGTCCTGAGACTCGTTTGATGTAGCTCTCCATGCTACTCTATTCTGTGCAAGCTTCTTCATCTCCCAGTACGTGCTGCAGCCTACATCCTTCTGAATCTGCTTAGCGTATTCATCTCTTGGTCTCCCTCTACGATTTTTACCCTCCAAGCTGCCCTCCAGTACTAAATTGGTGATCCCTTGATGCCTCCTACCAACCGATCCCTTCTTCTAGTCAAGTTGTGCCACAAACTCCTCCCCAATTCTATTCAATACCTCCTCATTAGTTATGTGATCTACCCATCTAATCTTCAGCATTCTTCTGTAGCACCACATTTCGAAAGCTTCTATACTCTTCTTGTCTAAATTATTTATCGTCCATCTTTCACTTCCATACATGGTTACACTCCACACAAATACTTTCAGAAACGACTTCCTGGCACTTAAATCTACACTCGACGTTAACAAATTTCTCTTCTTCAGAAACGTTTTCCTTGTCATTGCCAGTCTAAATTTTATATCCTCTCTACTTCGACAGATATTGAACAAATTCACAGTATAGATATTGAACAAAAATATGAAAACAAGGCGAGAAATGCTTGTTTGAATATACGTGCAGATGCTGGCCAAGCCTACAAGTTTGCACTGATGAACACACACAAAAAAGACATTTATTGGTCCTGTGTTTGAGAAAACGAGCACACAGTAACTTTAAACCTAATTTCAAACCTTTACGAAACTTTTTATCGGTGAGAACCGAATAAAGTTTGTCTCTTACTACGTTTTCGCTGGTTATGCAGTCAAACTGCAACATGAAGCTCGGCGTTTACTTTGTTACTTCTTTACTACTAGCTGTAATCGCGACACATTGTTTAGAGAGTATCCATATATGCCGCTGAGTGTACCAGAAAAGTATATCATTGTACGACACATAGACGTCAAATAGTGAGGTTCCTGAGAAACTGAGGCATCATGTATGACGTATTAATTTATTATTTCTTTACTTCTAACTTCACTCACAACACTTTTCGTGGAAAATAGCCACATATACCACTGTATGACCTTGGAGAATGATGTCATCGTACGAGACATAGTTCAAGAGGCATGTCGTCGTAGACATTGAGATGCGTGAAAATGAAACTGAAGGGCGAAATTCGCTAGAGATACAGGTGAAACCCGTCAAGAAATACCTGTGAAATACGTTATATGCATGTGAAATATATTTGACATGTGTGTACGTTGGCAAAGTCACTAGTAGAAAGTTCTACCGAAACTCCTGGAACGATTTAAACCTAATTTGGTATACGACGGGAGTTTGAAAAGTCCGTGAAAAAATAAAAACTACTTATGTGTTTGGGGTAAACAATTTTTTTTATTTTTGACATAGTCTCCTTTTAGACTTACACACTTCGCCCAACGCTGTTCTAATTTGTTGATCCCTTCTGAATAATAGGGATTGTCCAAGTCTGCTAAATAGCTATTAGTTGGTGCAATCACCTCATCGTTTGAATAAACTCTTTGTCCCGCCAGCCAGACCTTTTTGCGGTCCAATCGCCGGCGTTTTTCTTGCAGCTCGGTTTTCAAACGGTCCAGTAACGATGAATAATATGCAGCTGTAATATTTTTACCTTTTTCCAGATAGTCGATGAGGATTATCCCTTGCGAATTCCAAAAGACAGTCGCCATAACCTTTCCAGCCGAAGTACTGGTCTTCGCCTTTTTTGGTGCAGATTCTCCCTTGGTAACCCATGCTTTAGATTGTTGCTTGGTCTCAGGAGTGTAGTTATGTATTCATGTTTCATCCTCAGTGACGAAACGATGCTTGAAGTCCTGCGGATTCTTCCCGAAAGCTGCAAATCATCCTTGCAACACATCACACGATTCCGTTTTTGGTCAAGCGTGAGCAATGGTGGAACCCATCTTGCGGATAGCTTTCTCATGTCCAAATGTTTATGCAAAATAATGCGTACCCGTTCATTCGAGATGCTCACAGCACTAGCAATCTCTTGCACCTTAACTCTTCTGTCATCCATCACCATATCATGGATTTTATCAATGATTTCTGTAGTCGTAACCTCCACAGGGCGTGCAGAACGTTCAGCATCACTTGTGCCCATATAGCCACTCTGAAAATTTTGAAACGACTTATAAACTGTTATAATCGAAGGTGCAGAGTCACCGTAATGTTTATCAAGCTTCTCTTTAGACTACTGAGGCGTTTTGGCTTTCATAAAGTTATGTCCAATCACCACACGAAATTATTCTTCGTCCATTTTTTGACAATCACTCGACCTCCTTTATTCACACGAATTCCAAACACAAAGAAATAGACGAATATGGCTGAAATTTGGTGTGCGTTCTTTAGAAGATAGGAATAAATACACATTCGGTCTTTTGAGTACAAGCAACTGTTTAACTGCGGGCAACACTAAGCGGGGCAGCTAGTTCTCTAACAAACCTTCACAGACTGATTTTTAGTGGCAGTTAGATAATTCCTCTCTGACTGTATCTACAATGTGGTCAAAAACACTCTGAAAACCTTGTAAGGGTGTTCCAGGTGGGGTTGTGCTGAGAGATAAATGTAAAAAGAGAAATTCAATACGTTGCACCGTTTCCGAGCTATTTATCGTTCAAGTGAGTCAATCAGTTCGTTGCGCTCGCAAAATTAAAGCACTTCATGCGCGAAAATTCAGTAATGCGCTGGCGTCTGTGGATCCAAGTTACCACTTGTTGAAATGCTTGTTAAGAGTTAAAATGAGTCCTTTTCGGAAGTGGTAAATTTAAGCAAAGTGAGCAAACGGTACGTTTGTTCGGTTTGGGGAAACGAAACAAAGAACACGTTTTGCGACAGCGCCTCTGGCAGGCTGCTTGAATTTATGCACGCAACGACCTGATTGGCCAACTTCAGTGCTAAATAACTCGGAAACGGCGCAACGAACTGAATTTTTTTGTTAACAGTTAGTTCTAAGAAGAACCTGCGAAATTAAAACTTTGAAACAACGTTAAGAAGTGCATCCTTATGTTATGGGTTTTCCGTGATTTCCCTAAATCGCTCCAGGCAAATGCCGGGATGGTTCCTTTGAAAGGGCACGGCCGACTTCCTTCCCTAATCCGATGAGACCGATGACCTCGCTGTCTGGTCTCCTCCCCCAAAACAACCCAACCCCTTATGTTATGGGTTTAGTACAGGTCAAGTATTTAAGTTAGAAACTGTGTATGTATCTTGAGACAGTGCAACTCACGTTATGCAAATTACCCGGAGTGTACTGATCCAGCATTTTATAATGAGAGCAATTAGAGACTTCCAAAGAACTTTATACATAATTTCACTCGATGATATCTCTCACAAAATGATGAAAGTGTGGTATCGTCCAAAGATTGCGATGCCACAGCAAAGTTGGCAAAGCACCTCTGTACTAAAAACATTAGCGATGTCTCGCTGCAATCCGCAACAACGAACGGGAGGTGTTCCTGAAGGCACGCCCTCTTTCTCAGCACCGCCATCACACAGAAATTGATATACAGGGCGGTCCACTGATACTGACCGGCCCAAATATCTCACGAAATAAGCATCAAACAAAAAACTACACAGAACGAAACTTGTCTAGCTTGAAGGGGGATACCAGATGGCGTTATGGTTCGCCCGCTACAGGGCGCTGGCATAGGTCAAACGGATATCAACTGCGTTTTTTAAAAATAGGAACCCCCATTTTTTATTACATATTCGTGTAGTGCGTAAATAAATATGAATGTTTTAGTTGGACCACGTTTATCGCTTTGTGATACATGGCGCTGTAATAGTCACAAACGTGTAAGTACGTGGTATCACGTAACATTCCGCCAGTGCGCCCGGTATTTGCTTCGTGATACATTACCCGTGTTAAAATGGACAGTTTACCAGTTGCGGAAAGGGTCGATGTCTTGTTGATGTATGGCTATTGTGATCAAAGTGCCCAACGGGTGTGTGCTATGTATGCTGCTCGGTATCCTGGACGACATCATTAAATGTGTCCGGACCGTTCGCCGAATAGTTACGTTATTTAAGGAAACAGGAAGTGTTCAGCCACATGTGAAACGTCAACCACGACCTGCAACAAATGATGATGCCCAAGTATGTGTTTTAGCTGCTGCCGCGGCTAATCCGCACATCAGTAACAGAAAAATTGCGCGAGAATCTGGAATCTCAAAAACGTCGGTGTTGAGAATGCTACATCAACATTGATTGCACCTGTACCACATTTCCATGCACCATGAATTGCATGGCGACGACTTTGAGCGTCGTGTACAGTTCTGCCACTGGGCACGAAAGAAATTACGGGACGATGACCGATATTTTGCACGCGTTCTATTTAGCGACGAAGCGTATTCACAAACAACGGTAATGTAAACCGGAGTAGTATGCACTATTGGGCAACGGAAAATCCAGGATGGCTGCCACAAGTGGAACATCAGCGACCATACCTGGTTAATGTATGGTGCGGCATTATGGGAGGAACGATAATTGGCCCCTATTTTATCGATGGAAATCTAAATGGTGCAATGTACGCCGATTTCGTACGTAACGTTCTATCAATGTTACTACAAAATGTTTCACTGCATGACAGAATGGCGATGTACTTCCAACATGATGGATGTCCGGCACATAGCTCGCGTGCGGTTGAAGCGGTATTGAATAGCATATTTCGAAGCACGTTCTTCGGATCTGATGTTCCCGGATTTCTTTCTGTGGGGAAAGTTGAAGGATATTTGCTATCGTTATCCACCGACAACGCCTGACAACATGCGTCAGCGCATTGTCAATGCATGTGCGAACATTACGGAAGGCGGACTACTCGCCATTGAGAGGAATGTCGTTACACGTGTTGCCAAATGCATTGAGGTTGACGGACATCATTTTGAGCATTTATTGCATTAATGTGGTATTTAGAGGTAATCACACTGTAACAGCATGCGTTCTCAGAAACGATAAGTTCGAAAAGGTACATGTACCACATTGGAACAACCGAAATAAAATGTTCAAACGTACCTACGTTCTGTATTTTAATTTAAAATACCTACCTGTTACCAACAGTTCGTCTAAAATTGTGAGCCATATGTTTGTGACTGTTACAGCGCCATCTACCACAAAGCGAAAAAAGTGTCCAACTAAAACATTCATATTTCTTTACGTACTACACGAATATGTAATAAAAATGGGGGTTCCTATTTTTTAAAAAAACGTAGTTGATATCCGTTTGACCTACTGCAGCGCCATCTAGCGGGCCAGCCATAGCGCCATCTGGTCTCCGACTTCAAGCTAGACAAGTTTCGTTCTTTGTAGTTTTTTCGTTTGACGCTTATTTCGTGAGATATTTGGCCCGGTTACTATCAATGGACCACCCTGTATAGCAGAGTACGGACCCGCTCTGCCCAAGCTCATGATCTCTGATGAAGCAGTCAGTATCATCCACTAGGAACTGTACTTTTGTAAATGTTGAAATTCTATTTCAAGAGAAGAGCTATGTGCGTCAAGTGATGTTCTACTCTTCAAAGACAGTTGTAAATATTCGACAAAGTCTTGTGGCACTGGTTTGTATAAAGTTAAGTAAAACTTTGAATCATTCGTGAAATAAAGTGTACTAATGTTTCATATATTGCAGTTCTAATCAGTCATCTCCCAGAGCAATCAAAGAAATCACAGCTATGTCAGGGTGGTTGTAGTTTCCTCAGGCAATAAGGGGGAGTACCAAAAAGAACTGGAATTATTTTTTAAAATTATGAATCTTCAAATTGTTTACAAAACACCTTATACCCTTCAGATTACTCTCCATTGCAACTAATACATTATTCGCGTCGGTGCTTCCACTGTCCGAAATATTTTTTGTAGTTACCTTTAGAAATGGCTGATAGCTCCTCCAACGTTTTTTTCTTGACTTCTTCAGTGTTTTCAAATCGGTGTCCTTCCATTGTCGGCATCTGAAGTTGATTGCCAAACGATTCTCCTGCCGCCAGCACACATTGCGTGTCAGGACCACGAAGACAAGATACGAGAAATTAGGGATCGTACGGAGGCGTACAAGGAAATGCCAAGTAGTGGTAGAGGGTACCCTCTGCCATGCACCGTACGGTGGCTTGCGGAATCTATGTAGACGCAGATATAGTTACCCAATTCCATGCGTGGAAATAAGAAAAAGTCGCACGTAGTTCAGGCGAGTAAGGTGCGTGGGGCAGCGGAACCACGCCATTTTTAGCCAGAAACTAAAAGAGATGGCTCTGGATGGAGGTAAGTTGTCGTGGTAGAAGAACATGTCTGCCACAAATTCACCGAACGGAGCTGCATGATAACCCACCAATCTCTGACAGTTGATCAATTGTCTGTCGACGGTCTGTGAGCACAAGCTCTCGAATTTTTCCAGTATTTTCGTCTATTCGGGCAGTTGATGGACGTCCGGAACGAGGTTTGTCATCAATCGACAGGGCGCCATTTTTAAATCGAGCAAACCACTTGTACTCTTGTGTTTCCCCTACAGGCTGTTTTCAACATTAAAACAGCTCCAACAGGAGTTTTACTGAGTAGGAAACGGAATTTCACAGCTGCACGTTGTTCACTTAAGCTTCCCGTCGTAAAAAAAAAAAAAAAAGAAAAAAAGAAAAAAAAAAAACAGCGCTAGCAAAAACAATCGTTAAAGATAAACAGAACAAGTTAGGTCGGCAATAGATGCCGCACCGAACTGGCAAGGAGCTGCACTGTACACGCCTAGACGCAGAAATGCGTACTACACAAGCTCCACCCACGACAGTGTTATTCCGTCTTTTTTTTCTTTTTTTGGGTATCTCCTCGTAACAGATAGCAATAATGTTTAATCGCTTACTACATTTTAGCTGTTAATCCAGTAAAAATTCAGCATCGGACTTGACGTTTTAGTTTAGTGCTTCTCTGCTACCAGATCTACTCGCAACGCAGTGGGCAGACGGTATCCACACATACCACTGAATGTAGCTCCAAAATTGTATCGTAGTACCACACGTAGTTCATGAGATATGACATGACAAGATATTGCTTAAAAAGGAGCTCAAGTCACGGACACTATATTCATTCAGTGTTTGATAATGAGAACACTTTGCTGATTCCAACAAACTTTCCACATAGTTTCAAACCTTTTCCGAACTCTTTCTCACTTACAAGCTCAACTCCAAATATTTTCACACTATCTGTAAAGTAATTAGACGATTTCAGCTGTTTTATGCAATGGAGTTCGATCGCTGAAAGAATCGGATTTTACTGCTACAATATTAATATTGTCATTGTGAAACGGACCACGTCCGCTGTTACCTGACTCGTAAAGATTACTAACGGTTTCTTTTTATTTCATCAATTACGGGCTCCAATTATTTTTTAATTACTTTAATAAAGCGGAACAACGCTGCTGACTACGCGAACCGTACCTTCTCGCGGCCTCTGGCCTACGGTTCAGATATGGATCAATTGGCTTTAAGCACTACGGGACTTAACATCTGAAGTCATCAGTCACTTAGAACTACTTAAACCTAAATAACCTAAGGACATCACGCACATCCATGCCCGAGGCAGGATTCGAACCTGCGGCCGTAGTAGCAGCGCGGTTCCGGACTGAAGCGCCTAGAACCGCTCGGCCACAGCGGACGGCTGGTTCAAATATGGCGGCGATGTACAGAGCAAAGCGTTGCACCAGCAAAGAAGTAAACTCATAAACTCCACGTGAGACATAAAGACAAGACTATGTAAACATCTCGACATAAATCAAACATAAATGTAGTGGAATTATCCACACAAACAAAATATTATAAAAATGTGTGTGTATGTGTTACAGATGTCCTCCTGAACTAAATACACATATCTCTTACTGTCAGGCAACATTCGCTGTTTGCGGAAGAACCACCTTCCTGTCATAGCTCAAGGGATATGACGTCATAAACACTGAGATGCGTAGAATACTGCCGCATTGTGCATTTATTACTTCTCTGCCACTAACTCTGTTCGCAACATATTTTGCAGGCAGTACCACGTATGTCGCTGAATGCAGCTACGCAAATCCTTGTACGATACAAAGTTCAAGAGATATGACGTCACAAACACTGCAATGTCTGAAAAAAAAATCTCGCATCATGCGTGAATTTTCAATACATTTATTCTTTACTACTAAGACACTCCTACAGTCGGGTCAACTTAGGGAAATGCCTGACGCCTCGAAGTGCATTTGACAGCTTGCGAAGCGCAAACCACTGTAGGCGAAAAAAAAAAATCGCCGTCTATAGAGATAGAATTGGCGTTACCAGACAGACGCTCCCATTCGCGTCGTAGGCACGTGAAACAGCTGCGCACATCGTACAAAAACTGTCCGGGATATTACATAAGAAATGCAGTTCATTTTTTTGTTTGTGTTTCTAGTAGAAATTTGGCAGAAGGAATACCTGAGTAGTTCCTGGTTTTTCAGCTAATTTTATATATATATATATATATATATATATATATATATATATATATATATCTCCACCCCCTCGTACTCCTACGGATTTATGGACAGCCGTGCAGGGTTCATGGTGTCAGTTCCCTCCAGTACTACTTCAGACATTACTCGAGTCCATGCCACATCGTGATGCGGCACTTCTACGTGCTCGGGGGGGGGGGGGGGGCACTACACGATATTAGGCAGGTGTACCAGTTTCTCTGGCTTTTCAGTATATATATATATATATATATATACTGAAAAGCCAGAGAAACTGGTACACCTGCCTAATATCATGTAGTGCCCCCCCCCCCCCCCCGAGCACGTAGAAGTGCCGCATCACGATGTGGCATGGACTCGAGTAATGTCTGAAGTAGTACTGGAGGGAACTGACACCATCAACCCTGCACGGCTGTATATATATATATATACTGAAAAGCCAGAGAAACTGGTACACCTGCCTAATATCATGTAGTATATATATATATATATATATACTGAAAAGCCAGAGAAACTGGTACACCTGCCTAATATCATGTAGTGCCCCCC